>NC_049226.1:30191414-31441414 GCF_011100685.1 Canis lupus familiaris
AAATCGAATAGATCAGAAGAATGGAAAAGAATCAATTTGAATACAATCGAATAGAAAAGAATAGAATAGAATCAAATAGAATAGAATAGAATCGATTTGAATCTAATCGAATCGAATAGAATAGAATTGAGAAGGACAGAATCGAATCGTATCAAATAGAGGAATAGAATAGAATACAATAGTATAGAAAAGAATAGAAAAGAATGGAATGGAATAGAATAGAATAGAAAAGAATAAAATCAAACAGAATAGAATAGAAAACAAAAAAATCAGATCGAATCGAATAGAATCAAATAGAATACAATAGAAAAGAATCGAATCGAATTGGCTAGAAGAGATTCGAATCCAATCCAATCGAAACAAATAGAATGGAAAAGAATAAAATAGAATCAAATCGAACTGAATAGAAGAGAATAGATTGACAAAGAGTAGAATAGAATAGAATAGAATAGAATAGAATAGAATAGAATAGAATAGAATAGAATGAAAAGAATCGAATCGAATTGAAAAAAATCAAATAGAATCAATAGAATAGAATAGAAAACCTTTGAATCGAATCGAATAGAATAGATTATAGATAGAATAGAAAAGAATAGAATAGAATAGAAAACAATCGAATTGAATCAAATCGAATAGAATAGAATAGAATAGCATAGATTAGAAGAATGGAAAAGAATCGAATCGAATCGAATCGAATCGAATAGAAAGGAATAGAATTGATTCAAATAGAATAGAATGCAATAGAACACAATAGAATTGAAAAGGATAGAATCGAATCGAATCAAATAGAAAAGAATAGAATAGAATTCAATAGTATAGAAAAGAAAAGAAAAGAATGGAATGGAATAGAATAGAATAGAATAGAATAGAATAGAATAGAATAGAATAGGTAGGAAAAGAATAGAATAGTATACAATATCATAGAAAAGAATCGAATGGAATGAAATAGAAAAGAATAGAATGGCATAGAATAGAATAGAAAAGAATGGAATCGAATAGAATTGAATGAAAAAAATTGAATCAAATCGAATTGAATAGAATAGAAAAGAATAGAATCGAACAGAATAGAATAGAATAGAAAATAATAGATTAGAATAGAATCAAATCGAATAGACTAGAAAGAATAGAATCAAATTGAATCGAATAGAATAAAAAGAATCCAATTGAATCAAATCGAATCAAATAGAAAAGAAGAATACAATCAAATAGAATAGAATAGAAAAGAATCTAATCAAATCGAAACGAATAGAATAAAATAGAAAAGATTAGAATTGAATAGAATAGATTGGAATAAAAATGAATCGATTTGAATCGAATCGTATCAAATAGAATAGAATCAAATACAATAGAAAAGAATACAAAAGAATTGAATCGAATTGAATCGAATCGAATTGATTCTAATTGAATAGAAAAGAATGGAATAGAATCAAATAAAATAGATTAGAAAAGAATAGAATCGAATCGATTGAATTGAATCGATAGAATACAATTGAATAGACAAAATACAATCGAATCGAATCGAATGATATCAAAAGGAATAGAATACAATAGAATGGAATAGAATAGAATAGATTAGAAAAGAATAGAATAAAATAAAATAAAATGGAAAAGAATCAAAATGAATCAAATCAAATCGAATAGAAGAAAATAGAAAGGAATAGAAAAGAATAGAAGAAATCTAATTGAATCGAATAGAATAGAAAAGAATGGAATCGAATGGCATCGAAACAAATCGAATTGAATAGAATACAAAAAAATAATAGAATAGAATAGAATAGAATAGAAAAAAATCGAATCGAATCGAAATGAATAGAATAGAATAGAAAAGATTAGAATCGAATCGAATAGAATAGAATCAAATAGATTGGAATAAAAAAGAATTGATTCAAATTGAATCGTATCGAATAGAATAGAATAGAATAGAAAAGGATTGAATCGAATCGAATAGAAAGAAAAGGAATAGAATAGAATAGAATAGAAATGAATGGAATAGAATAGAATAGAATAGAATTGAATAGAATAGAAAAAAATCGGATCAAACCGAATCGAATCGAAGAGAATAGAAAAGAATGAATCGAACAGAATAGAATAGAAAGCAATAGAATAGAATAGAGTAGAATAGAATAAAATAGAATAGAAATAAATGGAATAGAATAGAATTGAATTGAATTGAATAGAATAGAAAAAAATCGGATCGAACCGAATCGAATCGAAGAGAATAGAAAAGAATGAATTGAACAGAATAGAATAGAAAGCAATAGAATAGAATAGAATAGAATAGAGTAGAGTAGAATAGAATAGAATAGAATAGGTAGGAAAAGAATAGAACACAAAAAATAGGATAGAAAAGAATCGAATCAAATAAAAAGATTAGAATAGAAGAGAATAGAAAACAAAAGAATGGAATGGAATCGAATCGAATCAAATCGAATAGAAAAGAATGGAATAGAATAGATTGGAAAAGAATAGAATCGAAAACAATAGAGTAGGTAAGAATAGAATAGAATAGATTAGAATGATAGAATGGATTAGAATAGAATAGAATGGAAAAGAATAGAATAGAATAGAATAGAATTGAATAGAAAAGAATCGAATCGAATCGAATAGAAGAGGTAAGAAAAGAACAGTAAAGAATCGAATCGAATCGAAAAGAAGAGAGTAGAATGGAATAGAATAGAACGGAATAGAATAGAATAGAATAGAATAGAATAGAATAGAATAGAAAAGAATCGAATCGAATAGAAGAGGTAAGAAAAGAATAGTAAAGAATCGAATCGAATCGAATCAAAAAGAAGAGAGTAGAATGGAATAGAATAGAATGGAATAGAATAGAATAGAATAGAATCGATTCGAATAGAATAGAATAGGATAGAATCGAATAGAAAGGAAAGGAATGGAATAGAACAGAATAGAAAAGAATGGAGTAGAATAGAATAGAATAGAAAAGAATAGAATTGAACAGAGTAGAATAGAAAATTTAAAAATCTGATCGAATCAAATGAATCGAATAGAATACAATAGAAAAGAATCGAATCAAATAGAATTGAATCGAATCGAATCGGCTAGAAAAGAATCAAATCTAATCCATTCGAAACAAAGAGAATACAAAAAAATAAAATATAATCGAATCGAACCAAATAGAATAGAATAGAATAGAATGGCAAAGAGTAGAATAGAATAGAATAGAATAGAATAGAATAGAATAGAATAGATATAAAAGAATCGAATCAAAAGGAATCAAATCGAATCAATTGAATAGAATAGAATAGAAAAGAAAACCATCGAATTGAATCGAATAGAATAGAATATTATAGATAGAATAGAAAAAAATAGAATAGAATACGAAACAATCAAATCGAATCAACTCGAAAAGAATAGAATAGAATGGCATAGATTAGAAGAATAGAAAGATTAGAATCGAATAGAATAAAATAGAAAGGAATAGAATAGAATCAGAATAGAATAGAATTGAATAGTAAAGAATAGAATTGATTCGAATAGAATAGAATAGGATAGAATCGAAACGAATAGAAAAGAATAGAATAGAATAGTATAGAAAAGAATAGAAAAGAATGGAATGAAATAGAAAAGAATAGAATAGAATAGAATAGAATAGAATAGAATAGAAAAAAATTGGATTGAACCGAATCGAATCTAATAGAATAGAAAAGAATGAATAGAATAAAATAGAATAGAATAGAATAGAATTGGTAGAAAAAAATAGAATAGAATAGAATAGAATAGAATAGAATCAAATTGATTCGAATCGAATCAGTTGGAAAAGAATAAAATAGAATACAATAGAACACAATAGAATACATTGGAATACAAAAGAATACAATAGAAAAGAATAGATTGGAAGGATCGAATCGAATAGAAAAGAATCGAATAGAATAGAATAGATTAGAAGAGAATCGAAATGAATCGAATAGAATAGAAAATAATCGAATCGAATGGAGTAGAATAGAATAGAAAGGAATAGAATAGAATAGAATAGAATAGAATAGAATAGAATAGAATAGAAATAATAGAATCAACTAGAATAGAATAGAATACAATAGAATAGAATACAATGGAATAGAAAGAATTGAATAGAATCCAATAGAATAGAATCAAATAGAAAATAATTGAATCGAATAAACTAGAAGAGAATCAAATTGAATCGAACCAAATCGAATGGAAAAGAATAGAATACAATAGAATAGAATATATTGGAAAGAATCGAATCGAATCGAATAGAATAGAATCAAATCATTTAGAATAGAAGAGAAGAGAATCGAAATGAATCGAATAGAATAGAAAAGAATCGAATAGAATGGAATAGCATAGAATAGAAAAGAATAGATTAGAATAGAAAAGAATAATATGGTATCGAATAGAATAGAATTGAATAGAAAAGATTCGAATCTAATTGAAACGAATATAATAGTAAAGAATAGAATAGAATAGATTAGAAGAGAAAAGAATAGAATAGAATCAAATAGAATTGAATAGAAAAGAATAGAATCATTTAGAATAGATTACAAAAAAATTGAATCAAATCGAATCGAATAGAATAAAATAGAAAGAATAGTATAAAATAGAATTGAAAAAGAATCGAATAGAATAGAATAGAATAGAATAGAATAGAAAAGAATAGAATTGAAACGAATCGAATATCATAGAATAGAAAGGAGTTGAATCGAACTGAATCGAATCAAATAGAATAGAATAGAATAGAATAGAATAGAATAGAGCAGAATAGAAAATATTCAAATGGAATGGAAAGGAGTTGAATCGAACTGAATCGAATCAAATAGAATAGAATAGAATAGAGTAGAATAGAAAATATTCAAATGGAATGGAATCGAACAGAATAGAATAGAATAGAATCGTATTGAATCAAATAGAATAGAATGTAATCGAAATGAATAGAGTGGAATAGAAAAGATTAGAATCCAATAGAATACTATAGAATAAAATAGAATAGAATAAAACATAATAGAATAGAATAGAATAGAATAGAAAAATTGAATTGAATCGAATTAACTAGAATAGAATAGAAAAGAATAGAATAGAATACAACATAATAGAATCCAATCAAATTAAATAGAATAGAATGGAAACCATAGCATCAAATCGAATAGAATAGAATAGAATACAGAAGAATCGAATCGAATCGAATCGAATCAAATAGAAAACAATCGAATCCAATAGAATAGAATAGATAGAATAGAATAGAAAAGATTCGAATAGAATCAAATCGATCGAATACAATAGGAAAGATTCGAATAGTATCGAATAGAATAGAATAGAATAGAATAGAATAGAAAAGAATCGAATTGAATCGAAGAGAAGAGAATAGAAAAGAATCGAATCGAATAGAATAGAATAGAATCGTAATGAATCGAGTAGAATAGAACCTAATTGAAACAAATAGAATAGAATAGAAAAGATTAGAATCGAACAGAATAAAATAAAATAAAATAAAATAGAATAAAATATAAAAGAATAGAATCGAATCGAGTAGAATAGAATATAAAAGTCGAACCGCATCAAATAGAATAGAATAGAATACAACATAATCAAATCGAATGAATCGAATCGAATAAAATAGATAGAATCGAAGCATACCAAATAGAATAGAATACAAGAGATTAGAAAAGAAGAATAGAGTAGAATTCAATAGAATAGAAATGAAGACAAAAGAAAAGAGTCGAATCGAATCGAATCAAATAAAATAGAAAAGAATCGAATCAAATCGAATTGAATCAAAAAAATAGAATAGAATAGAATAGAAAAAAATACAATAAAATCGAATAGAATAGAATGGAATACAATAGAAAAGAATCGATAGAATAGAATAGAAGACAAAAGAATCGAATAGAATCGAAACGAATAGAATAGAATAGGAAAGAATCAAAGAGAATCGAATCATATAGAATCGAATATAATCGAAAAGAATCGAATCGAATCGAATGGAAAAGAATTGAATTGAATTGAATTGATTTGAATTGAAAGAAAGAGAATGGAAAAGAATCAAATCAAATCGAATTGGATAGAATAGAATTCAATAGAATCGAATAGAAGAGAATAGAAAAAAATAGAATAGAATAGAATAGAATAGAATAGAATAGAATAGAATAGAAAAGAATCGAATCGAATTGAAAAGAATAGAATAGAATAGAAAAGAATCAAATCGAAGCTTATCGAATCTAGTCGAATCGAATAGAATTGAAAAGAATAGAAAAGAATAGAATCGTAATGAATTGAATAGTATAGAATGTAATCGAAATGAATAGAATACAATACAAAAGATTAGAATCGAATAGAATACAATAGAATAGAAGAGAATAGAATAGATTCGAAACGAAATCTAACAGAATAGAATAGAAAAATCAAATAGAATCGATTTGAATGGAATAGGATAGAATAGAATAGAATAGAATAGAATAGAATAGAATAGAATAGAATAGAATAGAATAGATAGAATAGAATAGAATAGAATAGAATAGAATAGAATAGAATAGAAAAAAATCGAACCGAATCAAATAGAATAGAAAACAATAGAATAGAAAACAATAGAATAGAATAGAATAGAATAGAATAGAATAGAATAGAATAGAATAGAAAACATTGTATCTAATAGAATAGAATAGAATAGAATAGAATAGAATAGAAAAGATCAAATCGAATCAAATCGAAAAGATAGAATAGAATAGAAAAGAATCGAATCGAAATGAATAGAATAGTTAAGAATAGAATAGAATAGAATAGAAAATCAAATCGAATCAAATCGAAAAAATAGAATAGAAAGAATCTAAACGAATCGAATAGAATCGAAACGAATAGAATAGTTCAGAATAGAATAGAATAGAATAGAGTTGAATAAAATAGAATAGAATAGAAAAGAATCGAATAGGATAGAATAGAAAATAATAGAAGAGAATAGAAAAGAATCGAATCGAATAGAATACATTAGATAGAATAGAATAGAATAGAAAAGAATCCAATAGAATAGAATAGAATAGAATAAAAAGAATAGTATCGAATTGAATAGAATAGAATAGAAAAGAATTGAAACGAATCGATTCGAATAAAAGAAAAGAATCGAATCGAATCGAATATAATCAAAAGAATCGAATCTAATTGAGTCGAATAAAATAGAATTGAATAGAATGGAATAGAAGAGATTACAAAAGAATAGAAAGAATACAATTCTGTGACTATCGTAAATAAATAAAAATTAAAAAAAGAATAGAATATAATACAATACAATACAAAAGAATCGAATAGAATAGAATGGTATACAAAAGAATCGAATAGAATAGAATAGTATCGAATCGAATTTAATTGAATCGAAGAGAAAAAATAGAATAGATACGAATCGAATAGAACAGAATAGAAAAGAATCGAATTGAATCAAAACGAATAGAATAGAATAGAAAAGAATCAAATCGAATCGAACTAATAGAATAGAAAAGAATCGAATTTCGTCGAATAGAATAGAAAAGAATCGAATCGAATCAAATAGAAAAGAATAGAAAATAAAAAAAGAGAATAGAGAAGAATCGAACCAAATAGAATAGATTAGATAGAATAGAAATGAATCGAATAGAATCGAATCGAATAGAATAGGATAGAAAGGAATAGAATAGGAAAGAATCGAATAGTATCGAGTCAAATACAATATAATAGAAAAGAATCGAAACAAATCGATTTGAATAAAATAGAAAAGAATCGAATCGAATATAATCGAAAAGAATCAAATCTAATCGAATCGGATATTACATTCTATTCAATTCTAATCTATTCGATTTGATTAGATTCGATTCTTTTCGATTATATTCGATTCGATTCTATTCGATTCAATTGAATAGAATGGAATACAAGAGAATAGAAAGAATAGAATAGAATAGAATAGAATAGAATAGAATAGAATACAAGAGAGCCAAATAGAATAGAATACAAAAGAATAGAATAGAATGGAATGGAAGAGAAGAGAAGAGAAGAGAAAAGAGAAGAGAAGAGAAGAGAAGAGAAGAGAAGAGAAGAGAAGAGAAGAGAAGAGAAGAGTATCGAATCGAATAGAATAGAAAAAAAGAATAGAATCGAATAGAATAAAAAAGAATCGAATTGAATTGAATCGAAAGAATAGAATGGAATAGAAAAGAATCGAATAGAATAGAATTGAATAGAAAAGAATCGAATAGAATAGAATCGAATTGAATAGAATACTAGAATAAAATGGAATAGAAAAGAATCGAATCAAATAGAATTGAATCGAATCAAATCGAATAGAATCCAATCGAATCGAATAGAAAAGAATCGAATTGAATCGAATAAATTGAATAGAAAAGAATAGAATAGAATAGAAAAGAATAGAAAAGAATAATATCGAATCGAATTGAATAGAATAGAAAAAATGGAATACAATCGAATATATAGAAAAGAAACATGTCAAATCGAATAGAAAAGAAGAGAATCGAATCCAATTGAATCAAATAGAATAGAGTAGAATAGAATAGAATACAAAAGATTCAAATCGAATCGAATAGAATAGAAAAGAATCGAATCGAATGGAATAGAACGGAATAGAATAGAATAGAAAAGAATCGAATCGAATCAAATATAATAGAATAAAATAGAAAAGATTCGAATCGAATAGAATAGAGTCGAATAGAATAGAAAAGAATCGAATCGAATCGGAAAGAGAAGAATCGAATCAATTTGAATCAAATAGAATCGAATAGAATAGAACAGAATAGAATCAAATCGAATCAATTAGACGGGAATAGAAAAGAATCGAATCGAATAGAATTGAATTGAATTGAATTGAAGAGAATAGAAAAGAATCGATTAGAATAGAATAGAATAGAATAGAGTAGAATAGAATAGAATAAAGTAGAATAGAATAGAAAATAATCAAATCAGATCGAATCGAAAAGAATAGACAAGAATAGAAAGAAAAGAATCGAATGTAATCGAATCGAATATAATAGATTAGAAAAGGATAGAATAGAATAGAAAAGAAAAGATTAGAATAGATTAGGAAAGAATCAAATGGAATCGAATAAAATAGAAGAGAATAGAAAAGAATAGAATAGAATAGAATAGAAAATAATAGAATAGAATTGATTCGAATGAAATATAGAATAGATAGAATAGAATAGAATAGAATAGAATAGAAAAGATTCGAATCAAAAGAATAGAATAGAATAGAATATAAAAAAATCGAAGAGAATAGAATAGGAAAGAATTGAACGGAATCAAATAGAATAGAGAAGAATAGAATAGAATAGAATAGAATAGAATAGAATAGAATAGAATAGATTAGAATAGATAAAATAGAATAGTAAATAATTGAATAGAATCAAATCGAATCGAATAGAATAAAATAGAATAGAATAGAAAATAATAGAATTGAAACGAATAAAATAGAATAGAAAAGATTAGAATCGAATAGAAAAATAGAATAAAATAGAAAAGAATTGAATGGAATCAAATAAAATAGAGAAGAATAGAATAGAATAGAATAGAATAGAATAGAATAGAATAGAATAGAATAGAATAGAATAGATTAGAATAGATAAAATAGAATAGAAAATAATTGAATAGAATCAAATCGAATCGAATAGAATCGAATAGAATAAAATAGAATAGAATAGAAAATAATAGAATTGAAACGAATAGAATAGAATAGAAAAGATTAGAATCGAATAGAAAAATAGAATAAAATAGAATAGATTAAAATATAAAAGAATTGAATCGAATAGAATAGGATAGAATATAAAAATCGAATTGAATTGAATTGACTAGAATAGAAAAGAATAGAATAGAATAGAATACAACATAATTGAATCCAATCAAATTGAATAGAATAGAATAGAAATCATAGCATCGAATCGAATAGAATAGAATAGAGAAGAATCGAATCGAATAGAATAAAATAAAACAGAAAAGAATCGAATCCAATAGAATAGAATAGGTAGAATAGAATAGAAAAGATTCAAATAGAATCAAAACGAATCGATTGAATAGAATAGAAAAGAATCAAATAGTATCAAAACGAATAGAATAGAATAGAAAAGAATCGAATTGAATCGAACAAAAGAGAATAGAAAAGACCAGAATAGAATAGAATCGCAATGAATCAAATAGAATAGAGTCTACTCGAAACGAATAGAATAGAATAGAAAAGATTAGAATACAATAGAATAAAATAGAATAGAATATAAAAGAATCGAATCGAATAGAATCGAATAGAATAGAATATAAAAATCAAATCGCAGGATTCCTGGTTGGCGCAGCGGTTTGGCGCCCGCCTTTGGCCCAGGGCGCGACCCTGGAGACCTGGGATCGAATCCCACGTTGGGCTCCCGGTGCATGGAGCCTGCTTCTCCCTCTCCCTCTGCCTGTGTCTCTGCCTCTCTCACTCTCTCTCTGTGTGACTATCATAAATAAATTTTAAAAAATTAAAAAAAATCAAATCGCATCGAATAGAATAGAATACAACATAATCGAATTGAATGAACTGAATCGAATAAAATAGATAGAATTGAAGCGAACCGAATCGAAAGAATAGAATAGATTAGAAAAGAATCGAATTGAATAGAGTAGAATTCAACAGAATCGAAATGAAGACAATAGAAAAGAGTCGAATCAAATCGATAAAATAGAAAAGAATTGAATCGAATTGAATCAAAAAGAATAGAATTGAATAGAATTGAATCGTATACAATAGAATGGAATGGAATGGAATAGAATAGAATAGAATAGAATAGAGAAGAATCGAATAGAATGGAATGAGTAGAATAGAACAGAATAGGAAAGAAACGAATAGAATCGAATAGAATAAAAAACAATAGAATAGAAAAGAATTGAAACAAATCAAATCATATAGAATAGAATATAATAGAAAAGAATCGAATAGAATAGAATAGAAAAGAATAGAATTGAAACGAATAGAATAGAATCGAATAGGAAAGATTAGAATCGAATGGAATAAAATAGAATAGATTAAAATATAAAAGAATCGAATTGAATAGAATATAAAAATCGAATTGAATCGATTCACTAGAATAGAATAGAATAGAATAGAATAGAATACAACATAATTGAATCCAATCAAATTGAATAGAATAGAATAGAAATCATAGCATCGAATCGAATAGAATAGAGAAGAATAGAATAGAATAGAATAGAATAGAATAGAATAGAATAGAATAGAATAGAAAAGAATCGAATCCAACAGAATAGGATAGATAGAATAGAATAGAAAAGAATCGAATTGAACAAAAAAGAATAGAACAGAATAGAATCGTAATGAATTGAGTAGAATAGAACCTAATCGAAACGAATAGAATAGAATAGAAAAGATTAGAATACAATAGAATACAATAGAATAAAATAGAATAGAATAAAATATAAAAGAATCGAATTGAATAGAATCGAATATACAAAAATTGAATCGCAACGAATAGAATAGAATAGAATAGAATAGAATACAACATAATCGAATCGAATGAATGGAATTGAATAAAATAGAATCGAAGGGAACTGAAATGAAAGGATGAATAGATTAGAAAAGAATCAAATCGAATAGAGTAGAATTCAACAGAATCGAAATGAAGACAATAGAAAAGAGTCGAATTGAATCGAATAAAATAGAAAAGAATCGAATAGAATCAAAAAGAATAGAATAGAATAGAAAAGAAAAGAAAAGAATCGAATAGAATGGAACGAGTAGAATACAACAGAATAGGAAAGAATCGAATAGAATAGAATAAAAAACAATAGAATAGAAAAGAATGGAAACGAATCAAATCATATAGAATAGAATATAATAGAAAAGAATCTAATCGAATAGAATAGAATAGAAAAGAATCGAATCAAATTGAATTGAAAGGAAGAGAATAGAAAAGAATCGAATCGAATTGGATAGAATAGAATAGAATGCAATAGAATCAAATAGAAGTGAATAGAAAAGAATTGAATTGAATTGAAAAGAATCAAATCGAAGCTTATCGAATGTAGTCGAATTGAAGAGAATTGAAAAGAATAGAATCGTAATGAATCGAATAGTATAGAATCTAATCGAAATGAATAGAATACGATAGAAAAGATTAGAATCGAATAGAATACAATAGAATAGAAGAGAACAGAATAGATTCGAAACGAATCTAACAGAATAGAATAGAATAGAAAAAATCGAATCGAATCGAATCGAATAGAAAAAATAGAATAGAATAGAAAAAATTGAATCGAATCAAATAGAATAGAATAGAAAACAATAGAATAGAATAGAAAACGTTGCATCTAATAGAATAGAATAGAATAGAATCAAATCAAATAGAATAGAATAGAATAGAATTCAATTGAATTGAAAATAATTAAATCGAATCAAATTGAATAGAATAGAATAGAAAAGAATCGAATAGAACTGAATAGGATAGACTGTGGAAGGAGCCTCGGTGTCCAACGAAAGATGAATGGATAAAGAAGATGTGGTTTATGTATACAATGGAATATTACTCAGCTATTAGAAATGACAAATACCCACCATTTGCTTCAACGTGGATGGAACTGGAGGGTATTATGCTGAGTGAAGTAAGTCAGTCGGAGAAGGACAAACATTATATGTTCTCATTCATTTGGGGAATATAAATAATAGTGAAAGGGAATATAAGGGAAGGGAGAAGAAATGTGTGGGAAATATCAGAAAGGGAGACAGAACGTAAAGACTGCTAACTCTGGGAAACGAACTAGGGGTGGTAGAAGGGGAGGAGGGCGGGGGGTGGGAGTGAATGGGTGACGGGCACTGGGTGTTATTCTGTATGTTAGTAAATTGAACACCAATAAAAAATAAATTAAAAAAAAAAGAACTGAATAGGATAGAATAGAAGAGAATAGAAAAGAAAATCGAATAGAATAAAATAGAAAGAATCGAATCGATTCGAATAGAATAGAATGAAAAAGAATCGAATCGAATCAAAACGAATCGAAGAGGATAGAAAAGAATCAAATAGAATAAAATAGAACAGAATAGAAGAGAAGAGACTAGAATAGAATAGAAAAGAATCGAATAGAATAGAATAGAAAAGAATCGAATCGAATAGAATCAAATAGAAACGAATCGAATTGAAAAGATATAAAATAATAATAGAATAGAATAGAAAAGAATTGAACCGAATCGAACAGAATAGAAAAGAATAGAATAGAAAAGAATCAAATCGAATAGATTCGAATAGATAGAATAGAATAGGAAATAAGCGAATAGAATCAAATCGAATCGAATTGAAAAAAATAGAATAGAATAGAATAGAATAGAATATATAATAATTGAATCGAATCAAATAGAATAGAATAGAATAGAATCAAATAGAATAAAAAAGAATAGAATACAATAGAATCGAATCGAATAGATAAAATAGAATAGAAAAGAATCGAATTGATTCAAAACAAATAGAAGGGAATAGAAAAAAATCGAATTGAATAGAATAGAATTGAACAGAAGAGAATAGAAAACAATCGAATAGAATAGAATAGAATAGAATAGAATAGAATAGAATAGAATAGAATAGTTAGAATAGAATAGAATAGATTAGGAAATAATCGAATCAAAACGAATAGAATAGAATCAAAAAGAATCAAATCGAATAGAATCGAATCAAATAGAATAGAATTGAACAGAATAAAATAGAATAGAATAGGATAGAATTGAATAAAATGGAATAAAATAGAATATATAAGAATACAATAGAAAAGAATCAAAGAGAATCAAATCAAATCATATAGAATAGAATAGAATAGAAAAGGAATAGAATAGAATAGAATAGAATAGAATAGAAAAGAATCGAATCGAATCGAATAGATATGAAATAATAATAGAATAGAATAGAATAGAAAAGAATTGAACCGAATCGAATAGAAAAGAATAGAATAGAAAAGAATTGAATCGAATCAAATATAAACGAAAAGAATCGAATCGAATCGAGTCGAATAGAATAGAATAGAATAGAATAGAATGGAATAGAAAAGAATGGAATAGAATAGAATCCAATCGAATCAAATAAAATAGAATAGAAAACAACTGAATCGAATCGAATTGAATAGAATAGAAAATAATCAAATGGAATAGAATAGAATCGTATTTAATTGAAGAGAACAGAACCTAATCTAAACGAATAGAATAGAATAGAAAATATTACAATTGAATAGAATACAATAAAATAGAATAGAATAGAAAAGAATCGAATCACATCAAATCGAATTGAACAGAATAGAAGAGAAAAAATCGCCTCGAATTGAATCGAATAGAATAGAATAGAAAAGAATTGAATCAAATAGAATAGAATAGAATAGAAAATAATCGAAAGGAATGGAATGGAATCAAATCGAATCGAATCGAAAACAGAATAGAATAGAATAGAATAGAGAAGAATCGAATTGAATCGAATACATAGAATAGAATAGAATAGAATAGAATAGAATAGAATAGAAAAGAATAGAATAGAACAGATAGAATAGAAAAGATTCAAATGGAATAGAATCGATCGAATAGAATAGAATAGTATCGAAAAGAGTAGAAGAGAATCGAATCGAATCGAATATAAGAGATAGAAAAGAATCGAATCAAATCGAATAGAAGATAATAGAAAAGAATCGAATAGACAAGAATAGAATAGAATGGCATAGAATAGAAAAGAATCGAATAGAATAGAATAGAACAGAAAAGAATATAAAAGAATAGAATAGAGAGAATAGAATAGGAAAGAATCGAATAGAAAAGAATAGATTAGAAAAGAATCGAACTGAATCGAATAGAATCATATAGAGTACAGAGAATAGAAAAGAATCGAATCGTATCAAATAGAATAGAATACAAAAGAATCGAATCGAATAGAAACAAATCAAATCTAATCAAATAGAATCGAATAGAAAAGAATAGAATAGAATAGAAAAGAATCGAATAGAATCGAATAGAATAGTATAGGATAGATAGAATAGAATAGAATAGAATAGAATAGAAAAGAATTGAAGCGAATCGAATCAAATCGAATAGAATAGAATAGAATTGAAAATAATTGAATCGAATCTAATTGAATAGAATAGAATAGAAAAGAATCGAATAGAACTGAATAGAATAGAATAGAAAATAATCGAACCAAATCGAATAGAATAGAATAAAATAGAAAGAATCGAATTGATTCGAATAGAATAGGATGAAAAAGAATCGAATCGAATCGAAACGAATGGAATAGAATAGAAAAGAATAAAATAGAATAGAATAGAATAGAATAGAAAAGAATTGAATCGAATAGAATCGAATAGAAATGAATCGAATCGAAAAGATATAAAAAAATAATAGTATAGAATAGAAAAGAATTGAACCAAATCGAATAGAATAGAAAAGAATTGAATCGAATCGATTCGAATAGATAGGATAGAATAGAAAATAATTGAATAGAATCAAATCGAATCGAAACGAATAGAATAGAATTGAATTGAATCAAATAGAATAGAATTGAAATGAATAGAATAGAAAAGAATCGAATCGAATATAATCAAAAGAATCGAATCGAATCGAGTCAGAATAGAATAGAATAGAATAATATAGAATAGAATAGAATAGAATAGAATAGAATAGAATAGAATAGAAAAGAATGGAATAGAATAGAATAGAATCAAATCGAATAAAATAGAATAGAAAAGAATTGAATCGAATCGAATAGAATAGAAAATAATCGAATCGAATGGAATAGAATAGAATGGAATAGAATCGTATTTAATCGAGGAGAATAGAAACTAATCAAAACGAATAGAATAGAATAGAAAATATTACAATCGAATAGAATACAATAGAATAAAATAGAATGGAATAGAAAAGAATCGAATCGCATCGAATAGAATAGAATAGAATAGAATAGAATAGAAAAATTTCAATCGAATTGAATCGTATAGAATAGAATAGAAAAGAACGAATCGAATAGAATAGAAAATAATCGATTCGAATTGAATCGAATCGAATAGAATAGAATAGAAAACATAGCATCAAATAGAATAGAATAGAGAATTGAATCAAATCAAATACATAGAATAGAATAGAAAAGAATTGAATAGAATAGAAGAGATAGAATAGAAAAGATTCAAATAGAATCGAATCGAAACAATAAAATAGAATAGAATAGAATTGAATGGTATTGAATAGAATAAAAGAGAATCGAATCGAATAGAAGAGAATAGAAAAGAATTGAATCAAATAGAATAGAATAGTACTGAATTGAATAGAATCAAAGAGAAGAGAATAGAAAAGAATCGATGGGACAAGAATAGAATAAAATAGAATTGCATAGAATAGAAAAGAATCGAATAGAATAGAATAGAACAAAAAAAGAATAGAATAGAATAGAATAGAATAGAATAGAATAGAATAGAATAGAATAGAAAAGAATCGAAAGATGCGAATAGAACAGAATAAAAAGAATAGAATACAAAAGAATCGAACCGAATCGAATCGAATCATATAGAATAGAGAAGAATAGAAAAGAATCGAATCGTATCGAATAGAAAAGAATAGAATAGAAAAGAATCGAATTGAATCGAATAGTATAGGATAGAATAGAATAGAATAGAATAGAATGAATAGAATAGAAAAGAATCGAATCGAATCGAATCGAATCGAATAAAATAGAAAGAATCAAATCAATTCGAATAGAATAAAATGAAAAAGAATCGAATCGAAACGAATCGAATAGAACAGAAAAGATCAAGTAGAATAGAATAGAATAGAATCGATTCGAATACAATAGAATAGAATAGAAAAGAATAGAATAGAATAGAAAAGAATTGAATCGAATCGAATAAAATAGAATTGAAAAGAATAGAATCGAATGGAATCGGACGGAATCGAATCGAATGGAATCAAATAGAACATATCAGAAAAGAATCAAATAGAATCCAATCGAATCAAATAGAATGAAAAGAATAAAATCGAATCAAAGCGAATAGAATAGAATAGAACAGCGAAGAATGAATAGAATCAAATAGAATAGAATAGAAAATAGTATCGAATTGAATCAAATACAATAAAATAGAATAAAAAAGAATCAAATAGTATAGAATAGAATAGATAGAAAGGAATCTAATCGAATCAAATCAAATTAAATCGAATAGAATAGGATAGAAAAGAATCAAATTGAATCGAAACGAATCAAATAGAATAGAATAGAAAAGAATCGAATCGAATTGAATCAAATCGAATCAAATAGAATATAAAATAATCGAATTGAATCGAATGGAATAGAATAGAATAGAATAGATAGAATAGAAAAAATCGAATAGAATTGAATCAAAACAAATAGAATAGAATAGAAAAGAATCGATTCAAATCGAATAGAATAGAATAGAAAAGAATGGAATAGAATAGAATAGAATAGAATAGAATAGAATAGAATAGAATAGAATAGAATAGAATAGAAAAAATAGAATAGAAAATAGTAGAATAGAAAAGAATTGAATCAAATCGAATAGATACAATAGAATCGAAAAGAATTGAATACAATCGAATCGAATGGAATAGAATAGAAAAGAATCGAATTGATTCGAATAGAATAGAATAGAATAGAATAGAATAGAATCAATTAGAAGGGAATAGAAAAGAATAGAATTTAATAGAATTGAATGGAATAGAATTGAATTGAATAGAAGAGAATAGAAAAGAATCGAATCGTATTGAATAGAATAGAAAAGAATAGAATAGAATAGAATAGAATAGAATAGAATAGAATAGGTAAAATCCAGGCGAACCAAATCAATACGAATAGAATAGAATAGAAAATAAACAAATTGAATCGATTCGAATAGAATAGAAAAGAAAAGAATCGAATCGAATCGAATACAATATAAAATAATAGAATAGAATAGAATAGAAAAGAATCGAATCGATCGAAGAGAATTGAATCAAATCGAATACAATAGAAAAGAATAGAACTGAAATGAATTGATTAGAATAGAATAGAAACGAATCGACTGGAATAGAATAGAATAGAATCGTATAGAATAGAATAGAAAAGAATCGAAAAAAATCGAATCGAAAGGAAGAAATTAGAAAAGATTGAATCGATTAGAATAGAATAGAATTCAATAGAATAGAATAGAAAAGAATAGAAAACATAGAATAGAATAGAATAGAAATGAATCGAATCGAATAGAATAGAATAAAATAGAAAGAATAGTATAGAATAGAATTGAAAAGAATCTAATAGAATAGAATAGAAGAAAAGAGAAGAGAATTGAAATGAATCGAATATCATAGAATAGAAAGGAGTTGAATCGAACTGAATCGAATCAAATCGAATCAAATAGAATAGAATAGAGTAGAATAGAAAATAATCAAATCAAATGGAATCAAACAGAATAGAATAGAATAGAATCGTATTGAATCGAATAGAATAGAATGTAATCGAAAGGAATAGAATACAATAGGAAAGATTAGAATCAAATAGAATACTATAGAATAAAATAGAATAGAATAAAACAGAATAGAATAGAATAGAATAGAATAGAATAGAATAGAAAAATCGAACTGAATCGAATTGACTAGAATAGAATAGAAAAGAATAGAAAAGAATACAACATAATCGAATCCAATCAAATTGAATAGAATAGAATGGAAACCATAGCATAGAATAGAATAGAATAGAATAGAATAGAATAGAATAGAATACAGAAGAATCGAATCGAATGGAATCGAATAGAACAGAATAGAAAACAATCGAATCCAATAGAATAGATAGAATAGAATAGAAAAGATTCTAATAGAATCAAATTGATCGAATACAATAGGAAAGAATCGAATAGTATCGAATCGAATCGAATCGAATCGAATCGAATAGAATAGAATAGAAAAGAATCGAATTGAATCGAAGAGAAGAGAATAGAAAAGAATCGAATAGAATAGAATAGAATAGAATAGAATCGTAATGAATCGAGTAGAATAGAACCTAATTGAAATGAATAGAATAGAATAGAAAAGATTAGAATTGAACAGAATACAATAAAATGAAATAAAATAGAATAAAATATAAAAGAATAGAATCGAGTAGAATAGAATATAAAAATCGAACCGCATAGAATAGAATAGAATACAACATATTGAATCGAATGAATCGAATCGAATAAAATAGAATCGAAGCATACCGAATAGAATAGAATACAAGAGATTAGGAAAGAATCGAATAGAATAGAGTAGAATTCAATAGAATCGAAATGAAGACAATAGAAAAGAGTCCAATCGAATCGAATAAAATAAAATAGAAAAGAATCGAATCAACTCGAATGGAATCAAAAAGAATAGAATAGAAAAGAATACAATAAAATCGAATAGAATAGAATGGAATAGAATAGAATAGAAGAAGAGAAGAGAAGAGAAAAGAATCGAATAGAATCGAAATGAAACGAATAGAATAGGAAAGAATTGAATAGAATAGAATCATATAGAATAGAATATAATAGAAAAGAATCGAATCGAATTGAATGGAAAAGAATTGAATTGAATTGAAAGAAAATGGAAAAGAATCAAATCAAATTGAATTGGATAGAAAAGAATTCAATAGAATCAAATAGTAGAGAATAGAAAAAAATCGAATAGAAAAGAATAGAACAGAATAAAATAGAATAGAAAAGAATCGAATCGAATTGAAAAGAATAGAATAGAATAGAATAGAATAGAATAGAATAGAATAGAATCAAATAAAAGCTTATCGAATCTAGTCGAATCGAATAGAATTGAAAAGAATAGAATAGAATAGTAATGAATCGAATAGTGTAGAATCTAATCGAAATGAATAGAATACAATAGAAAAGATTAGAATTGAATAGAATACAATAGAATAGAAGAGAATAGAATAGATTTGAAACGAAATCTAACAGAATAGAATAGAATAGAAAAAATCAAATAGAATCGAATCGAATGGAATAGAATAGAATAGAATAGAAAAAAATCGAACCGAATCAAATAGAATAGAATACAATAGAATAGAATAGATTGGAATAGAAAACATTGAATCTAATCGAAGAATAGAATAAAATAGAAGAGAATAGAAAAGAATCAAATCGAATCAAATCGAAAAGATAGAATAGAATAGAACAGAATCAAAACGAATCGAATCGAATAGAATAGATTGAATAGAATAGAATAGAAAAGAATCGAATAGAATAGAATAGAAAAGAATCAAATAGAATCGAATCATATAGAATAGAATATAACAGAAAAGAATCGAATCGAATGGAAAAGAATTGAATTGAATTGAATTGAATTGAATTGAATGGAAGAGAATGGAAAAGAATCAAATCAAATCGAACTGGATAGAATAAAATTCAATAGAATCTAATAGAAGAGAATAGAAAAGAATAGAATAGAATAAAATAGAATAGAAAAGAATCGAATAGAATAGAATAGAAAAGAATCGAATCGAATTGAAAAGAATAGAATAGAATCAAATCGAAGTTTATCGAATCTAGTTGAATCGAATAGAATAGAATAGAAAAGAATAGAATCATAATGAATCGAGTAGTATAGAATCTGATCGAAATGAACAGAATACAATAGAAAAGATTAGAATCGAATAGAATACAAAAGAATAGAAGAGAATAGAATAGATTCGAAACGAAATCCAACATAATAGAATAGAATGGAAAAAATCAAATAGAATCGAATCGAATGGAATAGAATAGAAAAAAATCAAATCGAATCAAATAGAATACAATGGAATAGAAAACATAGAATAGAATAGAATAGAATAGAATAGAATAGAAAACATTGCATCTAATCGAATAGAATAGAATAGAAAAGAATCAAATCGAATCAAATCGAAAAGATAGAATAGAATAGAAAAGAATCGAAACGAATCGAATTGAAATGAATAGAATAGAATAGTTAAGAATAGAATAGAATAGAATAGAATAGAATAGAATAGAATAGAATAGAATAGAATAGAATAGAATAGGGATCCCTGGGTGGCACAGCGGTTTGGCGCCTGCCTTTGGCCCAGGGCGCGATCCGGGAGACCCTGGATCGAATCCCACGTCGGGCTCCCGGTGCATGGAGCCTGCTTCTCCCTCTGCCTGTGTCTCTGCCTCTCTCTCTGTGTGTGACTATCATAAATAAATAAAAATTAAAAAAAAAGAATAGAATAGAATAGAGTCGAATAAAATAGAATAGATAGAATAGAAAAGAATAGAATAGAATAGAACAGAATAGAAAATAATAGTAGAGAATAGAAAAGAATCGAATCGAATAGAATAGATTAGATAGAATAGAATAGAAAAGAATCCAATAGAATCGAATAGAATAGAATAGAAAAGAATAGTATTGAATCGAATAGAATAGAAAAGAATTGAAACGAATCAATTCTAATAAAACAGAAAAGAATCGAATCGAATCGAATATAATCAAAAGAATCGAATCTAATTGAATCGAATAAAATAGAATTGAATAGAATGGAATAGAAGAGAATACAAAAGAAGAATAGAATAGAATACAATACAATACAATACAAAGGAATCTAATAGAATAGAATAGTATACAAAAGAATTGAAACGAATCAAATAGAATAGAAAAGAATAGAATAGTATCGAATCAAATTTAATTGAATCAAAGAGAAAAAATAGAATAGATACGAATCGAATAGAACAGAATAGAAAAGAATCGAATCAAAACGAATAGAATAGAATAGAATAGAATAGAAAAGAATCAAATCGAATCAAACGAATAGAATAGAAAAGAATCGAATTTCGTCGAATAGAATAGAATAGAAAAGAATCGAATAGAATCAAATAGAAAAGAATAGAAAATAAAAAAAAGAATAGAGAAGAATCGAATAGAATAGAATAGATTAGATAGAATAGAAATGAATAGAATAGAATAGAAAGGAATAGAATAGGAAAGAATCGAATAGTATCGAGTCGAATACAATATAATAGAAAAGAATCAAAACAAATCGATTCGAATAAAATAGAAAAGAATCGAATCGAATATAATCGAAAAGAATCGAATCTAATCGAATCAGATATTCCATTCTATTCAATTCTAATCTATTCGATTCGATTAGATTCAATTCTTTTCGATTATATTCGATTCGATTCTATTCGATTCAATTGAATTGAATGGAATACAAGAGAATAGAAAAAATAGAATAGAATAGAATACAAGAGAACCAAATAGAATAGAATAGAATACAAAAGAATAGAATAGAATAGAATGAAATAGAATAGAAAAGAATAGAAAAGAAGAGAATAGTATCGAATCGAATTGAATTGAATTGAATAGAAAAAAAGAATAGAATCGAATAGAATAAAAAAGAATCGAATTGAATTGAATCGAAAGAATAGAATGGAATAGAATAGAATAGAATAGAATAGAAAAGAATCGAATATAATCGAATCGAATTGAATAGAATACTGGAGAATAAAATGGAATAGAAAAGATTCGAATTGAATAGAATCAAATCGAATAGAATCCAATTGAATCGAATCGAAGAGAAAAGAATTGAATTGAATCGAATAAATTGAATAGAAAAGAATAGAAAAGAATATCAAATCAAATTGAATAAAATAGAATAGAAAAAATGGAATACAATCGAATATATAGAAAAGAAACAAGTCGAATCGAATAGAATCAAATAGAAGAGAATCGAATCCAATTGAATCAAATAGAGTAGAATAGAATACAAAAGATTCAAATCGAATCGAATAGAATAGAAAAGAATCGAATCGAATGGAATAGAACGGAATAGAATAGAATAGAAAAGAAAAGAATCGAATCGAATCAAATAGAATAGAATAAAATAGAAAAGATTCGAATCGAATAGAATAGAGTCGAATAGAATAGAAAAGAATCGAATCAAATCGAATAGATAGAATAGAAAAGAATCGAATTTAATGGAATAGAAGAGAAATGAAAAGAATCGAATCGATTTGAATCAAATCGAATCGAATAGAATAGAATAGAACAGAATAGAATCAAATCGAATCAATTAGACGGGAATAGAAAAGAATCGAATCGAATAGAATTGAATTGAATAGAATAGAATAGAAGAGAATAGAAAAGAATCGAATAGAATAGAAAAGAATAGAATATATAGAAGAGAGTAGAATAGAAAAGAAATAATCGAATCAAATCGAAAAGAATAGACAAGAATAGAAAAGAATCTAATGTAATCGAATCGAATATAATAGATTAGAAAAGAATAGAATAGAATAGAATAGAAAAGAATTTAATGGAATCGAATAAAATAGAATAGAATAGAATACAATAGAAAATAATAGAATAGAATCGATTCAAATGAAATGGAATAGAATAGAAAAGAATCGAATCAAATAGAATAGAATAGAAAAGAATAGAATTTAAAAAAATCGAAGAGAATAGAATAGAAAAGAATTGAACGGAATCAAATAGAATAGAGAAGAATAGAATAGAATAGAAAAGAATAAAATCGAATCAAATAGATAAAATAGAATAGAAAATAATCGAATAGAATCAAATCGAATCGAATAGAATTGAATAGAATAAAATAGAATAGAATAGAAAAGAATAGAATTGAAACGAAATGAAACGAATAGAATATAATAGAATAGAAAAGATTAGAATCGAATAGAAAAATAGAATAAAATAGAATAGATTAAAACATAAAAGAATCGAATCGAATAGAATAGAATATAAAAATCGAATTGAATCGAATTGACTAGAATAGAATAGAAAAGAATAGAATAGAACATAATCGAATCCAATCAAATTGAATAGAATAGAATAGAAATCATAGCATAGAATCAAATCGAATCGAATAGAAAAGAATAGAATCGAATCGAATAGAATAAAATAAAATAGAATAGAAAAGAATCGAATCCAATAGAATAGATAGATAGAATAGAATAGAAAAGATTCAAATAGAATCAAAACGAATCGATTGAATAGAATAGAAAAGAATCAAATAGTATCAAAACGAATAGAATAGAATGAAAAGAATCGAATTGAATCGAACAAAAGAGAATAGAAAAGAATAGAATAGAATCGCAATGAATCGAAAGAATAGAATAGAATCTACTCAAATTGAATAGAATAGAATAGAAAAGATTAGAATACAATAGAATAAAATAGAATAGAATAAAATATAAAAGAATCGAATCAAATAGAATCGAATAGAATAGAATATAAAAATCAAATCGCGGGATCCCGGAGTGGTGCAGCGGTTTGGCGCCCACCTTTGGCCCAGGGCGTGACCCTGGAGACCCGGGATCAAATCCCATGTTGGGCTCCCGGTGCATGGAGCCTGCTTCTCCCTCTCCCTCTGCCTGTGTCTCTGCCTCTCTCACCCTCTCTGTGTGTGATATCTCTGTGTGATAATTTATAGTTAAAAAAATCAAATCGTATCGAATCGAATAGAATACAACGTAATCGATTCAAATGAACTAAATCGAATAAAATAGATAGAATCGAAGCGAACCGAATCGAAAGAATAGAATAGATTAGAAAAGAATCGAATCGAATAGAGTAGAATTCAACAGAATCGAAATGAAGACAATAGAAAAGAGACGAATTGAATCAGTAAAATAGAAAATAATTGAATTGAATTGAATCAAAAAGAATAGAATTGAATTGTATACAATAGAATGAAATGGAATAGAATAGAATAGAATAGAGAAGAATCGAATAGAATGGAACGAGTAAAATAGAACAGAATAGGAAAGAAACGAATAGAATCGAATCGAATAGAATAAAAAACAATAGAATAGAAAAGAATTGAAACGAATCAAATCATATACAATAGAATATAATAGAAAAGAACCGAATAGAATAGAATAGAAAAGAATAGAATTGAAACGAATAGAATAGAATACAAAAGATTAGAATCGAATGGAATAAAATAGAATAGATTAAAATATAAAAGAATCGATTCGAATAGAATAGAATATAAAAATCGAATTGAATCGAATTCACGAGAATAGAATAGAAAAGAATAGAATAGAATACAAAATAATCAAATCCAATCAAATTGAATAGAATAGAATAGAAATCATAGCATCGAATAGAATAGAATAGAATAGAGAAGAATCGAATAGAATTGAATAGAATAGAATAAAATAGAATAGAATAGAAAAGAATCGAATCCAATAGAATAGGATAGATAGAATAGAAAAGAATCGAATTGAATTGAACAAAAGAGAAAAGAATAGAACAGAATAGAATCGTAATAAATCGAGTAGAATAGAATCTAATCGAAACGAATAGAATAGAATAGAAAAGATTAGAATCCAATAGAATACAATAGAATAAAATAGAATAGAATAAAATATAAAAGAATTGAATTGAATAGAATCGAATAGAATCGAATATAAAAATCGAATCACAACGAATAGAATAGAATAGAATACAACATAATCGAATTGAATGAACTGAATCGAATAAAATAGAATCGAAGGGAACCTAATTGAAAGAATAGAATAGATTAGAAAAGAAACGAATCGAATAGAGTAGAATTCAACAGAATCGAAATGAAGACAATAGAAAAGAGTAGAATCGAATCGAATCGAATAAAATAGAAAAGAATCGAATTGAATCGAATCAAAAAGAATAGAATCGAATAGAATTGAATCGTATACAATAGAATGGAATAGAATAGAATAGAACAGAACAGAATAGAAAAGAAAAGAAAAGAATCGATAGAATGGAACGAGTAGAATAGAACAGAATAGGAAAGAATCGAATAGAATAGAATAAAAAACAATATAGAAAAGAATTGAAACGAATCAAATCATATAGAAAGAATATAGTAGAAAAGAATCTAATTGAATCGAATAGAATCAAATAGAAAAGAATCGAATTGAAAGGAAGAGAATAGAAAAGAATCGAATCGAATTGGGTAGAATAGAATAGAATGCAATAGAATCGAATAGAAGTGAATAGAAAAGAATCGAATAGAAAAGAATAGAATAGAATAAAATAGAATAGAAAAGAATCGAATCAAATTGAAAAGAATAGAATAGAATAGAATTGAATTGAAATGAATCAAATCGAAGCTTATCGAATGTAGTCGAATCGAAGAGAATTGAAAAGAATAGAATAGAAAATAGAATTGTAATGAATCGAATAGTATAGAATCTAATCGAAATGAATAGAATACAATAGAAAAGATTAGAATCGAATAGAATACAATAGAATAGATTCAAAACGAATCTAACAGAATAGGATCGAATAGAAAAAATCGAGTCGAAACGAATCAAATAGAAAAAATAGAATAGAATAGAATAGAGAAAAATTGAATCGAATCAAATAGAATAGAATAGAATGTAATACAATAGAATAAAATAGAAAACAATCGAATAGAAACGAATCGAATAGAAATGAATCGAGTAGAATAGAATAGAATACAATACAATACAATAGAATCGAATTGAATGTAATCGAATAGAATAGAATAGAATAGAAAAGAATCGAATTGATTCCATTCCAAGAAAAGAATAGATTAGAAAGATTACTAGAAAATAATCAAATCGAATCGAATCGATTGAATAGAAAAAGATAGAAGAGAATAGAAAAGAATACAATAGAATAGAAAAGAATTGAATTGAATAGAATCGAATAGAATATAAAATAATAGAATAGAATAGAACCGAATTGAATAGAATAGAAAGATATCGAATCAAATAGAATACAATAGAATTGAATCGAATCGAATTAAATAAAATAAAAAAGAAAAGAATTTAAATGGATTGTATAGAATAGAATAGATAGTAGATGAGAATCGAAATGAAGAAAATAGAAAAGAATAAAATAGAATAGAATAGATTAGAATAGGACAGAGGAGAATAGAATAGAATCGAAAAGAATAGAATAGAAAAGAATAGAATTGAATAGAATGGAATAGAAATGAATCAAATCGAATCGAATCGAATCGAATCGAATCGAATAGAATAGAAAATAAATGAATCAAATAGAATAAAACAGAATAGAATAGAAAAGAATAGTATAGAATACAATAGAATTGAAAAGAATCGAATAGAATAGAATAGAAAATAATCAAATAGAAAAAGATAGAATAGAAAAGAATCGAATTAAAATGAATCAAATAAAACAGAAAAGAAAGGAATTGAATAGAAGAATAGAATAGAATAGAATCGATTCGAATCGAATAGATAGAATAGAATAGAAAAGAATTGAATAGAATCAAACTGAATCGAATCAAATAGAATAGAAGAATAGAATAGATTAGAATAGAATAGAATAGAATAGAAAAGATCCAATGAAATCGAATAGATAGAATAGAAGAGAATAGAAAAGAAACGAATAGAATCGAATAGAATAGAATAGAAAAGAAACTAATCGATTCGAATCGAATCGAATTGAATAGAATACAATAGAAAAGAATCTAATCGAATCAAATCAATTAGAAGGGAAAAGAAAACAATCGAATCGACTAGAATTGTATTGAATAGAATCGAATAGAAGAGAATAAAAGAATCGAATCGAATAGAAAAGAATAGAATAGAATAGAAAATAATCGAATCAAATCGAATAAAAAATAATAGAATAGAAAAGAATCGAATAGAATAGAGTAGAAAGGAATAGAATAGAATAGAATAGAATAGAATAGAATAGAATAGAATAGAATAGGAAAATCGAGTAGAATCAAATAAAATAGAAAAGAATAGAATAGAATAGAAAAGAATCGAACTGAATCGAAATGAATAGAATAGAATAGAACAGAATAAAATAGAACAGAATAAAATAGAATCGAATAAAATAGAATAGAATAGAATAGAAAATAAAAGAATTGAACCGAATCGAATAGAATAGAATAGAATAGAAAAGAATCGAAATGAATCGAATCGGATACAATAGCATAGAAAATAATCGAAAGGAATCAAATGAATAGAATAGAATCTCACAGAATAGAATAGAATAGAATCTAATAGAATAGACTAGAATAGAATACAATAGAATAGAATAGAATAAAAAAGGATCGAATAGAATAGAATAGAATAGAAACGAATAGAATTGAATCCATGCGAATAGAAAAGAATAGAATTGAATTGAATTGAATATAATAGAAAATAATCAAATAGAATCGAATTGAATAGAAAAGAATAGAATAGAATAGAAAAGAATAGAATAGAATAGAAAAGAATAGAATTGAATCGAATCAAATCTAATAGAATAGAATAGAATAGAATAGAATAGAAATGAATTGAATCGAATAGAACAGAATAGAATAAAAAGGAATCAAATAGAATCAAATCGAAGAAGAGAACAGAATAGAATTTAAAGAGTCGAATCGAATCAAATCGAAGAGAATAGAAGAGAAAAGAAAAGAATTGAATAAAATAGAATAGAATAGAATAGAATAGAATGGAATAGATGAGAATAGAATACAAAAAATCGAATCGAATCGAATCGAATAAAATAGAAAAGAATCAAATCGAAAAGAACAGAAAGAATAGAAAAGAATAGAATAGAATCAACTAGAAGAGAATAGAATACAAGAGTCGAATCAAACCAAATTGAATACAAAAGAAAAGAATAGAATAGAATAGAATAGAAAAAAATCGAATAGAATAGAATACAAAAGAATCGAATCAAATAGAATAGAAAGGAATAGAATACAAAAGAATAGAATAGAATAGAATAGAATAGAATAGAATAGAATTGAATCGAATCGAATAGAATAGAATAGAATCAAATCAAAGAGAATAGAATAGAAAAGAATTGAATAAAAAAGATAGAAAAGAATCGAATACAATAGAATAGAATAAAATAAAATGGAATAGATGAGAATAGAATACAAAAAATCGAATCGAATCGAATCGAATAAAATAGAAAAGAATCGAATCGAATAGAATAGAAAAGAATAGAATCGAATCGACTAGAAGAGAATAGAATACAAAAGAGTCGAATCAAATCAAATCGAATACAAAAGAAAAGAAAAGAATAGAATAGAATTGAATTGAATAGAATACAAAAGAATCAAATCAGAATAGAAAGGAATAGATTACAAAAGAATCGAATAGTTTAGAATAGAAAAAGAAAAGAATAGAATAGAATAGAATAGAATAGAATAGAATTGAAAAGAATTGAATCGAATAAAATAGAAAAGAATCGAATCAAATCGAATTGAATTGAATCAAATCGAATAGAATAGAAAAGAATCGAATCAAATAAACAGAAAAGAAAAGAAAGAATAGAATAGATAGAATAGAATATTAAAGAAAAGAATAGAATAGAATAGAATAGAATAGAATAGAATAGAATAGAAAAAAATTGAAAAATAGAATAGAATAGAAAAGAATCGAATTGAATAGAAAGAATAGAATTGAATAAATAGAATAGTAAAGAATCGAAAGAAATAGAATTGAATAGAAATGAATAGAATCGAATCAAAACGAATTGAGTAGAAGAGAAAAAAAGAATAGAATAGAAAAGAATCGAATCGAATTGAATAGAATAGAATAGTAAAGAATCGAATAGAAGAGAAGAGAATCAATTAGAGTAGAATAGAAAAGAAGAATAGAATCGAATAGAATAGAATAGAATAGAATAGAAAAGAATTGAATGGAATAGAATAGAATCAAATCGAATAGAATACAATAGAAAAGAATTAAATCGAATAGAACAGAATAGAAAAGAATCAAATACATTAGAATAGAATAGAAAAGAATCGAATGGATCGAATAGAATAGAAAAGAATAGAATTGAGAAGAAATGAATCGAATCAAATAGAATAGAATAGAAAAGAATAGAATCGAATCTAATTGAATATAATAGAGAATAAGCGAATCGAATCGAATCGAATCAAATAGAATAGATTAGAATAGAAGAGAATAGAAAAGAATCGAATAGAATCGAAATGAATAGAATAAAATAGAAAACAGTCGAATCGAATCGAATAGAAAGAATATAATAGAATCAATTTGAATATAATAGAAATTAATCATATCCAATTGAATCGAATAGATTAGAAGAGAATCGAAGAAAATAGAGTAGAATAGAATAGAAAAGTATCGAACCGAATCGAATACAATAGAGTAGAATAGAAAACAAAAGAATCGAATCGAATCGAATCGAATAGAATAGAATAGAAATGAATAGAATAGAATAGAAAAGAATCGAATCGAATAGAATAGAATAGAAAAGAATCGAAAAGAATCGAATCGAATCAAATAGAATACAATCGAATCGATTCGAATAGAATAGAAAAGAATTGAATCGAATAAATAGAATAGAAAAGAATAGAACAGAATAGGATCGAATCGAATTGAATAGAATAGATTGGAAAAAATACAATAGAATTGAATAGAATAGAAAAGAATCAAATCGTATCCAATAAAATCGAATCGTAGAGAATAGAATAAAAAAGAATAGAATAGAATACAAAATATTCGAATACAATAGAATAGAATAGAATAGAATAAAAAAGAATCAAATAGAATAGAATAGAATAGAATAGAATAGAATAGAATAGAATAGAATAGAATAGAATACAAAGGATCGTATCGATTCGAATAGAATAGCATAGAATAGAATAGAATAGAATAGAATAGAATAGAATAGAATAGAATAGAAACGATCTATTTGAATCAAATCGAATGGAATAGAATACAATCGAATCGATTCGAATAGAATAGAAAAGAATTGAATCGAATAAATAGAATAGAAAAGAATAGAACAGAATAGGATCGAATCGAATTGAATAGAATAGATTGGAAAAAATACAATAGAATTGAATAGAATAGAAAAGAATCAAATCGTATCCAATAAAATCGAATCGTAGAGAATAGAATAAAAAAGAATAGAATAGAATACAAAATATTCGAATACAATAGAATAGAATAGAATAAAAAAGAATCAAATAGAATAGAATAGAATAGAATAGAATAGAATAGAATAGAATAGAATACAAAGGATCGTATCGATTCGAATAGAATAGCATAGAATAGAATAGAATAGAATAGAATAGAATAGAATAGAATAGAATAGAATAGAATAGAAACGATCTATTTGAATCAAATCGAATGGAATAGAATACAATCGAATCGATTCGAATAGAATAGAAAAGAATCGAATCGAATTTAGTAGAATAGAATAGAACATCCACATGCAGAAGAATGAAACTAAACCACACTCTTGCACCATACACAAAGATAAACTCAAAATGGATGAAAGATCTAAATGTGAGGCAAGATTCCATCAAATCCTAGAGGAGAACACAGGCAACACCCTTTTTGAACTCGGCCACAGTAACTTCTTGCAAGATACATCCACGAAGGCAAAAGAAACAAAAGCAAAAATGAACTTTTGGGACTTCAAGATGAGAAATTTTTGCACAGCAAAGGATACAGTCAACAAAACTAAAAGACAACCTACAGAATGGGAGAAGATATTTGCAAATGATATATCAGATAAAGGGCTAGTTTCCAAGATTTATAAAGAACTTATTAAACTCAGCAGCAAAGAAACAAACAATCCAAACAGGAAATGGGCAAAAGACATGAACAGAAATCTCATAGAGGAAGACATAGACATGGCCAACAAGCGCATGAGAAAATGCTCCGCATCCCTGGCCAAAAGGGAAATACAAATCAAAATCACAATGAGATACCACCTCACACATGTGAGAATGGGGAAAATTAACAAGGCAGGAAACCACAAATGTTGGAGAGGATGTGGAGAAAGGGGAACCATCCTGCACTGTTGGTGGGAATGTGAACTGGTGCAGCCACTCTGGAAAACTGTGTGGAGGTTCCTCAAAGAATTAAAAATAGACCTGCCCTACAACCCAGCAATTGCACTGCTGGCAATTTACCCCAAAGATACAGATGCAATGAAATGCCAGGACACCTGCACCCCGATGTTTCTAGCAGCAATGTCCACAATAGCCACACTGTGGAAGGAGCCTCGGTGTCCATCGAAAGATGAATGGATAAGGAAGATGTGGTTTATGTATACAATGGAATACTACTCAGCCATTAAAAACAACAAATGCCCACCAATTCCTTCGATGTGGATGGAATTGGAGGGTGTTATGCCGAGTGAGTAAGGCAATCGGAGAAGGCAGACATTATATGGTCTCCTTCATTTGGGGAATAGAAAAAATAGTGAAAGGGAATGCTCTGTTGGATCCTACTGGCTAGAATCTTGTTGAGAATTTTTACATCCATTTTCATGAGGGATATTGGTCTGTAATTCTCCTTTTTGGTGGGGTCTTTGGTTTTGGAATTTAAGTGATGTTGGCCTCATAGAAGGAGTTTGCAAGTACTACATCTCGTTTTATCTTTCAGAACAGCTTTAGTAGAAGTATGGTTTCTTCTTTAAACGTTTGATAGAATTCCCCTGGGAAGGCATCTTGTCCTGGATTTTGTGTCTTGGTAGGATTTGGGGACTGCTTCAATTTCTTCCCTGGTTATCAGCCTGTTCAGTTTTCTATTTCTTCCAGTTTTGGTTGTTTGTGGTTTTCCAGAAATGTGTCCATTTCTCCAAGATTGCCTAATTTATTGGCATATAGCTGCTCATAATAACCTTTAAAAATCGTTTGTATTTTTTGGTGTTGGTGGTGTTCTCTCATTTATCATTCATTATTAATTTGAGTCCTTTCCCTCTTCTTTTTAATAAGACTGCCTAATGATTTATCTACGTTATTAATTCTTTCAAAAACCAACTCCTGGATTTGTTCATCCATTCCACATTTCTTCTGGTCTCTCTTTCATTGAGTTCTGCCCGAATCTTTCTTAACTCTCTTCTTCTGCTGTGTGTAGGATCTATTTGCTGTTTTTTTCCTCCAGCTCCTTTATATGCAATGTTCGCTTTTGTATTTGAGTTCTTTCCAGTTTTTTGATGGATGCTCATATTGCGATAAATTTCCCCTTCAGGACTGCTTTTGTTGTATCCCAAAGATTTTTAATGGTTGTATCTTTATTCTCATTAGTTTCCATGAATGTTTTCATTCTTCTCTAATTTCCTGCTTTACGCTTTCATCTTTTTTTAATTAATTATTTATTTATGATAGTCACACAGAGAGAGAGAGAGAGAGAGGCAGAGACATAGGCAGAGGGAGAAGCAGGCTCCATGCACCGGGAGCCCAACGTGGGATTCGATCCCGGGTGTCCAGGATCGTGCCCTGGGCCAAAGGCAGGTGCTAAACCGCTGCGCCACCCAGGGATCCCCGCTTTCATCTTTTAGCAGGATGGCCCTTAAGCTCTATATATTTGAAATCCTTCCAAACTTCTTGTGATTTAGTTCTAATTTCAAAGCATTATGGTGTGAAAAGATGCAGGGGACGATCCTGATCTTTTGGTATCAGTTAAGTCCTGTTTTTTGCCCCAGTATGTGGTCTACTCTGGAGAAAGGTCCATGTGCACTTTAGAAGAATGTGTATTCAATTGTATTTGGATGGAAAGATCTGTAAATATCTGTGAAATCCATCTGGTCTAGTGTACCACTTAAAACTCTTGTTTTTAGAGATGTGTTTAGAAAACCTGTTGATTGTAGAAAGTGCTTCATTCAAGGCACCAAGTATAAGTGTATTATTATCTAAGTAGGCCTTAACTTTGGTTATTAATTGATTGATATACTTGGCAGCTCCCAAATTGCGGGCATAAATTCTGGGCATAAATATTGGTGACTGTTAGGTCTTCTTGTTGGATGGATCCTTTAAGTATGATATAGTGTCCCTCTTCATCACTTACTACAGTCTTTGGGATAAACTTTAGTTTATCTGATCTGAGGATGGCTACCCCTGCTTTCTTTTGAGGACCTTTGGAATGATACATTGCTTTCCAACCTTTCATTTACAGGCTGTAGGTGTCCTTATGTCGAAAATGGGTCTCTTGTACACAGCAAAGAGATGGGTTTTGCTTATTCATCCAGTCTGAATCGGCAGCTGCGCCTTTTGCTGAGGTCACTAAACCCATTCATGTCCAGAGTTACTATTGAAAGATATGTATTCAGTGTCATCATGATACCTATTCAGTCCCTGTTTTTGTGGATTGTTCCCTTGGACTTCCTCTATTACAGATTCCCCCTTAGTATTTGTTGCAGAGCTGGCTTCATGATCACATATTCTTTCAGTTTCTGCCTATCTTGGAAACTCTTTATCTCTCCTTCTATTATGAATGAGAGCCTTGCTGGATACAGTATTCTTGGCTGTATGTTCTTCTCATTTAAGACCCTGACTATATCCTGCCAGCCCTCTCTGGCCTGCCAAGTCTCTGTGGAAGGGTCTGCTGTTATGCTAATCCTTCTCCCCATGAAATTTAGAGATTATTTTTCTCTTGCTTCTTTAAGGATTTTCTCTTTATCTTTGGAATTTGCAAGTTTCACTATTAAATGTCCAGGTGTAGAGTGGTTTTTATTGATTTCAGGGGGGGAATCTATCCATTTCCTGATCTGAATGCCTGTTTCCCACCACAAATTAGGGAAGTTTTCAGCTCTGATTTGTTCAAATACATATTCTGGGCCTGTGTCCCTTTGGCACCCTCGGGACCCCAGGTAAACGTAGATTTTCCTTCTGAGGTTGTCATTTATTTCCATTAGCCTATCCTCATGATCTTTTAGTCATTTTTCTCTTTGTTTCCTCAGTTTCCCTCCTTGACATCAACTTGTCTTCTATGTCACTCGCTCATTCTACAACATTAACTCTCATCATTTGGACCTCTACTTTGGATTGCATCTCATTTAATTGATTTTCAATTTTGTCCTGATTAGATCTAAATTCTGCAGTCATGAAGTGTCTTGAATCCTTTAGGGTTTTTTCTAGATCCACCAGTAGCTTTATAATTATGCTTGTGATTCGGCTTTCTAATCCTGAGTTGTAATACAAATTTTGTAAGTCTTTGGGAGAGAGAGCTGTTTCTGATTCTTTGTTTTGAGGAGAGTTTTTCCTACTAGTCATTTTGCTCAGTGCAGAGTGGTCAAAAAGAAGTTGTATTTCATAGAAGTGTGAACTCTTCTCTCACTGTAGCATTACAGCTGTTCTCTCCTTAAATCTCAGGCCGAATTCCTAGGTTTTCAAGATGATATAAAAGTTATGTAGGTAATTGGGTAGGGACAGATGAGTTGGAGACCCTACTCTTCTACCATCTTGCCCCCACCTCCTCTGTTTTCCATTTAAACATGGTTTCTAGGCAACGATATCAGGAGAGTCACTGAGAAAGACGTCTGACATTGGCCACCTAAGCTCTATGGTGATTGGCCACCTGAATCAGGCCACACTGAGAGCCTGCCTGATTGGCCGTGGCATGGCGGTGACATCACAGAAGGGCACTCTGATGCACCTGGGATGATATAAAAGCATGGCAATCATGCAGGCTCCCGTGACGACAGATATGGCACTTCATCCACAGATCCCTGCTCACCCTCTAGTTTGCTTCCCTGTTTTCTGCCCCTGCCCATGGCAAGCCCCCTGTCCCATCACCTGCCCCAGGCCTCTCGTCAAAACTTTGGGCTCCACCTGCATGTTTGCACCTCTCTTCATCCCCCTCTGTGGTCCTGAGAGTCCTCGAACCCACAGCAGGCAACTCCTGTTCCCTTCTCCCACTGTGAGTTTGTCCTGGCTGCTCACGGACATATTCCATGTGGCCTGTGGGAGTGGGACACTGGGAATCGGTACCATGGATACTCAAGCAGATGAGAAAAGCCTCTCCCACACCTCTGGGGACAACACCGGGATCATCACAGGAAAGCTGTGAGTCTATGTCCTGAAGGAGCCCAGGGCACTAACTGCTTCTCTTGGGCTCTCCAACCCAGATCAGCACAGGGCTCATGAATGCCCTAATATTCCAGTCCACTCCCATGTGTACAATGTCTGAAGTGCCTCCAGGCACCTGGCAGAGAAGGGTATTATGAAACAAGTAAGTCCTGGGACAAAGAGTCACCACATCACTGGACACAGTGGGGGTCATTGGAACATGGGCCCTCAGACCACGAGCTGCCTGCCCAGCTCAGTAGTGGACAAACGGATCGTCCAGATCCCTGGCTGACCAGGAGCCCGCAAACGACAAATCCTCGAACACAGCAGGACATGGAGAAATGCAGTCCCCAGAACAGAGCACCTACCAGGAGCCCTCAGATTGGGAACCCGCTGAACCCAGGTGCCCCAGGGCATGTGGGTCACCCAAACACTGAAGGAACCAGGAACCCTCATACCACCAGTCTCCAGCTGAGCCCAGAAGAAGGCAAGGGGGTCCAGGGAACACTGGGTTTGCAGAGTGTCTCCAAATCATGAGCCCTGCATCCCAGCTCATCATTGGGAAAACGAGGCACCTGCACAGTGGTGTCAGCATGTTGCTTGGACCTGGAGACCAACATCACAGCTCAGCTGTACTCACTTAGGCCACTGGTAAGTGGGCTCACCTTGTGATTTTGGACTTGCGGTTACACAACCCAGACATGGCTAGGCCAAGCAGGCCCCTGGATAGCAGGCTCACCATGTGCCATTGGACCCCTAGACTCACAGCATATCTCAGCACTAGGGCAAGCTGGCCTCTACTTAGGAAGAATTCATGAGATTGAGAAAGCTCTCAAAGGACTTATCAAAGAAAAGATAAAGAATCCAAACAAATAAAATCATAAATGAAATTGGTGGATCACAACCAACTCCAAATAAATACAAACAATTATAAAGGCATTAAAACTGGCAAGGAAGAAGTCAACATCTCACTTTTCTCAGATGACATGATACTTTATTTGGAAAACACAAGAGTTTGCAACTCTGCTAGGACTCATGTTGTATTTCAGCAATGTGGCAGGATAAAAAAAATCAATGTAGAGAAATCTGCTTTATTTCTAGATGCAAAAATGATATAGAAGAAAGAGAAATTAAGGGCTGATCCTATTTACAATTGCACCAGAAACCATAAAATACCTAGGAATAAACGTAATGAAAGAGGTAAAGGATCTGTAACTAAAAACTACAGAACACCTAAAAAGAAATTGTGGAAGGGCAAAGAGATTCATTAACATTCCATATTCATGGATTTGAAGTATCAATATTGTGAAAATGTCTATGCAACCCAGGGCAATGTACACTTTCGAAGTAGTCCCTATCAAAATACCATCGACATTTTTCACAGATCAGAAACAAATATTTCTAAGTTTTGCATGGATCCAGAAAAGACCCCAATTTGCCATAGGAATGTCGAAAAAAATCAAAAGCTGGTTATATCACAATGTCTGGACTTCAGGCTGTATTTTGCCTAAGGATTTTTCTGCATGTCATAGACAAAGGTGTCATCATCAAAATGTTATTGTACTGGCACAAAAACAGACATATTGATCAAGGAACGGAATAGAGAACCCAGAAATGGACCCTCAACTCTATGGTCAAGTAATCTTCGACAAAGCAGAAAAGAATATCTGCTGGAAAAAGGATAGTGTCTTCAACAAATTGGACAGCCACATGCAGAAGAGTGCAACTGGACCATTCTCTTACACCACACACAAAGATAAACTCAAAATGGATGAAAGACCTAAAGGTGAAATAGAAATCCATCACAATCCTAGAGGAAAACCCAGGCAACAACCTCTTTGACCTTGGCCATAGCAACTTATGCAAGACATGTCTGTAAAGGCAAGGGAAACAAAAGCAAAACTGAACTATTGGGACTTCATCAAGATAAAAAGCAAAGGAAACAGTCCATAAAACTAAGAAGCAACCTACAAAATGGGAGAAGACATTTGCAAATGACATAGGAGATAAAAGGCTAATATCCAAGATCTATAAAACACTTATGGAACTCAACACTCAAAACAAGTAATCCAGTGAAGAAATGGGCAGAAGAGACAAACAGACATTTCTCCAAAGAAGACAACACGTGGCCAACAGACACATGAAAAAAATGCTCCACATCACTCATTATCAGGAAATTACAAAACAAAACAAAACAAAACCTACAATGAGATACCACCTCACATCTGGCAGAATGGCTAAAATGAACAAGACAGAAAAACAACAAACTTTGGCCGGGTTGTGGAGAAAAGGGTACCGTCTTGCACTGTTGGTGAGAATGCAAAGTGGAGCAGCCACTCTGGAAAAGGGTGCAGGATCCTCAAGAACTTAAAAACAGAGCTACCCTATGACCTAGCAAATGTGCTACCACGTATTTAGCACAAAGATACAGAGGTAGTGAAAAGAAGGGGCACCTGCACCCCAATGTTCACAGCAGCAATGTCCACAATGATCAAAATGTGGAACAAGTCCACATATCCATCGCCAGATGAATGGATAAAGAAGATGTGGGCTATAGTTACAATGGGATATTACTCAGCCTTTAGAAAGAACGAATCTTTGCCACTTCTATTGACATGGATGGAACTGGAGGATATTAGTCAGAGAATGAAATAAGTCAGTCAGTGAAAGACAATTATCATACCATTTCATTCATATGTGAAATATAAGAAACATTGCATAGAATCATAGGGGAAGGGAGGGAAAACTGAATGGGAGGTCATCAGAGAGAGAGAAAAACCATGACAGACTCTAACTCTGTGAAATAAACTGAGGGTCGCTAGAGGGGAGGTAGGTGGGGGATCAGGACCTGGGTAAGGGCATCAAGGAGGGCACGTGGTGTGAGGAGCATTGGATGTTACACACAAATGATAATTTATGGATTGCTACATCTGAAACTAATGGTTTATGATATGCTGGCAAATTGAATTCAAATTTTTAACAAGTAAAACAAAAATAAGATAAAATAACATATTTGTGTAAATAGAATGGGAAAATAGGAAATCAAGATAATGAGAGCCAAGGCTGTCAGCAAGATGGCGGAAGAGTAGGACTCCAAAATCCCCTATCCCCAACAAATTACTTAGATAACTTTCAAATCATCCTGAAAACCTACTAATTTGGCCTGGGATTTAAAGAGAGAACAGCTGGCAGGTTACAGTGAGAAGAGTTTGGCTTCTATCAAGGTAGGAAGACGAAAAAATAAATGACAAGACTCCAGAGTGGGAGGGGAGAACCGCCACGAAGAGCCGGGCTAAGGCCAGGCAGGAGACACTCCAGGACAGGGAAGCCCAGACCGGGAGAATCAGGAACTTTACCAATCTTCCTGGATGGAAAGGCGCTCACAGGGAACTCGGGCAGGATCCCAGGAGGGGCAGTGGAGCCCCCAGGGTCCCGGGTCACTAACAGAGGAAGTGGGGACAGCGCGCCACACACCATGGGCCGAGCTCTGAAAAGGTCTGGAGCGCGCACCCATCGGATCCTGGGAGCAGCTCAGGTGGTGGCTCTGGCAGCGGCTCAGCGAGGAGGGGAATGCGCAGCCCTGGGAGAGCGATTCCAGCGGCCCAGGCCCCGGAGCCCAGGGCCCTGGGTGACAAAACCCAGGATTGGGCGATCCCCTTGGGCAATCGGGGGCGGGAGGACACAGGACAGCGAGGACGCTCCTGCCACCGGGCACACCCGAGCTGTGCAGGTCAGTGCCGCCGACACCCGGGGCTGCAGGCTCCCGCGGACTGGGAGCTGCAGGACTTAATGTGGGAGCTGACTTTCGGGCTGGAGAGCTGGCCGCCACCAGTGTTGCTGTTCCTCCCTATGTCACCTTGCGCCTGGGTCGGAGTGGGGCGGCCAAGGAACATGGGCCTCACAGGATAAACAGCTCCCAGGGAGCCGTGCCCCCGGCAGGGGGCGGGGCAGCTCCCCTGGTGCTCACACCTGGCTATCAGCAGAGCAGGACCCTCCCTTACAAGACCAGTTGGAAGGAAAGGGGAAGAGCAAATTCTTGACCAAGCGGCGCTGGAAAGCTCCAGGGGAAGTTGAGGGACTTACAGTATATAGAATCAGAGGAGACCCCTCCTTATTATATTTTTTAAACTTTGAAACTTTTCTTGTTTTTTTTTGTTGGTTTGTTTGTTTTTGTTTTCCTTTCCCCCCTTTTTTCTTTATTTCCTTCCTTTTTCCAGTACAACTTGTTTTTAGCCACACTGCACTGAGCAAAATGACTAGAAGGAAGAACTCACCACAAAAGAAACAATCACTAACAGTCCTCTCTCCCACAGAGTTACAGAATTTGGGTGACAATTCGATGTCAGAATGCCAATACAGAAGCACAATTACAAAGCTACTGATGAGGGATCCCTAGGTGGTGCAGCGGTTTGGCGCCTGCCTTTGGCCCAGGGTGCGATCCTGGAGACCCGGGATCGAATCCCATATCGGGCTCCTGGTGCATGGAGCCTGCTTCTCCCTCTGCCTATGTCTCTACGCCTCTGTGTGTGTGTGTGTGTGTGTGTGTGTGTGTGACTATCATAAATAAATAAAAATTAAAAAAAAAGAGGTCTATTCCATATGTTTAAAAAAAAAACAAAGCTACTGATGGCTCTGGAAAAAAGAATGAAGGATTCAAGAGACGTCATGACTGCAGAATTTAGATCTAATCAAGCCAAAATTAAAATCAATTAAATGAGATGCAATCCACACTGGAGGTCCTAACGATGAGATTAATGAGGTAGAAGAACGAAGAGTGACATAGAAGACATGTTGATGGCAAGGAAGGATGCTGAGGAAAAAAGAGAAATAAAAAGACCATGAAGAAACGTTAAGGGAAATAAATGACAGCCTCAGAAGGAAAAATCTACGTTGAAAGGGGGTTCCAGAGGCTGCCGAAAGGAACAGAGGACCAGAAATTGTATTTGAACAAATCTTAGCCGAGAACTTCCCTAACTTGGGGAAGGAAAAAGGCATGCGCATCCTCGAGATAGAGAGATCCCCACACACACAAAATCAATAAAAAACGTTCAACACGGTGAAACTTGCAAATTCCAAAGATAATGAGAAGATCCTCAAAAAGCACTAAGAGACAAGTGATCCCTAACATTTATGGGGAGAAGTATTAGGTTAACAGCAGATCTCTCCACAGAGCCCTGGAAGACCAGAAAGGGCTGGAAGGATATATTCAGGGTCCTAAATGAGAAGAGTTCAATTTGCCAACATATAGCATATCACCCAGGTCTCATCCCTTCACGTGCCCCCCTCAGTGCCCATCATCCAGTCACCCCAATGCCCCAAGCACCTCCCTTCCCACTACCCATTGTTCCTTTCCCAGAGTTAGGAGTCTCTCAGATTCTGTCATCCTCAATCTTTTCACTCATTTTCTCTCCTTTTCCTTTTATTCCCTTTCACTATTTTTTTATACTCCCCAAATGATTGAGACCATATAATGATTGCCTGTCTCAGATTGACTTATTTCCCTCAGCATAATACCCTACAGTCCAATCCATGTCGAAGCAAATGGTGGGTATTTGTTGTTTCTAATGGATGAATACAATATTCTATTGTATACATAAACCACATCTTCTTTACCCATTCATCTTTCGATGGACACCGAGACTCCTTCCACAGTTTCGCTGTTGTGCACTTTGCTGCTACAAACATCAGTGTGCAGGTGTCTCAGCATGTCATTGCATCTGTATCTTTGGGGTAAAACCCAAGCAGTGCAATTGCTGGGTCATAGGGCAGGTCTATTTTTAACTCTTTGAGGTACCTCCACACAGTTATCCACAGTGGCTGCACCAGTTCACATTCCACCAGCAGTTTAGGATTGTTCCCCTTTATCCACATCCTCTCCAACATTTGTGGTTTCCTGCTTTGCTAATTTTCCCCATTCTCACTGGTGTGAGGTGGTATCTCATTGTGGTTTTGATTTGTATTTCCCTGATGGCAAGTGATGCTGAGCATTTCCTCATTTGCTTGTTGGCCATGTCTATGTATTCCTCTGTGAGATTTCTGTTCATGTCTTTTCTCCATTTCATGATTGTATTGTTTATTTCTTTGCTGTTGAGTTGAAAAAGTTCTTTATAGATCTTGGATAATAGCCCTTTATCTGATACGTCATTTGCAAATATCTTCTCCCATTCTGTAGGTTGTCTTTGAGTTTTGTTGACGGAATCTTTTGCTTTGCAAAAGCTTCTTATCTTGATGAAGACACAATAGTTCATTCTTGCTTTGGTTTCTCTTGCTTTCATGGATGAATCTTGCAAGACATTACTGTGGCCAGGTTGAAAAAGGGTGTTGCCTGTGTTCTCCTCTAAGACTTTGATGGAATCTTGTCTCACTTAAGATCTTTCATCCATTTTCAGGTATCTTTGTGTATGGTACAGGAGAGTGGTCTACTTTCATTCTTCTGAATCTGGATGTCCAATTTTCCCAGCATCATTTATTGAAGAGACTATCTTTTTTCCAGTGGATAGTCTTTCATCCTTTGTCGAATATTCGTTGACCATAAAGTTGAGGGTCCACTTATGGATTCTCTATTCGGTTCCATTAATCCATGTGTCTGTTTTTGTGCCAGTACCACACTGTCTTGATGACCACAGCTTTGTAGTACAACCTGAAATCTGGCATTGTGATGCCCCCCGCTATGGTTTTCTTTTTTAAAATTCCCCTGGCTATTCAGGGTCTTTTCTGATCCTACAGAAATCTTAAAATAATTTGTTCCAAGTCTCTAAAGAAAGTCCATCATATTTTGATCAGGGTTGCATTAAACATAAATTGCCCTGGGTATCATTGATATGTTCACAAAATGAATTCTTCCAATCCATGAGCATGAAATATTTTTCCATCTCTTTGTGTCTTCCTCAATTGCCGTCAGAAGTGTTCTGTAGTTTTTAGGGTATAGATCCTTTACCTCTTTGGTTAGGTTTATTCCTAGGTATCTTATGCTTTTGGATGCAATGGTAAATGGATTGACTCCTTAATTTCTCTTTCCTCAGTCTCATTGTTAGTGTATAGAAATGCCAGTGACTTCTGGGCATTGATTTTGTATCCTGCCATGAGACCAAATTGCTGTATGAGTTCTAGCAATCTTGGGGTGGAGTCTTTGGGTTTTCTACCTAGAGTATCATGTCATCGGCAAAGAGAGAGAGTTTGATTTCTTCTTTGCCAATTTGAATACATTTATTTATTTTTGTTGTCTGACTGGGGAGGCTAGGACTTCTGGTACGATGTTGAATAGCTGTGGTGAGAGTGGACATCCCTGTCTTGTTCCTGATCTTAGGGGAAAGGCTCCCAGTATTTCCCCATTGAGAATGATATTTGCTGTGGGCTTTTCGTAGATGGCTTTTAAGATGTTGAGGAATGATCCCTCTATCCCTACACTCTGGAGAGTTTTGATCAGGAATGGATGCTGCCTTTTGTCAAATGCTTTCTCTGTATCTATTGAGAGGATCATATGGTTCTTGTTTTTCTCTTGCTTATGTGATGAATGACATTGATTATTTTACGAGTGTTGAACCAGCCTTGCATCCCAGGGATAAATCCTACTTGGTCATGGTGAATAATCTTCTTAATGTATTTTAGTACCCTATTGGATAATATCTTGTTAAGAATTTTTGCATCCATGTTCATCAGGGATATTGGTCTATAATTCTCCTTTTTGGTGGGGTCTTTGTCTGGTTTTGGAATTAAGGTGATGCTGGCCTCATAGAACGGGTTTGAAATTACTCCGTCTCTTTCTATCCTTCCAAACAGCTTTAGTTGAATAGGAATGGTTTCTACTTTAAACGTTTGATAGAATTCCCCAGGGAAGCCATCTGGCCCTGGACTTTTGTGCCTTTGGAGGTTTTTGATGACTGCTTCAATTTATTTTCTGGTTATTGGCCTGTTCAGGTTTTGTATTTCTTCCAGTTCCAGTTTTGATAGTTTGTGGCTTTCTAGAAATGAGTCAATTTCTTCTAGATGGCCTAATTTATTGACATTTAGCTGTTCGTAATATGTTTTTAAAATCGTTTGTATTTCCTTGTTGTTGGTAGTGATCTCTCCTTTCTCATTCATGATTTTATTAATTTGAGTCTACTGTGTTTTCTTTTGAATAAGGCCGGCTAATGGTTTATCTATCTTATTAATTCTTTCAAAGAATCAACTCCTGGCTTTGTTCATCTGTTCCACATTTCTTCTGGTCTCTATTTCATTGAGTTCTGCTTGAATCTTTATTAACTCTCTTCTTATGCTGTGTTTAGGATCTATTTGCTGTTTTTTCTCCAGCTCCTTTAGGTGCAAGGTTCGCTTTTGTATTTGAGTCCTTTCCAGTATTTGGATGGATCCTCATAATGCGATGTATTTCTCCCTCAGGACTGCTTGTGCTGTATCCCAAAGATTTTGAACCATTGTATATTCATTCTCATTAGTGCCCATGAAACTTTATAATTCTTCTCTAATTTCCTACTTGACCCTTTCATCTTTTAGCAGGATGTTCCATAACCTCCATGTGTTTGAAATCCTTCCAAACTTCTTGTGATTTAGTTCTTATTTCAAAGCATCATGGTCTGAAAATATGCAGGGGACGATCCCAATCTTTGGGTGTCTTTTAAGACCTGATTTGTGACCCAGTATGTTGTCTAATCTGGAGAAAGTTCCATGTACACTTGAGAAGAATGTGGATTCAATTGTGTTTGGATGGAAAGTTCTGTAAATGTCTGTTAAATCCATCTGGTTCAGTGTATCATTTAAAGCTCTTGTTTCTTTGGAGATGTTGTGCTTAAAAAACTTGTCGATTGTAGGAAGCGCTACATTAAAGTCACCAGGTATAAGTGTAATATTATCTAAGAATGTCTTAACTTTGGTTATTAATTGATTGATATACTTGGCAGCTCCCACATTCGGGGCATAAAAATTGATGCTTATTAGGTCCTGTTGTTGGATAGATCCTTTAAGTAGGTTATAGTGTCCCTCTTCATCTCTTACTACAGAGTTTGGGATAAAGTTTAGTTTATCTGACCTAAGGATGGCTACCCCTGTTTCTTTTGAGGACCGTTGGAATGGTACATGGTTCTCCAACCGTTTATTTTCAGGCTGTAGGTGTCCTTATGTCTAAAATGAGTCTCTTGGAGACAGAAAATAGATGGGTTTTGCTCTTTTATCCAGTCTGAAACTGCAGCTGCGCCTTTTGCTGAGGTCGTTAAGCCCATTCACGTGCAGAGCTACAATTTAAAGATATGGATTTTGTGTCATCATGATACCTATTCAGTCCCTGGTTTTGTGGATTGTTCCCCTGGACTTCCTCTATTACAGAATCCCCCTTTGTATTTCTTGCAAAGCTGGCTTCGTGGTCACATATTCTTTCGGTTTCTGTCTATCTTGGAAGCTCTTTATCTCTCCTTCTGTTCTGAATGAGAGCATTGCTGGATACAGTATTCTTGGCTGCATGTTATTCTCATTTAGTACCCTGAATATATCCTGCCAGCCGTTCGTAGCCTGCCAGGTCTCTGTGGAGAGGTCTGCTGTTGTGCTAATACTTCTCCCCATAAAAGTTACAGGTTTCTTGTCTCTTGCTGCTTTAAGGATCTTCTCTTTATCTTTGGAATTTGCAAGTTTCACTATTAAAAGTCGAGGTGTTGAGTGGTTTTTATTGATTTTAAGGGGTGTCTCTCTATTTCCGGATCTGAATTCCTGTTTCCCTCCCCAAATTAGGGATGTTTTCAGCTCTGATTTGTTGAAATACGTATTCTGGATCTCTGTCCCTTTCGTCACCCTCGGGAACCCCAGGTAAATGTAGATTTTTCCTTCTGAGCCTGTCATTTATTTCCCTTAGCCTATGCTCAGGATCTTTCAGTCGTCTTTTCTCTTTTTTCCTAAGTTTCCCCCTTTGCCATCAACTTGTCTTCTTATTTCACTCACTCGTTCTTCCACCTCCTTAACCATTGTCGTTAGGACCTCTAGTTTGGATTGCATCTCATTTAATTGATTTTTAATTTCTGCCTGATTGTATCTAAATTTTGCACTCATGAAGTCTCTTGAGTCCTTCATGCTTTTTTCTAGAGCCACTAGTAGCTTTGTAATAGTGCTTCTGAATTGGCTTTCTAACATTAAATTGTAATCCAGATTTTGTAACTCTGTGGGTGAGCGGAGTATTTCTGATTCTTTCTTTTCAGGTGAGGTTTTCCTTCTAGTCATTTTGCTCATTGCTGAGTGGCCAAAAAATGTTGTATTGGGAAAAGGAGAAAAAGATAGAAGAAAAAGAAGAAAAGAAAAAGAAAATAGAAAAATGATAAAAAAGAAAGGAGAAAAAGAGGAATAAGAAGAAAGAAAAAATGGGGGAAGCAAACAGAAAACAACAAAAAAAAAGAAAAACAAGGGGGAGTAACCTCTGATTCTGATTCTGTAAATTATAAAGCCCTCGAATTCCCCTGGAACTTTCCAGTGCTTCTTGGTCAATAATTTGTTTTTCCTCTGTCAGTCTAGCTGGTCTTCTGGGAGAGGGGCCTGCTGTGCTGATTTTCAGGTGTTAGAACTTGGGAGAGCTGTTCAGCCCTCTGCCTGGTGCTGGGATCAGTGAAAGATGTTTAAACTGTTTATCTGTTGAGGCCACTGTGAGGCTCAGTGGCGGTTGTTTATCCTGTGAGGCCCCAGGAGGAACAACCACAGTGGCGGCGGCCAGTCTGGAGCCCTGGGGTAAGCGCCCGCAGTAGCTATGGAGCTCTCAGTCTACAAAAGCCTGGATGCTCCAGGGGCAGGGGCCGTTGATCTGATCAGCTCGAGGCTGCCTGGTGGCAGGAGTGCCCTTGCTGTCCTGGGCCCTCCCGGCCTCTGCCTGTCCCGGGGGGAGCGCCAGATCTTGGGCTGTGTCCCCAGCGGCCTGCACTCCCGGGCCTGTGCTGTTGGAATAGCGCTCCCGTCCGCGCAGCTCCCTCTGCACGCAGCCTCTGCCCAAGCCGCGTCCAAGTGCTCCCGGGGACCTACAGCCCCCTCTGTGCCGAGCCAATGCCTGAGCCGCCTCCGAACTGCTCCCGTGGCCACGGAGCCCCCTCTGCGAAGAGCCCCCACCTGAGCCGCTTCCAAGCTGCTCCCCCCGGTCCAGCCGTGGGTGCGCTTCAGCCCTTTAGGGAGCTTGCCCGCGGGGTATGGCATGCTTTCCCTGGGGCACAGGTGCTCTGATAGTGCCCTAGGAGCCTGAGGGCATCCCCGCCCCTCCTGGGATCCCACTCTAATTCCCTAGGAGTGCCTTTCTGTCCGGGAAGATTGGTGAAACTCCTACTTCTCCAGGACGGGGCTTTCATGTCCTGGAGATACTCGCGCTGGGCTTAGCCCAGCCCCTTGTGGGGCCCCTCCCCCCTTAGATGCCTTTTGTTTCTTTATTTCTTTTGTCCCCATCTTCCTGCCTTGATAGAAGCATGAACTCTTCTCACTGTAGCATTCCAGCTGTTCTCTCTTTAAATCTCAGGCCAAATTCGTAGGTTTTTAGGATGATTTGAAGGTTATCTAGGTAGTTTGGTGGGGACAGGTGACTTGGGGAACCTACTCTTCTGCCATCTTGTCCCACCTCAGATATGTATTACTTCTTATTCAAATGTTTGGTTGAATTCTCTGGGAGGCATTCAGCTCTGGACTGTTGTTTTCTGGGAAGTTATTGATGAGTACTTCAATTACTTTACTAGTTATGGATCTGTTCCGGTTTTCAATTTCTTCCTGTTTCAGTTCTCATAGTTTATAAACTTCCAGAAAAGCATCTATTCTTTTTCCAGATTCCTAATTTGGGGGCATATAATTGCTCATAATATTCTTTATAATTAATTGCATTTATTTGGAGTTGGTTGTGATCCGCCTCTTTCATTTATGATTTTATTTGTTGGGATTCTTTATCTTTTCTTTGATAAGTCCTATGAGAGTTTTCTCAATCTCATGAATTCTTCCTAAGCAGAGGCTGGCTTGCCCTAGTGCTGACATATGCTGTTAGTCTAGGGGTCCAATGGCACATGGTGATCCTGCATTCCAGGGGTCTGCTTGGCCTAGCCATGTCCGGGATGTGTAACCCCAAGTCCAAATCACAAGGGGAGCACACTTACCAGGGGCCTAAGTGAGTACAGCTGAGCTGTGATGTTGGTCTCCAGGTCCAAGGCACATGCTGATCCCACTATGCAGGTGCCTCATTTTCCCAATGATGAGCTGGGATGCAGGGCTCATGATTTTCAGGCACTCAGCAAACCCAGTGTTTCCTGGCCCCACTTGCCTTATTCTGGGCTCAGCTGGAGTGCTGGTGCTATGAGGGTTCCTGGTCCATCCAGTGTCTGGGTGACTCACATACCCAGGGGCACATGGGTTCAGAGGGTTCCCAGTCTGTGGTCTCCTACTAGGTGCTCTGTTCTGAGGACTGAATTTCTCAGTGTCCTGCTGTGTTCGAGGGTTTGTGGTCTGTGGGCTCCTGGTCAGCCAGGTATCTGGAGGATCCGTTTTTCTGCTATTGAGCTAAGGCAGGCAGCTCGTGCCTGAGGGCCTGTGTTCCAATGACCCCCACCGTGTCCAGTGATGTGTTGATTCTTTCACCCAGGACTTACTTGTTTCATACAGTCCCCTCTCTTCCGGGTGCCTGGAGGTACTGCAGGCATTGTACACATACTGGTGGACTGCAGGTTTAAGGCATTCATGTGCCCTGTGCTGAGCTGGGTTGGAGAGCTCCAGAGAAACAGTGAGTGCCCTGGGCTCCCTCAGGACGTGGACTCACAGCTTTCCCGTGTTGAGGACGGTGGTGAGCCCAGAGGTGTGGGAAAGGTTTTCCCTCTGCTTGAGAAAACATGGTACCGATTCCCAGGGTCCTGCTCTCAGAGGCCACATGGGAATATATCTGTGAGCAGCCAGGCCAACCTCAATGTGGGAAATGGGACCAGGAGTCACCTGCTGTGGGTTCTTGGACTCTCAGGAAGACAGAAGATGATGAAAGGAGGTGCAAACATGCTGGTGGAGCCCAAAGTGTTTGCCAGAGGCCTGGGAGAGGAGAGGGTGACAGTGGGCTTGCCATGGACAGGGGCAGAAAACAGGGCTTTTATATCAGCCCAGGTGCATCAGAATGCCTTTCTGTGATGTCACCGCCATGTACTGGCCAATCATGCAGGCTCTCAGGGTGGCCTGTTTCACGTGGCCAATCACCATGCAGCTCAGGTTGCCAATGTCAGAGGGCATTCTGAGTGAGCGTCCTGATATCGTTGCCTAGAAACCATGTTTAAATGGAAAACAGGAGGAGGGGGCAAGATGGCAGAAGAGTAGCAACCCCAAGTCACCTGTCCCCGCCAAATTACCTAGATAACTTTCAAATCATCCTGAAAACATAGGTATTTGGCCTGATATTTAAAGAGAGATCAGCTGGAATTCTACAGTGTGAGATGAGTTCACGCTTCTATCCAGTACACCTTGTTTTTGGCCACATTGCACTGAGCAAAATGACTAGAAGGAAAACCTCACCTCAAAAGAAAGAATCAGAAACAGTCCTCTCTCCCACACATTGACAAAATTTGGATTACAATTCAATGTCAGAAAGCCAAGTCAGAAGCACAATGTTAAAGCTACTGGTGGCTCTCAAAAAAAGCATGAAGGATTCAAGAGACTTCATGACTGCAAATTTAGATCTAATCAGGCCGAAATTAAAAATCAATTAAATGAGATGCAATCCATATTAGAGGTCCTAACAATGAGTGTTAACGAGGTAGAAGAACGAGTGAGTGACTCAGAAGACAAGTTGTTGGCAAGGAGAGAAACTGAGGAAAAGAGAAAAACGACTTAAAGCTCATGAGGCAAGTTTAAAGGAAACAAATGACAGCCTCAGAAGGAAAAACCTACATTTTCTGGGGTTTCCCAAGGGTGCCGAATGGGACAGAGGCCCAGAATATGTATTTGAACAAATCATAGCTGAAAACTTCCCTAATTTGGGGAGGGAAACGGGCATTCAGATCCAGGAAATAGAGAGATTGTCCCCCCTAAAATCAATAAAAAATGCTCAACACCTCGACATTTAATAGTGTAACTTGAAAATTCCAAAGATAAAGAGAAGATCCTTAAAGTAGCAAGAGACAAGAAATATCTAACTTTTATGGGGAGAAGGATTAGCATAACAGCACAACTGTGCACAGAGCCTTGGCAGGCCAGAAAGGGCTGGTAGGATAGACTCGGGATCCTAAATGAGAAGAACATGCAGCCAAGAATACTGTATCCAGCAAGGCTCTCATTCAGAAATAAAGGAGAGAAAAGGAGCTTCCAAGATAAGCAGGAAATGAAAGAATATGTGATCACCAAAGCAGCTCTGCAAGAAATACTAAGGGGAATTCTGTCTAGAGGAAGTCCAGCGAACAATCCACATAAACAGTGACTGAATAGGTATCAAGATGACACTAAGTACATATCTTTCATTAGTAACTCTGAACATGAATGGTCTTAATGACCCCATCAAAAGGCGCAGCTGCGGTTTGAGACTGGATAAAAAATCACCCCATCTATTTGCTGTCTACAAGAGTCTCAACTTAGACATAAGGACACCTACAGCCTGAAAATAAAAAATGGGAGAATCACGTACCATTCCAATGGTCCTCAAAAGAAAGCAGTAATACCCATCTTTAGATCAGATAAACTAAAGTTTATCCCAAAGACTGTAGTAAGAGATGAAGAGGGAAACTATATCGTACTTAAAGATCTATCCAACAAGAGGCCCTAACAATCATCAATATTCATACCCCGAATGTGGGAGTTGTCAAGTGTATCAATCAATTAATAACCAAAGTTAAGACATGCTTAGATAATTATACACTTATATGTGGTGACTTGAATGTAGCGCTTTCTACAATTGACAGGATTTCTAAACACAACATCTCCAAAGAAACAAGAGCTTTAAAGGATACACTGGACCAGAGGGATTTCACAGATATCTGCAGAACTTTCCATCCAAACACAATTGAATACACATTCTAGTCAAGTGCACATGGATCTTTCTCCAGATTAGAGAACATACTGGGTCACTAATCAAGTCTCAAATTATACCAAAAGATTGGGATCGTCCTCTGCATATTTTCAGACCATAATGCTTTGAAATTAGAACTAAATAACAGGAACAAGTTTGGAAGGATCTCAAACACGTGGAGCTTAAGAACCATCCAGCGAAAAGATGAAAGAGTCAAGAAGGAAATTAGAGAATATTTAAAAAGATTCATGGAAACTAATGAGAATGAAGATAAAACCGTTCAAAATCCTTGAGATACAGGAAAAGCACTCCTGAGGGGGAAATACATCGCAACACGAGCATCCATCCAAAAACAGGAAAAAACTCAAACTCAAAAGCTAACCTTACACCTAAAGAGCTAGAGAAAAATCAGCAAACAGATCCTACACCCAGCAGAAGAAGAGAGTTAATAAAGATTCAGGCAGAACTCAATGAAATAGAGACCAGAAGAAATGTGGAACAGATGAACAAAGCCAGGAGTTGGTTCTTTGAAAGAATTAATAAGATAGATAAATCATTAGCCAGCCTTATTACAATGAAGAGGGAAAAGATTCAAATTAACAAAATTATGAATGAGAAAGGAGTGATCATCATCAACACCAAAAAATACAAATGATTTAAAAACTTATTAGGAGCAGGTATATATCAATAAATTAGGCAATCTAGAAGAAATGGACACATTTCTGGAAAACCACAAACTACCAAAACTGGAACAGGAAGAAACAGAAAACCTGAACAGGCCGATAACCAGGGAGGAAATTGAAGCAGTCCTCAAAAACTTCCGATGCACAAAAGTCCAGGGCCAAAAGCTTCCCAGGGGAATGCTATCAAACGTTTCAAGGAGAAACCATACCTATTCTACTAAAGCTGCTCCAAAAGATAAACAGAGAAGGAGTACTTCCAAAATTCTTCTATGAGGCCAACATCACTTTACTTCCAAAACCAAACCGAGACCCCACCAAAAAGTAGAATAACAGACCAACATCCCTGATGAACATGGATGTAAAAATTCTCAACACGATACGAGCCAGTACGAACCAACAGTGCATTAAGAAGATTATTCACATGACCACGTGGGATTTATCCACAGAATGGAAAGCTGGTTCAACACTCATAAAGCAATCAATGTAATTGATCATATCATCAAGAGAAAAAACGAGAACCATAGGATCCTCTCAATAGTTGCAGAGAAAGCATTAGACAAAATACAGCATCCATTCCTGATCAAAACCCTTGAGAGTGTAGGGATAGAGGGAACATGCCTCAGCATCTTAAAAGCCATCATGAAAAGCCCACAGCAAATATCATTCAGAATGGGGAAACACTGGGAGCCTTTCCCCGAAGATCAGGAACAAGAGAGAGATGACCACCATCACCACTGCTATTCAACACAGTACTAGAAGTCCTAGCCACAGCAATCAGGCAACATAAAGAAATAAATGGCATTCAAATTGGCAAAGAAGAAGTCAAACTCTCCCTCTTGGCAGATGACATGATACTGTACCTAAAAAACCCAAAAGATTCCTGCCCAAGATGCAAGAACTAATGCAGCCAATCGGCAGTGTGGCATGATATAAAATCAATGCCCAGAAATCAGTTGTATTTCTATACCCTAACAGTGAGACTGAAGAAAGGGAAATTAAGGAGTCAATCCCATTTACAATTGCACCCAAAATCATGAGACAGATAGGAATAAACCTAACCAAAGAGGTAAAGGATCTACAACCTAAAAACTACAGGACACTTCTGAAAGAAATTGAGGAAGACACAAAGAGATGGAAAATATTCCATGCTCACGGATTGGAACAATTAATATTGTGAAAATGTCAATGCTACCCAGGGAAATTTACAAATTTAATGCAATCCTTACCTAAATACCATGGACTTTCTTCAGAGACTTGGCACAAAGCATCTTACGATTTGTGTGGAATCAGAAAAGACTCCGAATAGCCAGGGGAATATTACAAAAGAAAACCAGAGCCAGGGGCATCACAACGCCAGATATCACATTGTACTACAAAGCTGTCATCATCAAGACAGTATGGTATCGGCACAAAAACAGACACATAGATTAATGGAGCAGAACAGAGAATCCAGAAATGGACCCTCAACTCTATGTTCAACTAATATTTGACAAAGCAGTAAAGGCTATCCACTGGAAAAAAGACAGTGTTTTTAAAAAAATAGTGCTGGGAAAATTGGACAGCCACATAAAGACAAAGGAAATTAGAACCTTGTCTTACACCATACATAAAGAAAAACTCAAAATTGATGAAAGATCTAAATGTGAGACAAGATTCCATCAAAATCCTAGAGGAGAACACAGGCAACACCTTTGTGAACTTGGCCACAGTAACTTCTTGCAAGATTCATCCACCAAGGGAAGAGAAACAAAAGCAAAAATGAACTATTGGGACTTCCTCAAGATAAGGAGCTTTTACAAAGCAAAAGATACCATCAACAAAACTCAAAGACAACCTACAGAATGGGAGAATATATTTGAGAATGACGTATTAGATAAGGGGCTAGTTTCCAAGATCCATAAGGAACTTATTAAACTCAAAAGCAAAGAAAGAAACAACTCAATCATGAAATGGGCAAAAACATGAACAGAAATCTCACAGAGGAAGACATAGACATGACCAACAAGCATATGAGCAAATGCTCCCCATCACTTGTCATCATGGAAATACAAATCAAAACCACAATGAGACACCACCTCACATCAGTGAGAATGGGGAAAATTAACAAAGCAGGAAACCACAAATGTTGGAGAGGATGTGGAAAAGGCAAACCCTCCTGCACTGTTGGTGGGAATGTGAACTGGTGGAGCCACTCTGGAAAACTGTGTGGAGGTTCCTCAAAGAGTTAAAAAAATAGACCTGCCCTACGACCCAGCAATTGCACTGCTGGGGATTTACCCCAAAGATACAGATGCTCAAGGGCTGCAGCGTACCTGGCTGGACTCGGGAGCAGCTCAGAGGCGGCTCGGGTGGAGGCTCCGGGGGGAGGACGCTGCACGGCCACGGGAGCAGCAGGGAGGCAGCTCGGGCGTCTGCAGCCCACGGAGGGTCTGAGCGGCCCCGGGAGCAGCTCAGAAGTGGCTCAGGCAGAGACTCCGAGCAGAAGGGGCTGCATAGCCCGGAGCGCGAATCCGACAGCGCAGGCCCGGGAACACAGGGCGCCGCGGATCCAGCGGAGGATACGGCACTCCCCTAGGCACAGGCAGAGGCCGGGAGGGCACAGGACAGCAAGGACATTCCTGCCCCAAGTTGAGCAGATCAGCGGCCCCACCCCCAGGGCATCCAGACCTCTGGAGACTGAGAGCTCCGTTGTTACTGCAGGAGCTGATTCCAGGGCTCCAGAGCTGGCCGCCGCCACTGTTGTTCCGCCTGGGGCCTCATAGGATAAACAACCCCCAATGAGCCTCACAGTGGCCTTACCGTATAAACAGCTTAAACATCTTTCACTGAGCCCTGAACCAGGCCCCCAAGTGCTAATAACTGAAAATCAGCACAGCAGGCCCCTCCCTCAAAAGACCAGCTAGACAGACAGGGGAAAAACAAATTATTGACCAACCAGAACTTGAAAGTCCCAAGAGAAGTCAAGGGATTTACCATTTACAGAATCAGAGGATACTCCCCCTTCCCTTTTTTTTTTTTTTGTCTTTTGTTTTTTGATTTCTGTTTGCTCCTCCGCCCCATTTTTTTCTTTTTTTCTTTTCTTCTCTTTTTTTTCTTTTTTCTCTTCTTTGTTTTTTATTTTTTTCTTTTTATTTCCTTCTTTCTCTTCTCTCTTTTTCTCCTTTTCCCAATACAACTTGCTTTTGGCCACTCTGCACTGAGCAAAATGACTAGAAGGAAAACCTCACCTCAAAAGAAAGAATCAGAAACAGTCCTCTCTCCCACAGAGTTACAAAATCTGGATTACAATTCAATGTCAGAAAGCCAATTCTGAAGCACTATTATACAGCTACTGGTGGCTCTAGAAAAAAGCATAAAGGACTCAAGAGACTTCATGACTGCAGAATTTAGAGCTAATCAGGCAGAAATTAAAAATCAATTGAATGAGATGCAATCCAAACTAGAAGTCCTAACGACGAGGGTTAACGAGGTGGAAGAACGAGTGAGTGACATAGAAGACAAGTTGATAGCAAAGAGGGAAACTGAGGAGAAAAGAGACAAACAATTAAAAGACCATGAGGATAGATTAAGGGAAATAAACGACAGCCTGAGAAAGAAAAACCTACGTTTAATTGGGGTTCCCGAGGGCACCGAAAGGGACAGAGGGCCAGAATATGTATTTGAACAAATTCTACCTGAAAACTTTCCTAATCTGGGAAGGGAAACAGGCATTCAGATCCAGGAAATAGAGAGATCCTCCCCTAAAATCAATAAAAACCGTTCAACACCTTGACATTTAATAGTGAAGCTTGCAAATTCCAAAGATAAAGAGAAGATCCTTAAAGCAGCAAGAGACAAGAAATCCCTGACTTTTATGGGGAGGAGTATTAGGGTAACAGCAGACCTCTCCACAGAGACCTGGCAGGCCAGAAAGGGCTGGCAGGATATATTCAGGGTCCTAAATGAAAAGAACATGCAACCAAGAATACTTTATCCAGCAAGGCTCTCATTCAAAATGGAAGGAGAGATAAAGAGCTTCCAAGACAGGCAGCAACTAAAAGAATATGTGACCTCCAAACCAGCTCTGCAAGAAATTTTAAGGGGGACTCTTAAAATTCCCCTTTAAGAAGAAGTTCAGTGGAACAGTCCACAAAAACAAGGACTGAATAGATAACATGATGACACTAAACTCATATCTCTCAATAGTAACTCTGAATGTGAACGGGCTTAATGACCCCATCAAAAGGCGCAGGGTTTCAGACTGGATAAAAAAGCAGGACCCATCTATTTGCTGTCTACAAGAGACTCATTTTAGACAGAAGGACACCTACAGCCTGAAAATAAAAGGTTGGAGAACCATTTACCATTCGAATGGTCCTCAAAAGAAAGCAGGGGTAGCCATCCTTATATCAGATAAACTAAAATTTACCCCAAAGACTGTAGTGAGAGATGAAGAGGGACACTATCTCATACTTAAAGGATCTATCCAACAAGAGGACTTAACAATCCTCAATATATATGCCCCGAATGTGGGAGCTGCCAAATATATAAATCAATTATTAACCAAAGTGAAGAAATACTTAGATAATAATACACTTATACTTGGTGACTTCAATCTAGCTCTTTCTATACTCGATAGGTCTTCTAAGCACAACATCTCCAAAGAAACGAGAGCTTTAAATGATACACTGGACCAGATGGATTTCACAGATCTCTACAGAACTTTACATCCAAACTGAACTGAATACACATTCTTCTCAAGCGCACATGGAACTTTCTCCAGAATAGACCACATATTGGGTCACAAATCGGGTCTGAACCGATACCAAAAGATTGGGATTGTCCCCTGCATATTCTCAGACCATAATGCCTTGAAATTAGAACTAAATCACAACAAGAAGTTTGGAAGGACCTCAAACACGTGGAGGTTAAGGACCATCCTGCTAAAAGATAAAAGGGTCAACCAGGAAATTAAGGAAGAATTAAAAAGATTCATGGAAACTAATGAGAATGAAGATACAACCGTTCAAAATCTTTGGGATGCAGCAAAAGCAGTCCTAAGGGGGAAATACATCGCAATACAAGCATCCATTCAAAAACTGGAAAGAACTCAAATACAAAAGCTAACCTTACACATAAAGGAGCTAGAGAAAAAACAGCAAATAGATCCTACACCCAAGAGAAGCAGGGAGTTAATAAAGATTCGAGCAGAACTCAACGAAATCGAGACCAGAAGAACTGTGGAACAGATCAACAAAACCAGGAGTTGGTTCTTTGAAAGAATTAACAAGATAGATAAACCATTAGCCAGCCTTATTAAAAAGAAGAGAGAGAAGACTCAAATTAATAAAATCATGAATGAGAAAGGAGAGATCACTACCAACACCAAGGAAATACAAACGATTTTAAAAACATATTATGAGCAGCTATACGCCAATAAATTAGGCAATCTAGAAGAAATGGATGCATTCCTGGAAAGCCACAAACTACCAAAACTGGAACAGGAAGAAATAGAAAACCTGAACAGGCCAATAACCAGGGAGGAAATTGAAGCAGTCATCAAAAACCTCCCAAGACACAAGAGTCCAGGGCCAGATGGCTTCCCAGGGGAATTCTATCAAACATTTAAAGAAGAAATCATACCTATTCTCCTAAAGCTGTTTGGAAAGATAGAAAGAGATGGAGTACTTCCAAATTCGTTCTATGAGGCCAGCATCACCTTAATTCCAAAACCAGACAAAGACCCCACCAAAAAGGAGAATTACAGACCAATATCCCTGATGAACATGGATGCAAAAATTCTCAACAAGATACTGGCCAATAGGATCCAACAGTACATTAAAAAAATTATTCACCATGACCAAGTAGGATTTATCCCTGGGACACAAGGCTGGTTCAACACCCGTAAAACAATCAATGTGATTCATCATATCAGCAAGAGAAAAACCAAGAACCATATGATCCTCTCATTGGATGCAGAGAAAGCATTTGACAAAATACAGCATCCATTCCTGATCAAAACTCTTCAGAGTGTAGGGATAGAGGGAACATTCCTCGACATCTTAAAAGCCATCTATGAAAAGCCCACAGCAAATATCATTCTCAATGGGGAAGCACTGGGAGCCTTTCCCCTAAGATCAGGAACAAGACAGGGATGTCCACTCTCACCACTGCTGTTCAACATAGTACTGGAAGTCCTAGCCTCAGCAATCAGACAACAAAAAGACATTAAAGGCATTCAAATTGGCAAAGAAGAAGTCAAACTCTCCCTCTTCGCCGATGACATGATACTCTACATAGAAAACCCAAAAGTCTCCACCCCAAGATTGCTAGAACTCATACAGCAATTCGGTAGCGTGGCAGGATACAAAATCAATGCCCAGAAGTCAGTGGCATTTCTATACACTAACAATGAGACTGAAGAAAGAGAAATTAAGGACTCAATCCCATTTACAATTGCACCCAAAAGCATAAGATACCTAGGAATAAACCTAACCAAAGATGTAAAGGATCTATACTCTCAAAACTATAGAACACTTCTGAAAGAAATTGAGGAAGACACAAAGAGATGGAAAAATATTCCATGCTCATGGATTGGCAGAATTAATATTGTGAAAATGTCAATGTTACCCAGGGCAATATACACATTTAATGCAATCCCTATCAAAATACCATGGACTTTCTTCAGAGAGTTAGAACAAATTATTTTAAGATTTGTGTGGAATCAGAAAAGACCCCGAATAGCCAGGGGAATTTTAAAAAAGAAAACCATATCTGGGGGCATCACAATGCCAGATTTCAGGTTGTACTACAAAGCTGTGGTCATCAAGACAGTGTGGTGCTGGCACAAAAACAGACACATAGATCAATGGAACAGAATAGAGAACCCAGAAGTGGACCCTGAACTTTATGGGCAACTAATATTCGATAAAGGAGGAAAGACTATCCACTGGAAGAAAGACAGTCTCTTCAATAAATGGTGCTGGGAAAATTGGACATCCACATGCAGAAGAATGGAACTAGACCACTCTCTTGCACCATACACAAAGATAAACTCAAAATGGATGAAAGATCTAAATGTGAGACAAGATTCCATCAAAATCCTAGAGAAGAACACAGGCAACACCCTTTTTGAACTCGGCCACAGTAACTTCTTGCAAGATACATCCACGAAGGCAAAAGAAACAAAAGCAAAAATGAATTATTGGGACTTCATCAAGATAAGAAGCTTTTGCACAGCAAAGGATACAGTCAACAAAGCTCAAAGACAACCTACAGAATGGGAGAAGATATTTGCAAACGACATATCAGATAAAGGGCTAGTTTCCAAGATCTATAAAGAACTTATTAAACTCAACACCAAAGAAACAAACAATCCAATCATGAAATGGGCAAAAGACATGAACAGAAATCTCACAGAGGAAGACATAGACATGGCCAACATGCACATAAGAAAATGCTCTGCATCACTTGCCATCAGGGAAATACAAGTCAAAACCACAATGAGATACCACCTCACACCAGTGAGAATGGGGAAAATTAACAAGGCAGGAAACAACAAATGTTGGAGAGGATGTGGAGAAAAGGGAACCCTCATACACTGTTGGTGGGAATGTGAACTGGTGCAGCCACTCTGGAAAACTGTGTGGAGGTTTCTCAAACAGTTAAAAATATACCTGCCCTACGACCCAGCAATTGCACTGCTGGGGATTTACCCCAAAGATACAGATGCAGTGAAACGCCGGGACACCTGCACCCCAATGTTTATAGCAGCAATGGCCACGATAGCCAAACTGTGGAAGGAACCTCGGTGTCCAACGAAAGATGAATGGATAAAGAAGATGTGGTTTATGTATACAATGGAATATTACTCAGCTATTAGAAATGACAAATACCCACCATTTGCTTCAACGTGGATGGAACTGGAGGGTATTATGCTGAGTGAAGTAAGCCAGTCGGAGAAGGACAAACATTATATGGTCTCATTCATTTGGGGAATATAAATAATAGTGAAAGGGAATATAAGGGAAGGGGGAAGAAATGTGTGGGAAATATCAGAAAGGGAGACAGAACGTAAAGACTGCTAACTCTGGGATTCGAACTAGGGGTGTTGGAAGGGGAGGAGGGCGGGGGGTGGGAGTGAATGGGTGATGGGCACTGGGGGTTATTCTGTATGTTAGTAAATTGAACACCAATAAAAAATAAAAGTTAAAATAAAGGTAGTAAAAATAAAAAAAAATACATTGAAGGAAATGAAAATGAAAACATGAAGGTAATATTAAAAGATGTCTTTAGTGATCCTCTGATTTTCACATATGCTCTTCTTAACCTCCATTATGTAGTTCATCCAATTTCTCCCAGGTATTTGGGATTAATTACCCAGCCAGCATAGTAACTTCTTTCCTTGCCTATTGATTCAGAGGCATGAAGAGCTCAAAGTGTCCATGCACGAGTTTCAATTTCCAGTTCAGTGGGATTGTTTTTGTGTCTCTCTTTGAACCTGAGACCTCTAGTCCAGCAGAATAGAAAATAGTGGGAACAGAAAGTAAACATTTTGCAAGTAGATCATGACGGGTTATTGTGAGTAATACCACTCCCAGTTCTATTCCTCGATTCCTGCACCTGTGAATGTGAGCTATGGGAGAAACGACGTCATACATTAGAAGCTGATTTGGAACATATATGGCCCTCTGGAGGACCTTGTCCTACCCTGCAAGGAATTGCCTCCTAGATGGCACTACAGCTGAATCTTTTATTTTTAATTTTTTCTTAAATTTATTTTTTATTGGTGTTCAATTTGCCAACACATAGAGTAACACTCAGTGCTCATCTCATCAAGTGCCCTCTCAGTGCCCATCACTCAGTGACCCCCACCCCATGTCCACCTCCCTTTCTACCACCCCTAGTTTGTTTCCCAGTGTTTGGAGTCTCTCATGTTCTGTTTCCCTTTCTGATTTTCCTAACTGACTTTTTCTCGTTTCCCCTTTATTCCCTTTCACTATGTTTTATATTCCCCAAATGAAGGAGACCATATAATGTTGGTCCTCCTCTGATTGACTTAATTCACTCAGCATAATACCCTCCAGTTATTCCACATCGAAGCAAACGCTTCTTTCCTGGTGCAGGGCTCAGTGAAAGATATTTAACCTCTTTATCCGTTGAGGGCACTGTGAGGTTCAGTGGGGGTTGTTTATCCTGTGAGCCCCAGGAGGAACAACAACAGTAGAGGTGGCCTGCTCTGGAGCCCTGGAGTAAGCTCCCACAGTAGGTATGGAGCTCTCAGTCTGCAGAAGCCTGGATGCTCTGGGGGCAGGGGCCGCTGATCTGCACAGCCTGGGGCCACCCAGTGACAAGAGTGTCCTTGCGGTCCTGTGCCTTCCTGGCTTCTGCCTGTCCCGGGGGAGGTGCCGGATCTTGGGTTGAGTCCCAGGCGCACTGTGCTCCCAGGCCTGAGCTGTTGGAATCGTGCTCCTGGCCGCCCAGCCGAGCCTCTGCCTGAGCGCATTCTGAGCAATTCCCAGGGCCAGGCAGCCTTCTGCACAGAGCCTCTACCTGAGGCACTTCCAAGCTGTGTCCAGGGCCACGCAGCTCCCTCCCAGTGGAGCCACTGCATGAGGGGCCTCGAAGCTGCTCCAGGGCCCCGCCAAATGCACGCTGCAGCCCTTTAGGGAGCTTGGCCATGAGTGGGGTGCGCTCTCCCTGGGGCGCTGGTGCTCTCTTAGTGTTCAGGGAGGCTGAGGGCATCCCCGCCCCTCCTGGGATCCTGCTCCAACTCCCGGGAAGATTGGTGAAACCCCTGCTTCTCCAGGATGGGGCTTTCCTGTCCTGGGGACACTCGCCATAGCCTTAGCCCAGGTACTCGCGGGACCCCTCCCACTTGGATGCCTTTTGTTTCATTCTTTCTTCCCCCGCCCCGTCTTCTTACCATGACTCAAACCTGAACTCTTCTCACTGTAGCATTCCAACAGTTCTCTCTTTAAATCTCAGGTTGAATTCGTAGGTTTTCAGGTGGATTTGAAACTTAGGTAATTTTGTAGGGACAGATGACTTGGGGACCCTACTCTTCCGCCATCTTGTCCCCTCCTACACTGCTTTCCATTTAAAATTGTTTCTAGGCAACGGTATCAGGAGGGTCAAGGAGAAAGCCATCTGACATTGCCGACCTGAGCTGCATGGTGATTGGCCACCTGAACCAGGCCCCTCCGAGAGCATGCGTGATTGGCCGGGGAATGGCGTGACATCACAGAGGGGCACTCTGATGCACCTGGGTTGATATAAAAGCATGACAACCACACAGGTGCCCTTAATGACAGAGATGGGACTTCAGCCACAGATCTCCCTGCTCTCCCTCAGGTTGTCTGCCCTCTTTTCTGCCCATGCCCATGGCAAGCCCCCGGACCACCCTCCTGCCCCAGTCCTCTCGCCAAGACTTTGGGCTCCACCTGCATGTTTGCACATCCATTCATCCCCCTCTGTGGTCCTGAGAGTCCACGAACCCACAGCAGGCGACTCCTGCTCCCATTTCCCACTGAGAGGTTGGCCTGGCTGCTCACGGACATATTCCCATGTGGACTGTGGGAGTGGGACACCAGGAATCGGTACCATGGATACTCAGGCAGAGGGGAAATGCCTCTCCAACACCCCAGGGGTCAACCCAGGGATCAACAAAGGAAAGCTGTGACTCCCCGTCCTGAGGAAACCCAGAGCACTTGCTGCTTCTCTGGAGCTCTCGAAACCAGCTCAGTACAGGGCACATGAATGCCCTAAACCTCCACTCCATCCCCATGTGTGCAGTGTCTGCAGTGCCTCCAGGCACCCGGCAGAGAAGGCATTGTATGAAACAAGTAAGTCCTGGGACAAGGAGTCACCACATCACTGGACATGGTGGGGGTCATTGGAACACGTGCCCTCAGACCATGAGCTATCTGCCCCAGCTCAGTAGTGGACAAATGGATGCTCCAGATCCCTGGCTGACCAGGCGCCCATACACCACAAACCCTTGAACACAGCAAGACATGGAGAAATTCATTCCCCAGACAGAGCACCTACCAGGATCCCTCAGACTGGGAACCCTCTTAACCCTCGTGCCCCAGGGCATGTGAGTCACCCAGACACTGGATCCCTATCAAAATTCCATGGACTTTCTTCAGAGAGTTGGAACTATTTTAAGATTTGTGTGGAAAAAAAAAAAAAGATTTGTGTGGAATCAGAGAAGACTCCGAATAGCCAAGGGAATATTAAAAAGATATCCATAGCTGGAGGCTTCACAATGCCAGATTTCAGGTTGTATTACAAAGCTGTGGTCATCAAGACAGTGTGGTACTGGCACAAAAACAGACACATAGATCAATGGAACAGAATAGAGAATCCAGAAGTGGACCCTCAACTTTATGGTCAACTAATAATATTCGATAAAGGAGGAAAAACTATCCACTGAAAAAAAACAGTCTCTTCAATAAATGGTGCTGGAAAAATTGGACATCCACACGCAGAAGAATGAAACTAGACCATTCTCTTGCACCATACACAAAGATAAAATCAAAATGGATGAAAGCTCTCAATGGGAGACAAGAGTCCCTCAAAATCCTAGAGGAGAACACAGGCAACACCCTTTTTGAACTTGACCACAGTAACTTCTTGCAAGATACATCCATGAAGGCAAGAGAAAGAAAAACAAAAATGATCTATCAGGACTTCATCAAGATAGGAAGCTTTTGCACAGCAAAAGATACAGTCAACAAAACGAAAAGATAACCTACAGAATGGAAGAAGACATTTGCAAATGATGTATCACATAAAGGGCTAATATCCAAGATCTATAAAGAACTTATTTTTTTTTTTTTTAAATTTTTATTTATTTATGATAGTCACACAGAGAGAGGGAGAGAGGCAGAGACACAGGCAGAGGGAGAAGCAGGCTCCATGCACCGGGAGCCTGACGTGGGACTCGATCCTGGGTCTCCAGGATCGTGCCCTGGGCCAAAGGCAGGCGCCAAACCGCTGCGCCACCCAGGGATCCCTATAAAGAACTTATTAAACTCAACAGCAAAGAAACAAACAATCCAAACAGGAAATGGGCAAAAGACGAACAGAAATCTCACAGAGGAAGACATAGACATGACCAACAAGCACATGAGAATATGCTCCGCATCCCTGGCCATGAGGGAAGTACAAATCGAAATCACAATGAGATACCACCTCACACGTGTGAGAATAGGGAAAATAACAAGGCAGGAAACCAAAAATGTTGGAGAGGAAGGGGAACCCTCCTGCACTGTTGGTGGGAATGTGAACTGGTGCAGCCACTCTTGACAACTGTGTGGAGGTTCCTCAAAGAATTAAAAATAGATCTGCCCTATGACCCAGCAATTGCACTGCTGGCGATTTACCCCAAAGATACAGATGCAGAAATGCCGGGACGCGTGCACCCTGATGTTTATAGCAGCAATGTCCACAATAGCTAAGCTGTGGAAGGAGCCTCGGTGTCCATCGAAAGATGAATGGATAAAAAGATGTGGTCTATGTATACAATGGAATATTACTCAGCCATTAGAAACGACAAATACTCACCGTTTCCTTTGACGTGGATGAAATGGAGGGTGTTTTTCGAGTGAAATAAGTCAATAGGAGAAGGACAAACATTAATGGTCTCATTCATTTGGGGAATAGAAAAAATAGTGACAGAGAATAAAGGGGAAAGGAGAAAAAAATGAATGGGAAATACCAGAAAAGGAGACAGAACATGAGAGACTCCTAACTCTGGGAAAGTAACTAAGGGTGGGGGATGGGGAGGTGGGCGGGGGGGGGTGGACAGTGAGACGGGCACGTAGGGGTGCGCATGAAGGGATGAGCAATGGAGGTTATTCTATATGTTGGCAAGTTGAACACCAATAAAAAATACATTTAAAAAAATTTTATGAGACTGATATAAATAATAGTGAAATATAAATAATAGTGAAAGGGAATATAAAGGAAGGGAGAAGAAATGTGTGGGAAATATCAGAAAGGGAGACAGAACATAAAGACTCCTAACTCTGGGAAACGAACTAGGGGTGGTGGAGGGGTGGAGGGCAGGGGGTGGGGGTGAATGGGTGACGGGCACTGTGGGGGGGACTTGACAGGATGAGCACTGGGTGTTATTCTGTATGTTGGTAAATTGAACACTAATAAAAAATAAATTTATTTAAAAAAATAATTAAAAAAATAAAAAATAAATTTTTTTTAAAAAAATAAAATGCACATGTTGTGCCAGCTGGGTGGCAATTCCTTGCAGGCTGGGACAAGGTTCTCCAGAGGGCTATATATGTTTCAAATCTGCTTGTAACATATGATGCTGTTACTCCCATAGCACACATTCACAAGGTGCAGAAATAAGGCCTGGAACTGGAAGTGGTACCACTTACTATAACTCTTCATGATCTACTTGCAAAATGTTTAATTTCTGTTTCCACGATTTTAATTTCTGCTGGCCTAGAGGCCTCAGTTACAAAGAGAGACACAAAAACAATCCCACTGATCTGGCAATTCAAACTGCTGCCTGGCCACTTTGAGCTCTTCGTGCCTCTGAATCAATAGGCAAGGAAGGAAGTTACTATGCTGGCTGGGTGATTAATCCCAAATTCCTGGGAGAAATTGGATGAGCTCCACAATAGAGGTTAAGAAGAGCATGTGTGAAAATCAGAGGATCACTTAAGACATCTTTTAGTATTACCTTCATGTTTTCATTTTCATTTCCTTCCATGTATTTTTAAGTTTATACTTTAATTTCCTGGTTAACCCATGTGTTATTAGCAGGAGGATATTCTTTCACCCCCATGTATTTGTGGTATTTCCAATGTTTTTCTTGTGGTTGACTTTAAGATTTAAGTCATTGTGGTTGGAAAGTATGCATGGTATAATCTTAATCTTTTTGTACTTGTTAAGGGCTGATTTGTGACGGGGTATGTGGTCTATTCTGGAGAATGTTCGATATGCACTCAAAAGACGGTGCATTCTGCTGTTTTAGGAAGAAATGTTCTAAATATATTTGTTAAGTTAAAAAAGAAAAAAGAAAAGAACAGAAATGACAAATACCCCCCATTTGCTTCGATGTGGATGGAATCCCTTTTGGTTTTGATTTCTATCTCCCTGGTGGCCAGGGATGCGGAGCATTTTCTCATGTGCTTGTTGGCCATGTCTATATCTTCCTCTGTGAGATTTCTGTTCATATCTTTTGCCCAGTTCATGATCGGATTGTTTGTTTCTTTGCTGTTGAGTTTAATATGTTCTTTATAGATCTTGGAAACTAGCCCTTTATCTCATACATCATTTGCAAATATATAGTCTCCCATTCTGAAGTTTGTCTTTGAATTTTGTTGACTGTATCTTTTGCTGTGCAAATGCTTCTTATCTTTTTTTTTTAAATGCTTCTTATCTTGATGAAGTCCCAGTAGTTCATTTTTGCTTTTGTTTCTCTTGCCTTCATGGATGTATCTTGCAAGAAGGTACTGTGGCTAGGATCAAAATGGGTTTTTCTTGTATTCTCCTCTTGGATTTGGATGGAATCTTGTCTCCCATTAAGATCTTTCATCCAATTTGGGTTGATCTTTGTGTTTGTTGCAAGAGAGTGGTCTAGCTTCATTCTTCTGCATGTGGATGTCCAATTTTCCCAGCACCATTTATTGAAGAGACTGTCTTTTTGCCAGTGGATAGTCTTTCCTATTTGTGGAATATTAGTTGACCATCAAGTTGTGGGTCCATTTATGCATTCTCAGTTCTGTCCCATTGATCTATGTGTCTGTTTTTGTGCCAGTACCACACTGTCTTGATGACAACATCTTTGAAGTACAGCCTGAAACCTGGCATTGTGATACTCCCAGCTATAGTTTTCTTTTTTAATATTCCCCTGGGTATTCGGCGTCTTTTCTGATTCCACACAAATCTTAAAATAATTTGTTCCACCTATCTGGAGAAAGTCCATAGTATTCTGATAGGGGTTGCATTAAACGTGTAAATTGCCCTGTGTAACATTGACATTTTCACAATATTAATTCTTCCAATCCAAGAGCATCGAGTATTTTTCCATCTCGTTGTGTCTTCCACATTGTCTTTCAGAATTTGTTCTGTCATTTTTATGGTATAGATCCTTTACTGCTTTGGTTAGGTTTAGTCCTAGATATCTTATGCTTTTGGGTGCAATTGAAATGGGATTGACTCCTTAATTCCTTGCTTTCAGGCTCACTGTTCATGTATAGAAATGCCACTGACTTCTGGGCATTGATTTTGTATCCTGCCACACTGCCAAATGGCTGTATGAGTTCTAGCAATCTTGGGGTGGAGTCTTTGGGGTTTTCTAGGTACAGTATAATGTCATCTGCCAAGAGGGAGAGTTTGACTTCTACTTTGCCAGTTTGAATGCCCTTTATTTCTTTTTGTTGCCTGATTGCTGAGGCAAGGACTTCTACTACTCTGTAGAATAGCAGTAGTGAGAGTGCTCATCCCTGTCCTGTTCCCGATCTTCGGGGAAAGGCTCCCATGTTTCCCCACTCAGATTGATATTTGCTGTGGGCTTTTCGTAGATGGCTTTTAAGATGCTGCGGATTGTTCCCTCTATATCTACACTCTGAAGAGTTTTGATCAGGAATGGATGCTGTATTTTGTCAAATGGTTTCTCTGCATCTATTGAGAGGATCCGATGGTTCTCGTTTTTTCTCTTGCTGATATGATCAACCACATTGATTGCTTCACAAGTGTTGGACCAGCTTTGCGTCCGCGGATAAATCCCACTTGGTCATGGTGAATAATCTTCTTAATGTTCTGTTGGATCCTCTTGGCTAGTCTCCTGTTGAGAATTTTTGCATCCATGTTCATCGGGGATATTGTTCTGTAATTCTCCTTTTTGGTGGATTCTTTGTTTGGTTTTAGAAATAAAGTGACGTTGGGTTCATAGAATGAGTTTGGAACTACTCCATCTCTTTTTACCATTTGGAACAGCTTTAGTAGAATAGGTTGATAGAATTCCCCTGGGAAGCCATCTGGCCCTGGACTTATGTGCCTTGGGATGTTTTGAGGACTGCTTCAATTTCCACCCTCGTAAGTGGCTTGTTCAGGTTTTCTATTTCTCCTTGTTCCAGTTTTGGTAGTTTGTGGTGTTCCAGAAATGTGCCCATTTCTTCTAGATTGCCTAATTTATTGGCATACAGCTGCTCTTAATAAGTTTTTAAAATTGTTTGTATTTTTTGGTGTTGGTGGTCATCTCTCCTTTCTCATTCATGCTTTTATCAATTTGAGTCCTTTCCCTCTTCTTTTTAGTAATGCTGGCTAATGATTTACCTATCTTATTAATTGTTTCAAAGAACCAACTCCTGGCTTTGTTCATCTTTTCCACATTTCTTCTGGTCTGCATTTCATGGAGTTTTGCCCGAATCTTTATTAACTCTCTTTCCTCTGCTGTGTTTAGGATCTATTTGCTGTTTTGTTCTCCAGCTGCCTTAGGTGCAAGTTTCGCTTTTGTATTTGAGTTCTTTCCACTTTTTGGATGGATGCTCGTATTGCGATATATTTCCCCTCAGGACTGCTTTTGCTGTTTCTCAAAGATTTCCAATGGTTGTATCTGCATTCTCATTAGTTTCCATGAATCTTCTTAATTCTTCTCTAATTTCCTGCTTGATCCTTTCATCTTTTAGCGGAATGGTCCTTAAGCTCCACGTGTTTGAAATCCTTCTAAGAGTTGTTCTTGTGATTTAGTTCTAATTTCAAAGCATTATGGTCTGAAAATATGCAGGGGACGATCCCAATGTTTTGCTATCAGTTAAGACCTGATTTGTGACCCAGTATGTTGTCTAATCCGGAGAAAGTTCCATGTGCACTTGAGTAGAATGTGTATTCAATTGTGTTTGCATGGAAAGTTCTGTCAATATCTGCGAAATCCATCTAGTCCAGTGTATCATTTAAAGATCTTGTTTCTTTCCAGATGTTGAGATGTTGTGCTTAGAAAACCTGTCAATTGCAGAAAGCGCTACATTCAAGTCACCACGTATAAGTGTATCATTATCTAAGTATCTTTTAACTTTGGTGACTAATTGATTGATATAATTGGCAGCTCCCACATTTGGGACATAAAGATTGATGATTGTTAGGTCTTCTTGTTGGATAGATCCTTTAAGTATGATATAGTGTCCCTCTTGATAACTTAATACAGTCTTTGTGAAGAAATGTAGTTTATCTGATCTAAGGATGGCTACCCCTGCTTTCTTTGGAGGACCATTGGAATGGCTTGTTTTTCTGCCACCTTTTATTTCCAGGCTGTAGGTGTCCTTATATCTAAAAATGAGTCTCTTGTAGACAGAAAATAGATGGGTTTTGCATTTTTATCCAGTCTGAAACCGCAGCTGGCCTTTAATCGGTTCATGACGCCCATTCACATCCAGAGTTACTATTGAAAGATCTGTATTTCGTGTCATCATGATCCCTATTTAGTTCCTGTTTTTGTGGATTGTTCCCTTGAACTTCCTTTATTACAGAATCCCCCTTAGTATTTCTTGCACAGCAGGCTTCGTGGTCACATATTCTTTCGGTTTCTGCCTATCTTGGAAGGTCTTTATCTCTCCTATTCTGAATGAGAGGCTTGCTAGATACAGTATTCTTGGCTGCATGTTCTTCTCATGTAGGACCCTGAATATATCCTGCCAGCCCTTTCTGGCCTGCCAGGTCTCTGTGGAGGGGTCCGCTGTTATGCTAATACTTCTCCCCATAAAATTTAGGGAACACTTGTCTCTTGCTGCTTTAAGGAAATTCTCTTTATCTTTCGAATTTGCAAGTTTCACTATTAAATATCCAGGTGTAGAGCGGTTTTTATTGATATTGGGGTGGGATCTATCTATTTCCTGAATCTGAATGCCTGTTTCCCTCCCCCAATTTAGGGAAGTTTTCAGCTATGATTTGTTCGAACACATATTCTAGACCTCTGTCCCTTTTGGTACCCTCAGTAACACCAGATAAATGTAGATTTTTGTTTCTGAGGCTGCTATTTTCCCCCCAGAACCTATCCTCATGATCTTTCAGTCGTTTTCTCTTTGTTCCTCAGTCTCCCTCCTTGCCATCAACTTGTCTTCTATGTCGTCACTCACTCGTTTAATTGATTTTTAATTTTGGCCGAATTAGATCTAAATTCTGCAGTCATGAAATTTAGTGCAGTCATGCACTAAATTCTGCAGTGAATTCGAGATCCACCAGTAGCTTTATAGTTGTGCTTCAGAATTGGCTTTGTGCCATTAAATTGTAATTCAAATTTTGTAACTCTGTGGGAGAGAGCTGTTTCTGATTCTTTTTGTGAGGTGAGTTTTTCCTTCTAGTTATTTTACTCAGTACAAAATGGCCAAAAACAAGAAGCACTGGGAAAATGAGAAAAAGAGAGAAGAGAAAGAAGAAAAGAAAAAGAAAGAAGAAAAAAGACTTAAAAGCAAAAAGCAAGTGATGGAAAAAGGAGAATAGAATAAAAGAAGGGGGGGGAGAAGCAAACCGAAATCAAAAAACAAAAAACAAGGGGGAGCATTCTCTCATTTTGTATATTGTAATCCCTCGGCTTCCCCTGGAACTTTCCAGTGCTTCTTGGTCAATAATTTCTTTTTGCCCTGTCCCTCTAGCTGGTCTTCTGTGGGAGGGGCCTGCTGTGCTGATTTTCGGGTTATACCACTTGGGGGAGCAGATCAACCCCCTCCCTGGTGCAGTGCTCAGTGAAAGATGTTTAACCTCTTTATCCGTTGAGGCCACTGTGAGGTTCAGTGGGGGTTGTTTAACCTGTGAGGCCCCAGGAGGAACAACAACAGTAGATGTGGCCAGCTCTGGAGCCCTGGACTAAGCTCCCGCAGTAGCTATGGAGCTCTCAGTCTGCAGAAGCCTGGATGCTCTGGGGTCAGGGGCCACTGATCTGCACAGTTCGGGGCCAACGGGGGCAAAAGTGTCTTTACTGTCCTGCGCCTTCCTGGCTTCTGCCTGTCCCGGGGGAGGCACCGGATCTTGGGCTGAGTCCCGGGCGCACTGTGCTTCCAGACCTGAGCTGTTGGAATCATGCTCCTGGCCGCCCAGCCCCCTTCATGTGGAGCCTCTGCCCGACCGCATTGTGAGCGGTTCCCAGGGCCGCACAGCCCCCTGGACAGAGCCTCTGCGTGAGCCGCCTCCAAGCTGCCCCGGGGCCCCACCGAATGCACGCCGCAGCCCTTTAGGGAGCTCGGCCTGGGTGTGGTGCCCGCTCTCCCTGGGGGCTGGTGCTCTCTTAGTGTCCCAGGGAGGCTGAGGGCATCCCCGCCCCTCCTGGGATCCTGCTCCAAATCCCAGGAAGATTGGGGAAACCCCTGCGTCTCCAGGATGGGGCTTTGCTTTCCTGGGGACACTCGCCATGGCCTTAGCCCGGGACCTCGCGGGACCCCTCCCACTTGGATGCCTTTTGTTTCATTCTTTCTTCCCCCGCCCCGTCTTCTTACCATGACTCAAACCTGAACTCTTCTCACCGTAGATTTCCAACAGTTCTCTCTTTAAATCTCAGGCTGAATTCGTAGGTTTTCAGGAGGATTTGAAACTTAGGTAACTTTGTAAGGACAGATGACTTGGGGACCCTACTCTTCCGCCATCTTGTCCCCTCCTACACTGCTTTCCATTTAAAATTATTTCTAGGCAACAGTATCAGGAGGGTCAAGGAGAAAGCCATCTGACATTGCCGACCTGAGCTGCATGGTGATTGGCCACCTGAACCAGGCCCCTCCGAGAGCATGCGTGATTGGCTGGGGAATGGCATGACATCACAGAGGGGCACTCTGATGCACCTGGGTTGATATAAAAGCATGACAACCACACAGGTGCCCTTAATGACAGAGATGGGACTTCAGCCACAGATCTCCCTGCTCTCCCTCAGGTTGTCTGCCCTCTTTTCTGCCCATGCCCATGGCAAGCCCCCGGACCACCCTCCTGCCCCAGTCCTCTCGCCAAGACTTTGGGCTCCACCTGCATGTTTGCACATCCATTCATCCCCCTCTGTGGTCCTGAGAGTCCACGAACCCACAGCAGGCGACTCCTGCTCCCATTTCCCACTGAGAGGTTGGCCTGGCTGCTCACGGACATATTCCCATGTGAACTGTGGGAGTGGGACACCGGGAATCGGTACCATGGGTACTCAGGCAGAGGGGAAATGCCTCTCCAACACCCCGGGGGTCAACCCAGGGATCAACAAAGGAAAGCTGTGAGTCCCCATCCTGAGGGAACCCAGGGCACTCGCTGCTTCTCTGGAGCTCTCCAAACCAGCTCAGTACAGGGCACACGAATGCCTTAAACCTCCACTCCACCCCCATGTGTACAGTGTCTGCAGTGCCTCCAGGCACCCGGCAGAGAAGGCATTGTATGAAACAAGTAAGTCCTGAACAAGGAATCATCACATCACTGGACACGATGGGGTTCATGGAACACGTGCCCTCAGACCACGAGCTGCCTGCCCCAGCTCAGTAGTGGACAAATGGATGCTCCAGATCCCTGGCTGACCAGGCGCCCATACACCACAAACCCTCGAACACAGCAGGACATGGAGAAATTCAGTCCCCAGAACAGAGCACCTACCAGGATCCCTCAGACTGGGAACCCTCTTAACTCTTGTCCCCCTGGGTATGTAATTCACCCAGACACTGGATCCCTATCAAAATACCATGTACATTCTTCAGAGAGTTGGAACTAATTATTTTAAGATTTGTGTGGAATCAGAAAGACCCTGAATAGCCAGAGAAATATTGAAAAGCAAAACCACAGCTGGGGGCATCAAAATGCCAGATTTCAGGCTTTACTACAAAGCTGTGGTCATAAAGACACTGTGGTCCTGGCCCAAAAATAGACACATAGATCAATGGAACAGAATAGAAAATCCAGAAGTGGACCCTCAATTTATGGTCAACTAATATTTGATAAAGGAGGAAAAACTATCCACTGGACAAAACAGTCTCTTCAATAAATGGTGCTGGGAAAATTTGACATACACATGCAGAAGAATGAAACTAGACCACTCTCTTGCACCATACACAAAGATCAAGTCAAAATGGATGAAAGATCTAAATGTGAGGTGAGAGTCCATCAATATCCTAGAGGAGAATACAGGCAACACCCTTTTTGAACTTGGCCACGGTAACTTCTTGCAAGATACATCCATGAAGGCAAGAAAAACAAGAGCAAAAATGATCTATTGGGACTTTGTCAATATAAGAAGCTTTGCACAACAAAAGATACAGTCAACAGGATGGGAGAAGAGATTTGCAAATGACATATCATGTAAAGGGCTAGTATCCAAGATCTATAAAGACTTATTAAACTCAACAGCAAAGAAACAAACAATCCAAACAGGAAATGGGCTAAAGACAGGAACAGAAATCTCACAGAGGAAGACATAGACATGGCCAACAAGCACATGAGAAAATGCTCCGCATCACTGTCAATGAGGAAAATATAAATCAAAATCACAATGAGATACCATCTCCTACAAGTGAGAATGGGGAAAATTAACAAGGCAGGAAACCACAAATGTTGGAGATTTTGTGGAGAATGTGGAACCCTCCTGCACTGTTGGTGGGAATGTGAACTGATGCAGCCACTCTGGAAAACTGTGTGAAGGTTCCTCAAAGAAGTAAAAATAGATATGCCCTAGGTTCCTCAAAGAAGTAAAAATAGATATGCCCTACGACCCAGCAATTGCACTTCTGGAGATTTACTCCAAAGATACAGATGCAATGAAATGCCGGGACACCTGCACCCCGATGTTTCTAGCAGCAATGTCCACAATAGCCAAACTGTGGAAGGAGCCTTGGTGTCCTTCGAAAGATGAATGGATAAAGAGATGTGGTTTATGTATACAATGGAATATTCCTCAGCCATTAGAAACGACAAATGCCCACCATTTCCTTCGATATGGATGGAACTGGAGGGTGTTATGCCGAGTGAATAAGGTAATCAGAGAAGGATAGACATTATATGGTCCATCATTTGGGGAATAGAAAAAATAGTGAAAGGGAATAAAGGGGAAAGGAGAAGAAATGAGTGGGAAATATCAGAAAGGGAGACAGAACATTAGAGACTCCTAACTCTGGGAAACGAACTGGGGGTGGGGCATGGTGAGTTGGGAGGGGGGTGGTGGTGACTGGGTGACAGGCACTGAGGGGGGCACTTGATGGGATGAGCACTGGGTGTTTTTCTATATGTTGGCAAATTGAACTCCAATAGAAAATAAATTTAAAAATCCCCAGCAGTGCAATTGCTGGGTCACGGGGCAGTTCCATTTTTAATTGTTTGACAAACCTCCACACAGTTTTCCAGAGTGGCTGTACCAGTTCACATTCCCTCCCACAGTGCAAGAGGGTTCCCCTTTCTCCACATCCTCTGCAACATTTGTTTCCTGTCTTGTTAATTTTCACCATTCTCACTGGGGTGAAGAGGTATCTCACTGTGGTTTTGATGTGTAAATCCCTACACATAGCAATCATATAGCATATCACCCAGAGCTCATCCCGTCAAGTGCCCCCCTCAGAGCCCACCATCCAGTCACTGCAACCGCCAAAGTACCTCCCATTCCACTACACCTTGATCCTTTCCGAGTTAGGCATCTCTCATATTCTGTCATCGTCAACTGATATTTTCACTCATTTTCTCTCCTTTTTCATTTATTCCTTTTCACTATTTTTTATATTCTTCAAATGAATGAGACCATATAATGATTGCCCTTCTCCAATTGACTTATTTCCTCAGCATAATACCCTCCAGTTCCATCCACATTGAAGCAAATGGAGGGTTTTTTCGGTTTCTTTTCTTTTTCTTTTTTGATCTTAACAAATATATTCAGAACATTTCTTCCTAAAACAGCAGGATACACAGTCTTTTTGAGTGCATATCGAACATTCTCCAGAATAGACCACATACCCCGTCACAAAACAGCCCTTAACATGTACAGAAAGATGAAGATTATACCATGCATATTTTCCAACCACAATGATATGAATCTTAAGGTCAACCACAAGAAAAAAATTGGAAATACCACAAATGCATGGGGGTTAAAGAATTTCCTCCTGCTAATAATGCATGTGTTAAAGAGGAAATAAAAGTATAAACTTAAAAATACATGGAGGGAAATGAAAATGAAAACATGAAGGTAATATTAAAAGATGTTTTAAGTGATCCTCTGATTTTCACACATACTCTTCTTAGCCTCCATTGTGGAGTTCATCCAATTTCTCCCAGGTATTTGGGATTAATCCCCCAGTCAGCATAGCAACTTCCTTCCTTGCCTATTGATTCAGAGGCATGAAGAGCTCAAAGTGGCCAGGCAGCAGTTTCAATTTCCAGAGTAGTGGGATTGTTTTTGCGTCTCTCTTTGAAACTAGACCTCTAGGCCAGCAGAATATAAAGTCGTGGGAACAGAAAATAAACATTTTGCAAGTAGATCATGAAGGGTTATAGTGAGTAGTACCACGCCTTGATTTCTGCACCTGTGAATGTGCACTATGGAAGAAACAGCATCATATATTAAAAGCAGATTTGAAACATATATAGCCCTCTGGAGAACCTTGTCGTAGCCTGCAAGAAATAGGCAGCGAGGTGGCACTGCAAGTGCATCTTCTTTTTTTAAAATGTGCCAACATATAAAATAACATCCAGTGCTCATCCCATCCTGTGCACCCCTATGTGCCTGTCTCCCTGTCACCTCCCCTGCCCACCTCCCTCTCTACCACCCCTAGTTCGATTCCCAGAGTTAGGAGTCTCTCATGTTCTGTCTCCCTTACTGATATTTCCCACTCATTTTTTCTCCTTTCCTCTTTATTCCCTTTCACTATTTTTATTTTCCCCAAATGAATTAGACCATATAATGTTTGTCCTTCTCCCATTGACCTATTTCCCTCCGCATACTACCCTCCAGTTTCATCCACGTCGAAGCAAATGGTGGGTATTTTTCAGCAGATAAAGGGCTAGTTTCCAAGATCTATAAAGAACTTATTTAACTCAACAGCAAGGAAATAAACAATCCAATCCTGAAATGGGCATAAGACATGAACAGAAATCTCACAGAAGAAGACATAGACATGGCCAACAACATATGAGAAAATATTCCACATCAATTGCCATCAGGGAAATACAAATCAAAACCACAATGAGAAACCGTCTCACACCAGTGAGAATGGGGAAAATTAACAAATCAGGAAACCACAAATGTTGGAGAGGATGTGGAGAAAGGGGAACCATCCTGCACTGTTGGTGGGAATGTGAACTGGTGCAGCCACTCTGGAAAACAGTGTGGAGGTTCCTCAAAGAATTAAAAATAGATCTGCCCTATGACCCAGCAATTGCACTGCTGGCGATTTAACCCAAAGATACCGATGCAATGAAATGCCAGGACACCTGCACCCTGATGTTTTTAGCAGCAATGTCCACAATAGATAAGCTGTGGAAGGAGCCTCAGTGTCCATCGAAAGATGAATGGATAAAGAAGATGTGGTTTATGTATACAATGGAATATTACTCAGCCATTAAGAATGACAAATACCCACCATTTGCTCCAACGTGGAAGGAACTGGAAGGTATTATGCTGAGTGAAATAAGTCAATCAGAAAAGGACAAACATTGTATGTTCTCATTTATTTGGGGAATATAAATAATAGTGAAAGAGAATAGAAGGGAAGGGAGAAGAAATGGGTAGGAAATATCAGAAAAGGAGACAGAATATAAAGACTCCTACCTCTGGGAAATGACTAGGGGTGGTGGAAGGGGGGAGGGCGGGGTGTGTGGGTGAATGGGTGACTTGCACTGAGGTGGGCACTTGACGGGATGAGCACTGGGTGTTATTCTGTAAGTTGGCAAATGGAACACCAATAAAAAATAAATGTATGATTTAAAAAAAAAGAAAACTGTGTGGAGGTTCCTCAAAGAGTTAAAAATAGATCTGCCCTATGACCCAGCAATTGCAGTGTTGAGTATTTACCCCAAAGTTACAGATTCAATGAAACGCCAGGACACCTGCACCCCGATGTTGATAACAGCAATGTCCACAAAAGCGAAACTGTGGAAGGAGCCTCAGTGTCCATCGAAAGATGAATGGATAAAGATGTGGTTTATGTATACAATGGAATATTACTCAGCCATACGAAACGACAAATACCCACCATTTGCTTCAACGTGGATGGAACTGGAGGGTATTATGCTGAGTGAAATAAGTCAATCGGAGGAGGACAAACATATGGTCTCATTCATTTGGGGAATATAAATAATAGTGGAAGGGAATGAAGGGGAAAGGGGAAAAATAAGTGGGAAACATAAGAAATGGAGACAGAATATGGAAGACTCTTAATGCTGGGAAACAAACTAGGGGTGGTGGAAGGGGAGGTGGGCAGAGGGTGGGGGTAACTGGGTGGCAGGCACTGAAATGGGCACTTGACGGGATGAGCACTGGGTGTATTCTGTATGTTGGCCAATTGAACACCAATAAAAAATAAATTTATTAATAAAAAAAATTTTTAAGTAAAAAAAATTAGATAAAATAAAATATTTGTATAAATAGAATGGGAAAATGGGAAACCAAAATAATGAGACACAAGGCTGTCAGCAAGATGGTGGAAGAGTACGAACCCGAAATCACCTGTCCCCACCAACCTACCTAGATAACTTTCAAACCATCCTGAAAACCTACGAATTTGCCCTGATATTTAAATGGAGAACAGCTGGAAGGCTACAGTGAGAAGAGTTTGTGCTTCTATCAAGGTAGGAACAGGGAAAAATAAATAAATACACTCCAGTGGGGGAGAGCCCACACGGGCACCTGGGCTAAGGCCGGGCAGGAGAGACTCCAGGACAGAAAAGCACAGAGCAGGAGAATCAGGAACTTTACCAACATTTCCGGATGAAAAGGCGCTCACAGGGAACTCGGGCAGGATCCCACGAGGGACAGTGGAGACCCCAGGTTTCCGGGGTCACTAACGGAGGAAGTGGGGACAGCGCACCACACACCATTGGCTGAGCTCTGAAAAGGACTGGATCGCATGCCCAGTGGGCTCCGGGAGTAGCTCAGGTGGCAGCTCCAGCAGGTGCATGGAGAGGAGGGGGATGCTTGGCCCTGGGAGAGTGATTCCAGTGGCGCAGGCCCCGGACCCCAGGGCGCCGGGGGCACAGCCCAGGATCTCACAATCCCCTTGGGACATGCGGGTGCCAGGAGGACACAGGACAGTGAGGACACTCCGGTCCCCGGCACCCCCAAACTGTGCAGGTCAGTGCCCCCCACATCCGTAGGATTTAGTCTCTGGTGGACTGGGATATGCAGTAGTTACTGCTAGAGCTGACTCCAGGGGTTAAGAGCTGCCCGCTGCCAGTGTTGTTGTTCCCCCCCTAAGTCACATTGCACATGGGACAGAGCCGGGCTGCCAGGGAGTGTGGGTCTCACACGATAAACAACTCCCACTGAGCCGAGCCCCTGACAGGGAGCGGGGTAGCACCCCCGGGGCACACACCTGACAATATGAAAAGAAGGCCCCTCCCCCAGAAGATCACCTGGAAGGAAACTAGAAGAGCAAGTTCTTGACCAACAGTGCTGGAAAACTCCAGGGGAAGTCAAGGGACTTACAGTATATAGAATCAGAGGATACCCCTCCTTGTTATTTTTTTTTTTAATTTGGAAATGTTTTTTTATTTTTTTCCTTCCTTTTTCAAGTACAACTTGTTTTAGCCACTCTGCACTGAGCATAGTTACTTGAAGGAAGAAAAAATCAGAAATAGTCCTGTCTCCCACAGAATTACAGAAATTGGATTACATTCAGTGTCAGAAAGCCAATTCAGAAGCACTATTATAAAGCTACTGGTGGCTCTAGAAAAAAGCATAAAGGATGCAAGAGACTTCATGACTGCAGAATATAGATCTAATCAGGCCAAAATTAAAAATCAATTGAATGAGATGCATTCCAAACCGGAGGTCCTAACGATGAGGTTAATGAGGTAGAAGAACAAGTAAGTGACATAGAAGACAGGTTGATGGGAAGGAAGGAAGCAGAGGAAATAGAGAAAATCAAAAGACCATTAGGAAAGGTTAAGGGAAATAAATGATAACCTCCGAAGGAAAAATCTATGTTTAAAGGGGGTTCCAGAGGGTGCCAAAAGGAACAGAGGACCAGAAAGTGTATTTGAAGAAATCATAGCTGAGAACTTCCCTAACTTGGGGAAGGAATCAGGCATGCATATCCTGGAGATAGATGGATCCCCCCCTATAATCAACGAAAACCATTCAACACCCTGATGTTTCATGGTGAAACTTCCAAATTCCGAAGATAAAGAGAAGATCCTCAAAGCAGCAAGATAGAAGGGATCCCTAAACTTTATGGGGAGAAGTAGTAGGTAAAGAGCAGACCTTTGCACAGGGACCTGGATGGCCAGAAAGGGTTGGCAGGATATATTCAGGGTCCTAAATGAGAAGAGTTCAATTTGCCAACATATAGCGTATCACCCATGGCTCATCCCATCGAGTGCCCCCCTCAGCCCATGTCATCCAGTCACCCAACCAGCCAAGCAACTCCCTTTCCAGTACCCCTTGTTCATTTCCCAGAGTTAGGAGTCTCTCATATTCTGTCATCGTCAACTGATATTTTCACTCATTTTCTCTCCGTTTCCCTTTATTTCCTTTCACTATTTTTTTATTAACCCAAATGAATGAGACCATATAATGATTGCTCTTCTCCGATTGACTATTTTCCCTCAGCATTATACCCTCCGGTTCCATCCACATCGAAGCAAGTAGTAGGTCTTTGTCGTTTCTATTCTTTTCTCTTTTTTTGTAGTTAACAAATATATTCAGAACATTTCATCCTAAAACGGCAGAAGACACAATCTTTTTATGTGCATATGAAACATTCTCCAGAATAGATCACATACCAGGTCACAAATCAGACCTTAACAAGTACAAAAAGATGAAGACTGTACCATGCATAGTTTCCAACCACAATGCCATGAAACTTAAGATCAAGCACAAGAAAAAAATTGGAAAATCCAGAATCACGTGGGGGTTAAAGAATATCCTCCTGTTCATAATGAATGGGTGAACAGGGAAATTAAAGTATAAATTTAAAAATACATGGAAGGAAATGAAAATGAAAATATGAAGTTAATAATGAAAGATGTCTTAAGTGATCCTATGATTTTCACACATGCTCTTCCTAACCTTCATTGTGGAGTTCAACCAATTTCTTTGAGGTATTTGAGATTAATCACCCAGCCAGGTGGTAACTTCCTTCCTTGCCTATTGACTCAGAGGCATGAAGAGCTCAAAGTGGCCAGGCAGCAGTTTGAATTGCCAGATCAGTGGGATTGTTTTTGTGCCTCTCTTTGAAAATGAGACCTCTAGGCCAGCGGAGTTTAAAATCGTGAAAACACAAATTAAACACTTTGCAAGTAGAACTTGAAGGGATATAGTGAGCAGTACCCCTCCCTGTTCCAATCCTTGATTCCTGCACCTGTGAATGTGAGCTATGGGAGAAACAGCATCATATATTAGAGGCGGATTTGGAACATATATAGCCGTCTGGAGAACCTTGTCCTAGCCTGCAAGGAATTGCCACCGAGCTGGCACTACAGCTGCAGCTTCATTTTTTTTTAATTTATTTTTTATTGGTGTTCAATTTGCCAACATATCGAGTAACCGCCAGTGCTCATCCCAGCAAGTGCCGCCCTCAGAGCCCATCTCCCATTCCCCCCCACTTCCCGCCCACCTCTGTTTCTACCACCCCTAATTCATTTCCCAGAGTAAGGAGTCTCTCATGTTCTGTCTCCCTTTCTGATATTTCCCTCTCATTTTTCTCCTTTCCCCTTTATTCCCTTTCACCATCTTTTATATTCCCCAAATGAATGAGACCATATAAGGTTTGACTTCTCCAATTGAGTTATTTCACTCAGCATAATACCCTCCAGTTCCATCCACGTCGAAGCAAATAATGGGTATTTGTCGTTTCTAATGGCTGAGGAATATTCCATTGTATACATAGACCACAGCTTCTTTATCCATTCATCCTTCGATGGACACCGAGGCTCCTTCCACAGTTTGGCAACTGTGGACATTGCTGCTATAAACATTGGGGTGCAGGTGTTCCGGTGTTTCACTGCATCTGTATCTTTGGGGTAAATCCCCAGCAGTGCAATTGATGTGTCATAGGGCAGGTCTATTTTTACCTTCCTTTGACAAACCTCCACACGGTTTTCCAGAGTGGCTGTACCAGTTCACATTCCCACCAACAGTGCAAGAGGGTTCCCTTTTCTCCGCATCCTCTCCAACATTTGTGGTTTCCTGCCTTGTTAATGTTCCCCATTCTCACTGGGGTGAGGTGGTATCTCATTGTGGTTTTGATTTGTATTTCCCTGATGGCAAGTGATGCGGAGCATTTTCTCATGTGCTTGTTGCCATGTCTGTGTCTCCCTCTGTGAGATTTCTCTTCATGTCTTTTGCCCATTTCATGATTGGATTGTTTGTTTCTTTGGTGTTGAGTTTAAGAATTTCTTTATAGATCTTGGAAACTAGATCTGATACATCATTTGCAAATATCTTCTCTCATTCTGTAGACTCATTCAAAACTCTGTCTTTGAGTTTTGTTGACTGTATCCTTTGCTGTGCAAAAGCTTCTTATCTTGATGAAGTCCCAATAGTTCATTTTTGCTTTTGTTTCTTTAGCCTTCGTGGATGTATCTTGCAAGAAGCTACTGTGGCCAAGTTCAAAAAGGGTGTTGCCTGTGTTCTCTAGGATTTGGATGGAATCTTGCCTCAAATTTAGATCTTTCATCCATTTTGAGTTTATCTTTGTGTATGGTGAGAGAGTGGTCTAGTTTCATTCTTCTGCATGTGGATGTCCAATATTCCCAGCACCATTTATTGAAGAGACTGTCTTTCTTCCAGTGGATAGTCTTTCCTCCTTTATCGAAAATTAGTTGATCATAAAGTTGAGGGTCCACTTCTGGATTCTCTATTCTGTTCCATTGATCTATGTGTCTGTTTTTGTCTGGTTTCTCTTCAGATCGTATAAATCTTTCACCTTTAACTTATCCTTCATTACAAATAAAACTCATAAGCCATTATACAGGTTAAAGAAAAACTCAAAGTATAAACAGTGAAACGACAGAGGAGGGCAAGCCTCCATTGGGCTACAGCCATCACAAGCCCCGCGGTAGGAGCTGGGGCGGACTCTTGAGGTCGTTCACGGTGTTGCTCAGAGGTCAAAGCCAGTTGCTCCGGAGGCAGGTGGTGGCTCTGGCACTTTGGAGACACCGATTGTAGGCACTGGGGCCGCCTACTCCTGCAGGGTGGCCGAGGGTGCAGGTGGCTTCTCCAGGGTGGAGCAGTGAACTAGACCAGTGACCACTATGTGCAGGGGCTTCGACTCAGCAGCCAGTATCTCAGTTCGGGCCAAGCCCTCAGCTCCAGCAGCCAGGATGGGCTCGATCACCTCAGGCCCTAAAGGTGTAGCAGGCCCCACAGTTGCAGCTGGGGCGGGCTCTTGAGGTGGTTCAGGGTGTTGTTCTCGGGCCGAAGCTGTAGCTCCAAGAAGACAAAGTATCATCACCAGGATGGACTTTCCACGTCCCTCACAAATCAAGGACACTCTTCCCTCTGCTCAACGTGTGTGAGTGCAAGAGCCCTGGGAGGTCTCCCCAGACTGCAGCCCATGGGAATGGGGATATGAGCCTACCCACTGCTCCCGGCCCAGCTGCATGGAGGCTTGATCTGTGGGGCTCACCCTGTCCCCATCTTGGCCGCCCCCAGTCCTCCTCACCCCCAGCCTCTGGCTCTGCTGCATGGAGGCGTCTGAATTGTTTGAGGTAATGCCAGGCACGGTGTTCCAGGTCTGAGCCTGGCATACGCTGCCTCATGAATTCCAGCAGCTTTGTCAGGGAGGGAAATTCTGGGAGCTGACGAAAATCCTCCCGATTGTAGTCCAACCAAATGTCCAGGATACAGGAGATGGCCCTGGGGAGGGACAGGTGGGCACAGGCGTCAGAAGACAGGGCTCCCTCACACACAGGTGTCCCGGGGAAGCCATGCAGGAACCAGGGCCCCCGGCCTCCTGCTCGGGTCTGTCAGAAGCCAGTCCTGCTCTTTGTCCACCTGCCACCTGGCAGTCCTGCCTGCCACAGGCCTGCTCACTGAGGAGGGACTGGCATGAAGCTTCTGTGCATGGGAGCCCATGACCAGCAGTGTGACTATCACTGTCTTTCCTGGGGAAGTGGGACTCCCTCCTCAGCCTGGCCCCCTGCCCACTTGCCCCTTGAATCCACCTGCAGGTGTCCAGGGAGGGGGCTCAGGCCTGTCATTGTCCTCACTGCACACACTGTCACTCTGGGAATATCCAAGTGAGGAGGGCTTGGGTTCTGTGTCTTGCCAGGCCTTGCCAGGAGCCGCCTGGTACCACCACCTTTCCTCCTGTTGCTCTGCACTGCCTCACTCACGAGGGGCCTCAGGGGGTGTCTTTCCACTGACTCTAATCTGCCATCTCCCATGGGGTGACGGCTGTCTGGTCCGTGAGCCCTCACTGGCCCTCCTGAGCATCTGCTGTGCACCCAGGTCCAGGTGCCACCAGATTGGTGAGTGCGATGCTCCCCACACCCTCTTCTCTGGGCCCCAGGTGTGGTAGACAGAGGGTTGGGAGGGAGCAGGCATGGAGAAGGTCTCCCTTATGGGTCCCAGTGGTCTCCCACAAAGCCCTCACTCCATCCACGGCTCTCCTTTGCTCTTTTCCTGAAGGGCCCTTAGACGTTTACCCTGTCACAGGAATTGCAGATGTGTGGGGTGAGGGTCCAGCAACCCCTCTGACCCACAGCCCCCTCGCTGCCCTCCTGGAGAGGGAAGGCCCTCCTGCAGGAGCCAGAGCTCATTCACATTTTCCACCACTGCAGGACAGCGTCGTTGTCACCATAGGCAGCTACAATGCATCTATATCTAGAGGAGGGTGGGGGGCATCACATGAATTGTCCTGTGGACGCGACCTCTCATCATGGGGACTGTCACCCTCTGACCCCTGACTAGTCCGGAGCCCTGGGAGGCCGTCAGCTCTGTGCTTGGGGCCACGGGCAGCTCCCAGAGAAGTGCCTGCACCTGCTGGGGCTTCCTGAATGCTTGAGGAATGAAAGGGCTCCAGCCAGGCCCATGGCCAATATCCGAGTGGGCCTGGGGCACCCCGGCATCCCCAGATTCCCCCAGTCTGGTTGCCCCATGACACAGACCCCCATGGACTCTCAAACCTCCCTTTCAATGGGAAAACAGGCCAGCTCAAGACCCTGGTGATTGTGGGGGAGGAGGCACAGGCTTCATCATGGGGAGAGAACGACGGCTGATGAGCACAAGCATAGCCCCTCTAGCCGACCTGGCACAGGCCAGGCCCTGGGGGCTTCCCTAGAGGACCCCACTAGGCCCTGTGTGACTCTATTCCAGTCGGAGGAGCAGCCCAAGGGGCCGGGAAGCTCAGAAACATTCCCCAGACTCCCAACCAAGAGGTGACCCATCCCACTGGGCTGTGGAGGGTCAGGGGGCTCACTTGGTAAACAGCAGGTCCAGCACCTCTTCGGTGCTGGCAAATCCATTATAGTTTTCTCAGAAACTGAAAATAGAGATGATGTCCCTGCGCAGCAAGGCGGGAAGCAGTTGTACTTCGTGCTCCAGCAGCTCTGTCCAGCTGGGCTTCATTGGGGAGATCAGATTCCACTTCACGGCTGAGACCCTTTCACCCTGAGGTGGGACAGAGGGGACGTGCAGCCTGCACTGTAGCTGCCAGGAGCCCTGGGAGTTGGAGCGCAGACCAAAGCCCGAGCGCTCAGTGGCTGCGGGGGCGGGGGGCAGGAGTCCCCACAGCAGGAACACGGGGCTTGACGCCTGCAGCTCATTCACTTAGCATCTGACTCTTGGTTGTGGCTCAGGTCATGGCCTCAGCATCCTGAGATCCCGCCCCCGGCAGGCTCTGTGCTTGGGGCAGAGTCGGCTTCAGGAGCCTGTGTGTCTCTCTCTCCTACTCCCTGCTCTCTGCCTGTCTCTTAAATAACACAAACTATCCAATAAAGAAATAATCTTAGAGGATAAATGTTCAAAAAAAATTTGGATCAATACAAGGACCTCAAGTGGGAGAGGTTGGTATCCCAGGTCCGATTGTCAGCTGAGTTTTGACAGCACCTCCCTGCATTAATGGCTTCACCCATTGAATTTGACCATACGTCCCTCTCGAGGTGCCAACACGGAGACCTTTCCTTGGGTGTGAGGCTCAGGGTGTGAGGGCTGCAGGATGTTCAGTGCCGCCCTGTGATTTGGCAACAGAAGGGAATCGCATCGAATCCTGCATCAGTGAAGGGCTCAGTGGCTGTGGGAACCAACTGGCCTTCTGACATGTTGTGCAGCACATGAGGCCCCTGTGCCTGACCCCGCAAGGGGGGGGGCAGGGATGCGCTCCTTCAAAACCTAACTGCAGAGCAATAGACATAGTACAGTGAGCCCCGTGTCCCTTTGGGAAAAAGTCTCCCAACTCACCAGGACCATGCTCAAGCCTTAAAGAAGGTGGGGACGGACCTCAGGCCAATGAGGTCTCCTGGGAGCACCGGTTAGGAGAAAGCATAGCACAGTGCAAACTACTGGAGACCCCGTGTGATGAGACATGGTATCTCTTTTTTAAATGTTTTTATTATTTATTCATGAGAGACAGAGGCAGACACACAGACAGAGGTAGAAGCAGCCCCCATGCAGAGAGCTGAGGCGGGACTCAATCCCGGGACTCCAGGATCAGGGCCTGGGCAGAAGGCAGGTGCTAAACCACAGGGCGACCAGGCATCCCCTGAAGGCTCTATTCTGATATTCCCACAAATCTGTGCACAGGGACTCTGCATCTGGCCAGGCAGGGGCAGGGCCATGGGGGCAAGTTTGGGGAGAAGGGGAATCCAGACTCATGTGGGAGCAGGAGTCTAGGGGAGTAGAAGGATGGCTTCTGGGACCCGGGGCCCTTCGTGCCGCATCGGGGCCCTGGGTGTCGGGTGGCCCCAGCCCCTGCACTCACCTTGAGCCTGCGCTGGCCTCTGTTAGCTGTGCAGGGCAATTCCTAGTTCCTTGACACTTTGGGGCAGACAACCTCTTCCTCCCGCTCCCGCCCCCAGTCCTGTGTGGAGCTCTGTAAAGACAGTGCCCAGCAGCCAGGCAGGAGGTCTCAGCACCTGGTCTGGCTGCCTCGGCTGGGCCGCACACCCAGCTGACTCCATTCCAGACACACCACAGCACAGTCAGCACACACCTCCCCCAAGGAGAGAAAAGGGATGCAGCTGCAGAGCCTTGGGCTAACTCTAGGTCGGGTAAGAGGCACCTCAGGGAAAAAAAATAAAAAAGAGGCACCTCAGGAATCTTCTTTCCACCCTGCCCACCATGACATCAGGGTGACCCTGAAGGGATCACTGGGGAACCTGCTGCCCTGCAATGTCCTCCAGCCTGGATGCGACCTGCCCACACATCCCTGTTTCCCTGAACCTGAAGAGGAGGGGATGGGGCTGCCCAGGATGGCTGGCACAGGTGGGCTGGCCTGGCTTGCTCTGCTATTACCTTATGGCACCTCCTGATAAACGCCCTGAGGCGTTGGCTTTTATAGTGGAGCCAAAGCCTACAGCATTTGAACAAGTGGCATCCCTGGGGTTCCTGGAAGCCAGAGTCCCCAGAGGTGGGCAAGCAGCAAGAGAACATCTTCCAGTAGCGGATGTCTCCAGCCAAGTGAGCCTGAGGTGGGACTGCACTAGAATGCGGGTGCCTGGTTACAGGGGTTCCAAGTTCTGTTGGGCTCTGCTGTCAAGGAAGTGACCTCACTGCCTGGGACCCCCTACCTGAGTCCACTCCTGGAGGAAGCTTCAGGAGCAGCGCTCGGGGCTGCTGACAGTTCCCCCTCCCTGCAGGCAATGGCCTGTGCACACAGTGACACAACCACACCCCTCTCCACAGGCCCCAGGGAAGGACTGTGTGCAGCCAGGGCCCCAGCCTGGAAACACACCTGGGTTCTGATACAACTTTCCATTCTTCCCTGGTTTTGACCCTGGAGAAGCCATTGTGCCTGTTGGGGATGGTCTGCATCTTGCCTGTGGGATAGGGATTTTCCTAGTGAGTGCTTCCTCCAGACATCCCCAGGCCACTGTGGCATCATATCTATGACATTAGAGGCAGGTGTCACATGCAGGAAATACCTCCAACCACATGTTCTTCCTTGGTGTGTACATGCATCCAGGCCCACAAGGTCCTGTGTGCAAACACGTGGGCACCAGTACTCTCATTCTGGAGGCCCAGAAGATGACAGTCCCACTGGGGCAGGGATGGGCAATAGCTGCCCACAATCCTAAGCTCCTGAATATAAGGCAAACACTACTGAAGGTGTCAGAGTCTTGGCCTCGAAGGTGTGAGGCTGTCCTTATCCTGAAACCCTGCCTGTCATGTGATAAGGGCCATTCCCTGGTTTCCACTGGGTGAGCTGTGGACACCCAGTGAGTCGCCCTGACCTGGGCTCTAGGAAACCTGCTGTCAGTCACAGAACTGTAAGTAGACAGTAGGCACTGAATCTCCAGCTTGACCACCAACTGAACTGATATCATGTTCTGTATCCATGCACACTGACAGAGAAACAAAGAAACGGATATAAATGTAGACACATATGCAGAACTAGGGAGTTAGCAGAGGAGAAGTAACATCATTGAAGATCATTAAATTAAAAAAAAGAAATACAGCTGAATCTTGAATGGAGAAAATGGAGTAATTAAAATAGAACCATGAAAAATAATTCATCAAACCAAAAAGCAGAAAGAGGGATAAAGAAGCAGGAGCAGATTGGTGACACAAAGAAAGCTGCAAGCCTCGAATGTAAGTATGATCGTGCCTCACGGATTCCATGGAACAGAAGTCGAGCAACAAGCAGCACCTTCCAGCAAAGGCCTAAGAGAATTATTTTGTTTTGTTTGTTTTTATTTAAAGATTTTTATTTCTTTATTCATGAAAGTGACAGAGAGTGAGAGAGGCAGAGACATAGGCAGAAGGAGAAGCAGGCTCCATGCAGGGAGCCCGATGGGGGACTCGATCCCGGATCCCAGGATCAGGCCCTGGGCCGAAGGTGGATGCTCAATCCCGGAGTCATCTGGGGGTCTTAGACTAAGCTAACTATTGAATAGACCTTTTTTCCAGTGGTATACTGCTGTTTTTGTTTCTTTATCATTTATTTTTGCTCAATCATGATTATTTCTCTCCTTCTTATGCCTTTAGGCATTAATTACTGTTCCTTTCCTAGCTTCCTTAGTGGTAAGGCTAGGTTGTGTATTTGCACCTCTTCTTGCATCTTGAGGTAGGCCTGTATTGCAGTATACTTTCCTCTTAGGACCACTTATAGACAAGTAGAACTTTTCCTCCAAGGTCAGCAAAAGTTTGATACTGTCCTGTTTTCATTTTCATTTGCTTCCATGTATTTTTTATTTCACTTTTAATTTTCTTATTAACCCTTTTATTCTTTAGTATGGTATTCTCTTTTTTAATTTTTCATTACTTTTATTTTTATTTTTTTAGTATACTTCATAATTAACATTTATTTTTTTAATAATAAATTTATTTTTTATTGGTGTTCAATTTGCCAACATACATAATAACACCCAGTGCTCATCCCATCAGGTGCCCCCCTCAGTGCCCATCACCCATTCACCCCCACCCCCTGCCCTCCTCCCCTTCCACCACCCCTAGTTCATTTCCCAGAGTTAGGAGTCTTTATGTTCTGTCTCCCTTTCTGATATTTCCTACCCATTTCTTCTCCCTTCCCTTCTATTCCCTTTCACTATTATTTATATTCCCCAAATGAATGAGAACATATAATGTTTGTCCTTCTCCGATTGACTTATTTCACTCAGCATAATACCCTCCAGTTCCATCCATGTCGAAGCAAATGGTGGGTATTTGTCATTTCTTTTTTTTTTTTTTGATTTTTAAAAGTTTTTATTAAAAGTCCAGTTAGTTAACATACAGTGTAAAATTAATTTTAGGTATACAGTATAGCGATTCACCACTTCCATACATCACCCAGTGGGTATTTGTCGTTTCTAATGGCTGAGGAATATTCCATTGTATACATAAACCACATCTTCTTTATCCATTCATCTTTCGGTGGACAGCAATGTCCACAATAGCCAAACTGTGGAAGGAGCCTCGGTGTCCATCTATAGTATGGTATTCTTTAACCTCCATGCATTTGTGGTTTTTCCAACTTTTTCCTTGTGATTGACTTTAGTTTTCATAGCATTGTGGTGAGACATTATGCATTATATGATCTCAGTCTTTTTGTATTTGTTGTGGCCCAATATGCGACCCGATGTGTGATCAATTCTGGAGAATATTCCATGTGCGTTCAAGATGAACGTGTATTCTGGTGCTTTCAGACACAATGTTCTGAATATATCTGTTAAGACCACCTGGTCCAGTTTGTTATTTAAACAATTTTTTCCTTGTTGATTTTCAGGTAGATGATCTGCCTGTTGCTCTAATTGGGGTGTTAAAGTCTCCTAACATTGTTTTATTTCAGTGACTAAGTATTAGTTGATTTTTTAGGTTTGGGTGCTCTAGTTTGGGGGGCATAAATATGTACAACTGTTAGATGTTCTTGTTGGATAGATCCCTTTATTATATTATAGTGCCCCTTTTCATCTCTTTTTACAGTCTTTAGTTTAAAATCTAGTTTGTCTGATATAAGTGTGGCTGCTGACTTTCTCTTAATGTCCATTTGCATGGTACATGGTTCTCCATCCACTCACTTTGAATCTCTAAGTGTCTTTAAGTCTAAAATGAATTTCTTGTAGGCAGCATAGAGTTGAGTCTTGTTTTTTATCCACTCTGATATCCTATGTCTGTTGGTGGGAGCAGTTAGTCTGTTTCCCTTCAGAATGAGTGTTGATAGATATGAATTTAGTGCCATTGTGTTACTTGTGAGGTTGCTGTTCCTGTAGATTTTCTCTCCTCCTTTGTAGTCTTTGTGGCTTGTGATCTATCCATCTTTCCCTCTTGAAAAGTTCCCTTTAATATTTCTTGCAGGGGTAATGTAGTGGTCATGAACTCCTATTGTTTTGTCTGTCTGGGAAACTCTTTTTCTCCCCTTCTATTCTGAATGACAGCCTTGCTGGAAAAGGATCTTTGGCTGCATATTACTCCCATTCAGCACGTTGAGTATATCATGCTTCTCCCTTCTGATCTATTAGGTTTCTGTGGAGAAATCTGCTGCTAACCTTATTTCTCTTCTACTATAATACCCAATCTTTTGGTATTGGTTAAGACCTGATTTGTGACCCAGTAATTTAATTTAGGGATTTCTTTTCCATTGCTGCTCTCAGGATGTTTTCCTCATCTCTATATTTTGCAAATTCTACTTTGATATGCCTTGGTGTTGGCCTGCTTTTGTTGATTCTGGCCAGAGATCTCTGTGCCCCCTGGATTTGGATGTCACTTTCCTTCAGCAGATTAGGTAGGTCTTCAGTATAACTTCCTAGGGTAAGCTGTCTGCCCCATTTCCCTGGGACACCTATGCTCTGCCTGTTATTATTCTTTATGAGGTCACCAGTTCTTTAAGTCTATATTTGTGATTTTTTTCTTTCCTTTGACTTTTCAGCTTCATTATTCCCCATAATTTAATTTTTTAAATCACTTATTCATTCTTCTGCTTCTTCTATCATTGTGCTCATTGTATCTGGTGGATTTTGCATCTCGATTACAGGATTTTTTTTTTTCAGACTGACAAATATTTAGATCTTTTATCTCTGTGGTAAGGGACTTTCTGGTGTCTCTATGCTTTTCTTAAGCCCATAGAGTATCCTTAGATGCTGTTTTAAATTCTGGGTCAGGCATATTATTTATATCTGTTGGAACAGATCCCTGGCTATGACCTTTTTTTGTTCTTTCTTTTGAGATGAAGTCTTCCCTCTTGGCATTTTGCCCAAGTCTCTGTCTTCTAGGTGTTAGGAAAGCCTTTATGTTTCCTTGTCATGGGGGTGATGACTGTATTAAGGAGAGGTTGTATGCTGACCAGGCAGGGCCTGGGCTTCAGGAAGTGTCTGGAGGATGCTGTGTACTCTGCTGCTGTGTTTTGGCAGCTCTTTCCCTCAGGTCACCTGTGCAGTGTTTCCACAGTGAGGCCCTTATCCAGTGTGTGGTGAGTTTTACCTAGGTGTGCTGTGGTCATCTTGGTAGAAAGGCTAGATCCAGTATCCTTTAGAGCTGGTGTTCTATCACTCCATGGTCTATAGACTTAGGTGTGGGGAGTGGGTGCTGGTTGTCTGGCGGGGAGAGGCCCAGCTGCCATTCTGGGTCTCAGGTACACTTGCCCTCATAAGAAAGCACCTGTAGAGCATAAGGGGATGGGGATTGGTGTAAGTTTCTCAAGCTCCCACTATGTTCTCTATACTGCTGCCTGAAGTCCTCAGTGTTGACTAGGAGCAGAAAAAAAAATGGCATCATGCGTTCAGTGTTCACACCCACAGCTATTCAGGAAGCCATCATAGAAGAGGGAACCATGTCACCTCATTGGCCCCAGGCTTCCCTCAGATTCCTGGCTTCCCCTTGTCTGTGGCTCAGTGCTCCTATTTTATCTCATGCATGCAGGCTGGGTTTCAAAACTCCAAATATTAGGGACCCAGTGTGGCATGGAGCCACACTAATCCTCTGGGGGAGGGTCTGGCCCATTGTGGCCTGTGCCACTATGTCCCTAAAGGGCAGTCATGCGAACACACTGGGGCTTGGAGTTTATGGTGAAGCACAGCGAAAAAAACAGTGTCCAGGTTAGCTGCCCTCAGCAGCTGCCTCTGTTCCTATGGTAATGCGTGGGGCAGTTCAGTGCTGTCTGCTGCCTGTTTAGTCCCTGAGCGGCAGTGCCACCTCTCCCAGATGCACTGCAGTGGGCCCCAAGGGGATCCTCAGACATGCTGTCTGCTGCTGGACCTCTGCCCCCACTCCACCAGGAGCACTTCAGAGCTGGCCAGGCTCCACTCATGGAGACAGCGTGGAGTTCTGAGACTCCAGACTCTGAGCTCCACTGCTTCCAAGAACTTTCTATAATCAGCCCCTTTCGCTTTCTCCACTCGATGGCTTTGGAGAAATGTTTCTCTTGTGCAGTGCCCTGCGCATGTCCTCTCCCACACGCACTCTCCTCTCCATGATTTTTAGTATGTTTTTTATACTTTTGTATATTTAAAATTTTTTCTTTGAGAATTTATTTCATTTTAATTAGTGAAAACATTATTAATGATATAAAACTAATGTATTACTTGTGGAGGAAGCACGGAGCTCTCTAGAACCCCCATCCTGTATAAGCAAAACTCTCCCTCCATCTTAAGCCTCTTGCAGGCTCACTCCATTTTCTGTCTGTCACTGGAACCTTGAGCTGACCTTGAGTTCCTATGTACAAGGGGACTAAGGCCACTCCAGACCATCACTGTCCCCTCCCTGAGACTCATGGCAGCTGTTGGCATTACTCTCTCCTCCACTGTTTGCTGTCATTAGCAAAGCTGGTCTCTTTCCCTCGTGTGTCTTCCCCCTATCCTCGGTCCTCATCATCTTTCTTGACAGCTTCAATATCTACATGGATGACCCGCCGAATGCCCTGGCTCCTCGCTTCCTTGGCTTCCTATGGCCAAAGAATGACCTTTACTTCCACTCCAGTACTGTCATCCTCTCCCATTTTGTATACACATCACCAAAACTTGTATCACCTTCAAAATATTACACACACTAACCCCAACTCATCTTCTATGACACTTCCACCATATTTTACATTTATCATGACATAAAATCCATTGACTTCTCCATTTCCATCTGCCTTTTCCTTTGTTCACATTTCTTCTCCTCATTAGGCTCCATGGCCCATCACTGTGATGACCTAGCACCTCTCTCTCTCTCCACCACCTGTCTGAACCGGGATGCCTACAGCCCCAAGTCTGCACCTAGATGTTGAACTTTGCCAGATACACACAACAGGGCAAGTCGGCTTTACAATTCGTGATCCCACAGTCAGATGACCCCTCATTGTAACCTACCACCCCAGTGTTTTTATTGCTGGTAAGATTACTGTCCCTGTTTCCAGGAGAAACATTTTTTTCTCTCCTCTTATACCTTCTACTCTTCCCAGGTGCTCACTCCAATCTTTCATCACCTTAGCTTATACTTGGTTGAGAAAACAGGAGCTATCAGATGCTTACTTCCTTACTTTCCACCACCAGATTTACAAACTTACTTGCATCCATTCTGTTGTTTATCTTTCCCTTTCCTCATCAACTGAGGGAATGCTTCCTTTCTTATCAAAGTCTAATCCTTCCACATGTTTTCTGGCTCCCATCCCATCTCAAGGAATTTGCTCCTTAGTAATCTCTTCTTTTTTCTGCAATAACTATTTTTCCTTAGCTCATTTCCTATGTCATACTAACACAGGATCTTCCATCTTTTAGCATTTCAGCATGTGCTAGGCAAGGCCAAGAGTTAAGGCTCTAGTTATGTCATTGGGTAGACATCCCATAAAACCAACACACTCACATGCACATATATGTGAACCCAACATCTAACAAGTAATTTTCTGAGTTTCAACTAACTTGTCTTTTCACCCACCCTTAAAAACCTGTATCCCAGATTTAGATTCAGCATCCTTTCTGAGGTTATTATAAGCTGTGGTAAACTTAACTTATGGAATAAACCTTTTTAAATGGATTTTTTTCCTCATTCAATTATTTAGGTTCAATGTTTATGTGACAGTATTTTAAATAAGTTTAAGTGTAATTAATGGCTGCTAACATTGCACAGTTTGTCAAGTTTGCCACATGGGATGCCACGGAAGAAATATTACATATTCTGGTTTTAAGGCATTAAAAATTAAATGTTACTTGGTTCTGTTTGAATATTTTCTTTTTTTAAGATTTTATTTATTCATTAATGAGAGAGACAGCGAGAGAGGCAAAGACACAGGCAGAGAGAGAGGCAGAGAGAGAAAAGCAGACTCCATGCAGGGAGGCCAACGTGGGACTAAATCCCATGTCTCCAGGATCACACCCTGGGCCAAAGGCAGGCGCCAAACTACTGAGCCACCTGGGCATCCCTGTGTTTGAATATTTTCAAACAAATCACTAGTGTACATGGGAGTATGTTGAAATATTTAAATGCTGTGAAGTTTCTTTTTCAAGATTAAATTTTATTAACAGACATGAGCTAATGTTTATAAATTATGGAAATGTTTTTCAGTAATTTTGACACGGTAACTTTTGAGAGTTGGTCAGTTTTTTCATTGTTCCTAAATTTTAAATTTGTCTCAAAAGGTCTTTCTTCTATACAGAGTCAAATCTTTGATGATGATTTCTGTATATGTTTGGGCAGCAATTATAAGAAAAGGATGTGAAGTCTTTTGATACTGAAGACATCATTATTTGAGTATATCCTTCTTACCATCAAAAATTATACAGGACAGATTCATTGTGAAATCAGCTGATGTATCATTGTTGCATTTTATTGATTAAAAACCATTAAACACAACTAAAGAATTTTCTGCTTAAAATAGTTCAAACTGATACAAAGAAGAGTTTGATTGCACTTCAGTTTTTATCCCTTTTTACTTGAAAAGCAAAAGAAGAAAAATTGTCCCTATGGCTTTCAATCTATAGAAGATGAAAAGAATTTTAATTTTGTGGCAGCAATTGTAAAAAATACCTGAGGTTTCCTCTAATAACATGTACCATTAACACCTTCCTTATGGCTGTATCCTAGGGTCTTTACAGCACGGGGAGGGCACGGAGCAGAGGCCGGGCTCCAGGCCTGGGCTCTGTGACTTCAGGCGTGCAGTGAAGCTGGAGGTGAGCTGGGTGCACAGGCCCTGCTCTGTTTGGGGCACACGCTCCGCGTCCCCCTCCAGGCGGCAGGTGGCAGCACCCTGGGCCTAAGTCCCACTCCCAGCCTGGTGGGGCGACCTGGGAGGCCTCAGCCATGCGGCAGTGCTGCCCCAAGGCCGTGGCATCCCCCTGGGGACCTCAGGGGGCACCAGGCCCTGTCTGTGCTGGGTGCCCGGTCAGGAGGGAGAGGGCGTCCTGCCTCCACCACCGGCGTCTGCGGCCCGGGCCGGGGGTCCTCCAAGCAGGGCGCGGGGCCCAGTGGGCTGCAAATGAGGCCTGGGGCCGCTTCTGTCTGTGCGGGGGTCCTGGCCCAGGGCCCATGGGTGGGCACCGCGACGAGTGCTCTGGAAGGGCCCGCCCTGGGACAGTTGGTCATCCCAGACGCTGGTCCCTTCCTCAGACCGTCAGAGTGTTCCGAAGTGGCTTCCCCGGAGGACCCAGGGTGAGCAGCAGCCATTGGGGAAGCGGGGAGACTGAGAGACAGGGAGGGAAAGACTGAGAGACAGAGAGGCAGAGACCAAGAGACAGGGAGGGAGAGATCCAGAGATAGGGTGGGAGAGACTGAGATACAGGGAAAGACAGAGACAGGGAGGGAGAGACCGAGACAAGGAGGGGAAAACAGGGAGGGAGACACCCAGAGACAGGGAGAATGACACCCTCATGTTTTTCCTCACTATCTCTCTCTCGTTCTCACAAATAAATAAATTCTTTGGATGCCTGGGTGGCTCAGTGGTTGAGCTCTGCCTTCAGCTCAGGGCGTGACTCAGGGTCCTGGGATCAAGTCCTGCATTGGGCTCCCCTCACAGGGAGCCTGCTTCTCCCTCCGCCTGTGTCTCTCCCTCTCTCTGTGTGTCTCTCATGAAGAAATAAATAAAGTCACTCAGCATAATACCTTCCAGTTCCATCCACGTTGAAGCAAATGGTGGGTGAAATAAGTCAATCAGAGAAGGACAAACATTATATGTTCTCATTCATTTGGGGAATATAAATAATAGTGAAGGGGAATGTAAGGGAAGGGAGAAGAGGTGTGTGGGAAATGTCAGAAAGGGAGACAGAACATGAAGACTCCTAACTCTGGGAAACGAAATGGGGGTGGTGGGGGGGGAGGGGGCGGGGGGTGAGGGTGAATTGGTGACGGGCGCTGAAGGGGGCACTTGATGGGATGAGCACTGGGTGTTGTTCTGTATGTTGGCAAATTGAACACCAATAAAAAATAAATTTATTATAAAAAAAGAAATAAAGTCTTTAAAAATAAAAATGAATAAAAGAGAGAGAAAGAGAAACCAAGTGCAATCCAGGATGTGTGGTATGCAAACCCCCAGATAATTGCGTGGAGTTGCAGGAATTCACTCATGTGTTTGTTTGAGGAGGTTACAGAAGGTCCATGAGAAACTGACAACAGGGCAGCCTAGGGCCCGGGGTGCTCTGAATATTGTCATGTAATTACACACCCCAAAACTTAGTGGCTTAAAGCAACCACCATTTGGTTTGCTCACAATCCTGTGAGACAGAAATCTGGGCGACTTGTCTGTGCTCCAGTGCTGGCTGCTGGCTGGAGGGTTCACGGCTTTAACTCTCATGTGTCACACCTTGGCCGGGATGGCCCAGGTGGCTGCTGGCTGGCTGGAGCCTAAGTCATCCAGTATAGTCCTCGGGGCCTCGGTTCATCATTCTGTACTTTTTTCCTCCCCATGCGGTCTTCCCAGCACTGTCACCACACCGCTTACACAGCAGCTGGCTGCTCCCAGAGCACCAAAATGAAAGATGCTAGGCCTCCTTTTGGCCTAAATCCAAAACTAGAACCACCATTCCTGTCACATCCTGTTGGTGGGACTACACAGAGGCATGCTTGCACCAGGAGGCAGGTTCACTGGGAGCTGCTTGCATTAAATCTTCCAGAGGAAGAGGGCTGGGGGCTGAGGTGGGGAAGACCTACGTTTTCTTTTACTAACTTTAAAACATTGACAATGGCTATGTGTTACCTTATCATTTGTTTGAGTTTTAGAAATTCATACATTGCATGGGCCTGCCTCCACAACTTTACCCTTGCTGTTCCCTTGGTCTCAACGCACTTCCCTTCCATCTGCAGCTGACACATGCCTGGAGAAACTTTCCCTGTGTGCCCAAGTCAAATGACTCCCTGTGTCCTCTACAACTCCCCACTGTTTGTGCATCTCTGATCTTATTCTTCCCCTACTGGAGTTAGTTAGGCAGTGGGAAAGACAAGGAAGGCCGGCACGAGCCACGCTCAGCATCTGCCAGCCCCACAGCCACCTCTATCCAGGTCCGGGCCCTCCTCCCTGGGGCCAGGGTTCAGGTCCCCTCATTCCATGCACAGATCACAGCGCAAGAGGTGGTGGGCAGCGATGGGCAGCTTGCCAGGCAGACGCTGGTGCCCTGAAGGTGCAGGCTTCACGAGCAGCGGGGCCGGGTTTCAACTAGGATTTATACCTTGGATGCAAGGGGTTTGAACACTTGTAAAATAATCAAGGTGATCACATCAACAAGAGAAAAAACAAGAACCATAGGATCCTCTCAATAGATGCAGGAAAGCATTTGACAAAGTACAGCATCCATTCCTGATCAGTACTCTTCAGAGTTATGCACAGGGAACATTCCTCAATATCTGTAAAGCCATCTCTGAAAAGCCCACAGCAAACATCATTGTCAATGGGGAAAATGGGAGAGCCTTTCCCCTAAGATCAGGAACACGACAGGGATGTCCACTCTCACCACTGCTATTCAACACATTATCATAAGTCCTAGCCAAAAGGCATTCAAATTGGAAAAGGAGTCAAACTCTCCCTTTTCGCAGATGACAAGATACTGTACTTTGAAAACCCAAAGAATCCACCCCAAGATTGCTAGAACTCATCCAGCAATTCAGCAATGTGGCAGGATACAAAAATCAATGCCCAGAAATCAGTGGCATTTCTCTACACTGACAATGAGTGTGAAGAAAGAGAAATACCCTAAAAACTACAGAACCCTTCTGAAAGAAATTGAGGAAGAGTCAAAGAGATGGAAAAACTTTCCATGCTCATGTATTGGAAGAATAAATATTATGAAAATGTCTATGCTACCCAGGGCCTTTTACAGGTTCAATGAAATCCCTTTCAAAATACCATGGACTTTCTTCACAGACTTGGAATAAATAATCTTAAGTTTTGTGTGGAATCAGAAAAGACCCTGAATTGCCAAGGGAATTTTAAAAACGAAAACCATAGTAGGGCATCACAATGCCAGATTTCAGGTTGTACTACGAAGCTGTGGTCATCAAGACAGTGTGGTACTGGCACAGAAACAGACACATAGATCAATGGAACAGAATAGAGAACCCAGAAGTGGACCCTGAACTTTATGGGCAACTAATATTCGATAAAGGAGGAAAGACTATCCACTGGAAGAAAAACAGTCTCTTCAATAAATGGTGCTGGGAAAATTGGACATCCACATGCAGAAGAATGAAACTAGACCACTCTCTTGCACCAGACACAAAGATCAACTCAAAATGGATGAAAGATCTAAATGTGAGACAAGATTCCATCAAAATCCTAGAGGAGAACACAGGCAACACCCTTTTTGAACTCGGCCACAGTAACTTCTTGCAAGATACATCCACGAAGGCAAAAGAAACAAAAGCAAAAATGAACTATTGGGACTTCATCAAGATGAGAAGCTTTTGCACAACAAAGGATACAGTCAACAAAACTAAAAGACAACCTACAGAATGGGAGAAGATATTTGCAAATGACGTATCAGATAAAGGTATCGGTTCCAAGATCTATAAAGAACTTCTTAAACTCAACACCAAAGAAACAAACAACCCAATCATGAACTGGGCAAAAGACATGAAGAGAAATCTCACAGAGGAAGACATAGACATGGCCAACACGCACATGAGAAAATGCTCTGCATCACTTGCCATCAGGGAAATACAAATCAAAACCACAATGAGATACCACCTCACACCAGTGAGAATGGGGAACATTAACAAGGCAGGAAACCACAAATGTTGGAGAGGATGCGGAGAAAAGGGAACCCTCTTACACTGGTGGTGGGAATGTGAACTGGTGCAGCCACTCTGGAAAATTGTGTGGAGGTTCCTGAAAGTGTTAAAAATAGACCTGCTCTACGACCCAGCAATTGCACTGCTGGGGATTTACCCCAAAGATACAGATGCAGTGAAACGCCGGGACACCTGCACCCCGATGTTTCTAGCAGCAATGTCCACAATAGCCAAACTGTGGAAGGAGCCTCAGTGTCCATCGAAAGATGAATGGATAAAGATGATGTGGTTTATGTATACAATGGAATATTCCTCAGCCATTAGAAACGACAAATACCCACCATTTTCTTCAACGTGGATGGAACTGGAGGGTATTATGCTGAGTGAAGTAAGTCAATCGGAGAAGGACAGTGTATGTTCTCATTCATTTGGGGATATAAATAATAGTGAAAGGCAATAAAAGGGAAGGGAGAAGAAATGTGTGAGAAATATCAGAAAGGGAGACAGAACATAAAGACTCCTAACTCTGGGAAATGAACTAGGGGTGATGGAAGGGGAGGAGGGTGGGCGGTGGGGGTGAATGGGTGCTGAGCACTGAAGGGGGCACTTGACGGGATGAGCACTGGGTGTTATTCTGTATGTTGTCAAATTGAACACCAATAAAAAATAAATTTATTATATATATTAAAAAAAAAGAAAACCCAAAAGCCTCCACCCCAAGATTGCTAGAACTCATACATCAATTTGGTAGCATGGCAGGATACAAAATCAATGCTCAGAAATCAATGGCATTTCTATACACTAACAATGAGACTGAAGAAAGAGAAATTAAGGAGTCAATCCCATTTACAATTGCACCCAAAAGCATAGGATACCTAGGAATAAACCTAACCAAAGAGGTGAAGGATCTATTTCCTAAAAACTACAGAACACTTCTGAAAGAAATTGAGGAAGACACAAAGAGATGGAAAAAAATCCATGCTCTTGGATTGGAAGAATTAATATTATGAAAATGTCAATGTTACCAAGGGCAATTTACACGTTTAATGCAATCCTTATCAAAATACCATGGACTTTCTTCGGAGAGTTGTAACAAATTATCTTAAGATTTGTGTGGAATCAGAAAAGACTCCGAATAGCCAGGGGAATTTTAAAAAAGAAAACCTTATCTGGGGGCATCACAATGCCAGATTTCAGGTTGTACTACAAAGCTGTGGTCATCAAGACAGTGTGGTACTGGCACAGAAACAGACACATAGATCAATGGAACAGAATAGAGAACCCAGAAGTGGACCCTGAACTTTATGGTCAACTAATATTCAATAAAGGAGGAAAGACTATCCACTGGAAGAAAAACAGTCTCTTCAATAAATGGTGCTGGGAAAATTGGACATCCACATGCAGAAGAATGAAACTAGACCACTCTCTTGCACCAGACACAAAGATCAACTCAAAATGGATGAAAGATCTAAATGTGAGACAAGATTCCATCAAAATCCTAGAGGAGAACACAGGCAACACCCTTTTTGAACTCGGCCACAGTAACTTCTTGCAAGATACATCCACGAAGGCAAAAGAAACAAAAGCAAAAATGAACTATTGGGACTTCATCAAGATGAGAAGCTTTTGCACAACAAAGGATACAGTCAACAAAACTAAAAGACAACCTACAGAATGGGGAGAAGATATTTGCAAATGACGTATCAGATAAAGGTATCGGTTCCAAGATCTATAAAGAACTTCTTAAACTCAACACCAAAGAAACAAACAACCCAATCATGAAATGGGCAAAAGACATGGACAGAAATCTCACAGAGGAAGACATAGACATGGCCAACACGCACATGAGAAAATGCTCTGCATCACTTGCCATCAGGGAAATACAAATCAAAACCACAATGAGATATCACCTCACACCAGTGAGAATGGGGAACATTAACAAGGCAGGAAACCACAAATGTTGGAGAGGATGCGGAGAAAAGGGAACCCTCTTACACTGGTGGTGGGAATGTGAACTGGTGCAGCCACTCTGGAAAATTGTGTGGAGGTTCCTGAAAGTGTTAAAAATAGACCTGCCCTACGACCCAGTAATTGCACTGCTGGGGATTTACCCCAAAGATACAGATGCAATGAAACACCGGGACACCTGCACCCCGATGTTTCTAGCAGCAATGTCCACAATGGCTAAGCTGTGGAAGGAGCCTCAGTGTCCATCGAGAGATAAATGGATAAAGAAGTTGTGGTCTATGTATACAATGGAATATTGCTCAGCCGTTAGAAATGACAAATTTGCTTCGACATGGATGGAACTGGAGGGTATTATGCTGAGTGAAATAAGTCAATCGGAGAAGGACAAACATTATGTGGTCTCCTTCATTTGGGAAATATAAAAAATCGTGAAAAGGGAATGAAGGGAAAAGGAGAAAAAAATGAGTGGGAAATATCAGAAAGGGAGACAGAAAATGAGAGACTCCTAACTCTTGGTAATGAATAAGGGGTGGTAGAAAGGGAGGTGAGTAGCAGATGGGGGTGACTGGGTGATGGGCACTGAGAGGGGCACTTGATGTGATGAACACTCGGTTTTATTCTATATGTTAGCACATTGAACACCAATAAAAAATTAAAAGGAAAGAAAAAAAAAGGAAAAGAAGAAAAAGAATGTGGAACACAGCCTTCCTGGTCTTCAGCCTGCCACTTGCCCCCACACGGCTCCTGACAAGCATCTATCATAAGGGAATTAGATGCCATTTCCACAGGCAGGGTGAAGCCTCAAGGGATAGGCCTTTTGCTCAACTCTCAGAAATAAGTATGCTTTGTAGCCACGTTCCAACTAGTGTCTGACATATGAAAATTTGAAGAATTTCCAAAGTAGGTAAGGAGATTCCATGGAAAGCACTGTATTGTACCTGGAGACAGAAGCTTTCTTGGTCTGCAGCATGCCAATCACCCCTTACACAAATTCTGACAAGTATCAACATAAAGAGTTAGAAGCTAAGTGCACAGGCAGTGTGGAGCTTCGAGTGACTGGCCTTTTGCTCAACTCTCAGAAAAAATATGCCTAGTAGCCAGCTTTCAATTAGCCATTCTCCTAAAGGAGTGAGAAGCTGTTCCACTCTAGTTGAGGAGGTTCCATGCAAAGTGCACTATTCAAATCAGAAACCCCAGCCTTCCTGGTGTGCAGCTTGCCACTTACCCTTCACACAGCTTCTAACGAGCACCTAACATAAGGAGTTAGAAGCTAAGTCACAGAGAGTATGGAACCTCAAGGGACAGGCTGTTTTCTCAACTCTCAGAAATAAGTATCCATTGTAGACAGCTTACAACACCCCTCTCTTATATGGAAGTTAGAAACTAACTGCACTCTAGGTGAGGATATTCTATGGAAAGCACTGTGTTGTACTCAGAGACACAAGCCTTTTTGGACTATAGCTTACCCCTGACTCCCACAGAGATTCTGACAAGCACCAAAAATATGGGAGTTAGAAACTACATACACGGGCACTGTGGAGCCCATAAAGACAGGACCTTAGCTCAACTCTCACAAAAAAATTCTGCTTGAAACCATCTTTCAACTAGCCTCACTCCTAGAGGATTTAGAAGTTAGCTCTCCTCCAGGTGAGGAGTTTGCATGGAAAGTGCTATATTGAACTCAGAGACGAGATTTCCTACCCTGCAGCTTGCAACTTGCCTCTCACACAGCTTCTGTCTAGAGGCTAACATATGGGAGTTAGAGCTAAATAAACAGAAAATGTGAAGCTGTGAGGGACAGGCCATTTGCTCAAAAATCAGAAATAAGCATCCCTTGAAGCCACTTTCAGCTACACTATCTTTTATGGGATTTAGAAGCTAGCTCCAATCTGGTGAGAAGGTTACATGGAAAGCACTGTATTAAATTTGGAGACACAAGCCTCCTGGCCTGCAGCTTGCCAGTAGCCTCTCACAAAGCTTCTGACAAGCATCTAACATAAGGGAGTTAGAAGCTAAGTCCACAGGCAGTGTGTAGGTTTGCGGGACAGGTCTTTTGCTCAACTCTCAGAAATCAGTATGTCTTGTTGTCAGCTTTCTTTTTTTAAGATTTATTTATTTGTTCATGATAGATAGAAAGAGAGAGGCAGAGACACAGGCAGAGGGAGAAGCAGGCTCCATGCTGGGAGCTCCATGCGGGACTCGATCCTGGAACTCCAGGATTGCACCCTGGGCCAAAGGCAGGCGCTAAACCACTGAGCCACCCAGGGATTCCCTTGTTGTCAGCTTTCAACTAGCCTCTCTACTATGGGAGTGAGAAGCTAGCTCCGATCTAGGTGAGGAGGTTTCAAGGAAAGCACTGAATTGAATGTGGAGACACAAGACTTCCTGGTCTGCAGCTTGCCACTTCCACTCACACAGCTTCTGAGAAGCATCAAACATAGGGTGTTGGAAGCTAAGTCACTCCACAGGCACTGTGGAGCTTCGAGGGACAGGCCTTTTGCTAAAGTCTCAGAAAAAAGTATGCCTTGTAGCCAGGTTCCAGCTAGCATCTCTCCTATGGGAGTTAGAAGCTAGCTGCTCTCTAGGTGAGGAGGTTTCATGGAATTCACTATATTCAACTCAGAGACACAAGCTTTCCTGGTCTGCACATTGGCACTTGCCCCTCACACAGCTTCTGACAATCATCAAGCATAAGGGAGTTAGAAGCTAAGTCCACAGGCAGTGTGGAGCCTCGACAGACAGATCTTTTGCTCAACTCTTAGAAATAAGTATTCTTTGTAGCCAGCTTTCAATTAGCCCCTCTCCTATGGAGTGAGAAGCTAGCTCCACTCTAGTTGAGGATGTTGTTCCATGGAAAATGCTGTATTCAACTCACAAGCCTTCCTGGTCCACAGCTTGCCACTTACCCCTCACAGAGCTTCTGACAAGCATCTAAAATAAGGAGTTAGAAATTAAGTCCACAGGCAGTGTGGAGCCTCAAGGGACAGGTCTTTTGCTCAAGCCCCTGAAAGTATGCCTTGTAGCCAGCTTTCAATGAATCTCTTTCCTATGGAAGTTAGACTCTAGCTCCACTCTAGTTGAGGAGGTTCAATGGAAGGTGGTATATTCAACTCAGAGACACAAGCCTTCCTGGTCTGCAGCTTGCCACTTCTCCCTCACACAGCTTCTGACAATCATCTAAGAGAGGATGTTAGAAGCTAGGTCCACTGACAGTGTGGAGCTTCGAGGGACAGGCCTTTTGCTCAACTCTCAGAAATAAGTATGCCTTGTAGCCAGGTTCCAAATATGGAACCTCTCTCCTATGCAAATTAGAAGCTACTTCCAATCTAGGTGAGCTGCTTCCATAGAAAGCACTGTATTGTACACGGAGACAAAAGCCTTCCTTGTCTGTAGCTTGCCACGTGCTTCTCACACAACTTATGTCAAGCATGTAACACAAAAGTGTTATTAGCTAAGTCCACAGGCAATGTGGAGCCTTGAGGGACATGCCTTCTGCTGCTTTCTCAGAAAAAAGTACACCTTCTATCCAGTTTTCAGTTAGCCTTGCTCCTATGGGAGTTAGCAGCTAGGCCCATTTAGGTGAGGAGGTTCCACGGAAAAGCTGTATTAAACTCAGATATACAATCCTTCCTGGCCTGCAACTAGCTTCTTGCCCCTCACACACCTTCTTATTTTTTTTTTTTTTTCCTCACACACCTTCTGACAAGCATCTAATATAAGGAGTTTGAAGCTGAGTCCACAGGCATTTTGGAGCTTCGAGGGACAGGTCTTTTGCTCAACTCTCAGACATAAGTAGGCCTTGTAGCCAGCTTTCATTTAGTCTCTCTCCTATGGGAGTTAGAAACTAGCTCAACTCTAGGTGAGGAGGTTCCATGGAAAGCCCTAATTGTACCCAGAGACACAAGCATTCTTGGTCTGCACCCTGTCACTTGCCCCTCACACAGCTACGGACAATCATCTAACATAAGGGGGTTAGACGCTAAGTCCACAGGCAGTGTGGAGCTTCAAAGGATAGTCCTTTTGCTTAACCTTCAGAAATAAGTACCCCTTGTATCCAGTTTTCAATTAGCCTCGCTCCTATGGGTGTTAGCAGCTAGGACCATTTTAGGTGAGGAGGTTCCATGGAAAAGCTGTATTAAACTCAGATATACAAGCCTTCCTGGCCTACAACTTGCTTATTCCCCCCCACACACACACACACAGCTTCTGAAAAGCATCTAACATAGAGAGTTAGAAGATAATTCCACAGGCAGTGTGAAGCTTCGAGGGACAGGCCTTTTGCTCAGCTCTCATAAAGAAGTATGCTTGTAGCCAGGTTCCAATTAGCCTTTCTCTTATAGGACTGAGAAGCTAGTTCCACTCTTGTTGAGGAGGTTCCATAGAAAATGTTTTATTCAACTCAAAGACACAAGGCTTCTTTGTCTGCAGCTTGCCACTTACCTCTCACAGTCCTTCTGACAACCATCTAACATGTGGGTGTTAGAAGCTAATTCTACTCACAGTGGGTCATTGAGGGAAGGCCTTTTGCTCAACTATCAGAAATAAATAAGCCTTGTAGCCAGCTTTCTTTTTTTCCTGTTTTTATTTTTTTAATAATAAATTTTTTATTGGTGTTCAATTTGCCAACATACAGAATAACACCCAGTGCTCATCCCGTCAAGTGCCCCCCTCAGTGCCCGTCACCCATTCACCCCCACCCCCCGCCCTCCTCCCCTTCCACCACCCCTAGTTCATTTCCCAGAGTTAGGAGTCTTTATGTTCTGTCTCCCTTTCTGATATTTCCTACCCATTTCTTCTCCCTTCCCTTCTATTCCCTTTCACTATTATTTATATTCCCCAAATGAATGAGAACATATAATGTTTGTCCTTCTCCGACTGACTTACTTCACTCAGCATAATGCCCTCCAGTTCCATCCACGTTGAAGCAAATGGTGGGTATTTGTCGTTTCTAATGTGTAGCCGGCTTTCAATTAGCCTCTTTTCTATGGGAGTTAGAAGCTAGATCCATTCCAGGTGAGGAGGTTCCATGGAAAGCACTGTGTTGAACTCGGAGACCCAGCGTTTCTGGCCTGCAGCTTGCCACGTGCCTCTCAGACAGCCTCTGACAAGCATCTAACATAAGGGAGTTAGACACTAAGTCCATAGGCAGTGTGGAGTCTCGAGGAACAAGTCCCTTGCTCCTCTTTCAGAAATAAGTATGCCTTCTAGCCAACTTTCAAATAGCCTCTCTCCTATGGGAGTGAGAATCTAGTCCACTCCAGCTGAGGAGAATCCAAGGAAAGTGCTGTATTAAATGCAGAAACACAATCCAGGCTGGTCTGCACCTTGCCACTTGCCCCTCATACTGCTTCTGACAAGTAACTAACATAAGGGAAATATAAGCTAAGTCCACAGAGTGGAGCCTCAAGGGATAGACCATCTCTTAACTCCCAGAAAGAAGTATGCCTTGTAGCCAGCTTTCAATTAGCTTCTCCCCTATGAGGATTGGAAACTAGATCCACTCCAGGTGAGGAGGAACCATGGAAAGCCCTGAATTGAAATTGCAGACACAAAGCCTTCCTGGTCTGCAGCTTGCCACTTGCCTCTCAAACAGCTTCTGACAAGCATCGACATGGGGAGTTAGAAGCTAAGTCCATAAGGCAGTGTGTAGTCTTGAGGGACAGGCTGATGGCTCAATTTCAGAAATAAGTATGTGTTGTAGCCAGCATACAACTACCCCCTATATTATGGAAGTTAGAAGCTAGCTCTACTCTAGGTGACAAGATTCCATGGAAAGTGCTGTGTTGAACTCAGAGACACAAGCCTTTCTGGCGTGCAGCATACAACTTGCTGCTCACACAAATTCTAACATATGGGAGTTAGAAGATATGTACACAGACTGTCTGGAGCAGTGATGGACAGGCCCTTTGCTCAAATCTAAGATAAGTACACCTTGAAGCCATCTTTGAACTAGTCTCACTCCTATAGGAATTAGAATATAGCTGCTCTAGGTGAGGAGTTTGCATGAAAACCGCTGTTTTGTGCCCAGAGACACAAGCCTTCCTGGCCTGCATATTGCCACGGGCCTCTCACACAGCTTCTGACAAGCACATAACATAAGGGAGTTGGAAGCTAGGTCCACAGGCAGTGTGGAGCTGTGAGGGACATGCCCTTTGCTCAACTCTCAGAAATAAGTATGCCTTGAAGCCAGCTTTCAACTACACTCTCTTTTAACAGAGTTTTAAATTAGCTCCACTCTAGGCGAGGAACTTCCATGGAAAGCACCATATTAAATTCAGAGACACAAGCCTCCTGGCCTGCAGCTTGTCATTTTCCTCTCACACAGCTTCTGACAACCATCTAACATAAGGAAAATAGGAGCGAAGTCCATAGGCAGTGTGGAGCTTCGAGGAACAAGCCTTTTGATCATCTCTCAGAAATAAGTTGCCTTGTTAGCCAGCTTTCAACTGGCCTCTCTCCTATGGGAGTGAGAAGCTAGCCCTATGTAGGTGAGGAGGTTCCATGGAAAGCGGAGTATTCAACTCAGAAACACAATCCTTCCTGGTCTGCAGCTTGCCACTTGCCTCTCACACAGATAAGGAGTTAGAAGATATGTCCACAGGCAGTGTGGTGCCTCAGGACAAACCATTTCTCATCTCTCAGAAAGAAGTATGACTTGTAGCCAGCTTTCACTTAGCCTCTCTCCTGTTTTTTTTTTTCTTTTTAAAATTTTTTATTGGAATTCAATTTGCCAACATGTAGCATAACACCCAGTCGTCATCCCACCACCTGCCCACCTCCCCTACAACTACTCCTTGTTTCTTTTCCAGAGTTAGGTGTGTCTCATGTTTTGTCACCCTCACTGACATTTTCTCTCCTTTCCCTTTATTACCTTTCACTAATTTTTATATTCCCCAAATGAATGAGACTATATAATGTTTGTCCTTTTCCGGTTGACTTACTTCACTCAGCATAATACCCTTCAGTTCCATCCACGTCGAAGCAAATGGTGGGTATTTGTCGTTTCTAATGGCTGAGGAATATTCTATTGTATATATACCACATCTTCTTTATCCATTCATCTTTTGTTTTGTTTTGTTTTTTAATAAATTTATTGTTTATTGCTGTTCAATTTGTCAATACAGAATAACAGCCAGTGCTCATCCGGTCAAGTGCCCACCTCAATGCCGTCACCCAGTCACCCCCAGAAATGTGTGGGAAATATCAGAAAGGGAGATAGAACATAAAGACTCCTAACTCTGGGTAATGAATAAGGGGTGGTGGAAGGGGAGGAGGGCGGGGGGTGGGGGTGAATGGTGACGGGCTCTGAGAGGGGCACTTGATGGGATGAGCACTGGGTGTTATTCTGTAAGTTGGCAAATTGAACACCAATAAAAAATAAATTTATTATTTAAAAAAAAAAAGCTGCAGAAATACACTAACCAAAGACCAGAGTATCTCTCCAAGGGGACCAAGCATCGGTTCCTCCCCATAAGTAAGGGCATTCGTGAGAGAACCCTGTGTCAGAGGCTAGTTGAAAGCTGCATTCAAGGAATGTTTGTATCTGAGAGTTAAGCACGGTGCATTTCCTTTGCGTCCCCATACCTACTCTTCAGATAGGTATGTAACGAGTATGTGAGAGGCTAGTGGAAATCGCATATAAGGAAGGACCCATTCTCAGAGTTAAGACAGGGCCTTTCCATTGTGCCTCCTGGTAAGATACTTCTTAGCTCCCTTATGAGAGAACCTAGTTGAAAGCTCCATTCAGAGTATTCCTCAGCCATTAGAAACGACAAATACCCACCATTTGCGATGTGGATGGACCTGGAGGCTATTATGCTGAGTGAAATAAGTCAATAGGAAAAGGACAAACATTTTATGGTCTCATTCATTTGGGGAATATAAAAAGTAGTGAAAGGGAATAAAGGGAAAGGAGAGAAAATGAGTGAAAATATCAGTGAGGGAGACAAAACATGAGAGACTCCTAACTGAGAAATGAACAAGGGGTGGTAGAAGGGGAGGTGGGCGGGGGGATGGGGTGACTGGATGATGGGCACTGAGGAGGGCACTTGACGGGATGAGCACTGGGTGCTCATGCTATATGTTGGCAAACTGAACTCCAATAAAAAAAATTTTTTAAAAAAGAAAGCTCCATTCAGAAAACACTACTTTCTCAGACTTAAGTACAGATCACTTCTAGTGCTCCTGCGCCTTCTACTGTCAAGATAGAGTTAGGCTTCTTTTTATTTTCTCAGGGTTTTTTATACATTTTTTAAGATTTATTTTTTTATTTATGAGAGCCAGAGAGAGAGAGAGAGAGAGAGAGAGAGAGAGAGAGAGGCATAGACGTAGGCAGAGAGAGAAGCAGGCTTTTCATGGGAGCCAGATGCAGGACTCGATCCCACGTCCAAGGATCACAAGCTTAGCTGAAATTAGCCGCCCAACGGTTGAACCACCCAGGCATCCCCAGGCTTCTTTTTCTTAGAGGCAAGTTGACAGCTGCATTCAAGGAACCCTTGTTTCTTGGAGTTATGTACAGTGCATTTCCACTGGCCTCCACACCAACTGTTGACATAGATCCTAACTCTCTTATGTTAAAGGCTTGTCAGAAGCTGCCTGCAAGGAATGCTTGTTTCTCAGAGTGCAGTAGGCTGCATTTCTGGCCAGCCTCTACACATGCTTTTGATCCAGCTAATAAGGCCAGTAGGTGAGAGGGTAGTGCAAAGCTGCTCTCCAGGAACGCTGATTGTTCACAGTTCAGTACATAGCATTTCCATGGGCCCTCCACTCCTCTGCAGCTAGCTTGTACCTCCCGTGGGTAAGAGGCTAGTGGCAAGCTGCAGGCCCAGAATGCTTTGTCTCTGCGTTCAGTACAGCGTCTTTCCCAAGCACCCCTTCACTTAGTGTGGAACTAGCTTCTAATTCCCATAGGAGAGATGCTAGTTGAAAACTGGGATCAAGGAATGCTTCTTTCTGGGATCCCTGGGTGGCGCAGCGGTTTAGCGCCTGCCTTTGGCCCAGGGCGCGATCTTGGAGACCCGGGATCGAATCCCACGTCGGGCTCCCGGTGCATGGAGCCTGCTTCTCCCTCTGCCTGTGTCTCTGCCTCTCTCTCTCTCTCTCTCTGTGTGTGACTATCATAAATAAAGAAAAAAAATTTAAAAAAAAAAAAAAAAAAAGGAATGCTTCTTTCTGAGAGTTCAGCAGAGGGACTGTCCCTTTCCGGAAATGCAGCCTACTACATTGTGTTCCTGGAGAGCAGCTTTGCACTACCTTGTCACCTACCATTCTTAGAACCTAGATCAAAAGCACGTGTGGAGGCTCTCGGGAAATGCAGCCTACTATGAGAACAAGCATTCCTTCCAGGTAGCTTCTGGCAGCCTCTAACATAAGGGAGTTAGAAGCTAAGTCCACAGTAGTTGTGGAGCTGTGAGGGATAGTCCCAGTGCTCCACTCTCAGAAAGCAGCATTCCTTGATCCATGGAGGTTCCATGGAAGGTGCTTTATTGAACTGGGAGATGCAAGCCTTCGGGGCCAGCAGCTTGCCACCTGCCACTCACCCACAGGCGGTACAAGCTAGCTGTACAGGAGTGGAGGGCCCGTGGAAATGCTATGTACTCGAACGGTGAGCACCCAGCGTTCCTGGGGAGCGGCTTTGCACTACCCTCTCACTTAGCAGCCTTAGAACCCAAATCAAAAGCAAATGTGGTGGCTCACGGGAATTGCGGCCTTTTGCACTCTGCAGGACGTCAGAGCCGAACCCAACCGGGGTCCCGGGAGTGGTAGGAAGGTCGTGGCTATCACCGCCTGGGGTCCCTGAGAAGGAAGGAACGTCGCGGCCGACACCACCCGGGGGCCAGGAAGGGGACCAGACTTCGCGGCTGACCTCGACTGAGGTCCTGGTAGGGGACGGTTCGTTTCATTGCGGCCGACCCAGACCTGGGTCCTGTAAGTTGTGGGGACATCGCATCAGACTTCAACCAGGGTCCCGATAGGGGACGGGTTGTCAGGGCCAACCCCACCTTGGGTCCCCCGGGAGGAGAGGAAATCACAGCCGATGAAAACGGGGGTCCTGGGAGGGGATAGTCGTGGCCGTCCCCACCCGGGATCCCTCTGGAGGAGGGTACTTCGTGGCCAAACCTGACCAAGATCCCAGGAGGGGACGGGATGTTGTGAATGACCCCGACCTGGGTCCCAGGAGGGGATGGGACGTCACAGCCTACCCTGACCTGGGTCCCAGGAGGGGACGGTATGTCCCAACCGAACCCAGTCAGGGTCCCAGGAGGGGACAGTATGTCCCCAGGCGACCCAGACCAGGGTCCTGGGAGGGGACAGGACATTGCGGTCGACCTGCCCAGGGTCCCCAGAGGTGTCGGGATGGCACAGCCGACACCAAGCCAGGTCCCAGGATGGGTAGGAAGGTCGTGGCCGACTGTGCCTGGGGTCCTGGGGTGGAGGGGACATCACTGCAACTCCGACTGGGGTCCTGGGAGGGGATGGGATGGGATGTTGCGGCTGACCCAGACAGGGGTCTCTGGTGGGTTTGGGGTGTCATGGCTGACCCCTTCCAGGGTTCCTGGAGGTGAAGAGACGTCGCATCCAACACCAGCCGTGATCCCCAGAGGGTCGGGATGTCACAGCCAACTGTGACCAGGGTCCCAGGAGGGGACAGAACATTGTGTCTGACCCCAATCGCAGGTCCCAGAGAGAAGGGGAAGACATAGCTGACCCTGACCAGGGTCCCAGGAGGACATAGTACATCATGTCTGACCCAACCCAGGTCCCCAGGGAAGAGGGGACGATGAGGCCAACCCCGACCAGTGCCCAGGGAGGTGTTGGGACATCGTAGCTGACCCCACCAGGTTCCCAGGAGGGAACCATACGTCGCAGCCAACCTCGACCAGGGTCCCTGGAGAGGAGGGGATGTCGTGGCCAACCACCACCAGGGTCCCGGGAGGGGAAGTGACGTCACATCTGACACTGACTGGGGACCCAGGAGGGGAAGGCACATTGTGGCCGACCTTGACTAAGGTCCTGTGAGGGGTCGAGTCATCGTGGCCGACCCCACCAGGGGTCCTGGGAATGGACGGGACATCCTGGCTGACCCAGATCAGGGTCCCAGAAGGGGACAGAACCTCGTGCCTGACCCTCCCCAGGGTCCCCAGAGGGGTTGGGACATTGTGGTCGACCCTGCCCAGGGTGCCCAGGGAAGAAGGTATGTCATGGCTGACCCCCGACTGGGAACCCAGGATGGATCGTGATGTTGTGGTCGACCCTGTCCCGTATCACGGAAAGGGACTGGATGTTGCAGCCAACCACGACCAGGGTCACAGGAGGGGATGGGACATCACGTCCGACCCAGACTGGGGACCTGAGAGGGGACAGGACATCTCGGCTGACCCTGCATGTGGCCCCCAGAGATGAGGGGACATCGCGGCTGACCCCTCCCGGTGTCCCCAGAGAGGATAGGATGTCATAGCTGACCCCGACTGGGGTCCTGGGAGGGGATGGGACATCGTGTCTGACCCGGACAGATGATGCAGGAGGGGACGGGGTGACATGGTTGACCCTGAAGAGTGACCTGGGAGGGACAAGATGTCACATCCAATCCTGACTGGGGCCGCGGGAGGGGATGGGATGTCATGACCAACACTGTCCGTGGTCAGCCGAGAGGAGGGACATCACTGCCGAACCTGACCGGGGTCCCGGGTGGGATCGATCCCACGGGGGGACATTACATTGTGGCTGATCCCCACTGAAGTCCCAGGAGAAGACGGGACATCACATCTGACCCTGACCGGGCACGCGGGAGGGGAGGGAACATCATGGCTGACCCCAACCAGGATCCCAGGAGGGGATGGGAGGTCATGTCCAACCCCAGCCAGGGACCAGGGAGGAGACAGGACATCGCAGACACCTCCCCAACATGGTCCCCAGAGAGGAGGGGGCATCCCAGCCAACCCCACACATGGGGTCCGGTGACATCCTGGTACTCGGTGGGCGGGGACGCAACATCATGCCGACCCCTCACATGGTCCCTGGAGATGAGAGGACATCATGCCGAACCTACCAGGGGTACCCAGAGAGGAAAGGACATCATGGCCAACCCCGACTGGGGACTCGGAATGGGTTGTGACGTCGCGGCTGACACTGACCAGGGTCCCGTGAGTGGATGGGAGGTTGTGTCCAACCCCAACCAGGGACCAGGAGAGGAGAGAACATCGTTGCCCACCCCACATGTGGCCCACGGAGAGGAGGGGACATCATGGCTGTACCTGGATGTGGTCCCAGGTGTGGTGGGTACGTCACGGCTGACTTTGACCAGGGTACCAGGTGGGGTCAGGATGTCACAGCTGACACTGACTGGGGACCCAGGAGGGGACGGGTAGTCGCATCTGACCCCAACCGGGTACTGGGGCTGGACGAGATGTCGTGGCCAACCCCGCACATGGTCCCCGGAGAGGAGGGGATGTCACAGCTAACCCTACCTAGGTTCGACGGAGAGCAGGCGACGTTGTGGCCAACCCTGACAGGGGTCCTGGGTGAGATCGATGTCACAGCCGACCCCGACTTGGGTCCTGTGGGGGACATGATGTCATGGCCAACCCTGATCGGTGCCCCAGGAGGGGATGGGAGGTCACGTTCGATCCCAACCAGTGTTCCGGGAGGGGATGGGACATCGCGGCTGATCCCGCATGTGTTTCCCGGAGAGGAGGGGATGTACAGGCCAACTCTGCCTGGGATCCCCGGAAAGGAGGGGACATCACAGCTGACCCGGACCCAGGTCCCAGGAGCAGACGGGACGTCACGGCTGACCCCGACTGGGGACCCAGGAGGAGACAGGACAATGTGGGCGACCCTGACCGGTAACCTGGTAGGGGTGGGATGTCACATCTGACAGCATCTGTGGTCCCCCGAGTGGAGTGACGCCGCAGCCAACTCTGACGGGGTCCCAGTTGGGGTCGGGTCCTCATGTCTGACTCCGACCGGGGACCTGCAAGGGGACAGGACTTCACATATGACCTAGAATGAGGACCCGGGGGTGGACGGGACGTTGTGTCCGACCCCGACCAGTGACACATGAGAGAACAGGAAATCACTGACCGGGGACCTGGGAAGGGTCATGACAACGACACTGACCCTGACTAGGGACCCAGGAGGGGATGGGACATCGCGGTGAACCTGCATGTGGTCCATTAAAGGAGGGGATGTCATGGCTGATCCCACTCGTGGTCCCCGGAGAAGAGGCAATGTCACGGCCGACCCCACACGTGGTTCCCAGAGAAGGGCACATCCCCGCAGAACCCACCCAGGGTCCCCAGAGAGGAGGAGACGTAGTAGCAGACCCGTCTGGTGTCCCTGGAGAGGAGGGTACATCACGGCAGACCCAGATCGGAGTCCCGGGGTGTGGGAAGAAACGTTGCATCCGACCCCGATCGGGGACACAGGAGGGGATGGGCTGTCACGTCTAACACCAACCAGGGACCAGGAACAGATGTGATGTCGCAGCCCACCCCACAAGTGGCTCCCCAGGAAGAGGGAACATCATGGCCGATCCCACCTGGGGTCAACAGAGAGGAGGGGATGTCCAGGCCAACCCGGACTGGGGTCCAGGTGGGGTCGGGACCTCATGGCCGACCCCGACCTGAGTCCAGATGGGGGACATGACGTCACAGCCTGCCCTGATCGGGGACATGGGATCGGTCATGACTTTGTGGCTGACCCCAAAAGGGGTCCCAGGAGAGGATGGCATGTCATGGCCGACCCCAACAGGGGACCAGGGAAGGGATGGGACATCACAGGTGACCCCAGACGTGGTCCCCAGAGAGGAGGCAACATTGCGGCCGTCCCCACCTGGGGTCCCAGAGAGGAGGGGATATTGCAGCCAACCCTGCAGGGGACCTGGGAGAGGTCATGACATTGCAGCTGACCCCAACCAGGGTCCCAGGAGGGGATGGGACTTCAAATCTGACTCCGACTGGAGCCCAAGGAGGGGACAGGATGCTGCGGCCAACAACCTCCATGGTTCCCCAAGAGGAGAGGACTTTGTGGCCGACCCTAACCAGTGTCCCTGGAGAGGAGGGGAGGTCGCAGCCGACCCCAAGCGGGGACCCGAGAGGGGATGCGACATCTCGGCTGACACCGACCAGTGACCCAGGAGGATACAGGGATGTCGTGGCCGACCATGACCAGTATCCCGGGAGGCGACAGGACGTCATGGCCAAATCCACCTGGGGTCCCTGGAGAGGAGGTGACATCATGGCCAAACCCAATGGAGAACAAGGGGGAGTTCAGGACAGAGTGACCGACCCTGTACATGGTTCCCGGAGAGAAGGGCACATCTTGCACAACCTGCCCAGGATCCCCGGAGAGGAGGACACATCGCAGCAGACCCCACCTGGTGTCCCACAGTCTCTGGTCCCCAGAGAGGAGGGGACCTGGCAGCAGAGCCCAACTGGGTCCTAGGAGTTGATGTCACATCACAGCCTACCCTGACCAGTGACCTGGGAGGGGACAGGATGTTGCATCTGACAGTGACCAGTGTCCCAAGAGAGGAGGGAACATCGTATCCGATCCCAACTGGGAACCAGGGAGGGAATGGGACATCGTGGCTGACTCCACACATGTTCTCAAGAGGGTAGGAGACAGTGTGTCCAACCCCAACTGGAGACCCAGGAGGACGTCGCCGCTGACACTGCCCATGGTCCCCCCAAGAGGAGGGGATGGCGTATGCAAACCCAACCAGGGCCCCAGGAGGGGATGGATGTTGAGGCTGTCCCCACACGTGGTCCCTAGAGAGAAGAGCACATCACCACTGAACCCAGCTGGGGTCCCCGGAGAGGAGGGGACATCACATCTGACCCTGGCTGGGGACCTGGGGGGGAGGTGATATCATGGCCGACTCCTGGAGAGAAGGGCACATTGCCGCAGAATCCATCCAGGGTCCCCGGAGAGAAGATTTCACCACAGACCCCACCTGGTGTCCCCAGATAGGAGAGGATGTTGCAGCAGACCTCAACCAGGGACCTGGGAGGGGTCATGACATCATGGCCAACCCGATCTATAGTCATGGGAGAGGACGGGACATCACATTTGACCCGACTGGTTACTCGGGAGGGGACCAGATATCATGTCCAATCTCGACCCGGGCCCCGGGAGGGGACGGAACATCACGGCTGACCCTGACTGGGGACCCAAGAGGGGACAGGACGTTGTGGCTGACACCACCCATGGTCCCCCGAGAGGAGGGAACAGCATTTCTGACCATGACTGGGGACCCAGGAGAGGATAGGATGTTGCAGTGAACCTGCATATGGTCCCCAGAGAGGAGGGGATGTCGTGGCCGACTCTGCCCGAGGTCCCCAGAGAGGAGGGGACGTTGTGGCAGACCCCACATGGTGTCCCCAGAGAAGAGGGGAACATTGCCGTTGAACCTAAATGGGGACCCGGGGGGAATGGGACATCATGGCTGAACCTGCACAAGGTCCCCAAAGAGGAGGAAACATCATGGCAGATCCTACCTGGTGTCCCCAGAGAGGAGGGGATGTCACAGCCAACCCTGAAGGGGTCCCAATCCGGCTCGCAGTCCTGGGTTAGATTGAGACGTTGCATCCAAACCCAACTGGGGACCCAGGAGGGGACGGGACATTGCAGCCAACCCAAACCAAGGGCTGGGAGGGAACGGGACGTCACAGCCTATCCCACATGTAGTCCCCAGACAGGAGGGGACATCACAGCAGATCCTACCTGGGGTCACCAGAGAGGTAGGGATGTCGTGGCCGACCATGACTGGGGATCCCAGGAGTGGATGGAACATCTTGTCTGACCCCGCACATGGTCCCCAGAGAGGAGAGGACATCACCACCAACCCTGCCCAGGGTCCCAGGACAGGATGTTGTGGCTGGCTCCAATTGGGGACCAAGGAAGGGACAGAACATCGCGGCCGACCCCACCCCAGGTCCCCAGAGAGGAGGAGAGGTTGCAGGTGACCCTGATCTGTGTCCCAGAGGTGGGGTGTGACATCATGGCAGACGATAACCGGGGTCCCAGTTGGGGTTGGGACATGGCGGCCAAACTGACCATGGTCCTGGGTAGGATTGGGACAATGCGGATGACCCCAACTGTGAACCTGGGAGGAGATGGGACATCATGGCCGACCCTGCATGTAGTCCCCAGAGAGAAGGGCACGTAGCCGCCAAATCCACCTAGGGTCCCCAGAGAGGAGGGGACATCACAGCTGACCCTGACTGGGGTCCCAGGAAAGGAGGGGATGTCATGGGCAACCAAGCCCAGGGTCCCCGGAGAGGAGGGGATGTCACATCCTACCCCGACTGGGGTATGGGAAGGGGATGGGACGTCATGGCCAACCCCAACTGAGGACCCAGGAGGGGATGGGATTTCGTGGATGACCTCGCACATGGTCCCCAGAAAGGAGGGCACATCGCCGCCAACCTTACCATGGTCTCTGGAGAGGAGGGGACATCGCGGCCGACCCCACCCGGGATCCCCAGAGAGGAAGGGATTTCACATCCGACCCTGTCTGGAATCCCCGATGATGAGGGGACATCGTGACCAACCCTGACCAGGGTCCCAGGAGGGGACGGGATGTCACGTCTGACCTTAACCAGGGTCTCCGAGAGGAGTAGATGTCGTGGCTGACACCGACTGGGGTCCCAGGGGAGGAGGGGAAATTGCGCCCGACCCCGACCAGGTTCTTGGGAAAGCAGGGGACTTCACAGATGATCCCAACTGGGGAACCAGGAGAGGAGGGGATGGTGCGGCCTACACTGACCACAGTCCCTGGAGGGGACTGGATGGTGCAGCCAACCCCGACCGGGGTTACAGGAAGGGAAGGGAAGGCCTTTTCATGGCATCACCTCACCTAGAGTAGAGTTAGCTACCAACTAGCATAGGTGAATGGCTAGTTGAAAGCTGCATTCAAGGAATGCTTCTTTCTGAGAGTGGAGCACAGGGCCTGTCCCTTGCGACTCCACATCTACTGTGGACTTAGCTTCTAACTCCCTTATGCTAGAGGCTTGTCAGAAGCTGTCTGCAACATTAAAGGCATTCAAATTGGCAAAGAAGAAGTCAAACTCTCCCTCTTCGCCGATGACATGATACTCTACATAGAAAACCCAAAAGTCTCCACCCCAAGATTGCTAGAACTCATACAGCAATTTGGCAGCGTGGCAGGATACAAAATCAATGCCCAGAAGCCAGTGGCATTTCTATACACTAACAATGAGACTGAAGAAAGAGAAATTAAGGAGTCAATCCCATTTACAATTGCACCCAAAAGCATAAGATACCTAGGAATAAACCTAACCAAAGAGGTAAAGGATCTATTTCCTAAAAACTATAGAACACTTCTGAAAGAAATTGAGGAAGACACAAAGAGATGGAAAAATATTCCATGCTCATGGATTGGCAGAATTAATATTGTGAAAATGTCAATGTTACCCAGGGCAATTTACACATTTAATGCAATCCCTGTCAAAATACCATGGACTTTCTTCAGAGAGTTGGAACAAATTATTTTAAGATTTGTGTGGAATCAGAAAAGACCCCGAATAGCCAGGGGAATTTTAAAAAAGAAAAAGAAAACCATAGCTGGGGGCATCACAATGCCAGATTTCAGGTTGTACTACAAAGCTGTAGTCATCAAGACAGTGTGGTGCTGGCACAAAAACAGACACATAGATCAATGGAACAGAATAGAGAACCCAGAAGTGGACCCTGAACTTTATGGTCAACTAATATTCGATAAAGGAGGAAAGACTATCCACTGGAAGAAAGACAGTCTCTTCAATAAATGGTGCTGGGAAAATTGGACATCCACATGCAGAAGAATGAAACTAGACCACTCTCTTGCACCAGACACAAATATAAACTCAAAATGGATGAAAGATCTAAATGTGAGACAGGATTCCATCAAAATCCTAGAGGAGAACACAGGCAACACCCTTTTTGAACTTGGCCACAGTAACTTCTTGCAAGATACATCCACGAAGGCAAAAGAAACAAAAGCAAAAATGAACTATTGGGACTTCATCAAGATGAGAAGCTTTTGCACAGCAAAGGATACAGTCAACAAAACTAAGACAACCTACAGAATGGGAGAAGATATTTGCAAACGACATATCAGATAAAGGGCTAGTTTCCAAGATCTATAAAGAACTTCTTAAACTCAACACCAAAGAAACAAACAATCCAATCATGAAATGGGCAAAAGACATGAAGAGAAATCTCACAGAGGAAGACATAGACATGGCCAACACGCACATGAGAAAATGCTCTGCATCACTTGCCATCAGGGAAATACAAATCAAAACCACAATGAGATACCACCTCACACCAGTGAGAATGGGGAAAATTAACAAGGCAGGAAACCACAAATGTTGGAGAGGATCTGGAGAAAAGGGAACCCTCTTGCACTGTTGGTGGGAATGTGAACTGGTGCAGCCACTCTGGAAAACTGTGTGGAGGTTCCTCAAAGAGTTAAAAATAGGCCTGCCCTATGACCCAGCAATTGCACTGCTGGGGATTTACCCCAAAGATGCAGATGCAATGAAACGCCGGGACACCTGCACCCCGATGTTTCTAGCAGCAATGTCCACAATAGCCAAACTGTGGAAGGAGCCTCGGTGTCCATCGAAAGATGAATGGATAAAGAAGATGTGGTCTATGTATACAATGGAATATTCCTCAGCCATTAGAAACGACAAATACCCACCATTTGCTTCAACGTGGATGGAACTGGAAGGTATTATGCTGAGTGAAGTAAGTCAATCGGAGAAGGACAGTGTATGTTCTCATTCATTTGGGGAATATAAATAATAGTGAAAGGGAATATAAGTGAAGGGAGAATAAATGTGTGGGAAATATCAGAAAGGGAGACAGAACATAAAGACTCCTAACCCTGGGAAATGAACTAGAGGTGATGGAAGGGGAGGAGGGTGGGGGGTGGGGGTGAGTGGGTGACGGGCACTGAGGGGGACACTTGACGGGATGAGCACTGGGTGTTATTCTGTATGTTGGTAAATTGAACACCAATAAAAAATTAATTTATTAAATAAAGAAACTGTCTGCAAGGAACGCTTGCTTCTCGGAGTGCAGTAAGCCACATTTCCCGGGAGGCACCATGTGTGCTCTTGATTTCCAAGGGCAGTACTGAGATCGGTAGGTGAGAGGGTAGTGCAAAGCTGCTCTCCAGGAATGCTGGGTGCTCACAGTTCACTGCATAGCATTTTCATGAACCCTCCACTCCTGTGTAGCTAGCTTGTATGTCCCGTGAGTCAGTGGCATGTGGCAAGCTACAGGCCCAAAAGGCTTCGTCTCTGAGATCAATACAGCGCTTTCTCAGGCACTGCAACACCCAGAGTGGAGCAAGCTTCTAACTCTAACCCTAACCCTAACCCCTAACCCCAACCCTAACTCTAAACCCCAAACCCCTAACTCCTAACCCTAACCCTAAACCCTAACCCCCAGCCCCTAACCCCTAAGCCTAACCCTAACCCTAGACCCTAAACCCTAACCCTAAACCCTAATCCCTAACCCCAACCCTAACCCTAACCCCTATACCCAAACCCTAAACCTTAACCCTAACCCTTACCATAACCATAACTCATAACTATAACCTGTAATCCTAATCCTAAACAGTAACCCTACCCATACCAGTAACCTCTATTCTAAACTCTAACCCCCTGAGCAAGCTCCATTTCAGTGTCCCCCTGTACACGAATCATGAGCCTGACCTTCACTCTAACCCTCACCAAACCTGCCCTATACTGTAATCCTATCCTCTAACTCCTATGTCCTAAACCACACCCTAACTACATTAGAAAATTGGATCAGAATGGTCAGACACTTTAGATAGTGAGCAGGTAGACACAGTTGAAAAGTACTTCAGGTCGAATGTGTCATCTGTGATATTTCCTCGCACAGGGTTATGTGGTGCGTCCTTGGGAGAGGGTCCTTGGTTTGGCTGAAACACGCTGAATTTTTCCTTGTGCAGGGGCAGATGAGGTAAAGAGCTGATGGCTGGGGAATCTGAGGATTGGGATACAGGGTGTTTGTGCTGCTGGGACAGGTTTACTGCAGGTCTGAAATTTCCGCAGAGTAAGTGACTCCTCCACCCACATCAGCACCTCACCAGAGAACCAGAGAGGACATCCAGCTCTGTGACAGGGGCCAAGCCCTACCCAGGCCCAGCTCACCCACAGTGGAAAGGCCACTCACCCCCCGGGAGGCCGCATGTGAGCCAGAGGCATGTGGGAGGCTTACAACGGAGGTCCCTGTGTCTGGGGTGCAGAGGCAGGGGGATTTGGAATTCGAATTTTCTACAAAACTCCACCAAAACATGGTCAGAAGTGTGACAATGAATGAAGGGAACCCTCAGTAAGTGCACTGAGGAGTCTAGGAAGGGAGGTTGGAAGGGGGAGCCCAGCACCTGGTGTCAAGTACAGGCTCCAACATGAGGACCCGCCCACAGGAGAGATGCCCCAGGGACAGACCCCAACAGGGGATCTCCTACAAGATCCTGCCCCCCTGCAGCCTGGCTAGTGAGGAACCTCCATCACCAAACCTGCTTTTCTCCAGGGGACGTTCCTTCAAAACAACAGCCCAACTTCCTCCTTCCCCATGAAATAATGTCCCTGTCCTTTGTTTGTTGCACCTGCCTGTGGCTTTGCCGGAGCATGCTTGTCCTGGATTGCAAGTCTCCACTATTCCTGAACAAACCCACTTTTTTGCTGGTAAAATAACTGATAGTGTTATTTGTAAGGTTAACAGAAATAATAAATTCAGTAAACTCATAAGATATGAAATCGATACACAGAAATCAATTGCATTTCCACACACTGATCATGAGCCATCAGAGAGAGAAACTTGGAGAACAGTCTCATTTACAACTGCATCCAGAAGAACAAAGTACCTCCGAGTAACTTCAAGCAAGCAGGTGACAGGCCTGTCCTCTCAAACCTGCAGACACTGATGATATAAATCCAGGGAGACGCACAGACATGGAAGATCCTCTGTGCTCAACGACTGGAAGAACCGATGCTGTGAAAATACCCACACTCCCCAGAGCTGTCTACCCAGTGCATTCCTTCCAAACTCTCAGCGGAGTTTCCACACATACAGAACCAACAACCCCAAAGCTGGTGTGGACTCGAGAAGAACCCCACAGGGTGGAGGCGGCAAGAGCTCCATGATTGCAGACTGCCTGAGGAGCTGCATGAAAGAATCCATGTGACGCATAAACAGGGACACACAGACCTGCTCAGTGGATCCTCAGCCCAGAAAGGGGAGACCCTGCAGCCCCATGCGCAGCCCCATGCACAACCCCACGCAGGACACCACGTCACCAGACATGCAGTCATGGACCCCAGCGTCCATGAGAGCCAGGCTCCTCTCAATGTAGACACTACCTCACCTCCTACTAAAGTCTCCACAGCAGATCTGAGGAGGCTGGACTTTTGTCGGTGTGGACACAGGCTCATGATCTCCACAACAGGAGCTGAGGAGACTCCACAGAGAGTCCTAGGAGGCCAGGCTCCTGTCAGGTAGGACACCGCCCCCCAAGTCCTCTAGAAGCCTCCTCTGCAGGTGCTCAGGAGGACAGGCTCCTATCAATGTAGACACCACCTCATCTCCTTCTGAAGTCTCCACAGCAGGTCTGAGGAGGCCAGGCTCCTGTTGGTGTGGACAGACCCTTGTCTCTGAAAACCACCATGATCCACCCAGAAGAGACAGGGCTCCTATCAGTAAGGATACTACCCCTTGTCCTCTAGAAGTCTCCACAGCAAGTCCTGAGGGGTCCCGGCTCCTGTAAGTGAGGACATGGCCTCACCTCCCCCTCAGTAGGTCCTGAGGAGACAGGAGTCCTGTCCACGTGGACATGTCCTCACCTCCTCCACAGCGGGTGCAGAGGCCAGACTCCTGTCAGCATGGATGTGGCCTCACCTCCTCCACAGGGTCCTGAGAAGCCAGGTTCCTCTCAATGTAGACACCACCCCACCTCCCTCTGAAGTCTCCATAGCAAGTCTGAGGAGGCTGTGGTCTTGCCAGTGTGGAGACAGACCCTCATCTCTGGAGCCCACCATGGCCAGTCAGATAGACACAAGGCTCCTGTCCATGAGGATACCACCCCAAGTCCTCCAGAAGCTTCCAGTGCCTGTTCTGAGGAGTCCAGGATCCTGTCAGTGTGGACACTGCTACACATCCTGCTGAAGTCTCCACATCAGGTCCTGAGGTGGCCCAGCTCCTGTCAGTGTGGACACGGACACCCTTGTCTCTGGAAACCACCATGGCCTATCCAGAAGAGACAGGGCTCCTGTCAGTGAGGATAAAACCACATGCCCTCTAGAAGTCTCCACTGTGTGCCCTGAGGAGGCCAGGATCCTGTGTGTGGACACTGCCACATGTCCTGCCGAAGTCTCCACAACAGGTCCTGAGGAGGCCTGGCTCCTGTCGGTGAGGACACGGTCTCACCTCCCCCTAACCAGGTCCTGAGGAGACAGGGGTTCTATTGGCATGGACATGTCCTCACCTCCTCCACAGTGGGTGTGGAGGCCAGACTCCTGCAGTAGGGATGTGGCCTGACCTCCTCCAAAGCAGGTTCTGGTGAGGTGGGGGTCCTGTCAGTGTGGACACAGGCCCATGTTCTCAACAGCAAGAGCTGAGGAGGCTCCACAGAGAGCCCTAGGAGGCCCGGCTACTGTCAGGTAGGACACCCCCCAAGTCCTCTAGAGCTTCCACAGCAGATCCTCAGGAGGACAGGCTCCCATCAATGTAGACACCACCTCACCACCTTCTGAAGTCTTCACAGCACATCTGAGGAGGCTGGGCTCTTGTCAGTGAAGACAATACTCTTGTCTCCAGAAGCCCCCATGATGGATCCTGAGGAGGCTGGGCTCCTGTTGGTATTGATACGGACCCTCATCTCTGGAAGCCACCATGGCCAGTCCAGAAGACACAGGGGTCCTGTCACTGAGGATACCACTGCCTGTCTTCCAGAAGTCTCCACTGTGTGTCCTGAGGAGGCCGAATCCTGTCAAGACATGGACACTGCCCCATGTCCCTCTGAAGTCTCCACATCAGGTCCTGAGGAAGTCCAGCTCCAGTCAGCAGGAACATGGCCTCAGCTCCTCCATAGAGGGTCCTGAAGAGGACAGGCTCCTGTCCACATAAATGCAGGCCACTGGCACAGGTCCTTCTGAAGTCTCCACTGCAGGTCCTGAAGAAGCGGGGCTCCTGTGGGCATGGACACAGCCTCACCTTCTCCACAGTGGATCCTGTAGAGGCCAGGCTCCTGTCAGCAGTGGACACCAACCCACATCCTCCACAGTGGATCCTGAGATGTCATGGCTCCTGTCAGTGTGGACATGGGCCTACATCATCCACAGTGGGTCCTGAGAAGGCATGAATTATGTTGGCGTGCATATGGACCCACATCCTCCATAGTGGGTCCTGAGATGCCCGGCTTCCCCTCAGAGCAGACATGGACACATGTCTTCCACAGAAGGTGCTAAGGAGGCCGAGCTCCTGTCAGTGTGTCTGCAGACTCATCTCCTCCATAGCGGGTCCTGAGGAGGCAAGCTCCTGTCAATGTGGACAAGGGTCCTCCACAGTGGGTCCTGAAGAGGCTGGGTGCCTGTGGTCATGGTAACTGACCCTTATCCTCCACAAAGAGTCCTAGGAGGCCAAGATTCTGTCAGGTAGGACACCACCACACCTCCTTCTGCAGTCTCCACAGTGAGTCCTGAGGAGGCTAGGGCACCTTTCAATGTGGATGAGGACTCACGTCCTCCACAGCAAGTCTGAGGAGGCTGGGCTCTCATCAGTGAGGACACTGCCCCTTTTTCTACAACCCACTACATGGTTCCTGAGGAAGCTGAGCTCCTGTCCCCATGGACACAGACTCCCCTCTTCCACATGGATCCAGAGGACCCAGGGGTCCTATTGGCATGGACACAGACCCATGTCCTCCACAATCTGAAGAGGCCAGGACTCTTGTCAGCAAGTACACTAGCCCGCATCTTCCTAGTGGGTCCTGAGGAGGTCAGGCTTCCTTTTGGTGAGGATGCAGGACCATGTTCTCCACAGTGGGTCCTGAGGAGGCCAGGGTGGGGGGTGCTCTTGTTGGTGTGGATGTGGGCCCATGACCTCCACAGAGGGTCCTGTGGAGGCTCTGGCTCCTGTCAGTGTGGACACAGACCCACCTTCTCCACAGTGAGTTCTGAGGAGGCCGGGTTCCTGTCAGCATGCACAAACACAACATCCTCTGGAAACCCCCGCAGCAGGTCATGAGGAGACCAGACTTCTCTCAGGAAGGACAATACCCCATGTGCTCTAGAAGCCTCCACAGTGGGTCCTGAGGAGCCATGCTCCTGTAGGCATGGATGTGGACCCACATTCTCCACAGTGGGTCCTGAAGAGGCCAAGACTCCTGTTGACGGGGATGTAGGCCTTCGTCTTCCACAACAGATCCTGAGGAGGCAGGGGCTCCTGATGTTTAGGACCAGACTCTCATCCTCCAGAGTGGGTCCTGAGGAGGCAGAGGCTCCTGCCTGTATAGACACAGACCCATGTCCTCCTCAGCAGGTCCTGAGGAGACCAAGCTCCTGTCAGTGAGGGCACCACTCCATGTCCTTTAGAAGCCCCCAGAGTGGGTCCTAAGGAGACCAGGGATCCTATTGGTGGGGATGAGGACCCACATTGTCCACAGAAGGTCCTGAGGAGAGCAGGCTCCTGTCAGGTAAGACACTGTCCCATGTCCTCTAGAAGCCTCCACAACAGATCCTGAGGAGGACAGGTTCCTGTCAGTATAAACAACACCCCACCTCCTTCTGAAGTCTCCACAGTGGGTCCTGAGGAGGCCAGGGCACCTTTTGATGTGGGCACACAGATTCATCCTCCATAGAAGGTCCTGAGAAGGCTGGGCTCTTGTCAGTGAAGACACTGCCCCATGTCCTCTACATTCCCCCACAGTGGATCTTGAGGATGCTGGGCTCCTATCAGTGTAGACACAGCTCCTGTTAGTGATGGCACTGCCCCATGTCCTCTAGAAGTCCCCATAGCAGTTCCTAAGGGTATTGGGCTCCTGTCAGCATGGATATGGACCCAGGTCCTCCACAGCAGCTCTTAAAGAAGCTGGGGCTCCTGCCTGTGTAGACATGGACCCACCTCTTTCACCACAGGTCCTGAGGAGGCTGGGGCTCTTGCCTATGTGGTTGGGGACCCACATCTTCCACAGCAAGTTCTGAGAGGCCGGGCTCCTGTCAGCGTGGATATAGACACACATCCTCCACTGTAGTCCTGAGGAGGGAGGCTCTTGTTGGTGTGGACACAGACCCATGTCCCTGGAATCCCCCAAGGCTGGTCCAGAAGAGACAGGGCTCCTGGCAGTGGGGATACCACCCTATATCTCCCAGAAGTCACTATAGAAAGTCCTGAGGAGGAGAGGCTCCTGTAAGTATGGACGTAGACCCATATGCTCCAAATTGGATCCTGAGGAGGCCAGGCTCCTATCAGTGTAGACACGGACTCACATTCTTCTGAACCCTCCACAGTGGGTCCTGAAGAAGCTGGGCTCCTGTTGGCATGGATGCAGACCCTCATCCTCCACAGACCCCCCTCCTGAGGACTTAGGGCTTCTGTCCGTGAGGATGCAGATCCACGTCCTCCATAGCAGGTCTGAGGAGGCGGACTCTTATCAGTAAGGACACTACCCCATGTCCTCCACAAACCCCCACAGAGAGTCCTGAGGAGTCCAGGCTCCTGTTTGTGTGGACACACAAACCCATGTCTCCATAGCCCCCATGGCCTGTCCTGAAGAGACAGGGCTCTTGTTAGTGAAGATACCATCCCATGCCCCTCCTGAAGTCTCCATAGTGAGTCTTAAGGAGGCCAGGACCTATCAGGATGGACACATACTGGGGCCTAAAGAGGCCAGGTTCCTGTCAGTGTGGACACTGCCCCACATCCTTCTGAAGTCTCCACAGCAGGTCCTGAGGAAGCCGGGCTCCTGTCAGTGTGGACACAGACCCACAGACCACATCCTCCACAGTGGATTCTGAGAATGCAGAGCTTCTGTTGTCGTGGATGTGGACCCTTGTCCTCTACAGCATGTCCTGAGGAGGCTGTGCTCCTGTCCATGAGGACACCTCCCCATGTCCTCTAGAAGCCTTCACAGTGAGTCTTGAAGATGCCAGGCTTTGTCAGTGTGGATGCAGATCCATGTTCTCCCAATTTGGTCCTAAGGAGATGGGGCTCTTGTCATCATGGACACTGCCCTACATCCTTCTGAAGTCTCCACAGCACTTCCTGAGGAGGCAGGGCTCCTGTCACAGGAGCTGCTCATGCCTAGCTCTGGAGGGGAGCTGGGGTCCTGCCCCCTCTGCAGGTGATGGAGGCAGTGCTGGACAAGGTGAGCTCACCGTTCAATGGAAGCACCTGCTCCCTCCCTGGTTCCAGTTGAATTCATTTAATTTTGGAACTTCAAGCTGAATGGAGCCCAATATCCCCCAACTTCTCCAGAAATAGCTAAGGAACAATTAATCAGAAACAATATGGAATGACAACAGTCCTTGACCCAAACCTTGGCACCAAAAATAACCATGACCCTGATCCTGACTCTGACACAGACCCACACTCTGACCTGAACTTTATCTCAAGCCTGGTCCTGACCCCAGTCCAAAATCCTAACCCAGACCCCCAACCCTGACACCATCTACAAAATCAAAAGTAGAAACTATACAAATGTCCATCAATAGGGAATGCATAAACAAATTGTGGTTAAGGGTTTGGGTTTGGGTTCAGTTTCAGGTTTGGGTCAGGGTTCTAGATCAAGGTTTGGGTTTAAAATCAGGGGGAGGGATTAGGTAGGGGGGAGGGGACTGATTACAGTTAGGGTTTAGGGCTTTAGGCTTATAATTTAGGGTTTAGGATTTAGGAGGGCTTAGAGGATAAAGTTCTGGGTCACATTTGAGGTTTGGGTTTTGACAGGGGTTGGGGTTCAGGGCTCATGACTCAGAGTTCTGGTTCAGAGTTTGGGTTCATGGTTCAGGGTTTGGTTCAGGGCTCAGGTTCAGAACTCTGGCTTAGGGTTCAATTTAAGGTTTGGGTTTGGGGTTCCAGTTTGGGGCTTACGGGTAAGTTAGGTTTTAAGGTTAAATTTAGGGGTTAGGGTGAAGGATTACACATTTTCTTCAGTTGTCATCATGGACACAAAATTTCTATCTGAAATCTAGTCTGGGTGTCAAGAGCTGATTCAGAATTTAGGGTCACAGTAACTACTTCTGACAACATTCTCATCCCAGAGTCTTCCAGTGACCCAGAAGCTGATTTTTTCTTGGCTCAAAATACCCCTTGCAGAGAAGGGTGAGCTGGTGCTAAATTTAGGATGATTTCACAACAGAAGTGTGAAACCAAATATTGTGGAAATATTCATGGAAAATGAAACAGGCGACAAATAATTTGTTGACTCCTGATTCTTCCACAATAACAAAGACCAAGTTCCCAATAGAATCTGATAATGCTCCCTAGGAAGAACTATGGGCCCTGGTTTAAACTGAGAATCACAGGAACATAATTCCTATTTTGTTGTCAAAAATAAAATTTTATTAATAATTTTTTGATGTGCCAGTATACAATTTGTGGGGGCATTACCAACACTTTCCATTCTCAAATCCTAATCAATACAAGGATAAAATGCAGGCAACATAGTAATGCACTGATCATTGGAATACCAAGTACAAGGAGGGTTACTAGAAGTAATAAAAATATATCTACTATTAAAATCAGAAGAATCACTCTTTATGAGCACTTAATGAGGATATCTAGCCATAAGATCTAATATCTCATCATATGGAATCTCCGTAAAAATCATCAATCACAATAGCCTCCTGACCACTGTAACCACCCCACCACTAACCAATAGGCTTGTAATACACACTCCAGCAGCTGGAGACACTCTTCTCAGCAGCAGAACGGGACTTGCCCACTCCCGGGACACCAACTATTACAGTGACATAAAAATCCCACTCCTTGGAAATTCCAGGCATTAGGACAAAGTCACAGAAACCACACTCACAACTTAATACAAAGGACAAGCATCTCATCAGCCACAGGCTGCAGATCACCACCAGTCTCACGAAGAACTCCACAGTGGACTCCAGATTTGTCCCCTTCCCCAGATTACAGGCACACCACATTCTTCCTATTCTCCATCCTTAGAACAGTATCTTTAATTGTCCTCATCAGTCTACGTGCAGGCTCAAAGTGAGCCCTGCGAAAGCCAGACACGTTCTTGAGAGCACTCATCCTCTCGCATCTATCCTAGCAGATGGAGGGTGTCACTCTCTCAGACTTCGGTACCAAATAGAAAATATTTGCAAGTCTTGCCAGACTCCATGCAGAAGGCATATTCTTCACCTGCAATATTATTGGCGGTGACCTTCTTGAACCTAGGCAAATGGGAGACACAGGTTGGCCCGGGCTATTATCCCCAATTCCCATACCGCCTGCCCCCTCCGCCCCACTCCCCACACACACCCTTATGGTGTACAGTCCAGACCAGCTTCCATCAGCTTTGCTCATTCTCGGCCATTGTCTCCGGTAGTACAGTAATGCCGAGGTGCCAGGACTGAGGCGCTAGGTACTAAGCCAGTACCTTGGACCCACTCACTGCCAGAAATTAACATTCGTTTTATCAACAAATGTTTCACAGAAGACGTTGCCACCATGACGTGTGGGAAAGTCACTATGAACAGAGGACCTAACCACCTGTGCCAGTCTCCACAGCCCCACTCCCTGGCTCCAGGGATTGCTCTTCCACGGGCATTTGACCTGGTCCCAGCCAACAAGGTGGCAGGAACCTCAGGTCTCTGCCTGCAGAACAAACCCTGGGGAGGACCTCTGAGGCCAGGAGCCTTTCCATCACTGCAGAAATGGCCTAGGTCAGGCCAGTGCCACAGAGGGTCCTGGAAATGAGGTGCTCGATAACATTGCTGAGGGCTGAATCAAACTCGTCCTGAAACCCACACATGCTAGGTCCTCTCCCTAACTCACGAGAACCATAAATGTCCTCTGGGTCTTGTCCCAAACAAGATGACCATCTGTGTGGCATATAACCCATCAGATATGCCTGCCAGTCAGTGGGCACATAATCAGCAAAACAATACCTGTAATTCAACCACAGACGAACATCTCATGGGAAGCTCGAGGCATATAGATAAATTCCTAAGGCCTTAATTGTTGGCCAATATCTCTATCATCCCTTTTTCCTTCAAGTTTAAGGGCCGGGGTCAGGCAGGATAGATCCCGGTGCACACTCACTCTGCCATTTTAAAATAAAAGCCCTCTCACCCATCGTCCATTGTGTTGCAAAGCTGGGGTGTGGGAAACTACCACCCCTGGGCCAAATGTAACCTCCCTCTGTTTCAGGTAAATAAAGTGCAGTTGGAACAGAGCCACACGCATTAGTTACATACGATCTGTGCTGCTGTCACTGTCAGAGAGACCACGTGGATTGCAACATGTAACAGAAAGACTTTACAGAAAGTCTGTGCAGATCCCTGTCCTAAAAGATAATATTATCATGCCACTCCTTTGAGTACAACATAGCGCCTTCTGGGTAAAATCTAATTTCTTTACCCTCAGAGCAAGGACTTCCATCGTTTTAGCCAGAACCCCATATCCATCCTCCTCTATTTATACTTTTAGTGACCTGTCTACATGTCTGCAACTCAAAGGGAATTCACTGAAGTTTGCATGGTGGTGATGCTCAGAAATGGAGGTCTAAGTGTGAACGTGTGAGTGCAAACACATGTTTACTCTTTGTTAGCCACAGTGTGCAAGTAGAATACAACACAGTAGCATGCTTCCTGTCCCACAGTAGCGGCCACGTTGTATGGTTATGACATCAGAAGGAATCCACCTTCATAGAACAAACTTCATCTGGGAGGACTCCCAAATCTCTGGTGCTGGGCGCCATGCTCCACCGAGGCTGGTGGCACACAGAGGGGCAGAGACTCACCCTGCCCATCAGGGTTTTGATGGATGCCTGCAGTTCCAGGACAAAAGGTCCAGAATCCATTCATCTACCTGTCATCCAGCCAGGCAGCTGTGGGAGAAATCTCTCCTAGCAGAAAGGACAGACCGAGAGACAACAAATGACAGCATGGTGTGCCAAGTGCTACTACAGGAGATGATCAGACGGCCTGGGGGTGTGCAGCGTTGGCCAGACCAGGGGGGTAAGGGGACTGGGAATGCCCCAGAAGGATGACCACAGCTGTGTCCTTGTGTGGCCACTGTGGAGGCCGAGAAAATTAAGGCCATTCCACTTTAAGTTCAGCGTTAGCACACGTCCAGCCATCCCAGGCCCCTGTGAATAAGAGCTGAACTTTACCTTACTTCAGTTACAGGAAGAAAATAGCTTGCAGCTTAACGTCCTAGAAAGCCCCATATTAGAATAAAAACAGAGCCCAAGCCAGTGGCAGGAAGCCCCTATTAGAATAAGAACAGAGCTCAATGCCCTTGAAGGCCCCATATCAAAATGTAGACAGAACTTGAGGAATTGCTCCAGCCCTTCTGGAGGTCCCGGAGACCAGCCCATAAAACTAAGCTGAAACCCACCTCGGGGTCCAAGTCCCTGCTCCGCTGTGTCGGGTGCACTTGGACCCAAGCTCGAGCTTGTAAATAAACCCTCGTGTGTTTGCATCCGTGTCGGCTCCTTGGTGGTTTCTCGGATTTGCGATCTTGGGCACAACAGCCACATGTGTCACTGTGACCAGGCATTGGCCAGAACAGAAAATGACAGGGCTAGGGTCGGTGGGGGGAAGTTGACTCTGAACAGTTAACAGGCACCAGGTAAAAGCAACTGCAGTCCTGCCCAAGACATTCAACCAGCACCTCCGGATCACCCAGGTCTGCTCTGGCCCTCTGTTCCCTGTGTGCCACTATCTACCATGACAGCTCTGGGCAAAACTGTGTCACCAACCTCCCCACCACCCCTATTCTCTGCCTCACCCACCTCAGGCGTTGGCAGACCCAGGCCACCAGGGAGGCCCACTATCCTTGCATTGATAGCCTATAAGTCCCTTCCAGCTGGCCAGGCCTCTGGTGATGCACACCCCCTGATGGTAGTGATGGAAATGCAGCTGGAATCTGAGCGATCTGCTCATCTCACCTCCACTGAGAAGTACAGGATTCCACCCAGAACAGGTACCTTACATTTACATTTACACTCTCTTAAAAACAAATTTTCTTTTTTTTTTTTTAATTTTTATTTATTTATGATAGTCACAGAGAGAGAGAGAGAGAGAGGCAGAGACACAGGCAGAGGGAGAAGCAGGCTCCATGCACCGGGAGCCTGACGTGGGATTCGATCCCGGGTCTCCAGGATCGCGCCCTGGGCCAAAGGCAGGCGCTAAACCACTGCGCCACCCAGGGATCCCAAAAACAAATTTTCTTAGGGAATTTTACACCAACTGTCCTCTGCAAGGTAGAGGTTCAGTAATGAGATTTCTTCCAGTACGATTTTGTGGAGGCCGAGAAAATTAAGGCCATTCCACCTTAAGTTCAGCGTTAGCACACGTCCAGCCATCCCAGGCCCCTGTGAATAAGAGCTGAACTTTACCTTACTTCAGTTACAGGAAGAAAACAAAAGTTTACAGCTTAACGTCCTAGAAAGCCCCATATTAGAATAAAAACTGAGCCCAAGCCAAGGGCAGGAAGCCCCTAATAGAATGAGAACAGAGCTCAATGCCCTTGAAGGCCCATATCAAAATGTAAACAGAACTTGAGGAATTACAATAGCCAAACTGTGGAAGGAGCCTCGGTGTCCATCGAAAGATGAATGGATAAAGAAGCTGTGGTTTATGTATACAATGGAATATTCCTCAGCCATTAGAAACGACAAATACCCACCATTTGCTTCGACATGGATGGAACTGGAGGGTATTAGCTGAGTGAAGTAAGTCAATCGGAGAAGGACAAACATTATGTGTTCTCATTCATTTGGGGAATATAAATAATAGTGAAAGGGAATAGAAGGGAAGGGAGAAGAAATGGGTAGGAAATATCAGAAAGGGAGACAGAACATGGAAAACTCCTAACTCTGGGAAACGAACTAGGGGTGGTGGAAGGGGAGGAGGGCGGGGGGTGGGGGTGAATGGGTGACGGGCACTGAGGGGGACACTTGACGGGATGAGCACTGGGTGTTATTCCGTATGTTGGTAAATTGAACACCAATAAAAGATTATTTTATTAAAAAAAAAAAAAAAAGAACTTGAGGAATTGCTCCAGCCCTTCTGGAGGTCCCCGAGACCAGCCCTTAAAACTAAGCTAAAACCCACCTCGGGGTCCAAGTCCCTGCTCCGCAGTGTCGGTAAACTTGGACCCAAGCTCGAGCTTGTAAATAAACCCTCGTGTGTTTGCACTGGTGTCGGCTCCTCAGTGGTTTCTTGGATTCACGATCTTGGGCACAACAGATTTCGCTTTACGAACTTCAATGAGTCCCTGAAGCTTTGTGTATAACATGAGGTGTGTAGTTTGCGTACCTTTCAAGTCTGAGGTACCAAGGGAAGAGCACACTGGATATTTATTTTTGTTGCCTTTACAGTAAGATGACTTGTCCCACCTTTATCTCCAGACCCAAGGACACAGAACAAAGGAATCACAGATCCACACACTCTGCAATGTCAACAGGAATCTGCCACTCTGGTTCTCACAGGAGCTAAAGGTTAAGGGCCAGGGTGACAGAAAGTGGAGGCACACAGCAAGTAACCAATATAAAATGTCATGTGTCTGTGAAGCCACCTTCTCTACCTGTCAGACCAAGCTGCGGCTAGTCTTCACCTAGACCAGGCCCCTCTGCCTGGGGTGTCCTTGAGCATAGCAGAGGAGGTGCTGAGCTGGGTGTGGGCGCCGGGTGGAGATGGGCAGCTGATCTGGGTGTGGATGCCAGAGGGAGATGGGCAGCTAGCTGGGTGTGGATGCAGGGGGCTGATGGCCAGCTGAGCTGGGTGTGGATGCAGGGGGCTGATGGCCAGCTGAGCTGGGTATGGGTGCCGGAGGGAGATGGGCAGCTAGCTGGGTGTGGTTGTCAGGGGCTGATGGGCAGTAGGCCATCGAGGCTACTCGCCAAGTACCTGTAAGACCAGCTCCCAGTCCTCAGCAGGGGTTAAACAAGATTTATGTTTATTTACATATTTACTGTGACAGGTAAGGTGCTCAGTGCTTTGAGTGACTATATTCCCTCCTATTTTAAGTTTTTATTTATTTTTATTTTAAAGATTTTATTTATTTATTGAAGAGAGATACACAGAGAGAGAGAGGCAGAGACACAGGCAGAGGGAGAAGCAGCCTCCATGCAGGACCCGATGCGGGACTCAATCCCAAACCCCAGGTTCATGACCTGAGCCGAAGGCAGATGCCCAATGGCTGAGCCTCCTAGGCATCCCGTATATTATATTTTTAAAACACTTTATGGAGGTATGTTTGACATACAGAAAGCTGTACGTGATTAATGTATGCAACTTGACCCTGGTCCTAACCTGAATATCTAGTTAAGGTATTCTCTGATGTCGAATATGGCTCATGGAGGCACCTGGGTGCCTCTTACAGATTATTAAAAGTGTGACTTTGTTGAATTTTTTAAGAACCAAATTAATTCTTTGAAACTGTTAAAAGTATAATGTTTTCTAAAATTCTCAGAGTTGGTCCTGGGGTGAGCAGATGAAGATGCAGGGGCCCGGGAAAAACAGTCATTGTTGAATAGGTAACAAGTATGATTTATATTCCATTTGTTTTAGAAAGAGTAAGTGTCAACCAACACCATTGAGCCCAAACACAACAGTGCAGTTCGGAGGAAAACAAAAGAAGAATCCACAGCTTCCAGAAGCTGAGAAAAGCCACACCCAGGAAGGAAGAGCGCATCCCCAGAGGCTGCGCTCAGGCCAGTGTGCCGTCTGAAGGTCCTTTGTGGCCAGAACGCCCCGGGGGCCGGACAGAGCTGGAACCCTGATGCTGCGTGTTGTGACCAGCAGTGAGTCTCTTGGTCCTTCCTCCATTAGGCACCACCGCCCCTGATTCCTCCAGCCTGCACCTCGGAACCCCCATTCCTCTGTTTGGCCCCATCGTTTACGTCTCCCTTCACTTACATAGTGTACATGTATGTTTAATTACATACTACTCTGTCATTTAAATGTTTTTGTCATCTTCTCGGTGAAACTATGCTTTGCATCATCCATCCTGATTTACAACCTCTGGTTGCATTGCATGACCTGACTGGGGGCTCGGAACACCCTCAGAGGATCCTGGCAAGGTCCTCGCTAAGTGGCCATCCTGCAGCTAATGCAGTGAAGGCCTAATCCAGGCACGGCTATTTTTGTGCAAATAAGATAGCACTAGGCAAATTAGCCAAAATCTTGGGGTTTGGGTCAGAATTGCTCATGGCCCCTCATCAAATGGCGTGTAGACTCACCCTGAAGACACTTGCTAGTCCAATGTTTCCCTAGGGAATGTCCTTGCAACAGCCACTGTGTCAAATGGGAACTCACTATGAGAGGGGCGGATGAGAGTCAGAATTCCTGAGAGAGAATCCATCTTGGAGACTGCCTAGAACTTCATAGGAGTTCATCACATCGTTCTTGAATGAATAAATTCAAGAAATTTATTCATTTCTAAAAATGAACATTTCCTAATTTTTTAAATGATGAGCCTGAAGTTCAGATTGACTCACCTAAGTCGTAATGGAAATCAGTGACAGAGCCAGACCAAGATCGAATATCACCTCCAGTGTGATCCCCCAGAGTGGCTTTCACCAGAGCCACAGTCAACCACTTAACTTTTCTGGACTGACAGTTTCTCATGTGACTCTTTGTGTGATATATTCTGGACACAAAGGCCATGTCAGTGTCACAGAAACCTCTTACACTGGTTATAACGAGACTTTATAATGTCAATGGAGTCCCAAGCCATAGTCCATCTCAGAGTTTGTCTGCAAAGATATGGTTGGTGGGAAACCCCCATGCTGACAGAGGGTGGAAGGAAGACAGAAAAAGCAGAGTGAAAGACGTGGGTGCTCACTTTGCTTCTAGCCCCAGACGACATGGTGGTGTCCAGTAGGACAAGCACTCCTAGTGCCCCCTAGAACCTCCACAGAACTCACCCCTAAGCTTTGAAGCTGGGCTCCATACATGGGTCATGAGCACTCCTGGCGGCTCAGGTAGGATGACACAAGACATAACAAAGCCACAGCATTGACAGATGTGTATTTATAGAGCAATGGATTTCTCAAAATATTTTCTGAAAAAGGTAAAAAATTCACTGATACATCAATGATATACCTTTTAAAGATTTTATTTGTTCATTCATGAGAGACACAGAGAGAGGCAGAGACACAGGCAGAGGGAGAAGCAGGCTCCCTGCGGGGAGCCTGCGATGCAGGACTCAATCCCAGGATGCCGGGGTCACGCCCTAAGCTGAAGGCAGACACTAAACCACTAAGCCATCCAGGTGTCCCCCAACATTGGTATTTTTAATTAAAAAGAAAGCCATACATATCATATCACAGAGTATAACTCGTTCAATTAATAAATATTTAGTGAGTAACTACTTTGTGCAAATGTATAGACAGCTCTAGTCCTACCTGGGAGCTTGCAGACAGGAGGGACATAATAACTGGATCAATGGTAGGAAGGAATGCTGGCTAAAAAGAGAACCGTGAGGGCTAAGGGGGCCATCGTATTCAGAGAGGCCCATGAGAAGCCCCTCTGAGAAGGTGGTATTTGAGCCAAGACCAGAATGAAAGGGGGAGCAAATCCATCTGTGAGAAGAGAAACAGAGCAAGTACATTTTTTATTCACTTTAAAGATAAAACATAAATGTCAAGAGATTTTGACTTAGGTGTTGCTTTGGGACCTTTGGTTCTTCTCCCTAACATTTTTGGGATATGTGCTTACCTTTCTTCACTGTAAAATGCTCTAAAACCCATGTCTTATTTAAGCATTGACATCTTTTCTTAAAAGCCAAATAAATTAACCCTAGCTTATGATAGTCTTCAGAGAAGGTACGTGGGACAGTTAAACTTTAATGGTTAAGGAAGTCTGGTCCTAAAAGGCAGGATACATGGGAGCCTCGGGTGCCAGGAATCTCCTCGTTCCCCTGAGTGGGAGCAAGACACCCTAAAGCAGAGGCCTCTCTGGGGAGGTGTGTGCTGTGTATTTGCTTAGAATGCTGCCTTCCCACCCCTACCACCCATTTCCAGGACTCCTTGCCCAGTTATTCCAGCCTGTCTTGATGCTTTCTTGCCTGAACTTTCAGATCTGAGAGTTTCAGCATGTAGTGATTCTCCAGGTATTTCATATTCATTTCCTTGGCATTCCCAAAGGCGGGGGAAGTCACCCATACTACTTACACATGTATTTTTTGCTTGTTGTGAAAAAAGGAGGAAGTGTTGATGACCACACAGGAAGAATTCCAATGACAGGCCCAAACCAGGGCAGGGGACAAGGATGGTAAAGGGGAATAGGGAGAGACTGGAAAGCTGCTGGGCACTAGTTTCAGAAAGAGTGGGACGGTAAGTCTTAAGACCCTTGGGGCTCAGATCCAAAATGTGGGACATCTTGATGCCATATGCACAACCATTTCTACCTTTCAGTCCAAGTCAGGAAATGCAAATAGTAGAGCAAATGTTGGTGAGGAGCAGCTTATGGGAGACTCCATCTCTGGTTAATAGCTTCAAAAAAAAAAATTGGGGCCTGCCAAAGGGAGGAAACCAAAAAAGTCACATTACAGGTGAAGAGGCAGTGTTGTGCAATCTTTGGCTAGTATAGACACAACTGAGACAGAGGGTTTCAGTAAAGGGAGCACGCTTTGTGCTTTTTTTTTTTAATTTAAAGATTTATTTATTTATTTATTTATTTATTTATTTATTTATTTATGATAGACACAGAGAGAGAGAGAGAGAGAGGAGGAGGAGGAGGAGGAGGAGGAGGAGGGAGAAGCAGGCTCCATGCCGGGAGCCGGACGTGAGACTTGATCCCGGGACTCCAGGATCGCACCCTGGGCCAAAGGCAGGCGCCAAACCGCTGAGCCACCCAGGGATCCCCTCAACGTGTGCTACTTAATCACAGGAAGAGAGTGAGTGATGTCCAGCACAAACTCCACATTTTAGTCTTTTACTGCATATAGGATAGTAATATTCAGATACAAAGACCCAGCTCTAAAATCTTCTGATCCTGGGTGTCATATAAATTCAATATTTGAGATATACTTTTTCTTACCTATATTGTAAATTCCTTGAGATGAGGCACTTCTTTAAGTCAATCGGAGAAGGACAATCATCACATAGTTTCATTCATATGGGGAATATAAAAAGTAGTGAAAGGGAATAAAGGGGAAAGGAGAGAAAATGAGTGGGAAATATCAGTGAGCGTGACAGAACATGAGAAACCCCTAACTCTGGGAAAAGAACAAGGGGTGGTGGAAGGGGAGGAGGGCGGAGGGGTGGGGGTGACTGGGTGACGGGCACTGAGGACGGCACTTGATGGGATGAGCACTGGGTGTTATGCTATATGTTGGCAAATCGAACTCCAATAAAAAAATATACGAAAAAATAAAGAGATTGGGCACTTCTTTTTTATTGGGTGTGTAGCAAAAGATTGGCGATGATCATTCCACATTCTTAAAATGTCATTATAGGCTGAGGAGTCTTTGATCTTTTCTCTAAGGGAGGTGAAAAGGAGGGAAAATGGCTTAACTTTCTTAAAATCATGTTGTTTTTTTTTTTCCTGTTGAATGTAGATGATAAAATATACCAAAACAAGTCAGACAAATCATGAGCACAAGTTTAATAAGATAGTCTTTTAAAAAAAAACCATTTTGGAGGTCGTTATCTTCTTCTGCTTGTATTTATTACGAAGCTCCAGGCTTCCCCATTGCAATTTCATGCTTCCTGGAATATGTAATATTTCTTCCCCATCAGCTGACACAAGCATTACATGAGCTACAGAAAAGTGACTTCCTGAGAAGCTGTGTATCCAAGGTATAAGAGCTGGAGTGGGTGACTCTATTGCTGTAGCTTGAGGAGCGATGCATTCCCTCTGTCTCCTCAGAGGAGCAGCCACTCATCTTGACCAAAGAGCTCTGGAGAAGTTTCTTGGCACCTTCTCAGCTGCCTCCATATCTAGATGACATGTTCATCAGCTACACTCTGGACTTGTATGACTCAGATTCCACAAGGCCAGTTATAGTGGCAGAGTTTCACCTTGGCCTGCCTCCCAGTCCCTAGTAGAGTAGAAAGTGTAGACCAGTAGTCCAAAAATGGGCATGCTCATCAGAATCCCATGGGAGGCTGAATCACAATCTCTGGGGTGCAGCCTAGAAATCTGGATTTTAATAAACTCCATAGCTTATTCTCATGGGGTCAAAGAGACAGTTCCCACATCAGGATTGGGACTATTGGTGTATACTATGCAATATCCAAGACAGGTCTTAGTCTTCACAACTACATTTGAAAAGAAACAATCCAGACAAAAGGTGTCATCCCATAAATAATAGACCGAATATAAAGTTATATTTAGAAATAGGGGGGAGTAGATCTTTTTGGCCAATAATTTCCAGCAATCTGTTTCAAGGCATTGTCTGCATTTTGAATGGTGTTTTTTGTCTATGCAAGTCATGATGCGCTGAACTGCTGGCAGCTCTCATAAACGTCCTGCCCACAAAAATTCCTTACATATTCCATGGTAAATGAAGATTCCCGGTCTGGATTTTTTTTTAAACCTAATGTTAACCTATTATTGTCATATCCAGAGATTGGAGATGGAAATAGCTGTGCTCAGAATCATTTTGAAGAGGCAAGATTTACCAAAAAATTATTTTCCTTGGGAAATTCTTCAAAACTGATTTAAATTCTTGCCTATGGTTACTTTTAATGTACCCCTGGGACCAGGACCCACTTAAGAACCTTTTTTTTTTTTTTAATTGTCACAGCACCTACCCCAGTGACTCTAAAAAAGAATTGTATTTTAATGATAATAACTGTTATTAAACTAAGATTATGGTAATATTTCTATGAAAGAAAAACAGAACGATTAAGAAAACATAGGGAAATAGGTTGAGAGGCAGCCTCATCAGATTAGACAAATCCTTTTTGTGTGGGATAGAAACATTGTAAACTGATTTTTTTTTGTCTCTTTATATTCAGACTACTTGATACATTTAATCTTGATTTTTCAAGTTTCTTTCTTTTTTTTTTTTTAAAGATTTTATTTATTCATGAGAGACCCTGAAAGAGAGGCAGAGACACAGGCAGAGGGAGAAGCAGGCTCCATGCAGGGAACCTGATGTGGGACTTGATCCTGGGTCTCCAGGATCACATCCTGGGCTGAACCGCTGAGCCACCAGGGCTGCCCTCAAATTTATTTTTTATTGATCCCATGATCCAGACGTTTTCAAAAGATGGTGCTGTTGAAATACTAGTACTGAGGGTGTTCTTCAAACACTGGAATAATTCAAAAGCAACATAAGTTCTAAACAGAAATAACTTGACCTGGAATGTTTTCTTTCATTTATTCAAAAGTGTTATTTACAATATTCCAGATGTTTGATGGGTCCTGGATATTATCTATCCTTTAACAGGAACCGGATGAGTCTTTGCTGCAGTTGCTCAAGTTCAGGCAAGGTAATCAGGTAATACAAATGCTTTTCCTCAGGAAAGACCTTAGAAGCTGACCAAGTGCCAGGTGTGGAGTGTGAATCCCCCCACTGCTAGGCGGGACCACTCCGGTCCCATGGATGATCAAGCCTTGGAGCGCCCGGCAGCATGGACAAGGCTGACCTGAAATGGCTTCTTTGAAAAATATCCTGGGAACTGGTTTTGCTGATGACTAATGACAAACACAATCTAAACCGTGGTTGAGGAGTTAGCTTCTTGAGACCACTTGCTCTGGATACTCTGAGATGGTAGAAACCTTGGGCTTTATGCTCAGGAAAATAACAAAGATAACACAACTTGCTACCGAATTCCTAGGTTTTGTTCTGGAGGATTTTTTTTTTAAAGATTTATTTATTTACGATAGAGGAGAGAGAGAGAGAGAGACAGGCAGAGGGAGAAGCAGGCTCCATGCCAGGAGCCCTATGGGGGACTTGATCCTGGGACTCGAAGATTGCGCCCTGGGCCAAAGGCAGGCGCTAAACCCCTGAGCCACCCAGGGATCCCCTGTTCTGGAGGATTTCAAGTGTAGAGTCACGCGAGCTGCCTCCCCCCACCCCAACGCTGGTCCAGCACATATGAGTCCCTACTTAGACCTGAGGGGGGCCGGGCGGGGAACACGTCCTCCGCTCCCCAAGTCCTCCCGCTCTCCGTGTCCTCCTGCTCTGTGCTCCCGCTCCCTGTATCCTCCCTCTCCGTGTCCCCCTCCTCGAGTCCTCTCACTCCCGCTCCCCGTATCCTCCGTGTCCTCCTGCTCTCTAGTCCTCCCACTCCCCGAGTCCTCTCGCTCCCGTGTGCTCCTGCTCTCGATGTTCCCACTCCCCGAGTCCTCCCGCTCTCCATGTCTTCATGCTCCCTGAGTCCTCCTGCTCCCTGTTCTCTGCTCTCCGTCCCCCACAGCGCATGGCTCAGATGGCCTCTGGTCCGAGTACTCAGGGCAGAGGGACTCGGTGAGTAAGAAGCGTGCAGAGGGATGCCACGGAGACTCATCCTGGCCTGAGAGATGGTGAGGGTGGAGTCTGGGTCTCAGCCGCTGCCCCCAGTCCCTGGAAGGCTGTCCCGGGCTCCGGGGTGATGTGTTGGATGCTCCCAGCTGGAGGCAAGGTGTCTTGATGGTCAGATGGCCAGCCAGAAGGATGAGGAAGCCAAGACCCAAAGACAGGCAGATGTTAGTCCCGCACTGAGAGGCAGGAGCACCGCAGCCCTGAGAGCTGTGCGAGGCACTGGGGGGGGGAGGCGTGTCTGGCTGGAGGGGCTGACCCGCGGACACCAGGACACCAGCGTGGGTGCAAACCTCCAAGCAGCCGCTGTGCAGGCATGACGCGGAGGTGAGCATGGACTTTGACTGCCGTGCAGCACCAGTCCTGGCTCAGCCTTGTAGAGTAGCTGCCGCCTGGAGCTAAGACCCTTCTGGTCCCGCCTACCCCGAGGCCCAGAGATTCCAGCAATTCCATCCTTCTGGGCCTTGCAGATGCTCCAAGCAGGGTCCTCATAGAGGCAGAGGAACAGGACAGGAAAGGAGGGGGAAAAAACACACACGCAGTTGTATTTTTATATATAGAATTTGTACAATATATTTCTCTTCATTTGTATATTTTACCCACAACTTAACATCTTTTTTACAGGCTGAACGTGCTCAGCTTGATATAATCAAAATTCTTTCTTTCAAACAAATAAGAAAAATTCAAAATCGTAAACCCGTAAGAAAACAAATTAAAAACGATGATGAAAATAAGTCACCCCTCCCACTGGGAGCAGTGTCCATGTTACAATATACAGGATTGGGGTCAGAATCGCTTTATCAGGCACATGTTTCCACGACACCGCTGTCTCCTACCTGGCGGCTTGGCCTCGACCAGTCTTGGCGTCCACTGCTCTAGACACTGTGGGCCCGCGGATGCGGGGAGCAGAGGTGGGGGCGGGGTGCAGGGTAGAGCAGCAGCTGAGCAAAGTGGATGCTGGGGGGCTCTGAGCAAAGTGGGGCCAGAGTGGCCAGAAGGACAGGGGTGAGAGCAGAGAGCAGCTCTGCGGAGGCCGGCCTCTCTGTAATTCAGCCTCCTGATGGGAAGACAGTGGGCAAAGGCGGTAGTGACGCCCCAAGAGCTGTGACCCTGCCGCCCGCCTGTCCTGGCTCAGTCAGCCAGCCTGGTCATGAGCGCGGACGGCAGGAGGCCAGGTGGGGAATGTACTGTCTTGTCTCCCAGGCCCCCTGTGTTGGAGCCGGGGCCCCCAGAGGACATGGGGTTTCCCCAGGGGTACAGCAGGGTGAAAGCACCCAACACCACAGGCCCAGGCCTCGGGCCTCTGCACAGCGTTTCAGGGCCTGCCCTCTGCTCCTCCCCTGGGCCCCTCACAGGACAGGTGGGCTGGGAGCCAAACTCCAGGGCTAGGGGACCGCCCCTCAGACTCCTGACCCAGAAAGCACTTCTGCAGGGAAGCCTTCCCACCCAGACCCTGCAAAGGGAGTTTTGGAGGCCACGGTGGTGCTAACCTGCTCAGCGTGGCCCTGGCTACAAGAGGCCTTCCCCGGGGCCCAGACGCCATCCTGCACTGGCTGCTGGCTCAGGTGCTATCCACGCCAAGTGCCACTAAGGCGCGGCCATGGCCCACCTTGCTCCCCAAAACACGGCTTTGGAAAGAGAGTCATCATTCTGCGATCATTAGGAGAACGGGAAACAGCATTCACTAGAACTAATGCAGTTACTGCCTCGTCACAGCCAATCAAGCAAGCGCTCCCAGAGGCGATGCGGTGTGTGACTATGACCATGGAGAAGAAATAAAATCATATATTTTTTGTGTGTTTTTTGTTTTTTTTTCACTTCTAAAATAAGTTCTCATCGGATAACACTTCAAGTCTTTACGTATAGAAGCTTTCACATGAACAGTGTGTCCTCTGAATGACCATTCCTTTGGGCACCCCTTGAGGCCTCGCAAGGCAGTTGTACAGTTGTTCTAAAAACATCAGGTGGAAATTGAAATATGTTAAAACAGCTAAATGCAGGCATGCTGGGAGCTGGTGTGTGAGCAATGCACGTGGGCGGCCTGCTGGCCTGTCCACGGGTTCTCGATCTCACCGAGGACATTGCGCGACAGCCAGGTGCATGCTTGGGGACCAGGGGGAGGCCAGGACAAGCTCGCAGCAGCTTTGGTCTGGACGCCCAGTCTCAAGAAAGCGCAGAAGAGCTCCCAGGCCAAGCAGGGGCCACTGGGGTCCTGGCGAGAAGGCAGCTCTGGGCAGACTGTGCTGACGTGAGGGCAGGGCCAGCAGCTCCAGCTCATGGATGTACAACCCCATCCACACAGGCTTCTTTCAGATCCTTCTGGGCTGTGGCTTCCACTGGAACCAACTCTGGCGAAGGTTGGTCTCCTTTCTCAAGGGCTCTGGCTGGCTGGCCGTCCTCACGCGCTGTGCCGTATGCAGGAGGCTAGCTCATGATGCGGTGCATTCTTGGAGGTGGAGTGCAAGTGGGAACTGAGGGGAAGCCGGGCACGGACGCCACAGCCTCTTCCTGAAGGAGTTCAGATGTCTGCTCTCAAGTCCTGGGGCTGAGCAGCTACTTGCATGTGCACCGTTCCAGGGCTAACACTCAACGTTCCAGAGGCGGGTTGCCTTGTTTGGGTAGTTGATGGCCAGGCTGATAGCAGCGACATTCTGCAGGGCCTGTGGAGGGACAAAGGGTCACTGCCAACGTCAAGAACCACGTGTCTGCTCACTCATGAGGTGTGGCCTGGACAGGACCCTCAGCGGAGCACTCATGTCTGGGGAGCAAGGCAAACACGAGCCCCAAGTGGTTCCCCTCACCCAGAGCAGCAGCCCAGAGACAGAGACAAATTCTCTCTCTGTGAACATAGGGTGGAAATATTATCACTGCTCCGAGGGGGGAGGGCAACGCTGGGGCCTCAGTGGGCCTGAAGGACCAGCCCAGCACGGCAGGAGCAGAGGGCGGCAGGGAGACAGGCAGAGCACGTCCAGCACCGCGGACAGGCTGGGGGTTAGAGTGAGGGCCGGAGGCCAGCCAGGGGCCAGGTGGGTGGGAGGGGCCCACAGGCTTGTGTGGCACAGGCTCCCCGTGCCATATGGTTGAACCTCAAACTCTGGCTGCGCATCCTGAGCCCTGAAACGAGGGGTCGGGGGCACTGTGGGGAGGAGGGAGACCTTCCTCTGCCCACGGGGCTCAGGACCTCCTAGTTGATGCGGATTCCTGCTTCCAAGCAGGCACCCAGAGCCTCCCCCAGATGGGTCTGCTCCCGCGTGACCCTGGGCAAACTCCTGTTGGAGCCTCAGTGTCCCCACAGGTGCCCAGGAGAGTGGGACCACAGGCTCTCTGACAGTCAAGGGGTGTCTGTGTGGTGGCAACCGTCACAGCGATGCTGAGACCTGATTCTGCCCTTGCCACCTGCACGCTCTCAAGCATGTGGGGACATTCCCAGAGGCCTGTGCACGCCGGGACAACGGCAAGGCACCAGTTGGAGGCCTTCTGCCAGGACGGATGGAACAACCACTACCCTCCTCAGGAACGATTTTATTTTGAAAAATATAGCTGTTTTCTCACAGAATGTTACTATTAACATGGAATGAGTACACTATTTCTTACAATGAACTAATGAATGTTTCAGTTTTAATTTCTAAACTTAAAGTCTAGTTTAATGTCTAGCGGCATATGATCAATACGTAAAACACACATAAGCAAAAGCTTTTTAGGATGCTCAGTAATTCAGCAGAGAGGGGAACCTGACCCCGAACCCTGAGGGAACCTCAGCACGCTGTTAATTTAAGGCACTGGTTGTTTCGGTTTCAAAGACACCAATCCTTGCTAGCATCCTCCAAGCCACGACCCCACATGAACAATGCTGATAAATGGGCCAAGTGCTCTCGGACACCAGGAGGCAACCGGGTGGGGACAGAGCCCCATGCAGACCCCGGGGGATGTGGTGATGGGGTGGCCAGCTCTGGCGGAGAGACAGTACCTGTGCCGCGCAGCGGAGAAGGTGGTCGTCCGTGGTCAAGGCCAGCAGATACTCCTGCAGCAAGCCGAGCTCCTGGGGAGGGGCACAGGGGCAGAGGCAGCGAGCAGCACCCAGGGGACACCAACCCAAAAGCACACAGTCTCGCCTGGTGATGCCAGGCACCTCACTCGAGGGCTGCAGAAGGGGCTGGACCAAGAGGAGCCCGAGGCCTGGTTCTGGGGACTCTGCCCTGACTCACGCACGGGAGGACCAGGTAGGGGCTCCTTCCTCATGTGGACACCGGGGGGTAAGCCAGAGAACTCTGAAAGGCCTCTCGTGTCTCACATTTAGTGAGCCGCCTATGATCGGGGAGGGAGAACCAGGAGAGCCCCTCATTTCATTTTCTAGAACACACTCCTGGTAAGGACTGAGCCAAGGCAGTTCTTCCCCCATGGGCTTTAGGCCTGACCAAGCAGGCAGCGTTCCTGGGGGTCGGGCAGAGTGGGGATCTGGGGCTGCAGGCGACACCTGCCCAGCCGGGTGGCGGAGGTGGCACCCGCGGAACCCTCACCTGGGCGCGGTTCTCGGTGACGAAGAAGAGCTCAGTGAGGGCACGGTGCAGGGGGAGGAGGATGCCGGGTGAGGTCACATCCTCGAACAGGCTATACTCCATGTGAGTGAAGAGCTGCCACAGGGGCTTTAGCAGCGCAAGGTCACAGAGGTCGCTGTGGGGAGCGGGGCCAGACGTGAGACAGACGCCAGGGATGGGCTCCCCCCACATCTAGTAAAGTCATGACCTTCCCCCAAAATGGCTAAAAATATTCACTAGCAGCAGAGAGGAAAGGAGCAGAACCCCCACGGGGGCTCCAGGAAGCAGGGACCCTGCAGTAGGCACAGAAACCATCTCAACGGTTGCTGTGAAGAGCTTCCACTGATGGTGGGAAAATCCTGAGAATAATGTTAATGGGGAAAAAAGCAACACATAAAACTACACATACAAAATAACACTAAAAAATGAAAACCCAGCTGTACACACAGTGCTGTGACCGTGATAAATGCAATCCACCCAATACATTCTCCGCGCTTGTCCCAGTCGATTTCCTAGACTTTCTGCAATGCTCACTGCCTCAACAATCAGACCACAAGACATTCACATGGCAGTGACAACCGTTATCACAATCTTAGGCTCACAAACTCAAGAAATGTGCTAAAGAGGTTGCCTGGGCCAGAGCCCTTCACCATTCCCTGGGTCTCTGCTGAGACTCGCTGACACGTTCGGCTCAGAACGTGCTTTTAATTCCACTTCAACACCCTTCAGAGAAGAAAAGTTATGATGCAAATAATACCCTGGGCCTCGCTACATGACTTTACGCATATATCACCTTAAATTTTGCCTTTTCTGTGGTGTGTGACCTTTTGTACACCTACTCTCGGAGCCAATCCCTTCCTCCTGGAGAAGCCAGTCTTCCAAAAGCAGAGCAATGGGAAAACCTGGCCTGATGCAAAGGGACAGCTCAACAGCTGTAGGAAAGTGCTCAGGGAGCAAGGTCGATGCAACTGTGCAGCCCACCCCGCTTCCATCCGTCCATCCGTCCGTCCGTCTGTCTATCCGCCCACCTCAGGGGCTGAGGAAGGTCTGCATGTAGCAGGAGTGCACCTACAATGCAGCCAGGAAGGGCCCAGCGCCTGATGACAGTTTCCAATCCATCACTCAACCAGACAGTTCTCACTGCAGGACATGGCAGCACCAACAGCCACCCCGCTGGCTCTCTCCCTCCCCCTGCCAGCCTGCACACACACAGACAGCGCCTCCTGACTTGCTTATGGCCCCATCCTATCCCTAAAGACGACCTGTTACTCAGACATCACTCCACTGACTGGCACCCTGTGTCTGTGTGTCTTAAAAATGCTGGGGGGAGAGCGCCTGGGGGGGCCCAGTCATTTAAGCATCTGACTCTTGATTTCGGCTCAGTTCATGATCTTGAGGTCGTGAAGTCAAGGCTCCCCCCCCCCCCCACACACACACATTGGACTCTGTGCTGGGCATCTGCTTAACACTCTCTCTCCTCTGCTCCCCACCTCACCCCACATTCTCTATTAAGAAAAGAAATGCTCACATTCTCTATTAAGAAAAGAAATGCTAGAGAGAAAGACTGACCCCTGACAGGCCAGGATGCGAGTGTGGACAACGCATGTGGCACAGCTGCCAACACCGCTGTCTGCAATGAAGAACAATGTCTTTAATACCCACATCTACACAACACTCTATGGGAGACCCTAGCTGGTGCAAACAGGCCAAAAAAAAAAAAAAAAAAAAAAAAAGGTTTCCAAGGACCAAGAGGAAAACCTAAAACCCGTTATGATTTGTGGGGTCTGAGACAACAGGATTGTGCTCTGAACATTCTATACAAACCCTCTTAGAGTCAACAAACAGAGCATGGTCATTGCACACAAAGGAAATACACAAAATTATATATAGCAAAAACAAAAATAAGAATTCTAAAAAAAAAAGAAAAAGAATTCTAAAACACTAACTGCAATGGCATCAAAACCATTAACTACCTAGAAATAACTCTCACGGAATGTTGTGTGGGCCTCTCCACAGAAACCTGTGGAACATCATCAGACCCGAGCAGTGGAGGCCTGCAGAGGAGCTGACACATAATGGCTGTGGAGCAGGGGACTCAGTCTTCTCAAGAATCAAACAAAATCCCATCAGGTGAAGAGGTGTGTGCGTATGTCATGCACAGACAACAACACATGCATTAGGAACAATACAAAGTCCCAGAGGCTCTAACCAGAGCAATCGAGCCAGAAAGAGAAACAAAAGGTATCTACATTGGAAAGAAGATGTGCAACTGTCTGTTTGCAGACGACATTCTATACAGAAAACACCAAAGATGCCACAGAAACACTGTTAAAACTACTAAACTCAGTAAAGTTACAGGACAAAAAAATCAATACAGAACATCAGTTGCATTTCTATACACTAACGAGCCATCAGAAAGAGAAAGCAAGGAAACAAACCAACTTACAGTAAGATAAAAAAGAATAAAATACTTAGAAATAAATTTTAACACAGATGGTAAACAATCTGTACAATGAACACTGTAAACATTGATGAAAGAAACTGAAGACACAAATAAGTGTAGGGGACAATTTGTGTTCCAGGACCCCAGGAATACTGTTAAAATGTTCATGCTGCCCAAAGCAATGTACAGATTCCATGCAGTCCCTATCAAAATCTCAATGGCACTTCCACAAAAATAGGAAAAACAATCCTAAATTCATATCAAACTACAGAAGACCTTGAATAAACAAATCAAAATTGAAAAAGAACAAAGCTGGAGGCATTGCACTTACCGATCTTAAACCATAATACAGAGCAATAGTAATGAGAATAGGATGGTATTGGAATAAAAACAGGCATAAAGACTGATGTACAGGACAGAGAGCTAAGAAATAACCCAAGCATATACAATTAATATTTGACAAAAGTGCCAAAAATGTGCAATGGGGAAAGGACAGTCTCGTCAACAAATGTGTTGGAAACATGGGACGGCCACATGCACAAGCACGAGGCTGGCCCCGTCTCTTACACCACACACAAAACCAACTCAAAGCAGACTAAAGAGTTGAATGTGAGGACTCCAGCTGTACAACACCTACAAGAAAACATAAGGAGTAAGCTCCTTGATGTTGGTCTTGGCAATGATTTTCTGAATTTGACACCGAAAGCAGTAATAAAAAAGTGGGACCATATCAAACAAAAAAGCTGCCCAGCAAAGGAGACCAGCGACACATGAAAAGGCAGCCTATGGAATGGAGGAGCTACATAAACCACAAACCAGGCGAGGGGTTAATATCCAAAATATACAAGGAATTTGTACAACTCAATTTCAAAAGAACCCAAATAACCTAATTGGAAAATGGCCACACAGGACCTGAGCAGACATCTTGTCACAGAAGACATGTAGATGACCAACAGACTCACGGAAAGACAGATGCTGTACATGTCTCATCAAGGATATGCAAATCAAAACCCCGAGATCTCGCTGTGCCCATGGGAGCACAAGTAACTCTCCTTCCGTGGGTATGTACATGCACCACATTTGTGTTCTCCACTCTTGCACCGATGGGCACTCCGTCTGTTTCCACACATCGGCTACTGTGAACATCTGAGTGTAGGAGACCCTGCCATTTGTGATACCGATGGACCATGAGGGCATTGTGCCCAGTGGAATAAACCAGAGAAAGACAAACCCTGTGACCTCACATATATGTGGAAACCAGAACCAACCAGATAAACAAACCCATAGACACGGGTGGTTGGTAGGGGCTGGGGGCGAGGAGAGGAGGAGGGGCTGGGGTGAGGAACAGATGGGGAGGGGCAGGGATGTGAAAGAAAAAGCAATTACGCTTCAAGAACTCAGGAAATATCTTCATGACCCCAAGATGGAAAACGGCAAAAATTTCCTAAGCACAACACAACAAAAGCACTACGATGTAAGAGAAAAGACTGATGAACTGCAAGATATTAAAATTAGAAATGTCTTTTCATCAGACTCCACTGAGAGAGAAATGCAAGTCCCGGTGTGGGAGGAGGGGCTTACGGTGCAAACTCCCCGCAAAGGACCCATGCACATCGGCTCACCTGTGGGTGCAGCATTGCACAATCCTCAGAAGCAGGTGGATGGCTTTCAATCGCTGATGACCAGTCTGGCGACAAGCCACCCCCACCAGCCACTCCCAAATTTTGGCCAGTGGGAGGTGTGGCACAACTCTTTCTTCTGACAACATCTGCTTCAAAATCTCGAAGCCTGGCCCACACCCACAAAACACAGTTATTTTTAAAATATTAGCTGCTTAAGTTTTAATAAATATAAAAATATAATAAAACCATGATCATTTAAATTTTGCCTAAAATTATGCCTTTTATAAAAGCAACACAGGAACACCATTTTCAGTTTTCCCTTTTTGCAAAATGCCCTGCAAATTCTTTTTCTTTTTTTTTTTTTTTAAAGATTTTATTTATTTATTCATGATAGACACACAGAGAGAAAGAGAGAGAGAGGCAGAGACACAGGCAGAGGGAGAAGCAGGCTCCATGCCAGAAGCCCGACGTGGGACTTGATCCCAGGACTCCAGGATTGCGCCCTGGGCCAAAGGCAGGCGGCTAAACCACTGAGCCACCCAGGGATCCCTGTGCCCTGCGAATTCTAAGAGAAAAAGCATGTCTGTAGGACCCCGGGAACAGGTGGCTCTTGTATCCATTTATGTTTATGAGTGCAGGACATGTGTGCAAGTCTCGGAGGAAAGCACCTGCTGTGACACTAAGACCAGGGACATTGCAGCACCTGCACACATGGAGGGTCCCTGGCGCGAAGGCCACACAAAGGAGAGAACAGAGCACACACCTGTCTGGAATCGGCCCAGGTGTCCAGCTGTCACAGTGAACTTGTAACCCCACTCCGTGTTGCTCATGTCAGAGGTGAAGCGGTAGTATAGAGTATCCCCTGGGTCACAAAGAAACAGAAACAGCTCAGGACACTGCAGCAACAGGGAATGCAAGTGACGTGCTCCTGATGAAAAGGGCTGACCCTGTGTGACCCCCCACAACACCCCTCTCCTTGGTACTGATACTAAGAGCCCAGAAGACCGAGTGCTCCTTTACTACCTGGAAGCTCAAAATCCTTCCATTTCTGCTGAGACCCACTGAAAGTGTGTCGATCCTGCTGGAAGTCGCTACTGCTGGACATGGCTAGCTCGTCACAGCCCTCCTCTGTGCTACACTGCGAGTCAAATTTGATCGAGAGGTAGATTGCACCAGGGATGTGGACTTTATCCTGGGGAGGGGACACAAGAACACTGTCAATCCTGACGGCCTGTCTCCGGCCGCATCCTGTAACTGTAAGTGAAGGGGGACGGGGAATGCACTGGCCATGAGACGGAGGGCAAGGGACCCCGAGGTGCAGCCAGCCAGGTTCCCAGGCCCACACTCAGTCTCCCTGTTGAAGGTGCCAAGGGTTCCCTGCAAGGACACTGCTGCAGGAAAAGCGACCTCCCCCAGGCCCAGAGGCCCTTGTTTCCTATGAAAACAGGGTCGGAAGACCGGGCTGGGGAGGCAGACTGCAGCTCACACTATGGGAGCCCCTTCTCGGCCAGGGCTGCCCAAGGGGAACGGCCACTGTGGACGATGATGAATCCCTGGCGACCCTCACGGTCGGGCCTGCCAGCCACGTGTGCAGGCCATACCTCAAAGCTGGTGTTGTTGTTATACGGGTGCTTTGACTCTCTCACTTGCACCTCCATCCCCGGCTCCTCCATGAACTGGCAGGCGGCCAGAGCCATGGTCCCCAGCATGCTCCCTCGGCAGCCCTGAAGCACCTTCCGCAGGATCTGGGGGACAGGAGGCAGGAAGGAAGAGGCGTCCATTTCAACCCAAGGCCCATCCAGAGGGGCTGGCTTCACCCTGGGCCCTGGCCCCACCCCTGGGCCAGCTCCCTCAGTTGCCCCTCACTGGGGACCAGGACACTCCGTGCCTCCTGGAAACACTCTGTGGGATCTCTGAGGGAACCAACAGGGCCGCTCAGAAGGGGTCCCGGGTCTGTAAGAGTCCTGAGCCAAGCACGGGGATGCACGGAAAAATAATCACAGTCCAAGGGCACACATGCTGCAGCATGTGGAAGTGGGGACTCCGGGGGGAGGCCATGCTGCTCTCCGGCACCTCCAATGAGAGACGCTGCTGCCAGGACCCCAGGGACTGCGATCTCCGCTCAGAGACTGAGACACTGAGTCTCTGGGTTCTGAGATGGGCAAGTCAGGGAAGACAAGGAACGCTCACTTCCTGAGGAACCTTCCCATAGGCCATGCTTGAGCCCGTGTGAGACAGGGGGAGGGCGTGTGGCATGTGCGGATGCCACGACGAGGGGGATGATGGGGTGGCAGTGATGTGATACAGGTTTTCTGTGCTCAGAAGCTGGGAAGGTGCTGACAAAACTTCCCAGCTCAGCTGGAGGTGGTGCCCACGGAGTCCCCTGTCCAGACCAGGCCATGTGGTTCTACGTGGCCCCTCTGGGTGTTCACCCCAGGAAGCCTCGCTAGCCCTGGGACTGCTCTCAAAGACGACACTGAAGATTTGACGTTAAGAACGAGACCAGAACCAGAGGCCTAGATGCTGAGACCTGGAGTGTGGGGTTAGACTACGGACCACACTTGCCTTCCAGAGGCTGGGGGCCTCTGACAGCTTACAGTACAACAGGTGAAAGTGCCCTGGGGCAGACGGCCCTGGTGGCTTCCTGGACCATGGGAATAGGCCCTCAGCCATAACTCACCCCGTGGCCTGGGCTTGGCATGGTATGACAAGAGATGGGCTAGGAAGGGTGCAAAGCCAGGCTCCATGGGACCGCGATGGAAGGTTCTCTCCACACACCTAGTCTGCATCAGGCTGTGAACTCAGCTCTGGGCCAGGACTTGCAAGAGCCCAGCCATGAGCCCCCTGCCCCCGACCCCGCATCTGCTGCACCACAGCTGTCACACAGCCACACAGGTCACCTTCCTCCAGGAGGGTCCTCACCAGGGGGACCTGTTCAAGTGTGGGGAGTGGGGGCAGAGGGTGAGCGGAGAGGGCAAGGGCCTAGCCCAGCCTGCTTCACAATCACCTTCTCCCACTGGTGCTTCTCCTCCAGCTGCATGAACATGTCCAAGATGTAGGTCATGTGGGCAGGGCCGCTGAGGTCCAGGGTGTCCTCGCTCACTGGTACGTGCCCCGGCCACTCGGCGAGCAAGGATGCCAGCACATGGCGGGCATACAGGACAGCTGTTGCTTCGTTCACGCGGAACAGGTACTCCCGGATGGCCCGCTTGCTCTTGCCATTCAGCTCCTTGTGCAGGAGGGCGGTGCTCTTGCTGCGCCGCTGTTTGGCGTAGCTATGCTGCAATTCACTCTCAGTGCTGGAGATCAGCTTCTGGGTCACGGGGTTGGATTCGGCCGTGGCCTGGTCACAGCGGGCAGGCCGGGACTGCAAACCCAAAGACCCCCGTTACCATGGCCTGCACCCTCACCACCAGGCAAGGCAGGGGCAGACACCAAAGGCAGAGGCAACGTACCAAACACGGTAAGATGATCATGTCTGTATCCACGGCTTTGGTGCTCTGTTCCTCCAGTCTCAGGCCCCTACTGGGCTGCCATCTCTGAGCCAGGGTGCGAATCCTCTCATCTGTGGTGAGTTCATCCCCATCAAACCTGGAGAGAAGGGGGCGGGGGGTGGGAGTGAATGGGTGACGGGCACTGGGTATTATTCTGTACGTTAGTAAACTGAACACCAATTAAAAAAAAAAAAAAAAAAAAGTCTGCTTTGCTAAAATGTTTTCTTAGAAAAATTTTATATGGCTTGGTGCTAGGGAAAATGTAGAATCTATATGTGAAATATATTCAAGGAAAAAATGTGGAGAATTGAAGTGGATAATTTGATAGAAAAAAATAAAACTTATTGAAGGTAATAAAAGTTTAAAAAAAAAAAAAAAAAAAAAAAACCTGGAGAGAAGGGCACAGGGCTGGGTTCATACACACAGGACACCAGGAGTTCAGGCCGCAGCAGTCAGAGCTGCTCTCCTGGTATTCTGCAATCACAGCACTGTCCCCATGTTCTGCCATCTAGATTCAGGCACTCACTGCCTCTCACATGCAGACGTCCTTATACATCTTGCTGGCAGGAGACATGAACCATCCCTCAGGATCCATGCTCCCTTATCTTGGAAACAAAGTCCCCAGAACTTTTAGCAAGACACACAACCGCCCAGCTGTGACAGGGTCCTCAGCCCCTCTTCAACTACCCAGGGTAATGCCAGTAGGTTCTTGCCACAAGAGGAGCCTACCCTCAAGCAGCTGGGTGGGGGGTGCACCCTTCTACCTGCCCTCCTTCCTCTGGGCTGGAATGCAGGTGGGTATACGTGAGCCATGTGATGACGCACAGGAGAGCAACACCCCTGGGGCACAGGGCCACTGCACGGGGCACATCCGCCTACCCACCCTGGATGCCACGAGAGGGAAAACCAGTTCTATCTTCCCGGACCCCATATCTGTGGGTTGCTTAGTTACAGCAGCTTAGACTGGACCCTGTCTCATTTTGTAGGGGACTTGAGGCAACATTTAAGAAATACAAGAAAATAGAAATATAAAATAAAACAAAAGAAAAACTAAATTGGAATTGAATGTAAGAATAAGAAGTCAAAAGTAGGATGTGACAGGACAGAGGGGGAAATTGTTGCAGACAGGTAAAGTTCCACACACATTTGGGAGCAGAGCCCAAGCAGCAGTTCCAAGCTTCCTGACCAAGAGAAAGGCAGCATTACTAACTTTACAATAAGCCTTAGGGAAAACCCACGGAAACACCGTGCAGGGGTAAACACACAGCACCCTGCCCGGGGCAACAATGCAGGGAGCCTGGCATCAGCCTGCACCCAGGAGGGACACACAGCATAGCACAGAGAGGACGCAGCCAACACGGCGGGATGGGCTTCCACGGCACTTCATGAAGCCATGAACCAGTTCCACGTGTTGGCCTCGCAGGGGATGTGGCCCAGAGCTTGCTGGCAGGAAACCATCACGGCCCTGCCCTCTGTGTCCTTCCATCCCTGTGTCAGCTGCACCGCGGCTCCCTCACCTCTTCTGAACCTCCAGGAAGAAAGAATCCGTCCTTTTCATCTGCAGCTCGTAGATGGCCCGGAGGATGTGCAGAGGAGCATTGAGCGCATCGTGCGCCATCTGAAGGCCATGGGAGGAAGCACAAGAGATGATTTAAAACTGCTTCAGGTGGGACACCTGGGTGGCTCAGCGGTTTGGCACCTGTCTTCGGCCCAGGGCATGATCCTGGAGTCCCGGGATCGAGTCCCACATCGGGCTCCCTGCATGGGGCCTGCCTCTCCCTCTGCCTGTGTCTCTGCCTCTCTCTCTCTCTCTCTCTCTCTGTGTCTCTCATGGATAAATAAAAAATCTTTAAAAAAAAAAACAAAAAACTGCTTCAGGGCATCCTTATCCTCTGAACTCAAAACGGATAAAACGGTTTTCCAAAGTTACCACGGGCTATAATTACTGAGTATCATGTGGTCACTTAAAGCAAATAAAATTATAAGCTCTAAAACTTGGACTGTAGGATCTGCTCTGCTACTAGAAATTCACAGGAAAACGTAAAGCATGGAAATACGAGGCCATCACGTGCAACAGCTGCCACCCACCGCAATGGGCCCACTGCTCGCTGCTTCGCAATTGCCACGTACTGAACTTTGACAACTGGCACCTGAGTCCAAAGAGGTGCTTCCTTCTGGTTTCTGAGTAACTATACTTGCTTTTCCCATCGCCACCCCACACTCTCTGACTCTCCCGGCAGTCACTGAATGTGCAGGGAAGAGCGTATCCCCAGGGAACATAAATAAGAAAATGCAATTCAGAAGCCACGAGGGGACGCCATGCCTGGAAGGGCTGCAAAGTATGAGCAAAACTGCATGTGCTTATTTCATGGGACAGATATTTAAAGCTTTTAGACCCATAAAGCCCAAAAACTACTGTTGCAAGAGCTTCTTTCTTCTGGATCAATTCTGCAAAATTCAGACTGAGTCTTCAGGAAGTGACCTCTCAGCACATCAGACTGAGGCATTTTCACACAAAGGGAGCAAAGAATCCATCCCTCGGAGTCCCCTCTCCGTCCACACCTCAGCCCCAGAACTCACCAAGAAACATATTCTGGTAGGCTCGTCCAGGCTCTCCAGAGGGTCTAGCTTCTTTTGGTCTGGCTCACCAGGGCTGCTGACTGTGCCATCCACCTCCTCCTCTTGGTCTCCTCTCTCATCTCGCTCCAGGGCTGTGTGCTCAGCCGAGGTATGGCTCTCCTTCTTGGAGGAGTACAGCATGATGGACAGGATCTGCAGATGGGAAACGGGTAGGGCAGGGGTGTGGTGGTGCCATGAGTGAGGAGGTCATGCAGATCTCTAACCCTCAGATGGTACAAAATATTTGCCCTAACTTTGTAAAAGATACAGCAATTCCCAAGACAATGTAAAATTAATAAAACAAAACAAAACAAAACATGTTCAATTTACCTGAAATCAAAAAAATACCTACTGAAACCACGAAGGATCGTTTACTAACTTTGCTGCTGACAACGTCAATTGGGCTCACTTTTAGAACGCACTTTGTTAATGAAATATAAGGAACTATGACAATGTCTCCTGCCTCTGACCTAGCCAGTAACTCACCTTTTAGGAATTACGTAAAACGTGCTATGGTCGATGAAGCTGAAATCCACCTTCATGTATCACTTGCAGCCATTACCCTGGTGATTCAGGGAAGTGGCCACCACACGCGCTCACTGCGTCTCAATGCCATGCACTGTTTAACCTGAGTCTATGCGTGTGACAGGGATGCAGATGGAAACAACCAGAATAAGGCAATACATAAAATATTAACAAAGGCTGTGTTTGTGGGGCAGAATTTGAAATTTTCCTTTCTTTTCCAGATTTCAAATTTTCTGCACTGTAGTTCTATTACTTGAGTCATAAAAAAATTTCGTTTTAAAATGTTTCCTCTGATGCTCTCCAGGTTTTGCATTATAACACTTCAGCAGTTTCCTGAGACCTAAGCAAACCTTCTCGTGGCGCCAGAGTGCAGGCTCTTGGCACTCAGCCTGTGTGTGATGGAGCGTGGCTGGTGGACCTCTGCCCGCACAGCAGCCATTCTTGGACCTGCGGCTGCCCCGCAGTGCACAGAACCACACAGAACCTCAGTAATGCCACAGAGAAAAATCTGAGGCCCAGGAGGAACTGTGAGAAGGTAAAAATTATTGACTTAAATCCTTCATAAAATAAACATGACCAAGGACAAATTCAGAGTTAGGGACAAAGGGAAATGATAATTCAAGGACACATTTCATCACTGTAGCGCCATGAGTGGCCGTGCGCTTCCGTAACATACTTCCCCTCCGGTGCTCTCTTTTTTTTTTTTTTTCCCTCCGGTGCTCTCTAAACAAACATCAGATTCATTCTCCCCCGACAGGGAGGGCAGGGGTCGGAATCCCTGTTTCCAAGAGGGGACACAAATCTAGGCTCGGCTCTGGGACTGCACAGCATGGCATGCACAGGGCAGTGCTGGCCATGGCCACCCCCCTACTCAGTCCACACAGGGACCTACCCGCCAGCAGCAGGCAGTGCAGCAGCAGGACCCACACCCACTGCTTACCTCCAGATCCCGGAGGAGCCACGTTTTACTGAAACCAGTCCCTTTGCTGCACTTTTTCACCAGCAGCTTCAGCAAATCCGTCTGAAGGAAGGTGGTGTGGGTCTCTTCAAAACTGTGAGCCTGCCAAACACAAGGGACACACCTGCCGCTGCCTCAAGGGAAGTAGCACGAGCCAGATGGGAGGAGCCCAGTCCCATTGAGTGGCCCAGGTCAAGGCATGCAGAAATCCCAGAGTTGGCAGGAGGATGAAACAGCGAGCCTCAGCCCTCACCTGAGTCCATCTGCTCGGTACGTCCCCGTCAGCAAGCCGAGGATACCCTGGGCTTGAGCCACGTCCTGCACCAGCGGCCCCCTCCGGGCTCTGCCTTCCCAAAGGCTTCCCTGTGTTCTTTGGACCAAAGCCTAAATTCTGACTCATGGCAGATGGGGTGCTGCAGACCCCCTGCCTGCTCCCCTGCTCTCTGTCCTGAAGGCCTGGGGGTATCCTCCTGCTGCTGACAACCGCTCTCCCTGCACATGTCGCTCTGCCCAGATTCCTCATCCACCACTTCACGTGTCACCACCTTGCAGGGCCCGTGCTGTGTCCCTGGCAGGTTAGACTGTCAGCCCACCTTCTCTTGAGGTCAGTGCCACACAGCTCCACTTGGCTCTTGTTGCTCAACAAATATGTATCAAAACAGATTCAAAGAAATAGTTTGTGCCCTCAGGGCATTTATTTTCTCTTTCCTACCATAATCAAACAACTAAAACAAGGGGTGCCTGGGTGGCTCAATCGGTTGAGCATCTGCCTTCAGCTCAGGTCATGATCTCACGGTCCTGGGATCGAGACCCGCATTGGGCTCCCTGCTCAGTGGGGAGTCTGCTTCTCCCTCTGCCTCTCCCTCTCTCTAATAAATAAGATCTTAAACAAACTAACTAAAACAAAGCAGGTTGTGATAAATGCCGTGTAGGCAACAAATAGCAGCTGCAGAGCCTCAGAGCCCTCAACACGTGCTCAGAGCTGGGCCAGAGCCAGACCCCATCCATGCTGACTTTGTGTTGCCAAGCCCTTCTGTGGCCTCCTGGGCAGTTCTGCCCAAGTCCAGGGACCCACAGGCTGTTAAAATGAAACTCTTCTCTCACGGCAACTTCTGAGGGGAAGATCCTCCTAAAGGTGATCCCTTCCTTTGTCAGGCCCCTCAGGTACCAGAAGACCCACGTTCCCACAAGCAGGGGCTTCTTGTCTGACACCAGCTACCCCCCACCCCTGGCTCCTGACATATCTGCTCCTTCCACCCCAACCACCAAGCCTATGGCTACGGGTTCCACGGGAGGCTGGTCCCCTGGTTCTCTTCTCCTTGCCCTATGATGGCCCCAAGGGAAGTGGGAAACTATTCTCTCCGGTTTCTGCCCATCTGCCATGGTGCCATGCCCATCAGGCAAATACTTGGTTCCATGAAACAGTACTAAAAAAATATAAAGAACTGATACTGGGAAAATTATGTTTCTTCCCTAAAATTATCCTTGTGCAAGACCCCAAGCATTCCCAAAAATAATCATGATTCTTTGGCTAACCATCCACCAAAATTAGATGGCACTTCCTTGCAGTAAATGCCCCACAGACACTAAATCACAGCAATTCACTAGCAACTGGAAAGTCACCATTACCTTTAGTGTTTTATACAGTCCTTTCAGGGCCAGAGACAGGACCCATGTTGCTTCTACTGCCTCAGGACATTGGCTGTCCATACTGGTCTGTAGAAGGTGACTGGCGATAAAGGCAAAGTGCCGGGAGTACTGGCTCAGCTGGGCCTGAGAGCTGCTGCATTCCTGTCCTTTCTGGACCAGCTGGTAGTCCTTCACTGGAGGATGATGTCAGGCAGGAAGAGAAAGGCATGAAAGTACAGTGAATGCTTCCTGCAGCTAAGGCTCTTCCCCAGTAACGTGCCTTACCAAAGCAAGAACTGCAGGTCCCAAAATACAAATTACCCTGGCTGGCTTGCAGGTGAGCAAAGAAATGGCACTGGGCCACCAAGAGAGACAATTTACATGCCTATTGTGCACAAACAGGCTGTCTCCAAGTGTTAAAGGGACTTCTTAATAGAGCATGGAGGTGGAACTTCTACTTCCAAACAAAACTAAGACAGACTGGATGGACTCTCCTATCCTAAACAAACAGAGCATTAAAAAATATATAAGAAACAATGGTTTGCAGACATGAGGCAAAAAGTAGTACAGGACTATGATCCCTGATAGAAGAGACATAAACCAGAGCAGCTCTCCCACCACCTGGCTTTCAGGAGACAATTTCCAGGCTCTAGAACAGGGACCAGAAAGCTAAGCAGAGTCCTATAGGTCTCAGTGAACTGATGATAAAGAGGTGAGCTTTCAGGGAAGTCAAGGCAGCAAGAATTTATGGGGCAGATGATCACAAAGAAGGGAGATGCACAGATACAGAGAGGGTTTGGGAGACCTCTGTGCAAAGCCACAGAAGCTTCCTCTTGGTTGAGTATGACCCGCACAAACATGTGGCAAGAAACCACCTAGTTCTAGGAAAGCAGTAGGATGAACGATTCTTGGAGCTCACAGAGCTGGGACTATTGTCTCTCCCCCCGTGAGAGTAGATGTTTCTTTGAGGGGGAGAGGGAGGACAAAACTATTTGAAGACAGGGACGCCTGGGTGGCTCAGCGGTTGAGCTTCTGCCTTTGGCTCAGGGCCTGATCCCAGATTCCCTGGATGGAGTCCCACACCGGGCTCCCCAGAGGGAGCCTGCTTCTCCCTCTGCCTGTGTCTCTGCCTCTCTTTCTGTGTCTCTCAGTAATAAATATATAAAATCTTAAAAAAAAAAAAAAAAACTATTTTGAAGACATAATAGCTCAAAATTTTCTGAATTTAATAGAAACTGTAAATCTACAGATCAATAAGCCCCCAAGAAGAAACAAATAAAATCACGTCCAGGTATATCCTAATTAAAATGCTAAAAAACAATGACTAAGAAAAAAAATCTTTAAAGTAGCCAAAGGAAAAGAGACACATTTGAAGAGTAATAGAGAATGAGAGCAAACCTTGTGGTAGAAACTAGGTATGCCATAAGTAAATGGATCAAAACCTTTTAAGTATTCAAAGAAAAACTCTTGGCCTAGAATTTCATATGCAACAAAATTATCTTTTGAAGATAAAATCAAAATAAATATAAATATTTGGTAGGACAAATCAAAACAAAAGCTCTGTAGCAGCAGACCTGTGATACAAGAAATGTTAAGGGAGGTTTTTCAGCTTGAAGAATGATACCAGGTAGATACCTGAGTTTACCCAAAGGAATGAAATGTACCAGAAATGATAAATATGTCAGTAAGTAAATATAAAATATACTGTTTTTTCATTTTAAAATCTTTCTTAAAGTACCTTTTATTTTTTTTATTCATTTAAATGAGAACTCTTTTTCTAAAAGATATATTTATTTACTTGAGAGAAAATGTGTGTGCATGTGAACAAGCTGGGGGCAGGGCACAGAGGAAGATGGAGAGAGAGAGAATCTTAAGCAGACTCATCCCAGTGTGGGGCTCAATCCCACTACCTGAGCTGAAACCAAGACTGGATGTTTTACTAACTGTGCCACCCAGGTGCTCCAAAACATCTGACTTTTTTTAAAGAAAAATAATGTTTTATTCTGAGGTTTATAATGTATAGAAGTAAAATGTGTGACAATTAGAGCACCAAGGAATGGGGGTTAGAAATACAAAATCCATGCTTCCTCACTACATGTTAAGAGGTAGAATATTATTTGAAGGTAGTCCCAGCCCACCCGGCTGGAAGGCAAGCGCTCCATCAGGTGGCAGGGCACGGCTCAAAACTCCACTCAGCAGAGCTCACTCACTATGCCCTGAGGCACACGCAGGAGCGTGCCCAAGAAATCCACTTTAAATGGAAAGACAGGGCAGCCTGGGTGGCTCAGCGGTTTAGCACCACCTTCAGGGCATGATCCCGGAGACCCGAGATCGAGTCCTGCGTTGGGCTCCCTGCATGGAGCCTGCTTCTCCCTCTCTCTCTGTGTGTCTCTCATGGATAAATAAATAAAACCTTTTAAATAGATAGATAGATAGACAGACAGACAGACACAGATAGGTCACAGTGAGCATACACACCACATGAATGTCAGTAATAAAACAAACGCTAGAGAAGCTACATAAATAGTAAAGTCAATTTCAGCCAAGGAATATTATCAGACATAAAAAGGATATATTTTGTACTGAGTTTAGAAACAGTTATGGTTAGAGTCCTCAACACTCCTCTCTCAGTAATCATTAGGACAGACAGAAAACCAGTAAGAGCATGGAAGACTTAACACTATCCACTGATTTGACCTGAATGACATCTACAGCCAACAACCCAATATATGAATCTTTTTTTTTTATTAAGGATTTTTTATTTATTCATGAGAGACACAGAGAGAGAGAGAGAGAGAGAGGCAGAGACACAGGCAGAGGGAGAAGCAGGATCCATGCAGGGAGCCCGACGTGGGACTCTATCCCGGGTCTCCAGGATCACACCCTGGGCTGCAGGCGGTGCTAAACCGCTGAGCCACCCCGGCTGCCATATGAATCTCTTCAAGTGCATATGGAACCTTACTCAAAACAGATCAAATTCTGGACCATAAAACAAGTTTCAATAATTGTAACAGGACTAAAATAATTCAAAGTATGTTCTTTGACCCCAAGGGAATTAAACTTGAAATCAGTAATACAAAGATATCTGGAATATCCCCCAAATATTTGTAAATTAAACAATAAACTCAGGTGCCCGGGGGGCTGAGTCGGTTAGGCATCTGCCTTCAGCTCAAGTTGTAATCCTGGGGTCCTGAGATCAAGTCCCGCATTGGGTTCCCCTCAGGTAGCCTGCTTCTCCCCTTGCCTGTATCTCTGCCTCTGTGTGTCTGTCGTGAATAAATAAATAAAATCTTAAAAAAAAAAAAAAAGATTTAGTATAAATATACAACAGTTGAGAGAATGCAGTATTTGAGATAATGGTGTGTAACAGAACCCTAAATAGACACACACCCATGGCGGTCAACTAATCTCCAACAGAGATGCCAGGATAATTCAGTGGAGAACTAGTTTGTTCAACAAGTGGTCCTGAAACAACTGGAAGTTAATATGCAAAAAAGAAAAAGGAAAAGGAAAAGAACAAGAACCCTGGTCTTTATCTCACACCACACACAAAAGTAGCACAGACAATGCTAATGCTGAAGCTGAATGTTTCAGAAGCAAAACTACACACATATACTGACATACTCCAAGGTGTTTCATGTTCGGCAAATTAAGTCAAAGGTCTTATATTTTCACTGTTCTACTGATCAAGCAAAATGGAAAGGGATACAAACGTCAACACAATTATTCAGTTATTTTACATTCATGTAGCTTCTGATTCCACGATATGCTTAAATTACCCTAGAAAACAAATCATCAGCCAATGACAGTATTAGACGTTCAGACCCTAAACCAGAACCCCAAAGCTGTGTATACAAAATGATGGCATGGCAAGACCTTTCCAATCTACCCTCATTTAACCACATCACTTCACAGATGAGGAAAAAGCAGCTCAGGGAGTTATAACTTAAGCAAGAACCACAGTATCTTCACTGACTTCAGGGTATGCAGTCATTTGACAGCTCCCTTCTAAGAAAAAATAATTAGGCTTGGGACCTGTTTTCCTTTTCCGGGTTTTGACATCAACGATCACAGCCCTGTTCTTCTCCGTGAAGTGCTTCAAGATGATGACATTATGTGGCTCATTGGCATGATCCACATACACACAGCGGGTCCCCACGCAGAGGACCTAGAATGTGACAGAGACCAAGAAGGCAACTCAGAAGGCAGCAGACACAGGGACCGACCCATAACGGGACACGGGACACAAGCCCATCCTCTGTTTGTGCCACAGCTTCTACAAGGGCTCCAGGATGGGCTCTCCTGAGTCCAGCACCCCACCCCCCCATACAGATGTGGTTTACATGCCCACAGGATGAAGCCATGTTTTCACAGCCCTCTCTGTTCCAACCAATTGTGAGACATGAGGACTAAAATGAGATCAAGATGAATGCCAAGTGAGAAACAACCATACTCAGAAGTTCTCTGTAATTTAATAGATTAGTTACCTATTATTCAAAGTACTGGCTAATAAAATGAGTCAAATAGCTAAAATGTTAAAAATGCAGTTGAACAAACCATCCCATAATCCTGAAAGTATACCAATACCGTAAATGCAAATCATGTAACTGAAGGAAAGAAACTCCCAAAAATATATGCTATAGAGAGCCTGCTGTATGCAACAAGGACAGGAAGGTACGCTGGGCCTTGCAGTGCTATACCTGTGGGAAGCCGACCAGCACGAGCAGGGTGAAGATGTTGGTGTGCTTCAGCTGGAAAGGCAGCTGCCTGATACAGTGGTCTGTGAAGGCGGCGATGACGTCACGCCACAGTGGGGCACTGTTGAGGGACCGCAGGATCTCTGCCATGGAGCATGCCCAGTCCAAGCCCACCCGGCTGGAAGGCAAGCACTCCGTTAGGTGGCAGGGCACGGCTCAAAACTCCACTCACAGCATGCCCAACAGCCACTCACCCAATGGTTCAAGAACTTCAGAACAAAGCCTCTGTCACCTATACACTCAGTATACGGTTAGATTTTTTTAAAAAAATCTGTAAAAAGTCACACACCCACGTGCACTTGTGCACAATCACGTTTACACACAGATAAAACCTAAGGAGGAAATATATTAACACAGCACCAGGTGCATTAAGATGGCACTTGTGGGGGATGCCTGGCGGATGCCTGGTGGGCTGAACATCTGACTCTTGATTTTGGCTCAGGTTATGATCTTGGGATCATGGGATCAAGCCCTAGGACAGGCTCTGTGCTCAGTGGGACATCTGATGTCACTTTGCCACCCTACTCCCTATTCGAACACTCTTGCTCTCTCAAATAATAAAATCATAAAAAAAAAAAAAAGAAAAAAGAAAGAAAAGAAAAGAAAAGAAAAGAAAAGAAAAGAAAAGAAAAGAAAAAAAAAGAAAAAAAGATGGTGCAGCTGGGTGATTTTTTCCTCCATTTTTATTTTCCATATTTGATATTGTGATTATGTTGCTTTATAACAAAGATAGACCTATTTTCTTGAACCCCAAAGCCTGTACTTCTTGCTGCCAGGAAAAAAACCCACCAGAATATATACCATCAGAAAGTTTAACCAGCAGATAGCGCCCAGATGTGAGTTTTAAGTACAATTTTAACGTCAGTTGACACCTTTTCTACTAAATCTCATCCTAATCTCACCAGAGATGCCTAGACACCAGCACATTGGATTCAATCCACAGCCAAATCATGGACCTAAAGGGCGGAGTGTGGGGGGCTACCTGTCCAGACACACGGCTCCCAGGCTAAAGAGCAGGTGGGTGGTCTTCCAGCCATCTGGCACCACAGAACTGTCCCCTGTTGCAAACAAGGTATGCTTGGCGGAGAGGACTTTCACCACCGCAGCATCTACCTCCGCTGGTAAGAGGCGGGTGATGAGCTGGCCGAGAAGACCCAGCGTGAGGTGGTAGGTCTCATTCAGGTGGCCTACGTTTGAGATGACAACCTGAAACATGAGTGGGAGGACGTGCTCCAGGTCTATCACGGGGACTGTGGGGTCCTGCCGAGAGAGGGAGAGATGCCTGTTTACCATGGAATCCACGTTAATCACAAATGAACCCTGAGCCTGTTCACATCTTATTCATAGCTGGCCAGCTGCCGAAGGGACTATGCGGTGTCTTCACCAACAGCTGCATACGATCACGTGTGAACATTCTCCGGCATCATCCTGTGACACTACATCTAACTATACAGCTCTCAGGGACACACAGATGGTTCTTAACAGGTGGTTTCAGTACACGGCTTTCCAAAAAAATGTATTTTTCCACATATACCACCACCCCTCTTCCAGAGAGGAAAATACCATTTGTCTCTTACCAACTTTAAGGGAGGTAACATGGCTGCTAGTAATCCTAAAATCCTCTTCTGGGAGCACTCAGCAAACACCTGCTCAGGACTTGGAGTAACCGCCTTTTCCTCGATGGACTCCTGAGACAACATGACTGTATTCTCAGCATCTGAGTTATAAAACATCAAATGTTCAGATTTTGCCAGGTTGTGAACACGTACAAATAGGCAAACAAACATGCTGCTAGACAACAGAGACCGTCCTGCTCCAGGAGGCCTTCCCTGACCACCCCACGAAAACGCAGAGCGCCCCCAAGTCTGCTCTCTGGGGCTCAGGCCACTTTCACCTGTAACGCATCAAACCACTGATATGGGTTATCTGTCTGTCTCCCCTGAGGTGTATGCTCACCACAAGCACCCAGAGCTGGACCTGGAGCACAGCAGGTGCCCGGTGAGCACCTGAGGAAGGAGTGAACCACATGTGGACCAGGACTGACCAGGAGAGCTGGCCTGTTATCTGGAAGGTGGAATTACGTGCACTGCACAGATGAGCACACCCCACAGATGGGGCAGGATGCCAGGAGCTCACCTCTGCCTCCGTCAGGAAGCAGGCAGGTGAACAGATGCTGCTGCCGTGGTTGCCCCAAGAGGAGGCTCTTCAACCCATGGCACCTCCATTGACCTTGAAATGCAGCTCTGAGTTTGCTGCAGCCGTCCCCAGGCAGGCAGCTCAGGCCCCCACAGTGGAGCGACACTATCCCTCCAGGGCTCCAGCTCCATGCACCTGTCCATGGGACTCCCCGTGTATTAGCCTGGGGGCTTCCCACTCTGGGGTTTTTGCTCCTGTTGCCCAGAAACCCCTTCCCCACAGGGGAGGGTAGCACAGCTAAAGTTCCTCACAGCCCAACCTTTACGAGGCTTCCTGTGGATACTGTCTATTCCAGTTAAACACCAGTAGGTGCCAGCACCCACTCATCACTCTCTCCTGGACAGAGTCGCATTCCTACTCAGATTACAGTGACCTTAGTCTCCACCTTCCCAGACTGCAAGCTCCATGAGAGCAGGAGCTATATGTGTGTGTGTGTGTGTGTCTGCCTGCCTGTTTTCTCTGCTGTACCCCCCACACTCTAGCAGACTGCTTGGCACACAGAAGACACAGTAAATTCGGGAATCACAAGGGAGGAAAGCAGACAAAGTGAAGGGAAGTGGACTTTCAAAGTGTTATCAGTACCACCGATGCAAAACTGAGAAACCAGGAGCCCCTGGTCACTAGCCAGTGCAATACATCACTCAGGGATAGGTCTGTGAGCATTTAAGATAGAAGAGATGAAGGTAACGATCACAGAGCCTTTACCTGGAAGCCTTGCAGGGGTGCTACCATCTGCAGGTGTGTCTGAGATTGGAGTCTGGCATGAAGGACCATTCATTAAGGATGCACCTTCTTCATCTGCCTTACTTCTCTGCCTGCTATCTAAAGGTCTGACTTCCTTAGGACCATCTTCCTTTCCCTGAAAACAAAATGTAAAGGAGTTTGTTCATTAATGCTGTCATACAATTTTTAAAATCATTAGCCAGTCTTTAGAGACTGAATTACTTTTGAATTCCATAAGAAAATGTCCCTCATTCCTGATGACAAATCTATGCTCTAATTAAGACAGTAATCACTGCACTCCATCCCCCAAACATCTCCCAAATGCCCCTGTGCCAGCTGCAGTCTCACAAGCAATGACTCCACTATAAACCTCTAATACGTTCTACTGAGCTTTGAGAAGCCATGTATGGAAGGTTCTTCCCTTGGGAAGAAGAAAAAAACAAAGACATTATCTTTGGAGTTCCTTCTACCACACAGAGCTGGTCTATACCTCTGGGAATTCTACTTTAGCAAGGAAGTAACAAGGAGCCTTGTTACAGGGGCTCTCACTGGAGTGGGAGGGTTTCCTGGGTTCAAGAGTCGGGCAGTGAGCCGCTCAGACTGGCAAGAGGACAGCTCTTGGCTTGCATTTCCTGAGACCTTTTTCCTTGAACTAGGGAAAGCCTCTGTGGATGAGCCTGAAACATCTTTCTGCAACAAAAATTAAGGAAGCACTCAAAGACAAGGGCATGGACAGACTCAGAGGCCAGTTGGAAGGAGCTTCCACTCACTCACTAAACATGGGACAATTTCAGCATCAAAATATGTAATGAAAAATAGATTTTAAAGATTTTGGTTTTAAGTAAGCTTTCTGCCCAACGTGGGGCTGAACTTACAACCCTGAGATTAAGAGTTGCACACTCTAAAGACTGAGCCAGCCAAGTGCCCCGAACAGTCATCGATTTTAATCTATGGAATAAAAAGAAATCCATCCAGGTCATTCTGACAGATTAATGGACAAGAGGAAACACAGGGAGCGGAGTGCTCATGGGTGGCATGTGTTAAGATGCTAGAGGCTCAAAGGAAGACACAACTATTTCCAGGCTCAGAAGTGAAGACTGTTGCTACTGACAACGTCCTCTCTGCCTCATCACCATCTCTGGGTGGTTAAAATGCTGCCTGGAGAAGCTGTTTTGTGGTCAAAAGTATTGACCACTCTGAAGCTCAGACCGCCTGTCTTATGCTGTCTCTCTGCCGAATGAAGGGGATGGTTTTCACCAGCCATCATCGTTTCTGTGTTCCTCTAAAGGACAATGGGATCAAATCCCACCAAACGGGGGATCCCTGAACCAGGAAACACCAGCTGCTCCTCAGGTAAAGTCAGGGGGACTCACAGCACCAGCTCAAGTTTCAGAGGCAGCATTGCAGAACATATGCTGTGCTCTTCCACAAAACGAACCTTAGGATTGCGATCACAGGCTCCACCTGGATCCAAAAGGCTTTCCTTCTACTCACACAGGAACACGCAAACCACTATATCCATTCAGAAAGCAGAGCGCTTAGTATTACTGGTCTACTGGCTCACTATAAAAATAGCTTCAAGGGCCGCTGGGCGGCTCAGCTGGTTAAGCATCTGGTTCTTGGTTTCTGCTCAGGTCATGATCTCAGAGTCGGGAGATGAAGTGTGGGTATGGAGTCTGAGATCCTGTCTCCCTCTCCCTCTGCCCCACAGCCACGCACGTACCCTATCTCTCTCTAAAATACTAACAGCTTCACATATGAGGTGTTCACCATGGGCCAGGAACTCACCTCCTTAGATGCATAGTCTTCCTTCCTTATACTCCCACCAGAAGGCAGGTAACAGGTAGCACTGACATGGAATTTACTACAGACACTGTTTTAAGCATTGTACACACATTAGCTGGCGATGTGATATGTGTAAATCCTCAGAATAACCCTATGGGATGGGTACTACTATTCTCACCCCATTTCGCAGACAGGAAAGTGAAGCAGATTGTGGTAATGTGCCCAGGACCTGGAAGAGCAGTGGCTGGAACCCAGGGTCTGGGTCAAGAGTCTGTGCCTCAACCTCTCTGCTCTGCCCCCACCCCTAAGTGGCTCCTCGTTTCGGCCTGAGATTTCTGTGTAGTAATACACTGTGACGTACACTGTAGCACATAGAAAGGCCTGTATGTGGCAGGTCCTCAGGGCCCCAGACAGCTCTCTCCTCCTCTGCCGTGTGGGTGGGCACAGTGACGGGTGGGGCCCGACTTTCTGGACTAGGTTCACCATCTGGCAATATACCAAGGAGAGCTAGAGCTTTCAGACCTGCATGGGGAGCAAATGAGGGAATGGTTAGAAGTTTTACAGTGAGGTCATTTCCTGCAAATGCCATACATCATTCTACACTGCATGGAGAAAGATGGCTGGGTTCCCCACAAACCAAATCGAAGCGCACCAACACCAACCTCCCTGGCTATCCACATCTAATTGGCTCCTGACATCAAGCACCTAAAGCCTGAGGAGGCATGCCTAGACTTGATTAACAGCAGAAGACCAAAACAAGACAGGACTGCCTTCACAGAAGTCATTAACATGACAATGCACAGTAGCCCCACACAATCAGATGTCTACACTCCCACTGACAAGCTCTGAAGCACTGTGCACGTGCTGCCCAACCAGGTGTCCCTACCTCACACCAGAACAGGGAACCTCGAACTCCCAACACCTCAGAAGTGGAACACGCACATTAGGTTCTCCTCAATGCCCCTCAGTAAAGTCAAAGTCAGCCAGGTATTTTACTAATCAAGCAACTATAACTACAAACGGCCCTCATCCAGAATGCAGTTACGTGGAGATCTGCACACCTGGGTCAAAACAATACTCCTTCGGCAAAGCTAAGCCAAGCAGGCTCAAACACCAAATGTTTCATCCACAGACATTAAGAGTCTTAATTACTACTTTTTTTTACATCTTCACATGAATATTTTAGAGAAATTAAATGCATTTTTAATGTCATTTTTCTCAAATGCACATAGGAATGTGGACTGAACTCAGAAGCAGGTGAACTCGGAACTGCTTTCTCCCTTGCCTGGGGTAGAAAGTGGGTCGGGCTGCCTCTCACCAAGCACAGAATTCCACTTCTGCAAAGGCTCTTCCCACCCAAGCAGCTGAGAGTTGTCCTGGTCCTATGCACGAGGAACAATTACCTTTTCCCTGGTGAGCCTTCATCAGACAGTCCCCGACAAGCTGCATGCACTGGCTCCGCAGCAGGCTGGCACTGCCACGGTCCTGGGGATTCAGCTTCTCACCATCCACGTCCTCTGCACTGGCCAGGTGGGCGCTGTAGAGAGCCAGGGCAGCAAAGAGCAGCCAGGCGTAGTTGTGGATGTACGGCTGGATAAGCCTCTGCCGGTCGCTGATCCGGATGGTCACCATCGGGTGGGCTGTGACGCCGTGGGTGGGCAAGTGGCTGCAAAGGCAAGACATGCTCATGGCGTACAAGCCTTTGTAAGGGCTCGAAAAGAAGGCAGCGCTCAGGGTCAGCACTGGGCACTGTGACCTCTAAGGCTGTGGTAACTGAAGTTTAAATACCCTTTGCCTAGAACAACGAAGCAACACAAACACTGTACAAGCCACTTCAGGATCTCATGCCCCCTTCCCTACCCAGGCAAAACAATGGAGAGCAGGAGCCAAGGAGCCCTCACTGTGAAATGCTTAGAATGTGATAATATCATTTTGGTAATGTGAGAAAACACTCATAATTTTCAGAGATGGATATGGAATGGAATGCATATGAAGGAAATGATCTAATGTCTGTGAATTGCTTTAAAATACTGTAATAAAGGAAAAAAGGAATAGGCTAAGCACATACAGCAAGCTCTGCCTAGCTGTGGAATCTGCGTAGGGGATTCAGAGTACAAGCATCTTTACTTGTGGGTGTGTTTTAAATCTGTTATAGTAAAAAGGTTTTTATCACTGAGGAAAAAAAAAAAGGCGAAGGAGTACACAAAGAAGGCACTCTGTGGCCAGAGGTCATCGCAGGCATACCCGTAAGAGTATCTCTTTGCCGCGTAGCACCCGTAGCAAAGATCGAAGTCATCACACACGTTGCAGTTCATCCTCCGGCCGATGATCAAACCCTGGCAGTGGTCACAGGTAAACTCCATGCTGACCATCTCATGATCATCTCCATGGCCCTCGGGCTTCACCCCACCTGAGGAAAGAACATCAGCATGAGGTCATCGGGCTAAGGGCTTCCAGAAGTGCTAGTTTCCAAACACTAACTATCCAGAAGCAGGACTCTGCCAAGTTCCTGCTCAGGATGTGAGGGGCCACAGGCATGTTCTGGATCCGGGCTGTCCTGCCCAGGGCTCCCAGGACGGAACTTCTCAGCCATGTACCAGGGATAGACTCCTAACAGCCCCACACAGCCCCACCAGTTCCCATCATGACCACCACCTGACAGAGAATACCTGTGTACCCACCGTGAGCCGTCTCCTGTGTGACCCCTCCTCTGACAAATACGAAGTGTCTGCTGTGTATTCCTGTTAACAAGCACTGAGGAGTGACCAGGTTTTTGCTCTCACTTTTTCATTCCAGAACCACAGACTCCACAACCTCAAACCCAGTGAGTGAGAAACTGTCCATGTCCTGTGTGGTCCAAGCAAGCTCCACCACATCCTGCTCACCACTCCGGGCAGCTAACCCACTTCTGCTCCTACTGCCGAGGACCTGGTCCAGGCACTAAGTCCCTTGTCGCTGCTGTGACTGCCTCCCTAAAGGACACTCCCATAAGGCCAGAGCACCTTCCTCCAGCAGAAGTCTGCTGATGTCAACACCCCACTGCCCCAGGGTCCAGGTCTGGGAGCCCCCGTCTCAGCCCATCACTCAGCCGGAAAGACACTGACACACCACAGATGCTCACTCCTGGGCCTGGACTCACGCTGTGTCTTCACATCACACAGCTCTGACTTTCTTCAGAGACCGAGTCACATTGTACCTCCCGCTGCCTCCCGAGCCGTCCCTGCAACAGGGATTGTGGCTACTTCTGAACTTGTGTGGCCTGAACTCTGTACCCCCCACCTGTACCCCAGCATGCACACCCTTGTCCTGGGACGTACACTGTGCGAGGACATCCAGGCCCCTGCTAAGACTGTAAGTGCTCCCAGGACAGGGCGGTAGCTTGCACAATGGGGCTAGGCACACGGCTGCTCAGACTGTCAATTTGCTGTACATCAGGTATAGTCAAGAATTTCTGAGAGCTGCTTTCGTGTGTAGATCTACTTGTAAACCCTGCATGATTCAGAGAGAAAAACTGTTCCGGAAACTTAGCTGAATGTACATTCAGTGGTGCTGTGTGTTCACCGAGTACCTACACCCAGCAGGAGGGAAGACAGAAGCACCTCAGGTAATAGCTATGGAGCTTCTCGTTCACTCAGGGAGATAAGGCTCCTATCTGCCCATGGGTCAGGTTATACCACCAGCAGTATTTCTATCTCGCACAAGAGGTGTTACACAAATGATAAGGTCACAGAAAATAGAGCAATGACTGGCTCGGGGGTGGCACATACCTAGGAAGCAAGTTTTGCAGAGATCCATGTCACTGCACTGCAGACACCGGTAGCGGTGCCAGGGGGCAATCTCATCACAGCCATCACAGGAGATGTCCACGTTTAGCAGGTCGCAGTAGCGAGCAATGAACATGTGCATCTGTAGGGAGAGATACACACAATTAGCCCACAGACTTTCCAATGGGGCCAAGACTCATCAATCAAGCCGTCCTCCAACAGGTACTTAAGATCCACCACGCAGCCAGGGGCGAGGGTGAGGAGAGGGAGGAGCCTGGAGTCTACTGGGGAATCCCTTTGAGGACCGCACAGGGTGACAACAGCTCTGATGTATGAAGTCAGGGGCCAAGGAAACCCTGCAGAGGGCACCAGAGACTGTCAGGAAAGGTCATGGGGCAAGACCTGGTTGAGACCCGAGAGATAGACAGGTATCTGCTGCGGGGAGGCAGGTGGCAGGCATGCCAAACAAAATTTGAGTTCTACAGGAAGCATCAAGAGGCCAGATAGCAGTTCCAAAGACTGGCCGCCTCTCAGCACCGGGCTGCAGAATGCAGGAGACCAAGAGACAGGTGTGGTACATGATCACTCGGAGTGTTCTCAAAGTTCCTCTGCTGAGTGGAGGATGGACTGAAGGAGTCCAGGCCACAGCCCCGGAGACCGGTCACGGGAGCAGCTGTCAGAGTACCCTGTGACGGGGCAGGGGCCGCACGGCGCCAGGGGAGACACAGCGGTGCAGGGGGCAGGCCCAAATGGTGTGGCACCTCGGGCACGGACCAGACGCAGGGTCAAGAAAGGTGAGGTCAAGAACATCCAGACTTCTGGCTTGGGGACTGGGTGGGACAGAGCAGTGTTCGGAGAGCAAGCAAGCTGTTTGTACTGGAGAGTGGCCATAGGCCTCGGTACAATTTCTCTTTACAGCCCAGAGTGATGGGACATTAGTCACTAAGTCACAGAGGCCACATCAGCGTGCCCCATGCAAGCCCCAGAAAGGTGCTACGTGAGCCCCGTAATGGCACACAGCAGGCATGCACCACCACAAACACGAAGGACTCTGAGGCAGGAGCCACTTGGTATCACATATTCTGACACACCAACATCTCACATGAAGATAGATGCGGCAGGTTGGTGCACATCAGAACAACAGAATTCCAATTCCGAGTGCACATGGCTGCTTCTGCGCCCGGCAGTCAGCCCGTGATGAAGATCTGGCTCCCGCTCCTACGCCCGCAGGAAGGGAGCATGCTACCCGAGGACGCAAGAACCCAGACCCTTGGGCAATCCTCTCTCTCATTGTAAATTAATAAGCTGGTACTTTATGTCATGCTCAGGCTGCACAAGCCCACGCTCTGAGTCCAGTTCTATCGGAAGGAGCTGTGCTCTGAATGTGGTCAACCCCAGGCCACAGAGCAGAGTTGTCTCCCTAGGATCCACTCAATCCAGGGTTCAGGGACCCCCTCCCTCCCCTCCCAGGCCACAGAGCAGAGTCGTCTCCCTAGGATCTGGTCAATCCAGGGTTGGGAACCCCTCTCACCCCCAGGCCACAGAGCAGAGTCAGTGACAGCATCTCCTGAGGGTGTGAACTAACACTGGGAGCCCTCTGGGACATGGTCTGCTGACATTCCCCTGGGCAGTCTCCTCTCCAAACTCCCAGCCAATCACTTCAGAAAACTCTGGTGAAGAGGTCTTACTTTCCTCTGCTTCTCTGGATCTTCCTGGGCTATTTTTTCATACCAGGCCTCAAACATGCCATCCTGACACTCATCCATCCATTCTGAATTCTGCTTGGCATCCGCGAGCTCATCTTCTTCACTGCACTGGCTGAAAGGACACAAGCAGTAAACAGGATGCCTCTCCCAATAACCCACAGGTGCTGGGTGGCACACTGTCCCACAGGTCTAATGACGGAGCATTTTCAGACTTCCGAGCGAAAGGCACGCACCTCTGGTTTTTAAAAGCCCCCTGATGTCCAGGCTGCTGACGGCCCAGGGCAGTAAGGGAAATGCCCTTTCCGGAGCAGACGACCCTGAATGAGGACTCAGACCCTGCCAGCCTCATGTGGTGAAGCTACCATGTGCTGGCGCTGCAGCCCAAGTGGCTCTGGTGGATCAGCAGGAGAGAGGCAGGCACCCCAGGGAATGGCGCTCCTATCAGCTGCCTGGCCCTCACATGGCACTCAGCCCTGGTTCAGGGCTCCTCATTGCAAACAAGGAGTTTCATACAGGTAATCTCACAGGCTCCTTTTAGATGCAAAGTCATGAATTTCTGTAATTTCGGTTTCTAGTTTGTTTTAGCAACCAGAACCTCAAATATAAAAGGATCTGCTGAACCACAAATGCAAACCATTTACCAACAGACACATTGCTGATTCTGGTGTGTGAACAGACTGCGGTCAGGCCTGCTCACACTCCAGCTGGGTGCTGGGGGACCAGGGCGCAGGGGGTGGGCAGGACTCTGGGCACACCCGTGGGCTCATATGCCACCCCAGCTACGTCCACTCACAGAGGGCGATGCCAGTCTCTGGGACAAGGAATCAGGGTAGTTCTGGCTCCTCTTCCCAGAATGTCTGAGAAAGTGGAGCCTGTACCAAGGCTGACTCACTAACTTCCCCTCCCCATGCTGTCCTTCTCCTGTTCTGTTCTCACTTCTATGTACACGAGTGGCTGATGGGAAGTAGACTCAGGCAGGGTGGAGAGACACAAAGAGTGGGAAGGAAAGAAAATCCGCGTACTGTTGTTTCTCACATCCTAAGTCCTTACGATGTGCAAGAGGTTACAAAGGATAAAATCCCACATGCATGTAATCAAAAAATAAAAAGATTCTCCAATTCAATAAGCTCCAAAACCACAGAGGGTCCAGGTCCTCTTGACCCACCTCCACCAGCTTCCAGACCCTTCCATGCAGCTGACACTGCTGTCAACTGAGAAGCATCGCCATCTACCCTCCACCATCACCTCCAGGTGTAAGGAGAGGGAACTGAGGCACAGCGGGGTCAAACGAGTGGCCCAGGGCTACCCAACTCGGTGTCAGCAGAGCCAGGACATGCTCCGGGGAGTATCACGCCAGCAGCTACACTCTGAGCCCTCTGCCTCAGGAACTGCAGGCTGCAGTTCTGGCTTCTTACCTGATCACGCTGTCGTGGACGCTTATATTCTCTTGTGACAGTTTCATGAGGAGGTGTGGTAACCCAATGTCCACAAAGAAAGCGAGATCGCCGGGTTCCCAGCCCATATCCAGAAGGTGGAGCAGGGCTGTCTGCACACAGGACAAGGCAGGCAGCAGCGACCTAGGGGACCCATGAAACAGGGCATTACCCAGGCTGCCCATCACAGGACGCCAGTCAGAACCTGGGGTGTCTGTGAGCAGAGAGCACAGGGGCCAGCCGTCCTTTCAAATTCCCGCATCCCACACAAGCCCCCTTCAAAGGACAGTTTGGCAAGGGTCCTGCAAGTGCGCTGTGAGGCTTCCGCCCAGCCACGCCTGTCTCAGGGTACCCTTTGGACAAGGCCGGGGAGGAAGAATCACATCCTGACAAGGAGCCAGCCCCAAACGAGCACAGGTCATTCATTCAGTGCAGATTGATGAGGGACGAGACTGGGGGATGGCTTCACATTCCTGTCTTAAAACTGCACTGAAACATGAGCAACTACACAGGTCAGGCCACACATTCTCACGGAAACCAAGGGCTGGCCCCTTGAAAAACAACACAGCACATGGGAAAGGCTCGAACAAATGTACCAGTGCCTCCAAGCGACCAACTGGCTCTAGACGGTAACACCAGGGGGTGTCTTTTTTACTTTGTATTTTCCACATTTTCAACACCGAACGTGTATTTCTTTTAAAGTCAGCAAGAATAGAAATGATGTTTTCTGTAGAAATGATAAAGTTATACCATACCTGTCGTTCATGCTGCTAAATTCTTTAACTGCTTTAACCAAAAACAGAACAAACTGGTAGTAAGTGTCTCGAATCTCTTTGCGCAGACGTGCACCACAGCCCTCCATGTGTGCGAAATAACTGGAAGCAGAGGGAAGCACCGATCACTCCGGGGCCGTCACTGAGCTGACGATCATTACTCCTTACGTGAAGCCAGACCGAGCAGCAGCGAGCTGACCATGCGGCGCAGAGGCAGGAGCACAAGGACCAAACTTCAGGGAGTGATAGCTCGAGGCCACCAGTAGTATGGGAAGGCAAGGATTCCTGTTACTCTACGCCCACCCACCCCGTTGGCTCACTCAGCCAGGCCCCTCAGGCCTGCCACTCTCCCCTCACCTGTGACCTTGGCACCCGGGAGACTTAGACATCCATGGTTACCTCCAGGGACCTCCTCCATTCCAAAGGCTGTCCCATCCTTGACCTTGTCCCCACAGTGATGGCAGGACTTCTGAAATCCCAACTTGAGTGTAGCCAGTGGAGGTCTCCTGGCCCTAACAGGTGCCCACTCCCCACTGCTTCTTCCCTCCAAGGCTGGCCTGAGAAACCCTGCCGTTGTATGCAACGTCATGCTGCTGGAGGAGGCCGAGAGGCTGACGGGCACCGCTATACACCACGGGGCGCAGGGCAGCACTCAAACTGCCAGGCCCATGGGCTGGCTTTCCCGCTGTGCATCCCTGTTGGCAGCCTTCCTGCCTCTCCATAAACCGCCACTACTTTTCCCAACCCTTCCTTTTTAACTGACGACTATGTTATTTTATTTTTAAAAAACAGAAGGACCACACAGGCCCCATCTCTGCGCCATTGAACCCACCAACCGGCCTGCTTCTCCGTGCGCCGCACCGCTCCTGCCACCAGATGGTCGCCCTGGCCCTGTCCACACTGACCCTCTGCATCTGCAACCAGCCGTGTCCTCTTCCTGCACTCTGTGAGTCTGGGACTTTCCCACCAGTGTGTGGACACGTGCTAACACCTCTCAAAAACCCTCAGCGGCGCCCCTGCAATTCTGCCTTTCCCTCTGCTTCCACCTAAGGCCAGAGTCCTTGAAGTGGTTGTTTGCCCCTCCACCCCCCCCCAACCCATCTTCCACTCAAGCCAGTCCAGCTGGGCGCTCGGCCCTGTGGCTCCCAGAGGACCGCAGACAAACCCAGTGTGTCCTTATCTGGCACAAGCTCCTACATCAGCATTTGATACGCTGGCATGTCCTTGTCTTGGCCTTGGCCCCACCTCCAGCCCCTGGTTTTGGATCTTGATGGCCTCTTCCTCTGCCTGAGCTCTGCACACAGAAGTGTCCCTCAGCTCAGTCCTGGGCCCATTCCTGGCCACCTCTGTGCTCTGTCCTGATCATCCAGTCTCGTGGCTGCAAAGACCAGCTACACGCAGACAGTGTGCAAACTCTATCCCTACCCTGGCTTCTCTCCAGAACCTCAGACCCTTAACTCTGTCCTCTGGAACCTTGATTTGGATGTGAAAGAAGCAGCTCAAACTTAACACGCCAAGCTGTTCCTTCCATTCTCTTGCCCTCAGTAAGATGCATCACCATCCAACAACCACTGCAGCCAAGACCCAGCTGCTCCTTTGTCCCGGTTCCTTCCATCTCCACTCTATGCCCAACCCTTCGTGCATCCTGGCAACTCTACCTCCAAAGCAGATCCTGCGTGCCCCTGTTTCTCTCCATCTCCAGGACTATTACAGGGTCCAGAGCCCCCCCACCTCCTGCCTGGCCGGCTGAGCCATTTCCCGACTGTGTGCTTCCATCCACACTTTCCCAGAGTAGCCAGAAACATCTTTCATAAACGTAAAATGCAGCGTGTTCCTTGTGAGCTTAGGATTCCCCAGGGATCTCCCATCTACAACTCAGGACAAAATCCAAACACCTAAAATCCTGTCCTACAAAGACTTACATCATCTGAGCCCCAACTCATTTCCTGAGCTGGTCTCCTGCTGTCCCCCCTCACACAGGCACACTGGCTTTAGTTCACTTCCTGGGGACAAGCCCCCACCTTGGGGGCACGGTTCCTTCTGCCTCCAGTGCTCTACCCTCTAAGCTCATTGGTCATTCATCTCTTTGTTCACAGGGGGACTTCCCAGCCTGCTCCCTGACCACCCAGACTAAGTCACCACATGTCTGGGATGGGCACATTATATGGATGGATGGATTTCTTTGACCATCTGTCTCTCCTCAACAGAACAAGCCCCTTAGAAAAAGAATTTCGTCTGCCTTGTCCACCGCTGCACCTGCATCACCTAGAACAGTGCCGGGCAGTCAATGCTCAGGAAATAGAGTTGCTATTAGAACAATCTTGTGAGGTACTCAGATTAATATCCTTACTGTAAAAGAAAATTCTACATAGCTCACGGCTTTCAGAAGTGTGGGCACCCAGGGAACACAATCCTTGCTGTCTGGTAAAATAAAGCTGAAAAACTCACCAGGAGAAATAAACAGATTTCTGGTATTTATTTACTAAAAGGATAGAACCCATTTCTCCTTAGGATGAAAGAATTGGCCAAAAACATAAATTTGTATCCTATGTGGAAATAATAGTCACTAATTAAAGACAATCGTCAGGATTTCTCTGAAATGAGCCCTGTTTTCCTGGCAGATCTGTAATTGATCCTTACTTGGTAAACTCTTTCTGGCAGGTGAGAAGCTCCATCAGGAAAAGTATACACGGCGGGTGGAAGCAATGAGGCCGTCCCAGAGACTCCGTGCAGTACTGAATGATCCTCAGGACCTCCAGGATGCTCTGAGCTTGAGCTTTCCTCAAGGCAAGAACCTTTACGACACTGAAGACAGAAGACAGTCAGGGCCTCCGAGAGAACCCACGATTGCAGCACGGAAACGCGGAGCTGCTCCTGGGAGGGCGGTCCAGCACCCGTCTGTTACGTTCAGCGCTCAGCAGCAACAGGGACAGCTCATATCAACAGCCCAAACTAATTCATTAGTTAAAAAAGAACTGTGATATTTTTACTGCCCCACAGAGACAAAGTTTTAATTCTTAAGGCAGGAAATTAAAACATGCAATACTTCTGGAGATGCAAGCCCGCTGACAGATATTTTGTCAGAAAATCTCAAATCCTAAATTTATCCCAGGATTAAAATAAGACACATTTGTAAATGGCATCCTCCAAAACAAAATTTTTTTTTTATCCTAGTAGTACCTTACTGAGATACAATTTACGTACAGTATAAGGTACAAACCTTCAGTGAAAAAATACTTCTTTACAAGAAAGAATCACCCAACTTCATCTTGAAGGTTCTAAAACAAATCCTGACCCCTCCCTCAGCATGAACGTGAAGCCCCTGACTGGCCCAGGGAGGGGAGGGCACTGCCCGGCTCACCTCTCATGAGAGAGGGACTGGTCCTTAATGAAGTCCAGGACATCCTTCAGCACGGGGTATTTCTCCTTCACGGTGGGCACGGGTCTGGCCTCCTCCACTGACCGGAAGGAGAGCAGTCGAAGTCGCCCTCGGGTGAAGGGAGGCCGCCGGGCAGGAGCGGAAGGTGAAGAGGGCTCTTCAGCAGTGGCAAAGGACACCTCAGTGGCAGGGGGGCCACCGCTGGGCAGCAGCTTCAGCGGCACATCTGAGCTAGGACCCCCACTGCTTGCGGCAAGGGTGCCTGTGTCCATGGGAGACTCCGAGGCCTGGAAATGCTCCTCCACCACAGAGCTCGTCCTTGGGCACCTGTCGCAGGGCTGCAGGTGATCTGTTTCTACTGCAGCCACCAGCTTGTCACAGCTTTCTTTTGAACTTACTCCCATGGGCAAAAATCGTAGTAACAGAAGACTCTTCTGAATACACTCTTTTGCTAAATGCAGAAAGCAAAGAAAGCATGGAAAAAAGTCAAAATTCAACTTACTTTTTTTTTTTTAAGACCTTATTATTTATTTATCCATGAGAGACACAGAGAGAGGCAGAGACCCAGACAGAGGGAGAAGCAGGCTCCCTGCGGGGAGCCTGATGCGGGACTTGATCCCAGGACCTGGGGATCATGCCCTGAGCCGAAGGCAGATGCTCAACCACTGAGCTGCCCAGATGTCCCAAAACTCTACAATTTAGGACAAGAAATACTTCCATTAAAAAAGTGGCATATGCATCTTCTGAGGAAAACAAACTTCTATGTCATATACAAATCAAAACTTTCCCAGCTCTGTTTTCTTCCCTTTTTAAAAAAAATATTTTATTTATTTATTTGAGAGAAAAGGAAGGAGAGAGTATACGTGAGTGAGGGGAGGAGTGGGGGGTGGGGGGTGGTATGAGAATCTCCAGACTTCCTGCTGAGCAGCGAGCCCAACACAGGGTTTGGTCCTATGACCCTGGGATCACGACCTGAGCTAAAATCAAGAGTTGGCTGCTCAACTGACTGAGCTACCCAGGTGCCTCTGTTGTGGACATTTTCTAACATACAGAGAGAAAAGACTATAAGGACCCATCATGCACACCTGACCCTGTCTCCTTTCACCAGCCACCCTCTCCCTGGTTTATTGCCATGCAGATTGCAGGCACCATACTTTCATCTAAAAACTTTAGCATTTTTCTAAAATAGTAATAGTTTCTAACAGAACTATGATATCACTAAGACATTAACCGTAATTCCTTAATCTCACTGAATATTCAGTGAGAGCACACTTTAAAAACGTAACAAGAGGGGTTCCTGGGTGGTTCAGTCGGTGAAGCGTCTGCCTTTGGCTCAGGTCATCATCCCAGGGTCCTGGGATCAAGTCCCTCATTGGGCTGCCTGCTGAGCAGGGAGCCTGCTTCTCCCTCTCCTTCTGCCTGCCACTCCCCCTGCTTGTGGTTGAGCACTTTCTCTGTCAAATAAAATCTTTTTATTTTTTTATTTTAGTTTTTTTAAAAGATTTTATTTATTTATTCATGAAAGACACAGAGAGAAAGAGAGGCAGAGACACAGGCAGAGGGAGAAGCAGGCTCCATGCAGGGAGCCTGACGTGGGACTCGATCCCGGGTCTCTAGGATCATGCCCCGAGCCAAAGGCAGCGCTAAACTGCTAAGCCACTGGGGCTTCCCTTTAAAAACAATTTTTAAAATATAAAAAACAAAAACACAATAAGATGTAGGTCAAAAGCACTTGATGCCTCTCACTTGTGAGACAAGTGCTCTGTCTGGATCATGTTAGAAAACAGTGACTCTCTGGCATTTTCTATTTGTGACCCATCCGTAGAAACCACATCTAGCTCCTGCAGTACTTTCCATAGGTCAACACACCTTCAACTAAAATCACCCCCAAGACAGGCCTCCGGTTTCCCAGGACATGTAACAGAAGGCTCAGCACACTCACCCAGGCTCTCAGGGTTTGCCTCGGCAGCTTCCGGGCCATGCTTTTCTTCTGCCTCATTCCCCAGGTTCATCAATGACTTCTGCTTCATCTCCAGCTGGGGGGCAAAGTTGGAGCCACACGATTACACTGTGGAGGGCGGACTGCATGAGCAGCCACACAAGGACTTCAAAGCACAGAAAACTGTACAATTACTATCCCGCTGCTGAGGACATGGGGTGGAGCTGTGTGGTTTTTCCTAGAAGGAATCCAGGCTTTGAAGCAGTCTTCTTTTCAACTATGCATTGTCGGAGGCGGGGGGTGGGGGTACCCCAGATCCTATTACTTAAAAAATCATGGGGCATCTGGGAGGCTTAGTCGGTTATGCGATCAACTCTTGATTTCAACTCCGGTCATGATCTCAGGGTCGTGAGATTAAGTACCCCATCAGGCTCCGGGCTCAGCAGGGAGTTTGCTTCCTCACCCTGCTCATACTCTCCCACTCTCTCAAATAAATAAATAAATAAAATCTTAAAAAAAAAAAAAAAAAAAAGTAGAACACTGGGGCTGGAGGGGCCCTTATCTAAAGCCGACCTGGTACAGACAGAGCAGAGGAGCTCTAGAGCAGTGCAGGGACTGACTGGGGTTCCCCACCCAGGTTGGTACACACTGGACCACAATCTGATCTCCATTCTACCCTGTGTGAGGGGACCTGTGTAAGTGAGGCTGGGCCTGCCGGGCAGTGAGCAGTGCTCCTGGTAGCAGCACAGGTGATGGTCATGCTGTGCGCCACAGTGCTCATAGCCCAAGCACAAGCCATGTGTGACGTCTGGGAGGCCAAGGTCTGAGAGAGAAGGCTGGCATCGCATTTAGCCATCAGCAGTCTGTCCTACCCTAAAGCAGAGGCACAATCTATGCTGTGCCTCGTCAACTGCCAAATTCTTCTGCTTCAAGCATCTGTGGTAGGCGGCTTTATCAGAATCTCTTTTTCTTAAACTGCTACTATTACCTTAGTGTCTCATCAACACTGCCCTGACCCTCCTTTTACCATTCTGACAACACCTTTTAGTTTCTCTCGGGAGACTCTGTCCATCTCGGTCTCCACCTACCTATCCTGTACATACTGAGCACCAACTACGTTCTCATCATTGTGGTCCCTGGTCAAGCCTCTCTGGTTCCTGGGTAAACTCATACATTAAGAAACCCCACTGCCAGTGATCTGAAGCTACCTGTACCTCTGTTTTGACATTTCTGTGAAGCACCAGCCAGTTAGATTCTTCCAGGTTCACTGACTTCTCCAGCCTGGTGTCTCAGATCACCTGTGTGGCCCCAGAACAAATTCACCCCACTCTACTCCCAGATCAAAGGCCATTTCCCCAGTCTGGTCAACGCTTCCACCAAATGGGACAAGTCACCAAACCGGGAATATGGGAAGGGTCTTGGGACACACCACCGTGCACGACTCACTCCAGCCACAGAATCTGACCATCCTACACCCAGGAGCAGCCGCTGTGCTCATCTAAGAACTGCAGCTGGTCTCCTGCTCTCAAGTTCATTGCCCATCCTCTCCATTACTTCATGACTCCTCCCCATTCCTACACAGCACTCAAGATGATTGTGAATACCGGGACCATAATGAAAATACGTAGGGATTCTTCTCCACGCTCAAGAAAAAAAATGATTCTCCTGAGTTTGATGTTCATCATTTCCATGACTTTGTACACTTTTACTACCTACTTATATACCTAACATGACACAGATTTGGGCTGTGTGTAAACTTCACACAAGATAAAACGTATTCATGGGTTCCTCTAAGACTGGCTTCTGCTCATCTTGTGTGAGCTGACACACACACTTCACCTCTTTCACTCTCACTACAGGACAGCATCATACAAATCACCTCACATGGTAGAGTCGTATTGCACAGTAACACAACTTACTGTTTCTCTGCTCATCCTACTCATGGACATGTTCCTCCATGGCATGGCTGCCATAAGCAACGCTACAGAACTACATTTCTACAATGTAGGAAGGCCTCTCCTTGGAGACCAGCCTCACACCCGCCTAAAGCCATCAGCGCCTGCCCAGTACCTACAGCAAAATTTTCCCTCCCGATTGAAGAGGTCCCGCAGAGTGGCCTTGGGGTTGCTAACGGGTGTTAGGGGGCTCCAGGCATGCGCCCTGTTTTCTCTGAACATTCTCAGCACTCATACCACGATTTCAAGCATCCTAAGTTATTTTAGAGCTTTTCATGTCACTGAACTTTAGTTAAAAAAAATTCCTAAAGTTATATTCTTGAGAAGAGAGCTACTTACCTTAACTGCATGAAACCATGGTGGGACAACTCAAAAAACATAAAAATCGCAAAGCACATCTTACCATCCATACTCGGATCCCATCTGCCAAGCAATACACCTGTGCAAAGTCCTCGCTCAGGGCTGTGTTGCCTCCACTGTTTACTGGGGAAAGGAGAGACGATGAGATCATACTCAGTTAATTCGGTTCAGTAGTGCAACCTACACACAAAGTAGCTTCTAAATCTCCCAACACAGAGAAATAGTCTTTCCCCTGAGGCTCATACACCACGGGTGGTACGAGGCTTGGGGGGGGGGGGCGGGGGGGGGATCAATTAAGTCACAAGTACCTGGCACAGGTTCTTTGTGTCACTGCAAACTAACTCTTTTCAAGTGAACATCTGAAATGGACATACTATTAAATGGAGTAAAATATTTAAAGTAAAAATATGAAAGTGAAAAATATTAAAAGTAAAACAGATTATGTGCAGGTAAAAAATAATTACTGACATGAAGAAAGTTCATAGTATAAAGTAAAAAAGACTGTTTTTGAAACCATATAAACACAAAGTTACCTATTTAAAAAGAACATACATATTAAAAACATGATGTGTGTGTGTAAATATATGTATATGTATATACACACACATCTACGATGCATATACAGCTATATATACCACACAAATATGCCCAGGTAAAAAGGCCAGGTAGATACACAGAAAAATGTTAACAGATGCACCCTTCAAATGGTCAGATTATAACTGATAATTATATTAAGCTTTCCTATACTTTATAAGTTTCTACATGAATGGGTAATTTTTTCATGATCAGAAAAATAACAAAGTTGTCTGTTTAATAGAAAGACCTCTGAGGCCCACTCCTTACTTGGCTTGTAAAAACCAGAGGATGATACACCAGAAAAGCGTGAAGCTCTCTGCAGACCCAAGGCACAGTGCGAGGGCTGCTTTCTGTGCAGGTGTGAGGTGCGGGGCTGCACCCCAGGCACTCAAACATAGCACTGAGAAGCTCAAGCAGCTCCGCCCGGCAGGACTCACAAACAGCCCTGGAACACGCAGACCAGCTGTGCTTCCAAAGCCCCAGTGGCAGGTTATTCTGGAAACAACCTGTATTCAGCCAAGTGTTTCTAGTTTCCACATCAGACTGTGAGTTTCGCCCCTGAAATTAGGGATGTGATACAGGAACATAATCTGAAAAGAAGCTGGGAGCTCGCCACCAGCCAGAAACTTTCTCAGCTTTAACTCACAAGGTTTTCATCTATCTCCTGAGAGTTCCCACAGGTAAACAACAAAGACTGCACAGGTCTCTTGCTATAATTTGATCATGAAAACATATATTGGATTTCTTTAAAAACCTGGCAGGTCAAAAAACAAAACAAAACAAAAAACCTGGCAGATCCTCCACTCCCTGGCAGAGACACACTCTTCCATAGAACACTTGTTTTCATAAACCACTCATGCCTCAATATAGGTTTTATCTGAGCAGCTTCTTCAAGGAAATAGTAAAGCTTGGGAAGCAGGATTAATGGAGATGTTTTAGAAATCAGGAAATAAACTCTGCAATGTGAGACCTAAAGACCTCAGTGGCACAGGGCAGCAATGGTCGTCACTGTAATAATTACCATCTGCTCCTCACATCTGCATCATGGAAAGAACACACACCCCGCCAAAGTGCTTGGGAAAAGCCCTATCTCATCCCTAAGTAGGGTCTATAATGTTTCCCCATGAGAGATGATGAAGAGAGAGAGGCCATCCCTCCTGTGGTTCCTGCAGCCTGCTGGCGACACACACACGCGCGCGCGCGCGCGCGCGCGCGCACGTGAGTAGCAGAAGCATCTCTCTGGGGGGGATGGGAGGAACAGATGGTGGGGAGCTGGCTACCAACCAGGAAGCCTATAAAAGCTACAAGGCTTTAAAGCTAAGAGTGAAGATGTTTCCTTCCTTGGCTATCAGCATACTGAATCACCTAAACAACTCAGAGTTTAACCGGCATCTGTGAGAAGGGTAGAGCTTCCAACTCCCAAGTTTACAGACATAGGTACGAAGGTGCAGAGAGCTCGTTTGATCAACCCGAAGCTGCACAACTTCTAGTTTTTGCCTGAGACTATAACCCAAGTTACAGTCTCCTTCTGTTAAACTTCTGGGCAGTTTTCCACATGAATTTTGGAGAAAGAAGTGACCTGGTTAGGAAACTCAAGGCTACTTGCCATAGAGGACGATCCACTAACTATAAACTAGTCACGAATCTTCTGACTGGCAGAGTAGGACTTAACCAGATGAGGTCTACAGTTGTAGAAATGTTTGTTTTAAAATGTTCACAAAAGATAGGCTTTCTTAAAACTTAGCAACTGGCCTTCAGATCAGAAATATTCCCTGTAGTATAAGTTACCATATTTTTGCAGCTTCTCATATAAGCCTGGAGTACGACACACCAGAGCAGCAAAGGTGGCGTTCACAGCTTGATCAATAGTGGAACCAGCAACTATATCTGTCTTTGGGGCCTGTTTTCTACATGCCTGTATGAATCCTTTGAAAAGTTCTGAAAATGGCCCACAGAAGTTCTGGGCAGGGTCTGACTGTGCAAACTCAAGAAGAAAGTGGTGGCAGGGATCATCGGGGATGTTCTTGACCTGGAAAAAAACAACACATACGTTTAACACAGTCATTCTAACAACAAAGCTCATGGGACACCGACTAAGCCTAAGCAGAAGGACAGTAACCAGACAGATACGTGGGTTTAAAGACAAGGCAAACCTAAATAAAGCACCTAAGAGCATGAACAATAGCGCCACTGCGGAACAGAAGGTACCCGAGGGCCAAGTGCCAGGAGGCATCGGCCCGTGCTGGGAGCTGGTGGGAGAGAGCTCCTAACAGGCTCTGGTGGTAAAGAGAAGCCTCCTGGAGGGTGTGGGCTTTGGGCTGGACCCTGAACACTGAGCAGCTCTGCCCACTGAGGAACAAAATCGTGAGCAGAAATTAGGATTTGGTGGAGATGCTGACCCAGCCTGAGGTGTAGCTGGGGAGTGGTGGGAACTAGAGGCAGAGAGGTAAGGCGAAAGGACACTGGACAGAGCTCAGCCACCACCCTGAGGAGCCCAGACTTCACCCTGTGGGCAACGGGAGCCATGAATGGTGCTTGGCGGCAGGTTAACAAGGTATTCGGTGGTTAAAAACCCCTAGTAGGTCCCAAGGTAACCTTGCACACTGCAAGTGCAGGAAGAGGGCCTGGAGGAAGATGCAGTCAGGGGAGACGGGAGGAGCTGGATGCACCCTGGGAAAGTCCATGGAGTGGCGGCCAACTGGGCAGGAGAAATGAGAACAAGATGGGGAGCCATGGTTCAGCACCAAGGAACACAGGATGCACAGTGACAGCAGCGAGTGGCCAGGGAAGGGACACGTCCTGGCTTGCCACTCCTGACACAGACTACCTAATGGGAGGACAGAGGCACGGGAGTGGAGCCCAAGAAGCACCGGGGCTCCAGACAGAGGTGCAGGGAGGTTCTACACAGGTGTAACAGCACAAGAGAAGGGACAGGATAAAGTGTCGGCAGCTGTGGGACAGGGGAGAGAGCCCGAGGAAAGCCTACTTTCCAGGGAGGAAGGGGATGAGGCCCAGCAAGGAGGCCAGGGTGCAGCTGGAGAAGACAGCGGGCCACAGGGAGCCAGAGCAAGGCAGGGTGTGAGGGAGCCAAACATAACAGAGCCCATGGAAGAGCCCCTGATTCTTGGCTGCCCGAGTGACGTGGCCAAGGGAAGGAGCCAGATCAGAGTGCAGGGCAGAGACGGAGACAGGGGGTACGGAACAGAGACCATAGGCAGACCTGTCCAGCCCAGGCAGGGTGCTGCTGTTCCATGGGGAACAGAAGGTGCAGCATGAACCGTTAACTCAGCAGGTGCTGGGAACACACTCACTGGACCCATCCAGCGACCTAGCCAGATTTCCTGAGCACTTACTGCTCGCTGGGTCTGAACACCACTGCCAACCGGAACGTGCCACATGTGATGCAGATACCACATGAACAAGGGATGGCATGTGCCATCAGAGCACCAACAGCTGAGGGGGGTGAAGATGACGCAAACACAAGGGTTCGTCACTGGGAGCAGGAGCCATCAGCAAACAGACTGTGCTCCAAGGAGAAAGACATAAATACCTCCTTACTATCCTGGTGCAGGTGCGTGGGCCAGCTCACTGCTAATCCCAACTCTGGACTCAACTGATGCCTGAAAACAGGTTTCCACAGCGGAGAGTTCAGGACCAACGCCATTTTTGCTGGAGCCACTGCCATGTCGCCTCCAAACTCTGGAAAGAGAAGGCGGCTGGTGAGAGCCCCATGCTTTCCCTGGGACACTAAGGTTGGTGGGCCAACCAAAAGAAGGTCTCGACTATGTGGGCATCCTGCGGACGTGCAGGGTATCCACCCCCACCTGCCAGCACAGAGCTAGCTGTGCTGCTTCATGGACATGCACCCCAAACGCACCCCCACCAAGAGGGTGCCCGGAAGCGCGGCCCTACTGTGGGACAGCCTGTCACAGGCACCCCTGCAATCCCGGTCAGGTAGATGAAGGGATGTGAGGGCCACCACCAGGGAGTAACTGCAGGCTGGGCACACGTGCTCAATGATGGAGAAGTTTTTGCAATTCATAAACTTACATTTGTTCAAAAAAAAAAAAAAAGAAGAAGAATTAAACACCCACCCACACGTGTTTATGACTAGATAGCAAAGACTATATGGGAATATGTGAAAATGTTAAGTGTTAGCACCAGGAATGGCTCTTCTCCTTGATCTTTCTCCATTATGCAATTTCTGTATTTTCCTTTTACAGACAAAAAATCTCCAGAAATGAAATAAAACATACTAGAAAGTTTCATTCTATAGTTCTTGCTTCTTGGATGTACTTAATAACTAAGTTGAAAAAAATCACTTTAAGACAAAATCCAAAAAAAAACCAAAAAAGACAAAATCCACGTTTCCGTATTTAACATAAGTATTCATGTGATTAAAGGATATACGGTTTATTCTATTTCTGCCTTCTAAATGTCACTAACAAAAAGAGATGACCGTGCTGCTAAAAACCAGCCCCTGCCCAGGCTGCGCTCCAGACAGGGGAGCCTAAGCACCCTCAGGGGTACGTGCCCAAGTGTGCGTCAAGACGCTTCAGGGCAACAGCGCTGAGCAGACGCAGTGCAGGGTCTGGTGCACAGGGCCTGCAAGGGCGCCCTGTACACGCCTCCACCCTGCCCTTGTGTGGAGCCAACGCGCCTGAGACTCACGGTGCGCAGACTTGAGCGCCATGCACTGGGCAGCGAGGCGTCCCATCAGCCGGCAAACGAGCAGCTGTAAATCCAGGGCCCAGGACACGGCCACATCGGGCAGGCCATAGGCGGTGACGGTGAATTTGTAACCCCACTCATTGTTACTGCTGTCAGAGTGAAAGAGGAACTGCAGCCGGGGGCCAGCCTTGAAGATCACTTTCTAGAGACAAGCACAAAAGCCATGAAGTGGAACGCACCGGAGAGGCGCACCCGCAGCAGCAAGCACATCCTTCAAGATTCAATCATTCTATGTTTACACCCGGTCTGCCTTCCAGCCGCACTGTCTCAGCTTGCCCACCCTGCTGAGAGAAGGAGGGATGGACGAAGGAGCAGCTGAAACAGTCCACGATGGCACCGCGTGAAGCAGCAGTTGTGGCAGTTCTGTCACCTGTGGACACCCACCTGTCCACTCCCGCTCATCCAGGAACAGGGCTTGTGTCCCCCTGCTGCTCCCCGCCAAGATCACCAATGGCAGAGTGCACCAACAGCAGGGAGTGGCACTTGGCTCCGTGTCCTGGAGACCTGGCAGGCCTCAAGTGGGCACTGCTGGCCCCCCCACATACTGGGGGCCCCCTGGGCCCGGCCCTTCCACACTAAGGGCCACTACTCCCCCATTCACACTGGGCACTGCAACACAAACCAGGGATTGGTCAATGTTCCTGTAAACAACCAGACAGGAAGTCATTAGACCCCTGGGGCCATCTGGTCTCTGCAGTGACCATTCAAGTTGGCCCCAGAGTGCCCGAGCAGCGAGATGACACATCAAGGGAATGGAGATAAGTAACTGTATCTACGAGACAAGTGGCCGGCAGTCCTGTACGAACCGACATCAGCTCTTCCTTTTACCAAAGTGCGACAGAAATGGTTCCCTCGTGGACCATGCCCCACCCCCGGGGACCAACGGCGAGGAGAGCCAGTGCAGAGGGGCAGGCATCACTGGTGCTGGGCGCACCACTCACCCTGGGCCACTTCTCAGTGCCAACTTTGGTGTCATAGCGTGTTTTCCCGCCTCTAGCGTCAGTGAACTCCAAATAATCGTACCTGGGGAGGCATAATGTCTGTCACTGTCCTCCTCTCGCTTTCACCCACTGTGGCTCAGGGAGAGAACACGTGAGTCTTACCTCTTCTCAGTCTCACAGCGCTCATCAAATTCTACCTCAAAGTAGGTTGCCCCAGGGCTGATGAAGACAGACACCTCATGGCAATTGTTCTCATAGTTGTGGGCAGACTCCTTGGTCCAGGTGTGTAATACCACAGGACACTCCTGCTGCCAAGTGTCTTCATCGAGCTACACACACAAATGAGTCAAGAAGGCAAGCTCCCGTCACTCTGTGTGGGCCACAGAGAAAACCGTGCTTGCATCAGCACTATGGACAGGCAGCCCAGACATGGGACGCAGACGGTCACACGGGCTAGCAGCCGCCCCACTGCTCCGTCTGCATACACAGCTCAATGCACACTGAACCCTTGGCAGGGGACACTGGGCTCCGCAGCACACGACAGGATCCCCAGAGTGAGCTCCTGGTTCTGGCCATGACTGAGCTATTTCTTTAAATCACCACAGTCATGAATTTCCAAATTTCAGTGGAAAAAACACTGAATTTTGGACCCTGGCAAATCTGACCCCATCATCTCCCCTGTCCACTTTGAGTCCTTGCTCTTATACCTTTACAACAACAGGCTTTACAGCTTATGCCCTTTCTATTCCCACACAGTTGTCTGAGACTCAAAGATAGCAAAGAATCTCTGTACCCTGGATCCTTTTAGTTTGTCTTTCGCCATATATTCTCTTTTCTGGACTTCAATCTGGTCATTCGCTACATGGTTTCACACACATTCATGCACCGTAAGAGAAGACAGACCTCCACATGGCTTCCATCCTAACGCTGACCACGCCGGTCAGCTCGGGCTGTCGCTGCCCGGTGCCAGCAAACCCCTGCTAGAACTCGGGGGCTCCCAAGCCAACCTCTCTGGGTCTGCACTGCGCTGTACAGGTCACTCAGACACCCGGGTTACCTTGTCTGGCGCTCCTGTGGGGTCCGCGCAGATCTGCTTTAACAGTTCTGTCAGTGTACTGAACTCTCTCAGGAGTGCACAGTGTGAAATGTCTAAAGTGCAAAAGTCCAGCAGGAAGATCACCTGGGGGGAGATTGACAAGGCACTCAGCATCTGCCTCAGGCTCTGCCTGGGGCCAGAGGTCACCACTTCTCCTCCCGCACAAAGGCTGTCGCCGCATCTTACCAGTTGACGAGCTGCCATCGAAAACACTGAATTACACAGTTTCTCTACAATGGTTTGTCCACTATACTGTGACAAAAGGGATTCCAGAATCACTCTCGTGCTTGCCACAAACTGTCCCACATCTATCAAGACATAAAGACAGTAATTAACATGATAGGTGGTGAAAAACACCACTGGCTTGGTCATCCTCGAGGACAAAACTGGAGAGGGTCCCAGACCAAGGACCATGTGAGAAAGACCTTGGGACCACGAAGGGTCACAGATCGGTTTTCCTCTGGGAGGAAAGGAGTGCAAATCTCTTGGTCTTTGCTACTTTGGGATGAGGCAGAGAGCACAGCCCTTGTGTAGGTGAAGCTGTCGGCTGAGCGGCCCGGTGGCCAGGCTGGGGGCTCCCTGTGCTCACAGGGGCCCGTGTTCAGCGGGCAGCCCACAGGCCGAGCCACAGGAGCCAGGGCTCGGCGCCGTCAGCCGGTGTCACACTACTGAGACTAAATGTGATGGGATTTCCCACCTGTGCAGCTCTCAGAACCTGAGAAAGGTCACAGAACTTTCTGTGGCTTTACCGGACATGAGTATGAGGATTTTCCGGCTCTGAAAAGACCAAAGCAGTGCTCACCTATACTTTAGATTTTATTTTTTTATTTTTTTAAAGATTTTATTTCTTTATTCATAAAAGATACAGAAGAAGAGACAGAAAAGCAGAGACACAGGCAGAGAAGATAAGCAGGCTCCATGCAGGGAGCCCGACATGGGACTCGATCCCGGGTCTCCAGGATTACACCCTGGGCTGAAGGCAGCACTAAACCGCTAAGCCACCTGGGCTGCCCTACCTTAGATTTTAAAAGAAAAGACTTTCTTTTTTTGGATAAGTCGATAGAGCTGGGATGACAGGCTCTAGTGAAGAGTGTGGCATTCCCCTCCACGTGCTGCATCCCCTCGGGCTATGAAGTGACCCGACCTCATGATGAAACTCCTAGGCTGATCACAGTCAGCAGAACACTCTGGGCAAAAACACATGTACAGCTTCCCATTTTAGGAAGAAAAAACATCCCAGAGACATAGAAAAGCAAACCCCATGTGCACCGCATGCACGAGGCATTAAAGGAGAAAGCCACGCCCATACACCTCTCTGTGCTGGTGGGTTCATGACGCCAGGTGCTGACACTCACACTGGTCAATGAGGTGGGCGGCGAGACCCCGGGCTCCCGCGTCGGTGCTCTTCAGCTGCAGGTAGCACCAGGAGAGCAGGCTGCCCTGGACGGCCCAGAACAGGGAGAAGAGCACGGAGCCGGGCTGTCCCTGGGCCCTGGTAAGCAGCAGGAGCTCACACTACGAGGAAGGAGACAGAGAGAGAGCATTTACAGCAAGGCCTTCACAGGATGCAGGCACGGGCTCCTGACCCACAGCCATCCAAGGGAGCGGGGATGGGACGAAGGGATGGAGAGGGCGTGCAGGAGCCCTGTCACCCTCCATGCCCTGGAGGCCTCCCAGATGGCCTGCGCTGCCTGCGTCCTCCTCTTCCACCCCTTGGGGGCTCGTCCCACAGTTACCTCCTCCCTCTTCCACCTGCAAGCCCCCTTTCTCTCTGGCTCCAGCCACAACCACCCCACCTTTAAAGTCCTTCCACATCCTCCGTGACTCTCCCACTATCAGCTTCTCTCTCCTGAAGCTCTCTCCAGAGCCACCTGACCTCGGTGGGAAATTCTTACACAAAAGAACCACGGAATACGTTCCTACCACAATTTCCGCTTAACCGCCCCCACCTGGAAACAATCTAATTACCCCTCCAAAGTAAACCAGGTTCGCCATGGCAGGTGTAGGGAGCCCTGAGTGCCAGCGACAGGTCAGCACGAACAAGCCTCAAAAAGCACCGTGGAGTGCAAACAGCACGTCCCCAAAGACTGTGTACCCTGTGACCCCGTGGACCTGACACCAGGCAAAATCAGCCTGCAATGCAGGAAACACTCGAGAGAACAGGTCCAGATAAATTGGAGGGGTGGCTGCCGCCGGGAGGAAGGAGGGTGAGCTGCAGGCAGGCATGTAGCTAGCCAGGTGGTTCCCTGCACCGTCTGTAGGTCCTACTCTCCTGTACATGAGCTCCATCCCACCAAGACACCTGCGGCTGCTGTGCATTAGCCCTTCCCTCCTGGCCACCCCCCTGCTGCCACTTGCTGACCGGTTCCCCAAGGCCACCGCTCCCACCCAGAGCACACAACCTCAGTACCTGACCATGAGATCAGTGGCTCTCCCATCACTGTGCTTCCCGAAACTCCTTTTTCCTGAGACTTGCGGCTCCCAGGAAGCCTTGCTGCCCTCCTGCCTTTCCAGTGAGATGGTCCTCGGATGCCCACAGGTGAGGAGGGGCCCCAGCTGTGGCTTCGAATCTTAGCCGGTGGTCAGTAGCTGCCAGACGCGTAGCACTGAGTCCACTCTTGAGCACCCAGAGCTCCCGCCACCTGGAGGCCCCCAGAGCCGCCAAGTCAGCCTATCTCAAGTTGGCCCACAGTCATCCTCCTCTGCAAACACCCGGCTCTCCCCGTCTTGTCACTGGCCTTATGCACACGTGCAAGTACGGGAGGTGGCCTAAATACAGATGGGGCTAATGGGACACAGAGTTTCAAAGAAGATAGAGATGGAACAGTATGGAGACAAGACCGGATGCAAAGTCACTAGAGCCCTGAGTGACAGCAGCCATAGAGCACTCCGCACAAGTGAAGCTGATGCAGCACGGCACCCTAAAGGACGCGGGTGTTACGGTGGGACAGAGACCACCCTGGACTGAAAGCCATATGAAGTGGCCAGCCTGTAGGGTGACCCTGGCAAACGACACGCTGGTGCACTCAAAGATGTCTCTCCAAGAGCAAAGTAGCCAGAATGAATGAAACTGTGTCTCTGGTGGCACCTGAAAGCAGGAAAGCACTAAAACCAAGACCAAGACTCAAATAAAGTTCAGCCACAGGAAAAGTTCTGTCCTCCAAAGCCTCAAGGGTGTCGTCTGTCCCCATGTCACACATCCCCTGGCCACGGGGGTCCTGTCCTGTCAGAGTCCCGGGCATGTGCGCTAGAACACAGACCCCTAATCCCATCTCCAGAAGTTCTACACCAGGAGCCCGGGCCGGGCCCTTGAAACCCAAATTTCTGTCCAAATACACCAGCTGATTTGGATCCAGATGACACATGGACTACATCTTGAGAAACAATCCTTCATGTTAAAAAGAATAAAGTAACAATTTGGAAATCTCATTACCACAGAAGAAAAGACACCATCTCTCCAGACTTGATTTACCTGAGGATTTACTAAGCAATCTTACACTTTCCTCAGAACTCATACCACAGACACACGCCCAAACGTCGGGCTCCGTAGCCATACCACAGACCCCCTCGTCTTCCGCACAGAAGTCTCCACGAGCGTCCACACATCTACTGCTCACTGGTGACCACAGAACAGGCCAGCGTGCCTCACTCGCCACCAGAGCGGGAGAGGAGCCGCGGTAGGCTGAGGAGCATCAGTGCCCATCCGTCACGGCTGTGGGGACAAAGCTACATCCACACTGTGACTGATCACCAGACCACGAGGTGAAGGAGGAAGGACGGAAGCAGAGCTGCCCCCAGTTACCTCTCGAGCAGCAACGGACAGGAGGGTGCTCATGACGGCCAGAACTTCGCTGCTGTTCATGTCAGCCAGGTCACCTTTCTCAGGCAAGAGCAGAAGACCACCTGGATCCTTGTCACTGCAAGTACACACATCTGTCAGGACACCTTGTTCAGGGAGGCGTTTTCACACTTTTACCTCAAAAAAAGTTATTTTTTATTCCAAAAAAGAACCTAGAGCAGGATTTCAGTGCCAGTTCTCAGGAAGGTGAGGGGTCTGGGTCAGGAAAAGGCCACATCCCAGCAGGGTCTATGCCACCCTCTGTCCCCATGTCCCTAATAAGCAAAGCCCGTAAACCCTCAAGTCCTAGGAGGAGATTCTGAGAAGTCAATCTGATGAACCTTGACTGCCAGCAAGACGTCATGCTGGCTAACATGACAACCCAGGCTGAACCTCCTCTGTCTCCAAACGCCCTCCACAAGAGCTCCGCAGCTCTCTCTCAGCCCTCAACCCACAAGTCCAAGCACCCTTCAACAGCCCTCACATGGCCCTCCAGTCTGCTCTTGCACCAGCTACAGGCAGAGGTGCAGACAGTAGCCTGGGCAATTAGTTCCCTCCTTCTTCAAGAACCTATTCCTGCGGTACCACAGCCTACATGCCCATTGGCTGCTTTGCTAGCCAGAGCTCGTACAAATCTCCAAGTCAGCCCCTTTCCTTCCTTTGCTCGACTACCCTTCTGTGCATCTGGGTTTTCAGACCTGGGTAGAGGACTGCAACTCCTCTGGCTTCAGTTTCTGTCTTCAGACATCACTTAGAATCTGAAGTGCTCAGAGATCCTCAGCGAGTTCTATTCCAAACGGTCTCATGAGGACTGGGACTTGAATTAAACTCCTGACAAGATTATTTTAGTTCTAGTCATCGCTGTGACTGGTGGTAGCTCACTCTAGAAACCTGGCTGAGCAAACAGGAGGGACAGCTAAAGAAAACTCTGCAAAGATCTGAGCTATTACACAACCTAAAACAACGATGAACTTACCTAAAATAGGTGCATAGTGACTGGAAAGTGAGCTGCTGGGACTGCTTGTGTTCCTGCTCGGTGACATTCTTCTAGAAAACAAGGAAGAGCATGATCAGGGGATCTGCTCCACAACACTCCAGAGAGTGGGGCAGCACGCACTGGCCACTGTTCCCAAGTGAGAGGAAAGCTGGAGTGGGCACATGCTTCATGGCGCTAGCTAAGAGCAGCCTGGTGCTCGGTGGGAGCACCCGTCTAAACAAGGCATCAGGTTGACTTCTGTTCACTGCCAAAGCTAACATTTCCAAGCTTTCCTGCTGGAAATCTTGATGCCAACGCTAAGATGTGTGCTTTCCGTCACTGGGTATGGTGTCGCAAGAGGAAAGGGCAGGGGTGTTTCTTGTGAGTTTTCTCTTGGTTTTTAAATAGATCAAAGCTTTCCCTCCACAAGCCAGAGCAGCCTGTGAGGACAGTTAACAGGAATCACATTCTGACAAGGCTACTGGGCTACTAGAGGGCACTTTCTGAATTCCATGAATGCACTGAACATGAACTGTTAGGTAAGGTGGTGGATTTCCAGAGACCTGAGCCCCGGGGCCCATCTGCATAGCTGTTCAGTCATCAGCATGAATCGGGAGGACCCTGACCACTGCCATCAGCAGGGAGAGGCCAGGGAAAGTGACAGGGCTTCTCCACTAACAGAAGCGTCACATGAGAGGCTATATGTCCATTCCTTTTCTGTGTGGAACACATGCTAGCCAAACCTATCATAGCTCAGCAGCCTGGTAAACAAGTCCGATGGAGTCCCACCCATAGTCCAGGGCACGGGCAGACCACTGATGCTGTCCAACATCATGGCTCCATGTGAAAACTGATCCTCCAGGCTGATGTACAAACCCTGCAGAGCACTGAAAACCCCCCAAGATCCTTCCTCCTCTCAGGAACCACCTGCAATCACTTGCCCCATCATGATTCTCCTCTAAAAGTGGAATGCATCTTGGGCAGCCCTGGTGGCTCAGCAGTTTAGTGCTGCCTTCAGCCCTGGAGACCTGGGATCGAGTCCCACGTTGGGCTCCCTGCTCAGTGAGGAGTCTGCTTCTCCCTCTGCCTGTGTCTCTGCCTGTCTCTCTCTCTCTGTGTGTGTCTCTCATGAATAAATAAAATCTTAAAAAAAAAAAAAAGTGGAACACATCTGCGTTTTTTTCCTTGTGGCAGGTGTCCCCAGCTGGGCTGTAGGCCTCGGGCACCAGAGGCCACATTTTATGCTATTGATCCCTCCTTTATTTCTTTCTACACATCCCACAGATCACTTTATTACACTTGTTAATTAGCTGTTGCATTTAGAAATGATTTTTCTTTTTTTTTTAGAAATGCTTTTTAAAAATGCTGTATCTAGTTTTCTTCATCAAACTCTTACCAGTAATTCAACTGCTGGCTTGTCTACAGACAATAAAAAATAATCTATAACTGTATCACCTATAAAGAATTATTTCTTTTATCATTTCCAACTGGTATGTTTAAAATTTCTCTTCCTTGAGGCGCCTGGGTAGCCCAGTTGGTTGAGCCTGCTTTCAACTCAGGTTCATGATCTCAGGGTCCTGGGCAGCCCTGGTGGCTCAGCAGTTTAGTGCCGCCTTCAGCCCAGGGTCTGGTCCTAGAGAACCGGGATCAAGTCCCACGTCAGGCTCCCTGCTCAGTGGGGAGTCTGCTTCTCCCTCTCCTCCCCACTTGTGCTTTCTCCTACCATCTGTTTTTTTAAAAATTTCTTTTCCTTGTCCTACCGCACTGGCCAGACCCTCTAATATGACATCATGGAGAAGCAGCGGCCAGTAAAAATCCTGTCTGCTTCCTCATTTTGAAAGAGATGCTTCTAGTGGCCCACTCACCCAGTATATAATTTATTAAAGTTCTGGGGTTCATGTCCTCTACCGGTTGAGGGAGTCCCTTTCTTTCTGTTTTGGGTTTGCTAATGGTTTTACAGTTCTAATCACCCACAGAATTTAATCTTATTTAAATGTTTTATTTACTGACATAACTTCTTCCTCTGACTTCATTTACTAATTTTTAACCTTAAACCACCCTTGTGTTCCTAGGGTAAATTCAACTCTGTCAGGACTTTGTATTTTACTGAAGTGGTTTACTAATATTTTGTTAGTTTTTTCTAACTATGTTTACAAGTAAGACTGGCCTGTAATTCTGCTTCCTTGCTACTCTTTATGTTTCCCTGTGTTGCACCATCACTGGAACGCCGGGAACTCTGAATCTCCCTGACCTAGAAGTTTTCAGTGTGGTTTAGTGAGAGAAATTTTTAAGTTTTTATTTTTATTTTATTTTTTTAAATAATTTGAGAGATAAAGAGAAACAGAGAACACACGTACCCAAATGCATGGAGGGGGAGGGCAGGGAGAGGCACAACCAGACTCCAGGCTGAGCACAGAGCCCAACCGCAGAGAAAATTCTCCTTGTCTTACATTATCATTAATTATCTTTTTCCATGTATCCCACTCATTTTTCACACAGAAATACTGCCTTCCGAATGAAAACCCTGGATCTTTGTTCAGGCTAATCCACTTGGTAACATAATGCTTATAAATACTGAAAGCATATTTTACCGCCACTACTAATGTCTGAGTGATGAGGAGACGGTGTCTGCAAGGGCTGCATTTCATGACAGATATAATCTGAAATATTTATGAAAAGGTCAGGGATGGACTCTGAAATAATATTGGGGGAAGGGCAGGGAGAGCGTGGAAGACCCAGATCACAGATGAACAAGATTAGCCCAAGTTTACAATCTAAGTGATGGGTACACATAGGGCAGGAGGTATTGTATTTACTCTAGTTTTGTATTTTAGATTTCCCCACAATAAAAGATGAAAATGTTAAAAAGAATGCTTGTTGCAGGCAAATCACTAAAAGGGTGGAGACTGCACCCCGCTGTGGGAGCACAGGCTCTGACCTGCCGTCCCCTCCTGCAGGGTGGTACTAGGTCCTCAGGGGTCTGTGTCCCACACTGCTCCACACATAGTGAGTATTACATACACACTGGAAAACTGAAACTGAGGAGATACTTAGAGAAAATGAAGATGACTAATACATGTCATCCCCCAGACTTGTGATGCAAATGGTTACCATCATGGTGAAGAGATGGCTCCTCCGGCTCTGTCGATCAGGAAAAAAGACGGCAGCCCCACTGAGAAGGGTGTTCCTGACTTCTTGTTTTAATGTTTCCATGGGCACAGAGTCTCCGTCCACCCTATCCACCACTGAGGAAAATGAATAATGGACTCAGCTTTAATATTTCCCATCTACTCACTTTCAACACACACACGTGCTTTAAGTTGCCCACAAACTCCCTACTCCCTGTCGTGCAGAGAATGGTACCTCTGCACGGCAAGGCGGTATCAGGAAACCACACTCAACTAACACAGCAACCACACGTGCCAGGTTTCCTCTCATTATTTCCCTGTCCCTTTGAGACATGACCCAGCACAGCCCTGAAAGTGCTGTCACGTGGCCAGGTGTGTGATCCCTGCTCATCCTTACCCTCTGCCCTCCACCCAGCCCAGTGTCTTCACAACAGTCAATACTCTCTGGGTGACACACCCGTGTGTCAGAACCCAGGAGATAGAGTCATTAACGAGTGAATTCTCGGACAACTCAAAACAAGATTCAAAAAGACACTCATTTCCCAAACCAGGGATCCCTCTCCTGGGTCTGTGTGATCACAGGACCTCTGTTCTCACAGCAAGAGGCCTGGAAGGCTGCCAGCACACAGTCTCATTCAAGAAGCCCAGTCCCTACCGTCGCATAAGTGTGCGTGGAGTTCCTTGGCAGCCCCCGCCCCTCCAGGGCTCTGCCGGGGAGCCTTGGCCTCCTTGGGGGTGGCTGGCCCGTCTCTCTGCAGCACTGACAAGCAGCTCTGCAGGAGCCGCAGAAGCAGGGTCTGGGCACAGATGCATTCTTCCCTCGGGCTACAAAGACAAAGGGTATCAGAGGGCAAAGAGGCAGGCTGCTTTTACCCTCCCAAGCCAGCAGCTAAGAGGGCTCTCCTCCACATGTCAGCACCGTACAAACAATGCCAACAAGAGGAAGAGAGGCAGGATGCAAAAAAGGACATCTTGGTAGGTAGAGTCTGAACACACAGACCTGACGGCCTCTGTCCACAGTGGGGCAGAGACACGCATTTCTGACCCTATGTCCTCATCTATAAAATGAGGGTACTATCACAATCCCTGACCTGCTTTCCCCACCAGGTTGTGATGGGAATCAGATGACAAAATGTTTGCAGAAACACTGCCCAAAGTACATTACAGAAACGTGAGCTGTTACCTTTAATAATAACCAATTCTTTCAAATGAAAACAATATAAACTAGTGAGAAGTCTAAAAATCTTGGAAGAAAAAACTACCTATGTAGAATGTAAAACAGTATTTTCACTTTTGTTTATATGATTATCACCTTATAACAAATTCTGACCTACTTTTGCTTTAATTTACTATAAAAATTCCAGAAGATCTGCAAATCAAGACCCGCGAAGTCCAGAAAAGATTTATATTTTAAGCCACTTTCCTTCTGCTGCACCTAAAAAATTAGAAAAAACAGAAAAAATACAATGAAAAATGCACTCAGAGAAATACTGTAATGGCTCATCTACTCCTCGATGTGACCGGGTGAGGCAGCGCCACACATGCAGAATTCCCATTAGCCAGTACTAACGCTTCCCAACTCAGGAGCACCTGAACAACTACTCCTGGTGTGAAACTTTCCACAAGACCTGTGTGTGTGTGTGTGCACGCGCGCACGCACGCGCACACATATATGTAAGAACACATGTGTAAATGTATGCACACACACACATACCCAGGAAGGCTCCCTGACCACCATACCCAGAGTGCCAGTGAGATTACACAGCATGCACTCTGACCCCTGGCTGCATGAGTCCTGCTCCAGCGTACCCGCAGCTCCAAACATCCCCACCACTAGCTCATTTATGTGTTCTGCTGCCACCGGAGAACTTGAATAACCGACCAAGCACACCAAAGGTAAACTGAGTCACAGCCCCCAAACACACCCTGACGAGTGCCAGAGGTTAAGTCGTGTTCTTCACGGTGACAATGGCAAGAAGCTTCCCTGGAGCAATTGATCACTGTGTTTTCATGAGTGACTCTACAAGTCAGCATCAGAAACAACTGGTTTTAAATCCTGACATTTTGGTACCTTTATTGAACAAACCATTCACCTGCATTTCAGAAATAATTCTCCTAGTACTTAAAGGAGACAGGAATCCCATAAACTTGCTTTGTGGGATCCCTGGGTGGCGCAGCGGTTTGGCGCCTGCCTTTGGCCCAGGGCGCAATCCTGGAGACCCGGGATCGAATCCCACATCGGGCTCCCGGGGCATGGAGCCTGCTTTTCCCTCTGCCTGTGTCTCTGCCTCTCTCTCTCTCTGTAACTATCATAAATAAATAAAAATTAAAAAAAAATAAAAATAAAAAAATAAACTTGCTTTGTGTCCCTAGTCTACCTCTGGCAATCACAGCTGGGGTCTCTATGGTTGTCTGTAGTCTATTGTAGGAAGCCTCCCAGGGACACCATATGCCTTCATTGGTCCTTGATTCACTGACCCCCTTGGTGGCCAGCACCTCACTCCCCTGCTCTTCCAACATCATCACAGCAGCACGACGTTCACACCGCATGCTTCAAAAGGCCAGCTTTCACCGGTGGCTGTTTATTCCCTCAATGCCACCATTAGTTTTCCCCAAAGAACAAGGTTCAATAACTGAGGAAAAAAATAAATAACTGAGGAAACACTACCAGGTCATGGGCAAGCTGCTGAGTGAACTGAAGCGTCCTGAGGAGTAGCGTGGTCCCGCAGACACTCTCCTCCCCATCCTTTCTGCAGTGGGCACAGACAATGTGCTGCTCCGCTTCCACTCGCATTGGCCGGACATACCCGCTGATGCTGAGACCTTGCACTCCCAAGCGCTCTGCCGACTCCTGACGGGTGCAGAGGAACTTCACCATCAAATACTAGGGAGGACAGAGAGATTTAAGGAGGACTCAGAAGCTGGAATACGAATGGAAGAGAGATAAACGCCCTCTGGGAAGGTCCCCTGAGGACTTTAATAATTAGGTTCCACTCTCCCTAGCAGGGGGCACAAAACAGAAACCCAACATCTCAACAAACAGAAAAAAAAAGTCGTGCTGAATCATGTCAGGCTTTGGGAAAGATCACAACAGGAAAAACAGCATTACTCCCTCTTCACGGCATAGGGTAAGACAGGATGAATCAGAGACATACATCTGCTCTGTGGCCCAGTCATTTTGAAACAGAAACCAGGTATGTGGTAAAAACAGTCGACAAATGCCCTAAGGAAGCCCCCAACTAATATACAATACAACAATACAGTAATACAACCATAGCCCAGGACACAGACTTGTCCGCTCAAAGCCAAAACCATTTTAAAGCCCGACTTCCGTGCAAACTCTCTGCGTCTTGCAGTAGAAGCTCCTTTGTCAAGAGCCATTCAGACTCCACTACTCGAAGGTATAAATATTTACTGAACACCTACTACATATGAGCCCTAAAGATAGTTCTTATTTCTCTTATACTGAAGCTTCTAAGATTTACACTAAGGGTTAAAAAAATGAAGTAGCCGGATAATCACTGCTCCTTTCACAACCATGGAGACAATCTCTCGTGCGCTTAGGCCAGTGTGCTTTCTGCTTCCCAGCTGCAGACACCCTACCCCACACTCTCAGCCTGGCTGTGGGTGGGGACTTCATCGACTTTCAACACTTGGGAGCACACCACCTTTCCCAGGAAGCCTCCCCCAGTAAGCTCTGGGTGCAGTAAGACTCTCCTCCTCTGGGCCGTGACAGCCCCGTACATCCCTGTATGTGGCGTCTCATCCATCTGTGTCCCCGTGAGGGGCACAGTCATGGCCAATTTGGCTCTAGGGCTCTGGGGCTGGCACGGGGCTGGCACATGCTAACCACTCCATAAACACGGACAGAAATAAAAGCAGGGAGTGGGCAAATGAGTGAAGGCCAAAACTCACTAATGCTTACTTTGGCAACTCTGCACTGCTGCAACTTGACATCTGCTTCATCCCATTCTTCTTCTAGCTCAAACCAGCCAATAGGGTCATCCTCGCCAAGGTCATCAGCTGAGCAACCAACCCTGTAAACACAATGGTAATCACAAAACATTTTCCTATTTCTATACTTCTCAAGGGTTTAACAAATAAAGCAGCATCTGAGTGGCACTGAACTGTATGTGTGGCCTACAGTTAACAACCAGGGACGGGTTGTGGCACCTGGTGCCTCTAAGTGTGTGAAGTAGTTGGTGGTGATCCCCTCCCCATCCCTCAGCCTCCTTATCCGTGACATGGGAACCAGCACCAGTGCCAAATATAATCTAGGAACTAAAGAGGAAGTCTGTTTCTCTAGATAGCTGGCATATTTGAAGAATGAGACACGAAACCAAGGTATCGGAGATGAGCAACTCAGGAGGAAGGAACAATGCAACAACCACTGTGTGCTTCTAGAAGTATCCAAAGGAGAGGCAGGTTCTGTCGTTTTCTTTCCCTAGGTCTGGCTACTATATGGACAATGAGCCTGAGGTTCGGTACACTTGCAACAACTGGAGGGTAAAAGCCAGGGAGCGTTCAGATCCTATAACTCCAAAAAAGGAAACTGTCAGCCTCCAATTTTTTTCCTGTTCCTTAAAAGGTCCTTCCAGGGAAGCTAAAGGGAGCACAACTCCAGCCACTTCTGTTTACAAACCAGACATTTGAATTGTACTCCCTTTTCAGGAATTAAGTAACCAAAGGAGAAAAAGGCAGTCTTTTCAAGTCACATCTCTAAAACTTTCCAGTACTTAGCCTGTAATATAGCTAGCAAGCTAGCTACACGTGTGTGTTCTGTGAGGACGAGCTAACACGGGCATGAATGGCAAGAAGAGGTAAAGATTAAGGTCCTGAGTAGGTTCTGTAGCAGGGAGAAAAAAATGTTCTCCTCTTACCATAAAAATTTCATGACATAATTAATCCTAAAAACCAATAGCACAGGTAGTATTCTGTTCTAACCCAAAACCATTTCATCAATATCACATTGGAAGATTTTTAAATTTGCTCTGTGGCAGCCATTAAGAAACTCTTTCAGAGAGAGAGACAGCTGGCTAGAGTCAGAGAGCACAGAGAAGCATCCTTGTTCACTACACCACACAGCAGGCAGAGGGCAGAAAAGAGAACTTCACCCTCCTAAGTATGCACATTGCCAGTGGGCACAGGGGCAAGCTGACTTACCCACATCTGGCCAGAAGAACAGAAAAGAAAAGAAAAAGGAAGAAGATAGGTACATGTACATTAACATTTTGATCTGCAAACTGGAGAGAGATTGATACCATGCAGGCCAACCAGACTAAGATTTCAGAGCAGTGCAGGCTGGAGCCAGAAGCTAAAATCAGCAAGGGAGTAGTGAATAGGCCTACATCTAGGGTAAAAGAAAGACCTACATAAGGGGTGAAAGATCTTATTTAACAGCAGGTTTAGGGAAAAAAAAAACTTATTTTAATATGTTCCAAGAATAGGACAGAGCTGCTTAAAAACAAGTGTAATTTCTAGTTATCATCATCAAAAAAAGGGGGGGTACCTTTTGAAAAATCATATACATATATGGTGGGGAGGAAGATTTTAGGAGGAAGGGGACTTGTTCAAGTTCAGTTAGAGGCCTAGAATTAACAGTAGTGATCAACTGAACATAATGTAACCGCTGAAGGGCAGTGAGTTCTCCAGCAGGAAGGGGATTCCAGAGGCTGAGCAACCATCTGTCAGGAATGCCACCAAACCAAGTCCAGCAGACAGAGAGAGTTGTTCTAGATCCATGCTATTCAAAGTGTGGTCCACGGGTGGGGAACGCCATCACCCAAGAGCTTCTTACCAGAGTCTCCACCCAGAACTACCAATCAGGATCCATGTTGAACACAGTCCTTGGGGACGCGTACACACACCCAAGCTTGGCAACACAGTTCTGGATGACAGTTAAGGGCCTCTGGTAGTTTAGCACCCCATCACCCAAGACAAGTCTAGGGCTCAGCTCTGTTAACTCACTGCTAGGAATGAGGGGGGCAAGGCTGCCCGAGGCTCACCAATGACCTCTGGGCTGAACTGGGCAGGTCCACTTGCAGACTTTATCCACCTGAGCCTGGGTAGCATGTGATACTGCTGCCCACTCTCTTCCTTTAGCATCACTGCCCTTGGCTTTGCGATGACACACAGGGGCCTCCCTGCTGCCTGTCAGCATGCTGAGCTATAGGGTCTCTCTTCTCTCCCAGGCCACATACTCTTCCAGAATCATCTAACTCACTTAAATCATCCTTTAAATGTCTCTCCTGTTGGTACCTTTCATACCTCTTCCCAGCTCCAACGCACATGTCCAATGAGCTGCCAAGTACCTCAAAGTCTGCTGAGACCTCAAGTTCAACAGAACCAACACAGAGCTCATCAGCTTCCCCAAAGACTGTTTTCCCAAGTCATTTTCTATAGAGAAGAACACTCCCAGTGGCCTCACCTGCCTAGTCCTAAGTCCCTGGCTCTCCCGGTGCCTGCGGCATCCTTACTCCTCTGCTCTACACTCAGTCACCTTCTGGTGGTCTCTCACTGGGCCACCACCTCCCCATCACTGACAGTGCTACTCTGGTGAGGTGACCCCTGCCTCTGGCTGCCCCCTCCTACTCCATCCAGCTTCCATGCTGGCTCTCCCCTGGCCACACACTACATGCAGTGTGACCCAGAACAGTACTGGTAAGGCACACATCTGGTCTCCTTATTCTTCCCCCCATGCTAGCCCCCTATCCTTGCTTAGAGGATCAAGCCCAAGCCTTGACCCAGGCTGCCTTCTGGCCCTCTAGCTCCTGTCCCGCCACTCTCCACCTCACAGTACACTTCTGATATTTGCAAGTCCCTGAGCTCACCGTACTTCACCCGAGTTCTCAAGTCTGCTCTGCTCTTTGCTCAGGATCTCTCCTTTCACTTCTTCCTGTGGCGGTTCCACGGTACATCGTCCTTTGTAGCTCTTTCTACAAACAACACTCCCTCCAGGGTCTTTCCTCCCAGAGCCCCCACCCCTCCTGCCCAGTGCTGACACTGTGAGCTGACAGTGAGCAACACAGAGCAGGGACTGTGCCGACGTGTTCACTGCATCTCTTTTGCACCCAGCATCAGGCTCAGGGCAGAGTCGGTGATTAAAAGTATCTCCAATAAAAGCATGATTAGGAGGGGGATGGTTGGAGTATCAGTAAGCTTCCCAGTGACTAGGTAACACTCATGACAGTGTAGGCACGCATCAGTACCCAGCCATTCTGGAGATGCATATGCCTGGTTATAGAAGGGACCAAGTTAAGAATCTACAAGCAAATTACAACATGTTTTCACAGATACTGCTAGAAAGCAATGAATGTTCATGACCACTGGGGATATCCAGGAGCAGCTCTTCCACAAAGACATGAAAGCATATTTTGCCAATAAGAAAACACATATGGCCTTATTAACTACAAAGATTTTTATTCTGTTCCTTACCTGCTCTTTACAAATTGCCTGAATTCCTGAAGCTTCCACTTGTCATATTTTTCAAACCTTTTGAAGTGTTCTTCGGCATGAAATTTTTCAGAAGATGAGTTATAGGCAAACACCAACCCACATTGGGCACCGATGCCACCACGTCGAACCTAGAAACAGAGATCTAGCTCAAATACATGGAAGGTACAAAAATCCTGTGGCTGTTTGTTTCCAAATAACATGGTTAAATTCAAATGGCTTAAAGGGAAACTCAAAATGATATTTTGAATACATTAAGTCCTGGAAAAAATTAAAAAGCTGCTTCCTAAGAAGAGAGCCCTTATCTTTCTCAATCCTCATACTCACACATTCCCAGACAAAAATCTACTCATCTCTGTGCCCGGTGCTCCGCTACAGTCCTGGCACGGGATAATCACTCAGTGAGAGGTGAAAATCCAGTGACAGGGACTTGGAAACGTGACTCTATGTTTAAAAATAGCAGTAACATTGCTTAAAAAGGATAGCGTGAGAATTACCATAATCCTGATCTGTGTAACTTGGAAGGCAGATTCAGTTCCTGCAGAAAAAATGGTACTTGCTCTGGTCTTTCCCGTCTCTGTAAGAAACCCTGCAAAAGGAAGACACTGAAGTGAGGACGACTGACTCGCTTGTCATGACCCTAAGAACTAACGGGAGAATACACACCGGGGGGTAGTGGGTGGGGGGTAAAACTAGTCTACCTGGTATTTTCATAAAACTCAGGAAGAGAGCTCCCCTCTATATAGGTGCGAGCTCACTGCCAACCCCACCTAACAGCCTGTGGCCAGGCACGGCCTCCTCAGCACACAAGCTTCCCAACCACACTGGCAGCCCTGCTCTGAGGTAGCAATAAAGAGATATCAACTTTATACAGATTGTGACTTGAATTCAAACACGCAAAAGATAGGACCACCAGTCGTCTTTCCATGCCATTCCTAAACCTGCCTGATGCTTGACCAGGTTAAAGGCACGTGGGTCTAGAGGACAACGCAGGGATGACGGAACTTCAGGAACACTCTGGCAAGGAAAGACTGTGCAAGACTTTGACACAGGCAGAAACGCTGGCCAGGGGTTCTGTTGAGCACACTCTTTGCACTCCCTCCACCGTTCATGGTTTGTGAGCTACTCAACTCCATAAACCGTAGAATAAAGACAGTTGTGCTGACGGTTCTGTCTGCAGAAATAAAGACGATGTTCTGTGGAAAGGTACCTGCTGCTGCTTCATGAAGACTGATCAATGCTGCACCTACTTGCAGGTCCCTGTGGCTTCTTACTGTCTGTACGTGTTTTACGAATTCTCCTTTGAACTGTGCATAACACCTCCCTGGTCTCTCACTCATTAATGAGATAAACAGTGTAACCATCCACTTTAGATTTGTATGAGTCATGGTTTACCTCTTTTGTTGCTATTATCCTTTAATAATCCACAAAAAGGTCTGTTACCAGACCCAAGGCTGTCTTTCTCTTTCAAACATCTGTAAATGATAAAATGCACACACATGCCCACATCAGCACCAACCACTCAATCAGGAACCATGAACTCACTGTCAACCACTCTGCCTGCTCAAGACCCAAAGATTAAACCCACCTCATGCTGCTTCCTTCATTACACTAAATTCAATAGACAAAAATGTTTGAAGTTGAATCGCCATGAGACAATATGCAAAAGTGTCACCAAAACTAAGAAAGTTAAACCCAAAGGAGCACAGTCTCATTCAGAGAGAGAAGCAGCTAGGGCAGGACCTAGTTCTGTGGAACAGTAACTACGTGGTAAGTGAGGAAGCCACACAGTAAGAAACCCACACAACTCACTTCCAGTAACCCTAATCTGTGAGCTGCTCTGCTGTGTGTTCAAAGCCTCCATTAACTGACCACCCGCACTGGCCATCTGTCTCAAAGGAGCTGAAGTGGTAACTACATTGAAAGAATCAGACACTTTTTAAATGGCATTGCCACCAAACACACATCGAAAGGTTTCTTCCAAAGCCTAAAACAAATACATCAGTAAAGCCTAAAAGGTGAATAAATAAAACTTTGTTCTTCCTTTCCTTGGTTAAAAAAAAACAAAACAAAACAAAAAAAAAACAGCTCATGTGATGTCCTACGGCTCCGTTTTTTTAAAAGACTTTATTATTTATTCATGGGAGACACAGAGAGAGGCAGAGAACACAGGCAGAGGGAGAAGCAGGTTCCCTGTGGGGAGCCTAATGTGGGACTCAATCCCAGGACCCCGAGATCACGCCCTGAGCTGAAGGCAGATGCTCAATCCCTGAGACAGCTCCCTCTGTTTTGATACCATTCCCCTACTCACCCAATTTCTTTTCTTAAAATGACAGTAAATAAATAACAAATCACAGATTTAAAATATTTCACAAATCTACCCCTTCGTTCCGTCGATAACACCTGGTAGTCCTTTAGAATACGGGACAGGAAAGTAGGCCGTTCGGAGGGTCAGTGTGGGGGTTCTGGCACTCTGGGCGGCAAAAGGCACTTGTCCAGAGTGGCACTTTGTGTATTTGGGAAGCCTAAAGTGTACCAGGGAAAAGAGCCTCTTTCCCCATAAAGGAAGAAAGAAATCACTCAAGACTCAGCTGTTCTGGCCGCAAGGACCTTCCCCTACCTGACCTATCTCCCCAGACTCACTTTCTGTAGTAAGCAACAGAGACCCAAACCTAGAGTTACAAGACACAGACCGTGATGGCATGGAGTGAGCGACCAGGGGAAACCAAGGCTCACACACATCCCACCTGTGTACTTGTAAGAAACATAACCAAAATTACCAGCCCACCAACTACAACTATTTTACAAGATCCATCCACAGGAGGGAAGTGGAAAGGAGGGAGGGGTGGTGGGCAGAAGAGTCACAGGGAGAGTAACACAGTACTCAACTCTCATTCTACAAAAAAACGTGCAGTCCTTTTGGACTTTGACTAGTGTTATAAATCCATATACCGTTTTTTAAGATGCTGAAAATACTGTGTGGTATTATAATGATGGCTACATGTCACTATACATTTGTTTAACCTCCCAGAACATACAACATCAAGAGTGGACCCTAAAGGGGGTGCCTGGTGGGCACAATCATTTGGGCATCGACCTTGGATTTGGCTCAAGTCGTGATCTCAGGGTTGTGAGATCAAGCCCTGAGTCAGGCTCTCTGCTCAGTGCAGAGTTGGCTTCTCCCTCTCTGCCCCTCCACCTAACATCCTCTCTCTCAAATACATAAATAAATAAATCTTAAAAAAAAGAATAAAAAGAAAAAGAAAGAAAAGTGGATCCTAAGGTTACCTATGGACTTTGAGTGATTATAACATGTTGACATAAGCCCATCCTCAGTAAGAAAATGCCTCCCTCTGGAGTGACGCTCCTCATGGGGGAGGCGGTGCATGGGGGAAGGGGTTATACAGGAATGCTATGTGCCTTCCTCCAATTTTGCTATAAACTAAAACTGCTCTAAAGAAAAGTCTTAAATAAAAGAAGAATAGATGGGACATGATTTGAAATGGTAATAAAAGGGACGCCTGGGTGGCTCAGTGGTTGAGCACCTGCCCCTGGCTCAGGGTGTGATCCATGGTCTCAGGGTCAAGTCCCACATCGGGCTCCCTGCCTGGAGCCTGCTTCTCCCTCTGCCTACATCTCTGCCTTTCTCTCTCTGTGTCTTTCATGAATAAGTAAATAAAATCTTTTAAAAAAAGAAAAAAAATAGTAATAAAAGTAAAATAAAAAGATAAAATAAAACAGAGACTTTTCAGTGGATAATGATGAGAGTACAAGACAAATCCACCTATAGGTTATGAGAAGGTTCTGTCTTCTATGCTCTGGAGACAAAACTCCTGACTCTCCAGAGAGTGAAGAAAAATGCAGAGCCTTTGGCAGAGTGGTCTTGCCTGTCCTGGGTCGGGGAGGGAGGACAAGAGCCCACTGTGGTGGTGGGAGAGTGAGCAGCCTGTGTGGCCCTTAGCAAGTGAAGGAAATGTCCTTGCAGAGGCTGCGCAGCACAGAGAGGACCGCAGCAAGGGTCTGTGGCCTGTAAAGTCCACCAGGGAGAGGAGGTGCCTTAGCAGAAGCACACAGGGGACAGGACAGAGGAGAGGTGACCGCCAAGAATGCAGGTGGCCATGAGGAAGGCTCAGGAGAAAGCAAATTCAAAGCAGGAGGGCAATTCGTGCCAGTGTTTGATGGCTGCCAGCACATTCCCCTTCCTGGGCTGAATTAGCCATGTTCCCAACAATCCACTGACTCTACGGGGGCTCACGCAGGAAGTGAGCCAGTTGGCCAACAAGACGGATGAGGAGAGCCTCACCGACACCCTGGGACAAGGCAAAGGGCCCACACCACGTGAGAGAGAGCCTCCGCAGCTCTGTGTTGGTACCAAGTGAGGACGGAGGCTTTCTTCCAGACATTCCAGATCCAGGTGAGCCATACTGAGATAGACCCTTCCCCTTAACTATCTTTTCAGCAATATGCTTCGGACCTGCTGAGGTTTTTAATGCTTTAGGACAACACAATATAAAAATCATCTGAATTTAAAAATGGTGACTTTGGGATGTCTGGGGGGCTCAGCAGTTGAGCGTCTGCCTTCAGCTCAGGGCATGACCCTGAGGTCCTGGGATCAAGTCCCTCACTGGGCTCCCCACAGGGAGCCTGCTTCTCCCTCTGCCTGTGTCTCTGCCCCTCTCTCTGTGCCTCTCATGAATAAAAAAAATAAAATCTTTAAAAACAATCAATTTTTAAAAATGGTGACTTTTTAGATTCCAAAAGGAAGAGTCCTCGCTTTTCAAAAACGGAGGGCTCAAGTATATGCAAGCCATTACAAGTGACTGACACCAAGCGGGATAGCCGGCTGCCCTACAGAAGGCACAGATGGTTATAGAACCACTGCCTCATGAAGGCCAACCTGGTGCGCAGCCTACATGTCTTGAGCAGCCCAAGGCCCAGCCCACGGTCCCCACAGCCAGAGGACACACTGCGGCCTCTCCTGCTCACCAAACATGGACAGACCCACCACTCACCATCTCTTGTCCACGGCTCGACAAGGAGGTTTTCGGGCCCTGATTTCTCTTCTTTCCCTTTAACATCACAGGCCTGAAGGGTCAGCTGAAGAGGTTTACCTGATCGAAGAAAATAGAGGTTGAAACGAGAGGTTGAAGGTGGTGCTAGTTTGTAAAAAAATAAAAGCTAGCAGGCATGCCAGTGGAAGTGGAGCACAGGTGGCCCCCACACTGCTGACTGCAAATGCACTCATGTAACAGCTAAAACAGAGAAGCTATACTAGACAAAAGCTGGCACCGTTTTTCCATGCCTTCCTCAAACAGACCACGCAGAGCTCTACATCCCTATGTAATTCCAAGAAGAGGTCTCTAGAATAACTACTATTCTGAAACAAAGCACATCATAAGATACAGATTCATACCACAGATTCACAGTTTGGGAGAGGGATTCCTAAAATGGTGTTTTGGAGACAATAATTAATTTTATTATAATTGCATTTAAATATATAAATAATATCTTAGGGTCTTGGGTGTTGTTCCTTTAATATACCTGCAGGCAAATTTTGAAAGTTTTAAGAATTTTTAAAAGTACCATTTGCTACGATGACCTGAAAGCTTTTCTTCCTTTCCCTTTTGTGTTAAGACTATGATGAATACCCATTAACCTAGAACCCAATCCAGAACTAGGACACTGCCAATAACAAACATTCCTGCATGCATCACTCCCCTATCCAGTGCTCCCAGCCCAAGTAACTGCTCATCTGAATCGATAACTTTCCTGGAGAGTATTTTCCAAACACTACATACCCTTGCCATCCAGCTGTGCTTGCTACAGGCCCCTTAACCCCACAATAAAATGACCTCTTCAAATTTAGGGGGAAAATTGGATTTACCAGACATCAACAGTATGACCGTAATTATTAAACATAAAATAAATTATTAAGTTGTACTAAGGCAAAGGTACAAATATCATGGCAGAGACAGCACTGTCTGCCGCTCTAACTGAACAGGATGGGATCCGATACTGGACTTTGTGGACAGAATCTTTAGCACTAGAGGCCGAGACAGTGAATAAGCTGTTCCTCCCACATTCACTGAGAAAGGTTAGGAAGGCCCATCCTGGTCAGCAGGAAAGCACTAAGGTGGACTCTTTGCTGAGCCCTGGTGGGCAAAGCGGTGGCAGGCAGGCAGCTCTCAGAGGGATGGCAGAGGGGTGCAAGTCTAAGACCAGGATCCCTCCCTCCCTGAGATGGAAGGTACTCCAGCTTCCCAAACCTATTGGTCTACACAGAGACACACCTGCACCTCCTCCAGGATGGCTGTGATCAAACGGCCACTAAGCCTAAGTGATCAGGCCAGTAAATCCCAAGAGTACAACCCCGGGGACACTCAGGCCCTCTTCTGATGCTGCCATCAATGAGCCCATACCCTCTTCTTCTTGCCCTCCCCATGTAGGAGAGGCTATGTCATCCCGGAATCATGGAGGATATAAGAGGATGCCAGGTTAGTGATGGGTTTGCAGCTGGTCCAGCACGCCTTACTCGTTTACCGTATTTAAGGAGCAGGGTCTGCCTGACTGATGCCATGGAGGAGATGAGGGACGAGGCATCATAGCGTGTGTCCAGGTGGTCAGCAATGGTACACAGACAGCTCAGCACTTTGGCAACACTTCCTCTTGCTAGTGCAAAGGCCAGAAGAGTCAGCTCCACCTCTGGAGTTGAACAGCAGCTATAAACAAAGAGCAAAAAACTTTTCACTTCTTAAAATCATGAGAAAATCCAGGCAGCCCAAATCCCACATCACTGACCAGCATCAGTAAAATCACATAAGACATGCTTTCTCTGTGTTCATCAGACATACTTTCTCAAAATCCACAAGATAACCTAAAGAAAAACTAAATCAACCCATAGGACAAGGAAATTCAATCCTTACCTCTGTGCCCTTACTCTATAACTATTAAATAATACTAACAATATCAATTTTAACAAGTCAGACTGTATCAACCAAACAACAAATAAACCACAATAAAAAAGCTGCTACAGGGATCCCTGGGTGGCGCAGCGGTTTGGCGCCTGCCTTTGGCCCAGGGCGTGATCCTGGAGACCCGGGATCGAATCCCACGTCAGGCTGCCGGTGCATGGAGCCTGCTTCTCCCTCTGCCTATGTCTCTGCCTCTCTCTCTCTCTCTCTCTCTATGTGACTATCATAAATAAATAAAATAAATTAAAAAAAAAAAAAGCTGCTACATAAAAAGCCTCTGCTACAAAGAACGATTACTAGCCAGACTACTAGCCAGATGTCAAGAGCTCATTCCCCCAAGTACCAACAACTTACCTCAGGTGTGCTCCAACACATGCCTGTCTTTTTAAACCCGTTACACTGCAACTTTTCAAACTGTCGGCACTCTGACACAGTTTCCTCAGGGCCAGGTGGAAACAGGACAGAGGACAGCAAGCACTGCCTGTCAAGCCACTAAGGAGCCTTGCCTGGGCCCACAGATGAGCGGTGTGAGCACCTACGCAGAGGCAGCAGGTGCCGGGTGAGGCCATGGGCTGGGGCTCCAAGCAGGTGGAGAGCCTCTGCTCTGGGGACTCTGAGACACCTGTTCTGGCTGCATCAGAGGCACCCCCACCTCCATCCCCACCCCCTGAGATCAGGTGGTGTCGCTAGATCATGGAGCTTAGAGGGCTAAACTATGATTTCACTTTCTCTTCAGTCACTAAAAATGAGCCATTTTTAGCATTGATATTTAAAGCACTAAAAAATAAAAAAAAATAAAAAAAAGACTTAACAAGCATACAGACCATCTACCCTTATAAGCCTCGTCCCATCTACCTGGACTTTACCTAGTTATCCTTATGAGGAAGCTGTCCACCTCTTCTAGAACGTTGGGAGACAGGAAAGTTGAGACATCTGTAGATCCTGGTGAGAGGGAAAGTGGAGGCATGTGCTGTAGTGCCTTCCTGCAATTGTGAGATGGAAAATCAGAACAAATCCAGGCAAAAAGGTAATTTCATAATATTTGATGAAAACCAAATTGTTAGGCACCTGTTGGGATTAATCCCTCACAAAGTGTTCCCACAGAGAACTTGGCACACAACATCAAGCCAGCTTTTCCCCTAGGAGTCATGGTGCCAAGTAACTTCATGGAGCTTCCTTCTTTCTTATTTATTCTTTCTTTTAAGAGTTCCATTTCCCTCCACGAAGACTCATCCCACTCTTTGAGAACAAGTCCTCATTTCATGTAGGGTGGGCAAAGACACACAAACTCTACAGAAAACCCCAAAGTTCTTCAGATATGTGACCCCGCAGGGGCAGAGCAGGTTGTGGCCCAGTAAGAAGATTATTTATACATAAGATTGTAAGATCGATAGCATCTAAAGACATGCCAGGAATTTTCTTTCCCCCTAAACATATGAGCACCTGTCACAGTTTCTATTCTTGCCTGTGTTTCTTGGCCTTTCTGCCTTTTTTTTTTTTTTTTTAAGATTTTATTTATTTATTCACAACACAGAGAGAGAGAAAGAGACAGAGAGACAGAGACACAGACAGAGGGAGAAGCAGGCTCCATGCAGGAAGCCTGATGTGGAACTCGATCCTGGGTCTCCAGGATCACACCCCAGGCTGAAGGCGGCGCTAAACTGCTGGGCCACCGGGGCTGCCCACCTTTCTGCTTTAATGTCTGCTTCAGTGTTTCTCTTCTTTCGTCTCCTCTTACGTTAATCTTTCTGAAGTTTTACCTCCTCCAGACTAGCAGCCATCAAACAGATTTATGCAACCAAAAATCACAGGGTCCTCCTTTATGCCAGCAAGTGTGCTGGGTGAGTGAGTCCACTGTGAACAACTTAAAGGCATACAAAAAATAACTCAAAGTTCTACAACTGACAGTCAATTATATGGTAACAATAATGAGAATCCCTCGAACAATTTATTTCTATTTCAAGACAGAGACACTAAGATAAAGCCAATACTGTGTCAGCCTCCCTCTGCTCTCATTCTTCCCTTGCCCTACAAGGAGCCATGCAGGACAGCAGCCACACCAAATGCAGCTGCTCTGCGAGTTCAGCACTGCACATGAGCATGCAGTGATTGACCAGATCTATTTCTACTAAGACAAGTAAACAATTTTGTTTCATAATTTTTTTATTTTTCCTCACTGAAAATTTTTCAAAAAATTCTACAGTAGCTTTAGATCACCGATACTTAAACATGAGGAGTAAAAACATAATTGCAGATTAACAATTACAACTGTTTAGATATACAAACTTTATATATATCCATTCCTCAACAACCTATCTTCACAAAAATAAGGTAGAGAGCTCTCCTTCTTCCCCTTCCTGAAAGCTCAGTCCATAAGGCAGGCACTTGTGTGTTTGGGTGGGAGGGCATGGCAGCATGGTGGCCCCTGATGGGGTGCTGAGCACCGTGAGAGAGGATCTGCAAACGGGATGGCCCACCAGGGCCACTGCAAACCCAGAAGAGCGGCCTGGTGCCAGGCCAGGGGATCCAGGGGATTCAGCAGAGCATGTGCACAAGGACAGCCCTGCAGAAGCCCTGCCAATGGTGCTGGAGCAGGAGTCGGGTGAGGAGAGTGTCCAGGTGAGGGCATGGGAGATGGAACACTGCTTACGTTGATTAGGACTAATTAAATAAGTAAATGTGGTAAGGGGGGTGGGCAGCAGTTTTCTCATCATCAGAGAAGGGAGGTGCAATTACAGAGAGAAAACTAGAATGAACACTGGTGCTGGATCAGGACCGAGTATCGCTGCAAACTCCAGCACCAAAGACACAGAAATGAATATGGCTGTAAATGTATGTAACGTACACAATGTGCATATTACACACATGTGCATATTACGTATGTACAACACGTACTTCCTCATGGGGTCCACTGAGAGGGCCTGAGATATGCAATACCCCACCTGCAATGAGCTCCATGTGTTTCATTCCTAAATATCATTCTCCACTAAAAGGGATAATGACTCCTCAGAAACAATGGTTGATTCCGGGACTAACACAGGGAGCATTCAAGACAGGCCTGCGATACTCTATTGTTGTAGAAAGTAAGGAAGCGTTCCAAGCTGCTGAGGACATGTCAAAAGGACACGTGAACCAGGCTAATGGGGTTCCCACTGGCCAAATCTGGGCCACTCTAGACATCAACACTGTGATGTAACCCACAGGAAACCATGAGTCCACACCCATATAAAGTTTGAGGAAGAATGGGACATTTACAGTCTCAAAGCACATCCTCACAAAATACTTACTATACCAAGACAAAAAAAAATCCCTTTACAATGGAAAAATCTGGCAGACTCCACTTCCTTCAAGGTGTCAAAGTTAATATGAGCAGAACTAGCAGAGGACACTCTAACGTTGTGGGTCACCTGACGGGACATGCAATGAGAACACATCCTCTTTCTGTGATACTCCTGCTAATGACATAAAACCTAAATTTAATCATTATGAAACATCAGATAAACCAAAACTGAACAACACTCCTAGAAATAATTTTCATTAACCTCAAAGTCTTAACATAGAGGAAAGACTGAGGAACTGGTCCACACGGAAGGAGACTAAGGAGACATGACAACGAAACACAAAGTGTGGCCTGGGTCCTTTTGCTACACAGGTCATTCCTGGGACAATGTGAGAGACCCAAAGGGGACCTGAGGCCTAGATGACAGCACTGTGCATCCCATGAACTTCCTGAGCTAGACAGGGGCAGAGAACATTCCCTGCTGGCAGGAAACACACACTTGTATACTCAGGGACGACTGGGCACCAGGTTTGCAGACCATTCTCAAGTGGCTCAGAAGGAAATAAAAGCTGTTTGTACTGTACTGGCAATATTTCTCCAAGTTTCTAATCGATGTGTTTAAAACAATTTTAAACAGGAAGCATGACAGAGGAGTATGGACAAATATGGGTCTCCATATGTGGCCTGCCCACAGGAAAAGGTTCACTTAACAGCAACCACAAACATTCTCACAGGACATCCAGGGAACCCTATCAGCAATCTCTCTCTCAGGGACTGAACTTAAATATAACACGAGTACTTCCTTGCTTTTAAGGTTACATGTCACTACTTTTTGTCTTGGCTGTTACCACTGTGGCTTTTTGCCCTAAAAGGTTTTGGGGGGTTTCTTTAGATTTTTAATGTTTAATTTTTTTAAATTTAAATTTAATGAAGTTTTAATTTTTTACTTCATTTTAACTTACTTTTACTTTCTTAATTTTTATTTTCAAAAGTGCTCTCTACATTTAAAAATAAATTGTTTAGTATCTTTGAGAAGATCTCCCTCATTAGTGAAAAGATTCTCACTCAACCTTGAGTTCCAAGGCGTGATTCCCAGGAGTGCAACCCTGCCCGGTGACACGCCTTGGGGAGCGTCACAGGACCCTCATCGGTGACACAGGAGTAAGTTTTACATGTTTCACAATGTGAGTAGGTAAATAATGCACAGCATCTGAAGGTGCTGTATCTGATACAAAGTGCTCCATGAATGTGAGCAACCTGCCCCATGGGTGAGGAACAGAACGGCGCCTGTGACCCCCATCCCAAAACGGGAGCTGAAAGCAGACAAGACACACCCAGGTGCCCAGGGCTAAGCCACAGAGTCTCAGGGTCAGGCGCAGAGGGGGACTTACTGCGTGTTGTGCAGCACTGTCTGGACGAAGGCAGGGTTGGTCTCCATGGACGCCGTCACCAGAGAGGTCAGCAGAGACCAGTACCAGATTGCAGAAGCATCTGACACGGAGACCCCAGACTTCTTAACTCTCTGAAAGCCAACAGCCCTCAGACCATGAATTCTAGTGTCACATCCATCGCTAAGACAACGTTTTATGTTAATCTGGACATCTGTCAAGCGCAAACGACAAATTCAGTGTTGGATTAACTTCTTCAGTTCAGCAAAGGCTAGGCTCCCAACTAAAAGCAAAATAGTAATTCACATTTTGAAAAGAAAATTCTGAAATATACTTTGAAGCAAGAAATAAATAATGTGTACAATGGAGCTAGCATATAAGTTTGTCAGATAAGCATCACCAAAATTAGGAGTCCTAAGAATAACATGTAAGTGTAAGGGTGGCTTAAACCTTTCCATCACAAAGTTTCTTAGGAATTGATGCATCTTGAAAATTAACACAAAGATCACTTTTTAAATCCCAATTAAATACACAGGAAGAAAATGTCTAGAATTTTTGATAGTGTTCTGAAATTTTGATTTAAACAATAGCTGGCTCACAGCAGTTGTGAGAATTTATTTTTAATAATCAAGTCCAAATAGATGACACAGGCATGACTCACTTTTAAGAGCTGTCACAATTTCTTATTTGGGTTGGAGAGGAGGAGGTGACAAGTTCAAAAGCACACAACTGAGAGAAGGGAGCAGCACAGTGTGAGACAGCAAGCGTCTACTCCAGGAGTTTAACTACTGCTTTGCCCAGGGATGAGACACAAAGACTCTACCTCCCTAGGCCTCAGTTCCTCTGAGCAAAGTAAGAACACTTCTTTTGGCCCAGGAAAGCTTAGGAGAAATGAGACAAAACATGAAGCATCCCGGCTCCCTGAATGCAAAAAGCCTGGAAAGAAATCACAGAATTGTGATTATTTCCAAAATGCCAGGTGTGAAGCAAAGTTATAATTGTATAAAAATGGAAACAAACTGAATGTCCCAGAATAAAGGGCTGGTTAAAATAAAGACAAATTCTTACATCACTAAATAAAGGTGTGCAAGAACACATGGTCTGACAATGTGCTAAAAAAATTAAACGACAGCACAGAAAGAATATCACCATTCTTGTAAATTCATGTACTTAACCCTATGTTTTATCCTAAAACATGTGCATGTGTGTAAACCACACACACATAAGAAAGGTTCTGGAAGGATCCATACTAACATATTCACAGTGACAATCCCTAGGTAATGAGATTTTGAATAATTTCTGTTAATCCATATTTTTTTAATAAGGAAACAAGAATAAAATACTTTTAATTAAAAAAGGCTTCTATAACCCTCTACAACACCATAAAAGTGAAATAATGGCTACTCCCATGTGCATCACGAGAAGCAAATCAACCTCCCAAGGAAATCTGACGGTTTCTCCACTTTAGAGGTCTTCCCACTGATCAACCTCCTCCCCACCACCTGCCATCCAGTCCCCTTAATAGAAGGACAAGCATCTGGGCTGACTCACACAGCTGACTAATGTTGGCGTTCTCCAGAAGTGTCACATAGCCAGTGACATTGCTGGGAATGTGCACATCGCGGACATCCTGAAGATCGCTGGCACTTCTGCCCACAGCGACCGTCACCTGCTGCGGCATGTAGCTCTGGTCAGTGGCAGCCACAGCAATGGACAAGTGCCTAAGCACAACATCTGGCTTCATCTTTAAGCTGGAAAACATAGGGAGCACAGACTACAAATGTTTATACAGGTTGTCATGGGCCACATTCACAGGTCCCATCTCCATGATCCTAAAACCAACCAACCTGAAATGTTATGAGTTTCAAAGTCCTTATGAGCTTCTGCTTATGTCATGTCTGTAAAATTTCTTTCCATTCAAGATTAACCTCACATTCCCTTTTAAGCTATCAGTACAGGCAAGCAAGTACAATATGAACATCCTAAAAAAATCACTTTACCTGGCAAAAAGTAAATTCTAAACCTCGAGAACTGAATATATTCCCTCATCTATAAATTAGATGGCCAAAGGTCATATATACTCTCTATGAGAAAACAAGATAATTATTTCTATTTTCACCAACCGAAATTAGCCCATTCTCCGAAGAGACAGGTGACAATTTAGATGGCAGCTTCAAAACTTCTATAAATACCAGTTTACTGCCATCAATTCTACCCCAGGGTTCCTGGTCATCCCATTCCCTACTCATCTGCCAAACTGGCCAAGACAGCTGCATACAGATTTTTTAAAAGCATGGAAAGGATCTTAAAAGGTAAAATCACATCTGAGATAAGAAAAGTATTTGCCCCTTGTGATATTAATTTTTCTGAAAAAGTAGTGAAAAAGATTTGAAATCAGTATTATAAAATACTAGTCAAACACTATTTTCTACCTTAAAATACCAAGTAGAGGAATTATCCATGTTTATGAATACATGAACCAGGTAGCATGATTTCATATAATTCCCTTTATTCTTGTTTTTTTTTTAAGATTTTATTTATTTATTCATAAGAGACACAGAGAGAGAGAGAGAGAGAGGCAGAGACACAGGCAGAGGGAGAAGCAGACTCCCCACAAGGAGCCTGATGTGGGACTCCATCCTGGACCCTGGGTCACGCCCTGAGCCAAAGGCAGATGCTCAACCACCGGTCCGGCAGTGCTCAGACTGTTGAGCCATCCAGGCGTCTCTCCCTTTATTTTTTTTTCCTTTACTTTATTCTTAATGCATTTTCACAAATAGTCACAATAAGAAAAAAATCAAGCAGTTAAGTAGAAAGTATTCTAAAATTTAGAAAATAATTTAATGCATTAATGAGACAAGAGAAAGCAAGAGGGTAATTTTCTTGGACTCTCAACTGGTGTTACACCACCCACCGAATCCAGTGTGAGCGAGCACTGCCATCTGATTGCCAGTATGATGATGTTTCTCCATTTGTCATCTTGTCGATGTCTGCAGGGTTGGAGGATGTTTCTATGTAAGCGTAGCACTTTGCTACTGACTTGAGTTTATCCATCTCTGGGCTTCTGGTTAGATCTCCAGGACTTTCTACAGGGAAAATCAAATTCTATCACATGACATCTCTTTCACAAAGGGGAAAAAAAGGATCATTTAAAATATCTAACATAAATATGCTTGGTATTTTGGCCCTGGAAAAATAAGTATTCCTTAAAAATCGCCTTCCCAAGAACCCATATAAAGCAGACATTGGCCAAGGGTTGCTCCAGGACCTCTGTGGTAAAATACTTAATGATGTATTTGCAAAACCACAACAGGGAAGAAAATGGTATCTTTCAGTTTAAATTTATATTTCTTTAATTACGTGTGAGATTTTATAAACCTTTTGTGTTTCTGAGAGCAGTTCAGTCCTATCCTCATCTACATTCTGCTGGGTCACAAGCTTTCTTACCAGTTTGTATGCTATAGGACGCATATACACATGTACATACAGGGGATGTTTACTGTGAGCCAGGCACTTTTCCATATTTTTTCTAGGTACTAATTCAGTTCAGAGATGAGGAAACGAAGGCACAGAGAGTTAAGTAAGTGTCCAAGATCAGAGTTAGTAAAAAATCCAGGCTGTTGCAACATGTTACAAAATGTATTTTTGTTCCCTAGAATATCATTCAGCTTTTGACTCTGCTTATGATATTTTCTGCTGTACTTTCAGTTGCATCAAGTCTTAGTCTCCTGTAGTTTCCGGCTCTCTAAGTCTTGCTTACCAAGGTCTCCCATCAAGAGTTGTGCACTAGGACTACTCTCTTCTGGTACTTTACAGTTTCTTTGCCGTTGAACATTTTAATCCACCTGAAATTGGTTTCAGTGAATGGAACTGAGGTAAAGAATCTGTTTTATTTTTTTCTCCAAAGGCTGGCCAGTTACTCTAATTCCACTCGCTGACTAATTTGCCTTTCCATCCATTTGCAAAGCTGACTATATCTGGTCCTGTATTCCACGGGTCTGTTTCTGGACTCTATTATGTTCCATGGACCTGTCTATCCACACTATCAACTTCTGAGTGAGTCCAGACTGAGTGTAGTGGCTTTCCTCATTGATTCTACTACCACTTACAGAGTACCTTCTACGTGGCATGTACAGTTCTGGGTGCTAAGGATAATAACATGAACAAGGCAGACAAAATGCAAAGAAATAATAATGTCACAACTTCAAATAATAAGTGCCACTGAGACCATGAAACCTACAAAGGTGATAGTGACCAGAAGATGAGAAATGGTGGGGTAGGGGCGTTAATTAGATAGGGTAATGAGGTAGGGTAATGAGAGGTAGGGTAATGAGGAAGACCTCCCTGAAGTCACATCTGAGCAAAATGTGAAGGGGGGAGGGGGGCAGGGGGAGAGACGAAAACAAGTAAGCAGATCACATTCTTAAGCTACAAACTGGTTACTGTTCCAGTTTTCAGAAAGGAAGGCAGGGAGAAGACCTCATTTATACTGCATTTGGAAGAAACAATGACAGAACATGTGCAGGAGCCCCCAGCACACACTTACACTTACCCTTTTCTCTCTGTACCAGCTGGTCCAAAGACTCCTTCAGAACAGAAGCCCTCATGGAGCACATGTTACTGCAGTGGTCCAGCATGGGGCAGGGGATGGCCATGCCGGAGAGCCGATTGCGGTGCAGGAAACGCAGGATCAAGGATGCGTGCACACCCAGACCCTCCTTGGACTCTGAGAATATGTCTATGAAACCTGGGCAGACAAAACCCATATTTGGTGTTTTTAGGAACCCACCACAATAGTATTCCCACACTCTCTGCCTAGTGGCCTATCAGAATTGGCTGAATTAAAAGCAACCATTAAGAATCTTCATTGATATTCTCAGCTTTCATCATGTAAAAATCTAAACAAGTTTTAAGAAATGAACCAGTGGCGGGGGCACCTGGGTGACTCAGTCAGTTAAGTGTCCAACTCTTAGCAATCTCAGCTCAGGTCTTGACTTCAGGGTCATGAGTTCAAGCCCCACACTGGGCTCCAGGCTGGGCATGGAGCCTACTTTAAAAAAAAGAAAAGAAATGAAATGAAATGAACCAGTGGTAATCTCAATTTAAAAATTAATTTTGTGGCGGCTGGCTTAGTCATGGAACGTGAGGCTCTTGATCTCAGGGCTGTGGGTTTGAGCCCCACATTGGCCTGGTGAGATTACTTCAAAATAAAATCTGTAAAAATTTTAATTTCATAGAATTTTAGAAGACTTACAATAAATTATTTCAATCCAAGCTTTAAAATGTATAAGCTCTGAAATACTGACTAGAAGGGTTTTTTTGTTTTTGTTTTTAAAGATTTCATTTATTCATGAGAGACAGACATAGGCAGAGAGAAAAGCAGGCTCCCTGCGGGAAGCCCGATGTGGGACTCGATCCCTGGGGTCAAGACGTGAGCCAAAGGCAGATGCTCACCCACTGAGCCATCCGGGTGTCCCTCAACTAGAAGTTTTTAAACAAGCTTTGCATATAGCATGTCGACTAGGATACAGTTTATCGCATTAGAGAGTTTTTACACTACACTATGTAAGATGTGATTATGATAACGCAGCCACTGCCTTGCCCAGGATTCCTGGTGGCAATGCATAGCAGATAAGGCTCTGCCCTCAAGTGCTCCTCCACTATCCCACCTTCCCCTCCAGCATGGCTCTGTGGAGTCAGCCGGTTCTGTGTGTCTCTCTGGCCTCAACATCACCTGTTCATACTGACTGCCCCCGACATCCTGAGTGGCCCTCCTGGCTCCCCTTTGTCTGGCATTAACATGAGTAATCTTATGGAGACACAAAACACAGGATGTCTACCCTGGGCTAAAACCCTTTCACAGTCCATCATAACGTACCATGTATATACAGGAACCATAGTGCCTGTAACCCCATGTGAAGGGAGAAGAGGATAAACCCAGCAGCTTCTCCTGGGGCTTAGATATACTTGCAGATTTGGGGGGAATTTCTTTTCTGTTGCTAGAACTTCTAATGATCATATCAGACATAACAAAAAGTGCCTACATTATAAGTGTATGGCTCAATGAACTTTCACAAAATGAACACCCCATGTAAGCAGCACCTCAAGCAAGACTCCAGAAGCCTCAGGAGAAATTATTTTAAGTGTAAAACAAACAGGTTATATCCAAGACTAAAATTTCACATTGATTTTTTTTTTTAAGATTTTTATTTAAAAAAAAAAAAAAGATTTTTATTTATTTATTCACAAGAGACACACAGAGAGAAGCAGAGACACAGGCAGAGGGAGAAGCAGGCTCCACGCAGGGAGCCTGATGTGGGACTCAATCTCAGGACTCCAGGATCAGGCCCTGGGCCGAAGGCAGGCACTCAACCGCTGAGCCACCCAGGCATCCTTTCACATTGATTTTTAAGATAGAACACAAGGATGAGGAGAACTGTGCGCTGGAAGCACCCCATCACCCCATCCTGATGACACCCCCCAGACAAACCCTGGAGACACAAGTTTGATTCCCCAGGACTCAAAAATGCGTGCCACCTGTTGCCATCCGTGTATAAGTTTTCCTCCATGGCAGACCCCATGGCAGCAGTGAGGTGATGACACTGCTGATGGCACACCCATGTGCTCAGGACCCAGGTGGAAGCACAGACTTTTCTAACGGAAACATTTCTTTATAGGCTGACGCGAGCAGCAAGTCTGGCAAACACTACGCACCAGAGCGATGATGTAAGAAAGGGACAAGCTCTGATCTTGCTTAGGAAGAGGGACAAGGAAACAATCCCAGGAGACAGGCCAGCCCAGCTCACCAAGGTTCAAGCTAAGACCATGATAAAGCAATTTCTTTAAGCTGAGTGATGAAAGAAAATGTTGACTAGATGGTCCTAGTCACAACTCTGGTATACAACCATTCGGGATCCAAACCCCGAGTTCTTCTAACCTAACTCACCTCCCCCAGCCACCCAGAGCAGCCGTGCAGTAAGTATTCTCTCAGGTGGGTCCCCTGGTCTCCCTGCTTCCTCTCCTTCCAAACATGAGTCTGAAGTGTCCACATAAAGCTCCAGAAGCTACCCATGTGCTGGTAACACAAAAGTGGGAGTAATACATAAATGCCAAGATGTAATTTAGCTAACATAATTCAAAGCATAATTTTAACTGCCATGAGAGTAGGAAAAAAGTTCACATGTATGGACCACCTACAATGCTCTATAAAGATTACATAATTAAAGACATTTTGAGGAAGGATGGAAATCTGCATTCTTCATTAATATACAAACGTCATCCTTCCCTAGCTCAGCATGGCCTCCGCAGCAAGCCACAGCGGTCAAGGGCAAACACGTACATTTATGCATCTAGCAAGTCTACCTGCCTCCACTGCTGCTTTGCCAGGCTCTGCGCTAAGCATTACAACACCAACTGCGGAGTAGGAAAAGTTCTGAGATAAGCTGAGGCTAAAAGGATGATATGCAAAGTTTTTCCTTTCAAAAACTCAACTGTTTTCTCACTGGAAAAAAAAGAGAGTAATTTAATTTCGATTCTGTCTTCTGAGTCCCCAGAAGAAACCATTACATAAACACAAAGTTTTTTCATAGGTACCATGTAAAAGAAGTATTACTTAATTTTATATTACTTTTATTATGACTTAAATTTCAGAGTGATAGCTTTCTAATAAACAAAAAACCCACTGGATGTCTACCACATACCAAAAATGTGTTAAATGTGAGGACACAGCAGAAATAAAAGCTCACTACCCTCATGGAGTTCACAGTGTTAAGACTAAAGACAAACACAGAGAAGAGGATAATTAATGACAGTGGTGACATGAGGCAAAAGACAAATGCAGGATGCTGAGAGAACATACGGTTCAGGCCAGGACCAGCTTCCTGAGAGGGTGAAATTAAGAGGTCCACTGAGGAAGGTAGAGCTGTTCAAGCGTCACTCTACTGGGAACACAAGAAGGTGACTACCTGGAACAATGACTCAGTTTGTGTGCTTTATGGAGACTCGTGGAGAAGCACATCTATTTCCCGCTGGCCTCGCCTCACCTGTGGGATAGCAGCATTCACGTCGGCCCTATGAGAGCACTCTGTGGTCCTCGACACTCAGATGAGAGCCTTACCTGGGACAAGAGAACAGGCCTGCAGCTGTCTGATGATGTGGCTCAGCTCCCCCTGGAGATTGGCTCCACTGGAATTCTTCAGGGTCTCCAGCATGTTCTCAGCATCAACAGTACCATCGCCCTCAGCATCAAACTGGGCAAAGGCCTACAACATAAGTGATATAATAAAATCACGTCTGTTCCAAATCCAGATACTTTGTTGCTGCCAGTGCCCTGGTGGTGGTTGGGGAAGGAGTCCATTTACATCACTCAGAGAATAAACAAGCTCAGGACAGTAAGTCACTGCACTCTACAGAGAATATATATAAGTGTCACTACAGAGACACACAGTGTTATAACCTCCCTTTCCAGAGATTAATCTCCTTCTCCAAATAATTACAGAAAGCAACCAGGGCAACATTTTCCAGCCAGTTACAAAGTGTCATACATAAAGCTACCACCAGAGACTTGACTTAAAGTAGCACCTCAGGTTCCTGGGGCTTTTCCTTTCAAACCCACCTTGGACACAAGACCGAACTGGGTATTCACAGAGCTCTTTCCACTAACCTTTATAATTGAACTTGCTCCCTGCAGGTATCGGGCAGTCTGGGGAACTGGGTATAGTATGGGATTCAGTTTGAAGCCTGCTCTGTCACTAATAGGCTCTGTGACTTCCCACACATTCTGTTACCTCCCAAAGCCCAAGTTCCTTGATCTGAAAGACGGAACAAATATTATCAGCCCCCGATGCTGTCTGGATGAGGACACATCTGAAGAGAGCCCAATACAGTGAAAGCACATCAGAGCACAAAGTGCCCTGTCTCCTGTCTAACCTGCACTGCTACCCTCTCTTGTGTCCCTGGCACCAGCCCCTCCCACATTCAGGAGATTTTCCTTGCCTGGCAACAGCCTGATCTCCCTGGATCGCAATCCCTCCCCGATCAGTGGCTTCTTTCTCCCTGCTGATCCAATCACTCACAGACATCCCCCACCATGAAGTACCTCAGGAGTCTCCCACCTTCTTTTTTAAGTAATCCTCACTCTTCATTAAAACTCCTGCCTTGGGACACCTGGGTGGCTCAGTGGTTGGGCACCTGCCTTCAGCTCAGGTTGTGATCCTGGGATTTGGGATTGGGTCTGGCATTGGCCTCCCCACAGGGAGCCTGCTTCTCCCTCGGCCTATGTCTCTGCCTCTCTCTCTCAGTCTGTGTCTCTCATGAATAAATAAAAAATAAATAAATAAATAAATAAATAAATAAATAAATAAATAAATAAATAAATACTGCTGTCTTTTCCTTATTTCTCTCCCTCATGGAATATGGGGAGGTCCCACTGAGGTTTCAGGACCGACCCTATTTCCACCACAGACCTCCAAACACGATGTTGAATAGGAACAGAGCAAATTCCTACACTCGGCTCCAAAAACCATGGGCATGAACACAGGATGGGGGGCAGAGTTCAGGCAACGGAAAGACGCAGCATTCTATTTGCCCTTCCTTAACCTGACAAGATTATCGAAAAATTAATAGGATCCAAGGCTACACCGCTCAAAGAACAATGTTCAGAAGGAGAGAGAATTGATCAGCCTGTTCTTTTCTGATTAGACCCAGTCTGGAAGCTCCACACCTAAAGGAAATGAAATGGAAGGGATCAGAGGAAAGAGATGGTGGTGGCAAGAAGACCCTGCCTGTGAGAACGGATCCTGGGGTGCAGGCATTCAGGGTGAGGAGCAGGTGCCTGCGATGGGCTGTCACGAGAAGGAAGCTGGACAAGCAGCCACAAAGAGTGTGCAAACCAATGCATATACCTCTACTTCCTCAAGTCCCCCTAAGACAGTATTAGGAAGGGATCTTTTTCTAAGAGCCAAGACAAAGACAACATTGTATCACGCAACAGCAACAATAGTTTGAAAGTTGGAGAACAGATGGAGGAACAGTGCAGGTCACTCACCCACAAGAGAGTGGGACATTGGGCTGGCACTGGGCACAGCAAAGACACAGGCTGCTCTGAGTGCAGGACCCCAACAGCTTTCACAGGACGTGGCAGCCACAGGTGCCATGGAGAGGGGACATAATCAGTGAGCGGCCTATTTTAAAAAGCAGTTAAAATTGGCTGTAATGATGATCTTTAGGAATCACTGGGGTTTGTGTTCTTGTTTTGAAGGGAAAGGGTAGTAGCGGGATTGTGTATTTTTTTAAAAGAGTTCTTGTCTATTAAAGATATTTAAGGAAACATTTATAAATGAAATAAAATACTTCTGGATGGAAAAGATTTGCTTCAAAATAATTTGGAGGAGAAAACAGGTGGGGTTTAGATGAAATAAAATTGGCCTTGAGTTGGTGGCTGTTGGAAAATGGCAAACAAGAACATTCTATGCTTATCTTTACTTTCTTATGTTTATTTTTTTTAAGATTTTATTTATTTATTCATAAAAGATACAGAGAGATAGGCAGAGACACAAGCAGAGGGAGAAGCAGGCTCCCTGCAGGGAGCCTGATGTGGGACTCAATCCCGAGACCCCAGGATCACGCCCTGAGCTAAGGCAGACGCTCAACTGCTGAGCCACCCAGGCGTCTCTCTATTTTCTTATATTTAAAAATTTCCATTAAAATAAACAAATATAGACAACCCCCAGATCTCTCTCTAATCAGAAGCCTGAGGGGTTGACTCCCTTGAGAGGGTGGTAGAGTCTCTGGACGATAAGTACCAAGCACGAGTGCTTACAGGGTAAAGGTTTATGAGACTCATCCTTCTGCTAGGGCTCCTAGAATGCTAGCAGCCAGTCTCACCCTCCAGGCAGGAGATAGGAGAGGTCTCCTCTGGGGAACCAGACAAGCCACAAGGACAGGCCTGGAGACACTAGTACTGGAGGGCTCCCCATCAAAGGGACCAACAAGTTCACCTTTCAGGGAGGCTCAGCCATCACCAAGCAGAGGCACAAGAGCATCCACCTCTTGAGTCCCCCAGTCTTTAGTATGAGTGGCTAGCCCAGGACCACTGGACATTTAAGGAAAGGCTTCATGTGAAACAGAAAAAGCAAGGAAAGGAGAAGAAAATGTCAAAAAGATTATTGTTAATATCTTCAGAGAAATACTTTAAAAGACATTTTTAATACCGGCCTTACTGAAGTGTAATTCACATACCATAAAATTCACCCTTTTAAAGTGTATGACCTAGTGTTTTAGTACATTTGGAGTAGAGGAGTCGGCAGCACTGCCACCTAATAAAAAAGGACCCTGAGATGTCATGAAAAACCAGGGGCCTAAAAACAATCTCTTCAGATGCTTTTATAAGCTCTTGAAAGTTAAAAATATCACAGCAAAATGAAAATCTCAACAGATCTGGGAAGATAAATCTCAAAAGGTTGGAAGGTAAATTGACTAAAGTGCCCAGATAGTAGAGCAAAAAGACACACTGATGGACACAAGAGGAAAACATCCAGAAGACCACCAGTCCAGGAGCCTGAGATCCAGACACGGTGAGCTCCAGAGAAGGAAACAGAAAAGGGAGGGAGAGAAATGACAATTCTTAGGATCCAAGATAATGAAGGATGTGAGCCTTGAAACTGAAGATGCTGAATACCATCGACGGTGGACAAAAGCCCATCATAATGAGATTTCATCACAGCTAGAGGCAAGAGAGGGCAAGAGAGGTTTCTCCTCCCAGGAAGAAGATAGTGTCCATGTCGGAGGTCAGGAGGCAGGGCCTGTTCGGCAGCTACACAGGAGCTGGAATAGCAGCGGGCCTCCCACATTCATGGGGACTCTCTCTAACTCGGAGGTTAATACACACTCACAACACCACCAACTGCAACAGAGGCGGAGAGGCATTCTCATATACACAGGGCTCTATGAACCAGTTAGTGTTCTCTTAATCAGAAAGCTCCTAGAGGGTGCAGTCATCGGGATAGAGAACAGGCCAAGAAAGGGGAAGAATTTGGTCAAAGCAAGAAAGAAAATGCATCCCCCATGGCTGCAGATTCCAAGGCAGCATGTGCACAGCACACCTCAAGAACTCCCAAGCGCAGAGGGCAGTGGATCAGAGGCTCTTGAGGAGACGAGTGAGGGACTGTGTGCCTGAACACAGTGCATGTGTTAGAAGAGATTCAGGCAAGTGGCACAGAGTCTGGGGTTAAACTAATGCTAGAAGACCAGAAAATTAAGCACAAGAAAAGTACCAATTCCATCGTTAACCTCAGAAAAAATAAAAAGATGCATAGAAAGGGAACGCAGTCCTGGAGTACTGCACGGCTCAGCTGTGTACATCCCCACAAGAACATACGCACCAGGGGGGTCTAAACAACTGTGACACAAATCTGCCAGTATAGGACACGTATGGATGTGGAAAGGACAAGAAGGTGTCAGACCACAATGGACTCTTTCTGCAGTGGGAACAGCATGGATAAAGTCTAAAGCTGAAAACTAAGAGTAAGGTAAGCACGCTGTCTGGTGACACGCAGGTACACCATGAATGAGCCGGCTGCAGGAGGTGATCAGTGAGGGCTCCTGTAGAGCACGACCCTGGGTGGGACTGCAGATGACCAGGGCCTTTAGCACCAGCAGCCTCGTGGGCTTGGTACCATGTGAGAAACAAATATATGAAAATAAACAATTCTGAGTGTCCACTTCAAGCATGGGATATACTGGATGGGTAGCTTTACAACTTTTGTAAGTAGCCTAATACTTCCTCCTCTCTAAGTAAACATTTCACACAGTGAATACATCAACCATAAAAGATTTCTGGGACAACTGGAAAAATATGAACATGGACTGGGTATTAGATGACACAGAAGGGAACCGACAGAAAGGGGAGGACCACGGACTGAGAAAAGTAGGCTGCAAAAGGGTACCTTTTGCAGAGAGGCTGGTCTCACGTAGCTTTGTGCTGGTTTTTTAAGATCTATTTATTTTAGGGGGGCCTGGGTGGCTCAGTCTGTGAAGCATTTACCTTTGGCTCAGGTTGATCTCAGGGTCCTAGGATCAAGTCCTGCATCGGGCTCCCTGCTCATTGGGGAGTATGCTTCTTCCTCTGCCCCTCCCCCTGCTGGTGCTCTCTCAATCTCTCTCTCTCTCTCTCAAATATGTAAAATCTCCTAAAAAAGAAGTTTATTTATTTTATTTGAGAGAGGGAGAGAGGGCAACAAGAGGAAGAGAGAGGGAGCATCCCAAGGAGACTCCCCATGGCGCAGGGAGCCCAATGCAAGGCTCAATCCCACTATCCAAGCCAAAACCCAAGAGTCTGATACCCAACCAACTGAGCCACCCAGGTGCCCCTCATGTCAGTTTTAAACAAAGCAAATATGCAGTTCCCACATTAGTACAAAACATCTCAGGCACAGAAACGTGAAAATATTATATGAATGTAGACAAAATAAGACTTGAAAGAAGAAACACCTGTTTAACAGTGCTTAACATGTCAATCTGCACATTGCTTTTGTAATAACGAAGGGGAATCTTAAAGATGAAGAAATCTTAAGCACAAGCTTCATATAAAAGTGGAGGCAGGGATGCCTGGGTGGCTCGGCGGTTGAGCATCTGCCTTTGGCTCAGGACGTGATCCCGGGATCCGGGACAAAGTCCCACATCGGGCTCCCTGCATGGAGCCTGCTTCTCCCTCTGCCTGTGTCTCTGTCTCTGTCTCTCTCTCTCCATGTCTCTCATAAATAAATAAAATAAAATCTTAAAAAAAAAAAAGTGGAAGCAGTGGGAGGAGACAGAAGGGAAGCAGAGCCTCTGTCTGCCCGTCTGTCTGTCTCAAGGCGTGAGTACCACAGGACGAGAAAACAGCCCCTTCCCCCATTTGTCCACAGGCCAGCTCAGTAAGTGATGTATGTACAGCCCCAGGTCTGAGGGGAGGGGGGCAGCTGTCGCCCACTGAGCTGGGATGACACATGGTGTGGGAAGCTCTGAACTAATATTCGAGCCCTGCGCAAAATACCATTTATCCTTCCTCACAGCAGTAGTACTTCCTACCGACCTCCCCATTTTCTAGAAGCACAGAGGGCTCAGGTAACTTGTCTGAAGTCACACAGCTAGGACTGGAATCCAAGGCTCCAGAGCTAATAAGCTCTTCACAACTCCTCTGTGTGCTCCGAGAAGCCCCAGGGCTCCGAGCGATCTGGAGACCCCCGGCACAGAATCTGTCTCCAAGCTCCTCATTCTCTAACAGCACCTCCTGCCCATGTTCCCACAGAACTAGCCTTACACCTGAGACTCAGTTTCTCTAAACCTCAAGGTGGCCCTCAAGTCCTGTGTCCACCAAAACTCCTGCAAACTTCCTACTTGCTTCCCGAGTTTTCAGAGCTCTCTGCTTCCCAACTCCTGCATTGACTGCTGATAAAAATTCCATAGAAACAAGGCTATAAAAATAGTGACGTTTCTGCTATTATAAAAAGATTCCAAGGGCACCTGGGTGGCTCACTGGGTTAAGCACCCAACTCTTGATTTTGGCTCAGGTCATGATCTCAGTGTTTTTAGACTAAGCCTCACACTGGGCTTTGTGCTCACCATGGAGTCTGCTGGAGAATCTCTCTCTCCTTCTACCTCTGCTCCTTCCCTTCCCCTCACCACACTCATATTGTCTCTCTCAAAAAAATTTAATTTAATTTAGGGGGTGCCTGGGGGGCAGAGTCGGTTGGGCATCTGACTTTGCCTTGGGTCATGATCTCAGGGTCCTGGAATTGAGGCCCTTAGGCTCCCTAAGTGGGGGAGTCTTAGGGAGAGGGAGTCTGCTTCTCCCTCTGCCCCTCCTCCCACTCATACTCTCTCAAATAAATTGGTAAAATCTTTATGAAGTAAAAATTATATTAAAAATTACTTTTAAAAAGATTCTGTTCATTTGTCAATAGTTAATGAATACAATAAAAAGAATTTTCCAACAAACAAAAACAAAGACATTTTAGGTGGAAAAAAAAAAATCAGCATTGCTAACAGCTTCACTAAATAAATATGTAACCTCCCAACACTTGGAAATTGTCCTTAAAGAAATGTACAGATTTTTACAGTAACACTTAACACATAGTTTGTTTCATAGGACTTCATGGAATCCAGTTTGCTCGTGCACTCACTCAACACTCTCTAATAAGCAGCCACTATATACCTGAACCCAAGCTTGGCTCTGCGCGTATTAAAATAAACAGGGCGGGGTAGCCCGGGTAGCTCAGTGGTTTAGCGCCGCCTTCAGCCCAGGGCCTGATCCTGGAGACCTGGGATTGAGTCCCACGTTGGGCTCCCTGCATGGAGCCTGCTTTTGTGTGTGTGTGTGTGTGTGTGTGTGTGTGTGTGTGTGTGTGTGTGTCTAATGAATAAATAAAATCTTTAAAAAAATAAAATAAAATAAACAGGGCATGGTCCTTACCCTCCCAAATCCTCACCGCCTGGGAGAAGACAGATCTGTAAACAAACAGCACCAATGTGATACATCATAATTATAACAACAGAACTACAGCATAAACAACTACAGTACCTAACGTTTTCTGAGTATTTACTAAGTTCCAGGCAGAGCTCAAGGACCTCACTTGACCGACTCCTAGCTTCCACAGCAACCCTAAAGGAGGGTACTACTGCCCTTTTACTAGTGAGGTGCAGAGAGGTCAAGTATTTTGTTCAAGGTCACAAGATTCATACCAGTAAATAACGGTGCTTGGATTTGAATCCTGGTATGATGCGGGATCCTGCACTACGTGCCAGCATGCTTCGAGCTAACAAACTCCAGATGCCAGAAGCCCAAAGGGACTGGGACGGACGTTCAGCGAACCCGGGCCTGACAAAACAACCCTCATGCTAAGCTTTAATGAATAACCAGGAATTCATGGGCAAAGGAAGATGGGACAGCCATCCTCAGGAGGGGCCAGAACGCAGGTATAGACACGAGTGTGTGAAAGACCACATGGACGCCTACTGGCTCAGCGTGGCGGGCGCGGGGGCAGAACAGTCAATGGAGAGACAGACATCAGGATAGAAAGCCTGGCCCATCAGGCTGAGGAGCTCCTTCGCACAGTAACAGCACCACAGGCCCACTGGAGAATATCAAGGGTGGAGAAGGCTGATTTTTTCATATCTACATAAACCTTGAAACTGGAATGGACCTACCAGTCTCTTAACATACGTGCCTTCCCGTAGCTTTGAACCCCTTCTGCAGTGTCTCTGTGACACTGTAGTGATGGGAAGCTCATGTCTTCTGGCCAGTTCTGACAGCAACAACTCTCTTCTCTGTATGATGAATGGCAATGTACCTCCCTAATGTCATCACTGTGGGCCATTCAGAACACATCCAGACCCCTCTGCCCCAAGACAGCCCCCCAATCACTGACACCAGTGATCACCAGGCCCTGGTCTCCCTCAACCAGATCTCTAATGGCAATGGCTCTAGTCTCATTCCCATGCTGGCTGCCCTCTCTGGGACCCTCCAGACACAACCTCAGAGCAGTGCCTCTCAAGTCTCACTGGCTGAGCCACTATAAGAAATACATTTCCAGGGAATCCCTGGGTGGCTCAGCAGTTTGGCACCTGCCTTTGGCCCAGGGCGTGATCCTGGAGACCCGGAATCAAGTCCCGCGTTGGGCTCCCTGCACGGAGCCTGCTTCTCCCTCTGCCTGTGTCTCTGCCTCTCTCTTTCTCTCCCCCTCTCTCTCTCTATCATGAATGAATAAAATCTTAAAAAAAAAAAACACACATTTCCATGATGCCTGTGTAATGCTGATATAAAAGTTTCAAGAAATAATACTTTCTTTCATCAGATACAATATATCCTGATATTTTCTATTCCACTCTATTCTGCTTCATGTTTTACATGCAAGTTAACACTCACTAAATAGATCCCCAACAGTTTAAAACTCTACAGCCTGGAATGTGGGGCCCTAAACCCAACTGAATACAGTGGGTCTGGCTCTAACTGTGCAAAATGAAGGAAGTCGATCTTCCTCTCTAAAAATAGAGCAATGCCCCCTATGTCCATGGAGCTAACGTCCATTTCCATGCAGACAGTAACATGGCCTACTGTATCTTCCTCCTCCTCTCCTGATTCAGGCTTCTTCCTACCTCACCCACTCATGTGCTCTGCCATCCACGCCCTAACTCTTCGAGTGAGTGCAGGCCCTCTGCCGTGCAGCATGGGAGAGAAAAAGTGTCACCCAGTCAGGCTGACGGGAAGTCTGGATTCAAGGATGGTGCCAGATTCACCACTTCCCTGTGAAGCCTGGAACAAGACCCTGGGCCCTTAAGTCTCAACCCCTCTTCCTGCACAAACCCCCTCTCCTGGCTTGTTGTGAAGATCCAAAGGTCTCGCGAACAAGAATGTACCTAGTAAACTTGCAAAGAACTGTTACTATAATCTCATTAGAGGCTGTTATGGTCCACCCTGCAGACAAGAGGCAGAGAAGTGGACTGGCTGACTCCAGACTTCCACCCATTTGCTCCAGCCCAAGGGCAATACATGACAGCACTCAGACCATTCCTGCTTAACCTCCTTAGTCACCAGTGAGATCAAGACCATGGTACACACGAGAATGTACCAAAATCATCACACGCCAGAACAGGGGCACAAACCAGCAGAACACACACATCAGGCTTCACACGAAGGCTGTACACTGGTTCAACCTGGGAGAAACAAGATGCATATGAGATCTGGATCTGGTCCCAGTTCTGCCACTTGCTGGCTGAGAGACTCATCTCTCCACTTAACGCCTCAGTTTACTTGTTTGTGAGACTGTGTTGCATTTATGTCTACGTGAAGTACTGAAAGGGCTGTGACACAGAAGATGACATAAACCATCCTAGTGCAGAGCTCAAACAGAGAGAATAGGGTGTGCCAGGTACTGCTCTAAATGCTCAACATGAACTAATTCATTTACTCCTCATGCTAACTATAAAAGGTAGACACCACTATCATGCTCATCTTTTAGGAGACAGGGAGACACACAGAGGGGTTGTGTGAGTTAATCACATGGCTTGAGGATGGTGGAACCATGATTTTCCCACATGCAGTTTGACCCCACGGCCCAGGTCTTAAGCTCAGGCTAAAGAAGAACAGTGGAACAGGAAGACTTACAAAACAACAAGCTCACAGATACCATTAACAGACTCACTACACAGCTGTCCAGGATATTACAAGAGGGACTCCTTTTTGGGGCAAGGGGCAGGGACAGATTGCATGCAATGGTTACTAAGGTCCCTCCAATTCAGACTCTAGACTGACAAAGGAGTACCATTCTCAAACTGTGACACTCTTTCACCCCAACTTGCACATGCTGTATCTTTTTCTTAGAGAGAGTGAGCGAGCGAGAGAGAACACACACGTGTGTGCATGCAGGGGGGGAGGTGAGGCAGAGGTAAAGAGTCCCAAGCAGGCTGCACATGGAGCACGGAGCCCCACACAGGGCATAATCTCACGACCCTGCTGCAATCATGACCTGAGTCAAAATCAAGAGTTGGATGCTCAACCAGCTGAGCCATCGAGGCGCCCCCATGCTACACCTTTCAGCTGTATCCCTTCTTTCCTTCGCCTGGCAATTCTTCTAATCTCTCAAGCCTTGGTCTGGTGAAGCTTTTCCCAAATTCCACGCTACTATGAAATGCTCCTCTGTGGTCCCTGAAAGTGAAGAGGGGTTAGGATGGAGCAAAGAGCCACAGGGGGGTAAGGAAGCCAAGGACAAAATCCCCATGCGTATGAGAAACTGTGCATGGGCTTGGCTGGCTAAAAAGCACCAGGAGGTAAGAATGGAAAGGTATGAAGACTTAAAGGTTAGTCTAACATTTGATTCTAAAAGCAATGGGGAGCCACTGAAGCTTCTACAGTAAGACAGTACATGATGAAGTAGTGTTCAGGAAATCAAGGAAATGTAAAACGGAGCTGTGGCCTTTCCTCTACAGCTCTTCATCTCCAGAAGCCAGTACCATCATCCCCGACATAGCAAAGCACACAGGGTCAAAATAACCTCCAATTCTCCCAGCATCTTTCTCTCCTATGCTGTCTCATCACCACTAACGGCCATCACTTACTGAATGCTTCTTTGTGCTGGGCCAGTGCAGGCAGGTGGGTGGGGGCCTCAAAGCCTACCTGCAGAACAAGAGCAGACAGTGCACTCTAAATGCCAAATAATGGGTACAGAACAGGAAACAAGAACCTCAAGTGTGGGGCTGAAACAGAATTATACAGAAGACACCTGAATCATGTCACAAGAAAGGTGTGGTCCTGCCCAAGCGATGGTGCTAAGGTGGGCAACGCTGAAAAGCTGAGAGAAACAAGGTCCACGTGTGGGACCAGGCAGGTGTCCCACTGGCTAGGGAGCAGGGCTTGAGCAGAGGAGTGGAGGTCGATGAGGTCAGGCAGGGAGACAGGCCAGCCTGCGGGCTCTAGCCCATTCTGAGGAATACATAGGGAGTCTCTGCAGGCTCCAAGTAGAGGGCAAGTGATGCTGGTGGCCTGCTTGGTCTTTCCAGCACAGACACGAGTCTCTCATACTCTGTCTTCAAAGAGTAGAAAACACTTATGCAGAATTCTATTTGCATAGTTCTTGGACTCAGAGCTATTCTAAACTAGCTAATTAATACTTTTGACATAAAGACAAATCTTATTTTTCTCTAAATTTCCTCTAAACCACACACTGACCAAGAACCTTTTTAAAGTTTTCTCTAAACTATTTTTAACTATTTCCTCAAACATCAAAAAATACCTTACTATATGACAAGGTTACAGACTGAATATCAAGTACAAAGCTGGAGAAGGAGGCCAACACCATAATCAATCTGCTAACTCAACCTGAGAGGCCCTGTGGGGAAGAACCTTAGTGAGCACTGGCTGTGAGCCACAACTGTGCCCAAACAGTAAGCAAATACATAATAATGTCCTGCCATCAGGCTTTACAAACCCCATGAATTTCACAAAGCAAGACCCAGAGCTAGTATGGCAAATTAATAAAGTAAGACCTGTTCCTCTCCAATTCTCTCCTGAAAGCCATCTCCATCATCCTCTGTTCAGCACCTTTTCCTGCCTGAGATTCTACATAATTTTCTAGAAGCATGTTGTACTATGAGCACAAACACGGAATCTCTAATCTCTGATATCAAAAAGGGATTTAAATCTATTCCTCTTCTGCATAAAAGTCAATTAGATATCGCTCCCTAGGACCAAATCAGAGTCCATCCGCATGGACCACACCTACCACAAGAAAAGGTATACCACACTATAAAATAATAAATCTTCAGACTTTGATCAATATTACGATTCCAGCAACTTCTTTAGGATACCATCTCAAGCAACTAAGGTCACGGGAATGTGAAGGCAAGACACCTGGGTGGACAGACGGAAATGCACAGCTGGAGCGCAAGGGCAAGAACACGAAGCCCAGAACCATTTAGCGTTTTGATGATAACGGTAAGTAACCTGCTTTACTGTGCTACGTCTCATCAAATGAAGGAAGGGAATTAACTCATCATTTTAGTGGCTACTATAAAGACATTTTATTATCACTTCACAAAAACCCTTAAACTTGAAGAATCATGATACATCTTCACAAGCTTACATGTAAAATTAACTAAGACCACAAAAGTGTCTACTTACTCATATCAAAGGACAGACTTACCTTAGAGCACGGAGACACATACTGGGCTAATTTTTATCTTCTTGGCCACTTCACTGTATAATGACTCCATGCTTATGGACAGGACAACCACTATGCGCTTATCCCCATCAGCTGTTTAAACCCTAGCTAAGCTTTCACATAGAGACAGGCCTGCTCTCTTCAACTAACCAGTGCTAAACAAGCAGGAAGGGCAAGTCACCAGATTTTAGCACGACACCGAGCACCAACTGTCCCCGCACCAAATCCAATAAAGGTGAAAGGCTTCAAGAAAAATACATGATGCTTTTTCTCAAATTTGAATTATTCTTGCCAGGCCTCCCTTAGTATGTAGGGGAAAATTAAAGAATTAAAACTAAAAAAAAAAAGATGAGACTAAAGAGAAATAATCCCAAAGAACCAACCAGGTCCTTAAACCAGGAAGGGTCCAGAACGTGGAGTCAGAAGACACACTGCAGTGTTAACACCAGAACTCACTTCCCCATCTTACTGAAGTTGAGTCCCTAAACCTTACAGGGTCTTCAGTGTCATCCTCGGTGTGGTGGCTGGCGTCACCCATCGGCCTAAATCACTAGACGCTCAGTATTTGAACACACCCTAGAGAGTGAGGGGAGATAGTTATACAGATGTGAAAGAAGACTTCCATGTGTGTATCCATGAGTTTGGTGCATGGATACTTCACACCCTATGGCACAGCTCTACATGGCCCCGGGATTTTTGCAAAAATAAAACACAAACTTGAAACATTTTACAAGTCACCAGTTCTTACTGCTGCTCTTACAGTTCCTAAATATTTATTTTTGCCACATGTGTGACCACTGTGATCTTGTGATACCAGGAAGGTACAACCACTCAGGTTTTTCTCCCCATATATTTCCTCAGTTACAGTGGCTGAATGACCTGAATGACTATGCTCAACAGTCTACAAACACCCTGCAAGGGATTTAAGTTCTCACAGAGCATGTGTGCACATGCACGCACACACACACACATCGTAGTAGGAAGAAACAATGTGGATATTTCTCAGGAAACCCCAATGAACAAACAGACCACTGTTATCTCAAGCAGTCTTCTCTCCTAGGATTCTACAGGCCCATACACCCGACAGTCTGAGAGATCCCTTCACTTAGCTGCCCCATGGACACCTTAGGCTCAGCATGGCCAAACCAAACTCATCTTCCCTCTCCAGATCATCACTTCCTGAAAGGGTTTCTGTTCTCAATAAACAGCCCTGTCATCTTTCCAATTGCTTAAGACAGTAATGCTGGAGTCATCCTTCATCCCTTTCTGCTTCTAATCCTCTACTCACATGTTAGTCTCAAGGACTGCTTATTCTACATCCTAAATAGCTCTCACAACTATTCATGCCATTTTGGCTGCGACCACCGCAGCACAAGCCACCTAGTGTCTTACCTGAACTGTCATAATTGCTTCCTAACCGATCTGCTTGGATCCACTGTAGCCTCCTACCACCAGTTCCCCATAAGGTAGCCAGAGCATTTGTACCTTGCTTAAAACTCCAGTTTAAGAGTTTTAAGCAAGGTAGACTCCTACATAACAGAGGCTGCAAAGGACTCCTCATGACCTGATTCCTGCCGACTTCTCTAGCTTGCTCTCCTCCTTCTGCATTCGGGGACCTAGCCATGTGTTTCACACTAACTGTAACCCGGTATCTATTCTCCTCTTTCTCAGTAATCATATCCTGATTTTTCAGCTAAATACATGGCCGTGGAATAAAAATCTTTCCTAGCCCCCCTTGCAGCTAAGTGTCACCATGTCCCTGGGCTTGAGCCAATGGGAGGTGAGCCTGGCCCTTTCCTTCCCTTTGCCCTTTCCTACTGTTGTAATGCACAAAGTGAAAGCTGAAGAAATCATCTGGGTCACTAGGTAGAAGGTGTCTGTAGAGGATGACAGCACAAGATGGATGGAGCCAGGTCCCCAATGACTGAAACTGCCATGTCAACCTAGATCACCCACCTGGACTTTTCCCTAAGAAGCTTGTTTACTATTTAACCACTGATGCACTGGCCTCTCTGTCCCTTGAAGCAGTTTTGCCTAACCCTAACACAACACACTGTTCTTACAGATTCTCCACTCTCTGAACTCCGACTTGTGCATGTGATTCCTTCTCCCCGAAACACTGCTAACTCTTCTGCTCCTTATGTGTTATCCCTCTTTGAGCTGAAATGTTACTTGACTTCCTAGGTGAGGTTAGATATTGGCATATTTTTCCTTACACTTTCCTTAGGGTAATACATCTATAACCGCTGAGTTCACTTGAGTCTCCTTCAGTGCTACACACTCTTTAAGAGCAAGTATCTACTTTGTTTACTGTCATCCAAGTGCCTGGCACTCAGTATATGTCCAACAAATATTTGCTCAATGAACAATATCACAGCCCTTGAGTGATTTCTGGGCCACACCTTAAGGACTTCTTGGCCTTACATTATAGGACTCCATCAACTCTGCCTGTAGCTCTTTTCCTGTCAGACACTCTCAAGTTAAATACTGTTTCTCTCCATTCCCTTCTGGACAATTTTGAAATGTCCCAACTCCTTCAACGGATCGACACAGCTCTTTCTGGAACCACTTCATTTTCTCTTAATACACCTAGACCTAAAGACTAAAGTATTATGTGGACTCTTGGAATTAAGAAAAAATATATATGGAGACCCTTCACTGTGTCGTACAACCACATTTTCAAGAACTGGGATGTCTTACAGGTATTTTTTTAAGGAAAATGTAAGAAACATACAAACCATATTATCTGAATTCTGACCACATACAGGGAAACATTCTTAAGAAATTTTAAAAGCCTTCTCTGGTTGTGAAGTGGACATCACTTTTTAATGGCATTACAAGCATCTGTCAGTTTACTGCTTTATATACTCATCCTTCACTGACAGTGAGGATTCTACATGGCTTACTCATTTTCAAAAACGAAGTATCTTTTTTATTATAACTCTGTGGAGTTAAAGAAATAGGGTCCCAAGAAGCAGGCAGTGGGACATTAAGACAAATAAATCAAAAAGATCTGAGTACTAGGTCTTAGGTTGCCAACGAGCCATCGGGAACCCTGGATCAGGCCTCTATTTAACTGTAAAGTGAAACGTACAATTCCTAACAACCCTTCTGAGAAAAAGAAAAAAATATATGTTGTTGAGGTATCAACTTGCTGTTCATGATTCAATAATACGATGTTGGGGACTATGCCAAAAGCTGTATAAGTGCAAGTACTGGCAGGAAACCTGACATATGCCTATCAGTCCCAGGTTACACGCAGATTTCCACGAGTCTAAAACATGGGCCTTCAACTAACTGAAAACAAATGTGTATTTGGAAAAGATAATGTTTGTGTGATGAGAATGGCTGCTAGAATGGAAGCTCTTCCGGGACGTGCCATCTCCCGCCACATCTGTCAGGCGCCCACACTGGATCCAGAAGGGCATCCATAAAATCCCTCCAGTCGGTGAAACAGGATGGCTTTCGCTGCCACCACCCCACCCCCACCCCCCACCCCCCCATCCCTAGGCCTGCGGGCCGCCGCCGACCTGGCGTCAGGCAGCAGCACAGACGCCGGTACTCCAGCAGGATGCGAACACAGCAGAGCCTGCCAAGGTCCTCCAACCAAGGGCGGCCGAGGCCGGGCTTTCCATACGGTCCCAGGAGCGCTCTGCGCTGCCCTCCCCCTCCCGGACCTGCGAGCCGGTCTGCAGCCCTCGCCCCGCCCCCGCCAGCCCGGCCTGACCTCCTCGAACTGCTCGCCCGAGCAGCCGGCGCCGCGAGCCTCCAGCAGCTCGCGGAACTGCTCCAGGGTGACGGCCTCTTCGCCGCGGCCCAGCCGCTCCTCCAGCCAGCGCAACAGCGCGCCGTGGTGCCGGGACACCAGAGACTCGCAAGGCGGCGCGGGCCGCAGCGCCGCCGCCGCCTCTCGCAGTCGGGCCGGCTCCAGCAGCGCGGCGGCGGGGGGCAGCGCTGGGGCCGCGGGGCCCGAGCCGGGGATGGCGCTCGCGTCCGCAGCCCAGTCCTGGTGCGGGCCCCAGCCCTCTCCCCCGGCGGCACCCGCTTCGTCTTCACTGCTGTGACTCGGAGCGTTCCCCATGGGGTCTCCGTGTCGGGCGTCCGGCTGTGCCGCCGCCGCCTCCCCGCCTCGACCTGTCAACCTCCGGCGGCGCCCGGCGGGCGGGACGGGGAGGGTACGACGGCGGCGGCGGCTTCCGGCTTCCTCGCCGTCAAGCGAGAACTGCCGTCGCAAAGACGCCGTCAAGCGGACCCAAGCGAAAGCTGTGAGACAGCAAGCGGAGGACGGCTTCCGGAGAGGATGGAAGCCTCGATTTCCCAGAAGGTCCCGCCGTCTACGTCATCCCGCAGCCTCCTTTGCCGCCATCTTTGTGGGGGGCGGGCGCCGGCGCGGCGGAGCCTTCGCCGCTGACACTGGCAGTATCGCTCCACGTTCGCCAGCTACGCTGAAAAACGGCGAAGCCAGGGAGGGGTCTCTCGCAAGCCTTTTTCCCTTCAGTCCTCCGCTGTCCCCGTGGTGACGGGGGCGGGGGCGAGAGGGCGTCGCGCCGGTGACGTCACGCGTGCGCCACCGCCTTGGCCGTGGGTGGCGGGGCGGCCGCCTGTGGGCTGAATGCGGCGGCTCGGCGGCCGCGGACTCCTGCTGGGCCTGGCGGCGGCGGCGGCGGCGGCGGCGGCACGGTGGCTGGGCTGGTGGAGCGACCGCGCTGGGCTTCGCCTGTTCGTGCCCGAGGAGCTGGCCCGCTACCGCGGCGGCCCCGGGGCCCCGGGTCTCTACTTGGCGTTGCTTGGCCGCGTGTACGATGTGTCCCCCGGCCGGAGGCATTACGAGCCCGGGGCCCACTATAGCGGCTTCGCAGGTACTGGCGAGGCGTCCGTCTGTCCGTCCGTCCGCGCGCGCGCTCTTTCACTCACGCCCCCGCTCGTCCGTGCGTCCCTCGGCCCTTCTCCCGCAGGCCCCGGCTGGTGGGCGGCCGTCCCCCGCCCTCAGGACGACGGCCGTCCCCCGCGACGTGGGCCCGAGAAGCAGGCCCGGTCACCCGCCAGGTGTGTCCTTTCCACGCCCCCCGGCGGAGCGCGTGTGCGGGGTCCCTGGTCCGCGGCGGCCGTCCTACAGCTGGGGGGATGGGCCGACCGGCTTCGGGCCAGGACCCTCCCCCTCAGAGATGGGCTCACCAGCCCCAGGGGAAAGAGGAACAAGCCGACGGCGAGAGGAAAGAGGCGTTTTCTATTTGCCACGGCCGTAGCATTGGGAAGCTGCCCCTGGTACCTCAACACGAGTCCCCTCCCCTCCTTGTCTTTAGGGAGGGCTGCAGAAGCGGGAGGATTGACGGGGGGAGTGGGGGCGGTAGTTGCCGAGCTCCTCAGTCAGCCCAGCAAGGGAAGGAACCTGCCCGGAGCACTTGGCGATGCAGAAGCCGAGCTGGGACCGCAGTCAGGGTTCCTGGGTGCCCAGCCCGCCGCTCCCTGCTGTGGCTGCCGCGGCAGGATACACACGCTTCGACATAAAGCCTCTGACATAAAGTCTCTGGGTCGTTGTTGTTGGGCTCTGGCTTCAGCTGAGTTCCTCTGTGCCTGCTGTTGATTGAGCGTCCAGTCACTGACCACTGCTCTGCAGCGGCCTTGAGCCAGGGGCTGCGCACCCCCACGCACACAGCCTAGCAGGGGAAGCAGAGACGAGCACTCATTCAATATCAGTAGTATTGTCAATTAAGGTATAATCACGTGGTATAAAATCCTGACCTTTTTAAAGCATACAGTTCAGTAGTTTTTAACATTCAGAAAGCCCGCAAGCATCACCACTGGCTAACTCCAGGCATTTTTATCACCCCCAAAAGAAACCCCACATCTGTTAGGAGTCCTGTCACTCCCCAGTCCCTCCATCTCCAGCCGGTGGCAGCCACTGTTCACTTTCGCCTGAGGATTTGCCTATTTGGACTTTTCCTGGAAGCGGAATCATGCATGTGGCTGGCCTTTTGTGCCTGGTTTCTTTTACTTAGCACAGTGTTTTCAAAGTTCATCCAGACTCTATCTTCACGTATCAGTACCATGTTCCTCTTTGTGGAGTAGTAGTATTCCGTTGAGTGTGTATACTAGATTTTGTGTATTTAATCATTATTTGTCGGATGTCTGTGTTTCCGTATTTTGCCTGTTCCGAAAACACTATGAACACACACATGCATGTTTTTGTTTGGACATATGTTTTCTGTTCCCTAGGGTGAATGTCTGAGCATGAGATTGCTGAGTCATGTAGTTACTCTTGTGTTTTGCTTTTTGAGAAGCTGCCAGATTATTTTCTAAAGTGGGTGCACCCCTGGGGATGCCTGGGTGGCTCGTGGTTGAGTGTCTGCCTTTGGCTCACAGTGTGACCCCCAGGTCCCAGGATCAAGTCCCACAATGGGCTCCCCGCAGGGAGCCTGCCTCTCCCTCTGCCTGTGTCTCTGCCTCTGTCTGTCTCTCATGAATAAATAAATACAGTCTTTAAACAAATAAAGTGGCTGTACTCCACCATCAACGAAGAGTTCCAGTTTCTCCAGATTCTTGCCAAACTGGTCTTTTTCATCATAGTCATTTTAGCAGGTTTGATTTTTTGCATATCCCTAATAACTACTGATGTTGAGCATCTTCTCCTGTGCTCGTTGATCATTTGTATATCTTCTGTGAAGAAATGCCTGCTCAAATCCTTTGTCCCTTTTTTTAATTGAGTTGTCTTTTTATTATTGAGTTGTGAGAGTTCTTTGTATACTCTGGATACTAGACTCTCATCAGATCCATGATTCGCAAATTTTCCCCCCATGCCATAGGTTGTCTTCATTTTCTTAATAGTGTGCTTTAATGCACAAAATTTTTAAAATTTGATCAAGTCCAGTTTATTTTTTCATTTTACCTTGTGCTTTGGGTGTCCTAAGAAACCATCACCTAATCCAAGGGCATGAACGTTTACACCTATGTTTTCTTTTAAGACTTATACAGTTTGAGTTCATACACTCATGTCATTGATCTTTTTTGAGTTAATTTTATATGTGAGGTAGGGGTCCATTTTCATTGCTTTGCGTGTTGCTATCCACTTGTCCAAGCACCATTTGTTGAAAAGACTATTCTTTCCCCCTTTGAATTATTGAAACATGACTCACTGAAAATTGACCGTAAATCCATGGGGTTCATTCAGCCAATACTGGTCATCACTAAAAGATTAGGCACGACCAGATACTGAGGAACCAATACTGGGTTTGGTGTGTTCTCTGCCCCGATAAAACTTGCAAACTAGTAAAAAAGATAGACGTGAAGTAGGTCTTATGTCAACAATTAGTGAACTATTTTTGTGACGAGTGTTAAAGGCATACTTGTGTTACCAGAGGTCCTAAGCTCGTTGGGGAGGAGAGCGAAGGAGCAGAGGGACAAGGTGAAGTTGGTGGCCACTCTGTAGGGCCCTGAGAAGCATGTTAAGGAAATCTGGACAGTATTCTAGCACAAAGGGAAGGCACTGAAGATTTTTAAGCAAGAGAATGACATCAATTAATGTTTAAAATACCAGTCTATGTTTTATGGAAAGAATTTAGGTAGAGCTGCTGGGGGTTTACTGTAGTGGTTAGGATGAGAGACAATGGCAGCCTGGGCCTGCTTTGTGGCAGATGGAGAAAGGCAGACAGATGGGAAGACGGAGGAGGAAATGGGAGGACTTGGTTGAGCAGCTGGTTGCTACTTGGTGAGCTAGGAAGTACTAGGTTAGATGCAGGTGTCCTAGGGCAGGGGTGCTGATTTGTGTCCTGTGGACCTTTTGACCTTGTGATATTTGTAAAACATCTAAGTGATGTTGAGTCGACAACTGGATATACGGGTCTGGAGTTTGGGTTGAGGGTGCAGATAGAGCAGAGGGGGTGGGCACGAATAGTGCCTGAGGGCTGGTGGAAAATAAACTGGCAACGGAGGGGGGAAGGCCAGGAACATGGTGTCGGGGAGCTACAGGGCACAGAATGCCACACCCTGTGTCCCAGGTCCAGGAGCATGTGTCAGGAGATGGGGGAAGGGGTTTCCAGATGTTTGTCAGACCACAGGTTCTTGAGTCAGTGCAGCGCCGGAGGGGCACAAGTTAATCTCCTTGGACCTCTGTCTCCTGCAGGCCGAGATGCGTCCCGGGCATTTGTGACTGGGGACTACTCTGAAGCAGGCCTGGTGGACGATGTGTCTGATTTGTCATTTTCGGAGGTGCTGACACTTCAGAATTGGCTTTCATTCTATGAGAAGAATTATGAATTGGTTGGTAGGTATTCCACAGGTCTCTTCCATAGATTCCATTCGGTTGTCTTGCAGGTTTTTTAAAGGGTTAGAGTTCTTTGGGGATTGGACTCAGTGTTAAAAATCTGTAAAGTACCCATGGAGTGTTTCCGTCACGCTCGGGCTGGGCCTTGTCTCCCTCACTCTTCATCTTGGGAGAAGATTGCCCAGGTGTTGGGCTTCCACACCCAATCAGGTGGGCTTGAGGCTGAGGTGTGTGGGGGGGGGCCCTTTAAGGAGACAAACAGTAGTTGGCATCCATCCTGAGGGAGCCATCTCCCAGGGGGAAGTCCGTGAATCAGACATGTGGAAAAGTGGGTTGTGCAGGGCACGGCACTTGGTACTTCCTGGTGACACAGGAGGGAATCACCTTTTACACAGAAAGACGCTAATGGTGTCCTAAGGAAATGTTAGACTCTAAACGCTGAAGTGCTCTGTAAACACAGAATCGGGGTGGTTGGGGCCTGTGCTGTCTCCTGGACATGGCTGGCTTCCTGGGGAACACTGGTGCCTCTCACCCCCGGAACAGGTCTCACTTGGAAGCGTTCTCTCTCTGCCCCTAATGCCCCCGACTGTCGGCTCCATCTTGACCACTTGGGTTGCCTTCTCTGGGAACCTTGGCATGCGTATGAACCCCTTTGCTCCCCTCACATCCAATTGACCAGGGCTTTTTTCATAACATCTGAAGCTCTCTCTGTGTCCAGCGCCCAATGCACACCTTGGCTCCTGTACTTCCAGCCTGTGCAACCCCTCCTTGGTTTTCATCTGGTCTGTCCGGGGTCATTCCTGACAACACAATCGTGTCTGCGACTGGAGCGGCCAAGGGGTCTCTGCAGGGTGTTGGTTGAAATATTACCAGATTAATAAGGAAAAGAAATCCTTACATGAAAGAATAAGAATGGAGCCCTGAGAGTGGGCAGGGGGTGCCAGAGCACACACATCCTCCTGACCACTGGGGAACACACTGAGGTGTCTGCGGGGACGCGTGAGCCAGCCTTGGTTGGACAGTGTTGGTGTGTGCACATCAGGGTTGCAGAGGCCTATAGTCAGCAACACTGCAGACAGATTTTATAGTCGCATGTACTTGAATTCCCACGACGGGTAAGTCACAGCTCTGGTGGTGATGGGGGACACGAGCGGGGATGCATCAGGTGCAATTCCTGCCCTCTGCAAGCTCATTCTCCAGGGGCTGGGCTGTGTCACTTTCTGGGCTTGTTGGGCACCAGAAGGGCCACACTGGGGAGGAAGGCTTATTACAGGTACACACAGAAGTGAAGACGGGAAGCCATCTCAGCAGCCAATGGCCAAGGCTCCAGTGAATGAGAGGCCTTCTCTTTGTGCTGGTGGGGACCTGCGTTCTCTGTTGTCTCCTACTCCTGCCCTCTCTCTGGGTCTCATGTGCAGAGCCCACACGACAGGCTTGTCACAACGCACACGGAGACACGTAGGAGGAAGTGTTCTGCAAGACTGGCTCAGAGGCCGCAGGCCTGGGACTAGCAGCCTGATCCCTTCATTTAGTCTAATGAGCATGTAAAACAGATGCTCTGTCCTCAGCTGTTCTGGGTGCCAGGGCCTCACCGGTGGGGCAGAAAGACCATCAGCAATAAACTGACCACATGCTGTGGGGCATGTGTGCACATAGATGGGGGTGGGTGTCACCACAGGGCAAGTGCTGGGGTGGCCTGGAGAGGACAATAGGTAAGCCAGTTGGGCTGAGGGGATGGTATCAGCGTGGGACACGGGTGGCAGATAGGAAGGAAGGAATGCTGCGGAAGGATGCGAAGAAGCAAAGCGGTCAGATGGTGAGTCTTGGAGGCCTTGACAGGAAGTCTTTTATCCATAAGCTTTCAGAGGCTGCGGGAGGTTAGAGCAGGCGCGGAGGTGATACCCGGTGGCTTGTGTCTTCCAAAAGTCGCTCAGCTGCTTTGTGCAGAAAGAATAGTAGGGAGGCTAGGTTGTTGGGAGGCCGCAGCCGCAGGCCCGAGTTGGGTTAGGGCTGGAGTGGCAGAAAATAGAAAAGATGGGCAGAACCGTGGTGTCTTCAGAGACGGGACTGGCGACATTTGCTGTTGGGTGATACACACACACAGGGAAGCATATGTTATGTGTAACGGAAGTGGTGGCTCCTAATCCCCATCACAAAAGTGACACAAACAGAATTGGAAAGTCTGGAGGGCCCAAGTCCTGAACACACGGGACTCAACTGTCCCTGGTGTCCAGGCAGGGCTCAGGCTCATGGTTGCATGGCTGCTGGCTCCTGTCGCCCAGCCCCTGGAGGACATGCCACTCCGGGACCGCTTGCTGGCAGTGCTAGAAGAATTAAAAGTTTGTCGTCAGTCCCTGCACGGAAGGATGGAGCAAGAAGACAGCGGTGGGAGGAGCGAGCTCTGGTCCCAGAGGCCCCCAACTATTCCCCTCCCCGTCTCTCCCCTTGGGCGCCCTGAGGACTTGCAGGATGTGGGTCAAGTGCACCTGTAGTGCCTGACCTTGAGTAAATGCTCCATAAGTTACTTCCTTGTAGTTATACAAGACAAAATCATTTAACTTGGGGAAGAATTGAACCACAGAAACGTTACCAGATACGCCAGTTCTTGGTACGTTCATGGAACATTCCTGGTGCCTCGGGCGCATGGGGCAGCTCTGCTCTTTGGGAAGGCCCGTGGGCTCCACACTGGAGGCCTCCACAGCCAGAGCTGGGCGGCTGCCTCAGGAGTCTTCAGGTGTACCCGGGGGCGGCACCCTGGGAACCTGGACCTCACCACAGAGGTCTGTAAGTCCCCTGCCCCGGGACCCTGACGGCTCTCCTGTCACCACAGGCAGGGTGATAGGAAGGTTCTATGGAGAGGACGGCCTCCCGACCCCAACCCTGACCCGGGTGGAAGCCGTGATGGCCCGGGGCGCAGAGGCAGGCCAGCGGGCGCTGCAGGAGAAGCAAAAGTTCCCCCCGTGCAACGCGGAGTGGAGCTCGGGCAGGGGCAGCCGGCTCTGGTGCTCCACGGAGAGGTAAACAGGCTCCCCTCGTCCCGGGTCACAGTTGGGGCAGCTGCGTGCTCTGGTAGCCCCGGGTTCAAGTCCCGGGCCGGATCTGGTGGGTGGTGTCTGCTTGAACTCCCGGGAGGCCTGGCCTGGGGATGAGATGTGGCAGGACACCCTGCGACGCCGGCTCAGAGGTCCACACGCTTGAGGCTCCTGGGAAGAACCGGCTGGTCCCAGGAGCCTTTCCCATAGAAACCAAGAGAGGTGAACCCAGTTGGGTGGACGCCCAGGGATGATCCTAGGGTGCTTGGGGGATGCTGGGCCCCCACACCCACCCAGACCCAGCTCCCCCGAGAACAGGAAGACTCCTTCCTGAGCGCGAAACAGGGGTGATCCACCTTCCTCTGTGTCCCCGTCGCTCTCTTTGAGGTGGATCTCGTGCGAGGAGAGAGCCAGGGCTCAAAGCCGTCCACCTCTGTGTCCATGTCTCCTCCACCTCAATTCTGGGCATGGGGCAGGAAGAGACGGGGCTTCTCCAGGGTGACCAGGTCTTCAGAAGGAGGGGCCCCAGGAGCCAGGACCCGGCCCATGATGCTGCCCACTCTGGCTTCACAGCTTCCCCGACCCCAATGGGGCCTGAGATCAGAGAGGGCCTGGGTGTGGACGGAAGGGGGGCAAAGGTTCCCACCCCTGCAGCTGTGCTGGTATCTGGGGGGCAGAGCTGCTCCGACAGGCAGGGGACACCCATGGGCACCGGTCTACAGGCACTCTGCCCCTCGGTGGGAGGAGGGACAGGACAGTCCTTCCCCTGGGTGGGAGGACTGACGCGGATGCCCCGCCCCTCGGTGGGAGGAAGGACGTGGACACCCTGCCCCCTCGCTGGGAGGCCCCTCTGCCTGGGGACAGAGGTTGCTCTGGCAGTGTTAGGAGGGAGACCCATCCTCCGCCTCTGGAGCTCAGGGACAGCGAGGACGGGCCCTGACGAGGGGCAGGACCGCCTGCAGCTGTGCTCTGTGCCGGGGCCTCACGGGTGACCACTGCCTCGCTTGAGCGCCCGCACCTTAGGGCCTCCAACCCTAAGATGAAGACCCAGCTGGGCAGCACTCCTGTGGAGCTCACGGGGAGCCCAGGGAGTGGGTGGCGGGCTCCACCCTCGCGGGGGGGCTGGAAGGATCAGGGAAGCAATGCTGCAGACCGGAGCCTGGGGAAGCCAGGCGGCCTCCCCGCGGCCTTCCCCCGACTCAGTTCCCGTTGGTAAGAAGCCCTCTCCTCTGTCCCCAGCGGAGGCGTGAGCAGAGATTGGGTCGGTGTTCCCAGGAAGCTGTACAGGCCAGGTGCCAAGGAGCCGCACTGTGTGTGCGTAAGAACAACTGGACCTCCGAGTGACCAGGCGCCGGGCCTCACTGCACACGCAAATCGTGGGGACCTGGACAACCCTGGCCTGGGGGAGTATGCAGGCTGCCCACCCCTGGCCGTCGCATGCTCCTTCCCGCTGTGAGCCGGTGTCCTGGGGGTGATCCCTCCCAGAGAGCCCAGCCTGAGCCCCTAGTCCTGTTGGTGCCCCTGTACCCGGACCCGCTCATGTCTGACCCTGTAGACCCATGGGACTGACTCCCGGGTATCAGGCTTGGGCTCCAACCACGTCTTTCCCACAGGCAGGTGGTGGGCCAGCCCGCCCCCCCATACCTCCCAGGCCGGTGGAGGCCCTGGAGGCACCAGCAAACCCATCCCCTTTCAGCTCAGACTGAGGCAGACACGTCGACCTAAGTTAACCGCGTCCGGGTCCCCCCTCCAGGTTCTGAACGCTTGCAACCCTGACATCCAGCACCTTCCTGACAACTGAGTCCTGCCTGAGCCGGACCCAGGCCCGTACCATGAGCGCAGATGGTAAAACATGGAAGCTTCTGCTTACGGAGGCAGCCAGTGTAGATGCCTCTGAACAAAGCAGCAGTTGGAAGCGAGGCTGTTTCGTTTGCAAACACGCAGAATGAAGTGCGGGAGTGTCTGTGTCTGATGAAGCGGTGGTTCTGGTGCTGCAACACCTCTGCGGGGGTGTGTCCAGAGGGCCCCCCCCCCCCCCCGATGAAAACTCCCGGAGCACTACACACAAACACACTTTCTCGCTCTCTCCCCCCTCAGCCTAGTTCCCTGTGCCCCCACACCTGTCCCCTGGAGCACCTCCTGGGCACCTGGACTGCACGTTGCACGTCTCCCTGCGAGGTCCCCACGGCCAGGGCTCCTCACCCACCCCACCTCAGGCCCCCAGTTTTCCCCACCCATTCCCACAGCCACTTTAGAGATGTCTCGCTTGTCCCAACCCCCCCACCACAGCCACCAAGCCCTGCACGCTGCTGTGCACAGTCACCCAGGATGACCAGGTCACGGGATCTGTGACGTCTCGTGTCCATGCACCAGTGTGAATGCTTTTGCCCCCCAGCTGCTGGAGCCGTCCAGCCCCCTCCCTGCTGCCCCCATGCCTGCCCCCAGGGCCTCCTCCAGGCTGTCCCTGCCTGCACCAACCCAGAAATCCCGGGCACCTCTCCCTGAGCAGGGGCCAAGGGCTCCCCAACCGGGGGCAAGTGCGTGGACTTGGCTCTTAGCTGGCAGGTGAGGAGCCCAGGCCTCGGCGGCAGGGCTGAGCCTTGGGTACCAGGCTCCTCCCCATCCGGCTCCCCTGCGCCCCTCCCCGGCTCTACACACCATGCCAGGGGTAGATAGGAGCCCCAGGTATCCCTCTGTGGTCACATGGGGAACGGTGGAAGGAGGGCAGTACAGGCGAGGCCGACCCACAGGTCACAGAGGGGACGGTGTGGGGCCAGGTGCAGACGTCAGGCTCTGCCCAGACTGAAAACAGGAAGGACACCCTGCTGTCTCCCGGCCAAGCGTCCCCTGGGCACGCACTTCCTCGTCAACACCTGCCTCATACCTTGGCAAGAGGAGCTGACAGAGCCGGGGAGGCCCCCCAGGACGGACATAGGATTTGCTGAGATAGAACCAGTGTTGGGCGTGGCCGCCTCAACAGCATCCAAAAGGGGCACCCGAACAAGCTGCAGCCCACCCCCACCCCAGTGTGGAGAGCCTGCAGCCAGAGGGAGCCCCCCGGACCGCAGCCACACCCCTGCTTGTTTGGCTCTTGGACAGCTGTTGTGAAGGACCCCACGCACGGGGTGCGGCTGCATCCAGAAATCCAGAGTCCCCTCAAGGATGCCCCCCCCATGACCGCAGACCTGGCTCCCGTCAGCCCTCATTGGAGGGGCCTCGCTATGTATTGCACACACCCCGTCTTTCCTGAGAGGAGGTCACAGTGAGCGGGCGTTACAGGCACAGCATATACTGGCAGGTGAAGCCTTCGGGAATTCAAACGGAGGGCGGGCGATTACAGAAAGGGACTCACATGTCAGGAGTTAAAAATCTGTTTTTAATGTGTCTTGGTGCTTCTGCGTTAAAAAGTAACTACAAAGGTCTTATTAAAGTTTCCACTTTAAGTGCACAATGTTACCTCATTGTATCATAAGGAGTTGTTACAGAAAATGGAGAAATACATTCCAGACATGGACTCCCCATGTCCTGGGCCCACCCACGAGGCCGCTGCCCATCCTGCGGGCCCAGGGGTAGTCCTAGTTGTGGCCTCCAAGTCCTGCCTCACCACCGCCCTCCCCCACTCACAAAGCTGTCACGGGGACAGCCAGCGGCACACCTCAGCCAAAACAGGATGTGTTTTGATGTCCAGGGGCCACCTGGAGACTCGTCACTACAGAAAAGCAATGCTGTCGTGTGTGACAGGTGAGCATGTCACTTAGCCACAAAGGGAACTGCGCAAGCGGGGATGGTTCCTCCGAAGAGTCCTTAAGGCATCTCTGCCGGCTCCCAGGGCTTCAGTGTTGTTTGTATCCCATCAAGCGCTACTCACTGGCTCCTCCTGAGTTCCCGCATTAAACTACACTGAGCCTGTGGCTTCCTGCGCCTCCTCTCCACCGCTGGGGTGCCTCAGGTTAGGGCCGGGGCTTGTCCTGAGGCAGCCATCCCAGTTCCAGACAGACGCTCGTGTCAGGAGCTCCTTCAGCAGCTGTCGTGACCGCATCACACTCGGCTGTGCGCGCTCCTGTCCAGGGGTCAGGGTGCCCGGAGGTCTAAGCACTGCATGGTCCTCCAGGCCTCCCTGCACTTCAGCCCGCAGACAAGGTCAGCTCAGGATAAGGTCAGTGGGATAGGCGGGGGGCAGAGGGCTCCACGCGGGGGCGGCCACAGTGACCTGGGGCTGAGGTAGACGGTAAGTGGCACGGGGACCCCACTCTGGAGAGTGGGTGGCAAGCAAGCTATGCGGTCCAGTCTGGCCTGGACCACGTGGCGGCTGGATGGGCGGCGCACAGGCAGCAAACGCCCCGTGCAACGCTCCGTCTGACACATTGCTCAACGAGACAGCACTAAAAATCAGAACTAAAAAGTCCTAGTGTAGGCACTTAAGTTGGGTGGGAATTCCCGCATTAGAGGATCGAAGCAGGGGTGGTCAGCCACCTGACATGCACGGGTGTGTGGAAGAGGCCACAGGAGCGCGCTGTGCAGTCAGCCTGGCGATGAGCAGGAGGCAGTGAGCACAGACTTGGCGTCAGCGGCATTCTTCCCACTGGACTCACAACTGGCAACTTTGAATCAAACTGAGATTCTGCTCCTTGGACTCAAGCTACGATTCACCTGTCTCAAGAACAGCGGCAGTTCTCTAGTGTCAGGTCCCAGCAGGGCAGTGATGGGGGCCACGGCGATGGCCACAGAACCTGCTGCATGCACGTATGCAGACACACCTGACGCTGGCACAGAACTCACATAAGGCGCTCCCCGCCCCGCGGCTACTCGGCTCCACAGCCGCCTGGACTCTGAGGAAACAGAAGCTGGACTCGACTATCAGAAGCAGGACCATAGACGTGAAGGGCAGGGAGGCATGACTGTTACTTAACAACGGTAACGGCAAGGTGGACAGCACAATCAGCCTCGTCCCCGACTGACCCGCCATCCTCTGCTCTCCACCACAAACGTGACAAGAGCAAGTACAAAAGTACTGGCTGCCTTGAACCTCATCTGGAACATAATGACTGTCCTTTCCAACTGAAGAAGAGCCCGACTACCTCCCTGTGGCCCTGCTCGGCACCAGAGGCCTTGCCTGGGCAACCGCCAAGACTGGTCATTTCTCTATAAAAATTCTATAGAAACATATCACAGATTTAGGGGACGGGAACAGTTCTAATTTTTCTTTTAAACACTGTGCACAAGTTCATATTAACATAGAAAGCATATATATCTCATAGATCACAGAAATATTAAAAAGTAGCACTCTGGTTTATCAGCTCATCTTACACACATTTAAGCAGCAGGATTATAAATCTACGGCAACAGAGGGGACACACCGCTACCCAGAAAAAAAAAAACCTAAAAACAGGCTGTTGCACAAAAATATTGAGTCCCTTGACAGATACCCACACCGATTAATGCAAAACAATGAATGTAGTGGTTGTTAAAGGTTTGCATGGTTGACTTTGTTAGGCTCTGAGAACACACGTCAACGCAAATGCTCGTCTCAGAGTTCTTTCCTTAAAGCAGTGGTACGAGTTTCTCTGTAATGTACACTTGTAAAAAACTGGCCAAACCTTCGGAAGAGGTTTGGTGCCACAGGGTGAGCATACGCAGTAGCAGTGACGAAGGCCCAGGAAGCTCTGCAGCCACATTCCGCCATGAGCCTGCGTGTTCCAGGCAGGCTGCGCACGACTGGGGGGACCTGCACCTGCCAGCCTGAGGCCGGGCGACGCCATCCCCGCTGTGGGGCCCAGGTCACCCTCTTGGTCACAGGGACGCCTGCAGGACGGTTTCCCACAGACTCTGTGTGCACTAAGGTCGGATCAGCGCTGATCGTTAGTCCCTAATGCGTGGATGTGCAAGGCTATTTCTGAACATGGATTTGTAAATTGTAATCACCCACAACGCGGCTACATAAAAAGTGCAGCGCGATCAAAGTGCATCCCGGCCAGCACACCTCGTGACCAAGGCCTCAGCGGACAGGACACGACCAGACGAGAGAACGAGACCACGCTCCCAACACCCAAGAGCGTGAGTACTGGTAAAGCTTTCGGTTGTTAAGGCCACGATTTTTCAGCTCTCATCTTTGAACCCTGTTTAGAAAGATTTCACCGTTTTTAAAGGGATAACTCACTAAAAATATCAGCTTAGGTTTAAAAAAAAGACTTCGGGTAAGAGGATCCTGTATTGTTTATGAAAACACTGTGCACGCAAGTCCAGAGCCACTTACCCTAGAGTGACGGCAGCTCTTACCCTGTGGGGGCCCTGCCAGCCCACTGTCCATGCAGGAGGTGCAGGGGTGCTCCACATGGACACTAAGCTACTGGGAGGGAATGGTTTTCCGAGTGTCTTCGTATGTTCCAAACAGAATGGGGTACAATTCCTGTGACAGGTGCCACTGGGGCCACTCGGCCTGGTCCTCGGCGTCATCCAGTGACCTCGATCACGGACACATGGACAACCCAACAGAATCCTCGAAATGGGGTCGATGACAGCTGGGTCCTTCATTGTGCAGTCTGTTCTGCAGGAAGACCAGAAGGCCAGGCCCTGCTCTGGGTGGTCAGGCTGGTGAGCAGAGCAGCTGCCAGGGAGGTGAGCGGGTATGGCCTGGGGTCTCCCTAGGAGACACCCCCCAGAGTCAGGACATCAAAGCAAATGTTGCAGACGCGCACAGGCTTGTTGAGATCAAACTTTATGATAGGAATCTCCTTGGTTGAGCATTTATGGCACAGGAGGCGTCCACAGTGGCGGCTGTGGAAATAAGCAGGGGGCGTGAGGAAGGGGCCAGAGAAGCGTGGCTGGTGGTGCCCACCCCCCACCAGCACCACACACCCTAGGGAGTCCATGCAAACACGGCCCTAGCCCATGGGGACCATACATGCTGGCGGACGAGCCTCTTTAAGGTCAAGGGCGGCTCAGCCGCAGCCAGAGAACAGGTTCTCCCGCCCACTCCCCCACCCTACTCCTGCCCTTCTCCAGGTGCACCCCCCCAGCGCCCCCATCCCTGCTCAGGGCCTGGCTTCCTGGCGTCAGGGTGTAAGGCAGAAGCGGGGACATGGGCAGAAGAGCTGTTGCCCCGTGGCCACAACCTCGCAGGCTTACCAGTGATGTTTGCGAGTTGTGACTCCAAACTTGGCGGCGCACTCGTAGCAGGTAGACCCGTCGCACCACGGAGGCTCCTTGGACAGCATATCTGCAAGGACCCACCCCTGTCAGAGCCATGGAGCCAATGGAGGGATGGCTTCTCAGTGACCCAGGGGTGAAGGAGTAAGGCGCTCTGGATGGTCGGGGGAGTGCCCTGGGGCAGCACTTGCAGGTGGCCTGGGGCAGAAGGGGCCAGGCCCCAGGTGGTGAGACAGCGTGGCATGGGCGGGGGGGGGGGGGGGGGGGGGGGGGGGGGGCACAGTGGGCAAGCCAGCGAAGGAGGGGCAGATCTGTGAGCCCTGGTGGCTGTACGGAGTGGGCAAAGCTGGCTGGGTGGTGGTGGCGCGGGCACCAGAGGAGGTGGCAGGAGAGGCAGAGTGAGGGGGCAAGGCCTGGTGTGAGCTGTGGAAGCTGCGACCAGAGCTCACAGGGAAGGCACAGCATGAGGAGTCAGCGCCTGGCACCTTCAGCAGGGTGGCAGCTCCCAGGGTTCCTGGCAGTCGGTGAGCTCAAGCCTCTGCCCCTCACCGCAAAGAGGCAGGGCAGGGGTGAGTGGGGGCTGGAGGAGGCGGTGGCCCGTGTCAGCGAGGGGACAAGGGGTATGTAGAGAAGCTGCCGGGGCCATGCAAGGGAGTCCTGCCCACAGGATGGGGTCGGGGAGCGCAGGACTGCTGGGACCCTCACGGAGATCCACACGGCATTTGGGTTCAGAGGTCACCAGAACAGGGTCTGCGTCCACCCTGCAGGGGCAGGAAAGGGCCACTCACCTAACAATCTAAACAGAAGCTGCTTGGTGGCCACCTGGTAGTTGAAAATGTTGACTCCTTGGTTATTGTTGACCCCGAGGCGAGCCCCAGCGCGGACGACGGCGCGGCACAAGTTGGCGTTCCCTTTCATGTAGGCCAATAGCAGCACTGGAAAACAGACCCACAGGCCGGGCTCCTTCTAGTCTGGCCCAGCCTAGTGGCAGGGCACAGAGCGCAGTCCCCACAGACACCCTGGGGAGGCCTCTAGGGGATGCAGCCTTGTCTGGTCACAGAGCTGCCCTGGAGCCCGCCAGGCATGCAGCTCCGGACAAGTAAGCAAAGCCCCACCAAGGGACATGTGGTCTCAGCTGCCCACTGCTGCCATGGCCCCACCCAGCCCCGTCACGCACCTGCCCCACACCCTTCATTGACATTTTCACCTAATTCTCTACACGGTACAATCCAACGGGAGAAGCCCAGAGAGGCTACAATGACCCACATCACCACCCAGAACAGGACCGAGCCAGTCCTGGGAACCAGGCCTATGTCACTGGGAGCCCAGACATGAAGTGCCTGCCTGCCCATTTCCCGGGTCCTGGACAGTGGCACCGGCTGCGGGGTGTGTGGGTCCCTCAGCCTCAGGCCCATCACCGCCGGCCTCATAGGACAGAGGCCAAGAGCTGATGAGAAAATATTTGGTCCCATGCTAAGGTTTGGGACACCCCTTGGTGACACTTCTGCTGAAGGCCAACGATGTCAGTGTGGTGGGATGGAGGGTGAATGGGAACATGGCAGAAGTGAGGCTCGGCAAGGAGGATCTGGGTTCCAGCTGTTTCCCTATTTGGAAAATGGGGACACTCTCCCTGTGCTACTTAACATACGTGGGGTAGCGGGTTTTCCACGAGAATATAAATACAAGACTACGTCAAAAACGTGGTGACAGCTACACAAATGAGCAGGGACTGCAGCAGCGAGAGCAGCATGGGGGGGCCCAGGGAGGGTGAGCACACCGTGGCACAAGGGGCAGATGGGGACAATGACAGCAGGCGGGCAGGCTGTCTGGACACGAGGATGCTCTGGGGCTGCAGACACTGCAGACGTGCATGTGCCCATGTCAGACACTGCCTACCCCAGCGGGCATCAGTGACAGATGCTCCAGGAGCCCAGCCCAAACACACCAGGCAGAGGGTCCTTCGGGAATGGCACGTGTGCCTGGGCTCCCATTCTTCCACGAAGCAGGAGCCTCCCAACATACCTGTGTTTCCTTCTGCATCCGGTTTGTCCAGAGGGTACTCAGGCATGCACTCCAGGAACAGCTCGAAGATGGTGGCCGCGTTCTCTTTGCCATACTGTCCAAGGATGTGCAGCGGCGACTGGCCTCTGATAAAGCAAGATGGGAAAGTTGGGTACAGATGAGCCATGGTCATCGTACACAAAAGATGTCATTTTCTGAACTCTGTGACACCGGATAAATTTAAGGACACACAGGAGGTCATGAAAGTTTTTCTACAAAATATTTTTCGAAAAGAAACTTCCAAGGTACCAATGTTGGTCAAGTGCCCCAAGGGCCAGTTCTACAGTGCACTGAGGCTCCAGCAGGACAGTGACTGCCAGCTGGGAGGGGCAGGCAGGGTGGGGAGCCCAGGCCTCCTCCCAGGAGCCCACACACTCACCGCAGGTTGAAGGCCTCAGCGTCCACGGTGCACTCAGTCAGGAGGACCCTGATGTTGCTGAGCCGACCATGCATGACAGCAAGATGAAGAGCTGGAGAGCAAACCTTTTACCGTGAGCGCCCGGGTGCCATGCAGAAAACCCCCTCTACAGGGGACACACCAGAGTACCCATGCCCACTCACAGCCCCTCCAGGCTCCACCACCCCATGCCAGAGTCACTCCTGCAGCCTCCTAAGACTGTGCTATCTGCTTCCACCACAGCCCAGAGGCAAGACTAAATGGTTTTGTGGGAAACCACGTTAGGGGCCCAGGGTTACCATGCCAATGGGAAGCTGCCCAGGGATGAGCCTCGCAGCCCAGAGCCTCGCTGTCCCAACTCTGCTGCTATAAAACCAGCCTCCCTGGAGGGTAGCACACGGGGCACGGGGGCACCTCCACCTCCAGACCAGGGGGACCGCTCGGGGCACTGAGCATGGGGCACAGGGGAATGACTGGCAACTACCATTATTTCCATTCTCATCCAGAGCAGCAAAGTCCACTGCATTCTCCAGGAGGACAGAGCAGATGGTGGGCAGGTCCTGCTGGGCGGCGAGATGGAGGGCGGTTTGGCGATGCTTGGTTAATTCGTTCACTTTGGCTCCTGCAAGAAGCTGTTGAAGCTGATTACATGAACAGTCTCTACACCACAGCCAGCGAAGGTCCCCCTGACGGGGACCAAGCCCACCTGTCTCCTGACACCCGCGGAAGGCCTGGCCGGCAAAGCTGGGAGCACGGGGGCTTCACACCCACTCCCCAGCAGGCATAAGCCAGCAGGATGCATCCTAGGCAACTCTCAGGGTATGAGAAAGCCATTCCTTAGGACACAGAAACTCTACTTCGGACTTGCTGATCTAACCATGCAGGACTGCAGGGATGTCCGCTGTTCTACATAAGGACGTGCACTGCTTATGGGAGCAAAACCATGTCACAGAAAGGATTCAGTCAGGAAAATTACAGTACATTCAAATGATATAATGAATAGTCAATAAGACAATAAAGATTTGGGACATAACATGAAAAGAGGTCTAGGATATTCTAGTCAAAAAGGGCCAGTTAGAAGACAGTACGACCCTATCTGCAGTGAGAGAGAGACGGGGGAAGGGAGGGAGGATGCGTGCACACACACCATGAGGGTTTGTAAAAGCAGAGACACCAAACTCAGAGAAATGGGGGGCAAAAGGGAGACAAGACCTGCTTCCTATCCTCACATGCTTCATGTTTTCCCACAATAAGCATGTACTATTTTTACACTATTTTTTGTTGTTATTGTTAAGATTTTATCTTTAAGTAACTTCCATGCCAAACATGGGGCTTGAACTCACGACAGTGAGATCAAGCATCACCTGTACCACCTACTAAGCCAGCCAGGTTTCCCTCCTACATTAATTTTTAAAAGAAAGAAATAAACACAAAAAATTATAGAATCAAAAGCAGGAAGGACCCTTTGACAATACCTGTCCACATGTTCCTTTTGTGACAGGGTTCCGGGCTGCAACCACAGCCCACCATGCCCACCCTGCAGCCTGAGGCCACCCTGGCCTCTCCCCCATGCAGCACTCTGCCTCTGGGAGACCAAGGCCCTGCTCAGCTCTGCTGCAGACCCCGACTTCCAAGTCCCAGCCTGTCCAGAGCTCCGGGCGCCCAGTGAAAGCACCCACGGGTCCAGGAGGACATCGGCTGCAAGTACTGTGTGCACTGGGAGTCATAGCTAACCCAGAGGAGCTTAGCCGGGAGACGGGAAGAGGTTTGGGCAAAAACATTCTTCCAACGTGAACAGGCTCCAGCATCAGCTGTGAGGTCAGGCCTTACAGAGGCAGTGGTGCAACCCTGGTGAAGGGGCCCATGACTTTCTCACCTCCCGAGTCTCTCTGATCGATGGACACATGGCCGGACTCTGAGGCCCACCTCTGCCTCCCTGGCCAGTCCCCACACCCACCAGATCCCCCACCAATCGCTCTCCAGCCCACTCCCAGGAACTGGTTCCCCTTGGGCTCTTCACACGTGACCCTGCCCCACACCCTCACACCCCACCACAGAGGTCAAAACTCTCTCAGCTCTAACATGTAATAAGGCACGAAGGTTTTCAAAAAAGTATCTTTCAAAAACAAAAATGGGACATGGGCACCCAGCTGGTGCAGCTGGTAGAGCTCATTTAGGGCTGTGAGCTCAAGCCCCACTTTGGGCATACAGATTATTTAATTTTAAAAAAAGAAGAAAAAGAAGGCAGGACACCACCCAAGGGTCAAGTGCCCACTGGCTACTCATGCACCAGGTGCTGGGGCTGGTGGGACACAGCAGCAACCACAGCATCCAGGGTCGGGGAATGGATATGCCCCGGGCTCACCTGCTTGGCTTCTCCACCCAACAGATAAAGGCTGCTTGCGGTTCTTGGTGTGAAGTGTCACATGCATAATTTGGTCCCTACCCGCCCCTCCTCTCCACCTCTCCCTCCCCCAAATTTCAACCACACCTTTCTAGGGAAAGCACATAGACTTCCCAGTCTCTGCTTCCTTGCTCAGACTGCTCCATGGCGGGTGGCACTCTGTGGTACTGGAAAAGGCAGCCTTCGGAGCCAAACAGAAAAGGCTAAAATCCCAGCCACACTCCTGACTACCCCATTATCTTGGGGGAAAGTTGTTCCTGAGCTTACATTCTCTCCTTTGTAAGAGGTAAAACCTTCCCTACACCTCTCTGGGTAGCTTTGAGAATGAGGAGGTGGTAAGCTCCTTGACAAACAGTGCTCTGAAAAGCTGTCTGCACCCTGTGCTTGCTGCAGCATGATTTACAAGTAAAACCAAGACACGGAAGCAGCCCAAGCGTCCGCTGACTGATGAACGGACGGAATGTACATGACGGAACATTACCCAGCCATCAAAAGAAAGAAATCAGTGGTAAAATCAGTCTTGGTGCTGATTTTTCGATCTGACTCCCAAAAGCAAAAATAAACAAGTCAGGCCAGAAACTAAAAAACTTCTGCACAGAAAAGGAAATTGAAGTCGTCAACAAAGTGAAAAGGCACAACCTACTGAACCAATGAAAATATCTGCAAATCCTACATAGGATAAGCAACTGATATCCAAAGTGCACACAGAACTCAGTACCACTCAATAGCAAATTAAAAAAAAAAAAATTTTACAACAGGCAGAAGAACTGCATAGATGTTTCTCCAAAGGAGACATCAAGATGGCCAACAGGCACATGAAAAGATGTTCAATACTACTTGGCATCAGGGAAGTGCAGATCAAAACCACCTTGAGGTATCCCCTCACACTTGTCAGGATGGCTAAAATCAACAACATAGAAAACAACATGTTGGCAAGGATGTGGAGAAGGGGAGCCTTGTGCACTGCTGGTGGGAGTGCAAGCTGGTGCAGCCACTCTGGAGAACAGTGTGGAGGCTCCTCAAAATATTAGACTAAAAATACCATATGATCCAGTAATTCCACTACTGGGTATTTATCCAAAGGAAAAACACTTTTTTTTTAATACATAAAGAAGTACGTTTATTGCACACATTGTAAGAAAGCTTTAAAATGCCTTTACTATCACACAAACCCAATGAACCAGCACAACCAGCACCTCAACTCTGATAATCTAGACCGGCTTCTGGCCTCCCGAGAGTTAGTTCTCCACAAAGGAGAGGGAGCCCTCTCCCGAGTCTGGGACACCACCTTCCCTAACACATACTGCACGTTGCACAGCGCGGTGAAGACCCTCACAGACACACAGGCACCCATCCCTTGGGAGGGCTCCAGGCTTGTACAGATCCTGCATCACTGGACAAACACTGCTCTGAAAAGCTGTCTGCACCCTGTGTTCGCTGCAGCATGATTTACAAGTAAAGCCAAGACACTGAAGCAGCCCAAGCGTACACTGACTGATGAACGAACAGAAGGTACACAACGGAATATTACCCAGCCATCAAAAAGAATGAAACCTTGCCATTGTAACAAAATGGATGGAACTTGAGGGTGTTACAGTAAGTCAGAAAAAGACATATACCATATGATCTCACTTACAGAATCTAAAACATAAACAAAAAACCATAACTTGTAGATACAGAAAACAGATTAATGGTTTCTAGAGGTGGGGTGGGGGTTGGGAGTTGAAATGGCTGAAGGGGGTCAAAGGCACAAACGTCCAGTTGCAGAACACAGAAGTCCCAGGGCTATAACGTGGGAACCCACTTAATAATACCATATTACGTATCTGAAGGTTGCTAAGAGTGCATCTTAGAAGTCCTTATCACAAGAAAAAAACTTGTATAATTGTGTGAGAGGCATTTACTAAACATATTGTAGGGATGACTCTGCACTACATACAAACACTGAACCACTATGATGTACAAAAAAACTAACATAACGTTATACAGTGGTTACACCCCAATTTAAAAAAGACTATTAAAAAAGAGGTAGCGAGTGCGTGTGCACACAGGCGAGCCGAGCCGCCCTGAGCAAGCCGCCTGCTGCATGCCTCCCTCCCTTGCACCTGGCCCGCCTTACCCCCCAAATCCTGCTTCTTCGCAAGGCCTCACTGGGGCACCTACCTGCACAAGCTGCCCATCTGTTGGGCTCTCAGGACTCTCTGCACCCCCAGCACTGGCTTACTTCCCCAGATTCACACCAGGCACTCACAAACCCCAGCAAACACCCGGGTGAGAGCTTCTGCATGCAACATTTCAGTGACACTTACCAAGTTGCGGACAATGATCTCTGAGCCCGCCTGGACGGCAAGGTGCAAAGGGGTCAGCTTGGAGGCATCTTGGACTCTGGAATTCACGTTAGCCTGGACGCTAATCAGGAACAGGACACTCTCGATATCAGAGTTCTGAACCGCCACGTGAAGGAAATTTCGGCCCTTGTTATCCACCTACAGCAACAGGAGAAGCCAAAACATTTGTGGTCCCCCTTCCAAGAGTGCCCCCTGAGCACTGGCCAGCCGTGCTGGCCACAAGAGAGCATATGATGGGGCAGCCAAGGCCCTCGGTCCAGGGGGCCCCTCCCAAGAACCCAATCTGCACGTGCCTCCTGCCACGCACACCACAGACCCTCCCTGCACATGCACAGAGCCACAGAGCACACCCTCCCACAGCAGACGTTGGGTTAGGACGCTAACAGATAGTCTGCAGGATGGGAAAAGGCAGAGGCAGTGCTTAGCCACGTGCATCCCCATGGGTATCCCCTCCTCTGGCTCCCTCACGCCACAGCTGCTGTGACCGCCAGACCCTGCATGGTGTTGGGAAGTCTGCTCTCTCATCAAGCTATAGCATAACACCACCCTCCAGGCAAGCAGCCCCCACGTGCCACAGACTGCTCTGCTGACACAGAGCAGGTGAAAGCTCACTTGGACCAAAGCACAAACTGTCCTTATGAGGGCGGTCATGTCGGTGAGAAGTAGGCACAGCAACATGCCACAATCACAGCCCCCACGCGCATGAGCACAGACACACTGCTGTTTCTGCAAAGGACTCTGGTCCACTGTGCCCACGTCACACTGCATGTGAGGACAGGTGAGGGGCTCCCCTTCATGAACACACAACAGCAGCTGAGTGGGGCAGAGGCCAGCACCCACACCGCTCGCTCACGCACAAACACTGAAACACCAAGTGACAGTCCCCAACTGTGTCAGGATGGCACTGTGTTCAGATGCCAAGTCTCCAGGTCACAGTCATCAGTGGCTACTCCTGGACCTTGACAGGGCTCTAGGGGTGGGAAGGGGACCCCAGTCCCCCTGGGAGTGGCTGTGGCTGGTACTTCCCACCCCCTCTGTCCCACAGGGCAGTGCCTCCCAGCCATGCTGAGCAACTGCTCAAGATCCAGAGGACAGGCCTGAGCCTGCTACACTGGATGATGACAGCTCCTCACAAACTGTCCCCCAGAGAGCGGCTCCAACATCACACCACAAGCCCCTCCAGCTCAAATCACATCTCTTCAGGACCCTCATAACCAGGGCAGTTAGACCAAGCAAAAGCACACAGAGACACCAGTGATACCACGTATGCAGGCCACAGGATTCCTCCTCAAAGGGCCCCCCGGTTGGCACCACTGTGGGCTGATGCAGGACAGGGGAGCCAGATCTCAGCTGGTACCCACAGTTCACCTGAATGGCCAGACTTCAAGAAAGGGGAGTCTAATTTCCACAAAGACATCATCATGTCCAAGAGATCTGTTTGGTGATGGCCACCTTTTTAATCTCCACATAATGGGCTCCACCAAGCATGGGCAGGTGCAGGAAGCTGGGTGCGGGTCCCTCACCTGCTCAGCAGCCCCAGACTCCCGCTGGAGGATGGCCTCCGCTGCTCGGTTGTTCTTGTATGTCATGGCACAGGCAAAAGGGGTCAGGCCCTGTCTGTCGCGGACACTCAAGTGGATTCCAGGGTGGGAGATCAACAACTGAATGATGACGCTGTGCTGGTTGCTGATGGCCACGTGGACCGGTGCTCTTCCTTCTGCATCCTGCAGGGACAAGACATGATTTCCATGTCCAGATGAAAGAACAAACTCAGGAAAAATATGAAGGGGATCGCTTTCAAACCAAATTTGGTTCTGAGAACCAGTATTGCCACCCTGTGTTTGAAATCAGCTCTTAAAGAGGCCAAGCCCAGAGAAGAAAAGAGCAGCTGCCATCACCCCAAGCTCCAGTGACCCCGAAACACAAACACACCTGGTTTATTACCATCTCTCTCCTGGAAAGAGAAACTCTCCGTACCTGCGTGTTGACATTGGCACCAAATTCCAGAAGACACTGTACCGTCTCTTCCAGCCCCCAGGAGGCTGCCAAATGCAAGGGGGTCTGCCCATCTCTGGCCTCCTCCTCCCCTTCTCCATTAGCACCAGGTTGCCTGGGACTGTTCACGTCGCAGCCACTGAAATCAAGGGGGAAACGAAAGGTGTGCTCTAAGAGCCAGGCTTCCAACCCAGCCAGAGGCATGCAGATGAACGCATAGTAGCAGTCTCATCCAACACAGAAACTGCTGCCACCTTGGTGTCAAATACTGATGTCTGGGCCCCACTCCCATTGCTTCTTCTTGGTCTTGGGGGCGACCTGGGCATCAGAACTCTTCAAGGTCCCCCAAGGGATCTGTATGCATTTATCACTTGAGAACCACTGCTCTAAAGGCTCCTCCCATGTATCTGTCCCTGAGTGTGACGTGGGCCTGCTGGGGAGACGGTGGGGGGCGGGGGGGGACCCGCACAGGGACCACCTGGCTTCCTCCACCACAACCTCCTGGCTGCACGGGGTGAACTGGTCTGACTGGACTACCGGAGCCTCTACGGCCCCCAGGGCAGGAAACTGGCTCAGCTTCTGGACTCTGACGTTTGGGCACCCAAGCCTTTCTCCTCAGAATTGGGTGAAGTGCCTTAAGTGGTGACTTCATAGAACAGTGACCCTCCAACAACTGTAACTGGGGACCCCTCTGACCAGCCGAGCCATGCCAGGCCTATCGCTGAAGAAGACACGAAGAGACACGTAGGGTTCTCAGACCTGCGAATAAGAAAGCAGGCGGTAGACTCATTGTTTTCATCAATGGCCCTGTGCAGGAGCGTCTGCAGACACCCACTGGGCCCTGGGCCCCAGAACGTGGCATCACAACCATGTCGGACCTGTGGAAAACAGGTTACTCACAACACTGCACAGCAAAGTCACACATTTTATTACCACCTCTGAGCTCTACGTGACACCATTAGGTTCATTCTTTCAGGTGAGATACAGTTGATAATCAACTGCTAATTCCTGTGATTGGTACATACACTGATTAGAATGTGCTCTGTGCCAGATGCTGTGGGGTTGCTTTGAGAAATACAAGAATACGCTAATCATCACCCTGGGAGCCGTGTTCCAGGAGGGACAGAAAACACACACACTCCTCTGGCCTCAGCGACACACCTGAAACTCACAGTTCATCTCAATGCCCCCTGGGTAAGACCCCCAGCTGCATAGCACTTCTCGTCCCATTCCAGGCATTTCAGAAAGCTGAATGAGGACCCCCTGGGTAAGAAAGACAAACCAGGGATCGGGGGACTTATCACCATGTTAATGGTGAGGGCAGCCTTTACCCGAGCACACCCTCAGGAGAGGACTCCCGAGGAGGTACCTTGGCTCTTCCGCTTCTTGACAGTGTTGATAAAAACAGCCTAAAACAAAGTGTTGGCCAAGGTTATGTTGAACTGCAAGTTTCTTGAACAAGACTTTCAACAGCTCATCCTGGCCCCAACTTGCTGCTCAGTGGATCTCTTGTCCTGGTGGTTACTCTGTAGGTGACAATCTATCCCCACGTGTAAACAGAGGCTGAGGCTGAGCTTGCTCACCAGGGTGGATGCAATGTCCTCCAGGTTGTTTGCCAAGGCGAGCCACAGCGGGGGGTTCCCCTTCTCATCCGGCACAGACATGTCTGCTCCTCGGGTGCATATGGCATCTACTACGAGCGGAAGCTGGTTCCTGATGGCCAGCTGAAGAGCTGTCTCCCCATCCTGAGTCCTGTGAGGACATTCACCCCAAAACCAACATTTGTAACTGGAGCCAAATGGTAATGCGTCCACCCCAGGCATTCAAGGCCAGAACCCACTGTATCCTTCAAACACACTTCACGCACACTGATCAATATTCTTTCGGAGCAGTTTAACCTGTCAGTAGAATCTATCCCTTCTGCCTTTTTGGGAACTATCGCCGAGCCATCCTACTGCACCCAGAAGATAATGGACCAACACCCCAGCGTGTGGGAACCCCTCAGGCACAACTGCTTCCGACAGCACCTCAATAAAGGCCATCACGCTGCCTCCTTGACCAAACACTCCTCCTCCTCTCACTCCCCAGTCATTCAGGGTCACCTGACGATGCAGATAAATTCCTTGAAAATACAGAAACAATAGAAACTTAACCCTATATTTTTCCCCCAAGAATGTTCTTCATTATGTACGAAATCCTTTTCTAAACAAGTGCTTCTGGACAGGTCCTGCACTGACCTCCGTGCAGTACTGAGCCCGGGTCCTGAGGATTCCCTTTCACCATCCCACAAGTCCACCATCATGCTTTCCATCAGATGGGAGCTGCTCCCGCCTACCTCACATTGATATCTGCCTGGTGCTCCAGGAGGAAGAGCGCGCTCTTGCTGTCCTGCCGCTGCATGGCCATGTGCAGCAGGGTCTGCCCGTCCGACATGGTGTCGTTGATGCAAGCCCCAGAGCCCAGCAGCTGTGCTGCGATTGTGTGCATGCCTGGGACACAAACAGGCCCTGACCAACGCATGCTCCATATTTCCCCCGTTGTTCAACATCTCACTGCAACAAACACACCCCCTCGACTTCTCAAAGCCAGCAGTTTTCCACCAGGTATCACAGGCTTAACCCAAACCCAACGATGAGCCCCGCCCCTGCACGCTTCCCTCCCTCTCTGCTCCCCTACCCTCTGGACGGAGGCGGGTCTGCAGACCCCAGCAGCCTCTGGACAACACCTTCCCTGCCCCCCGGCAGCCTCTGGCACCACCTCACCAGTCCATAATGCCAGGCCCAGCACGGTCTGATCTCGGGAGTCCTTGAGGCTGAAGTCCGGAATGATTTGCAAGTTGTTGGTGGCATGAAGAGCATTAGCTAAAATTTTTAAAGGAAACAAACACTTGATTTCCCCACCCCCTGGACCACATTTAAAGGACTCCAGAGCTAAGAGCTAGTTGGTTTCCAACTCACTGACTGGCTACAATACAATCCCCTCTGTACAGAGAGAGTTCATAAATCTTCTCATGCAGAGTGGAAGCCCAGAAACCTGGCATTTTGGAGCACAGCTTATGGGAATAATAAAAGTTTTTAAAGCTTAAAATACTGAGTCTTCACAAAAGGAAAACAAACCCACTATGGAAACACATAATAATTATCTGAGTGCAGACAAACGGAGTCAAAACCATGGCCTGGCAGGGCTCTCCTAATATGTAATTCCTACCTTATCTCTCCAGGAAGGACCCAGAGAAAGATGCATTCTACCTGAAATCCTGCTTCCTTCCGTAAGAACAGGGAGGAAATATGCTGGCATTCCTCAGGACAGAGGCAAGAGGAGGACAGGTTCCAAGACAGGCAAGAGAAGAACCTGGGGAGGACTCTCTGAGGGAAGTGGGCCTCCCCATGGCAGGGGCTCCCTGGGCCCCCCTGCTCCTCCCACGGTTCCCCAGCCACCAGCGTGCCAGGGAGACTGAGGCTGCTGAGAGAACCGCCCACTCAAGTGGGGTCTGAGGCTGCAGGGTCCTTGGGTACTGTTCACGCTGAGGCAGAGCTTTGGGAAACACCCAACATGAGAGAGAAGTCGTCTACGGTTCTAACCCCATCACCTGACAGGTGCGGTAGGCAGGCTTTGCCCTCAGCATGTACACAGGGAATAGTGGTCAGGAGCCAGACTACATGCTGACCTAGTATGACCTGAAAGGATCTGGGGGCAAGATAACTCATCAATGGAAGGAACGTGAACTCTGTAACTAACTCCTCAGAATGACCGTTCACAGGTCAGGGTGGGGAGGCCCCAGCTACCCACCTTTCTGCTCCAAGATGACAGACACCACATCTGGGTGATCATAGGCGATGGCCATGTGCAGCGGCGTCTGTAGGTAGACACCATCCACTGAGCTGGCAGAGGATACGGCCTCCCGTGGCAAAGGCGGGGCCTCCTCGGTCTGCAGGTTCGGGTTGGCGCCTTGCTGCAGGAGCTCTGCACTGAGGTTGGCCAGGCCGTGCCGACAGGCTGTGTGCAACGGGGTTTCTCCCTAAACGGAAGCAAACAGCCCACCTCAGAGCACCGTCAGGATGGGAGTGCCCGTCACAGAGGGCTGACGCCTGTATTCTCAAGCCCGGGTCTCCAGGGGCAGTCACGGCCCTCAGCCCATCCTGTCACCAGCTGACCACGACTTGTCCAACTCCTGCAAGTCCATTCCTGCCTTCCCTATGCTATCAGCCCGGTTTCTTCAATGTTGGCCCAAGTGCCCTCCCAGCACCCTGGCTCCTCATCTACATGTCCCATCATCTTCTTAAACATCTTCAACGATTAAACCGCAGACAACCTCCAAGTGCCACAGAAATATGCCCCGGGGAGGCTGGCAGAGCCTGGACCGTGGCCCCGTGGGGATGGGGCTACGAGTTGGCCCCCACCCCCACGGGTCTCTCTGCCTGGCCCACATCAACCTCATCAGGGTCTCTGATCAAGTCCTCTTTCCTCCACTCTCAAAATTAAAAACATTTTAAACTGGTACTCTACATATTTGATTCAATGTTCAAAAGGCACAAGAACAGACAATGACAATGTCCTCTCCTGCTCCCCCACCCGAGGAAACCCCAGTGCCAGCTTCCTGCATCCTTCCAAGGGCGGAACAGTCAGAAGAGGACATGGACACAGATGCACACACAGCATCTTTCCACCCAAACAGATGGAAACAGAACACACTGCTCTGCTCCTTATTCTTATGGAAGCTAGACCTCATCCATTTAAAGAGTCAAAGACCCTACAAGGCTCCTTGTGAAACTCAGCAAGATCCCACGTCCTTTTCCCTAAAAAAAAAATTTCCCTTTCCTGGAGGGAACCTTGAACTGTCTCAGCTGGGTTCTAACTAACATGTTTACATTGTCACCTCTCAGTTTTCTGGGCTCAGGTACTGTATGTCTGTGGACGCCTCACGGCTAGTCACCATGTCACAGGACTCAGACTCCCACTGACCCCCCACTGCACCCTTCCCCACCAACACATGTCATGCTGTGGAGGGCTGAGAGTGTCCTCCTCTGTGGGATCATCTTCTGCTCCAGACCCCCACACCCACATTCACACAAAGCATGCTCCCCGGCCCCCATGGCCCGCACCAGAGCCTACAAGTATGCGACTATCTCAGCTGACGTCCCCGCCACCTGTTCCTGCTCAACAGTCACAAACTCGAATTCACTGCCCAGCAGTTCTTCCTGCAGGCAATTCTCTTTCTCTTCATGGGTGCACCCAACAGCCTCACACTCCCTCCTGCCCCTGCTTCTAAGAGCCTAAGCTGCTGCAAGTATAATTCTGCAAACCCTTTGAAGCCTGTCCCCATGGGTCCACGTTCAGTAACAGGTCAGCACAGCTTCTGCCGACCTAGAGAACACCCACCAGCTCCAGGCTCCACCCCAACAGTGCACCCATATGGCAGCTTCCCGGTATGCTTTCTCAATTCAGAAGGTCATACCACCTGTCTACTCAAAACCCTTCACACAGATCTTCTCTTGCCATAGGAGAAGTCCAAAGAACTCAACCAGCACTCCAGACCCTTCTCCAAAATCAACCACTTGCCTTCAAAATTGGTCTCTTCTCACACATCTCAGAGTCCTCCCAGTTTTGCTATAAAGGGCATCAGAGAAGGAACAGCTGGTAAACAACATGAGCTCCATGAAGGGTACTTTATTTATTTGAGAGAGAGACAGAGAGAGAACAAGTGGAGGGAGGGGCAGAGGGAGAAGCAGGCTCTCCTGAGCAGGAAGCCCAACATGAGGCTCAATCCCAGGACCCTGAGATCATGACCAGAGCTGAAAGCAGAGGCTTCACTGGCTGACTCCCCCACCCCCAGGCGCCCTCCATGAAGGATTTTTCTAAAGTTGGAGACAAGGTGTGTCTGTATAGTATCAGAAACGAACAGTGGGCAAAACTGGCAACGCAAGAGACAGACAGACACAGAGACACAAAACGATCAAAGTCAAGAAAGCCAGCAGTGCATTTAGGGACACGCCGTTGTTTGGTGGGAGAGCAGGCTGCATCCCTGGCGAGCCACCTCACCTCTCGGAGCCTCAACGTTCTGTGCCCCGAAAGGCAGGATCTGGAGATGTCAAGAATGCCCCTTCCAGGCCCACTCTGAGAATTAAGAGCCAACATCCTCAAAGCTCTTAGCACAAAGGCTCAAAGTAAACATGACCTTAAAGACACGCACAGCCTCTCTCCATGAAAACAGCGGTAAGACAACTTCACACGGCACCAGACGGCCTGGCCATACATATGTTCACAAGCACTCACACGTGCCCTTTCCTTTTCCTGAAGCCACACCCTGTGAACCCCATCTTGCAAAGAAGGAAACTGAAGCTCACAAAGGATCAGTAACTTGCTTACAATCACAAAGGGCAGATGAGAATGAGAAGCCTCGCCCCAAGGCCACACTTCGACCTGAACACTGCAGCGACCTTGAGGCTGAACAAGCACTCACACAGGAAAGATTCAGCAAACACCAAGCGTCATAGAAGATGGAGATCCTAGTGCAGTAAGTTCTGTGTACGAGACTGGCAGACCCCAGCATCTAGGTGAGGAGCCGATATGCCATACATGTTTAGGGAACGCTTGCTGAATCAACCAACCAACCAGTATTTGGGAACAAAACATCCATTTCAGCCTGGTTTTTTAACCAAGTACATGCATCATCCGGACAAAAATTGAAAACAGAAGCTATTTTTTCCTACATATGCACCATTGCCTTTCCCCATAGAGCTACTCCGCTTCCTCAGCCGCCCTGGCACACTTACCCACTTGTTCCTGTGATTGACGTGGGCACCGCTGGTTGCCAGGAAAAGAGCAGCTGCCTCGTTCCCCGCCTCAGCTGCCCGCTGCAGTAGGCAATTCCCTGGAGACAGTGAGCACACTCGGTTCCCACGTGCACAACGACAAACCTCCTTGCCCACCTATCCCAACAGACAGCCCACACCCCACACCGAGTCCTGTGTGTGGACGCAGACACTGGACAGGCCCAGGTGGAACAAGAGATTTGGTCTGGGAGTCAGAGGACATTCGTTCTCCTAGAGTTCACCACTGGATGCCACCCGAGACTGGAGGTGAGTTCTGTCTGCTGCCGAGGATGGGTCAGAGCGTGCTTTCTCAGCAGCGGTGCTCCTGACCTTCCGGGCCAAGTGACTCTGTTGTGAGGGGGCTGTTCTGCACCCTGTAAAACAACTAGATGCAAACAGCACCCCAGCCTTGCTGTAACAAATATGTATACAGATGCTGCCAAAAGTCCGGGGGACAGGACAACTGTCTGAGAACCTCTGGACCTAGAAGGGATGTTCGACCAGCAAATGCCCTTTACATTTTATCCCTAAGACCCTAAATGTTTGTTCTTGGTGCAGAAATGTTTTGCTTACCACTATTTTCTAAATAAAAAGCTTAGGAAAAAAACATTTCTTCTTTCCCTCATGGAATGGTTTTAGCCCCAAAGCAGTGTTTCCCTTCCTATTAACATCCATTTCCTGTTTGGATCAACACAAAATCTCATGTGCTGCAGCTATGCTATTTGAAAACTCACATTAAATACCAGGACTAAAAATAGGTGAAGAAATGGGACATGGTTAAAACCAACAGTACAGGAAACAGCAGGTGTTGGCGAGGACATGGAGAAAGGGGAGACCTTGTGAGCTGTTGGTGGGAATGAAAGGCGGTGCAGCCACTGTGGAGAACAGTGTGCAGGTTCCTCAGAAAGTTACAAATAGAACTACCCTACGACCCAGCCATTGCACTTTTGGGAATTTACCCCAAAGGCACAGATGTAGTGAAACGCTGGGACACCTGCACCTCAATGTTCACAGCAACAATGTCCACAGTAGCCAGACTGTGGGAGGAGCCTCAATGTCCTTCGACAGATGAATGACTAAGAAGATGTGGGATACACACACACACACACACACACACACACACACACACACACACAATGTAATATTACTCAGCCATTAGAAAGGATGAAGTCTTATCATTTGCAATGACTTGGATGGGCTACAGTGTATTGTGCTGAGTGAGGTAAGTCAGTTAGAGGAAGACAAATACCATAAGACTTCACTCATATGGAATTAAGAAAACATGAACACAGAGGAAGGAGGGGAAAAAGGAGAGAGGGAAACAAACCATTTAAGACTCTTAACAGCACATTGAGGGTGGCTGGAGGGAGATGCGTGGGAGATGGGCGAGGTAGGGGATGAGCATGAAGCGGGCACTTGTGATGAGCACTGGGTGCTGCATGTAAGTGATGAATCCCTGAATTCTACTCTAGAAACCGATACTGCACAGTATGGTAACACCCTAAAATTTAGATTTAAAAAAAAAAAGAAAAAAAGAAATGGGACAAATGCTTTATTTTCATGCTGTTTTTCCTTTTCCCTCAAAGACCAGGATTCCACCTGGGGCCGAGAGCCACCATAACTTAGAAACCCCTAATGAGGGTCCCATCTTCACTCCTGCAGTCCTCCTGGGACACACAAGACGTGCACATGGGCCTCCGAATCAAACAAAGGTAACCTTCAACTGCTAAGACGTGACAGAAAGGCTGAGACAGTGGACAAAGGCCATTCCATGTAAAAGGAGAATTGGAACAAGGAAAAAATAATAATCCTGAACTTGTACCTAATCTCAAAGTATATAAAGGAAAACTGACAGAACTAGCAAGACAGTGGACAAATCTTCAGACTCACAATGAAAAATGTTAATATACGCCCCCAAATTGACAAATCAAGCAGTCCAGACATTAGTAAGTTACCTTATAAGATGTATACAGCATGACGAATACACCTGATGCATGGACGTAAGCAGAGAATAGTGGTGCATGCTGGGGATTTACCCCAAAGATACAGATGCAATGAAATGCCAGGACACCTGCACCCCGATGTTTCTAGCAGCAGTGTCCACAATAGCCAAACTGTGGAAGGAGCCTCGGTGTCCATTGAAAGATGAATGGATAAAGAAGACGTGGTTTACGTATACAATGGAATATTCCTCAGCCATTAGAAACGACAAATACCCACCATTTGCTTCGACGTGGATGGAACTGGAGGGTATTATACTGAGTGAAGTCAGTCAATCGGAGAAGGACAAACATTATATGGTCTCATTCATTCGGGGAATACAAAAAATAGTGAAAGGGAATAAAGGGGAAAGGAGAAAAAATAAGTAGAAAATATCAGAAAGGGAGACAGAACATGAAAGACTCCTAACTCTGGGAAAAGAACTAGGGGTGGTGGAAGGGGAGGTGGGCGGGGGGTGGGAGTGACTGGGTGACGGGCACTGAGGGGGGCACTTGATGGGATGAGCACTGGGTGTTATTCTATATGTTGGCAAATTGAACACCAATAAAAAATAAATTTAGAAAAAAAAAAGAGAATAGTGGTGCAGCCCACAGTGAAAGGATGCATATGCTTGTCAGGTACCCGTCAAACTTTCTTAAGAATGGGTCTGAAGGTAGCTAGCATCCAAGTCCTAAATATCAAAGAACCAAGTTCTTATATATTGCAGCCCTCGTATAGTATGATTATATTCGAAATGAATAAATTATGGCCAATGACCAGTATACCTTTGTAAATTCAGAGCAATTTAGGACCAATCTCATTTCCAGAAGGTCTTCCCAACCCCCCTGGTGTGGAGTGCCCTGACTCTAGCATTCAAGTCACCAGAGGGGTGACTGAATTTGTTCTTTACTTAAATCATTAACTTCTTTCAAGGAAAGGGCTATTTAATATCCACCTCCTTCTGGCCCATCCCCATCATCTGTGGCACCCACCCACACTTTATATGTATTATCCTGAGTTCTTCCTTAAAATACCTCTGTATTTTATTTAGTCAGAACAAGGAAATACCCATGTGAAAACAGGGTTCTCAAAGTGTGGTCAGTAGATTCCTGGGGGTTTCTGAGTGTCTTTCAGGGGGTCCATGAGGTCAAAACTATCCTCCTGATGCTCACTTGTCCCGCTATGATGACTGTGGCACTTATGTCAGATCAAACTGGGGCCCCAGAGCATACCAGGAGTTACCGCGTTCCTCTGCACCACATTGCACCAGCCAAAAAGGCACAGTCCTTAATAGAGCAGTAAAAATTACTACATTTCCTAAATTTCAATGGGTACCTATCCTTCCAGAATTCTGTGTGACATTTCACTTGTAACGGGGAAAATCCAATAAAAAGGATATTCACTTAGAAAACAGCTAAGGCTTTGGGACGCCTGGGTGGCTCAGCAGTTAAGCAACTGCCTTCAGCTCAGGGCATGATCCTGCAGTCCCAGGATCAAGTGCCACATCAGGCTCCCTGCCTGGAGTCTCCTTCTCCCTCTGCCTATGTCTCTGCCTCTCTGTGTCTATGTGTCTCTCATGAATAAATAAATAAAATCTTAAAAAAAAAAAAAATAGCTAATGTATACAATGGAATATTACTCAGCCATTAAAAATGACAAATACTCACCATTTCCTTCGACGTGGATGGAACTGGAGGGTATTATGCTGAGTGAAATAAGTCAATCGGAGAAGGACAAACATTATATGGTCTCATTCATTTGGGGAATATAAAAAATAGTGAAAGGGAATAAAGGGGAAGGGAGAAAAAATGAGTGGGAAATATCAGAAAGGGAGACAGAACATGAGAGACTCCAAACTCTGGGAAACGAACAAGGGGTGGTAGAAAGGGAGGTGGGTGGGGGTGACTGGGTGATGGGCACTGAGGGGGGCACTTGATGGGATGAGCACTGGGTGTTATGCTATATGTTGGCAAATTGAACACCAATAAAAAATAAGTTAAAAAAAAAAACACTACAAGTTTGGCAGCTTATCAACAGATTTCTCTGATAAGATCAATGGTGACATTAGTAAACAAGATTCTAAAATACACAAATATCTGGAAGATCTGCATAACTCGGTGAACCAGTATTTTTCAAATAATCAAGTTGTGATGTTATAGAATCATGTATGGAGAAAAGATCCATTCAAAGCACAAATGAATCCTGGATTTCAATATAAGAGTATGAAAAGTTCTTTGGTACAGTTTCAGATTCCATATTGCAACTAACTTTATTTTTTTTTTTTTTTTTTAACATTTTTTTTTTTAATTTTTATTTATTTATGATAGTCACAGAGATTGAGAGAGAGAGAGAGAGGCAGAGACACAGGCAGAGGGAGAAGCAGGCTCCATGCACCGGGAGCCCGACGTGGGACTCGATCCCGGGTCTCCAGGATCGCGCCCTAGGCCAAAGGCAGGCGCCAAACCGCTGCGCCACCCAGGGATCCCTGCAACTAACTTTAAACTATCACTTGGTCAACTCTGCTTGCTGTGGAATCAGAGAAACACATCCACAATTATCTGAGAAGGCTCTGAAATGTGCCCCCCTTTGCCGGCTACATAGGTGTGAGAGTATGTTTTCCTCACATACTTTAACCAAAACAACATATCTCAAAAGGCTGAATACAGATGCAGATACCAGAAACCAGTCACTCTTCCAACTAATTTTGTTTGAATATTATCCTTCATAATAAATGATATATGCTAAACATGTAATGGTTTGTTATTTAATACATCTTTTAAAAATTTCTCAGTTTTAATTTCTAATAATATTAGTTAAATACCTCAGCTATACTATCGAAACCAAAATCTTTGAGATATCATTTTAAGAGTGTAAAAGGAGTTCTGGACCTCACTGCCCCCAAATAAGTGTTCCTGCTTAACAGACTCAGAGTCTGGCTAAACTTCATAAAGCATAATCTTGGAAATTTACTATACTGAAAAGCACAAACTAATTCTCAAAACAATATGCCATTCAATTTCTAACCCTTTTGGTAAAAAGGCAGACGTGATGTTTCACGGCCCTCCAGACCTACCCTCCAGACCTAAGCACCAGCTCTGGGGGGTACCACACTTTACCTGTTACGGTGTCAGGGGCATTGGTGTTGCTGCCCCGCTGGATAAGTCTGGCTGCAAAGCTGTTTTCATCAAATGAAGTCCCGTTCACCACCGGGAGGTCTTCAAAGGGGTTCACTGAGTGGTCAGGAGACATGGTGACATACTGCACTGCAAGCCACAGAGCAGTGCTACCCTCGTGGTCTTTCAACTCTAAATCTAGCCTGAAATAAGGAAGCAGCAGGAACAGCAAATAGAACCCTCTTCAGACACTGTACTGCCAACAGCCTCTTTATGCACATTTTGAATGACAGTTTTTTAGTTTACTTTTACTTATTAAAATTTATGACACTAAAAGACATTTTAAAGGAATTATTTTTCACTCACAATCCCACCCTCCCAACTGTTTTTTCACTGCTCCACGTGCGTACCGTTTGCACTGCAGCAATTGACTGAACACATATTCATTCCTGGCCATGATGCACAGGTGTAAGGGAGTCCTACAGATGGAAGAGAAGAGGGACAGGACATGTGACATCGGTCAGAACTCCTCAGGGCAGGAGGCAGGGTCGTCACCCACAAGAAAACCCCATCTCTGCAGCAGTGTCTCTGCGTGCTCTGGCCAACAGCTTTCCAAAATCATGTCACTGTTTACTCAGTGGTCCAAAGGACAAGATCCACCAAAAGGAAGAGATAATAAAACGCTCTCCAGTTGAATACTGACTTGCACCAGGTCTCCATATTCTTAAACAGCAGTTTGTTTTCCCCACATATCCCCCACCATTGTGAAAACATATGTTTCTCTTCCTACAGCTCTCATGTACACTCAAACAGCCTGGCGACAGGCAGGGACTGCTGGAAGCAGCATCTGAGCGCTTTTCACTGTGTGTATCCAGCCCCCACACACCCTGAAGGGGGCCCCCCACCCTGCACCAGCACCCATCACAGGGGCAAGCATCTGCTGCAGCAGGAGAAAGTCAAAGATCCAACAGAAGATAAAAAGGATGCAATTACTTAGGGAAATAAAGTAATTATCACATGATAATGAGAGTTCAGAGACACATCTCACTCAATTGCAGATCCTTCCACACACATCCATGTCCCTATCCTGACAACTGCACAGAGCTCTGTTCTTAGTTTGATAGGTTTCTCTAGGGTGTAAAACACTGAGCTGGTCCCCCTTGCTGGTGGTCCCCTTCTGTGCCTCCCACACCGCTGCTCCAAAGATACACAGCCTTTTCATGGGCTCTAAACCACAAGGAATCCTTAACAAGGTACTTCTGGGAAGAGGCAAAGGCTGCAGAGATGCCGTGGGGAGAGCCAATCGGGAACACAGCAGATGGCCCGAGACGGTGTGCACCCCTTCACAGCACCCCACCAGCTCTGACCAAGATGCTGAGACAAAGTTCCCTTGCAGAAGGTGGACCAGTAACCACCTGAACAAGACAGAAACTGCGTACAAACCCATGGACCTCAGTTCCCAGCACGGAAATGATTTCCCCAAATGTCTCTGGGCTTAGTCACTCCTCTCATCGGTCTGACAAACCTTTATCTGTGACCTCAGGGAAAATCAGACTGAATAACAAGCCCCAATCTACTAGTTATGTGCCACCCTAAAATACCATTCTGGAAACAGCACTGAGAGCAAGCCATCTAACCCCACTTACCTGCCCTTGCTGTCCTGCATGTTGGGATTGGCGCCGGCCTGCAGAAGAGCCTCTGCGATCTGTGCCATCTCAGACATCACATCTGCTGAGTGTTTCTTCGAACTGTACAATGCCACAAGGTGCAATGGTGTCTCCTGGGCACCCAATGTAGCAGCATTGACAAGTGCCCCATTCTTAATGAGGAAGGTGGCAGCAAAGAGATCTCCTTGAAAAGAAATGACAGAAAAATGGTCACCCACAACAACACCAGGGCAAGCTCTTCTGGCCAATGCTTCCTGGGAAAGTCAGTAACTATGGACAAAGAAGAGGGAGAATCGGGCATGTCTTCGCAGAACATCTAGGACACCTGGAAGTGGAAACTCATCATCAAGATAACAAAGTCACATACTTGAATCTCAAAGGCCTCATTCAGTTTCTGATCACCCGTTGTCACATGTCCTGTCCTGCGCCTCAACATCACTATTTAAGTAAACCAGGCTTCTCCACTTAGAGGCCTCTCCTGGTCATCAGCCCTCAAAGGCAGTTTCAAGATTCTTCTCCAACACAACTGATGTCCCTCTGTCATTTCCAGACCACCAATCTGCCACACCTGCATACAGGTTCCTATTCAGGGGACAATTCTGTCTGATTTATCGTGATTCACAGATTTTTTTAATGTTCTATTACGTACAAACAAAACAGTCTCAACAAGAAGTCTGCAACTGATGGGACACCTGAGTAGTTCAGCGGTTGAGCGTCTGCCTTCAGCTCAGAGCGTGACCCCGAGGTCCTGGGATCGAGTCCCACATCGGGCTCCCCGCAGGGAGCCTGCTTCTCCCTCTGCCTGTGTCTCTGCCTCTCTCTCAGTGTCTCTCATGAATAAACGAATGAAATCTTTAAAAAAACAAGAAGTTTGCAACTGAATATTTAAATAAAGAATCTGTACACGCTACTCTTTATAAAAACTTCACATGGTGCATTAAGTGGTTGTCAAAACAAAGCTTTTTCCTAAGTCCCCTCCATTGCCCTAACTCTTGGAGCACTTAGAGGTGCAAGAGTCTCCCTGGGGCTACCTACAAATACCAAATTAATTCTGAATAACTTACATAAAATCCAGTAAATTGAACAGGTGAGACTGCTGTCCTCGACTACTCAGTGCTCTATATGAGGAAACACAAACTACCTTGACATCCTGACAAAAGGCCAAGAATTAAGTTTACATAAAGATACCAAAGGGATACAATTCTGAAAATACATGGCTAAATTCAGAACCAAGCAATCTGACAATTTCACATCAAAAATACTTGTGGAAAGCAGTTCAAGTAGGCTTGTCAAGTCAACCTGGAAGATGATAGAAATTAAGCAATCAAATTTATGATGATTCCTTAAAGTTTAATCCTCCTTGGATTTAATTCCATTTATAACTTTTTAAAAAGATTTCATTTATTTATTCCTGAGAGACACACAGAGAGAGGCAGACACACAGTCAGAGGGAGAAGCAGGCTCCCTGCGGAGAGCTCAATGCAGGACTCAATCCCAGGACCCAGGGATCACGACCTAAGTTAAGGCAGACGCTCAACCACTGAGCTACCCAGGCAACTCTTCCATTTGGGGTCCTGGGATCAAGTTCCACGTTGGGTCCCCTGCTCAGTGGGGAGTCTGCTTCTCCCTCTACCCCTGTCCCTGCTCTGCTTTCTCTCTAATAAATTAAGAAAATATTAAAAAAAAGAAAAGAAGGCAAAAATAGCAATGCATCGTAAGATAATGAACTATCAACAGAGCAATCACCCAGTTACTAATCCATGATGCTTGTTTTGAGGCATTCTGTCTAGCCGGAGCGGGGAAGCAAAAGTTTCTTCTGGGGACCTCCAGGTAGTACTGACAAGCTCACTGCAGGGAAGTCTTCCAAAGCAAACCTCCCCTTGTCCGGCCAAGTGTAACCCTAGCAGGCATGACACAGCACTTTGCTAAGTTGTCCCAAGGGTTCAGCTGAAACTCAGAGGTACTTTCTGTAAATTGTCTCCACTTCACCAAGGTTTACAAAATAAATTTCTTACAAATCACATCCTTCTTCAGCTGGAAGATCCCCCAAATGCAGCGCAACTGTTGCTCTGCTGGTTTCACGACCGTCGACTTTCTACATGTCTTAAGCCTGCTGGCAGTGTTAGGATGGATGGAGGCCAGGTTGCCGAAAGTGCCATAGAACTTCTTTGCTATGCAGATCATAGGCAACAGTGTTGCTTCTGTAGTTGATCTGTTTTTGTCTTTGCATCCAGACACATTCACCTGCCCCTAATTGTTAGTGCCATAGATGTACACTCCTTTGATTCCCAATCTCCACATGACAATTTTCTCCTTTCAGAGACACCTACAACAAGTTTTCTTTTATAATCTTGCAATATTGTTCATCTTCAACAATAGTTCTGCAATCTGAACATCCAGAATAGGGCTTAGGATTTCAGGAATGGCAAAGTTCTCAAGTCTATTATCTGTATTCCTATGCTCATTTTTTTCTAAGATTTTACTTACTTGAGAGAGAGTGCGCACATGCACACGAGAGCAAGGGGAGAGAAAGTGGGAGAGAGAGAGAGAATCCTCATACAGACACCCCACTGAGTGTGAAGCCTGACACGGGGCTCAATCCCACAGCCCCAAGATCATGACCTGAGCCAAAATCAAGAGTTGGATGCTCAACTGCCTGAGCCACCCAAGTCCCCCTGTATTCCTGTGCTCATTTTCATTTGACTATATGGGTTGCATCTGGTCTTCAGTGGACATAGAATTTCAAAATCCTCTGGTTTTCAATACCTCCTATCTGCTCTGTACTTTCTTCTAAGGGACCATCTTGCCAGAGAATGCCAGCTTGGGCAAGGAAATGCTCAGGTTGCCACAAGCCCCTCAGATGCTGATTGATCCATGTCTGATATACCTATCTACCTGCCACTGTCTAATATAAAACAGGCACCAGGGAAATGTTTGGGAAGAAAACAGATCAGCTGCTCAAGGCTATGAGATCCCATTTCAAAAGACTGGCTCTAATTCCAATCAATTATGATTTTAGGCAACTTCAAATTTCTCTAACCAGCCCCCAATTCTTTTCTGAGGTCTGGGGGAAAGTGTGATCTTTACCAACATCACATGCAAAAGATCAAAAATTAGCTTTCTGTACACCAGAATATTGGTAGAGCTCTGAAAACAACAACATGCATATTGGGGGCTAGGTTGGGTCAGGCCTTTGCTATTCATATATACATAGTGAGTTTCTCCATAGGCCCTGATGTGTTGTAGGAACAACACCCACAGATATTCAACCTAAGAGAGAATATGTACAAACATTAGCAACAGAATAAAATATCCCAGAGAAAGCCACCTACATTCTGGAAGTGGAAAGGAAATCCAGGACTGTTGGGACAGAGGGCCTTAAAATGAAAAAGCCTGCTGTATATGATGGAGAGCTAGGATATGGTTTCATACCTTTAAGGTCAGCCCATGCTCCAAACTAAGAGAACACAGTAAACCTAAAATAAGACTACATTATGAAAAACTTATAATACACTATACCTATGGAAGATGAACCAGACAAAAATATACATTACTTGCATATATATATATGCACACAAATACATGCACCCCACACAGAAAGTTATTTAGGAATTACTGGAAGTTGAAAATCGGGGTGTTTTACGTTAAAAGAAAGTTAGCCCATGGGTACACAATCTAGAGGGAAAAGACAGTGGACATCAAAGAGCAGAACAAAGGGAGAGAATGGAAAATACCAAGCACCATTTATAAAGTTTCTGTCACTAAGAAAACTTCTAATACATCCTGGAGAGATTTCCATCAAACACAGCTACAATAACAACTGTTTGGGGACGCCTAGGTGGCTCAGTGGTTGAGCATCTGCCTTCGGCTCAGGGTGTGATCCTGGGGTCCTGACATCGAGTCCTGCAATGGGCTCCCTGCAAGGTGCCTGCTTCTCCCTCTGTCTGGGTCTCTCTGCCTCTCTCTGTCTCTCTCATGAATAGAGGAAAGGGAAAGGGAGAAAAGAAGAAAGAAAAGAAAGAGAACGAATGAACAAACGAACGAACGATTTGGTGCTTCAAAGTTGGCTACTTCATCAACCCCATCCACTGGCACCACCAGGTAAACAAGATATCACTGTAATGGCTTGTCCACATCAACATAACCCTAACACCACCAACATCAAAACAAGTCCACACATGACCTCTCCTCTAGTGCAGCTTCCTGAGCAGGGCTGTATTCAGGGAACCCAGTAACATTCACCATGAACATAGCCGGCCTCACGCTGCGCCAGGTGCTGGCACCATCTGTGCACAGACTGCAAGGAATGAGACAGGAGCACCTGCTTATGAGACCCGTCAACCACCAATGATTATTAGAAGGTCAATGCTGATCACCAGATATTTGTAAACAGCAAGGAGTCACCTTCTTGCCCTGACTAGCTAGTTGGAGGTGGCCACCCTCTGGCCACTGTATGCCTCCTGTAAGAAGAGGATTCGTCCAGAGACACTGGCTGCCCATGTCATTCTTCACAGAACTGCCCAGCACAGATTCTAGTGGGCATCCAGAACTGGACCCACATCTCAGATAGCAAAGATCTTTGCTCAAATTATCAAGAACTTAAAAGCACGGTTGACAGTTAAAATTAAGTACATTACTCATTTAGGAAGGGCCACAGAGTGACGGCTCAACCTAAAGAAGGAAACGTGAAAGCAGCCCCCTGGGAACTGAAGCTAGTTACGGCACAGCAGCCTGGAGCTGACCCTACCACCTGGCAGTCCCAGTGCTGGGAACACTGGAAAGCAGGAAGGATTCTTACTCTGCACATAAGGAAAAGGAGACCCAGCAGTAACTGACTGACTTGTTCAAGGCCCCTGACTCCGTGGTGAGCCAGGGTTCAAACCCCAGCCCACCCAAGCTCTGACCCCAGTGCTTAGTCTACCATGCCATGGGCTACTCTCCAGAGCTGGCAGCAATCAGGACGATGATACCAGTGCCAGAATGCACAGGCTTGCAGGCAACTGATCAATTCCGAGTGGAAGATTAAGTCGCCTGAAAATAAGCATCAAAGATGCACTGCCAATTCTTGGCAATTCTCGTAACTAAGCAATCACCAAAATATTTAATATCACGTCAAGGATGCTTTTTCATCACACATAAGAATTTAAACTCCCTAAGAGGAAAGAAATAGAATTCTGAGATATTTTTTTTTTTTTTTTTAGTAACAGTGTATTTGTTTCCAAAATAAACATCCCAGACACCACAGAGTATGGGAAAAATAATTCCCCATGTGGTGGGAACCTTCCCTACTGCACACACACCCAGTGCGCTAAGTACCCAACAGCTCTGCACAGTGCAGAGTGGCGCCTGGGAAATGCATCTGCTCTCAACGCTGACACACTCCAAGGAATTCCTTCCCGATGATGAGCAACATTTTCCCCTGTGTCAGCCAGCAAGCTTCACACTCTAACACATGGCTTTGAAAGATATATGTATTAAAACCTTTGCCCAAAAAGAGCAAAGCCACAGCTGCAACAGGACCATATTTGAAGTAACTACATTCCACCAACTAGGAGAAACTTGTGAATGATAAAATATAAATGATGCCAGTATAATAATGACAGTAAATGTAAGAGTGATAGTGCAATAGCACAGTAACAACAGCACAGTACCAGAGCAGAGTAATGATAGCTACACAATTGGAAAGGTGAATATACAGGATTCAGATGGGCAGAAATCAGTACACTGTCTTTGTGGTCCACATGTGAACAAAATGCGGCCATGGCTAAGTCTTTCAATCAGGTCATCTAACCCTCTACAGAATTAAGATTTGGCCTTTTTGAAAGCTGTCATTTCATGCTGGAACTCTGCCTCTGGACAGCTTCTCACTCTGTCAGAAATGATGACTGCAAAGCAGAGGCAAGCAGGATCCATTTAGGACTTACCAATTAATAAGGCCACAGGAAAAACCAAACAGAAAAGATTAGTATTTTTCCACTTGAAAAGTTAATTAACATTAAAATTCTTTTTTAAAAAAAAAGATTTTATTTATTTATTCCTGAGAGACTCCCAGAGAGAAAGAGAGAGAGAGAGAGAGAGAGAGAGAGAGGCAGAGACACAGGCACAGGCAGAGGGCAAAGCAAGCTCCATGCAGGGAGCCTGACGTGGGACTCGATCCCTGGTCTCCAGGATCATGCCCTGGGCTAAAGGCAGCGCTAGACTGCTGAGCCACCCCGACTACCCTAAAGTGTTTTGATTTTATCACTTCTATATTCTTCCCACTACTAACAGCAACATAATCAAAACATAGCTACAGTTTCAAATAATCTTTCTAGAACAAAATGAAACTATCACTTTGCCATGACAGAAGTCTAACCTGTACAAGTGAAAATTCTGAATCTGAGAATGTGTTTAAACGTGCATGGTTTTGATACTTTCCCTCTCTTACAGTCCCCAAACATGTAAAGTCCTTCTGGCACAATTCCTCAAGAAAGTGATACACATCCACTGCTTACAAGTCACAGCTTACACCTCCCTCTGGTCTTTCCTCTGGGGGCACTGCTGACCCCAGAAGAGCCAAAGAAACCAGGCACAGGCACTAGCCCATCCTAGATCAGATTCTACATCATGCGCAGACAGAAAAAGCTTTACAGAATGTAGAATGTGTACAACAGGGTCAGAGAATCTTCAAAAATTACTTGGATTAAAGTAAAATTGCCAGCAGAGAAAAATACAAAACATACTGCTTCTTCCTACCTCTTTGGATTCCTTTATGGAGTAAGCTCCAGCCATTCTTGTCTACCATGTCCACATCAGCCTTGTGGCTAACCAGCGTGGTGGCAATACTCTCTAGTCGTCGTGACAGGGCTAGATCTAAAGCAAGGTCTCCATTATGGTCCACTTCATTCAGCTTCCCAGGGAGCTGCAGAGATATATCTGTAAATTAGCACCCAGCCAATAGATAATACAACTTATTTTAATCTCTCCCAGCTGGACTCTTATATATATCATCTTTTTATAAAAATACAAAATTACAGTGCTAGAACATTGTATACTCTCCAAATGCCACTGGATTCACAAACTTCTCTCAGGCCTCCTTGAACACATGTCTTTCAGGGAACACAGAATTAATGGGGATCACAGAGCAGACACCAACACCGTGGAAGACAATGAGGGCCACAAGGGAAATGCAGATAGTGCTATAGGAACACAAAGGCCAGGTTAGAGGGTCAGAGCCCAAAGGGAGACAGCTAACGTTTTCATAAAAGACTATGGCTTAATATCTAATTCCCGACACAACGTGATGTCTCCCTGGGTACTGGACACCCAGTCTAAAGCACATTGTGTTCCCATATGTCAAGAGCAACTGTATTTCTTCACTGGGCAGTGCAGTCAGCAGAATAATAGCCCTTAAAGATGTCCATGTCCTAACTTACAGAACATGTGCCACCATCCACAACATAAGGGACTTTGCTGGTGTCATTAAGGTTAAGGACCTTGAGGGAACACATCCTGGATTATCTGGGAGGGACCCATCTGTCTAATCATATGTGTCCTTAAAAGTAAAAGAGGGAAGCAGACGGAAGCAGAAGAGCAGAGAGATGTGACACAAGGATTTGAGACGCCATCCTTGGCTCAGAAGAGGGAAGAAGTGGTGGCCTCCAGAAGCCAAAAAGGGCCCCCAGCCTAGAGTCAGCAAGAAAATGGGGTTACTAGGCCTATAACCACAAAGAGGTAAATTCTGCCTGCACACCAAATGGAACAGTAAACAGATTCTCTCCTACAACCTCCAGAAAAGAACACAGCCTGCCGACACCTGAACTGTGGACAGGTGATGGCTGCACTGGACTTCCAACCTACAACACTGTACGGTAATACATGTGCTTTTAGCCACTAGGTTTGTGACAATTTTTTATAGCAGCAAAAGAAAACTAAAGCAGAATTTGGTACCTGGCAGCTGGGTACTACTCCAACAATGACCTAAACACATGGAAGTGGCTTTGGAAATGGCCAACAGGCAGAAGCTGGAAGGATTTTGAGGAGCATAATGGAAACAGCTCAGACAGCCCTGAACAAACAACGCGTAGACAGATGTGCCTTAGAAGACCGTGCTGGTGACAGCTTAGGGGCAGTGAGGACATTTTAGAGAAAAACAAGCCATGTATGGTTTTGGGAAAAAGCAGTTACAGTACCTGTGAGTCCATCTCAATTAGATAGAGGAAGACCACATCCTCTCTCTCTACTTTGATCGCCTTATGTAATGGGTACTCAGTCTTGGACTTGATCATTTTGTACAACAGCTGAGCACTCATGCTACTGAAGTCCTCCTTGCGCAGGTCATCCTGAGGACAGAAGGACAGTGAAAAGGGAGCAGATCCGACACACCAACAGTAACGAGAGATGTTCATGAAGAAGCCCCTGAGAACGTGTCTGGCCCTACTAGGCAGGGCTCAGCACAAAGAAGGTGAAGCAGGAAGGGGGAAGTAACCTGCTCAGGTTTGCACAGGAAGGAACACAAAGCCAGGAACCAAGCCTGTGCTGTCCACAACAGCCCTGCTGTGCCTTCGGAGGCAGTAAAGCACCACTGACACCCAGCAAGGACGCCACTAGGAGCCCTCTGTCGGGCGATGGGGTCATTAGCCCCACAAAGATGGCAGCTGCAGAGCTAATCATAACTTTCAGGGGTGAGGCCCCCCCAGTCAGAGGGTCTTCACTACCGCAAATCTCTATCTATCCTAAAGCACCACACCTGTTTTGATTCTTTACAATCCAATTCTTCTGGACATCTTTTCTCACAATGTTGTTAAGTACCAAAGTTTGCTATAAAACTCGGCTATAAAACACAGCACTAGGTATGATTTTTTTTTTAAATGCAAATACTGTTCTTTAAGACAAACAATTCCGCAGAACAGCAAATCGAGACTTAATGGTCTCCACCATTTGTGGAGTGTGGTCTCCACACACCGCAGAGAACGTGGAAAGACCCGGGCTTGCGGGCAGCTTCTGTGGATGGAGCATACAGGCAGCTGTTTCTTGACCTGAGCTACCTCTACCTCTCTATTCTGAAATCAGAATGAGACGTTTAGAGCCTCAGCAATCTCAAATGTCATCTAATGCAAGTAAGAGCCGAGAGGTAACTTTCCAAAGAAGCAGGCCTCAGCTCAGGTCTCTGGCTAGCCGTGAGGGTGCTTTGCTCACACCCCTCAATCTCTCACTCACCCAGTGACTGGCAATAATTTCTGCACAATAGTTCATGAGAGTGCTGGCACTCAGTTCCTCTGCGGTCTGATAGAAGCGAATACAGTTCCTGACGTTCACCAGAGACATAACACTCTTCTCACATCTGCAAGAGAATATTAATGATGAATGGTGTCATTAGGACAAATAGATTCGTAAGTGAACAAACCAAAGCTGTAATCTGTGTACTGGCTGTCTATGTCCAATAACACTAACATACAAGGTTACACAGATACACAGAGGAGTTAGGGATAAGTACAGCTGACCTACCATATTTTAAAAGTACAAGAATTGCATTATATAGCACATTGACCATTCTGGTCAGAATCAAAATGACCTCTAAATAAACACATTAAGCATAACCCCCCATTGCCTTATAAGTAATTCCATGAAACTCACAGGTTTATTATACATAGGTGCTGGCAAAATCAAACACACAATAGGTCAAATTCACTCCTTTTATATTTAACTGTACAGGACATATGTACAATTCCTATCAGCACAGTTCTGTAATGCCACCAGTGAGGCCTCAAATTAGCTTCAAGCAGGAGGCTCTGTGTATGCTTCAATAAATTAGTTTGTCTGAAACATTCTCCCAAAGCTGAACCGTACGGTATGTGCATTATCACTCAATAAAACTGACTTTTGAAAGTCCACCTAGAAAATGTATAGAGCCAAATGAATTTCACACAGTAAACCCATAGCATGTACACGGTATACACACAGTACACCCACAGTATACACACAGTACACCCGCAGTATACACACAGTACACCCACGGTATACACACAGTACATCCCCACTACACCTGAAGCACACTAACAGTACACCTACAGTGTACAATGCACATGTCCCTAACTTATTATAGAGTATACTAACACAGAAAAATCAGCTCCATGGATGTCCAAAAAGTCTGCTTACAAGCATCACCACAAGACTCTCCCATGCACTGGTAAGAAGGCACTCATTATGTCAGACAGGCAACCAGGTCCCTGCTAGCACAAAGCCAACCCTAGCCTAGGAGATGCAGCACTGGGACTGGGGGAAAGGAGGCAAGTGGCACAGTCCTTCCACTCCCGTGTCTGCACATCTCCATACAAATGAGGCTCACCTCTAAAGCATCACAGAAACCTGGCAGCCTACTATTGCTTCATCTGTCCTGCAACACCCACAGAAACCCTTTTCTGATCCTAAGGGCAGAATCAGCACTGACAACACTGAGCTGTGAGGTAAAAAAGACCTGAATGGAGATCCACTGAACTGTCTGTGCCCTGTCTCCTGTTCCATGTAGTAAACACAGTGCTCTTGTTCAGAGGGCCAGAGTATCTGTGTGCATTTTCCCAGGTAAAGGAAAGCTAAGTGAACTGCACACAGTATTTGGTACATACCTGATATGCTCACCAGTTTGAGGGCCTTCTCAAGGCAGCAGCCTCGTTTATAACCAAAATGGACTGGTTTCAGTACTACAGTAAGAATAAATGATCATCTAGCAGATAATTCTGAGTTTTTACAGGTGAGGGGTAGCTCACAGAGTTGGAGAGAGGCCACTGACGCAGGAGAGAGAAGGGGAAGAAGGACGGAAGTGTTAACAAAGACCAGAGAAGAACAAAAGAACAAACCTCCCAAGCCTCACCAATGAGACCTTGGCAGGGGCGGGGGGAGGGGGACAGCAACAGCTTTGCCATCCTTTCTCCATCCAGCAATAAACGCTGGCACCTATTTTATTCCAAGACTGATGCTTAAGTTCTTTGTTTCTAAGTAACAGAGGTGAGGTGGTGTGAAGAAGCATCTCCTACAGGGCACTTAAAATCAAAGTGTTATAGTATCACAGTGAGTTACTGTACTGAGCAACACCATCTGAGCAACCTTCCCCCAAGTGATTGTGACCTGCTATGAAATCAGAATGTTTGGGAGAAGAGTCTTCTGCTTAAATGCGTGGAAATTCTCAATTTTACAATGACAGATACCCATGAACAGCTGTCCTAACGTCCTACCTAAGGGACTACTGATTCACGTCTGCGGAGAAGCTTTGCTAAGCACTCTTACAGACAAATCCCCTTCTTTCTACTGCCAAATGACATCTGTACAAAGATCCTCAAATGTGTTTCATGAAAACAGATGTCTTGTTACAACTGGCAGACACTTCATTTTCACCTACCTCTGGGGTTCCCAGAATGCCATTTATTATTTCAAAATGGTTTGTATAACATAAAATTAAACTTACCTTTACATAAAAGACCATGTCATCTCATTTAAAAATTCAGATTCTCAGTTCTTATCTTCTCTTTCAAAAGTAGCAGGACAGACTAACTTTCTTTTGGAGGAATTTTGGTTTTGCTTTTTTGAAAGATTTTTATTTATTTATTCATGAGAGATACAGAGAGAGGCACAGACATAGGCAGAGGGAGAAGCAAGCTCCATGCAGGGAGCCTGATGTTGGACTCGATCCTAGGACCCAGGAATCACGCCCTGAGCTGAAGGCAGATGCCCAACCACTGAGACACCCAGGTATCCTAGGAATTTTGCTTTTACATGTTTTAATTTTAGAGCACTAAAAGGATATAGATGGACAAAACAATTTTCAAAGTATAAAATCCAGAATATATTAAGCATCTCACAAATTTCTGTCTAGTTTCAATATTACTCTGATGTGCATGAATAGGAGGTGTGGAAAAGATACTTGACAGGAGAAACAATAAAACATTAGCAGTGGCTGAATTACAAATGACCCAGGGCCTTTTCTTTGTATTATTCTATATTTTCTAAATGCTATATGCTGAGCTTGTAATTTCTACAATCAGGAAAACAACTACTATATTAATTGTCAATTTTTAGCATATACTATTAATTCTCTTTAAAAAAAAAAAAATCAAGGCTCCTGGGTGGATCAGTTGGTGAAGCTTCTTTCTGCCTTTGGCTCAGGTCATGATCTCAGCTTCCTGGGCTGGAGCCCCCACCTCAGACTCCCAGCTCGGCAGGGAGTCTGCCTCTGCACCCCGGCTTGTGTTCTCTTTCTCTGTGCCAAATAAATAAATAAAATATTTTTTTAAATCATCTTTCTGATAATACTTACCAAAAAAACCTTCCTTTTCATCAAAGTGGTGATAGCATTCCCAAACCTCTGAGATCCCGACATTACAAACATGAGCAAAACCTGCTTCATACTGACCTGCACACATTTATGACAGCTTACTACCTCAGACATGTGATTCTTCCTGCACACAGCAGTGGGCACTCTGTGACCCTTTAAAAGTTGACATTTGGGGGATTCCTGGGTGGCTCAACAGTTTAGTGCCTGCCTTTGGCCCAGGGTGTGATCCTGGAGTCCTGGGATCGAGTCCCACATTGGGCTCCCTGCAGGGAGCCTGCTTCTCCCACTGCCTGTGTCTCTGCCTCTCTTTCTCTGTGTCTCTCATGAATAAATAAATAAAATATGAATGAATGAATGAATGAATGAATGAATGAATAAATAAATAAATAAATAAATAAAAAGTTGACATTTGACCCCACCCCCACCCGGACTCCTGGGTATCTCCCAGCCCTGCTCTCACCAAAGCCGCAACAGAGACAGATAACAACTTAATGTTGACATCCAACAATAAAAAATTGAGCACCTGGTAATGTTGATGGTTAAGGGCCTACCCAGTCAATAAGCAAACATTTTAATTAAAGAATCCATTACACAGATTACAATTACCTATACTACTCTGACCCCAGGGCATTTTTATCAAAGCAATTTAATTTACAAGCAAGTCTGTCAAGGCCAATGGAAAAAAGCTCAGGAAATCTGGGGAAAAAAGATACATATCATATTCAATCTAATTAAAATCATTCTCAATTCACTCTCAGATGGCTCAAATACTCACCCAAACAAACCAGAGTTCACTTCAAGGCCTCCACAGTCAAGTCCGCTTTGCTAACCAACTACTAGATATGCCTACATATCTCAGACCTGTTGGGGTTTTTTGAGTTTTTGGTTTTAGATATTAAAAATACATTCAAGCTGATGTTAACCCTAGAGCATTAAGAGGAACCTGTGTGCTCATTCATGTGGTGCATGGCAGGCTCAGTGAACAGCAGCCCCACAGTGATGGCAGCAAGCAGCTCTGGGCTCTAAGGGCAACACAACAGCAGGTGGAGCACTGCTTGAAGGCCATTCCTGTAGCACCCAAGGTGATACGAAAGATAACTAAATGATGTACATCCCACCAACCAATCTGACTACCAAAGGCCACAAGCCAAACAGAAATCAAAGGCATGACATCATCTCGATGACATTTTGTTCTCTGTTGCTCTGGAAGGCCAACTTGGAAAAGCAAAAGAGAAAATGCAATATAAAAAAAGCAGAGCAGACTATCTCCTTCAGAACCTAAAAAGCAGTAACAAATGAAGCAAAAGCTCAGAAACACTGTCTATGAAACCTACTGAGCCATACTCTTGTGTATTAATTCAAGCATTATTGAGTTTCTAGCAAAAACAATATGACCAAGGACTTCACCCAAGTACATATATCACATAAGTACAATAAATGTCACAGGAAGTGGTACTGGAGGGAAAGCTGAGAGTTTGGACACTATAATCTGCTGTATTAGCTCATATTCAGTTTATCAGCTCACACTATTATGTAATCTCAGGTTAAAAAAAAAATCAGTGAAAGAAAAGAGAATACCTAAAAACTGTGGCAAAATTTAGCTTACAAAATAACAAAGCAAGGGAGATAAAATGATCTCCCCACTGCCTTTAAAAGAACACCTTGCAAAAGTTATTTACATTAGCAGAAGCAGCTGTTTTCCCAGAGCTTGGCATAATTAAAGCTCAGCCACCACCATGTGAGGTGCTTGAATAGATGTGCTGTGACTTGCCTCTCCCTGAGGAGCTGGAGCTGAAACCGATTAGCCAGCTTCATCAGCTCAGTCAGGAATACGTCATCTTCTCTGAACTCCAGTTCATCTGTGTAGATCCAGCGAAGCATCGTCCTGGTCACCTCAGGGTTAGCATCTGCTTATGAAAAGAGAGACACTGAAAACAAAGCACCAATAATACACTTACGCCTGTTTGAGGATTCCTAAAACTTCAGACTAATAAATTCTGGTACCCTCAACTCAAATATCATGCAGCCATTAAAAATGGCAATTAAGGCTTTTCTGGGCAGCATCTGACTTCAGAAAAATGTTAAAGTTTTGCAAAGGGTGGTAAGTAAGAGAAGCAAACTACTCAAGACGTAAGTCAAGGAGCACCTGGGTGCTCAGTAGGTCGAGTGTCTGACTTTTTATTTCAGCTCAAGTCATAATCTCAGAGTCATGAGATTAAACCCCACATCAGGGATCCCTGGGTGGCGCAGAGGTTTGGCGCCTGCCTTTGGCCCAGGGCGCGATCCTAGAGACCCGGGATCGAATCCCACGTCGGGCTCCCTGGTGCGTGGAGCCTGCTTCTCCCTCTGCCTGTGTCTCTGCCTCTCTCTCTCTCTCTCTGTGACTATCATAAATAAATAAAAAAAAATTAAAAAAAAAAAATCTTTAAACCCCACATCAGCATGTAGCCTGCTTAAGATTCTCACTCTCCCTCTCCCACATCCCCTTCCCTCCTTACCTTTCTCTCTTAAAAAGAAAAAAGATGTAAATCAAATAAATTGGGGGGAAACATTCTAAATATATGACAGAGTTTATATTCCAATAAAAAGATCTTACAAACACACATGAAAACATGGATAACCAATGGGCAACAGATATAAATGGTAATTCCCAAGGATAAATAAAAAGGTTCTGTAAACCTTACCAGTAACTACAAACACAAATTTAAACTAGAATACATTTTTTGTCTGAAAGATTCCTAAAATGAACAATTATATGTGTAGAATATTAGTCTAATAACTGAGCAAATACAGAGAAACATATGTATTAAGACAGTCAACACAGTATTATTTTTAAAAATTAAAAACTGGAACAAAAATCTTGAGAGTACAATACTGGTAAGCTAATAATTATAGTATATACTCACACTGGAAAGTTTTGTATCAATTAAAGTTATTTAGATCTCAATAATCAACCTAAAAAGATATGCACTACATATCAGGTTCTTAAAAAGGCTAAAAATACATGTATTAAATGATCTCGTTTTTTGGAGATGTATATGTGTGTATACACATGTGTATCAGTATGTACACACACACACACACGCGTGCGCGCGCGCGCGCGCACATGCGCACACCTTTGTGTCTGTCTCCTGTCGAAGTACTAACGAGGCCCAACCCTGCTTAGCCCAACCCTGCTTAGCTAAGCTTCTGATCTGTCCTATCAGATAAGACTGAGGACATTCAGGGTGCTATGGCCGTAAGATTATCAGTTTTTGGTTTTTTTTTTTAAAGTAATCTCTACACTCTACATCCAGTCATGAGTTTGAGCCCCAAACAAAGTCAAGAGTCAAGAGTCATATGCTCCATGGAATAAGCCAACCAGGTGCACCTGACTATCTACTGAGACACTGGAAGAATAAACCCTAAAATTAACCCTAGTAGGATCTATAACTAACTTTTCTTTGGGCTAATTTTTTATTTCCCTGATTTTGCTTGCTTTTCTTCTTCTTCTTTTTTTTTTTTTTTTTTTTTTTGAAAGGAGGAGGAGGAGGGCAGATGCTGAAGGAAAGAGAGAATCTTAAGCAGGCTCCACATCCAGTGTGGAGCCTGATCTGGGGCTGAATCTCAGGACCCCGGGATCATGACATGAGCTGAAACTAAGAGTGGGATGCCTGACTGATTGAGCCACCCGGGCGCCCCTGATTCTGTTTTAAAATTTGGCTGCTTTCCTTTAAAAACCCTCCCTCAATTGTCCAAATCAATAAACCTGACAACTGATAAACTAAAACCTAAATAATTTTCTTAACCACAATTAGCAGGGATTTTCTGGGAGCCCTCAAAATTTCAAATGAAGTTCAACTGATCTCCAAGCATTCCACTCATGCCTTGACTCTTCCCTTAATCTACAAAATACACTGAAAATAAATTCATTTTGAGAGTCCGACCAAGCAGCCATGGTACAAGGTGGGCAGAGCACTAAGCCAGCAGGAGGGGGTGTGGTTCCAACTGCGCACTTTTAAGTGAATCATGCAGTCTCTATTGCATCCCATCTACTTACACAAGTGGCTGTTCAAGTCAAAGGAGCCTGTAAAAGCAGGAGGAGACGCAGAGGAGCAGACTCTGAGAAGTGAAAGCAGTGGCCTCCACGACCTGTATGGCATACCTGCTTCTAGAGGCAGTCACCCTTCACCAGGGCCGGCACACAAGCTGATCAAAGTCTGTGACTGTAGGGACCACAAGAGAAAGAACACCCCAACTTCTGATGTCACCACAGTCTAGGTGCCCACAGCCACACTTGGTAGAGAACTTGAGATCTTTTATGTACCCAGTTTTGTTGTTGTTTTGATTTTAAATAAAGGTTTTATAAGCCATTTGGAAAGAATGGGAATAAACTTAGTAGGCAATTAGCCATTAAATGTAGCATACTGAGGAAATTAATTTCCTTACTTAAATCCTGTACTTAATCAGTAAAACACTGAGAAAAGTGTTCTGAATATCTTACTATGACTCTGGATAGAATTATCTGCAATTTTCCAACAATTTTTTCTTCATTTATTTTAGTTTTTGATTCATAAAATTAAAAAACTGTGATAAATAGCATCTTTCAAAACTAAAAGCAGAGTACTTGGGCCAGAAGATGGCAGAAGAGTAGGGTCCCCAAGTCACCTGTCCCCACCAAATTACCTTACCTAGATAACCTTCAAATCATCCTGAAAATCTATGAATTCAGCCTGAGATTTAAAGAGAGAACAGCTGGAATGCTACAGTGAGAAGAGTTCACGCTTCTATCAAGGTAGGAAGACGGGGCGGGGTGGGCGGGTAAAGAAACAAAAGGCATCCAAAGGGGAGGGGCCCGCAAGGAGCCAGGCTAAGGCCCAGGCGAGTGCCCCCAGGACAGGAAAGCACCATCCCCAAGAACCAGGAGCTTCACCAACCTTCCCCGGCAGAAAGGCGCTCCCAGAGAGTTAGAGCAGGACCCCAGGAGAGCGGGGATGCCCTCAGGCTCCCTGGAACACTAACAGACACCTGCGCCCCGGGAAGAGTGAGCCAAGCTCCCTAAAGGGCTGGAGCACGCCCATGGCTGGACCCTGGACCAGGGAGCAGCTCAGAGGGGGAGGGGCTCTGGTGGAGGCTCCACGCAGAGGGGGCTGCGCGGCCCAGAGCACGAATGCAACAGCACAGGCCCGGGAGCACAAGGTGCTGGGACACAGCCCAGGATCCGACCTCCCCTGCCCCCGAGACAGGCAGAGTCCGGGAGGGCAGAGAACAGCAAGGACACTCCTGCCCCAAGCTGAGCAGATCAGCGGCCCTGCCCCCGGAGCATCCAGGCCCCTGCAGACTGAGAGCTCCATAGTTACTGCGGGAGCTGAATCCAGGGCTCCAAAGCTGGCCACCACCACTGCGGTTGTTCCTCCTGGGGCCTCACAGGGTAAACAACCCACTGAGCCTCACGGTGGCCTCACCGCATAAACAGGATAAACATGACTCACTGAGCACTACGCCAGGCAGGGGGACAGAGCAGCTCCCCCAAATGCTAACACCTGAAAATCAGCACAACAGGCCCCTCCCCCAGAAGACCAGCTAGACAGGGGAAAAACAAATTATTGACCAAGTAGCGCTGGAAAGTTCCAGAGGAAGTCAAGGGACTTACAGTATACAGAATCAGAGGATACTCCCCCGTGTTTTTTGTTTTCTTGGGTTTTTTTTTTTTTTTTTTGCTTTTTGATTTCTGCTTGCTTACCCCACCCCTTTTTTCCTTTCTTTTTCTTTCTCTTTTTCTTCTTTTTTTCTTCCTTTTTTCTTTTTTTTCTCTTTTCTTTCCTTCTTTCTCTCCTCTCTTTTTCTCCTTTTCCCAATACAACTTGTTTTTGGCCACTCTGCACTGAGCAAAATGACTAGAAGGAAAACCTCACCTCAAAAGAAAGAATCAGAAACAGTCCTCTCTCCCACAGAGTTACAAAATTTGGATTACAATTCAATGTCAGAAAGCCAATTCTGAAGCACTATTATAAAGCTACTGGTGGCTCTAGAAAAAAGCATAAAGGACTCAGGAGACTTCATGACTGCAGAATTTAGATCTAATCAGGCAGAAATTAAAAATCAATTTAATGAGATGCAATCCAAACTAGAAGTCCTAACGACGACGGTTAACAAGGTGGAAGAACGAGTGACATAAAAGACAAGTTGATGGCAAAGAGGGAAACTGAGGAAAAATGAGACAATTAAGAGACCATAAGGATAGATTAAGGGAAATAAACGACAGCCTGAGGAAGAAAAACCTACGTTTAATTGGGGTTCCCGAGGGCGCCGAAAGGGACAGAGGGCCAGAATATGTATTGGAACAAATCAGAGCTGAAAAGTTTCCTAATCTGGGAAGGGAAACAGGCATTCAGATCCAGGAAATAGAGAGATCCCCCCCTAAAATCAATAAAAACATTCAACACTTCGACATTTAATAGTTAAGCTTGCAAATTCCAAAGATAAAGAGAAGATCCTTAAAGCAGCAAGAGACAAGAAATCCCTGACTTTTATGGGGAGGAGTATTAGGGTAACAGCAGACCTCTCCACAGAGACCTGGCAGGCCAGAAAGGGCTGGCAGGATATATTCAGGGTCCTAAATGAGAAAAACATGCAACCAAGAATACTTTATCCAGCAAGGCTCTCATTCAGAATGGAAGGAGAGATAAAGAGCTTCCAAGACAGGCAGGAACTGAAAGAATATGTGACCTCCAAACCAGCTCTGCAAGAAATTTTAAGGGGGACTCTTAAAATTCCCCTTTAAGAAGAAGTCCAATGGAAGAATCCACAAAAACAGGGACTGAATAGATATCATGATGACACTAAACTCGTATCTTTCAATACTAACCCTGAACGTGAACAGGCTTAATGACCCCATCAAAAGGCTCAGGGGGTCAGACTGGATAAAAAAGCAGGACCCATCTATCTGCTGTCTACAAGAGACTCATTTTAGACAGAAGGACACCTACAGCCTGAAAACAAAAGGTTGGAGAACCATTTACCATTCAAATGGTCCTCAAAAGAAAGCAGGGGTAGCCATCCTTAGATCAGATAAACTAAAATTTACCCCGAAGACTGTAGTGAGAGATGAAGAGGGACACTATCTCATACTTAAAGGATCTATCCAACAAGAGGACTTAACAATCCTCAATATATATGCCCCGAATGTGGGAGCTGCCAAATATATCAATTAATAACCAAACTTAAGACATACTTAGATAATAATACACTTATACTTGGTGACTTCAATCTAGCACTTTCTACACTTGATAGGTCTTCTAAACACCACATCTCCAAAGAAACGAGAGCTTTAAATGATACACTGGACCAGATGGATTTCACAGATATCTACAGAACTTTACATCCAAACTCAACTGAATACACATTCTTCTCAAGTGCACATGGAGCTTTCTCCAGAATAGACCACATACTGGGTCACAAATCGGGTCTGAACCGACACTAAAAGATTGGGATCATCCCCTGCATATTCTCAGACCATAATGCCTTGAAATTAGAACTAAATCACAACAAGAAGTTTGGAAGGACTTCAAACACATGGAGGTTAAGGACCATCTTGCTAAAAGATGAAAGGGTCAACCAGGAAATTAAGGAAGAATTAAAAAGATTCATGGAAACTAATGAGAATGAAGATACAACCGTTCAAAATCTTTGGCATACAGCAAAAGCAGTCCTGAGGGGGAAATACATCGCAATACAAGCATCCATCCAAAAACTGGAAAGAACTCAAATACAAAAGCTGACCTTACATCTAAAGGAGCTAGAGAAAAAACAGCAAATAGATCCTACACACCCAGCAGAAGAAGAGAGTTAATAAAGATTCGAGCAGAACTCAACGAAATCGAGACCAGAAGAACTGTGGAACAGATCAACAGAACCAGGAGTTGGTTCTTTGAAACAATTAAGAAGACAGATAAACCAATAGCCAGCCTTATTAAAAAGAAGAGAGAGAAGACTCAAATTCATAAAATCATGAATGAGAAAGGAGAGATCACTACCAACACCAAGGAAATATAAACGATTTTAAAAACAGATTATGAACAGCTGTACACCAATAAATTAGGCAATCTAGAAGAAATGGACACATTTCTGGAAAGCCACAAACTACCAAAACTGGATCAGGAAGAAACAGAAAACCTGAACAGGCCAATAACCAGGGAGGAAATTGAAGCAGTCATCAAAAACCTCCCAAGACACAAAAGTCCAGGGCCAGATGGCTTCCCTGGGGAATTCTATCAAACGTTTAAAGAAGAAACCATACCTATTCTACTAAAGCTGTTTGGAAAGATAGAAAGAGATGGAGTACTTCCAATTTCATTCTATGAAGCCAGCATCACCTTAATTCCAAAACCAGACAAGACCCCACCAAAAAGGAGAATTACAGACCAATATCCCTGATGAACATGGATGCAAAAATTCTCAACAAGATACTAGCCAACTGGATCCAATAGTACATTAAGAAAATATTCACCATGACCAAGTAGGATTTATTCCCTGGACACAAGGCTGGTTCAACACCCGTAAAACAATCAATGTGATTCATCATATCAGCAAGAGAAAAACCAAAAACCATATGATCCTCTCATTAGATGCAGAGAAAGCATTTGACAAAATACAGCATCCATGCCTGATCAAAACTCTTCAGAGTGTAGGGATAGAGGGAACATTGCTCGACATCTTAAAAGCCATCTACCAAAAGCCCACAACAAAGATCATTCTCAATGGGGAAGCACTGGGAGCCTTTCCCCTAAGATCAGGAACAAGACAGGGATGTCCACTCTCACCACTGCTATTCAACATAGTACTGGAAGTCCTGCCTCAGCAATCAGACAACAAAAAGACATTAAAGGCATCCAAATCGGCAAAGAAGAAGTCAAACTCTCCCTCTTTGCCGATGACATGATACTCTACGTAGAAAACCCATAAGAGGGATCCCTGGGTGGCGCAGCGGTTTGGCGCCTGCCTTTGGCCCAGGGCGCGATCCTGGAGACCCAGGATCGAATCCCACGTCAGGCTCCCGGTGCATGGAGCCTGCTTCTCCCTCTGCCTATGTCTCTGCCTCTCTCTCTCTCTCTCTGTATGACTATCATAAATAAAATAAAATTAAAAAAAAAAAAAAAAAAAAAGAAAACCCAAAAGACTCCATCCCAAGATTGCTAGAACTCATACAGCAATTTGGCAGCGTGGCAGGATACAAAATCAATGCCCAGAAATCAATGGCATTTCTATACACTAACAATGAGACTGAAGAAAGAGAAATTAAGGAGTCAATCCCATTTACAATTGTACCCAAAAGCATAAGATACCTAGGACTAAGCCTAACCAAAGAGGTAAAGGATCTATACCCTAAAAACTATAGAACACCTCTGAAAGAAATTGAGGAAGATACAAAGAGATGGAAAAACATTCCATGATCATGGATTGGAAGAATTAATATTGTGAAAATGTCAGTGTTACCCAGGGCAATTTACACGTTTAATGCAATCCCTATCAAAATACCATGGACTTTCTTCAGAGAGTTAGAACAAATTATTTTAAGATTTGTGTGGAATCAGAAAAGACCCTGAATAGCCAGAGTAATTTTAAAAAAGAAAACCATACTTGGGGGCATCACAATGCCAGATTTCAGGTTGTACTACAAAGCTGTGGTCATCAAGACACTGTGGTACTGGCACAAAAACAGACACATAGATCAATGGAACAGAATAGAGAACCCAGAAGTGGACCCTGAACTTTATGGTCAACTAATATTCGATAAAGGAGGAAAGACTATCCATTGGAAGAAAGACAGTCTCTTCAATAAATGGTGCTAGGAAAATTGGACATCCACATGCAGAAGAATGAAACTAGACCACTCTCTTGCACCATACACAAAGATAAACTCAAAATAGATGAAAGATCTAAATGTGAGACAAGAGTCCATCAAAATCCTACAGAACACAGGCAACACCCTTTTTGAACTTGGCCACAGTAACTTCTTGCAAGATACATCCATGATGGCAAAAGAAACAAAAGCAAAAATGAACTATTGGGAATTCATCAAGATCAGAAGCTTTTGCACAACAAAAGAAACAGTCAACAAAACTCAAAGACAACCTACAGAATGTAAGAAGATATTTGCAAATGACGTATCAGATAAAGGGCTAGTTTCCAAGATCTATAAAGAACTTCTTAAACTCAACACCAAAGAAACAAACAACCCAATCATGAACTGGGCAAAAGACATGAAGAGAAATCTCACAGAGGAAGACATAGACTTGGCCACACGCACATGAGAAAATGCTCTGCATCATTTGCCATCAGGGAAATACAAATCAAAACCACAATGAGATACCACCTCACACCAGTGAGAATGGGGAACATTAACAAGGCAGGAAACCACAAATGTTGGAGAGGATGCAGAGAAAAGGGAACCCTCTTACACTGTTGGTGAGAATGTGAAATGGTGCAGCCACTCTGGGAAACTGTGTGGAGGTTCCTCAAAGAGTTAAAAATAGACCTGCCCTACGACCCAGCAATTGCACTGCTGGGGATTTACCCCAAAGATGCAGATGCAATGAAACGCCGGGACACCTGCACCCCGATGTTTCTAGCAGCAATGTCCACAATAGCCAAACTGTGGAAGGAGCCTCGGTGTCCATAGAAAGATGAATGGATAAAGAAGATGTGGTCTATGTATACAATGGAATATTCCTCAGCCATTAGAAATGACAAATACCCACCATTTGCTTCGACATGGATGGGCCTGGAGGGTACTATGCTGAGTGAAATAAGTCAAGTGGAGAAGGACCAACATTATATGGTCTCATTCATTTGGTCTCATCTCATTCATTCATCTCATATGGTCTCACTATAAATAATAGTGAAAGGCAATAGAAGGGAAGGGAGAAGAAATGGGTAGGAAATATCAGAAAGGGAGACAGAACATGTAAGACTCCTAACTCTGGGAAACGAACTAGGGATGATGAAAGGGGAGGAGGGCGGGGGTGGGGGTGAAAGGATGACGGGCACTGAGGGGGGCACTTGACGGGATGAGCACTGGGTGTTATTCTGTATGTTGGCAAATTGAACACCAATAAAAAATAAATTTATTATTAAAAAAAAGTAAAAGCATCCTCTTTATTCATTTTAAGGATGCACCCTAACTTCTTGGAAATAAAAATAAACCCCAACTCATACTTCTAAATAATCCCTAAAGAAATTATAAAGGAATAAAATTTATTCCTTTATATAGGAATAAAAGGACAGACATTGTAGTTCTATCATGGCAGGGTAACAACCCATCCTATTTTAACTGATTATAGCTAAAAACTTTTGACAGAGCACCAAAAACAACTACCTAAGGATTCTGAAAAGTACACAAATGTAGCTGAATTATAGGGGGAGGGAAACTTGAAGAAGCAACCATACCCATTTTTGTTTCCCTATAGCTTTACCCTGAAGACAGACTCCAGTCAGGGATTCACACTGGTATGGTGACCATGCGGATGCCTAACCTCCTAGTAAAAACTCCATCTTCCTAGTCAGGTACACCAGGAAAATGAGTCCGTTTTGTGTATGAACCACACAGGCCTCAGGCTCACCTCGGAGCTACTCATGCATGGCAGAGTCTCCAGTCCAGCTTCAACAACTGAAGTGATGTTTGAACCACCACCTACAGAAGGTGAATCAACTTCAGTCTGAACCTAAAGTTAGATCCAATGTTTTCCAGAGAATGATGATATAGGACCCAGAGTCTACAAAACACAATCAGAATATCCAGAATACAATCCAAAATCATTTGACATAGGGAAAAAAAAAAATCAGGAAAATATGACCATTTCTCAAGGCACAAGACAACATACTCTAACCCCAAGATGACCCACATATTGAATTTATCAAAGACATGGAAGCATCTGGTGTAACTATGCTCCAGAAAGTAAGGGAAAACACAGTTAAAATTTAAAAGACAGGGATACCTGGTGGCTCAGTGTGGTTGAGCATCTGCCTCGGCTCAGGTCATGATCTGGGGGTCCTGGGATCAAGTCCCACATCAGGCTCCCTCCAGGGAGCCTGCTTCTCCCTCTCTCTCTCTCTCTCTCTCTCTGTTTCTCATGAATAAAATCTTTAAAAATTTTTAAAAGATAGAAATTTTCAGCATATAAAACGGAAAAGGAGGGATCCCTGGGTGGCGCAGCGGTTTGGCGCCTGTCTTTGGCCCAGGGCGCGATCCTGGAGACCCGGGATTGAATCCCACGTCGGGCTCCCAGTGCATGGAGCCTGCTTCTCCATCTGCCTGTGTCTCTACCTCTCTCTCTCTCTCTGTGACTATCATAATTAAAAAAAAAATAAAATCTTAAAAAATAAATAAAATAAAACGGAAAAGGAACAAATGGAAGTACAGAATGAAAAATACAATATATGTAATTTGTTTTTCTATCAAAACAAATAGAAAATCGCAAATATTGGTAAGGAAGTGAAGAAACTGGAACCCTGTGTACAGTTGGTGGAAATGTAAAATGACATAGTTCCTATGGAAAACAGTATGAGAGTTCCTCAAAAAATTAAAAATGGAATTATTATATGATCTAGCAATTCCACTTCTGGGTATGTATCCAAAAAACTGAAAGCAGGATCTTAAAGAAATACATGTACATGTACTCATGTTCACAATAGCATTATTCACAATAGCCAAGAGGCAGAAACAACCCAAGTGTCCCTCAGTAGATGAATGGACAAATAGGATGTGGTATATACAGACAGTGGAATATTACTCAGCCTTAAAAAAGAAGGAAATTCTGGGCACCTGGGTGGCACAGTTGGCTAAGCATCTATCTGACTCTTGATTTTGACTCCAGTCATGACCTCAGGTCCTGGGATCAAGCCCCACAGGCTCTGAGCACAGGGCCCAGTCTGCTTGAGAAATGCCTTCTCTCCCTCTAGCTCTCCCCATCCTCAAATTAATAAGCAAATCTTAAAAAAAAAAAAAAGGGGGGGGAAAGGACATTCTGACACTTGTTACAACACGAATGAACCCTGAAGATGCTGTGTTAGGTGAAATAAGCCAAACACAAAAAGGCAAATCCTGTATGATTCCACTTATATGAGGTAATTAAAGTTATCAAATTCATAGAAACAGGAAGTAGAATTGTAGTTGTCAGGAACTAGACACAGGGAGAAATGTGGAGTTATTTAATGGGTATGGAGTTTCAGTTTTGCAAAATTAGAAAGTTCTGGAGATAGGCTGACAGTAATGTGAATATACTTAACACTACTAAACACTTAGAAATGTTTAAAATTGTAAATTTTAAATTTTAAGTATCTTTTACTATGATTAAAAAATTTTAAATAAAAATAAAAGTCTCGAAAGCAACTAGAGAAAAATGACCACTACATACAGGCAAGATTCCCATGACTGCAGATTTCTCATCAGAAACCACAGAGGCGGGATCCCTGGGTGGCGCAGCGGTTTAGCGCCTGCCTTTGGCCCAGGGCGCGATCCTGGAGACCCGGGATCAAATCCCACGTCAGGCTCCCGGTGCATGGAGCCTGCCTCTCCCTCTGCCTGTGTCTCTGCCTCTCCTTCTGCCTGTGTCTCTGCCTCTCTCTCTCTCTGTGTGACTATCATAAATAAATAAAAATTAAAAAAAAAAAATAAAGAAACCACAGAGGCCAGAACAAAGTGGAACAACATTTTTAAAGTTCATTTAGAAAAGGGAGCTGTCAACTCAGTGTCTATATCCAGGGAAAATATCCTTTAGACACAAGGAAAAAAAAAAGACACCCTCAGATGAGGGAAAAGAATCTCACTAACAGACTTTGTCTGTAAGAACTACAAAAGGAAGTTCTTCAGGATGAAAAGAAATGATACCAGAGGGAAACATGGATCTTGACAAATGAAGGGACAACACAAGAAAAAGAATTATCTGAGTAAATATAAATGACTTCTTAATCCTGCTGAGTTTAAGTATGTACAACTGTGAAGAATGGGATTTTCAATGTATGTACTTGGAACATGTGTGACAGCTATATCATAAAGGTCTGTGGTAGAAGTGTGAACAGGCCTACATGGTTGCAAAGGTTTTTACATTTTACATGATGTAGTACAAATAGACCACAGACTACAAATAGACTATAACTACTCTATCAAAAGTGAGTGGCATATATATATATTGCAGTCCCTAAAGTAGTTCTCAACCAGGGCCAGTTTTGCCCCCAAGGGACCTCTCAATGTCCAGTAATACTTCTGGTTGTCAAAACTGGGGGAGTGCTATTGGCATTTAAAGGGTAAACGCCCTGCAATGCACAGCTCCCATAACAAAGAATTAAAGAGTCCAAAATATCAACAATGCTGAAGTGGACGAACTTTACCCTAGATAAATCAAACACGAAGCAATAATATAAACAGAAGTAGTCAAGAAGTCAGTAAATCTAAATGGAATACTTGCTCTCTCATGTTCTCTAAAAATAAATAAATCTTAAAAAGGGGGGAGGGGGCAGCCCAGGTGGCTCAGTGGTTTAGCGCCGCCTTCAGCTCAGGGTGTGATCCTGGAGACCCCAGATCCAGTCCCACATCAGGCGTCAGGCTCCCTGCACTGAGCCTGCTTCTCCCTCTGCCTGTGTCTGTTCTCCTCTCTCTCTTTCTCTCTCTCTCTTTTTTGTGTGTCTCTCATGAATAAATAAATGAAATCTCTAAAAAAAAAAAAGTGTGGGGAGGTCCCCGATTGGCACAGTTAGGCCATTAATTCTTGATTTTGGCTCGGGTTGTGATCTCAGGGTAGAGAGATCAATTCCCACGTGGAAGTCTGAGTTCAGCATGGAGTCTGCTAGAGACTCCCTCTCCTTCTCCCCCTGCCCCTTTCCCCTGTGCACATTCAATCTCTCACTCTAAAAATAAATAAATCTTTTTTAAAAAGACTTTATTTATTTGACAGGGAGAGAGAGCATAAGCAAGGGGAGTGGCAGAGGGAGACAGAGAAGCAGACTCCTCACCGAGCAGGGAGCCTGACACAGAGCTCAGTTCCAGGACCCTGAGATTATGACCTGAACCGAAGGCATTTGCTCAACCAATTGAGCCACCCAGGTGCCCCTAAAAATAAATAAATCTTTTTAAAAATTCTAAATGGAATGCTAAATATCCAAATTATCCAAAAGAAGGCAAGAAAATGAGAACTCCAGAAAAAAGCTGGGACAAACAAATAAGATGATAGGCTTCATCGTAAAAATAATCACATTAAATACTGGTGGTCTAAGCACTCCACCTAAAAAGAAGAGATAGAACTGCAGGACCTCATTATGTGCTGCCAACAAGGGACATGTTTAAAAAAATACAGGTAAGATAAATGTAAACAAATACAAAAAATATATATACCCTGCAAATATTAAGGAGACCAGAGTAACTACCTCATGTCAGACACAGGCTTCAAGACACAGAATATTACCAGAAATATTATCATTTCAAAATGATAAAAGCCACACTTCATCAGGAAGTCATAATAAACATATAAGTGCATAATGACAAGGCCCAAAATATATGAAGCAAACATGAACAGAAGAAGGGAGATATTGACAATCCTGAAACCAGAGGCAACGTTCACACCCATCTTCAAGGCACTAACAGAACTGGACAGAAAAGAAAAAGAAACTATACAAAAAGTCTGAACAATAGTATCAAACACCTAAAAAGGACTATCTCCAAAAATCGTAGAACACACTTTCTTCTCATGGGCGCTTACGTTCGCCAAGATAGACCATATGCTGAGCCACAGAACAAACCTCAATAAATTTAAAAGGATCAAAACCATATAAAGTATGTTACTTGACAATAACAGAATTAAATTACAAATCAGGGACACCTGGGGGGTTCAGTGGTTGAATGTCTGCCTTCGGCTCAGGGCATGATCCCAGGGTCCCAGGATTGAGTCCCACATTGGGCTCCCCATAGGGAGCCTGCTTCTCCCTCTGCCTGTGTCTCTGCTTCTCTCTCTGTGTTTCTCATGAATAAATAAATAAAATCTTAAAAAAAAATTAGAAATTACTCCTGGGCCCCTGGGTGGCTCTGCTGGTTAGGTGTTAGACTCTGGGTTTTGGCTCAGGTCATGATCTCAGGGCGGAGAGATGGAGACCTGTGTCAGGCTCTGCGCTGGGTGGCATCTTGTTTTAGATGCTCTCTCTCTCCTTCCCTCTCTCCCTCTGTCCCTCCCACCCTCCATTCTGTGCATGCCTGCACTCTCCATCCAAAAAAAAAAAAAAAAAAAGGAAAGAAGGAAAGAAATTAGTCATGCTAAAATATTTAGGAAAACTCCAAGTATCTGGAAACTAAGCAACATACTTCCAAATAATTCATGGGTTAAAGAAATGACAAAGAAAATTAGAACATTCCTTGAACCAAAAGACAACATATCAGAATCTACAAGATGCAGCTACAGTGGTGCTTAGAAGGAAATGGGAAGTTTAAATCCTTGTATTAGAACAGAAGATCAAAAATAAATAACCTAAGGTTCCACTTTAAGAAACTAGGGGAAAAAAGAGTAAAGTATATCTAGAGAATGTAGAAGGAAGAAAAAGGCAGAAATTATTAAAACAGGAACTAGACAATAGAGAAAATTAACAAAGGCAAAGTTGATTCTTTGAAAAGATCAATAAAATCAACAAACTTCTAAGTAGATTGATCAAGTTATAAAAGGGAGAGAACATAAAACACCAACACTGGCAATGAAAAAAGTCATTAGAGAATAATAAGAGAAAACTGCAAAGTCTACAACTTAGATAACACATAGTGACCACATGGCATTTAGACCAGGAATGCAAAGCTAGTTTTAACACTGAAAAAAAAAAAAAATCAATGTAATCCTCTATATTAACAGCATAAATGGGAAACACTATAGAGTCATTTCAGTAGATAGAAAAATAAAGGGTTTGACAAAATTCAAAACCACGTCCTAAATATCTCAAACACTAAGAATCCTCAAATTGACAAAGGGCACATCTACAAAAACCCTACAATCAACAGTTATATGTAGTGTTTAAAGATCACACTCCTTCCCTCTGAGATCAGGAACAAGGCAGGAATGCTTGCTTTCAGACAAATAACTTGTATCCAGATTATATACAGAATGCTTACAATTCAAAACTTGAAACCCAATTTTTAAAAGGGCAAAAGAGGGGATCCCTGGGTGGCTCAGCGGTTTAGCGCCTGCCTTTGGCCCGGGGTGTGATCCTGGAGTCCCAGGATTGAGTCCCACGTCGGGCTCCCTGCATGGAGCCTGCTTCTCCCTCTGCCTGTCTCTATCTCTCTCTATGTCTATCTTGAATAAATAAAATTTTAAAAAATAAATAACACTTCCCCAAAGAAGACACACAAATGGTCAGTAACACACGAGGTACTCTCAACATTACTGGTCCTCAGAGAAATGGGAAATGAAACCACCGTGCACTCCATATCCCTTCGTATGGTGAACCTGCCCACGGTGTCAGTAAGGATCTGGAAGCCAGGGGGCTCTGACACACACTGCGGATGGGGTGTGACTGCTGCATCCATTTCAGAAACGGGTGGTAGTTCCCTAACAGTAAACTGAGTCACCCTAAGTATTTACCCAAGAGAAACACAGACACGATCGAGCACACAAATTTTATTTGTACCATCCAAACGTCCACCAGCAGGTCACCAAAAGAACACACAGCACGGTACATGCACACATGGAATACTACTCAGGGGTGACAAGGAATGAACAACTGAAACCACAGCATACAGAGATTTTGGACAAATCTCAGTTTGTATGCTGAGTGAATGAAGCTGGGAGAAAGATATTATAAACTCCAGGATTCTGTTTTTACAAAAGTTTAGAATATGCAAGTTAATCTAACAATAATGAAAGCCAATCAGTGGATGCCTGGGGATGTGGATGGAAGAGAGATGGATTACAAAGACATGGGAGGAAATTTTAGGGAGGTGAAAGTGTTTGTCATTCTGTGGATGGTTTCACAATTATGTCAAGTGAGCAGACTATACACTTTCAATAAGGGCAATTTATTACACTTTCTTTACATCTCAATGAAGTTGGAAGCGAAGAAATCAAAGGTGAGAGGCAGCACAACACTGTGGTTAATGGCGAGGATTCTGTAGCCAAACTGGCTGGGTTCAAACTCCAGCTTGCATACTTCCTACTGCTGACTGGGGTGAGTCGTTCAATATTACCATCCCTCACAGTTCCCTCATCTATGAAATAGAAGCAAACAATACTCATCTCAAAACACCATTCTAAAGATGAGTAAGTGAATACAGGTGAAGTATACACAGAGCTCTACCAGGACGCAGTAATAACCATGTGAACATGACTGTTACTACTAGTATTAAAAGACTATTTTATCTTTTTTAAAGATTTTATTTACTTATTTGACAGAGAGAGTTGAGAGAGAGAGCAGAAGTAGGGGGAGCAGCAGAGGGAGAAGCCGAGTCCTTGCTGAGCAGGGAGCCCGATGTGGGACTCGATCCCAGGACCCTGGGATCATGATCTGAGCTGAAGGCAGATGCCTAGCCGACTGAGCCACCCGGGTGCTGCTGTAAGACTATTTTACACAATAACACAAAGTTAACATAAACAATAATTAGAAAAACACAACAGCAACACCAGGATGGAGTAAGGGAGTTTCACCACCGATGATACAGAGTCTGCCAGAGAATGTCAGGCAAGGGGCATGAGCATTCAGCAGGAGCCCACAAGGCTGTGTGACATCCTCAGCACAGAGCAGCTAGCTCTCCAGAGTAGTCCAAAAGACAGACCAACGAGGAAATCACAGTGCCTTCCACGACTGCCTCAAAAGGAACCTGCCATCACTTCCACCCCCATCTCTCGGGTAGAGCTCAGTCGGCCTGTACTGAAGGAAGGGGTTTAGGGTCCCACCTCTGAAGGGAGGAGGATCAAATTATTTATGGACATACTTTAAGTCTACCATGGATATCATCCAAAGGAACACAGCATGATCTAACCCTAACTGAACCACGTTCAGCTAGCAGTTCACACGGTATCCAACAGACATCAAGTATTCAAGTATTGCTGTGTTTCTCTTAAAAACAAAAACACCTTGCGGATGCCGGGGTTGGGGGGGAGGGGTTGTGAGCTGCAGCAAAGTGCTCCTCCTGCTTCTCTGGGGTGCTCTCCACTGTACAGGGCAGCCTCTAGGGGGTGCTTCAGGGCACAGCTTGCCCTAGCAGACTCAACAGGAGGGAGAAGGATGCTCTCCGGTATTTGGACAGGCTTGACAGAACGCAGGACACATTCCAGGAAAGCTGAAGGACTCACCACAAACAGTTATGCCAGGAAAGCATCAGACCTTTGCTGGAGAAAGCACACCAGAAACTCTATCTTCAAAGCAAGTAGTCTAATGCTGGGAGCCGTTCTTGCTAAAGTGTTATAGGGATACTATAAACAAGTCGTTTTGCCTGAAGCAAGCAGTTTTACTTCACAGAGAAGCTCTCCTTCCAGTCTGGAAATACTCTGTTGAGCTAGTAGTTAAATTCTTTCTCCTCCCAGTTGATCACTCAGTATCTTAACAAATGTATCTTTATAATTCAAACAATAAAGAAATAAAAAGCAAATTTCTATCTCTTTATCTTTGTGTTTTGAAATAATTTCAGACTTACAGAAAAGTTACAGAGTTCCCAGATACCCCTTACCCATCTTCCCCTTATATTAACATCTAACTAATCACAGGACAATAATCAAAACTAGGTAATTAGGACTGACACAGAACTGTTACCTAATTATGGACCTTTACAAATCTTGTCAATTTTTCCTTGTTATGGTACAGAAACCATACTGCATTTCACTGTCTCCCTGTTCTCCTGTCTGTAATATTGGTACCTTGTCTTTCATGACCCTGACAGACTTCAGTGACACTGGCCTGTTACTTTGTGAAATGTTCCTCAATTTGGGTTTGTCTGATACTTTCTCACAATTAGACTGAGGTTATGTGCTTACTGCAAATCCTACAGAAATAACTGCACTTTTGTCAATGCATCATACCAGACACTACAGTGTATGTACTCTTTGGAACAACGTATGGGTTAAGAAAACTCTCATATATTCGGACACGTTTTAAATACTTGGCATTCAATGCCTTACTGTATCCTCACCAACACATGCTAAAACCCTTACAATGACTAACACAAAGTTGTACTTATTTTGAGTTTTAAGAAATACCAATTACACAAAAACTTCAAAAGAAAATGTGGAACTCAGAGAGTCAGTCTAAGAATGTAAGTTCCATGCAAACAGGAATTTAATTCTGTTCACTGCTCTGTGTCCTAGTGCCTTGAGGTGTCCATCATCTGTGATATGGAGGGAATAATTCTGAAGAAACAAAACACCAATAAATTCGTGAAATGATTTTATCAACTCCATTAGTGTGGAAAAGTTCAACCACTTAAAACATAGCTGCTGTACTATTTATACACTTGTTTACAAGAGCTTATTCTCAATCTCCCTCAAACTGCTGGCCAGCCCTGCAGGGTCAGTGCTTCCAGGTATCACATAACCTACAGGATTGGGAGGCACTCCCAGCTGCTACAACCCAAACTGGGCGATGGCACCCACAACCCCCAGGCAATGCAGCAGGGCTGCGACTGAACACACAAGGGAATAAAGGCTAACAGGCCCACCTCTAGCACCACCTCCTTCGAACTCACCCCAGGACAAATTTCATGGATAAACTGTATGAAAAAAAGAACCACCACAGGCTGGGCTGTCAGCTAACAAGGAGGTGTCTAATCTACCCAAGACACAAAACCTTGCTCTGCTGTGGCTCCCTCCTGTGATCCCACAGGGATCAAACCAGGCTTAGTATTTACAACACGAAGGAGCCCAAGGACATTTAAAGGCATGAACACTACACTTTCCCACACTTAACATTTTTTAATCTCCGGATTCACAGTGATGCAGTCTTGCGCTCAGTCACTGACTTAAAGCTACTCTTCAGTGTTAGGATGTACTAAAAAAGTAAAAGCAAAATGGTAATGTTTGAATTAGGCTTTTTACATTTTAATGCAATTTTCTGTATCCTTACAAAGTTTGGTTTGTTCTCCACTCTTATTCATTTTGATTGCATTCAACATAATCTACTCTAGTCTTTGTAAACTACCTGGTCATGTAGTTAAATTAAGATCCTATCATGCATCTTGTGAAGAATACCTCATGATCTAATGGGCTTTAAAAGTTATCCACAGGGATGCCTGGGTGGCTCAGAGGTTTAGGACCACCTTCAGCCCAGGGTATGATCCTGGAGTCCTGGGATTGAGTTCCACATGCAGCAGCTCCGTACGAGGAGCCTGCTTCTCCTTTTGCCTATGTCTCTGCCTTCTCTCTCTCTGTGTCTCTCATGAATAAATAAATAAAATCTTTAAAAATAAATAAATAAACGTTATCCACAGTTCTGTTACATAGGGAGTCAAAGACATATGGCCTCAGGGAAAGCTCTGCTCAGAGATTTTCGTCGTACAGCAGCAAAGACTGTCTCCCAAACAGATGTGTAGTCACAGGTATAGGCGCCTATGTATAGACACATATGTGTATCCATGCATAGATATTGTATTTGCAATTCTGAATTACGGGTCTCAGGCTAAACCCCAGAAATGATCCTAAAGAAACAAGAGTTCACTCCAGTAAAGATGCATTAGCCATCTGCTCCCCTAAACTCTTAATATAAACGCCCACTTAACCTTGGAACACTGCTCAGATCAGCCCATGCTGATCTTCTGTGCCTTAGACATAAAACAATTATAATACTGTATGCAGAACCCTGGCCTGAAATGATCTGTTATTACCTCATTTCTGTACGGCGAGGACTTTGTTGTAATCATTTCAGTGTTCCCAGCACTGCACATAGAAAATAGTACCTTCCGAACTGGCAAACCTTTTGAAGAAAGATCTAATTCAGCAGCATTTTCACACAGCCAATCACTTCTGCCAAGTAACTTATTAACCTATTACCTGAGTATCTCCTTACCATATGTTCTAATTGTCATGACTATTAATAAGAGAATTAAATTTTAAATTTGCTTTTTTAAAAAAGTAGGTAATAAATGATAATGCAATTCTAAAGTAAACTTTTGAAAATGAATTTTAGAAGTCTACTTACTACCGCATTCACCCAAATTCTATACAACATAATGTGGCATAAAACAAGTTTAAGTCATACATTAAACAGCTCAATGCACCCGCTCAAATTCTGAAGCCTAATGGTCATCCTTTAACGCTAAAGAAAGACAACTCCTCGTCTCTAGAGTAACTCTTACTTCTGAGTTCAGTTCCTGTAAATCAGGAATAGTACTTGGGCAACTATGATTAAATTTTAAACAAATGAACACCAGACTTTTTAGGTGAAGAAAAACGTTTTTCTATCCTTGCTCCCATATTTGTAATATTATATGAAAAGAGTTTCTGGACATATACTTTAAATTTATAAATTTTAAGAATATTGAATATATCCAAATATTTACAATTTATTAGTCAGATATCAAACAAGTGTTTGAGTTCAACCCACCGATTCACTAATTATTTAACTAGTTTATGGTCACCATTGACTGATACGTTTTCTACTTTCATTAAACCACTAATATTTCAAAATGACACACAGAACTTTCTGCCAAGAGTTCTTGCGCTAGCAGTTCTGAACCCTCACCAGGTCAGAGGCTCACCTGAAAGGTCCAGCTCCTCGGTGGAAGACAAAGCAGCCAGACTCCAGCTATCACTGCGGGCTGCCAGGACAAACTTGTGTGCGTGGATGTGCTGGCCTCCAACCTTTATCTTCAGGTCGCTGATAAAGAAAAATGTCATAATTAGGTATGGCTAGGATTCACAAATGATAAATAGAGGGGTTGATCAACATATATCTGCAAAAGAAAAAAAATCACAGCAAACCTCTCTCTCTGTGCTAGCATTGAACTGTACTGGGCCATGTGTATAATATACATTGCTAGACATGTTTGTATTTCTACATTCAAGCTTCAGTTCACATAGGATGTTCTGCTTTTCCCTTAGTGGGATTCTTAAGGTGGTGAATCTACTAGTTAAATAGGATTAATATTCATATAAAATCAAGATGAGGTTTCATGCAGAATAAATCAGGATAAATCATCAGGGAGAGAAAAACAGGAAGGGTAAACAGCAGGACACTAGCTCTGTACTGTCCTGGCGCTTAAACAAGGGTATGCGGAAAAACTAAAAATTGGCTTTGACAAAGCTGGCAAGAACATGAAACCCAATATCCAGATTCCTGATCTCAAAAGAAACATTAAGACCTATTATTGGACATATTTTACTCAACCATTTATAAGGAAATGGAGTAGGAGAAATCTTTTTTTCAAACATGTTTTAGGGGCACCTGGGTGGCTCAGTTGGTTAGGCAATCTGCCTTTGGCTCAGGTCCTGATCTCAGGGTCCTGGGATTGAGTCTTGTGTCAGGTTCTCCACTCAGTGAGGAGTCTGCTTTTCCCCCGACTTGTGTTCTCTCACTTTCTCTCTCTCCCTCAAGTAAATAAAAATCTTTAAAAAAAAAAAAAAATTTCCATATTTATGACAAACCATTATGTGAAAAAAGCTTTCCAAATAGTTATTTATGTTTGACTCTGAAATGTCAAATGCTGAGGGAGGAAAGCGTCTGGACATTTAACAAAAACTTAAGGATGACCCACTGGGCTGACACAAGCATGTGCCAGATGGCTTTGTTGGCAGCAATCCAAAGTCATTAATTATAATCATTCTGTGTATTTACATGTTCTTTTATTTTCATACTCCCCTTCAAAACATGTTAGGGTGGAAACCTTTACAAACTAAATACACAAAAGTCACTACAATAAAAGGAAAAAAAAACCTATTGATGAATTAACTCATCCACTTAAGAGACCCGAGCAGAACACTGTTTCTATATAATGCTTGATACAGATGCAGTTTATCCCACAAACACACCATCCAGAATGTACTATATGATGATGTAAGCATGTCAGCAATTCCAGCTGCAATGAAGACCAGGCTGCAACTAATCACAGTTGATCAGAAGAGCAACAGGATACTCAGTATTTCAAATTATTACCAACTAATTACTGTTAACATAGTAAAATATTATTAATCAACAAATAAAAAGAAATAATTGATATTTTATTAGATAGAATAATAGAACAAATCATATCCATTGACAAAATTTCTAAAATTCATGAAAACAAGCTGTTTATAAAGCACAAATTTTTAAACTGTATTTATGTATAAAGTATTAAATTCTGATAATTTAAAAAATAAATAAATAAATTCTGATAATTTAAATGAACACTCGTTTCCAATTTCAGCCACTGACTGACTTCTAGCCACAAAATCATAAAAATGAATATTTCTGTATATTCATGACTGTCAGGCCAAATTGTTTTCTCTTTTGTAGTCTAACATACCAAAGGGAAATACAGACAAGGACTTTGCTAATATTTTCTAACAATAACAATTTCTATAAATGCAATTCAAAAATGGAAGACTAGGGCAGCCTGGGTGGCTCAGTGTTTTAGTGCCGCCTTCGGCCCAGGGCGTGATCCTGAAGACCTGGGATCGAGTCCCACGTCGGGCTCCCTGCATGGAGCCTGCTTCTTCCTCTGCCTGTGTCTCTGCCCACCGCCCCCTCTCTCTCTGGGTCTCTCATGAATAAATAAAATCTTTAAAAAAAAAAAAAAGGAAGACTGGGTAAGTTTCTGAGAACACTAAGCAGAAACAAATAGGAGGCTAATAATTTTTAAAAATTTTCATTCTAGGGACACTTGGGTGGCTCAGTCAGTTGAGCATCTGCCTTCAGCTCAGGTCATGATCTCAGAGTCCTGGGATCGAGTCCCGTATTGGGCTCCCTGCTCAGTGGGGAGTCGGCTCTCCCTCTCCCTCTGCACCTCCCCCCTGCTGGTTTTCTCTCTCTCTCTCTCTCTCTCTCTCTCCCTCTCTCCTCTCTCTCTCTCAAATAAATAATTTCTTTTTTTTAATTTTCACTCCAGTCAAAGAGCATTTCCTTGTAAAATACAGATACTAGGATATTGTTACTGGAGAGGAAGCCTAAGTAAGACCTTCTTCTTGGTAGTTTCTCAAACACTTTAACAGGAAAACTGTAAGCTTGATTACTGGAAGAATGATGTATTACCGTCACTTTTAACTATCATAAGGAACAAAAACCTTCTTCTGAACTTAAGTAAAAATAAAGGGACCAATTTTTTCCACATTTCTCAACTTAAAACCCTTTGAATACCTATTCTTTAATTACTCCAGTTAACGAGATGCACATATAAATAGTGGGGGTTTTTTAAAGATTTTTTTATTTATTTATTCATAGAGACAGAGAGAGAGAGAGAGGCAGAGACACAGGCAGAGGGAGAAGCAGGCTCCACGCAGGGGGGCCTGATGTGGGACTCGATCTCGGGTCTCCAGGATCACACCCCGGGCTGAAGGTGGTGCTAAACCACTGCGCCACCAGGGCTGCCCTATAAATACTGTTTAAAGTCTTCAACAGGGATCCCTGGTGGCTCAGCGGTTTGGCGCCTGCCTTTGACCCAGGGCGTGATCCTGGAGTCCCGGGATCAAGTCCTGCATTGGGCTCCTTGCAGGGAGCCTGCTTCTCCCTCTGCCTGTGTCTCTGCCCCTCTCTCTATCAAGAATAAATAAATAAAATCTTAAAAATAAATAAATAAATAAATAAAATAAATAAAGTCTTCAACAACATGCATATTATGGGACAAAGGTTTGTGGATTTTTTTTTTCTTATTCTAGTAAAAGACCATCTGCTTTAGAAACCATCTGCTTTCCAGCTTCAGGTACTCCATCTACAAAGCCCCAGTCACCTCTGAAGGCCCCATTCACCATGGGATCTCCAACCTGCATTGGGTGAGGGGACAGGCTTAAGCTTAAGCAGCTCAGCAGGTGCATGCTGAAGCTATGGGACCACACTACAGTGAGCGGGCCCAGTCCGTGGCCTCCCACAGGGGCCGCAGTATAATGGATGCACAAGGCGGAGAAGTAACAGAAAGTAAACAATGGGAGTTCTTTTTTTTTTTAATTGGAGTTTAATTTCCCAACATATAGCATATCACCCAGTGCTCATCCCATCAAATGCCCCCCTCAGTGCCCATCGCCCAGTTACCCCCACCCCCCGCCCACCTCCCTTTCGACCACCCCTTGTTCGTTTCCCAGAGTTAGGAGTCTCTCATGTTCTGTAACCTTCTCTGATATTTCCCACTCATTTTCTCTCCTTTCCCCTTTATTCCCTTTCACTATTTTTTATATTCCAACAATGGGAGTTCTAAGGGAGAAGATCCTTGGAGTACAAGCAAGGCGCCCACAACAGTGCAGGGTCAGGCTTCCCCACACCGGGGGAAACAGTTTTCACTTGTCCATGGAAAAAAGAAGAAAAAAAAAGAGACAATGAACTATATTTTACAAGTAGCTATATCTGTTCATTTTTAAAGGCTATCCTTACTCAGAGTATATACTTCCTATGTTTTTGGTATTAAATTTTTCTTTCTTTTACAAATGATTAAGTTGGAAGATGGCAGTTCTGGACGTTATCTATTTTAAATGTCCTGATTTATTGTAGAATTTTACTAAGTCTTAGCTAGTCTGATCGTCCATCTCCTCAGTAGCCGAACTCTCCCTCGTATGTACATTCACACCCATGTCTTCTCCACAGCCACTGCCATCATCCTGATTTGACCCTTCTTCATCTCTGGTCTAGACTATGCACAACATTCCAGCCACTCCTCCACCCTATCCTCTGCACGGTGCTACCTACACGATGATACTAGGTTCGTCTTCCTGTAACACCACTTTGACGATGACAGTCCGACAAGTCAAAGTGCTGTCCCACAATGCCTAGAGGATCAAGTCCAAATTTCCCATCTTGGTCTCCCAATGCAAACCACCCTACCTTGCCCACCTCTTCCAGTGCCCCCCACATGGACACATACCCCATGACAGCCCCTCCTGTCCTCTGAATCCTCTGCATGATGCTATGTCTCAGCCTAACCTCAGGCTCCCCTACTAGAACCTCGTGGTCTTTAGATAAAGACCTGAACCCTGCCCCATCTAAAACATTTACCTCAAAACTCACTTAGTAACAACAGCTACTATGTGCCAGACACTGATCTAAGTGATTCAAACATGTACTTATTAACTTAATCCTCACAACATAATGGTAAGCAGCAGCATCCTCATTTTATAGATTAGGAGTCTGTAGCATGTCACACAACTTCAGGTCACACAGCCATAAGTGCCCGTTGAGCCTCTACCACAGGCTGTGTGACTGCAGATCCTCCCCAATCACCCTGCTACCCTCCCCACTCATTCCAAGACTCTTTCCTTTATTATCCCAAGAGAAAGTAACCTTTCCCTCTGAATCCCTGGACATGTAAGCTAATTCCAGTCTACATCACTAATGCTATCACCACAACTCCCAAACTCTGTGCTGAAAATAAACAGGAAATAAAAGAAACTAAATCTTGCCCCAAAGGGGTTATATTCCAGGTTTACTAAAGGTTTGCTAGTATCCTGGTTAGAGAAAAATTAACTTGGAAGGGAGTCAGTAAGAGAGGAGTGACATCCAAAGGGAATCCATCCAAAGAGTCCTGCGTCCACAGGCTCACCTATACTGCTCCTGCTCATACAGGTCAGCCACGATGGTCAGCAGGCGGCTGATGAAGGACTCATTGCTGTTCTCCTTGTTTGCCTGCGCAGCCAAGAGAGTGCATCTCTTCTCCGTCTCTGCCAGTTTCTTCTGCAGCTTGACATACTCCTGTCGGAGAAGCATCAAGTGCTTCTCCAACTTGGCCACCTCCTCTGTGAGGGAAACAAAGAATCATGTTTATTGTGGCACATGTGAAGCAGACAGCATTCACCAATTCCTCACCCCACAGACAGGACCGCTAGCAAAATATCTACTTCTTAGCAATACTGACTGAGGACCCATAATGGCTTTGTTTACAGGTGCCACCGCATTAGTGGGCCAGAAAGACCCTATGGTTCAGGGATTTCTCTACTCAGTTTCTCTGAAGCTCAATATTCAATAAATGACAAGAAACAAACACACTTAAGATGCTAACAGGTACCTGCCCTGCAAATCCTTTATCATCAAGCCAGGAGTCTCAAAGAAAGATTATCAAAATCACCTAGGACTTTTTTTTTCCCAATCACTAGTAGTGAAAATTGATTCTTATATGTCATATGTGAACTCTTTCAGGCAAGCTTCAAAACAACCCCATGTAGTTGGCACAATCACCAGCCACTCCACAGGTGAGGATGCTATAGTCCTGTGGCTGCTGAGACATGGGGCTGGGCTAAAAGCCCATACATTCTCACACCAGGGCCTGTGGTTTATTACTCACTATTCCACGCCACCTGACCTCCCCTCCTTCAGGAAAGAAGCAGAGCAGTCAATAATGGTTCAGATGAAAGCAGGTCACATCCACAGGCATGCTGAGGCGGATTAAAAAGGTTGAGAACTACTATATTTGATTCTTAAACTCAACAAACATTTACTGAGCACCTACTAGGTCCCAGACACTGCACATTGGTAAGCAAATTCAGATGTATTTGTCCTCAGAGCTTTCAGTTTGCTGAGGAAACTTTTATGATTACAATAACACTGCTAACAATCAAACGCAGAAATACAACTCTAGGAGCACTAGAAGGAAAGCACAGAAGTAGAGAACTAGTAATAAATTTAACTTAGGACACCAGGGAAGACTTCCCTGAGGAAGTACACGGTGAAGAAACTCCCCTTCTCCTTCTCCGTTACCTGGGATCCAAAGTCTTGATGGACTCAGGGCACGATGTTAATCAGTACCTCTACAGATCCAGACCTCTAACCATGGAAATAGAGAGCTCCGGGCCTTGGCCCCTCCCCCTTCTACCCCTCACAAGACACTGCCGTCAAGCCCATCTTGCATGCAACCTGCCTCATTCTCAGTGTCTTGAGCAAAGTGAGCTACTGCTAACAACTCTGGCCACAATTCCTCCCGCCCACCCTGTGCTCCCTCAGGGTAAGCATCTTCCACCTACCCAAGTGTGCAATCCCTCCACCTAGGCCCCAATCCCATCACTCTGCGCAGGTCCTCTGCTTTAGCATCAACCACCCTTCTAGCAGCTTCAATCTCTTTCAACTGGGTTGAAAAGAGCACACATAAACCTGTTCAGGACTCTAGCAAAACAAAACCCTCCTTCCACAGCACATCTGCCCACCACTACCCTTCCATACACCACCTCCTGACCCCTACTCCCCAGCCACTCCCCCCTCTGTCCCCGCCATTCCCTTGAAACTCCTCAACAATGACCTAATAGCCAAATCCAACAGACACTTGCCATGGTTCTTCTCCTGGACCTACCAAGCAGCATATGACAATTTTATTCCCTTCTTTCAGCAACCACAATGTTACCCTCTTTCCAATTCCGATTCTGTCTTTCCCATGCTTCTCTGCATCCCTCTCACCACTGACCACTGATACTCTCCAGGGTTATACCCCTGGCCCTCTTCTCAACTGTAGGTATTCCCAAGGGAGCTCCACCAGGTCAGGTTCTGCAGCTGATGCCACAATCTAAGTGCCAATGATCCACGGACCCATTTCTGTAGTCCAGACTTTTCTTAGCCTCATCTATCTGCCTAAAAGACACTGCTGTCCAGTGGCCCACAGGCACCTCAAGTTCACTACACCCAGGACAGAAGTTTAGGCAAATTTGCTCCACCTTTGTATGGTCCCTATACTAATAAATGACACCACTGTCCACCCCAGTTATGTAAAGGGGCAATGTGGGAATAATCTTAAAATATCTCCCTCTCACTCGCATGGCCCCAACCCTACAGAAATCAACTTTCCCACTTAAACATCTCTGGGAATCCTTCCTGTCTGCTGTATCCCCATCTCCACTATGACTTAATTCAGGCCCTCAGTCATTGTATCTGATCCCCAATGTGAAAGGATTCACATCTACATCTCAGAGCCTACCACAGGGCCTGACACACAAAGGTTCACTAAATATTTGTACAATCCAGTTTCATAAAAGAGGATTCCTTTCCCCTCCTCATCTTCATCCCTCCCCTACCTGCAACCCAATTGCTGTTCTTTATAAATATGCAAACAATCAAAAATTGGTTCAAAACCACAAGAATTATTAAATAAACTAAGTGTGGTACTTGATTGTGAAGTTATGCAACAAATGTTTTCAAAGAAATATGTAACACTATACATGCATATTCAAAGATAAATATTAACAGAAAAAAGCAGGCACTGAAACTATACTCTATAATTCCAATTTTATTATAAATATTCACATGTCTGAGAAATAAAAAGACAAATCAGACAAAATATTAGCAGGTCTCATGGGGGAATTATTACTGCACTTCTCTGCACATTTCAGGTACTCTAAACAAATGTTCTGCTTTCATAATTAGAAAGCAGTATTTTTTCAGACAGGAAAAAAGAAAACAAGATTTAAGAGAAATACTAATAGACTGTTTTGGGGTTTTTTAAGTTTGTTTGTTTGTTTGTTTATTCGTTTATTCATTTATTCATTTATGTATTTGACAGGGAGAAAAAGCATGAGTGGGGGCAGGGGGCAGAGGGAGAAGCAGACTCCCCACTGAGCAGGGAGCCCGATGTGGGGCTCGATTCCAGGACCCTGAGATCATGACCTGAGCCGAAGGTAGACACTGAACTGACTGAGCCACCCAGATGCCCCGATATTTAAATTTAAATCTATGTGCACTTTTAAAGCAAATATATTGTTTTATACACATTTTAAAGATTATGGAAAACAAAGACAAATAATTTTCTAATACCCAAGTAGAAGGGTTTTCAGAGGTCACAAAACTTTCTCAAGGGAGGAACCTAGGACCACATTTTTTAGTTCAACTCCCAGATAATGCCAAACCCGTGACCACCCCTGGCCTCTCAGGCTCTGCAGGATGATGTTACCCCCAGGCTGTGCTGCATAAGAATCACTCAGGCTGTTGAGGAGATCTGGGGTGGGGTTGGGGAAAGTGTACTTTTAAAACAGCTCCCCCCCTGGGGGGGGGGGCACCTGGGTGGCTCAGCAGTTGAGCATCTTGCCTTTGGCTCAGGGAGTGGTCCCAGGGTCCTGGGATCAAGTCCCACATTGGGCTCCCTGCAGGGAGCCTGCTTCTCCCTCTGCAGTGTCTCTGCCTCTCTGTCTCTCATGAATAAATAAATCAAATGTTTTAAAAAATAAAAACGGCTGACAGCCCTGGAGGAAGAGTTCAGCAGCCAGCACACACCTCCTCAAATCACGAGCAGGGAAATGGCTCTGGGAACTTATGTGAAGACAGAAGACCCACTGAATTGCATTTTTGGTTCATTCGCTGATTTGTTGGAAGATTTCCACTCTGAAGAAGACAAGTGCATAATCCAGTCACATTCATTAAGAATGTAGAGCCAATGACAAAGATGACCATCACGGCACACGGGTTTGTTTATAAAGCTACAGGGGAATGGAAAAGACAGCACTCTGCCGGGGATACAACCAGACCCTGAAGCCACGTGGCTTACACGAGAACAAGGGAAAACGTCCCAAGAGAGGGGTGTTTTACTTCAAATGATTTAAATAAAGCCTGGTAAGAATCTGTAGCATACTGAGTCCAGAAAATATAAGTAACAGGCTTCAGTATTTTACTTTCTTGGTCAGATTCTCCCTTTAAACTAGTATCAGTCAACAGGTCTGTAGAAAACATAGTACTCAGAATATGAGAAATACAAATAATTAGCAGGCAAGGCCCAGCCTCATTATCAAGAGCTCACTGACAAACACGCCTGCCACTCCTGCCTCTGCCTAAGCCAAATGAAAAGGATGGCCAGAGGACACCTCAACTTGCTAGTTCTATCTGCTGGTTATACTTACATCCCACTTGCCTGAGAGACAGGGCCAGCCTGCAGCTACAGACCGCTGATGCTTCTTCCACAAAGCAAACTGAACCCTTTCTCCTCGGTTCCCATCACACCACATTCTAGCCAACCTAAGTATTATGCTCCTCAAGAGCTCCAACCCACAACTGTGCATTTCCATTTCACTTAAACTATGCATCTTCAAGTATTTATGAAGCACCTACCATGGACTAAGCATTACAGATTAGGAATTGCCTCTTGGAGAGGTTTTTAAAAAGATGGTCTAGCTCACACCTCTTGCAAACACTGGCACCAATGTAGTACCTACAAGGCGCTCACAAACAAGAAGGGTGAAACAAAACTAACAGGCACAAGGTATCTGGATACTGAGTTATGAAGACATTTGCCTTGGAGAATAGAAAGTCACTGATTCCTTTAACCCTTAAAATTAGGAGGGCATAAAAGTTGTTTCAAGGAATCCCAGTAAATGTCTTTGGCTATCAGTTATCCACACATAATTCCAAAATCTACAGCAACAGCCCTAATCTCTCTCCAGAATTGCTGACACAAAATTCTAGCTGCCTGGACCTATAAAGATTATCATCAGAGAAGAGGCAAGATAAAAGAAGGCTTCAGGGTGACTTAGGGCTCTTATCGCAAAATCACAGATGCTCCCCTGCCCAGCATCCTTGCCGAACAGTGATACCACCATCATCACACCATTTCTTATATCATGGAGAAAGCAAGTCTGCTTGCAAACAACAAAAGAGTGTCCTTGAAGTGCGATCAAACTGTTAAGAGTTTATATAGGAAAAAAGCATACAGTTACCATTCTGAGCAGTAGCGGAGAGAGGACCTACAGCACAGAGCAGGGGGAAAGGCACAGACTCTGGACCAAGACTAAGTGGGATCAGACCCTGGCCCCACACTTTCTATTGGGGACACCTAAGCCAAATGCCTCATTCTTATCTGTAAATGTGTTGTGACCTTAGAAGACCTGCCCTGCGATGTATGGTCAGTGAATGTTTGCTACTACCACAACCCTTAGAAAGGCAACACAGTCTCATTCCCAGTGGCATTAATCTGGAGCCTCACTAGACTGAGCTGGAACCCAACCTGCCCACTAACTAGCCATGGGACCTCAGGCAGTCACTGCTCTCTGTGAGGAAATGGGAATAAAAGCCGTATCTCAGAGTTTTGTCAAGGACGAATTAAGTCACGTTAAATCATTTAGAGCAGTGTCTGGTTTAAAGGGTTACTATCTACTTCTTCATTAAGTGGCTCGTTTCTTTTTTTTTTTTTTTTTTTTTTTTATGATAGGCACACAGTGAGAGAGAGAGAGGCAGAGACACAGGCAGAGGGAGAAGCAGGCTCCATGCACCGGGAGCTTGACGTGGGACTCGATCCCGGGTCTCCAGGATCGCGCCCTGGGCCAAAGGCAGGCGCCAAACCGCTGCGCTACCCAGGGATCCCAAGTGGCTCGTTTCAACTGATGTTCCCTCCTCTTCCTCCAATTTTCCTTTAGAAAAATAAGCATGGAAATTTACATAACATAGAAAACCTATCATTTCCCCAAAAGGGCTGATAAATATCAGTGAGGACTGTCAGCAGCCTGCATTATAATTTTACCATGTTTCTGCCCAGATAGTAAACACCCACATGCTCTTCACCAACAGCAATCTGAGGTCAGACATCATCGTGAGGAGCTTTCTGACAGTTCATGAGTCTTGACTTAACCAAAAATGCTTAAGACTCAAATATCTGCATTCGCAATGAATAGCCTAACATAATTCTACATATATTTAATCAGCAAGTCATGGGACAGTCAGAGAAGGAACCAGCAGTGGTCTGTACAAGATTCTTCCTTCTAAGTCAGGACTGGGCAAACTAACTCGGTGAAGGGCCAGACTGGACTATTTCAGGCTCTGTGGGCCACACAGTCTATGGCAACTACTCAACTCTGCCACTGTAATGCAAAAGCACAAATGAATAAGCAGGGCTGTTCTCCCCCAAAATTTGTTTACAGACACTGAAAACTGAATTTCATCCACTTTTCACATACCATGAGATATAGTCTTCTTTTGATTTTTTTCTTCAATCATTAAAAAAAATAAAACATATTTACTTATTTATTCTTAGTTCAAGGGCTGTACAAAAGTAAGTCTCAGGTCAGATTTGGCAAACAGGCCAGAGTTACCAACCCCCGCTCTAGGTGATTTTTAAAGAATTAGTCTATCAAAATAATGCCCAGAGCCAATTATGAAAAGAAAAGAAAGCATCTAGTCTGACTACCTACAAGGTTGAGACTTACAACTCACGTTGCTCTAAACTTTGTTTCCTGATGCCTCATGCACACTCATACTTGACTGTAACTTCCCTGTAAATGGCTCCAAATCTTAAAAGCCTCTCATGGAGGATAACCTACAAGTACCACAAACTCATCAAGCCCCAAATCAAAGTTCTTCAAATCAAACTCCTCTTGCTACTTCCATTTCAACTGTTACCCAGATTTAAAAGCCCTATGAATAAATTATGATAATCCACTTACAAGAATATAGTATATAAACTACTTAGGAATGAATACATTTAACAAAAAATATGCAAGACCTGCACACTGAAAACCATAAAACATTGCTGACAGAAATTTTAAAAACTCAGGGACGCCTGAGTGGCTCAGTGGTTAAGCATCTGCATTCGGCTCAGGGCGCGACCCAGGGGTCCTGGGATCGAGTCCCGTATCAGGCTCCCCACATGGAGCCTTGCTTCTCCCTCTGTCTGTGTCTCTGCCTCTCTCTCATGAATAAATAAAATCTTTAAAAATATAAAAAATAAAAAATGAATAAAAACGTAAATAAATGGAGAGTTATCCTATGGTCTTGTAACAGAAGGCTCAGTGTTATTAAGATGTCAATTCTGGGGGAGGGGGGGCAATCTGGGTGGCTGAGCATCTGACTCTCGATTTCAGCTCAGATCATGATCTCAGGCTCCTAGGATCAGCACTCAGTAGGGAATCTGCTTGAGATCCTCCCTCTCCCTCTGCCTCACCCCCATGCAAGCACTCTCTCAAATGAATAAATTTATCTTTTAAAAAAAATGTCAATTTTCCCCAAATTGATCCATGATTCAACATCATCCCAATAAAATTTCAGCAGATTTTTTTTTTTTTTGGTATAACTTAACAAGACCATTCTACAACTTCTATGGAAATGAAAAGTACCTAGAACAGCCAAAACAACTGAGGGGAGGAGTGGGTAAGAAACATGCAGCACTTCCATGACTTGATTTCAAAACTTCAATAACCAGGACAATGTCATATCAGCATCAGGATAGACATTGAGAGCAGCAGATGGCCTGGAACCCAGACGCGGACCTGCACATATACAGCCAGGTGAGGTGGTTTGACAACCATGCCAAGGCACTTCAATGAGGACCGGACAATGGGACTGGAACAACTGAGTATCCATATAGAGCAAGAAAACCCCAACTCACACACCACTCTATGGAAAAGTTGACTCATCTAAACATAAAGATTAAAACTATAAAACTTCTAGACTAAAAAATAGGAAAAAAAAGAGATGAGGCACAGATTTCTTAAATGGATAAAAAGAATCAATTAGAGAAAAAATTGGATAAACTAGACATTATAAATTTCAAAAGTTGTTCTTTAAACACATAAGAAAATGAACAGGCAAGCCACAGACAAGGAAAAACTATCTGATAAGAGTATTTCCAACAAAGGACATGTTATTAGACTATATTAAGAACTCTTAAAACTCACGATAATAAGACAACTCAATAAAAAGTGGCCACAAATTTGAACACTTCACCAAAGAAGATAAATGCATGACAAGTATACAAGTAAAAAGATGCGTATCATTAGTTATTAAAGAAATACAAATTAAAACCACACTGATGGCCACTGCACACCTACTAGATGGCTAAAAGGAAAGTGCTGGCAAAGATGTAGAGGTGAGAATACAGAACAGCACAGCCACTTTGGAGAGAGTCCGACAGTTTCTCCAGAAGTTAATCATACACTTGCCTTGTGACCCAGCAGTTCTACCACCAGGTATTGAGGTAAGAAAAATGAAAACATGTCTGTACAAACAGGAAACAACTCAAAGGTCTAGCTGGTGAATGGACACAAATGGTAGTAATGTAATGAAACACTACTCCCAGGTAAAAAAAAAAATAGACTACTGATACATGAACATACTCCCTCAAAAGTAACATGCTGAGTTCAAGAAGCCAGACACAAAAGACTACACACTACATAATTCCATTTGAAAAAGGGAAATCGGGATCCCTGGGTGGCGCAGTGGTTTAGCGCCTGCCTCTGGCCCAGGGCACGATCCTGGAGACCCGGGATCGAATCCCACGTCGGGCTCCTGGTGCATGGAGCCTGCTTCTCCCTCTGCCTGTGTTTCTGCCTCTCTCTCTCTCTCTGTGTGTGACTATCATAAATAAATAAAAAATTAAAAAAAAAGAAAACAGCTTTAAAAAAAAAAAAAAGAAAAAGGGAAATCACATCACAGAAAGCAGATCAATGGTTGTAGAGGCCCAGAAATGGAACTGATGCAGAGGCCCAGAAATGGAGTTCCCCTGAACTCCTTAAGATTATAGAAATGTTCTAGATCATGACTGCAGTGTACCTACACTACTGTAAATGTCAACTGACAAGTTAAAAACGGTGAATTTTACTGTTCGTCAATTATGCCTCGATAAAACTAACAACACAGTCCCTCTGGGATGCACCTTGACATCTTTCTCTTTCTGAACACCATCACACCAACATTTTCTCAAAGCTATACATCATTCATTCACATGCTCCTATCATCCTTCTCTCATACTTCCCTTGTCGTTGTACTCCACACACACATCCCTGATTGATTTTTTTAAAACACAGCTTCACTGAGCCACTTTCAGCTGGTTCTCCACTGTCTACAAAAGTACAAGCTTCCTACTGAGGTGTTGTGGCTCGTCTAAGAAGTTTGTTGAGGGCCGGAAACGTCTTAATTATCTTTGTAGTCCACTGACAGTACTTTGAACTGTGTGGCATGTTCTCTGAGCATTCAGAAACTGCACATAAACAGAAGAATTTTAGAAATCTTACGACTTAGTAGATCAAATTTCATGACGCTGCCTACTATGGTAGGTGGAAAACCGTCTCCATCGATGTCCATGCCCTAATCCTGGCACCTGTGAATGTTACCTTTCTATGGCAATGGCAAGGGGCGGGTGGTCTGCAGACCTGACTGATGAAATTGAAGAGCTGAGATGGGCAGGCCCCACGAATAATTACATATGTCCTTACGAGGAGGAGCAGAAGAAGCTCTGACAGAGGAAAGGCCATATGAAGACAAAAGAGAGAAATGGAGATGCTAGCCTTGACGATTGACAAGCTAAGGAATGCCAGCAGCCCTGGAAGCGGAAGGAAGAAAGAAAGGAACACATTCTCTCCCAGAGGGAGAGTATGGCCTGGGTGACACTCTCCTTTCAGCCTAGTGACACTGATTTTAGACTTCTGGCCTCCAGAACCATGAGGAATACAATTGTTGTTTTAAGTCCCCCCCCCCCCCCCCAGTTTGGGGAAACGTGTTACATCAGCCCTAGGAAACTAATACATTTACCCTTACCAAAAAAAAAGATTATGCACAGTAAAAAATTCTAAAGCCCTAGCAGCTTCTTGCTGGATTAGGGTCAACAGCAAAGTTTTACACAGTACATAAAATGTACAGTTTTGTAACACTTTGCAATAGAAAGAGGAATTAATATTTATGTTTCCTATAGCAGTTAATTCTCTCATATTCTAACCAGTGTATTCCAAACAGTACAAACAAAATTCACTTCAATTCAACGGATTGTCTAAAATTATACAATTAGCAGGAGACTAACCTAAGATTCAAGATCTCAAGCCAAAGCCCTTGCTCATCCCACTGTACCACGCTGCCTAATTTCAGCTCCAATATCAGGACAGCAAAAAACATGTATTGTTAATTCATTAACCAGGAATTAAATGTGTTCTTCCCATTCCCCATCCTAAATGCAATTTCTACGTCCCTCTGCTTACTCTGATTCTAACCCAAACTGTACTCATCAAGTCTTTTTAGATTAACAATATCTTGCTGTTTCCTTTCTTCACAATTCTCTAGTCCTAATTCCAGTGCCAATTTTACCAGTGAGTTAGGGTTATTTGTACAATTCTTTACTGACTAAATGACATTATTCCTACTCTGCTTTAACCATGTCCATGAGATAAAAGAAAAAATAATTGTAAAAGCTATGATAACATTCTATTTTGAGAGACGCCAGGGTGGCTCAGCAGTTGAGCGTCTGCCTTTGACTTGGGGTGTGGTCCTGGGGTCGAGTCCCACATTGGGCTTCCTGCATAGGGCCTGTTTCTCCCTCTGCCTGGGTCTCTGCCTCTCTCTGGGTCTCTCATGAATAAATAAATAAAATATATTTTTTTAAATCCTATTTTGAGGGATCCCTGGGTGGCGCAGAGGCTTGGCACCTGCCTTTGGCCCAGGGCGCGATCCTGGAGACCCGGGATCGAATCCCACGTCGGGCTCCCTGCATGGAGCCTGCTTCTGTCTCTGCCTCTCTCTCTCTCTCTCTCTCTCTCTGTGACTATCGTAAATAAATAAATAAAAGTTTAAAAAAAAATCCTATTTTGGGGATCCCTGGGTGGCGCAGCGGTTTGGCGCCTGCCTTTGGCCCAGGGCTGATCCTGGAGACCCGGGATCGAATCCCACATCGGGCTCCCGGCATGGAGCCTGCTTCTCCCTCTGCCTGTGTCTCTGCCTCTCTCTCTCTCTCTGTGACTATTATAAATAATAAATAAAAATTTAAAAAAAAAAAATCCTATTTTGAAAAAAAAAAATCCTATGTTGAGAGCTATAAGAATACCTGTTGTTTCAGGCATATATTAGGGTCTTCCACAATAACAGTATTTCATTAAAATATCAACTTCTCAGAACCTATCTTCCTTACCAGCAACAGAACAGATAAAAGCTCCTCCCCAGTGATGAATTACTACCACTATGATTTTTCTAAACCCCTCCCAGGGCAGAAGGAAATTTTCCTTCACAGGGGTTCATATCTATTCATTAATCAAGAGTGCTAACTGTAGAACAATCATGCAACAGAGAATATGAAGTAAGAATTACAAAGTAATTTACTTTTGAGAACTCAGGTTAACAACATGGCCTCCTGGAAAGGAAAAGGGGAAGAGGCAGTTAGTACCATCTGGAACACGCAAAGGATCAGTCAGGGCCACAGGACCCTGCCAGTCTGCACCCGCCTGCTTCTCTCTCTCACACACACCATTTGGATATTACTAAAAATATGATGGTGCTAAGAAATAATTCATATCTTGACTTTATACACTTTTTAAAAATTCTAGCAATTGTAACTGTCTTGATGCTTTCACAAAGTACAAAAGCCATCGTTTAACCAACGCCTGCTTTAAAAAATCCTTTTACTTTAGTTACAGATAAAACTTAACTACCCAGGACTCCTTTGTTAGATAAGAAATAGTACCTTATTTCATGTATATCTATATAAACATAGATACACATATATACATAAACATATCTGTTTAAAAAACTGATTCAGTAAAACCATGTTTTATTCAATAATTACTCAGTTTGAAGAAAATGTTTTATGGGCTATGTTGCTCTTCCCTGAGGTGAGTGATGCATAAATCCAGGTTTTTAAAAGTTCCCCAGATGATTCCAATGTGCAGGGTTCTCTGTGTGAAGAGCCGCTCGTCTGAATCAATGGAAAGGCAGCAGACAGAAAGGAACGCGTGTGAGAGCTTCACGGGACCCACAGGTTTGGCGATGGAATGTAGGTCACCTACTTCAGAGTGTGGCTGGACAATATCCGTGACTATAAAACACAATACGCATGCTTTTCTGAGAAACTGTGACTCCCCGTCTGTCCACAGACCCGTCAAGTCTAAGACTGTGTCTTGCTCACTCTGTCACGCCTGGCACAGCAGCTTGCACCTAACAGAAATGAAATACACCTTCCTGAATGTAACCCAGCTCTGTGAAATATCATCTACACATCATGCAGTCTCATCTACTTGTCAGTGGCATGACACACAGCCTTCAAAACCTCACTCTGTGGAGCCCTGGTCATGGGGTGGCTTCATAAGAGATATGCAATAAATATTAGTTACCTAGCTAATTTTCACCCAAATGCCAGTCGGACCGGAAATGCTTCTCATTGCCTGCTAAGAGACAAGCATTGGACACGGCAAAGTATGTCCAAAACAGAGGTCAAGATATTTGCTCCCGAATCTGTTCCTCCTCCTAACAGCCGTTCTCTGAGTCATCCAGACCCAGAAGCCTTGAATCATCTTTGATATCTCTCTTGTCAACATAAAAACAGGCTTCGAAAGTCGTGTCTTTTATACCTTCTGTAAGTCTCACTCGTATCAGCCCCAATGCTCCTTACCAAAGAACTCCTCACCAACTGTGACGGCCTCATCCCAGATCCATCGTCTACCCTGTAGACATGCCCACGTGCCTCCAACGACTCTAGTCATGTCACTACCTTGGCTGATATCACTCAGGAGCCTCACTCCATGGCCTACAGAGTAAAATCCAAATGCTTAACCCATCCTTCATAATCTGCCTCATATCCCACTACTCCTTCCACCAAGAAGAGTGACCTCTTCCCACTCCCATTTCTCCATGTCCAAAAGAGGTCTATTTTCCACATTACATCTCAAACACTATCTCCTGCAGCAAAGGCCTTCCCTCACCACCCAAAACAAACCCCCTTACCACTTTCCTACAAAGCCTCTTCCCATCTGAATTTTCAGTTAACTCCTAGCATCTTCACCTTCTCCTTTACAATACAGTTTCTTACACACATGCATTTCACCTCCCCTCACAGACTGCAGAGTTCTCTGTGAAGAAGCTCTAGGTCTGGCTACTCTGCTTTAACTACCACTGCTTCTCCCTCCTCCTACTCCATGCTCATCCCATCCTCTACCCACAGGGCCTTACGAGGTAGAATTCAAAAAATACCCCAGATCCTTGGCCTACTCCAATTCAACAAGAGAAAGACTGACACAGGAATTTCTCATTTTGTTGGGCATGATGTAAATAAATCATGATGACGTCTCAACCAGAGCCAACTTGCCTTGCAGGAACCCTGCATCTCTCTTCCACACATCCATAGCCACTGCAGTCAATGGATAAGCTTTCTTTCTTTGTGGGGGCGGAAAAATCCTCAAGGAGAAAGTGAACAGGTACTGCTGGTGACAGAAGTGAACCAAATAAGTCAGTGAGCTGTATGCAGAAACCAAGACTGTTCCAGGCCAAGAGAGCTGCAAGGACAAAGATGGAGAGGTACAAGCACTGGGAATGTACAAAGAACAAGGAAGTTAGTGGTGAGAGCATGGCAATGAGAAGTAGGAAATAGTGTTGCAGGGCCAGACCCTGTTGGGAGTTGCAGGGCACTGGAAGGCTTTGTAATATATTTTAAGATCACGGAGAGCCATGAGTGGAGAGTGGGGTATGCAGGGGTAGGCATACTGAGAAGAGTGAAAGAGACATGATCTGATTTTATGTTTTATTTATTTATTTATTTAAGATTTTATTTATTTGTTCATGAGAGATATACACAGAGAGAGAGAGGCAGAGACACAGGCAGAGGGAGAAGCAGGCTCCATGCAGGGAACCCAATGTGGGATTCGATCCCGGGTCTCCAGGATCACGCCCTGGGCTGCAGGCAGCGCTAAACAGCTAGCCACCAGGGCTGCCCTGATTTTATGTTTTAAAGGGAACACTGGAAACTGTAAGAGTAGGCTGTGAGGAAGCAAGATCAAGGAGAAAAAGTAAAACCAGGAAGTCCAAATAGGAAGGACTTTTTTTGACTGATGAAGCAAGTTTATATTAGTAGGATAGCTGCACATGTAGAGTGAAAAGGGAAACTAATATTAGGACAGATTTTAGCTAAATACATCGGTCAAACCAATACCCATGGATGCACAGAAGGGGGAAAAAGGCTGATTACTAGAAGAGTCACAGCGGAATGGAACTGTCCACTCAGCGTCCTCGGGTTCTATTTATACTCCTAGGCACTACTTCCCACAGCTCACACACTCCACCCCCAGACAAACCATTATCAGAAGTTCCCACAGGACAGGCTCACAGATAATCTCATTCTTCCATGACACAGATTTCTATTTGTTTATATTTAAATGAGTATTTCAAAACAAGGGTAGCCAGCTCTGACAAATTCTGACTAAGGCACAAGCAGGACTAAACAGCGCCAAGACTTTCTCCCAACTCTCGCCTTCCTTCCTTCGCGTAACACCTTCGATGCCCTACGCAGATCTTCCTCGTCAAAGTTCTGCAACACTGTTTGCCAAAATCTTAAATCACAACACAGGCCGGAAAACTCAAACACAAATTAAGGTAATAAAAGAGAAGCTGTCAAGTCAGAATCTCAGGCCTGCACTCCCCTCTCCATCATCCCGGGCCAACTTAACCGCGTGGGGACGAAGGACGTTTTGCGGCCTCCCAGGGCTCCCCGGAGGCTCGTGTCGAGGCCCCCGCAGGAACACTCCACTCATCTGTGTGCCCAGCCTGCAGCAGGTCCGCGAGGCGGGAGCCTGACGCCAGGTGGGGCAGTGCGGCCATCCGTACCCCGCAGGACACCCGCAGGCCCCGCTGCACCCCCCTCCCTGCCTCACACACCCCGTCCTGCCCTTCCCGCTGTGCCCAACCACCAGCCATCAACGTCGATGTGACCTGCGATTTATCCCGAGCTGGCTTCGCGCTAGCTTCGCCGCACACCCTCGCCGTCCCTCGTTCCTTTCACTCCTCCCCTGCTTCCCGCCACGCTCAGCCGCGACCCCCGCCCTGACCCCTGCACAAGCCTGCTCCCAAGTCCGGTGCCGACGGGAAAGGCCTGCGAGAGACCCTGGCCGCCCGCGGGGGGCCCGAGGGGGACGGCTCGGTGCAGGCGGAGCTCCCGGCCCACAACACGGCTGGTGAGCAGCCACCGCGCTCGCTGGGCGGGCGAGAGTCCCGGGAGGAGCCCGGCCCGAGCGCGCCACCGCGGGGCGACGGCGACAGCAGCGGGCGCCCCCGGCTCCGGGCCCCCACCCGGACGCCACCTCGCCGCCCGCACACACACGGAGACACGGCCCCGGCTGCGCCCTTCGGCTGCCCGCGGGGCTGCGGCCCCCGCCCGCCCGGGATCCCGCCCGCGGCCGCCGCGGCCCGCGGGGTCACTGGCGCCAGAGGGGCGTCGCCTCAGCACCGCGCCAGGGCTGCCGGCCCGCGCCGCCCGCACGGCCTGGGCAGGACGGCCCGCGAGCCCCGCCGCGCCCCCGCGAGCCCCCCGCCCGGCCGGCCCCCGACGCCCGCGTCGCCCCGCCGGCCCGCCCGCTCCGCCCCGCCCCGCCCGGCGCCTCTCCGCGCGGCCCCGCACACACCCTACCTTCCGCCATGTCGGGCCGGCCCTGCCGCAGTCTCGCGAGAAGTGCGCCGCGCCGCCCGCGCCGCCGGGACGCTGACAGGAGCCCGCGAGTCTCGCGAGAGTCTCGGGGGCGGGCGGGGAGCGAGGCGGTCTCTCCTCCCCTCGCGCCTTCGAGGCCGGACGAGCGGCCCCGGACCCTGTCCGAGCGGGATGCACGCGGCGGCCGCGCAACTGCCAGCACACACCCGGCCGGGGACGGTCCGGAGGGGGTGGAGGTCTCCAGGCGCGTTTGTGACCAGCAGGAAGGGGCTGGGCAGCGGGAGAGGCCACAGGAACTCAGCCGGGGACTCACGGCGCACCCCACGGTGCACCCCACTGCGGAAACCCCCCACAGACCCCACGATGCATCCCACCGGGGACCCCAGCAGGGAGAAGAGGCCATGGCTTAGCCCTTTAAAGCCCACGCAAGTGGATGTGAAGGGCAGAGAGGCATCACATCCCCTGATGACGTCAGCTCGGGGGTTGGGGTCAGGCGGAGCCGGGAGACCTGGGAAGGGACGCTGGGCGCTGGGCGGGGCAGCGGGGCAGCCCCCCCCCCCCCAGGGTGTTCTGTGCACCTGCGCACGGCGACCTCTGAGCAGAAACCCAGCCTAGCTGACAGTGCTGGCCTGGCTTGGGGCCTTCCCGCCACCCCAGCAGCTGAGAGTGCGGGGGCAGACCGCTCAAGCGCAGACCTGGGAGAGGCAGGTGTAAGGCCGTGAGACCCAGGTCCCAGGGAGGTCGAGGGCCGGTGTGGGCCCTGCGTCAGGAGGACACAGCAAAGCCCCTAAGTCCAGGGCAGGGAGTGAAACACACCAGCTGCAGGGGATGAAAAGCCTGAAGTCAGGGATTGGGGTTGAGGTCAGGAAGGAGGGAGACCTGCAAGGCAGCCACATGTGGGAAGCCTCAGGTGCTACTTGGGGTCACTCCTAGGAGCATTACTAGGTGCGTGGAGAAGGAATGTGGGGTTTGGATCATGGAAACAAAGGGTCATGGGGTTCAAGTTCTGAGGAAGAGGGAGGGACTGTGGCAGAGGGGCTCCAGGGAGATGGAAGAAGGGGCGTCACGATGTGTCCACGATGGGACCACGTCTGCGCAGCAGTGGGACAGACAGGGAGAAGGCAGGGCGGCCTGGCACCGGCTGGGCACAGCAGGTGGTCTAGGCTGCATGGGCGGTGCAGATCTCACCGCTGCTGCCTGGCAAGCATGGTGGGAGGTGCGCCCGACAGTGGGCCCCCAGGGTCCTCAGGCCCGCCTTCAACAGCCACAAGTGGCCTGCCTACCTAAGAGTGCCCTACAAACACTTTCTGGTGATGTGCAAGTGTTTAGGAGGAATCATCAGAGCTAATGTCCCCAGCAGCGGGGGGTGCCTGCATACAGCAGGAGCTCGTGGTTGATGAGCCCTGAGCTCTGTGGGCTGGGACCCACAGTCGGGAGGACCAGGATCACGTCTGGCTCAGCAGGTGATGTCCCTGCCAGCTCATGCTGCCCTCTTAGGCTCTGCAGCGGGTTCAGTGTGGAGCGAGATTAGAACCCACGGTGCACCCGAGAGAAGATGGTAGACACCACGGAGCAGCACAGTGCGGGGAGAGACCAACACGTGCCCTTCCCGCGGCCTAGGTGCCCACAGCCAAATGGAAACTCATCGAGGGCTAGAGGGCTCCTGCTCATAGCCTCCGTCAGCAGCAAGCGCACCCCTCTGAGAGGCACCTAACAACCTGACCCTGGGCCTTGTCTTCCCAGTAGACTTACTGGCTCGAAACCCCCGAGCTACGGAGGGGCCTTCTGAGTCCAGCCTGGGACACAGGGCATCTCTCGCACTTGGTGACCTAACTCAACACCCCATGGGCTTCAGGAGTGCTCCCAACCTTAGACGCAACCCGAAATATAGACGTTCGGAAAAACCTGAGCACTAGAACAGAGTTCACTGGAGACCTGGCCCAGGTCTTGCTAGGAGGAAGAGGAGCCTCGCGTGGGGTGGTCCCCACTGGGAACACGAGGTGCAGGAACATAAATGCTGGCTGCCTCTGGGGCACCAGGGAGCAGACTCTTTCTGGGGGAAGAGCGCCACGTCACGGTAAAAAGGGGAGGAGGATCATTGGGCTGGTCCTCCCATGAACAGGGTAGCAGCACCTATATGTGGGCAGGGTTGTGGAGCTAGGTCCCCACCCAAACGTGCTCGCTCTACACTTGCTCTGGAGGATCCCTGTGAGAACAGGACTGTGTCTGTCACAGAGCACACAGGGCATGAGCCTGCCACAAAGCAGAAGCTCAAACAACAGGAGTCTGACTTCTGGGCCACGAGGGATAAAGGAGATGTGAACACATAGCGCCATCACGCTCACTCCTCCCGGGAAGGGAGAAAACTTAAGCACCTTGCTGGAACCTTCTGTGCAGCTCCTGCATCTAGGACGTGTCTGCTTCTTGATTTAGTGGACAGGACTCCAAGCGTTCCCATCATTTTACCACTGCTCTGTGGGGCACGCGGATTCAGAGACAAAACCACAACGGAAACCCTGGCGCTACCCTGGCTGCTATGTCACACACATCTGAGACCAAGCAACTGGTAAGTACCTTCTCCTGGAAGTAATTTGCTCACAAAGTGAATTCCTGTTAGAAAGGCCTGTGTTTGGGCAGCCCCGGCGGCGCAGCAGTTTAGCACCGCCTGCAGCCCGGGGTGTGATCCTGGAGACCTGGGATCAAGTCCCACGTCGGGCTTCCTGCATGGAGCCTGCTTCTTCCTCTGCCCCTCTCTCTCTGAATAAATGTTTTTTTAAAAAAAGAAAGGCCTGTGTTTATGAGGGGGAACAGGGAAAATCAGCGGGTCCTTCCCCAGGAAGGTCCTTCCCCCTAGGACCGTAGACCTACCTAGGCAAACACCCGTTTCTCTGCAATTGAAGCAGCTTGTTTGCTCTAACCTTGGGCAGAGGATTGTGCATAAAACTGGCATCTGAGGTGCAGGGACATCATCTGGACTCTTCTATAATTTATTTCAAATGTATATATCAGGAAAATTAAATTTTGGTAATGATCTCCAATCTGCTCTCAAGGATTTTCTTCTGGTCTCTAACTCAGCTCTGATTAGGGATCTGGCTTTTCATCCCTTTCTCTGGGAGGAGGAGGCCATGCAGCCACGGGTAGTGTGCGTCCCAACAGACACACCCTCGGGAACTGTACGTGAGGGTGCAGGGTGAAGGCCAGACTGTGACACCCTAGTAAGAAAAGAAAGAAAGAAAAAGTATTCAGTCTTGTTCCTTTGTGCCACTAACTTGCTAAGTGATCCTGGGCAGGTATTTGGGCCACATGTGCCCATCCATGTAGAGGACGAAGATGGCATCGTGGAGGGCGCCGGCAGTCTCTTCCGGCTCACGCTCCAGTCTAGGTTCTTCACTGTCTAGCTTATGTCTCTGTAGAGCTGGTTCAGGCTACAGACAAAATCCCCCAAACACGCGCTAACCCGTGCTCATTTCACCTAAGGCCCCATGTTAGCAGGCATACCACGTGGTGAAGAGTAGGGCTTGGCCCTGCTGGAAATTTTTAAACTGTCACATCAGGTTGGAAGTCCACCTCCCGCCCTCTGGTTCCTTCTTTGAATGAAGTTTTAAGAATTCTTTATCAAGATTCCCATGGACCTTTTGGTATCATGTGCTGTTTGGAAATAATCCCACAATTTGCTTTCGAGACCTGCATCCTAAAACCAAAATAGCTCGTGATACAGCCTCTAAGTCATCATTTATTGATTTACAGAGCACCCCCCCGCAACATGTTGGAGGTGCTTTACAATACAGCAAACATCACAACAGAACTCACATAGTTAAATACAATCAACAAGTTACAGAACTAAAAAAAAAAAAAAAAAAGGAAAGGGGAAAAAAAGCTGGAATGAAGCAACATTATGTCAAATTTCAAAGATGCTGAGAAGTGGCAGGTACAGGGAAGGTAATTTCACCAACTGGAGACCAGACGGGCAAAAATAGATAACAGGTACCACAGCCCAAAATGTGCAGATCTGTGGAGGGTGAGCACACAGAATAAAATTTCACGACCGAGAATGAAGGCCATTAATGTTACCAGGACAGCCAAGTGGTCAGAGAACGAATGGAACAGCCTCACGGAGAGACCGCCCCGTAATGACAAGGGAACCAATCTCACGTGGATTTTAAACTCACAGAAATGAGGCCAGAAAAGCCACGGAGATCATCCATCCCGTGATGAGCACAGACTGAAATCTCTAAGCCTTTACAGGAACTCGGGAGTCAATTTGGGAAACCGCCAACAGCTCCAAAACCCTGGGGACGGTGTGGATGTTGACAGTTGGGCACAGAGCTGGGGAGAAGATGCCTTCTCCTAAAGCGGAGAGGACTCGCCTCACACTAGTGATGAGGCGCTAGTGGCACCAAGGCCACCTAATTGGTGTCACCTGAGAGTGGGTCACGATCGAACGTGGAGGCGTGAGGTTTGCACTGTCAGATGAACACGGGGAAAGGCACAGGTGACGCCCCTGGGGGAGGAGGGCAAGTCACACCACCTCCCGAGGCCTGTGTGTCCACGTGCAGCATGCCAGGGCGCCAGGCAGGAAGGGGTGTGAAGGGAGGGGCGCGCGTTCCTGGCTCTCCCTTCAACCCCTTTGTCTAGCCCCAAAACACACACGGTTACGCCAAGGTACCTGTGTTACGGTGGCACTTGGAGTTCAGTAAGAGTTGTCCCTGAGTTAGTCGGTCACTTGCTACCCCCTGAAAAGTCAAGCCCCGGGTTTTAACTCGACAGATCACTAACAGAATCACAGCAAGAGGAGAGCGAAATGCAGACTCCCTTCTGCCACCGGCAACCACGCAAAGCTTCTGATGTAAGAGTAAGAGGGACTGCGTTCAAATCCCAGGCGGGTGTGCAGTACCAGCACTTTGGGGCAACACGTTTTACAGTCTTTGGAGGGAAAAAAAAGTCACAAATGAAGTTCTGGAGGAAAATCTGCTGCAATGAGTCAAAACAAACCATTTTCACATTCAATCATTAACACATTTATGGGTTTTTATGCCTCAAAGTGAAGAACAGACAGGGACTTAGAAAAAAATCACTCTGCTGTGTCTACATCCGCAACCATCTTACTTCTGCTCCAGAAGGACATGCAGGTCCACAGAGGACAGGCCACTCGCAGGGACCCCTCCACTCTGCCCAAGCATCGCTCCAAGCCCCACGGAGCAGAGACGCACCAATTTGCACGGAATCATGTCCCCTCTAGTACCGTCTCACGTCCTGTCCTTTCCAGGCCAAAGAGTACTTCCCAAACCCAACCTCACACCCAACACAGGGGAACCTGGGCCTGCCGCTCACGCTGCACACTCGCCTCATCATTTCCTGAAGCTACTTTATAAAACATGACATGAAGTATATACTTCTGCTCAAACAGTAATGAAATCCAAGCACACTATGTCAGCGACAGAATCTATGTGTCAAACAGCAAAGCATTCACACCCTGCAGTGCTCTGAGCCACAGAAGAACCTAGGTGGAGCCCGATGCACACACTGCCATGGCCATGGGATTTTCAAGTATTAAGTCTGTTTGCATAAGGAATCAACCTGAGATTTTTCTAAACTGCACTTCTCTGGCATTCAGTATCATAACCTTCATTCAATACAATAAAAGCCAACAACTTGACAATTATTGGAAAACAAATTATATTTTGGAAGAACTCACTACATAAGGTGACAGAATTCCAAAATCAAATTACATGAAAATATACATCGCAATTTCTTTGTACAATACATGAGAAAAATCTGCAGTATCGAAGAATAGAGGCAGAGAAACACAAGGGGCCTTGGAGAGGGGCTGGGCGGGGGTCACAGCGTCTGTAAGAGCAAACCCACAGGTGAAGCAGAAAGCCTGCAGCTGCACACTCTAGTCCATCCACCCTGAACACCCAGCGGGGGGCACAACAAAACCAGACCAGAATTTTGTACTGTCCGGGACGAATTTCAGCACGTTGAATTCTGAACCAACTCGTTTTAGTTCTCAGGGATAATGAGTGAGTCCAAGAGCTCTCAACAGCCAAAATGTGGTATTGCTACACCCGATCCAAGAGACGGTGCAACCAGAGTACAAAAGGACCAGCACCTAGTGATGACCACTCCTCTGAAGTCATCACTAAAAATCAAGTAGTTGCTTAGTAAGTATTTCAGTATTTGAACTAAATGATTTGAAAACTTTCTGGCAGAGGGAAGAGAGAAAAGCAAAGGGGGGTATGTCAAAACAAGAAGATACAAAAGTTTAGTAAGTGAAAAGAGTTTAATGAAGCCTCAATGGTTTAAAGGAAATTAAATGGAAACTTTTAATCCTAATTGTTTTTCATCTGACATGCTTTAAGGAGTCTTTTTAAACTGATAAGAAACAATGAATAGGGAAAGAAAACCTGCTAAAATCTTTTAGAATTTACACGATTCTTATTCTACTACAAGAAAGCATTATTTGGTACAAGGTGTATTTGTGGATGTACATGTATATATATTATCCGGATCATGTTGTGCTATGTACAGGTCTTTACAATTCTTCCTGAAGGTTAAAACAGTTCATTAGAATTCAAAATGCGTAATCCTCTGTAAGTTGGCACTTGTTAGGCTCTTGTCAGCACTGGTACTGGCGTGTTCTATTGCAGCCCAGCTCCAGCCAGTGTCCGCCAACTTGTTACAACAGAAGTCCAGCAATAGGTGGGTAGAGTGCAGGAAAAACAGTGCCATGTTTCTCAGTTGGAGACCTACAATGAAACAAACAGCATGACATGACTTCACAAACGACAAAGGAATTCATTCATTAGAAATTTTTACCTGTATTTCTTTGGAGACAAATTCTTAATTTCATTTTAAGCTCACTCTTGTGCTCGTCCAACATGGTAATCACATACAGCCATTTTATTTCAAATTTAAATCACAGTGAATACAACTTAAAATCGCCTTCACGTGCTCACTGTGAGTGGCGACCACCACACGGGACAGCACAGACGTGCAGCATTTCCACCTGATATTGTTTTCAACATTCCGAATGTCCTTCGAATTCTGCTGCGTCTGGAGTCAAACACAGAAGTACTTGCAAGTCAAGGGATGTGGGAACTTGTAAGGCAGATTCAGAGAAACAAGATCACCACACATCTCAACATGGTGAGTTTTAGCCAACCCTGTAGGTTCCGAGCCCAGGACAGCCCTCTGATCCAACCACGGTCTCCAATACATTGCATACAGTGCTCTCACGCCCTCAGCCCACATGCGAGATCCCTATGCCCAGCCCACAGCCTTACCTCATGCTACGTTCCTCAGCCCCACACAAAGATGCATCCCCCTACATCACAGAGAAGTGTGAGACACATGGCACGGCTAGTACGGGGCAGGGTTTCCTGCTCCACAAGTTAGAAAAACACAAGGTTCCAGTTCAAAAGTTAAAAACAGAAGCCAGTGTAGGTCAAAGATGGCTGGGCGTCAGAGCCACTGCTGTGCCGCTGTGAGCCCCAAACACCCTGCACATGCTCCCACACCTGCCCTGCCTGCTGCGATGGCGCCAGGGACACAGAAGCCAAGCGCGAGATGACCGGAGGCCCAGGGGGCACAATGTCCAGCTCCTAACCTAAGCAGGCAGCCAGGTTAGGACAACGACGTCAGCCACAGCACAGCAAGCCTTCTAAACCCCGAAGGGATTTGCTAACCTCACCGTCACCCAAATTCAAGTGCACCAAAGCATACAGTGGGCCTGCCCCCAGGTGCCCTGCACGAGGACCACCTCCCCAAAACAGTGCCTGAGGCAGAACCTCGGCTCCGCTCCCCCCAGCGAGCGCAGCCTCTGGCACAGCAGGTGCACACTAGGCGCGAGCTCCTCCGTGGCCCAGACACACAAAACACACACACGTATTTTGCTGGAAAATCCAAAGAGTTTAAACAGACACCTCGTGATACAACAGGCAGTGTGACTCTCAGGTGATGTGACTTGAAGGTTTTTCCAAAGACCAAACCACACCCGAGTTAGGCCCTGTCCACTTCATCTGTCAGGGCTCAAAAAAAGAGATTCTAGAATCATCCCCCGAGGAAGTGAACGAGAAATTTCAGGGCCATGAAAAAAATCAGTTAAAAACTGTCTCTCCATTTTTTTTATTTTTTTTTAAGATTTTTATTTATTTATTCATGAAATACACAGAGAGAGAGAGAGAGAGAGAGAGAGGCGCAGAGACACAGGCAGAGTTGGAGAAGCAGGCTCCATGCAGGAAGCCTGACGTGGGACTTGATCCTGGGACTCCAGGATCAGGCCCTGGGCCGAAGGCAGGCGCTAAACCGCTGAGCCACCTGGGCTGCCCCTCCGTAAAGTTTTAAAAAGAAAAGTGCTCCAGAGGGGCTGATGCTCAAAGTCATTAAAAGCCTAACATTTTTTTTCTAACATTTATTTCTAAAACTGGAATCAAATCCATTTCCTATGTGACTACACAAGTTAAATCTTTTTAAAAAGTCTAAAAAAAAAAAACACAGATCAGGCAGGTGGGCCTCCAAACAAAAGCACAGCTGATGAGAAGAGTACTAGTGAAAGTACCTCTTCAGCAGAGTCAGCGTTCAGTGATGTCCACCGCTCCTCATTGAGAGCTGCCCTCACACAAACGCCCCTGAAGGCTCCACGTCCCCCCTACCCACGGGGATCCTGCGACACATGGCGGCCAAGAGGGGTGGTCCCTAGCCCTCATAAGTGGCACCTGCACTGACTCTGGAGACTCCGGTCCCGGCAGGAGCCCCAGGCCAGCACTGTGTGCCCTGCCAGGCTTGGTGACACTCTCCCAAAACGACAGCGCCGACGCCAACGGCAGGAGACTCACATATCCGCAGGCACGAGAACCGAAGCGACTCAGAGTCACCTGCTCTGGGCGTCACCTCCCACTTTCTCCAGGTTACACGGCTGTCAAAGCACATCTGCATCACACCAAGACACACAGACCATAGGGAACAAGCATGGTATCCAGAGGCCACATGACATTCCTAAGACATGCTCTGGGACACAGGCACGGCATGTGTACACCTATGAGGGGAGGAGTCGGAGTTCTGAAGATGAAGCTACGGTCCATGGTGACCCCTGGGGACAGAACCGGGGCACAATGAGAGCCGTTTTCTCATGGACAGGCTTCCATGTTGCCATGCTGTCGTGTCTGCGCCAGCCCTGCAACAGGACTGGTGAGCATAGGAGGGGCCATGACAGGCCGGTCGGGCTCGCAGGGTGAGGTCCTGGAAGGGTGACCTTGTGTGAGAAGCACAGGAAGAGGGCGGGCAGGTGTCCAGCGTGCCCGACACAGACACCTGTGTGCCACACTCTTGCTCCCCAGGTACCACTGCAAGTTCTAGGAACTGTGTGTATTTCTTCAAGTTCCCGTGTTAACAGAACCTCTCTGTCACCATGGCCGGGAAGGACACCACCCGCGCGAGTCCCTCCCATGGACCGTGTCCTACTCGCTGCTATTTGTTCTTATTGGCAAACTGGCTTCTCCTGCTCGACTGCTGTTTGAGGTCTAACCACCCGCAAGCATGTGTGACTTGCCTACGGCACACCCTGCACTGATAGACAACAACCGACAGTGCCACCTGAACCAGCCTATTGTACTGTGGGGCCTCTGAGACCTCGGCCAGCACCGCAGGCAGTGAATGCACATCTGCAGAGCCGAGCCACTTGTCTCCAACCACACCCCATACCAACAACAACCTGCTCCCCAGCACTGACGCACCACCTCTACTCGCGCTGCATTCCAAGCACATTTCCCCAAATCCTCACTAGTGCCCGGGTTTCTGGGACATTCTGACCTTTGACAACCCAGCAGCTCTGATGTCACCTCCTCGCGAGCAGCTTCCCATTTCTGATGACAAATGTGTGACAATCAGCCTTTCCAGTTCCTCTCATTACCTTGCAGATCACCCTCCTCTGTACTACCTGTTTCCTCATTGATTTGCCCACGCTGCTGTAGAGCTAGAGACAAGTCCTGAACACCCAACAGTTATCTGTTCCAGGTCTCCTATTTGTTTTTGTTCACGGTCTTGTAATATTTAAGTTTTTGGTTCGGGTGTAGTCAAAGTTATGATTTTTCTCTTCTCTGGGTATTTCCGAGCCTGATGAGTCCTTCTCTACCTTGATATTCTCCCTTATTTTGTTCTAGAATAGTTGGGTTTGGGGACTTCCTGCAGATGGCTAACAGGGCCGCGGCCCAAAAGCCCGTGCAGCGGGCCAGCCACGAGTTTCCTTCACAATCCCACTCATTTACTAGGGGGAGAGGACCAGGGGCCTGCGCGCACACACCAGCAGCTGCGCTGGGCCTCCTTCTGCTGGGCCACACCAGGCCTAGCTGTAGCTCAGGGCCCCTGGGAAACAGGTGGTGAGATGCATTTGTGCAAAGTTCCTAGAAGTGCTTCCCAACACAAGAGAGCGGGACCCAGATCCAGCAGGAGAAATGACTGGGGGTCAGGGGGCACAGGTACATCAAGGCCGTCCTTGGTCCCACACAGCAGCGGGTTTCGCACTGACCTGCCGGTGGATGCAGGCAACCCCAGGAAAAGGACCAGCCTGAACAAGCCATCTGTGTGTCTGCACCGAGCACGGTGGGTAGCCCGGTACGGTGCTCCCTTTTGGATGGGAGGCCACCCCACTCTGCATCCCCTCACCTGTTACCGCTGAGGAAGCCGACTGTGAGGGGGCCAGAGCCAGAGGACCCCACGGCCTCACACCTGGAGCCCTGGCCTCTGGAAACAGCAACACTGCAGTACATATAAGAACTGACAATGGGGCAAACCTACATGCTTTCACCATAGTTTTTTAAAAAATAAAGCCTGAATCAAGTTCTTGAACAGTAATACCTTGTTTTTTAGAAAACACAAGTCATGGATTTGGATGTAGATTTTGTAAAACAATTTTAAATCTATTTTTGTTTGACCTCAGGGGTTTTACTTCACATGCACCTCCTACAGCACGACTCTCCTAGGACATGCAGAAGCTGACAAGGCATGGAGAGAACCAGCCTTTACGAAGAGTTCTAGTGACAGGCCAGTGTGTCTATGCTGGTGGTAAGACCTGGCTTCTGCGAACAGCCTCATACAGGACGGTTAGGTAAGGACAAGCACATGTGAAAATCACGCAGCACCTCAACCCCACAGCTGCGCACACTGCTCCGTGGTCAGTGATGAGTACAACACAGACCTGCTTTCAGAAGACATTAGTTAACTCATGGACTTTGATGTGAATTCTTCAAAGTCCAATCTTCAAGTGATTTCTCTTAGTTAACCCAGAGAGATGTCTGGCTCAGCTATGTATCGTGGCCTTTATTTCCCAGCTGCAACACACTGTGGCCGACAAGAATAAGCAAACACCCTCTGTGGCTGAGTTAAGGCTCGGAGCACATCACACCTTGGAGGGGGATGCCCTGTCAGGGGAGCAGCTGCTGCACCACAGGAGCGCGGCTGGGATGAGGCCCAACCAGGAGGAGCCACTGTATGGGGGCCCGGAAACGCACTCCCTCCCTCAGGGCTGGCACCTAAACACCTGCTGAGTGAGGGCAGGAGCATCCCATGCACACATGGATGGACACGAGCAATTACCAGCGTGGCTCCAGTGGGCCTGGGAACGTGCGCCACCTCCAGCAAGTCGGCCAGTGTTTCCCAAGGACACTCCGCCTCCGCCCAGAGGCCACACAGGCCTCCTGATGGGCTTCAAAATGACAACAAAGTACCAATTCCTTTATTCGGTTCTTATCAACGCAAGACACACACACACACACACACACACACACACACACACTTCAAGGATGATCATGTTTACACAAAATCCTGAGTTTAAACAGTCCCAACCAGATTAGAATTAGTAACTACCACTAATCACTCCCACAATCACTGTATTAATTTTATTTAAAACTCTGCTCTGTCAAGGACTCTGGCTGCCATGGCCTGGGCAGCAGCATAAGCCATCACGGCGTGTCTGGCGGACAAGGACCTGTGACAGGGAAGCCCGTGTACAGGGCTGACCTGAGCGGGCCCAGACATCCACTTACTGCCTCCTCACTCCCTACCTGCAAGTCATCTGATCCGTGTCATCATTCACAGTACATCACGCTGTTTTACAGTTACCCGGTTCTGAACAGTGAGGTGACCTGAATCAACACTTCTCTGCCTCCATCTTCTCGAGTGAACTTTAACCTGGATAAGTACACTTTATGCACAGGTGAATGTTGTGATCTAACATCAACCCTCATCCACTAGCGAAGGAGAGAATGTACAATACCTAACAATGTGTGTTCATGGCCCCTCATTAGTATTTATTTATTTACTTAACTAAATTTCCAATATACTACCATGATAAATATAAAATTGTTGGTTATTTCTTAAATTTACAAAGTACTGTTTTTGAGGCTTCAGTATATGCAAATCTCTGTCGTCCTCCAACTCCTCTCTGACTGGGAAATCCTGTGGGGAAGAAATGGCTAAGATATTGGCACATCCACGCAAGACCCAGTGCACTGAGCGCACTGAGCTGAGGGGAAGACAGCAGGGCAGGCAGAGGCATCCAGGCCCAGCAGCGAGGGAAAGCTGCTCAGGCCTAGCAGACCCAGACAGCGATCTATGAAGAACAACTTGATGGAAGGTGGTGGGAAGCAGGGGCCAAACGGGGGAAGAGAGAGACCCCTGAGCAGAGGGGAGGGAAAGGGGAGGTGCAGTGGTAATGAATTAGGGACTGGATTTTAACCAAACATAAGCAGGTTAGACACAAACAAGCTGGTGGAAACCAGGAATACTGTGAAGACTGGTCAGCATTTCAGGTTGTTATAAGGAGACCTAAAGGTAGATCAGAGTCTCGAGAAACGAGGGATATTAAACATGGAAACAGAACAAGGGGTGGGTAGACTCAGCCTTATTTCTGATTTGCACCTTTGCATTTGATACAGTTCATCATAAAAATAATAAAAAGTAAAAACAATGTGATGCTAGTTTCGGGACAGGAAAAGCCAACTAATAAAACAGTAAGGTCAGACATAGACCAACACATCCGTAAACACGATTTCCTAGTACAATTGCCCCTGAACATCCATGGTGACCACCTGCCAACAGTCGATGAGGCCACGGTCTAACCCAGGAGCACCAGGGCCCAACTCCTGCCTCACACCACACACCAATCAACTGCAGTGGCTTCAACACATGTACCAAAAGCAAAACCACAAAACTTTCACAAAACAGGAAAAACCAGAACACAAAGTCAACTCCATACCAAGATGTCTAATCCAGCTGCACTAAGGTCACAAATCTCTGTCATCAGGGTGCCTGGTGGCTCAGGGGGTTGAGTGCCCAACTCTTAACTTCGGCTCAGGTCATGATGTCAGGGTTGTGAGGCTGAGCCCCGTGCTGGGCTCCCCACTCAGCGCAGCATCTGCTTGACACTCTTTCCCTCCCCCCAGCTCATGTGCACGCATGCTCACTCTCTCTTAAAAAAAAAAAAAAAAAAAGACAAAGACTCTGTTTATCCAGAAATACCACAAAGAAAGGGAACCGACCAGGATACAAATCCAGAAGCTAACAGAAGAATAGGAATTTCCCAGAAGAAACGACTTAACAAGTGACCCGGCCCTCAGCTGGGCCGGCCACGCACGTCAGAGGGCTCACTCCACACCCTTACAAGTGGAAACGGACACAGAGGTCTGCTGATAGCAAGTGGAGAAGATCCAGACTCGGAGTATAAATAGACATACAAACAAGACGCAGCGTTCTGGAAAAAATGTGGCATTATTCAGCCAACGTGATGTGCACAGACCCTTACCTCAGTGATTCCACCCACATGTTCACCCCGACAGCTTTCCCCACGAACACAATCAACAAACAGGGCAGCCACACTCACTCTGACAGCAAACACGCAGACAAGAAATCTCTCCCCACATGGGAGATAACAGCAGTCAGCATCACGAGGGACAGTGATGCATCTGATGAGGGCCCAACGTGACCGTGACGACAGACGCAGACAACTAGACACGACACAGACCACTTTCAAGACTATACCATGAAGCAACATGAGCCACGGAAGAATGCACACAGTGTACCCCACTAACGCACAGTTCAAAGTCACACAGCACACCGCCTGGATACCAGCTTGATGAAACAGTAAAGGAAACCAGTGGTAAGCACAGAATAGGGTGCGTGAGAAATGAGAGAGGCCCGGGGGGGGATGGGGGGGGGGGGCACAGGGTGTAAACCAGGTGGCAGGTACAGGGATGCATCAGGAATGGTGATTCTTTACATGTTACATGTTGTAAATAATTTTATCAAACCAATATTAAAAAAAAAAAAAAAAAGGAAAAGAAAGAAACTGAATAACTGAAGTGTTACACATCTGGTCCACACTGTGTCCCCTTCTATCCTGGACTCCCTCCTGGATGTAAGAAAGGCCTGCGGGCAGCGTACAACAAGAGGGAGACAACTCCTACTGGCCCTATCAGTAGTGAACAGGAATGAAGACCAATGAAAACACAGAAGGTAGATGTTTAATGGTCCTGCCAGTTTATTTTACAATACAATCTTTCTTTAAAAAAAAGAAATGAAAAAAATAATCAGAAAATGAAATCTCATCTCACCCTTTACTGTAAACTTCAATGCCCAGCAGGCGGTGAAGACGGAAGAAACAACCTTGAAACCAAAGCCTCATCTCACATGGTCAAGGGGCAGAGACAACGACCCCACGTGACCCGTGAAACTCAACCGTCTGGCTGAAGACTCAGAATCTATCTGAGCAAAACGCACGTGGGCTACATAGTCTCTGCTAAGAAAACAACAGATCACTGGACACTCCCATTCATTAAAAAATGAGGCCAGTGAAATCAGGCTGTTCAAATACCCAAATCACACAATTTCCAAAAATCTTTATGCCATTTACCACAAGGCAAAAGAGTAGGATTTAAAAATGAACTCACCCTGAAATAATGAAGTTACAGCTGTTGAACAAATGTCACTCAAAAGCAGTCTCTTGGCTTTTTCTTACACAGCGGGCAACTTTCCTTTTGAATTCTCCATTTCTGTCTTCCCTCCATTCCTTCTGTAAATACAAAAGTTAACATGCAGTGACCTGATGCAAGTTCTTCTTATAATCTCAGACACTAGTTTTTTATTTTGAATGCAACGCTTTGGCAATGTGCACACTTTAAACGTTGAATAGCTGATTAAGTCAGAAAAGTAGGGGATTCCTGGGTGGCTCAGCGGTTTAGCTCCTGCCTTTGGCCCAGGGCACGATCCTGGAGTCCCGGGATCGAGTCCCACGTCGGGCTCCCAGCATGGAGCCTGCTTCTCTCCCTCTGCCTGTGTCTCTGCCTCTTTCTCTCTCTCTCTACGTCTGTCATAAATAAATAAATAAATAAATAAATAAATAAATAAATAAATAAATAAATCTTAAAAAAAAAAGTCAGAAAAGTAGTCAAAACATACTTTGCCAGGCACTGTGTGCTGGGACTCGAGAGCAGAAATCCCTTACACAAATTTCCTCTACAGGCAAAATCCTCAGAGAAACAAGAATGCATGGTGAACAATGACAGTTGTACATTACTGGGAAGGGCAGTGACACCTGCAGGTTAGCTCTCAGGCCACAGGAGGCTCCAGAAACTATAGCCGACGCTAAGGTCCTCCCTAAGTAGAGCTGCAGTGCATGCGCCACACCGAGGGGACACGGGGGCATGAGAACGGGACCCAAGGCAGCACCAGCAGAGTTTATGAAAACTGGGCTGATTTTCTCGAACCTGAGAGCAGCAGAAAATTCTCACCAACGCATCCAGCCCTTTTCTGTTTTGAAAAACATCGTTCAGGGACACCTGGGTGGCTCAGTTAGTTAAACGTCCGACTTGGTTTTGGCTTAGGTGGTGACCTCAGGGTCGTGAGGTGGAGGCCTGTGCTGGGATCAGCACCCAGGTGGAGCCTGCCACAGATCCCTCCCTAGGCCTCGGCTCCTCCCCAACCTCTAAAAAAAATCTTTCATTTAGCGACAGAAAAGGCTAGAAATCTTCACTCCTCGCCCCTGCAGAGGAAGAGATTTGAACTTTCTGCCCTCAAAAGCAGGGCAGCCCAGGAAGCCAACTACCATGATAAACCCTAGGACACGCTGTGACGCCGACACAGAGACTTGGAGATGTCCGCTCAAGTATTTGTAGATAAAATCTTACAAGATCTGTAAATACTTCATCATCACTTTTTAAGTAAAAGGAAGAAAAGAACGATCCCAGGCACAGAGAAGGTCAGTCTCAAGGAACAGAGTCTCCTCAAGCAGAGCATAAAGCACAGGCACCGGGCCCAGGCAGGAAGGCTGATCCCCACATACAGGGCAGTGGAGAAAGGCATTCAGACTCCGCAGCACGAGGCACCCCAGCCAGAGGGGGCCCAGGGCAGACACCTGCCAGGACCGCCAGCACGGCGGGGGCCACTGTGGCACACACCGCCCAGGACCAGCCCTGTGGTGCTGTTACCTGAAGTTTCAAGCCAAAGGCACAGGGTCCATCCATGTCTGCTCTCCTGAGACCCCATTACTACAATCATACTGAAATGGTTTCTTGAGGTTATAAACCCTTGCTGCCAAGGACAGTCATCTAAATGGGGCAAGAGTTTCCTCTGGAAGACTACATGCAGGCGGCAGGAACCAGAGAAAAGGGGGGACCAGGCCAACCCCACAGAAGGCATAGCTCACACAGAGCCACTCAGACTTGGGCTGAACAGACACAGCTCAACAGTATGGCATTTCCTCCCACCCATGGCCCAGGCCCAAGGTCTACCATGTTCCTGAGATGCTAACAGACAACAAGGATGCACGATCCCACTAGCGTGGGCTAGCACCAGGAGGGCCTGCCCCTCCAGGCTGAACTTTGTGTCTGGCTCACAGCCCACACCCAAGCGGGGTCAACCCCGTGCGTGCACCTGTGCCATCCTCGCTCTGTACACCCTAGCAGCTCCATCAGCGACCCATGGAGCAGAAAGCCCACAGGGCTCTGGCCCAGACTTCAAATATAAGAGAAAAAACTTGCCTCAGAGAATGACCAGATTTAACTTTAAAAAATTTAATTAGAACTCCCACAAGATGGAAGAACCATTTAATTAAACAGTGACATGATTTTATGAAAAAGGATAAAAACGCAGAAAAGAACAAGCTTCTTATTAAAAATTTAAGAGTAATGCCACCCAAAGGAGAATTCCACAGGACTCGGAATCAGTGCAGGTTTAGATGGGACAGAGCACGAGGCCATCTGGGCAAAAGCTACAGGTCCAAAGCAGGAAGGAGCATGTGCTCAAATACAAAAATCAATAAAGACAAGGAGGAAAGAATACCATACATGAGGAAAACTTCCCGGAGCTCAAGTCCCACAAGGACATGCTGACCACAGGCATCCCCCCACAGCCACGTGATGCGCTCTGTGGGCTCAGCTGCCCATGGCCAAGCCCGGTCAGCCCAGGAGCAGACAGTCCCCTCTGAGTGACACCAGAAGGGTCACCCATTGCCTCAGACAGCGTCATTGTGTCGTGAGGGCACATGATCACCTCACAGCCTGGCAAGGAGGGCAAGCCCCATAGTCCCACGACCTGTCTTACAGGGAGGGTACCATTACAGCTGCTGTTTTGTTATCAGTCGTCGCTGTAAATCTCTCACTAGGCCCAACTCACAAACTGGACTTTATCGTGTGTGTACAAATAGGAAATAACCTCACGTGGGGTGGTGCCTGAGTGGCTTGGCTGGTTAGGTGGTCTGCCTTCCCAGGGTCCTGGGAACCAGTTGGGCATTAGGCTCCCTCTCCCGCTGCCCCTCCCCCTGCTTGTGTGCTCTCTCACTCACTCTGTCAAATAAATAATAAATGAGACCTTCAACAACAAAAAAACATCAAATGTACATAGGCTGGGTACTGATCCCCGATTTCAGGCATCTCCTGGGGGGCGGGGGTCTCAGAACATCCTCGTCACCAAGAAGAGGGACTACCGCACAGAAATGAAAAATCGTAAATGCCACACAACATGAAATTCTGAAGGTCAAGAACCTGAAGGGAACAGGGAAAACAGAAAAAGAAAGAAAAGGTCACCCACAAAAGCAAGAAAGTCAGCCATGCATCAGCTTCCTCAGCAGCAGCAATAACACGAAAAGTCCAAATCTGTATAAAGCTGCACTGCACCCCTCCCCAGAATTCTACAAACGCTCCCTTAAATACAACGCAGGATAAAAACCTGTCCAGGGATCCCTGGGTGGCGCAGTGGTTTGGCGCCTGCCTTTGGCCCAGGGCGCGATCCTGGAGACCTGGGATCGAATCCCACATCAGGCTCCTGGTGCATGGAGCCTGCTTCTCCCTCTGCCTATGTCTCTGCCTCTCTCTCTCTCTCTGTGACTATCATAAATAAAAAATTAAAAAAAAAAAAAAAAAAAAAACCTGTCCAGACAAGTAAGGACCCAGGTCTTAGTTCCCACAGAGCCTTTCTGAAATGTGTGGGGCAACAGGACGACGGCCACCAAGGAGGACAAGCCGGACCCAGGAAACAGCAGAGCAGGTAGCAGAAGTCCCAGGACGGCAGCCACGCCCTGTCAGAGCCCAAGGGTGGAGGGGCCAGGAGAGGGTCTCCAGAGAGGATGCGGGTTTCCCGGAACAGGCACCACTGACCAGGAAGTCAGAAGAGCAAACAATAGAACCACAGGAACACACGATGAGGTGTCCAACCAAGAGGGAAAAGCCAACATAAGAGGTAAACGAAACCATGTGCAAGCCAGGACCATCTGTACAGGAGGCAACTAACTGATGAAGTCAGAAGAAGCAGGACAGATGTCGCACAGCCTGTGGTGCACAGATCAGAGTCTCATCTGCAATAGTTCAGCTTTGCACAAAGCTACTCCCATCTTCATGGAAACGTCCATCATCAGGCAAGGATAGCCCCTTCTCAGGAGGCCCCATGGTTCCAGACTCTGCTCTCCTGGGGAGTTTCTAACTTTTCCATTTTCATACTTTCAGGTATTTGCTCTTATTTTATCCTTAATTTTAACCTTTATGAAGATTAAGATACAGCTTGTCAGTTCTGATCTGATTACAGAAAACCAAGCATGCATCAAAGTAAACAAGAATTAGTTCTCTCTCAAAATGACTCCACAGGATTTCTTCTCCCTTCCCACTGCTTCCAGTGCTCGGACTGGCGCTCAGCTAAGTAAAAAGCTAGGAGGCTTTTCTGCCAGTTTTCATTTCAATTTGTTCACTAAGTTCAAAAATTCAAAGGCATAATTTGAAAAGGGTTCATCGATGTAGTTCTTCTACATATAATACAGGCGATCTCACCCAGGTTATTCTATCAGTTTGAAGTAACCCAAGAAGAAAGGCGAATTTAACCTCCTGGCTTTGACAGATGCTCATAAAAGTCCTAAGAATAAGAATTAGAATGAAAGGCTTTTCAAAGGAGAACAGAAGGCTGAGGAAAGAGACTATCCCAGAGCACAAGAGACTAATAAAACATGAACACAAAGAAAATGTAGATTCCCAGGTTCTGGATTTAAAAAAGGCAGGTATGAAGAACAACATTGGAGAAGTGTGACTATGGACCATGTGTGCGTGAGCAGGACTGTACGCTGACAGACCTGTGCTGTGGGAACGAGGAGGTTGCCTCTGTTCTCAGGAGAGGCTGGTGATGTGTTACCAGTGGAGAGTCACGACATCTGTAAAGACTTCTCAAACACTTTAGGGAAAAAAAATGTAAAATCTCCACAATTGGTGAATCTAGGTGAAGAGTGTTTACAGCTATGAAAGATAGTGCCCTTATTCTTAAAAGATGCAGGTTCAAGTATTTAGGGGTAAAGCTTACTTAACGTCTATAACCTATTTTTGTACAGATTCCAGAGAGACATACATGTGTGTGAATAGATCTGCGCGCATGCGCGCGCGCGCGCGCGCACACACACACACACACACACTCACACAGATACTGCAGCCCTCATTGAGGGTGGTTAAAGGGAAGGGAACATTGTGCATGACCAGCTTACCGCAGCATCAACATTAGCAGGTGAGTCTCCGTTAGGGTCTGCCAGCATCGAAATGACACTAATCATGATGGTTTCCACAGTGTGAATTGGGAGCCAGCGTTCCTCTGGCTTTTCATAACCATATTTGTCTTCCCCAGGCTCATGAAGAATGGAAATGCATACATCACCATTTTTATCAACTGCAAAATTAAAGTGTGAGAGTCTGTTTAAAGTATTTACAATACCGTGGTTAAACATAGAAGCAGCTATTTTAGACAGGGCCCTGGCTCCCACAGGTCTGTACAAAACATTCAATATATACAGAAGATGATTTCCAAGATGGAACCTGTTCACCTTTAGGAAGACCACAGATTGTACCCAGCAGGCCCCACTTGTCAGAGCCAACACACACACAAGCAATCTCTTCCGTGTGCAGAGCCCCAAGGTGCCTATACATGCATGGATTTACACACAGGAAATACAAAATGACTCTGCTCTTCGTATCAAGTACAGATCCAAATGCCAGAGCTGAGTCTCTATGTGAGGATTTCCCAGATTCCCCACCAACTTACTGATCTAAAGTGGTGACAGTCAACCATCCAGAGACTTCCCTAAAGAAAATATGAGAAGTAACCTCATCATGTAGTTTTTAAATCACATAAAGGCAAAATCACATTTTCAGGGACAGGAGCATACTCAAATTCAGAAAAGGAACATGTCACATTGCCGATGAAAATTCATCAACGTGAATGACATTCACGAAGCATCTTTTCTGTAAAACTAGGATTTAAAATCCAAGTCACAAACTAATTGTTGATCACAACAAAGGTGAACTTCGAACCCACCAGCTCATTTATATCACACAAATATACCAAAAATTCATGACTAATCTTTTATGGTGAAGTTTTCTCCACTGCAAAATAAAAAAGAAGAAGACGAAAATAAAGTATACTCATTTGGAAAATGTTAGAAAAGACAGGAAAGTTTAAGAATTTTTGGTGTAAGAAGCTTTTCAATCAAATGTCCAAATCCCATAAATAATCAGTGGCAATATGTCTAATTCATCCCTGTTTTTGCACCTGAGGTCTAACAGACTTGTGACAGGTACCACCCTAACAGTTACATTCCATGTCCTGACTTGGGCCCCTGCCTTATTGGTAGAAACTTGGGGGAAGCTGAGCCCGAGTCTGTTCATACCGCTTGTGCCCCAACAAATGCTTCCCCAATGCTTGCTTGCACACGGGCGTACGAGCACAGCCATGACAGGCCCGCAACTCGGGCCTCATCTGGGCTGCTCTTCAGGCCCCAACCTCCCAGTACAATTGGCAGAGTGCAGACACTAGACCAGAGGCAGGAAAAGTAATGACAAACTGTAAGCGCACTGCGAAATGTGACACAAAATGCTTGTGCCGCGTTCTTTAATTTCATCGTGTACCACATAATGAGGGTTTTTTCCAAGTCATTTTCTTTGAAAACATGGTGTTAAATGTTTCTATAGAACTCTATCAGACAGAATCAATTTAAGACTCATTTTCCTGGGGATCCCTAGGTGGCTCAGTGGTTTGGCTCCTGCCTTCGGCCCAGGGTGTGATTCTGAAGTCCCGGGATTGAGTCCCGCCATCGGGCTCCCTGCATGGAGCCTGCTTCTCCCTCTGCCTGTGTCTCTGCCTCTCTCTCTCTCTCTCTCTCTGTGTGTGTGTCTCATGAATAAATAAATAAAATCTTAAAAAAATAAAACTCATTTTCCTTTTTTGGGAACTACTGTTATCATCTAAGATCTTTAAATCTTTAACCTGAGTCCTTTCATTTTAAACATAATTTAACTTTTTTAAGTGAAAGGTTTTTATAGGCTCCATACCTACTACCAAATTACAGTCTAAAATATAAATCCAAGTGGGCCGCCTGGGTGGTTCAGTGGGGTGAGCATCTGACTCCAGGCCTTGGCTCAGGTTATGACCTTAGGGTCATGGATGGAGCCCCTGCATCAGGCTCTGTGTTCAGTGGGGAGTCTGCTTGAGATTCTCTCTTTCTCTCTGCCCCTCCCCCATCTCTCTCTCTCTTTATCTCCCAAATAAATAAATCTTTAAATTAGAAAAGTGAAAAATAGGGCAGCCCCGGTGGCTCAGCGGTTTAGCGCCACCTTCAGTCCAGGGTGTGATCCTGGAGTCGCAGGATCGAATCCCATATCAGGCTCCCTGCATGGAGCCTCCTTCTCCCTCTGCCTGTGTCTCTGCCTCCCTCTCTCTGGGTCTCTCCTGAATAAATAAATAAAATCTTAAAAAAAAAAAGAAAGAAAATACATTTCCTCTGGTGAAATGTCCGTTTTTAACCTTTACCCATTTACAGACTCAAATGTCTAGTTTTTTCTTGCCAAACTGCTTCCTTCCCATCTTCCTGTCACCTTCACACCCCAACAGGGATCCTCACTGCTCTTGCTGACACAGGTTCATTTACAAGCCTGATTCTCCATTCAGTGGCCACTCATCTCACTGTTTAGCCTTTCAGGATGTGAAACTAGGAAATTCTTGCCCTAACACCCAACAAATAACTTATTTTTTTAAGCTACTTGAAATTGTTCACTCCATTTGGAGTTTTAATCCACTGCCTATACACAGCCAGCCCTCAGCCCTCGACAAGGGACCCAGGTGAGGATGGCTGCCCCAACCCCTGTAGCACACCTGTCATGCGAGCTCGAGCCCATGGGATCCCTCACCGTCCAGGCCTCTCAGCCTGACTTCTGACAGTTGTTTCTAGTGCTTCACCATGACAAATCCTGGGACAGTAACATTCAAGTGCAAGTGTTGTGTGGACATGTCTTCCAACGTTCCTGGTTCTCCACCCAGTAGGAATGGAGTGAGTTAGAAATAGTTGTGAGGTAACCATGTTCAACCCTTGAAGAACCGCCAGACTCTCCCCCCACAGTGGCTGCACCGCTGCGATCTTTCTAGTGTGGACAAAGGTTCCCACTCCTGTGTGCGCTCGCCAATACTCGTTTGTCATCTTCCTTTTGGACGGGAGCCACCTGGTGGGTGTAACGTATTTCGATGTGGCTTTGACTCCACAGACCTTCTGTGAATGGCCCATCACTTCCAAATCCTTCCCTCACTACCACCACCCACAGCTGCTAGTCAGCGAGTGAAAGGAACTAAACCTCCCTTCCTGCTTCGACTCTCCACTCAAGCTTTCATCCTCCACATGTCTCCCAGCCCTTGGTCTGGCTCACTCTTCAGTCCTTCCTCCATGGGTGTCCTCTTTCCAGAAGGAGACACACTCAAATGAATCTGCCACACAGTTTTAAAGCACCAGATTTTGGGGATCCCTGAGTAGCTCAGCAGTTTAGCACCTGCCTTTGGCCCAGGGCATAATCCTGGAGTCCGGGGATCGAGTCCCACATCAGGCTCAATGCATGGAGCTTACTTCTCCCTCTGCCTGTGTCTCTGCCTCTCTCTCTCTCTCTCTCTTTCTCTCTCTATCTGCATCTCTCATAAATAAATAACATCTTCTAAAAAATAAAAAAATAAATAAAGCACCAGAATTTAATGAGAACCCACAGCCCAAGGAACAAAGTTAAAGCCAGGTGTTCACACGTCAAAATTCCGCTTAAGAATCACATTCTCTAGAAAGCACTCTCCAAGCCTCTCATCCGTGTGGCCCAACGCCCATGTGGCAACAACACTGTCCTCCCAATGTCACGTCTGCATGTCCACTCCTCCCCTGAGACTCAGGAACCGTCTTCCCCTCAGGGCCCAGCTCATGGCTGCCTTCTTCTCCCTTGGAATGACCTCTCTTGCCTCCAGGCCTGCCCCCCTCTCCGCCCCACCACCTCCTCAGGTGCCCTTTCTTCACGAAGCATCTCTGCTCTCCAGTCAAGTGTTGGTGATTTCACCACTGCCTCTCCCCTCGTGGCCTGCAAAATGAAGTCTCTCCAACCTACAACAAGCCCTCATTTCATCAGCTGTCCTCGTAAACTACCAGGCCACTGCTCTCCTGCCTCCCAAAGGAAGAGACTCTCACGCGGGGCTCTCAGAGAAACTGAGGCTCATGGAGGCTTTGCCTATAGCCACGCAGCCAACAGGAGGTGGAGCCAACACCCGGAAGCTTTGTTCCATCTTCCTCCGGGATGGGTGCAAGACGACTGCCTGTGACACGTCAAATCCCACAAGGGAAGGTAAGAGCAGCCGCCAGAGCCGAGGAGAGGGGGTCAGGGCGGACGTGCAATGATGCTGGCTCCCCACGGGGCTCCTAAGGGCTTTCCGCTCCCCAGTTTGGGTCTCCCGACACCCATCTGCTTCGGAAGCCACTGGGCTCTCCTATATTCTCCATACCCTTGTAACAAAGCCTTCACTCACTCACTCACTCACTCCCTCCCTCTCACGGATTTTTGCTCCCTGGCAACGCAGCGCCGATGCTGAGAAGCAGAACGCAGATCAGTGCAGGAGCCAGAAATGACAACTCTGGTGACAAAACATTGACACTCAAGAAAGAAACACTCATGAGCCCCACCCCACAAACCAAGGGCAAAGGCTCAGGGAGACTGTGTACAAACACACTTTACCTAGCCCAACCTTTGGTCCACAAAGTGAATTTTAAATGGTAATACATCTTTGGGTAGAAGAGTCAGTGTCACCGCGTTCCAGGAACAGCAGGACTGGATGCTTTCCAAAGGGACAGCTCATTTGACCCTGGCGGTCACCTCCCAAGGCCAGCAAGATGCTTCCCTTAACAGCTAATATAGGTAAAAAGTTAACAGTTGCCCACAGTCTAAGAATAAAGATGAGAAATATAAATTTAAAATCCAGGTTTAATTAGTCCTGTGCTCTCCACAGTAGCTTGAGTCACCTCATACCTTGGAAATTGTCTCCTCAATTGTAAGCACTCCATTCATGGCAAGTATTATACCCAGTGATAACCTTGCCTCTCATGAAACCCTGAGTCTCAAAGAGTTGAAAACTAAGTAAATAAATAAATATTTTTATATGAGGTCTATTCCTCCTGCTGTTCTAGACAAATGAACACAAGGCCATGCGCATAATGAACACAGTGACCTGGGCACAGAAATCCCACTGTGATTTCACTGACAACCACCTCTTTCTCACTGACCTTGAAAACCTCAGTGATGGGTCATCATATTTGCACATGTCAGAGTAAAACCAGATAAACTTACCATTTGGGTGCCAGATCTCTGTAATGAATTTCATTTTAGGAGGCCGGAGGGGATAATCTTTTGGGAAAGTGAGATGAGCCTTAAAAACACCACCTTCGCTGGAAGAAAAACAAAGACATGTTCTTGCCATGAGTTCTGTGTATCAACAAACAATAAAGACAACAAACATGAGACAAGGATGCTGGCTGCCAACTGTAAGTGAAGGGAATCAAGGCTCTGGGTCTCCCTCACTCACACAGTCAGTTAACAGACCGCTGCTGCACCTACACTTTACCAAACTCTCACAGAGCTTGGAAAATGGAAGGAACAGGCATCCGTACCAGGGTCACGTCACTGTTGTGCCAGCAACTCTAACATGTCAGAGGCCGGGGGTGTAACTTTGTCCGTGGGGCCAAGGCCAATTCCTCCATCCTGACCTCCAACTACCACCTTCCCTCCACTCCAGGCCGTCTTCTGTCCCTTCATCAGCTCACATCAGCTCTTTCTCACTCAGAATTCACACACGTACTGGCTGTTCCCCATGGGGACACATGTGCTGAACTTCCATTCATCCATTCATTTATTCATCTCATCATTTAACAAATACTTCTTCACCCTTTACCTGTCAGACACTAGGAGCATAAAGTCTCTCAAGGAGTTTACATTCCAGTGACTTCCCAAGTGGTGTCATGCTCTATAGTCACGCTATCCAAGATGGTAGCCCATAACCCTTGAAATATGGCCCATGCAACTGAGGAGTTGAATTTTTAATTTTATCTCATTTTAATAGAACATACAGCCAGTGACGGCTATCTTAGTGCTGTCTTAGATCTGTTCTGGAAGGGCTGTCAACCAGTACAATGAGTATTATGTTAACAGCAAAAACCAAGGACATCAAGGCAGCCTTGTGCGGCATATGACTGGGTTCCTGCCATATGTCATTGGTATGAGCTATTTCCTGTGCTTGAAATACCCTTCTCCCCTTGTCATCAATTAGAACTCAGCTTCGAGGTTCCTGGGGGGCTCAGTTGATGAAGCATCTGCCTTCACCTCAGGTCATGAACTCAGGGTCCCGGGATCGAGTCCTGAGTCGGGCTCCCCACATGGCAAGGAGTCTGCTTCTCCCTCTCCCTCTGCCCTACCCCCACACATGCTCACACACTCACTCACTCTTCTTATATAAATAAAATTCTTTTTTTAAGATTTAACTTATTTATTCATGAGAAACACAGAGAGAGGCAGATACACAGGCAGAGGGAGAAGCAGGCTCCCTGCAGGGAGCCCGATGCAAGACTCGATCCCAGGACCCCAGGATCTGACCTGAGCCAAAGGCAGACACTCAACCACTGAGACCCCCAGGGACCCCAATAAATAAGATCTAAAAAAAAAAAAAAGAACTCAGCTTCAACATTACCTCTTGAGACCTTACTTGACTCCCCACTCTTAACTATCCACTGTGTCCCTTTATCACACTGCCTTCATTTTTTAATTCCAACATCTATTTGCACATCTGATTCTTTATGGTTTGGTGTACGCTCCATCAGAGCAGGGTCATGTGATTATATTTGTTTCAGATCAATGAGAAATGGGATTCTCAGGTCATTAAATGGTTTTCATTAATTGAACTAATATACACTGATTACCTGCTTGTGTGAGGCCCTCTTCTATGTAAAATAATAAAACAGAGAAGCAGACATTAGAGACCACTAGTTTCACAGAACTTACCATTGTAGTGGCAGAAGGAAAGTATCAAGCAAAATACCAGTAATAACTACTGGAATGATGAGAGCAATCTAATATTAAATTTTTTTAAAAATTTATATATAGGATAAGCCCATTTGTCCCTCATAAGGAAAAACAGGGATTCTTCTGTATAGATAGAAAACCATCAGCAAACACAATCCTACTACAGACAGAGCACAAGAGGATGGGATCTTTTCTTCTCTGCTTTGTATATTTCAATATAGATCGAATTTTTAACCACAAGCATTAATTTTTATTGCCTTTTCTGAGCACAAAGGTTCTGGGGAACGACTTTAAAACAGACAGCAGATCATTAAAACCAAATACTTCTGAACACCCATGGAAGGCCGATGGGCTCCCACCATGCAGAGTAATCATGGTGACACCATCATGGTAAAATCAACAGGATAGGGCTACAAGAGGGTCAGAGGGAGAATGGGGTGGTCAACGACAAGCATGATGTGCAGGACAATTTGAAAAGTTTGGCACTTAAAGAACAGGATAACTGGACGGGGAAACACCACAAATACCAGGCTTCAAAAAAAGAGGGAAAAAATGGAATTTGTTTGCAAGGACATGGGGAAGGAAGATGAGTGACACTCGAACTAAGCCACTGGAAGAAAAGCTCCTCAGGAAAAAGAAAGAACATCTTTTCCTTTTGTTTTGTTTTAAATATTTATTTATTTATTTCTATTTATGATAGACACACACAAAGAGAGAGAGGCAGAGACACACAGGAGGAGTGAGAAGCAGGCTCCATGCCGGGAGCCCGACGCGGGACTCGATCCCAAGACTCCAGGATCACAACCTGGGCCAAAGGCAGGCACCAAACCACTGAGTCACCCAGGGATCCCCCATCCTTTCCTTTTGTGCTGGAAGAACAGACTGAATGCGGTCCAGATATCCGGGGTAAAAAGTCAGAACGAGGGGCAGCCTGGGTGGCTCAGTGGTTTAGCGCCATCTTTGGCCCAGGGTGTGATCCTGGAGTCCCGGGATCGAGCCCCACATCAGGCTCCCTGCATGGAGCCTGCTTCTCCCTCTGCCTGTGTCTCTGCCTCTCTCTCTCTCTTCTCTCTCTCTCTCTCTGTGTCTTTCATAAATAAATAAAATAAAATCTTAAAAAAAAAAAAAGTTAGAACGATGACCAAGTGTATGCCTGGCACATAGCCTCCAGTCCTAACATACGGACAACGGACTGAAGGGGAAGCAGGGCTCTGGTGGGAAGGGCCTGTGCAATGTTGGTGGCAGGGCTGCACACAGCTCCCATCCCTGTGCGGACTTAGTGCCAGACTGACCCTGGGACCTGCGAACGTATGGACGCGCTTTTCAAACCGCGGCTACAAAGCCAACTAAATGAGTCACTAATCAGTTTTCCTAATAAAACTCAAGTAGAAAACACTGGCGCTAATCCCAGATAGCCCATTTTTACTACGGTAATCTACATTCACGCATTGGGTCATGATGTAAAACACTTCTGATGATGGCAGGAAAAAAAGGCCAGTTTGAAAGCTACCAACAGAAAACAGCTAAAAGTCTACGTTAAAAGGACATCAGAAGAGCTGCCACAAAGCCTTCGTGCTTCGGTCCAAGGACCCAGCCATGCATGTCTCTGTATTGAGGAAGCATCCCTAGGGGTCTTCATTTTGACTGATTAGATTCACTTTCTATTAGCTGATTGAAATCCCAGTCATGAAAAACTGCCTCCCTCTCTTAAATTTTTAATCTTTAAAATATCAAATTTTATTAAAAGAATTATCTCAAAAGGTTTAAAGCACATAATTTTCACTCTGTCTACAAAGTCCTCCCCACTCTGAACCAACCATATTATTCTTGATAGTTTTCCTCCTATCAGTGGATTCCTATCTGTTTCTCTAAAACCCAAGCTCAGTGGTCTCGGCTTGTGGGTGCAAACTCCCGGTGAACAGCCAGACTGGGAAGAGGAGCACCACCCCTGGGGCATGAAATATTATAAACTAAACGTTCATATGTCACATATTTACTACTTTCCAAATCTGCAAAAATGTTACTAGGTTGAGTCACATGACAGTTCAGTAAAAAGCATCTATGAATTAAAAATATCTTCTGTTACATCACAGATACTAATAGTGCAATTGTCAGCATGATGTTAAAAAGGGGTGAGAAACCAAGAGAGTTTCACGTTTGAAAAGGTTGAGAAACCTAAATAAGCCTTCTTGAACCCTCTTCCATGAGCCTCACTTACTGTTTCTGTATTAAATTACAGAAATCTTACAGAGACCAGACTCTATCATTCTGCCATATTTACTTTATTTAAACAACATCCTGAATGCTGCCATCTGAAATTTTGCTCAACACTGTTCTTTTAAAATTATTCCTGGTCATACCTGTTTCTTGTCCATTCATTTTATCTGCCACATTTTACAATTTATTCATACAGATAAGATACTTGATTACTTACAAATTTTTTGCTACTACATGCAACAGAACAGTGAGTATCCCAAACATTCCTGGGCATGAGGTTTTTACCCTAGACACAAAACTGCTAAGACAAAGTTGAAGTAACTTCGAAGTCACCACGGCAAACAGAATTGGCAGGGTCGGGGAGCTAAGTGGTAAGGGACGTGGCGTTCCCACTGACACACCAGTTGGTAAGTAATGCGGGTACAAGGTTCATTCCTTCCAAATTCTCGTTACAGAACATATGGCTTGTGCTTCCAAGTCTTAAGCAGAACCGTAAAAGGATGTTGTTACTATAGAATAACATTAACCAGAGTTTGGTTAATCGACTCTACATTTCCTATACCCACTCAAGGAAACGCAGTACAATAAAATGCAATATAATCTTATTATTTTCCATATTTTCCACACCCGTGCCAGGAGTAATAAAATAAAGCATACTTCTTGAACAGACTAGCCATTGATGATGAAAGAATAAGAGATAAGAGAAGGTACACACTCACCATTCACTGGTACAAATTTATAAAATTCGTAATTATGTAGTGATATCCGAGTCTCCTGAGCTTCCTTTAAAAACCATGCTGCCGCTCTTGCCTAAAATGTCTGTTTCTGTGGACACTACCTGACACGGGCAGGCTGCACACAGAGGTGCACACACCTTTCAGCTGTCACAGAAACACAGCTTAGAGAGCCTGTTCTCAGCACCAGGAAGCGGTAACAGACACATAATACCATGGAAGGAGAACTACAACAGCTACATTAGCTACATTATCACACTCGTGATAACTCTCAGGCTTCGGGAAACGCGGGGATGACTAGTTATTGATCACCCAACTGAACGGTGTAGAGTGCCCTCTAGTGACTACATGACGGCCAATGACACATCACTAACTCCTGCTGTCACTACATACATCATCTTGCTAGGTGGTGAAGTGATCAGTCCACGTTAACTTTTACTGACTTCTAACCCTAGCCCCCTGTGTGCGCTGAGAGCAGTGGTTTACACTGAAAGTCTGCACCCCACAGACCCCTCCAACAACTGCAATGCGGCCTTGACTCTCTGTACACCACTCAGGCAACTACAAGCATACCGGGAATTTCCTTACTGTTACATCAACACACACTATGAAATACTGGATTCTTGACACTTTTCGAGAGCTTACTTCTCCACACGCTTTCCTCTCTTTACCCCCTTAGGGCTCATCTGCCCCCAAGCGCTCCCACTCTATCTTCTGAGCAAAGGCTGTATATCTCCCTCCCGGGGATTGCTATGGTTAGCGCCCAACTCCCAGCCCATCTTGCCCACCACGAAGAAACTTTTAGAATAACAGTGTTAAAAACAAATTTTTCTTGCAGAAATAAAATGCAAGTAAGCTGAAGGAAAATGAAACCCATAATCCCAAAGTTGTGATACTCAGGAATTCGATGCACACTGTACCCTATAAACCTAACTGGTGGCTCATGGGGTAAAATTCTCCAGTGGTTGTGCTTTGTCCTCAGGACCAAATACAAATCCAAGCCCTTTAACAGCATTGATAAACTTCCAGTAGCCCTCCACTCCCTGTCCAACCTTGTATCTGGACCTTCCGTGTGCTCACCTCTCTCCGCAGCCACACCGTGGAGCATCCCACCTTCCATGCCCATGACACACAGCTCCCCTAGGAAACACGGTGGCTCCGTCATTACCACCCCTCTCCCCGCCTCTGCCAGAACACTTGTCCAGTTGATCCCTACTCAGTTGCTAACAGTTCCAATCTCTTCCATTCCAGAATAGCTATCTAAACCACTGTGGCCATCTCGTCCGTCTTACCAGCTACTGGGTAAAAATGAGCAGGTGACTCAACTCTGACAGCTGGAGAGCTCCCGGGGGAAAGTCTCTAGATTGTGTCTAAAACACATAAAACTAAGAAAAACCTAGCCTCTCTTCTTCCTTCAGGTGATGTTCTGAAATGCTCACATGTCTCAAAACTGCTCTAACCATTTTGCTACCAGTGCAGGACAACAAATTCTTATTCTCTAACCCAGTTATGGTCAGATTTCGGTTGCCTGTAGCCAAAAAAGCCTACTAACTCACTCTTCAGTTCCCACTTGAGATACAGCTTCCTCTGGGGAAAGTTCTGGTGCCCCAAACCGGCCACACCCTCAGTGAGCTGCCCTAACACCGTGGCCGTTACCCAGTGTGGTAAGTGACCATGTGGTGATCTATTCTGCCGACTATACGGTAACCGCTCTACAAGAAGGGATGCTGCATTTAACCAAGGTCGTGTTCCCAGAATCTAACATAAGAGTGCTCGAAAACATCTGAGGACTAGATGAAGGAGCAATGTAAACACCAGTGTAATGCTTTATTTTTGCAACTGTTCTAAATAGGAAATTGCCAAAGGGATGGCCTAGGCTCAGTAAACCTTTTTTTTTTGAGAGCCTTAAAAAAACAATACCATAACTTTCAGCACATGAATCTTAGAAAAGATTTTTAATAAGAAGGAATTCTATCCAGGTTATTCAGGATGGTTATTATGATGTCTGTCAAAGGCCATAATGCCTCATTACTCACGGGATGCTCATCATGCGTGTGTGGCATAGCTGTCCCATCAGGAAGGACTGTGCACAGAGGCCTCCAGCGGTCTCCTCAGGACGTCTACACTCCAGAGGAGCTGCCACAAAGGCTTCTGCTACCCATATCTCAGACCAGCAGCTAGCACTTTTTAAACGTATACTGAAGACTGAAATAAGTTTTTAATTGATGGAAAGAATGGGCTATTAATCAGTACAATGATTATTAAAAAGTGGTTCTCTCTGGTGAAGCCGAAGGTACATGTTATACATAAGAAGCAGCTAATAGTCTTTAGAGACACGTGCCAGCACTGCACAAGGAAGTGTGAGACCTCTACGAGGTCCCGAGAAATGGAGCTCATGCCTGGAAGCCTAACTAATCTTCTCTACAGACACCAGTTTAGAAGAATCCTTCCTGTTACCTCCCATCAACTGGAAGAGTAACAAGACTCTGCCACTGGAACGTCACTGTGTTTCCCAAGTAAAGCTTCATGTCATGTGTTTAGCTTGAAAACCTGGACTTCATCAGGCTTATAAACCAGGTTATATGTATGGTTTTTACATGCAAAATTTAATAAGAAATTTGCTTTTAAATAATATGAAGGTGGGGGAGTAACCTCAAAGATGGTTTTCAACAGCTACTGTTACCTACCCAAACTAACACCATGGAACGACCATTCCATGTTTGCATGGAATTTGCAGCAATCACCAATACACACACAGCACTGAGAAATAACGTGAGCAAAAATTCTGATTGGAAACAATCGTGACAAAACATGAATCACTTTTCCAAACGACAGAAAACCCAAAGCCCACACCACAGCTCACCCTGTATGTCCCATGCCAGCCTGCCCTGGTAACTAGTAGCCTGAATTTTCTTCTCCATCAGGTATTTTACTGGGGGAGAGGGGGGCATCTTTTAACACCTAAAATGAAACCACTGTATCCAAATCCTTGCCTGCATAGCGTCAAGGACCACAGCTGAGCAAGGAAGTGTAGTCCCCAAGAAAGTCAAGATACAGGTCTGCCCTCTGTCCCTTGGGTGTTTGGCTCTAAGAAGGTCACTGCGTTTTGTTCCAAAACCTCAACTTATATAAACAGTACGGAACTTACATTCATCACTAACAATCCATCCTACAGAACACAGACTATTAGTAAGTTTAAGATAGTCTGCAAACATTCAGAGCAGAAAATAAGACTGTGGTCTTTGAATCTAAAAGGTAGGACAAAATATTTAAGAAATCCCATCTCTCTTTTTCTCTTGCTCTTTGATACCACTACATTCTGCTGCCTAACTTCACATCAGTTAACAACGATTAATTGATTAGCTGTAACAATCACTTTTATGACCTGGGAAAAGGTAAACATTAGCTCACTATTAGTTCAAGGATCAGAACACCTTGGTTCTGGGCAGTGTTCTGTGGGGACCCAATTAAAGCAGCACTAACACTCATGATCTTGGCAAGTTCTCTCCAGCCTGAAGACACTGCCATGTAAACTGTTCTGCGTGAACATCTGCCAGATGTAATACTATGCTTTAAGTAAACTGATAACGTGCTAAGAAAGGTAAAGACTTATCTTTGAAATCACAATGTTCCCTTTGGGGGTGAAGGCACACTACAGTACAAGTGTAGGGAAGAGGGAGAAACATTTCAATCAAGAATTTTCTTCTCCCCCCGATCCTGCCAAAATGAATCCAATATCCAAGGAACAAGTAACAAATACATTATTTATATATATATAAATACATAGAGTATATATATAAATTATATATATTTCACCTTAAAAATAGCTTTCCATGGTACTTACTAAAGTGTGTCAGGAGGACCTATATATATTTTTTTTCATATAAAGTATATATATTTCACCTTAAAAATAGCTTTTCTGTAATAAATTTATTCCAGGTATTAAGAATATCGGAATTTCTGAAACTATTATATATTTAAGAAAGCAACAGTTTTTTTTTAATTTTTTATTGGAGTTCATTTGCCAACATATAGCATAACACCCAGTGCTCATCCTGCCAAGTGCCCCCCTCATTGCCCATCACCCAGTCACCCCAACCCCCGCCCACTTCCCCTTCCACTACCCCTTGTTCATTTCCGAGTTAGGTGTCTCTCATGTTTTGTCACCCTCACTGATATTTTCACTCATTTTCTCTCCTTTCCCTTTATTCCCTTTCACTAATTTTTATATTCCCCAAATGAATGAGACAATATAATATTTGTCCGTTTCTGACTGACTTATTTCACTCAGCATAATACCCTCCAGGTCCCTCCACGTCAAAGCAAATAGTGGGTATTTGTCGTTTCTAATGACTAAGTAATATTCCATTGTATACATAAACCACATCTTCTTTATCCATTCATCTTTCGATGGACACCGAGGCTCCTTCCACAATTTGGCTATTGTGGACATTGCTGCTATAAACATTGGGGTGCAGGTGTCTCAGCGCAACAGGTTTTAGACACTAGAATTTCAAGCGGAACACAAAAACCCTAGACATGATCATTTAGTACAAACAATTTCACCTAAACAAAGCCATTTCAACTGCTTTAAAAGATAATTTCACTTCAGTTTGCCAAAGCAGTTTAGATTTCAATTAATGATGAGAGCCACTGTAGTATCAGTTCCATGGTACTTACTAAAGTGTGTCAGGAGGACCAATGATGAGGACTTCCCACCGGTAAAGATCATTGTCATCTATCAAACCTGCTGAAAAGCCTTCCACAGGATTTTTGTTGAGTTCTGTGGGGGGGAAAAATTAAAACTTTTAGGCATAAAATTTTCACCCAACAGATAAATTACAGAATATGAATATACGTAGTATAAATTCCAAACCTTTCAGCAGATACACTGGGGTCCATTAGCAAAATGCTACCAGACGGCTAAATACTTGCATTTCTGTAAAGAGGGTCACCTGGCCCCTCATACGTCCACCGTGGTTTCCAGCAGGCTCTCAGCATTCTGGGGGGACCTCCGTGGTGGACACATCCTGACACACGGCTATCAGGCCCAGCCCCTTAGAGCCTGTGGCCCCACAGGTGAGGGAAGCCAGCACGCCCAGGCATTCTTAATTCTTAAGACTGTGCTCTGGGGGACACTTTCAAAAGCACCACGAGAGGACCTAATACCTTCTGTTGGAGTTTGTGGAGCTCACCCACCTTCACTGATACTAATGTGTGTCTATCTGCCAAGCCCTCCGTAGCCCCAGGGGGACACATCCACAGCCGGTGTTCATGCATGATTCCTCAGACTCAGCACAGAGGGAGTAAAGACTCCTCGCGTCTCGCCCACCCATGTGTGTTGACCCCTTTGCCAGGCACGCTTCCGGCATATGGGATGGCTTAAGAATAACAGCCAGATGGGCACCTGGCTGGCTCAATCAGGAGAGTGTAACTATTGATCCCAGGGTCTTGAGTTCCAGCCCCACATGGGGTGTAGAGATTACTTAAGTCAATCAATATATTTTAAAAAGAAGAATAGCTGGAGCCTACAGCAATGGCAGTGGCATCATTAGCTTCCCCCCTTCCAGAGAGACCGTGCTATGGAGTGGACAGAGGATGATGGAAGCAAAGTACTAGTGAGGTGGGGGCGCACAGGCCAACAAGGCTTAAGAATGACCCACTGGGGATCCCTGGGTGGCTCAGCGTTTTAGTGCCTGCCTTTGGCCCAGGGCACGATCCTAGAGTCCCGGGATCGAGTCCCGTGTCGGGCTCCCTGTGTGGAGCCTGCTTCTCCCTCTGCCTGTGTCTCTGCCTCTCTCTCTCTGTGTCTATCATGAATAAATAAAATCTTTAAAAAAAAAAAAAAAAGAATGACCTACTGATAGTGGGTATTATGAACAGATTTTTTTAAACAGTTGTTTAATGAAGTATAATTGACCTTCAGTGAATCGCACATATTTAAATAAAACTTGATATATATTAATATACATACACACCTGTAAAGCCATCAACACTATGATAGAAAATATATATACACCCTGTATATTAAAAAAAAACACAACAAGGAGCTCAAACAGTAGCACCAACTGGCCCCAAGTGAGAAGTGGGGACCGCACACTTGGGGCCTGAACAAGGGTGTGAGTCTCACGCTTCTGCAATCAGGCTCAAAGAGCTCAGTCTAAGGACACAAGTGAGTGTAATACAACCCAGAGTGCTTTTACAGAGGACTGAACAGAGTGTGTTACCAACCCAGAAGATCTTAATTTTTGAGGAGTAAGAAGGTGGTGCTATTTCAACAACTAGGATTTAACACCCGACATGCCAGTGAAACAAACACTGAGCCTAAAGTTAAATTTTATTTATATTTAAATACGAATGTCTTTTCTCAATATTTGAGAGATTTTTTTTAAAGTCTGAGTTTTCAAAAAATAAATAAATAAATAAATAAATAAACAAACAAACAAACAAACAAAAGTCTAAGTTTTCGCCTAAAAGGCATAGTAGACTTATCTAACGTTTTAAATCAGGACTGTATTTCAAAGGGCAAGAAATGTATTTTTACTGTTAAATAGCGAGTCAGGGATACCTGGGGGCTCAGTGGTTGGGTATCTGCCTTTGGCTCAGGTTGTGACCTTGGGGTCCTGGGATCAAGTTCCACATCGCCCCCCACCCCACCCCCTGGGATAGCCTGCTTCTCTCTCTGTGTCTCTGCCTCTCTCTGTGTCTCTCATGAATAAATAAAATCTTTCAAATAAATGGCGAGTCTAAGATTTTTAAGAGGATACTGAGGATGGAAAGACATGAAGCTAGGAACTGCATTTGCTTCTGCATGTGAATGCTCATGCCAGCTCCGGGGGTGGGAGGGCACCCTACGACCCATGTCACGGTCCACAGGGTAGGGCACAGCACAGACCATACACTAAGGGCACTCATGCTCTTTATCTAGATGAACATGATCATATTTCTCAGACCATTTTATTCAACATTGTATTCAAGACCTGTGGAAGATTCTATCATTTATCCAGAAATCATCTTCCCGCTGCATTTTCCATCAGAAGTCCAGTGGAGTTTTATAAATGGAGGTGGGTTAGCCCTGAAAGTAGCACATATGGTCAAAATTACCCTTGGAAACTTCCTCACATGTCCCATAAAATACATGACTGCTTCTCACTCTTGTCAATGCATCATAATTCCCAAAATTCTTCTGCACATTCCCTCCATGCTTTTCTTCTACAGGAGTGATCACATCTACTGCTTGTAAGTAATGCAAAGGCAACACTGAAGATATCCAATATCTCACTTTGGTTGTGACTTCTGCCCCCAGCAGGAGATCCCAAGGCCTAGACTCACAGGTATTCAGCAGGTTCCACCCACCTGTGGTGGCAGAGTGATACCACACCTTCACAAACGCTTCTTGTTTTCATGAGGTCTTACCTAAATAATTTACCAAATAATCATCTTTTGACTTCAGCTAAGCTCCCAGTAATTATACTTCTGCTAAGTTCCCAATAATTATACTTCTGCTAAGTTCCCAATTATACTTCTGCACGACACCCCGATTCCCATGGAAGTACCCAGTGCAGTGATTTGGAGGGGCACATGAGCATCCTCAAGAGACAGGAAAGGATAAAGGATCTGGGTGGTTGCTGCAAGGCTTAGACAGAGGAGCCTATACAGAAACCTGAAACAGGGATCAGAGCTGGCTGGAACAAAGGAGGGTATGCAGCCCAGGGCAGACAGAAGGTCAGAAGCCCTGTATCCATGGGACAATGACAAGCCTCTGAAGGGTTGGTGTTTTGTTTTTAAAACAATGAGGTGACCACGAGATTTACATTTCCAAAAACAAATCTTGCAGAGCATAAAAGATGACAGAGAATACAGCTGTAATGATGACAAAAAAAACAAAAAAAAAGGAAGCCTTAAAGGTAATCCTGGAAAGTGTACCTTACCTTTAGTAGATGCCAGTGGGAATAATGGCAAGGAACAGGGACATTTAGGATAAAAAAAAATCAACCAACTAAACTTGGTGATGTGCAGGTTAAAATAACAAGTCTAAAATGACACAGAATTCCTCCAAAAGTTAAACACAAAGTTACCAAATACCCACTAGTTCACTCTTAAGTTATCTACCCATGAGGAACAAAGACATCTGTCCACATACGAGTTTCACAAAAATGTTTATGTGTCACCATTATTCATGATAGTCACAGGTGGAAAAACCCAAACGTCCATGGAAGAACTAATTCTGGTGTGTGTACAATGGAATACTTGACAACTAAAAGGAATGAAATACTGACATATACTACAACCTAGATGAACCTCAGAATCACCAGGCTCAGTGAAAGAAACCAGACACCTAAGGTCATATATTGTAGGACTCCATTTATAGGACACGTCCAGAAAAGGTGAGTCCATGGAGATGGAAAGCAGAGCAGAGTTGCCAATGGATGGGGGAAGGGGAGACGGACACAGTGGGTGTCTGTGGGGTGATGGAAAATGGTTAGGAACTGAAAAGACAGTGGTTTACACAAAACTGTGAATACACTCAATACAACTGAACTGTCCACCTGAAAACAGCTTAGATGTCATTTTAATTTTATATCAATTTTCAAAAATAAACAGGTTTCTCTGCAGAGCAACAGAGTAGAAGTCTGTTCCTTCTCAGAAATGAGACTTACGGGCATGAAATAGGGAACTGAGGACCCCATGCAACTCTGCTTTCTGCTCCTTTTCCTGCTTCTATTCTTGCTGGGACCTGCACTCCCACTTCACACAGGCCTCAGAAAACAGCGTGTGTCCTCCTTGCAAGGGACAAGGAGTCAGACCACGTCTAAGGAATGACCAGGTAAGAATGACTGGACGAAGCCATCATATGCATGTTCCTGACCGCAGGCACGAGACTACTGAACACCAAGCTCCCTGGCTCCAAGGAGTAACACCTGGGCCCTCCTCTTTGTCAAGCCTGTTACTGGATGCCTGAGGTCATATACACTGGACCACAATCCTCAATAAAAAACCCTAGGCCCAGAGGACGGGACTCTCCTTTCCTCTCTAAGTCTCCCAGACACTGTCCACACCTGTACTCTCTCTAGCCCTTCAATAAACTCCGCTTTTACCTCCTGCTGGCTCACATTTTATTTCTATCCTGTGCAGCCGGGGATCCGGCCCACCAGCATCAGGAAGATGTGTTCATTTGAGGGGTGAGAAAAAGAAACGATGATGGGTCTAATCGTTTTGTTTTTGTTTTTTTTTAAGATTTTATTTATTCATGAGAGAAACGAGAGGAGAACGGCAGAGATATAGGCAGTGGGAGAAGCAGGCCTCATGCAGGAAGCCTGATGCAGGACTCAATCCTGGACCCCAGGATCACATCCTGAGCCAAAGGCAGACGCATTGTCAACCACTGAGCCACCCAAGCGTCCCGTTTGTTTTTTTAAGAGAGAGAGAATATGAACAGGAATGGAGAGGAGGGACAGAGGGAAGGCAAGAGAGAGCATCTAAAGCAAGATGCACGCTTCAGCACAGAGCCTGACGTGGGGCTCCATCTCACCACCCTGAGATCATGACCTGAGCAGAAATCACAGGTCAGATGCTTAACCGACTGAGCCACCCAGGCATTCCTGATGATAGTCTTAGTTTTAAAAACCTATGGGCATAAATACGCTGTGTTTTTTTGTTAATTCTTAAAGAGAGAAACTTGGGAGGGGGATAATTAGAATATTGTTGGAACTGAAGTATCAAGATTGATAGCATCATCAAGGATGAGCCATAAGTGTGAAGCCTATATAGAAGATCTAACTGAATGAATTCTAGAGATACCAATATTTGAGGATTAAAAAAAAAAAAGAGAGGCCATAAAAGTGACTAAGAATGGGAAGACAGAGAAGTAGGAGGAAACCCAAGAGAGAATTATATTAAAGAAGCCAATGGAGAAAGTTGCCAACAATAATAAACACACTACTCAAGAAAGAGGAGGTCTAAAATCAATCCACTGGGTTCAGTAAAGGAAAGCCAAGAAGGCCCCAGGGCATAACCAGTGTCAGAATAATGGAAAGGCAGGAGCCATTTAGGCAACACAGAGGTGACAAAAAGAAGGTAAGGGGAAAAAAATAAAAAATAAAAAAAATAAAAATAAAAAAAAAAAAAAGAAGGTAAGGGGAAAAAATGTAAGTGGAAACTTTTTCTAAGGCCTGTAAATGGAAAAGCATAGTAGCCACACATAGATAAAATTCCCACGGGTAGGGGATTCCCAGGTGGCTCAGCAGTTTAACACCTGCCTTTGACCCAGGGCGTGATCCTGGAGTCCTGGTATCGAGTCCCACATCGAGCTCCCTGTGTGGAGCCTGCTTCTCCCTCTGCCTCTCTCTCTCTCTCTCTCTCTCATGAATAAATAAATAAAATCTTTAAAAAAAAAAAAAAATTCCAGGCAGCCCTGGTGGCTCAGCAGTTTAGCGCCGCCTTCAGCCCAGGGTGTCATCCTGGAGACCCGGGATCGAGTCCCACATGGGGCTCCCAGCATGGAGCCTGTTTCTCCCTCAGCCTGTGTCTCTGCCTCTCTCTCTCTCTCTCTCTCTCTCTGGTGAATAAATAAATAAAACTTAAAAAAAAAAATTCCCATGGGTGTTTAATGAGAAAGGCCAAAGAAAAAGGTTTCAACATCCTACCAACATTCAAATGTTAACAGGGATACCTCCCAATACATTCAAATCTGGATGGACTACAAGACAAAACTAACCAATAAATTTAATGAAAAGAAAATATAGGATTGTTTTTCTTACATAATTTTGGGTTGGAGGCAGCCCTCCTAAGCTACCTCCAACAGGCAAAGCTCGACAGACTGTACTGCACCAAATATTTTAAACCCAGCACAACAGTAAAGCTTCGTACAAAGGAGACACTTTTTGCAACCTAACAGGTAAGTCTACAAAAAATGAACAAAAAACAAACCAAGGACAAGGAAATGTCCTTGAGAATAACAATAGGTACAGGTACAAGGATGACAACAGGGAGAGGTATAAGTGATGGACAATAATGCATGAGCAGACTTTTATGATAGGTCATTACTGAGAGGTAAGAGTAAAAGAGAATGGGAACAGGGGCTGCATATGAAAAATAAGAACTATACTTCTGAATTTGAATCCAAGTTTCCGTATGAATTCATGATAAAGCTTTAAAAAATCTAAGCTCTGGGGATGCCTGGGTGGCTCAGGAGTTGAGCATCTACCTTTGGCTCAGGGTGGGATCTCAGGGTCCTGGGATCGAGTCCCACCATTGGGCTCCCCACAGGGAACTTGCTACTCCCTCTACCTATGTCTCTGCTTCTGTGTGTCTCTCATGAACAAATAAATAAAATCTTAAAAAAAAAAATTCTGTGCACTGTCCACAGAAAGATCTAGGAACAATGACCAGCCCTGTAGAAACAAGCATCACAAGTGCCCAGAATATGGCTCCAGATAGGATTTACTACTTACGGGGACCAGGGAATACTCATAGAAATGGCTAAGTACAGGTCTCTGAAAGCACATGCCCTAGGCTCATGTCATACACGCCAAATCAAAAGGAAGCTATCAAATAATACTATGGTCTTCTTAAAAGGACTCATCCAAGCTTTGTGCAGTGGCAGTATCATAGGCCAATGAGGTTTATCTGAGGTGTGATTATTGCTAATTGAAAAGGATTCATCCAACTTAGAGAGGTTCCCACTGGCCACATATGAGACAATATGAGTATCAATGATGCTAATAAACCATTTTGTTGTTTTAAAAACCAATTAAAAACGGCATAAGATTCCGGCATAAGATTCAAGATTTATTCTTCCTTTTCTATACAAAATTATACTACCAAGTAATCAAATAGTAATTACAATTTGATCAAATGAGGTATCTCTCCATAGAAATAATCCAGTTAAAAAATGAAAAATGGACACATTGTCATACTGTCATTTTGGTCCAGGCATTTTAAAAAGGAAGACAGGGCAGCCCCGGTGGTGCAGTGGTTTAGCACTGCCTGCAGCCCGGGGTGTGATCCTGGAGACCTGGGATCAAGACCCATGTCTGGCTCCCTGCATGGAGCCTGCTTCTCCCTCTGCCTGTGTCTCTGTCTCTCATGAATAAATAAATAAAATCCTTAAAAAAAATAAAAATAAAAATAAATAAAAAGGAAGACAACCAGTCATTATGTATCTCCTGATAAACCACCATTCAGGAAGTGATCTCACCTTGCTCACAAACCTGAGCCTGTCCATGCCCCCAGACACAATTACCAATTTCAGAAACACAGAGAAATGTGGTTACGCACAGCACGGGACACACACCATCAGCAAAGACCCCACTGCAGGGAAATTTTAAAAGGCAGGACCTGGAAAAGCTTCAATAAACATACCACATGGGGAACGGAAGAGAGAACTAAACTCAAGAGTTTTAAAAAAACATATGACACATGCAAAAAACTGAAGGCAAAGTAGATATTAGATAATATTAAGTTATTAATATAACATTTATGATATTAACCAATTATTAGCTTTTAAAAATGTGGTGATGGTAACAGGCTGGTCTTTTATCCCCATTTTTTAGAGACATATACTGAAATGTTTACAGGCAAATGAGGAATGATACATGATTCTGTGATGGGCTTCAAAATCATATGGGATGGATAAAACTGCTCATAACCTACTAATTCCTGAGGCTAGGTGAGTACATGGAGAGTCAGGTACCAATCAGTCTACTCTGGTGTTACTATATGCCTAAATTTTTTCTCAAATAGTTAGAAAAATGCTTAAAAGGCACTCTAATGTCTCTAAAAATAATGCTTTTTTTTTTTTTTTTAATTTATTCATGAGAGACACACAGAGCGAGGCAGAGACACAGGCAGAGGGAGAAGCAGGCTCCATGCATCGGGATGCCCAATGTGGGATTCGATCCCGGGTCTCCAGGATCGTGCCCTGGGCCAAAGGCAGGCGCCAAACCGCTGCGCCACCCAGGGATCCCTCTAAAAATAATGCTTTACAATTTTTTATCAATCACATGAAAACACGCTATCATTGAGCCTCAGCAAAAATATGAGGTCTTAGAACAACAACATTCAAAGACCTAACTATGTATCATTGTATACTTTACTCTTAAGGAAATAAGCTACTTTAACTATAAATACACGTTGCCAAAACCAATGGTTGGTTAAGTCTAACTGCTACAAAGCCAAATACAAACTGATATTTATAGCCAAGCAGTGATCTTCCTTTGTGTCTGGGTGGCTGTGGCCTCCTGGTCCAGGGAATGTGCATTCCTGTCCAGTCTGTTTCTATAACACATAACTGGCTCAAAGGTGCAATTCTGTAAGTGATTATTTTTACACTGGCTTATTTTTGAACTTTTGAAATAACAAACAGATATCCATTTTATCCAGATACCATCTAATGACTTTTATCCAGATACCATCTAATGACTCCTCCTAAGTATCGAGGTGGTTTATTAAAATAACTTTGACCTTATTGTAAGAATAAATTACCATATTAATTTAAAACATTTAAGTCACCACAAACCAAGTCACCCAAATAAATAGAGAAAACATTTGTTTCCTCCAAGCTTCTATTAGTTCATCAATATGATACAGTATTATGTCAGTCAGACCTGGGTGTGAATGCCAACTCGCTCCCTGGCCTTGTAATGATGAACGAGTTGTTTCTTGCTCCTTTCTTTCTCTCTCTCTCTCTCTCATATTCATTCCTTCTGAGTCTCATCCCCCTCGTTGGTAAAGTATGGTAAAACCTACAACAGCTCTTCCTTTAAAACTGCTCACTGGGCTACAGGTTACCAAAAGAATAATCAATGTTCTTTAGAATTCTAAGGTCTGGGGAAATACTACCTACCCTACATCTAACACATCACACTCAACTATTTAGTTCCAGTAGGAGCTGTCCAACAAAGACCCACATGCAGGGCCATAAGAATGAGTGAATAAATACAGACTCAAGCCAGAAGAATGAGATCTTCTGGATGATTTTTCAAACTGGCATTAAAGAAAGGAAGTCCCAACTCCATGGGGAAGCTGTGCCATGAAGCATGGCAGATGTTCAAATCTCAAGGAGAACGGTGGTATGAGAAAATGAAGCCAAAATTGAGATAAATGAAAAAAGTAAGCAACAGCAAGAGAGGTTCTAACAGAACTCTAGCTCCTGACACCTGGTACACTCTTGCCCTTCCATAAATCTGGAGGAGCCGAATGTCCTTTGTTTTTGGTTTTTTTTTTTTTTTTAAGATTTTATTTATTCGAGAGGGGGGAGGGGGGGAGGGAGAGAGAGAGGGGGGGGGGCAGAGATACAGGCAGAGGGAGAAGCAGGCTCCACACAGGGACTCAATCCCGGGACTCCAGGATCACGCCCTGGGCGAAAGGCGGTGCTAAACTGCTGAGCCACACCCAGGGATCCCCCAAATGTCCTTTTGTATCCATACTTCATTCTAGCTCAACTCCTATCTCTTCCAACTAAGGGTACTTATTTCTCCTTTCGAAGAGTTGTATTTTCTAAGCTCACATCCAGTTGGACTCTGCCAGCTTCTGCCCCCTCCCCTCCCTGAATAGGGCACAGCCAAGGTCCTCAACTTTCCTTCCAGCTTCAACCACATCACTGGGAATACAGAGGTTAAAGGCTGTTCGCAGCAACTGCAGCAGTGGCAGTGGTAGCGCACAATCCCAGCCACCCATCCCCCCAGGGCAGGTGAACAGGGAAAGTCTGTTCCTACTGCCAGGAATGCAGGTGAGAGTCAATCACTTTACTACATCCTACATCCTGATTTTCTTAAGTATTGCTCAAATTAAGGTTTCTGGGTATAAAATTCTCAAAACCAGGTTCTGTTTTACTCAGTATCTAGCAGACCAGACCTTATCTCCTTATCTACCTTTTTTTGTACAATGAAACTAGGTTAAATTACTCTAATTTATCAATGCCTGGAATTTGCTTTCTTTTGTATTCACCTACACCTGTAGTCTCAACAACCTCCAAGTGAAGCTGACCGCTCCCTACCATCCCTGTTACTGTCAACAGGAGACTCACAGTAAAAAAAATCTCACAGCACAATAATGAGGGTTTTGAATCTCTGTGCCAATTCAGTTCAAGTGGACTTAAGCCATCTAATAACACATATAAAAATCCAGGAAGACTCAGATAAAGAGTCTCAAAGAAAATACTGCAATATATCTTTAAAAAAAAAAAAGACCTGAGGGGCACCAGGGTGGCATAGTCGGTGAAGTGTTTGCCTTCAGCTGGAATCATCATCTCAGGGTCCTGGGATCGAGTCCTACAACGGGCACCCTGCTCAGTGGGGAGTCTGCTTCTGCCCTCCACTTGTGTGCTCACTCGTGCTCTCTCAAATAAAAATAAAATTTTAAAAATTTTCAACGATTTGAAAGAAGGCATTATTTATAAAGCAACAGACACCTTCGAGGCAAGCAAGAAAAACTTAGAAAAGAAACAAAATGAGAAATAACAGACAGGGATTACTGTCATATTAGAAAGGACAAATGTTTCTTAGCATCTCTAGTAAATAAAACAAATCACGGTCCTAATGTTAAGGAGGTAAACGATTATACACTTGAACGGAGTGAAGACAATAAAGGGAGATCTGGTATTCGCAAACGGATGAGAATATAAAAAGGCCACAAATAAATAAAACTCTCCCATACTAACTAAATACACAGCCTGATAACACACCACACAGGCCAGGAAAACCATGGCACCAAACGCAGGCCACCAGAGCACGTGTGCGGTGACCGAGAAGCAGTGGGGTGGGCAAGGCAGGGGCAGGGGCAGGGCAAGGGCAGGGGCAGGGGCAGGGGCAGGGCAGGCCCAGTCATCTCTGCAGCACTCCCTTCAGGAGGGAGCAACCACAAGTCTGAGGGACAGGGGAGCACCACAGATAAGGAACCAGAAGAGGTGGCCAGGGAACGAGGGCAGTAAGTGTTCCCCAACACCAAGAGCTAAGGACTCCAGAAGTACATGGCACTGCCTGGAGTAACTGCTGGGAAATGAATCAAAATAAAGAATTATGCAACAGAAAAGCCAGACTAAAAAGACCAGCGTACTCACTGACCCCATGTAAATACGTAACTCAAACTAAAGCACCATGACTGGTTCTAAACTTTTAAAATTAGGTTATAAACCCTGATCATGTAAAAATAAAACTTACACCCCCCCCCCCCCAAAAAAAAAATCAGGAAAGGGAAGACAGGGAAGGAGGAGAACATGTGCATATTTGTTCCTGGGCCAGGTGACCAAGAAATGAATGCCTTCTCTCACAACCACCCAGAGGCCTTCATAATCTCTCCTATCCACTCTCCGGCTCTTTCAGGAATCTCTCTATGGTTCAATCAGGTTTCCAATAACACCTTTTAGCTTGTTGTGTTTTGTTTCAGTCGAATGCAATCTAGTTAAGATTTTTAACTGGCATGCATATGGTAACTCTGTGTTTCCACCTGCACATATGCATTCAACATTCAAAGTGACTGGAATGCTGTTTGTCAAATGTCAGTGATGGTTATTACTATGTGCGTGGTAGGGTTCTTTCAACTTTATTCTTTTTTTAAGATTTTATTTATTTATTCATGAGAAACACACAGAGAGGCAGAGACATAGGCAGAGGGAGAAGCAGGCTCCCATGGGGAGTCTGATGAGCCAAAGGCAGATGCTCAACCACTGAACCACCCAGGCATTCCTCAACTTTATTTTTACTTCTATTTTCTTAATTATAAAAAAGGCCATTCTTTCTAAAATAGCACAGGAAAATAAAATGTAAGCAGTTAATCACTCTACCTTCTCATCCTCCAAAAATAAACACTGTTAACAGTTTGCTATACACATTCTGGTTTTGAACACCCCTTATGTACAGAAAATGGAATCACTTTATACCATGTGGTCATGTAGGTATGGCATATACATTAGATACTTGGTTCCTATTTTTTTTTCCAGGTATAGATAATACTGCCATAGAGCATTCTTGTGCTGTCCTAGTACCTATGAGGAAGTATACCCCAAATCTAAACTCCTGTTAGTTGGGGCAGCCCAGGTGGCTCAGCAGTTTAGCACTGTCTTCAGCCCAGGGCCTGATCCTGGAAACCTGAGATCGAGTCCCACGTCAGGCTCTCTGCATGGAGCCTGCTTCTCCCTCCGCCTGTGTGTCTCTGCCTCTCTTTTTCTCTGTGTTTCTCGTGAATAAATAAAATCTTTTAAAAAATTAACTAAATTAAATAAATTCTATTAGTTGAACTATGATGGTCAAAGGAACATTCACCTCAATCATAAAAAGTTTATTTCAACTTATATCCCTAAAAACACTGTAGGTACCTATTTCCCCTACAGCACTGCTAACACTGGGTATTATCCTTTTCCCACTGAGCACTAATAATTTATATTTTTTACATGCATTACCTATTTATATTTTTTGCCCCCTTTTTTTTATATTAAGTGATTCAGCTTCTTACTGATTTGAGCCTTTTAAACATTATGGCTCTAGATAACTGCCATTTTGTTTTAAAATACTTTTTATCTGCTTTAGCTTTGCAAATTTTAGTGTTTTGCTAAGCAGAAGTTCAAGCAATGTAACTTAAAAAAAGTCAATATTCTTCATGGATCCTTCGTTCATCATGCTTAGAAATACCCCCTTCCCTCTGCTCCAGACTAAAAAATACTTGATTATTTTCTTCTAATGGTCTTTTTATCTTTTGTTTTATTTCAATTATTGGCTAATAGTTTGTCTACAGTCAGGTTCCAAATCTGTTAAAGGAGGATAACAGTGTCTACTTCATGTCTGAAGAATATACTCACACGTGTACAGTGTCTAACCTACTGCTCAGCACGTTGGAAACACTAATAACTATCATGATCCTTTTATAATATATGTAAACATAAAGATACGAATCCAGTTCCCATCTACCTATCTCAAATAGGACTAGTCAGGTGTTCTGGGGAATTTTATTAAATAATCCATCTTTTCCCCAGGATCTGGAAAGCCAATTATTAGTGGACCCTGGACGGGAAGGCGATCAAGCCCTAACTCACTACTTGGCTTCAGACTCGTCTGTAACAGTATTTCCTTATAAAGTTTTTCACTCCCCCTGAGTATCTACCCAGAAGCTGAAATAATCCAAACTGAGAGTCTTATTGTCATTTGTTATATGCATACATAAACTCCTAAGTTGGCTACAGAGCACCTAGAAAAGAGTCCAAATAAACTATTAAAAATTACACCCCTAAACTTCCCTAAATTCTCTATAATACTTGTTTTTTATGACTGGGAAAAGCATATTTTAGGCAAAGTGGGAAAAGGAAGAACTTAATGGTAGTGAATCTTTTCAAAAATATGCAGGAGATAAAAGCAGACAGTGTGAGCGCACACGTGTGCTTTAAAATCTCTACTAGCTTTTCTGGGCACCTGTAACGATCTAAGACAAGCATTCCACAAAGCCCAGATAAAATGTCTACGGAGAGTCGGACATGTAAACTATTTCCAATTGGGGAAAACAGCAGATCCCTAAAGAAAAAAAGGAATTCAACTATACTATAAAAATAAAAAGAAGTAAAAAGAAATGAATGAATGAATGAATGAATGAATGAATGAAAGAGAGAGAGAGGAAGGAAGGAAGGAAGGAAGGAAGGAAGGAAGGAAGGAAGGAAGGAAGGAAGGAAGGAGTACTAAGTCTCGAGGCAGGTGGCGCAGACCATCTGCAACAGAGCAGGTAGTTCTGAAGGCAACCAGGAAGGGGCTGGAACCAGAGTAAAGGAAGCGGTGTTTCCTCTGCTAACCAGTGTTTGGCTGAACTGCATTCCACTGCCTGTAAAAGGAAGAATGATGGGCAGCCCAGGTGGCTCAGCGATTTAGTGCCGCCTTCCACCCAGGGCCTGATCCTGGAGACCTGGAATCGAGTCCCACCCCACATCGGGCTCCCTGCATGGAGCCTGCTTCTCCCTCTGCCTGTGGCTCTGCGCCTCTTTCTCTCTCTCTCTCTCTCTCTCTGTGTGTAATGAATAAATAAATCTTAAAAAAAAAAAAAAAGGACGAATGAAACAATTTCACACAAAAAAATGAGATGCAGTAACACATCATCAGGTGAAGACTCAGTGAACACGTAACAGCCCCCACCTTGCCTCGCTCAACATTACAGAATGCTGTGGGATTCAGAGCCAAGGCCCAGATGGCTACAGCACCCAAACTTCATCACTTAAGTTGGAAGTCAACCTCTACGCACACATCTGAGACACCAGCACGCAAGAGAAGGCAACTCCCTTGCTGCATCCCTATCACTCCCTACGTGTTACTCCATTAACAATCTGAATGACCAGCATGGTCAAATTTAGTTTTCAGTCATCAATGAAACCTTTGCACAAAACCCACCCAGTGCTCAGAGGTACGCTGAAGCAGAATGTCCTCTCATGATCTTCCTTATAAATGAAGAACTCGGAAGCAGGTATTTTTTAAACCAATGGTTTATACAGATGCAGAATGCATCTCAGAGTTAAAATATGTCAGTGTGGATATGTGTTAAATTCTACTTAGTAAAGTCCTTCCTTAAAGCTGTTTTAAATTCACTACAGCTAAAAAAAAAAAAAAAAAAAAAATTCACTACAGTTCCAAACAATATTTTGCATTTTGATTTGGTAGGCAAAAAATATAACTTACTGTCAAATTATTAGTGAGGTAAGCTTTATTTTATACACAAATTACAAATAAATAACATGTTCTTGTCATTTATCTTTTTAAAAAAGATGCTCGTTTTTCTTAACTCATTTATTAAGTAAAATTTCCAGGGGCATCTGGGTGGCTCAGTGGTTGAGCACCTGCCTTTGGCTCAGGTCATGATCCTGGGGTCCTGGGATTGAGTCCTGCATGGGGCTCCCCACAGGGAGCCTGCTTCTCCCTCTGCCTGTGTCTCTGCCTCTGTGTGTCTCTCATGAATAAATAAAATATTTTTAAAAATAATAAAATTTTCAATTTTAAGTATTATATTCAAATAATCCATCTTAGTCCTCGTTTCTAACTTTCAGTTGATTTTCCTGGAATTTTAAAGGAGATCTGTCTTTGATAACGTATCATTTGGTTTTACTTTGTTTCCATTATTTCTCTATTGCTTTTTGTCTCATTTTCCTATATCAGCTAGAACATTATTAAAAATACAAATAGTAGCGATGTACACCTTTTTATTATTCCTGATTTTTAAATATCACATATTAATTACTGCTGATTTTCAACAACTATTATTTACACATTAAAGCAGTTTCATTCTTTTCCTATGGCTCTAAATTGCTTTTTTTGTTGTTGCTGTTTGGTTTTTAAAATGTAGAGAATGAAAGTTGAATTTTTTCAAACTATTTTTCATTCATTCATTCATTCATTCGTTTGTTTATTTATTTATTTATGATAGACACACACAGAAAGAGAGAGAGAGAGGCAGAGACACAGGCGGAGGGAAAGGCAGGCTCCATGCCGGGAGCCCGACACAGGACTCGATCCCAGGACTCCAGGATCACGCCCTGGGCCAAAGGCAGGTGCCAAACCACTGAGCCACCCAGGGATCCCCTCAAACTATTTTTCAAACATATTTTCAAACAAAATATGCCTTTTGAAATATAATATATAATATATATAATATATACATTATGTTATTACTGACCCACAATCACATGGGACTGTTTCTCCTTTAATGTACTAATGTACAGTACCAGCAGGAACAGTAATGCATCACCTTCGCATCCCTAAGTGGAATCCCACTGGTCATTTACTATTCTGCAGGCTTCAACTTGCTAAGATCTTACTGAGGATCTGGCATCTATACTGGGATTGGTCCAGAGTGCTTTTCTTTTTTAATAAATGTTTTTATTTGAGCGCAGTTGACACGCAATGTTACATTAGTTTCAGTGTACAACACAATGATCCGGCCTCTCTATACCTCATTCTATGCTCACCACAGTGTAGCCAGCACCTGTCACCCTAAAGGCCGCTACAGTATCACTGACTATCTTCCTTGCACTGTGCCTTTTACTTTTGAGGCTTATTCCTTCTGTATCTGGATGCCTGGACCCCCCATGCCCCACCCATTCTGCCCACCCCTCCTCCACCCTCTGGTCCAGAGTGTTTCCACGCTGTCAGATTTTGATACCATGGTTATAATAGGCTCAAATGAAACAGGAAGCTTTATAATCTTCATAATAGTTATAATTCATGTCACATGAATAAGTGACATGAATATCAGAATAAACAGATCAATACAACATGCTAGACAAAAACAGGCTCTTTGAGAATTTATAGAATTGTCCATTGGGGAAGAGAGGAATAAGTCTAAGACTTATATCACATTATACATTTATATATAAGCTATAATAATTTTTAAATTATTTTAAAGTTTTTAATAATTTTCAAACTAAAATAATTTAGTTTTGATTTTTTTATTCACTAGCGGGACTAAGCAAGACATGAAACTCAAAAGTCACACCAGTCAATTAACTGCTTTGTCTACACAGAAATGAATGATAGGAAAAAATTACTAGGGGCGCCTGGCTGACTCAGTGGAGCACTGCAACGCCTGATCTCAAGGTTGAGAGTTCAAGCCCCATGTTGGGGGTAGAGCTTACTCAAAAAAAAAAAAAAAAAAAGATTACTAACACATGATCGAGTTTTAACGTACTTCTGCCGCACGTGTTAGTGGATTCACGTAACAAACACCAAAAAAAGGCAACACACAAAGTAAAATCTAGGATGGGTGATACAAATCAAGATGCTGCATCACAAATGCATACTAAACACAATGCTGATTCCTGGTTCTACCACAATGTCCTCCCTTGCCGCAGGGAGAAACAGGCAGGGCCAAGATTTCTTCCCAAGAGGAGAATCATAGGTGTGACAGGGTGGAGACAGCAGTAACATATCACTATGTTAACATATTACTTATGTGTTTTTTTTTTTTTTACTTCTATGTATTAATTCATTATGGCACGCCTCCCCCATCATCTTAAACTCCTCTTCAAACCTTTCCCTCAGTGGTACTGATAGATGATGTTCTTCTAATTACCATTCATTTTATTTGTAGGTGCTTTTTTTTTTCTCATTATCATCACATCAACAAAAGGAGAGAACCCTGCTGCATGGCCAGAAATGGAGTGAGAGCAACACAACCTTTACCAGCAAGCACACAGTACAGTGATCTCCACATGAAGCCAAAGCGGCTTCTCAGAAAGCAGGATGTCCTGTGAAAACACAGGTAAACATGAGCAAGGGGCCCAGAGGAGCACAGGCCCAAACAAAACCAAAGACAGGAGTCTGACTGTGATCACACTTCCCACGACCACACATAAGACTGTTTCTATGCAAGAGAAATAAAAATGCAGGAGGTACAGATGGCTGTTCTGGAGAAGAGAGAAGCCCTCCGTACAACAGATTTATAACCAGTCAGCACGGATGCCGCCAAGCACCATGTGGACACAGCAACAGGCATTTGGTGTTGTGCAAGGTGGGAGGAGGTGAGAGGACAGGATTCAGTAGGAAAGTCAGGTTGCTGAGCAAGTCCTGGATGGTCTTGGAGACAGCGGACATTACATATCACTGGAAAACAGCCACTGCTGACAGTGAGGCTACTACACATCTTTTTAGTAAAGAGGATAATACTGGAAAGCAGCTCTGTAATCTCTAAAGCAGGCCCTTTCTTAGAAATGAAAGCCATCTTATATTTTCATTTCACAGAACAAGAAAAAAATGCCAGGCTAACTGCTCACACAGAAAAGCCGACAGGCTACCCTAAAGCCTCTGCTGCTGTGCTCAAAACACCACCCCTGAGGGGCGCCTGGGGGCTCCGTCACTTGAGCCACCGCCTCTTGATCTCTTGATTTCGGCTCAGATGACAGTCTCAGGGTCCTGACTCTTGATCTCTTGATCTCGGCTCAGGTCGCAGTCTTAGGGTCCTGGGATGGGTACCTCGATGCCCCCCACCCCACTCTGTGCAGAGTCTGCTTGTCCCTCTCCCCTTACCCCTCCACCCGGATGCACATGCTCTCTAATAAATATATAGAATCTTAACAAAAAATACAGTACTTGAGAAAACATTGCAAAATGGTTTTCTCTATATATAGCTTTTTAGTATTTTTGAAAAAAATGGGAGGGGCACTTTAAAAAGCAATATTAATATTTTTATAATCAGAAAATAAAGCTACTTTCATGGCAGGATGAGTACTGAGTCTACTTTCATCCTACTCGTTCTTTCTCTTCACAACCTCCCCCATTTCCTGAACCATGCAGGGTCAAGACTTACTCTCTGACCCCCCTTCCATGTACGACCAGTCCCTTCAACATAACTAAAGATCCTCTGGGGGCTCCATCAGGGAAGCACCTGCCTTCGGCTCTGGTCAAGATCTCTGGGTCCTGGGATCGAGTTGTTCGCGGGCGTCGGGCTCCCTGCTCAGCCAGGGGTCTGTTTCTCCTTCTCCCCCAGCCCCTCCTCCTGCTTCTGTGCTCTCTCCCAAATAAATAAATAAAATCTTTAAAAAAAAAAAAAAAAAAGAGGAGCCTCTAGTTACCCTTGCTAGATGTTCCTTCCTTCCAAAATATCTCCACCATCTCTCTTCTTTCAGCATAGCCTAGGTTTGTTTATTTATTTATTTATTTATTTAGGATTTTATTTATTTATTCATGAGAGACAGAGAGGCAGAGACACAGGCAGAGGGAGAAGCAGGTTCCATGTGGGGAGCCTGATGTGGGACTCCATCCCGGGACTCCAGGAACACGCCCTGGGCCGAAGGCAGGCACCAAACCACTAAGCCACCCAGGGATACCGATAGCCTAGGTTTAATCCTAAAATACGATAAAACTATCCCAACTGTTTTTCACCCATACTAAAGGCTGTCTTCTGTATTTACTGGAAAGATGGCTGAGGGTGTTATTTATTATACTCAAATAGTGTGTACCTTCCTTATGAGGGAAGGCATTAAAGAGAAATAATTTTCTGACCTCAGCAATGCATAGGCTTCTTCAGGATATGTGGCTTATGTTTTTATCTTATCTATTCCATGAACTCATCACTCATCCAATCTGCCTCTAAATTTTGGCTGCGAGAATACTGAACAGGCAGTTTATACCAGCAGTAAGTACACAGAATTGTTTGGTATGTATTTTTATTAAAAGATAATTCTAGTGAATATTTTATGCCTGTATCCATTTTCCCCTTTTGTTCTCTCTTCTAATAGTTGATGTCAATAGTTACCTAAAGGTATTCATTTATTCAAATTTTTACTTGAGTTATGTGCCAGACACTGGAGATAGATACAGCAATGAGCAAAACAATCTTTGCTCCCTTTGACAGTCTGCAGATCATTTATTCTGGTTGGAAAAGACAAACAAATATAAGGTATACCAGGAAGTGATGCTTTCTGTGAAGAAAAATAAAACTGTGGAGAAGAAAACAGGATGAGGCATAGTAGTGGGCATAGTTTATAAAACCTTCAAGTGGGAGCACTTGTACACATCTGGGCATTTTAAGAATCCCCATAAGCCACCACAAAGCCCTTTTTGAATGAGAAAGAGAAAAAATGATAGTCCAACTCATCAAACCAAAAAATATTTAAACAGCACTTTATCTCCAATCTCTCCCACTCAAACACGTTTCTGGTGATGGTGAAGGTTGCACAATGTGAATGGATGTAATGCCACTAAATCGTACCCTTCAAAATGCCTCAGCCCTCGCCTCTCCCCTGGTAGATCGCCAACTCCCTTAGACAGAGCCTCCCTCTGGAATCTAGCTCCATCGTACTCCCCGCCTGCCCTGTGGCTCCCCTAACCACCAAGGCTGGACACACCCCGCACCTCCCCTCCAGACTTCCATCCCTCAGGCTTCAGTGACTCTCTCCTTCATCCCGCCACTGCTCATTGCATTAATGGCTCTTTTTTTTTTTAATTTTAATCCAATTTACCAACATATACTACATCATTAGTTTCAGATATAACGTTCAATAATTCATCAGTTCCATGTAACACCCAGTGCTCATCCCATCATGTGCCCTTCTTAATGCCCATCACCCAGTTACCCTGTCCCCCAACCCACTCCCCTCCAACAACCCTCTCTCAGTGTGTTTCCGAAATGGAAGTAAGGGTCTCTCATGGTTGGTCTCTGTCTCTGATGACTTCCCATTCAGTCTTCATTCCATTCCCCTATGAACCTCTGCACTGTTTCTTATATTCCTCCTATCAGTGAAACCATATGACAATGGTCTTTCTCTGATCAACATATTTCACACAACATAATAGCCTCTAGTTCCATGCACGTCAATATAAATGGTAGGTATTCATCTTTCCTGATAGCTGATATTCCAGTGTATATCTACACCACATCTTCTTTATCCATTCATCTGTTGAAGGACATATCAGCTCCTCCCACAATGTGGCTACTGTGGACACTGCTGCTGTGAACACTGGGGTGCAGGTGCACCTTCAGATCACTACATCTGTATCTTTGGGCTCTTTAATGGCTTGTTTCCCTCCATCTCCCCTCCAACATCTCGTCATCTGTCCTCTTCCTCTGGGCATTTGCACACAACAAAGGCTTCAAGTTCTACCTTCTGTAGAGGATTACTTCCAAATTTACCTTTCTCAAGCTTCTAGCTTCAGAAAATCTTTTTTTTTTTAATTTTTTTTTATTTATTTATTTATGATAGTCACAGAGAGAGAGAGAGAGGCAGAGACACAGGCAGAGGGAGAAGCAGGCTCCATGCACCCACCGGGAGCCCGATGTGGGACTCGATCCCGGGTCTCCAGGATCACGCCCCGGGCCAAAGGCAGGCGCCAAACCGCTGCGCCACCCAGGGATCCCCTAGCTTCAGAAAATCTTACCAGAGCTCAACCTGAACCCACGCTCTGTCCTAAACCATTCTTCCATTTGACTTTATGTCAGTCCCCTCCCCTGTCGCCCAGCCTTGCAGCAGGCTCCTGATGGCTAACCTCTCTCCAACCTGCTTCCACTGTCCTTCCAAGCAATCCAACCTGCAAACTGCCACCAGACTATTCTTCCTCAGACATAATTCTCGTCCTCTGTGATTCAACTTCAAAATAAAGTTTTCCATCATTTTATCTCTTCCTATACATCCTCTGCATCCCTGAACACCCTTACAGAGGTGCTCATACTGACAACTGCCGACTTCCTCCTAAACCATATCTGGCCCCCTCTCCTCATGCCAAACCAGGAATATAAGTTACCTTTCTCATTTGTGCTCCCTGCCACTTTGTATTACTGAGTTTGCCACATTCTGGCCATATTAATTAATTTAGGTTTATTTTAATAATTCAATTATATTGTAAAATGCTCAAGGAGAGCCATTAATTTAGGGGAGAGGATATGCAAAAACTCACCTGATAGCTATAACACACAAACCCGTCGGTATAAACCCTACACTTATCAGAACCATGCTAAGCACAGATTCCGTATAGCATTTGTTGATTTACAGAAAATGTATATTAAGTTCCTACCATTATTACAGTTTGCCAAAATCACACTGAAATCTAGGCAATTCAAATGGATGCACAATCACACTTGACTATAATTATGCATAGTGTGGGGTTTGAGAGCAGTAATCAGCAACAACCAGATCAGCTTATTCTGGGTTCAAACTAGCTTTAACTCTTTTCACAATATGACTCTGCTTTAACAGGTGTGCTTTCTAGCTCCTTTACTCTTAATCCTGGCAAAACAGACTACAGATTTAGACTCCTAGCTGACGTCCAGAGCAATGTTCCCGACACAAGCACTCACGCTGTCTACTCTAGATGCAGCACCAGGCTATAAGCAATGCTGGCCTCCTGTCCCCAGCTCACGAGACACCCCCTAATACAGCATTCTTCCCTACCACATCCTGAGGAGCATGCTTCTGTTTTCTGACTTCAGCTGCAATCACAACCACCTGATTATCCATACTCTTACACGCTGCCTTACATACCTCTTTAAACCACATGGATCACATACACATACTATCTATGTAAATATACAGCATAAGAGTAAAAAAGACAAACACTTGAAAGAAACCGAAAAAAATATTTTTAAAATGAGACCCTTAAACTGAATTTTTTCCTCAAATATGCAAAAAGTCCACCCAAAGAGATGTACAGATTCAACAAAAGCCTTATAAAAATCTTGAAAACAAACAAAAAAGCCCATCCTAATATTCATATAGAATGTCAAGGGACTCCAAAATAGCCAAAACAGTCTTGAAAAGAAACCAAGATGCAAGACTCAGATTTTCTGATTTCAAAGCCTCCTACAAAGCTACAACAATCAAAACAGTATAGTGGCATAAAAAGATCTATAGATCAGTGGATCAGAATAAAAGCCCAGAAATAAGCTCTCATGTATATGGTCACATGATTTTCATCACAGAAACCGAGATCACTCAAAACCAGGAAAGGACCACGTCTTCAACAAAAGGTGCTGGGGAAGCTGGTTGTCCACATGCCAAAGAAGGGAGCGGACTCCTACACCATATTATAAAGTCACTCACAATGAGTCAAAGACCTAAACATAAGAGCTACATCTATAAAATTCTTCAAAGAAAACAAAGGGGAAAGTCTTCAAGACATTAGATTTGGTAATGATTTTTTTTTTAAAATATATGATACCGAAAGCACAGGCAGCATAGGGGAAAAAGGTAAGTTTGACTTCATCAAAATGAAAAAACCCTATGCATCAAAGGCTACCCATTGAATGGGAGAGATCTTCAAATCACCCAACACAAGAAGAACACCCAAACATGAAGTCTACACACGCTCACACGCAAACACCCAAGTCAAAAATGGGCCGTGGACCCGAACAGGAACTTCTCCAAAGACATACAGCCAGTGAGCACTTGACAAGATGCTCAACATCACACACCATTAGGGAAAAGCAAATCCAAATTACAGGAAGATACCACTTCACACCGATTAGGATGGCTATTATCTTTTTAAAAATAAAAACAAAACAAATATTGACAAGGATATAGGGAAATTAGAAGCCCTTGTACAGTGCTGATGGGAATGTTAAATGGTGCAGCCATTGTAAAGACAGTACAGAAGGGGCTCAGTGGTTGGAGTGTTTGCCTTTGGCTCAGGGCGTGACCCCGGAGTCCTGGGATCAAGTCCTGCTTCAGGTGCTTCAAGGGCCTGCTTCTCCCTCTGCCTGTGTCTCTGCCTCTCTCTCTGTGTCTCTCATGAATAAATAAATAAAATCTTTTTTTTTTGAAATAAATAAAATCTTAAAAAAAAAAAAAAAAAACAGTACAGGAGCTCCTGAAAATATTTAAAGTGGAATTACTGTATGGCCCAGCAAATATACTTCTGGTTATCTACCCACAAGATTAAAAGCAGGGACTCAAACAGACACTGATTCACCAAGTTCACAGCAGCAGCATTCACAAAGGCCAAACCACCTGCAGTCTATACACACAGTGGAGTATTATGCTGCCTCTGAAAAGGAACTGATACACACTATAATATGCACAAACCCTGAAAACATATTACAGTAAGTGAAACATGGCAGACACAAAGAACAGATATTGTGATTCTGACAGGAGGTACCTGGAGTCGCCCAATTCACTGAGCCAGGAAACAGAATGGTAGCTACACGGGCTGGGGGAGGAGAGGATGGGCAGGACTGTGCCACAGGTAGAGAATTCAGTTTGAGATGAAGAGAATGCTCTCAATACACACAGTGGTGGAATGTGCTTAATGCCAGTGAACTACAAACTCAGGGTTAACAGGATCAGTTATGTGTATCGTATCACAACAAAAAATGCCCAAAATACAAATCAGATCAATGTGGAGCCTGCCAAAGGGAAGCCAAGCACCTTCCTGCCTCCCGGTGGACACAGCGAGGCACAGACTGCAGGAGCCAAGGCTCTCACTCACTCTTCTCAAGGCCGTGATGTGGGCCACACCACAGGAAGGCACCACTGATCACCAGCCACACTACTCCAGGCCTCCCAACGCCATACACTCAGCAGCCACTCCAACCAAACACACAAGTGCCAGCACGTCTGCCACCCTTGCCTTCACACATGCAACCCAAGACACACCTATATTTCTCCTCCTGCAGGACCATGTTCTCTCCTGTTCTCTGCAGGTGACAGGTACACTGGAGTCCCTACCAGAGTCCCCGTAGTACCAGGAAGCCAGCAGTCTCACCAGCACTGCTCAACACCCAGAGGGCAGAAGCAACCCCAGCTGGACCCACAGACAGCTCGGGCTCACAGGAGACAGCAAACCCCAGCAGGCTGAGGCCTGGCGCCCTCCCAGAGTGGGACATCACAGCCAAGACTAGCACACAGTGGTCAGTCTACTTCTCCCAGCTGAAAACTAGATGGTAAAGATGAGCCAGTGTTGGTTTTTAAAAAACACGAGAAATACTTTCCACATACTAACATGCTTAGGAACATGCATAAGCTGCTACTATTTTCTGCTCTTCAAAGCACAAACACACCAAGGTGTTTGATACCTGATGCAAACCAACAGCTCTCACTTGTACCAGGTGGTTTCATGGGCAGAATAAATGTTCAATGAACTAACAAACATTTCAGTAAAGCCCAAGGTTTCCATCTGAATTCACGGCCTTGTACCCTGACTACCAGAGAGGGAAGGTGATTGGGCACAACAAAGGGCATGTGGGGCTGCTGGGCCGCCAGCATCACCAAGGGACGTGTGCCAGAACCCATGGGACAACTCTGACAGTCTCTACTGGAACAAACACACGAAATCTAACCACCGAAATGAAACATTGGAATTAAGACTTTTACAGAATGGTCTAAATGAGAAATGATGTGAAGGGCTCTTGTGCCACATCCACACTAACACCGAACACAGCCGCAAACACACTGTTCACTACCGAGGGCAACATGCTCACGTGATTATAAAATATACAAACAAATGCATACTAAAAAGGCTAAAGAACGTTAGAAACAACAAATACCCACCATTTGCTTCGATATGGATGGAACGGGAGGGTATTATGCTGAGTGAAATAAGTCAATCGGAAAAGGACAAACATTATATGGTCTCATTCATTTGGGGAATATAAAAATTAGTGAAAGGAAATAAAAGGAAAGGAGAGAAAATGAGTGAAAATATCAGTGAGGGTGACGGAACATGAGAGACACCTAACTCTGGGAAATGAACAAGGGGTAGTGGAAAAGGGAGGTGGGCGGGGGGTTGGGGCGACTAGGTGATGGGCACTGAGGGGGGTACTTGTTGGGATAAGCACTGGGTGTTATGCTATATGTTGGCAAATTGAACTCCAATAAAAAAAATTTTTAAATAATAAAATAAATAAAAAGTCTAGAGAAAAAAATACACCAAAACCATAGTAATTGTGCAAGTGAAATGAGACAGATTGTTCACTCTCTATAATTTCTCAGACCTCAGAAAACAGGGATCCCTCCAAAATAATTCTTCTCTGTCTCCTGTAGGCAATTCATAAGCCAATTTCTCCCTTCCCAGTAATACCTTGTTTACGTTGCTGCATGGCCCACTGCCATGTAGGCTTTTTAAATGGTAATTTTTAAACATTTTTATAACACACTGCTACTTATAAATACCTTAAAATGTCAGTAAAAGTTCTCTTAGTCTAAAATAAGTTAATTTTTTCCCAAAAAGAACTATAAACTATCACCAGAAGATCCTAATAAAATTATGCCAAACAGTGACAAATTCCCTGGTGACATCCCATGACTCTAGAGACAGCTGAAGTATCATGCCCTGTGAGTGGACTCATTTAGCCCAATTACCCAGAGCTCCAAGCTGCTAGGACTAGTAAATCCTCATAGATCTACAAAGCTTGACACGTTATAAAGTATTTTCATGGAAGCATCTAATAATTTAACACCTCTACAGTACAAGGCAAGACGACAACAACATACCACAATTAAATTACCAGGATGGATTTTTCTCATTACAAGCCAAAGGCCAGCTGTGTTTAAAGGAAGGGATGTCAAGTCCCCCCGCACCGCCCCCCCATGCCCGTTTCCAAGAGACTTTCAAATTTTCCGTAGCCTTATCTCATCTTAGAAATAGGAAACATTCTAAGTGTGTGTGTGTGTGGGGGGGGGGGGGGGGGGAAGAAAACACAGGAAAGCCTAATTAATTGGACAAGTAAAAAAAAAATTTTCCATGTAAAATAACCATAAAAAATTCAAGGCAAACAACTGCTCTTACAAACCTTTATTTAAAACAACCAACACATACATACATAAAATTCAAAACTGTCAAGAAGTGTTCCAACATTCTTGGCAACTATTAAAATAAAATTATTTCTTTTTACCTGGCAGAATCAAACATTTTCAGAAGTCCCTGATAGTATTAAGAACATAGTAAAAAGTGAATTTTCAATACAACAATGAGAATATAAATTAGCACAAGCTTCCTAGCAGGCAGCTGGTGATAATTATGAACAACCTCAGAAAAGACAAACTTCCATTCCTAAGATAACACACACATCATGGCTATGGCTAACAACCAGAGGCACACCTGGAAGTTCCCAGGACAGGAAATCCTAAAAGCTCTCATGGTGGGGGAGGGATGGAAGACAGATGGGGAACAATTTTTTTTTCATTTTAACTATGTAAAGCAATGATGCTGCACATCTTAAATTTATGCCATACTGTATGTCAGCTGCATCTGAATAAAATGGTAAGAAAAAATGTTCTTCTTTGATATAATGGTGACCACTCCATTTATCCTAAGAGAAAGTAATCCAAGATAACATGTAAATATTGTTCATAAGGAAAATCCAGAGAAGCATTAGCTATAACAGAAATATTTATCCTAAGAGAAAGTAATCCAAGATAACATGTAAATATTGTTCATAAGGAAAATCCAGAGAAGCATTAGCTATAACAAATAATTTTTAATAATTTGTAAATCAAAAACAACCTAAAAGTCAAAATTCGAGGAATATTATGGTTAACAGAATATGGAAAATTGCTATGGATCTGTTTAAAGTACTTTGAGGGGCACATGGGTGGCTCAGTGGTTGAACTCTGCCTTCAGCTCAGGGTGTGATCCCAGGGTCCTGGGATCAAGTCCCGCATCAGGCTCCCAGCAGGGAGCCTGCTTCTCCCTCTGCCTGACTTGTCTCTGCCTCTCTCTGTGTGTCTCTCATGAATAAATGAATATTTTTAAAAACTACTAATAATAATATAAAGTACTTTGAAAGAGCATTTAATGACATGAGGAAATGTTTAAAATTTGTTTTAAAAAGATAAAATACTGTAAATTTATCTCTCTTAACAGATACACACTGTGCATACTAAACAAAAAAAAAAGGCTGTGGCCAACCTCCAATCTATCTTCAGTTTACAATGCCAGTGTGATCCCATGTGTTCATTTCCTCTTCTTCCTAATAATTAAATTTACCTAAACAAATTTTAAAATAACCGTTTAGCTAAAAATATTTTGTTTAAAGACAAAGTAGATTTGTCCATGGCTCTTAAAGATGGAAAATGGATGGGAGACAGTGATTGCATCAGAGTACAGGGTACTCCCAGAGGGTACTCCCCCACCACTGGGGGGAGGGGAGGGAGGGGCAAGATGAAGGGGTAGGGATGGAGGGAGAGGAGTGGAAAGGAGGGATGGAGGGGACAAGATGGAGGGGGAGGAGGAGAAGGGCAGGAGGCAGCGGGGGTTGGTCTTCCAAGCAGAACGACAGAGACTGCTCTGTGAGCAGTGTCTGGGAATAGGATCAGCAGTGAGACGTGGACACTGAAAATGTGTCACAGCAAGCATCTAAGGTTGGTAAACAATAAACATGATAAACACATTATTTAGAAACATGGAGCCCCATGAAATTTTCACGGAAAAGGTGTTTTAAAAGCAGCTGCCCCTGGGGAGCGGGGCTCTTCAGCATTAGGCCTCTTGTAGGCCTCACAGTTAATTATTCTTGAGACTAAATGTACATATAATGTTGATGTGAATTTTTAATTCTTTTTCCTTTTTACACTTTCCCCCTTTCTCCCTAATACACATAGCCATCTGTCTCCCTCCCTTCCCATCACAGCACAGCCCACATGGCATTTAGCAGGTGTCTCTCCACCCCAAGTCATGGGGTCATGACACAGATCTAGGGGGGGCACCAGCAGGATCTCTTGTTCCTAAGAAAAGGAAACAATGAGATAGAGATGCTGTTGATGAAGCTTTCACTTTGGTCATGGACGTTCACTTATATGGGGGGGGGGGGGGGGACACACAGTGACCGTGTCCAGAGTTCACAGCCAGCAGGATCAGAGTCTGCATGGTGGCCTTGGCCACAGGGCCCTTGAGGTTCCACCAGCAGATCCCATCAACCTTCCAGCTGGCCCTCACCTAACTCACCTCTGTAGTGTCACCACCCTCATTCAAAGTAGGACCCCTGCACACGTGCACACTCCTCCTACTTCATCCGCCTTCCTGTTCTGTATCCCCCACAACCCTCTACACTGTACTCTTAGCCCTGTGTCCTCCCCCAGCCCCAGGAGAACACAGCTCTAAAAGGCATGGGTGTCTTTTTTTATTCATGGAGCCACAGCAATCATGGGTTAAATCCATGCCCATTTAAAACAAATTTGTATAAATAAATAAATAAATAAATAAATAAATAAATAAATAAATAAATAAATAAATAAATAAATAAATAAATAATAAATACAAATTTGTGCCCAATCCATGCCATGCTACAGCCCCCAGCACGGAGCAGGCCTTTGTCAACTACCTGCTAAATTAATGCAGTAGTTACATAGCTCTCAGGCACCTGTGTGGCTCAGTCGGTAAAGCAGACCCTTCAGGTTGGGTCATGATCCCAGGATCCTGGGACTGAGCCCTACGTTGGGCTCCCTGCTCAACCCAATCTGCTTCTGCTTCTCCCTCTCCCTCTATCCCCTTCCTCTGCTCACTCTCTCTCTCTCTCTCTCTGTCTCAAATAAATAAATAAAGTCTTTAAAATAGATAGGTAGGGATCCCTGGGTAGCTCAGTGGTTTAGCACCTGCCTTCAGCCCAGGGTGTGATCCTGGAGTCCCGGGATAGAGTCCCCCATCAGGCTCCCTGCATGGAGCCTGCTTCTCCCTCTTGTCCTGTGTCTCTGCCTCTGTGTGTGTGTGTGTCTCTCATAAATAAATAAATAAAATCTTTTAAAAAATAAAAATAAAATGAAATAGGTAGATCTTAGGAAGATGCTGTTATTACTGGCAACTAAACACAGCTTAAGTGTGTGTTTAAGTTTTAAGTTTGGAACCATTAAGATAGTGATCATTTTAATTATAAAGATAAGTGATGATTTAGACTCTGGAGTAGTAAATTCAGGCTTTTCACAACACTGAACATGTTGCTGGCATACACCACGTGCCACAGTGAAGAGGCAAGTCTACAAAATAAGACAACCACTGTTAACACACTAACAGAAAGAATGCCTGTGTGTTGGCCATGGTTAAAAACAAACCAACCAAACCATGGAAGAACCTATTCCCTAAACAGCTAAGAAACTTCCAAGTACACAAGTCTGGTGTCTTTTTTTGAAGCCACAGCCAAAGTCTCATTCTCAGGAACCACAGTTTGCACACGTTCACAGTTTTGCTATGTCCTTCAACTTGGCAGGAAGGACAAATTCACACACCAGGTCTGTTCTGGCCCACATGGACAACAGTGCCCCTGTTGGTCACAATTTCAATGAGTTTCTTTCCTCATCTACAATTCACTGAATGGAAAAAAAAAAAAAAAATCAATAGATTTAATGATTAATAGAAACAAAAGAAAAAAGTCTTTGAACACTTCTTCCTCATCCACAAAAGCACACATGATAGAAAAACATTTCTACCATGTACAAAAGAAGGCTACCCAAGTGCAAAAAGAAGCATCTCTAAGCCTGCACATGAATAATGGCTCTTCCGTATTTCGTGTCATTAAAATCTACCTAACAGCAGGACTTGATAAAACAATCTATTAAATACTTGTTTTAGGGACGCCTGGGTGGCTCAGTGGTTGAGCATCTGCCTTCAGCTCAGGGCGTGATCCCAGGATCCGGGATCAAGTCCTGCATCGGGCTCCCTGGGGAGCCTACTTCTCCTTCGGCCTGTGTCTCTGCCTGTCTCTCATGAATAAATAAATCTTAAATAAGTAAATAAACAAACACTTGTTTTGTGCTCTTGGAAAATAAATTTTGGTATTAGCTGCTTTGCAAATGGTTTTCCCCATCTTCTCAAAAACAATGTGGTTTTACCTGTTTTTAGCACAAAAAGTAATAAAGGCTTTTTTAAGAATAGGGAGATTAACGAGACAAATTCAAAGGGCTGCTCGCAGACGTAAATAAACGCACTTGGATGGTGTGCTGAAGCCACCGGCAACATGAGAACTGTATCATACAGAGGAAGACGCAGACCTCATATTGATGAAAACAATGCTATGAAAGATAATCTACAGAGAACAAAGCAGAAAAGGACAAAGGAAGCACTCAGAAAAATAATAAAATGAAAGCTAAGACATAGAGATGAACAAGCATAAACCTGGTATTTCCCAAGGAAAGAAGATAAGAAGGAAAGCACAGTAAAAGATGCATCAGAAACTACTCCAGATCAGTGTGAAGGAGACTACCACAAGACAGGGAATCGCCTTGCAGAAAGGATGTTCTGGACGACGAGACCAGAGAAAGAACCCCACCAACACCCAGGCACAAGGAGGTCACCAACAAAGGGGGAAAGAGTCACCCCAGAACCAGAAGACAACAGAAAAATGTTTACTGGGTGTTAAGGGAAAGGTAACATAGCTCAAAAACTCTATAATCAGCCAAAATATCATTGCACCTGTGAAAGCCACTGATGGACATTTCTAAACACACAAGCCGTCCTCAAACAAAAATGTACCTGATAAACATAAAAGACAGTATATGTTAAACCTACAACTTTATAATAACTACAAATAAAGCACCTTATCTCATCTTTTCTAAGATGCACTTTTTTTCACTTTTGAGCGTATCAGAAAATACATGTACCACAACTGATAGCACATCCAGGTTCTTAGGCAGCACTTGACCACTATCATGGCTACCAGAATAATGAGGCCTCTTACTCAAGGGTACCTTAGACATAATGACATAGGATATTTAACTTACAAAATGAGATGGGAATAGCAAATAAGAAAATAAACATCATACTTCACAGAGGAAAAAAGAAGAGTGCCTGGGTGGTTCAGCGAGTTAAACGTTTGAGTCTTGATCTTGACTCCAGTCATGATCTCAGGGTCAAGGGATCAAGCCCAGGCTCCATGCTCTGCAGGGAGTCTGCTGGAGATTCTCTCCCTCCCTCTGCCCCTCCCCCTGCTCATGCTTACGCCAGCTTTCTCTAAAATAAGTTAATATTTTTACAACCAAATAAATAAGTAAATAAAACGCCCTTATTTTTAAAAATAATAGAGAAAAAAGAAAACCAAGCAAAAAGATAGTCAATGAAGAAAACCATATCACAGAAGCAAAACCAAACATACAATATTGATGTAAATGCATATAAAGTGTCTCACACGGGGTCCACCCCCAACCTTAAAGTAGGGGGTCTCAATGAGACATACATAAAAGAACAGACTCTGGGAGGTTACAAATGAAAGTGAGATGAAAGTCCACCAGGCAAGTATCAACATGTTCCTAAAACTAGTGCAATTCAAAGAATGTGAAAGGTGGCAGAAAAGGATCGCTTTTTACAATGATCAAGATCACTGTCTAAGGAAGATATGTTTATAAAGTGATATACAAAAAAACCATGGGCAGCCCAGGTGGCTCAGCGGTTTAGCGCCACCTTCAGCCCAGGGTGTGATCCTGGAGACCTAGGATCGAGTCCCACGTTGGGATCCCGCATGGAGCCTGCTTCTCCCTCTGCCTGTGTCTCTGCCTCTCTCTCTGTGTCTCTCATGAACAAATAAAATCTTTAAAAAATAAAAACCCTTCAAAGTATATATTTCAAGCCAAAACTTCAAATACAAGGAAACTGGGTGAAATAAACATAGAAAGCAATCACCATTTCAGTCCTGAAAGATCAAAAGACAAAAATAATAAAACATCTAAACACAAGACAGGATGAGAGCAGATCGCTAATTTAGGCTACAACACCTCAAAAATTATCAGTCACGCTACTCCACCACTTAGGGGAGGAGACGTGACCATCAATGAGCTATCTCTCCCTGAATTATTCCATTCAAAGATGGAACCCAGGGGCACCTGAGGCTCAGTCAGAAGACCACCCAACTCTTGATTTCTGGGTGCTGAGTTCAAGCCCCACCCTGGGCATATAGCTTACTTAAAAGATGGAAATCAAAATGAATACAGATTAGCTAGTAAGTAATAATTATAAAGACTATCTAGACAAAAGCTTTTGGTACACACAAAAAAAAAAAGCTATCCTCAGAATAAGATCCAAGCCTAAATACTATCAACTAGTTAAGAATTAAAATTAAATGTATTAAGCTTTCAATTCAAGGATAGAAAATACAATTACATAAAAATCATAATAAAGGTATTAAAGAAACACAGAAGTTACTCAGAAAACAGAAGCTAATAAATGTAATTCTAAAATCTAAGAGCTGCTATCAGCGGGGAGCCTGCTTCTCCTTCTGCCTGTGTCTCTGCCTCTCTGTCTCTCTCATGAATAAATAAAATCTTTAAAAAATAAATAATAAATAAAATCTAAGAGCTGCATTTTGAAAAAAAGAAAAATTAATAAATAAAAACATATTAGCAGGACTAAAAAAACAATTATGTAAAATTAGGGCTAAAAAAGAAACAAGATGAAACAGAAGCAACCAAACTAAGTATGACCTAAGTTTCCAGTAGGGGGCACCCAGGGGGCTCAGTGGTTGAGCCTCTGCCTTCAGCTCCCTGTCGTGATCCTGGGGTCCTGGGATCAAGTCCCGAATCGGGCTCCCTGCTCCTCCCTCTTCCTCTCATTCTGCTGCTCCCCCTGCTTGTGCGCACATGCTGCTCTCTGTGTCAAATAAATAAATAAAATCTTTAAAAAAAAAAAGTTTCCACTAAATTTTAAGGTACTAAATGTTGTGATGTAGATGAAGTAGGTGGTTTTCAAGGAAAATCCAGAGTGTTCTCCAGTTCCACTGATTGACTAGACAAACACCATGCTGACCACCACAGGGTTTAGTAGTTCAGAAACTACTCCAGGTCAGTGTGAAGGAGACTACCACAAGACAGGGAATCGCCTTGCAGAAAGGATGTTCTGGACGACGAGACCAGAGAAAAAACCCCACCAACACCCAGGCACAAGTGTCAGTTATCTCCCCAACCATTCTAGAAACCTTTCACAGTAAATTCAAAAGGTAATTCCTTTATTAAACTTTATTAAACCATATCCAAAAAACAAAGTTTCCTATCTCAGGAAGCCAGTTGTGCACAAACAACACAGAGAATACACTTGGCAAAAATTCGAAATACTAACGGCAAGCACTACCAAGTAGTAGTTACTGAACTCCAGACACCAGTCTAGGTAGCAATGTATATAATGAGTTGTTTGCAAACAATGAGCCCAGCTGGAGGGTGGCAGGCACAAGAGACTCACCACTACTACCAGCAGGGTGCCAGAGCTTGGCTCTGCTGGAGCAGAGTCCGGAAAGCCCTGTTTGTGCCAGGTATGACCGCTTTCCCAGCCAGTCACAAGAAAGCAGCCAGTACATCACGTTAGTACTACTTCCAGAGGGCTGACGGCCACACCCTGTTGAAGAGCTGCAAACTGGTTCTCTGCACCGTTGAGGAGGCTAACCCCAGAGAGCTGTGCTAACAGAGAGGCTAGTTTGAACATACACAACGACACCTCAGAGATTAGCACTTGCTGTTTTTCTAAAATAAAAGTCAACAAATTTTAAAAGTCTCAATCTTCCACAAATTCAAGAGAGGCTCAATCTGTTTCGCAGACATCACATCAAGGTCCAAGAGAAAGGACATTCATCTCCACTGCTGAAAATCTTTCATAAAATGTAATATAGATGTATATAGATTATCTATTTTATGATACTAAATAGAAAGAGAATCCCCCAAAAATAGAGATAGTACCAGTATCTTTAGCAAAGACATACCACATAACATACATTAAGCTGCAAATATGTGTATATTCATTAAGGATCTTGTATACACACATTAACACATCATGCCACAAAGATGGAAATCACAAGTATATCCATTAAAGTCAATAACAAGACAAAAACCAGGTCACCTGCCATGATAACTACCACAGAAGACAAGAAATGAAGTAATAAAATGGATGTTCCTTGAAGAAAGAAAAACAAAAACAGAAGCATATAATATGGTTAATAAACTATTAATAAAAAATAATGAAAATAAATATTTAACACTATTTCAGAACCGGGCAATGTACACTGATGAAGAAAATAATTAGAGATCTGAATATAATTATTACACAGCTAGGAAACTGACCAAACCAAATAAAAACTATTAACAAAGTAGCCACTTACAAAATTAACAGGTTTCTTATACATAAATACTAAGTAATCAAAAAATACACTGAAAAATGACTGTCCCCAGCAGAAACTGAAATCTGGTGGAAAATGTAGAACACGCTCTAAAAATAAATTAAAATGCCCACTGAAAGACATGGTTATGTAGCAAGTCAGATTTTGTTCTTGGAAAAATAACTTGATATTGCAAAAATGTCAAATACCTCCTTAATTAATCTATAAATTCAGTGCCACTCACTCCATCAAAATGCTGGGTTGGGTTTGGAGGAAGAGGGACGGCATGGTGGTGAATCGAATGTGACAAGGTGATGTCAGGGTGTGCAATCCTGGAGCAAACAGATGCCAGTATGCCTTCCCTTGGTATCTGAATACCAGTAGTAACATTTGCATTTTAAATAGTGTTCAGTATCCTTAACAGTTTTTAAATTTGTAAAAATAATCTCAATGCAAAAGAAAAGGTTAATTACAACAAAATGTAAACTTACTAAAATAAATGTTAAACATGCAGCCCAGTATTAGCTGCTAACAAACCATTCAAGGATAAAATACTGCACTAATAATTTACACACACAGATATTTTAAGTCTGATCTAATAGGGCAGCCCCGGTGGCGCAGCGGTTTAGCGCCGCCTGCAGCCTGGGGAGTGATCCTGGAGACCCAGGATCAAGTCCCACATCAGGCTTCCTGCATGGAGCCTGCTTCTCCCTCTGCCTGAGTCTCTGCCTCTCTCTCGCTCTCTCTGAATGAATAAATAAATAAATCTTAAAAAAAAAAAAAAAAGTCTGATCTAACAAAAAGTGCAGCTATTATACCATTTGAATTTTTAAGTATTTGGGGGCTTGTTTTTCTAGCTGCTGAAATAGCACATTCTGACTTCTATTTAAGCACATTTTCCGTGGCACTTGGAGGTTCGGGTTGTGTCAGAAGGAAAGGATTACAGTAGAATCAGACGACACCTGCTGAGACACCCCCCTCCACCCCCCCCATCCCTACCCCTGGCCAAGCCCAGCCCTTACAAGGGGCCCACAAGGCCCAACAGGACCACGCACGTGCTGCCTCTTTGGCTGTCCATCTTCCTCTTCCACTGCTCTCCTGTTTAAACTCCCCACAGTGACCCAACACATCTGACATTATGAATAGAAGTTCCAGAAAGAGGTCATGCAGAAAACAGAAAAGGGGGAGGAGGAACCCAAAAGACTCGCTGAGGGGGAAACATGCATGAATCCCTAAACAAGTAAGGAGCACGAATAAAGCACAGAGGAGTAAATACAAATGTCTAATAAAGGCATATTCAAACTTCACTAATTTAAATACAAGGAGGGGGATCCCTGGGTAGCTCAGTGGTTTAGCACCTGCCTTTGGCCCAGGGCGTGATCCTGGGGACCCTGGATCGAGTCCTGCATTGGACTCCCTGCGTGGAGCCTGCTTCTCCCTCTGCCGGTGTCTCAGCCTCTTTCTCTCTCTGTGTCTCTCATGAATAAATATATAAAATCTTTAAAAAAAAAAATAAAAAATAAAAATAAAAATACAAGGAAATCACTTGTGTCTGAAGATTGGGAAGCACTTCTCAATCGTAACAAGAGTTGGCAAAGACATGGGCCAACAAGCAGTAGTGAAAATGCCCACTGATACATTTTCATATACATCAAGGTGGCATTAATAGACTTCACTTTTTTACTTTTGTTTACATTCAATTTTTAGGTTATTTTACTTTTTAAAAATATTTATTTGAGAGTGAGAGTCTAAGCAGGTTTCCTAAGTATCCACAGGTCCCACCCACCCACTTCACAACTGACCCTAAAGCTGCAAATACAATTTTCACCTGGATACATGTGGATTTCTATGCTACTTCTAACCAAAGTATAAAAAGAACTCTTTTCTATCACACAATGTTACAGTTTTGTGGAAGGAACTTTCACTCATATATACAAAAACAAACACCTTCAAAACCATCAACATAAAACTACAATGTTTCTGATTCAGAAATCCTGTTTTTCTGGATGTGCTCTAAATTGCTAATTGTATGAGCAGCACCTCTGGTGACCTGCATCTTTGCAAGAAACCACTGCATAACCAGAAATTACAGACTGATCCATATGGCTCAAGGGAAAACGACAGTATTTCCAGAGTGTCACACAGATTTAAGGAAACTGGCTATTTAAATAACTCTTTAACTTTATAAATAAATATTACAACATTAACAGTCTCAGACACCAAATCGTTTAGTTACCTCTACAAGAGATGAAGATGGTAGTCAATACTAACTGAACACTCAGTATGTTCCATCATGATCCCTTTATAAGTATTAACCTATTTAATCCTCACAAAAATCCTGTGAAGTGACTACTTAAATTTACACACACTACACAGATCCACCCTCTCCCCTGAATCTCTGCCCATATACTTTATTCCTCTACTTTCTCTGTGTAATTCTGGATCAACTGTTCTTGTTCCCAGCTCAGGCTTTGAAACGGGGCAGTAATCAGATCCCATTTTATTTCCCCAACTCAAAGACACTCTGTTCCAGAAATTCCTGCCTCCCCTACTGAATTCAATCCCCTCAACAAACATGTTATAATTTCTCCAACTTTTACAATAAGAAATAGGAAGAAGCCCAAGCTCATTCCAGTTACTGTCCCATTTCTCTGATTTCATTTTATAGTCTAACTTTTGAGGCGGGGTATTTTAAGAGGGCTCCTCCATATCCATGCCTCCAATTCCCGCACCCATTCTCTCAAGCTCCCACTGATCTGGCGTTTGCCCCAACCACACCCCCTGAAACTCCTTCTCAAGGTCACCATTCACCTCTAGTGACCCCTATCCCTTATCTTACCTGAGACTTCTCATCTGATACAGGTGATCTCCCTCCCTCCTTGAAATGTTCTTTGGTGGGCTTACAGACTACCATATTCTGGTTTTCCACTTACCTCCCTGACTCCTCCTCCTACCCCTTCACTCGTTTCTGCTAACTTCTAACTGCTTAACGCTGGTGTGCCTCCAACGGTTACTCCTTAACCCTCTTCTCTCACTCATCCCATTCAGCCTCAGTTTATATATACAATCTTTTTTTAAAGATTTTTTTAAAAATCTTTAAAAAAAGACACACAGAGAGAGAAAGAGAAAGAGAGAGAGAGAGAGAGGCAGAGACACAGGCAGAGGGAGAAGCAGGCTCCTTGCAGGGAGCCCGACGTGGGACTCCATCCCGGGACTCCAGGATCACACCCTGGGCTAAAGGCGGCGCTAAACCGCTGAGCTATCCAGGCTGCCCTATATATACAATCTATATACCAATTCCTAGTTACAGCTCTGAACCAAGTCTCTTCACTGAATTCCTGATCATGTATGATAAGCTGCCTACATTACATGACTCCTCTACATCAATGTCTAACAGGCAATTCAAAATTTGTCTATTTAACACTGAGCCTCTGGTAATGTTCTGGTCCTGCAGTCCTTCCACCTCACTGCCACATCCATCCTTTCAGCTGCTCAGGCCAAAAACCCCAAAAGCATCCTGAAACATTCTCACACATGCACCCCTCCAAAAAACATCTGATCCACCAGAGTATCCTGAGAGCTCTGTTCAGAAAACAAAAGTAAGAATTCAACCATTTATCATCTCCACTGCCACCATCCTGGACCAAGCCAATATGGCATCCCATCTGACCTACTGCTAAAGCCTCATACCCAGTCTACATATTTGTCTCTGCCTCTGTCCCCCTGCAGTCCATTCTCACCCTGCGAGTCAAGACTGATCAAACAGGAGTCAGATCATGTCATTCTTTTTAAGATTTATGTATTTGAGAGACAGCAAGCAAGCACGCACATACACAAGAGCAAGGGCAGAGGGAGACATTTCTTAAGCATATTCCCCAATGAGCATGGAGCCCCGACATGGGACTTGAGTCCCAGGACCTTGAGATCATGACCTGAGCAGAAATCGAGTTGGCCACTTAAAAAATGCCTGAGCCACCCTAGGCACCCCAGATCATATCACTCATGCTGAAGAACTTCTAATGGCTTATCTAACCTCAGAGTAAGAACCAAAGTCCTTACCTATGAAGACGATGCCACTACTTCCCACTGAGCTCCTCATCAGACTTTCCTCCCATCTTGGAGCAGAGCCTGGCTATTAGTCCAAAGGCCTGGAAAGCACTCCAGACATCAATACACCACCCCCAACTGTTCATTCTCTCTCTCCCTTATTTTCTCTCTGGGGCACTTATCACAATCTAACACACCATATTTTAAATTTAATTATCTAGTTTATTATCGGTCTTCACACACTAAAAGTAAATGCTATGCCAGCAAGATTTTTACGCTGTTATTTTAAGTATCATTCTTAGAGAACTAGGAACCCAAAATATTTGTTAAGTGGCTACAGAATTAAATTTGAAGATTAAATTTGGTATGTCAGTGCTTTAAGTGTTATATTAAAATAGTTTTTACATGATCCTGTGGCTTAAAAGCTATGATTTTCAAACAAGGTCAAGCCCTCTGTTCCTGTATAAGGGTTAAGAGATTTTACTACATTCTTCTTCAAACCGTTTTTCCAGAAAGGAAAAAAAAACCATACTACCAGTAAATGTCTTTTCAGTTGCAGCAGATATAAACCTTGGAAACTAAAGCTCCAGGGACATCTCCGGAAAAAAGTAGCAAAGACTTTTAGCTAAAAGAAAAAAAATTGAGGCTAACAAGTATGTTGGTACCTCAGCAAGTTTCTAAAACAAAACCAAGTCCTCCATATAGTGAAGGCAGAGTCAAGGTTTTATGCTCAACATTAAGGCAAGTTAGTAGGAGGAAAAAATAGTATAACAAAGAAACAATAAAGAATAGCTAGCTACTGCTATTAAGGATGAGCATACAACATAACATGTTGTACCTCAAAGACTTTACAACCAAGAAGCCCAATCAAAAATATGGAAAAATGGGGATCCCTGGGTGGCTCAGAAGTTTAGCGCCTGTCTTTGGCCCAGGGCGCGATCCTGGAGTCCCAGGATCGAGTCCCATGTCAGGCTCCCGGCATGGAGCCTGCTTCTCCCTCTGCCTGTGTCTCTGCCTCTCTATGCCTATCATAAATAAATAAATAAATTTTTTAAAAATGCGGAAAAAGGGTTCTTACCACTCGCCCTAGTACTCAAACAGAAGTCTAATTAAAAGGAATGGGTCTCAGTATACCTGGGTGGCTCAGCAGTTACGCATGCCTTCATTCGGCTCAAGGTGTGATCCCAGGGTTCCGGGATAAAGTCCCATTTTGGGCTCCCTGCGAGGAGCCTGCCTCCCCTCTGCCTATGTCTCTGTGTCTCTCATGAATAGATAAAATCTTAAAAATAAACAAACAAATAAATAAAATGGGTCTCAGACGTTATTTTAATCTTAATATTAAAAAAAAAAAAAAAAATCCGTAGCCTAACCAGGAGACCTATGAATAAACTAAGAGCTGACAGAAGTAAAAAAAGAAAAAACTCTAACTGCAGAGAACATAAATATCTTCAAATATAAATTTCCTTCAAATCTCATTTTTACTTTAAATGTTAGGGCAATTTTTCATTTTAACTTTGTAATACATCCATGTTTAATTTAATACTCATGGTTTTTCTTGAATTGTCAGTAAATCGATAGCTCAGGAATATTTACACCATGTTTTTTTACTATAGTTTTAGGTATACCCTAGTGAAAAGTATACCATTAGGCAAGCAGGAATTGATGATAAATTAGAGTAACCTTACACTTGAAAAAATAACGCATGAATTCAAGTTTCACAGAGAACTCAAATTATAAATACCATTACCAAAAAGTTCTAGTGTTCTTTGAGTAAACAGCTAAAGAAAAAAATTTAACAATTGAGAAAACAAATTTTCCTCATACGTAACTGAATTTTATGCAATTCAGATAGGATCAAAGCATCAACATGTAAGACTTTTAAAACTTAGCAGATTTTTAGAAGAAAAGTAGAATAGTTACATGATGTACCATGTATGCACCACACAGGTTCAAATCAGCACATGACCATTCTCATTTACCTATATCTGCAACCCTATCTCCTCAACCTAGATTTCAAAGTAAACTCCAATGGGTGACGGGCACTGGGGTTATTCTGTATGTTAGTATATTGAACACCAATAAAAAATAAATTAAAAAAATAATAAAAAATAAAATACATGTGATTTAAAAAAAAAAAGAAAAAGTAAACTCCAGCTGTCATACTTTATGGGAGGTGGGGGGTTGATAAAGATTTGTTTTATTGAATAACTGATCTGAGGCCACTACATACAGAGGAGTGGGAGTTCTACTTCTTGTTCTCCTGCTCTTGGACAAAGTCTTAACGATCTCCCCTCTGGCCTGGAGCCGCTCTTTGCAGCACTGACAGGCATTCTTGGTCTTAGACTTGTGGGCCTCAGCCTGGTCAGCCAGAAGCTTCTTTTTTTTTTTTTTTTTTTTTTTTTAATTTTTTTTTTTATTGGTGATCAATTTACCAACATACAGAATAACCCCCAGTGCCCTTCACCCAATCACTCCCACCACCCCCCTTTTACCACCCCTAGTTCGTTTCCCAGAGTTAGCAGTCTTTACGTTATGTCTCCCTTTCTGATATTTCCCACACATTTCTTCTCCCTTCCCTTATATTCCCTTTCACTATTATTTATATTCCCCACATGAATGAGAACATATGTTTGTCCTTCTCCGACTGACTTACTTCACTCAGCATAATACCCTCCAGTTCCATCCACGTTGAAGCAAATGGTGGGTATTTGTCATTTCTAATAGCTGAGTAATATTCCATTCTGCCTGCAGCTTGTGGATGTGTTCCAGGAGAATCCGCTCATTTTGAACATGTTACTCTTCACTTTGAGATACAGGCTGTGACACATGTGGTGGCCTATCTTCTCAGATTGACGGTATCTTCTGAGCAGCCAGAGCAGAGCTCTCATTCCTCATCCAGGCCACCCTCTCAGGCATTTGAGCACTGTCAGAAAATACCATTTCACTTACCGATGCCCAAAGTGGTTTCCGGGACAGAGCTGGGAATGGACAGTCACAGGCTTCTGGATGATCAGCTCATTTCTGATCAATTTCTGGATCTCCTGGCAGGAGCTGGCATTGGCAATTTCATTGGTCTCATGAGGTCCAACCCGACCTTTCTGCCACGGCGCAGGGCACTGGAGGCAAGCCTATTCTGAAGCCTGAGCACACTCATGGCTGCAGCCTCCGCGCAAAAGGAACTCCAGATGTCTTACTTCCATCTATTAATATTTTTTTTAATTTTTATTTATTTATGATAGTCACACAGAGAGAAAGAGAGAGGCAGAGACACAGGCAGAGGGAGAAGCAGGCTCCATGCACCGGGAGCCCGATGTGGGATTCGATCCTGGGTCTCCAGGATCGCGCCCTGGGCCAAAGGCAGGCGCTAAACCGCTGCGCCACCCAGGGATCCCCCTATTAATATTTTAATATAAGTTCTGGGATCCCCGGGTGGCTCAGTGGTTTAGCACCTGCCTTTGGCCCAGGATGTGATCCTGGGGACCCAGGATCGAGTCCCGTGTCGGGCTCCCTGCATGGGGCCTGCTTCTCCCTCTGCCTGTGTCTCTGCCTCTATCTATCATGAATAAATAAATAAAATCTTTAAAAAATATATTTTAAGATAGGTTCTAAAACATAACCACAATATTATTATATCCTAAGAAAGGTTTACAATTTGCTAGCATCACTTATCTAGCACTTAGATTTTCCCTTTTGCTCCATAAGACTAATTTACAATTACTTGGTGAGAACCAGAATTCATCCAAACAAGATCCCCACACTATATTTGGTCAATATGGCTCTTTAATTTCTAGGTTCCCTGAGCTGTTTTCTTTTCTTGTCACTTATTTGTTGAAGCCAAGACGCCTTTCCTATATAGAATTTACTTCTGGATTTTACAATTTACTTCTGGATTTTACAAAAACAAAAAACGTGGGATCCCTGGGTGGCGCAGCGGTTTCGCGCCTGCCTTTGGCCCAGGGCACGATCCTGGAGTCCCAGGATCAAGTCCCGCCTCAGGCTCCTGGCATGGAGCCTGCTTCTCCCTCTGCTCTCTCTCTCTCGCTCGCTCTCTAGGTCTATCATAAATAAATAAAAATAAATCTTTAAAAAAAAAAGAACCAAGCACTAAGAGTTCAACTGTGGGAAAACCTACCTTTAGAAATTCCCTCCAGTTCAAACAAGTTTTGCTTTACCATATGCATTCATGTGCACAAGAAATAAAAATCAAACTTCACCTTGAAAACAAAATAATCTGAAAATTTTAGATCAGTTCTGCAAAGTAAATTGACTCATAATTAAAATCTGATATGATGTCCTGTTAGGCCAGACACCCATAAGGAATCAGATAGGCAGATATGCAAGAAAGCCCCAATCTCCCAATAAGCAACTTAATGTCCATCACTTTGAGGGGAAAAACAGTGTCATTAGGTCTTCTCTGCAATGTTTAGCAAAAGTGATCTAACAACCAAATAATTTTTTTAACCCCAGCCCCAAGCAGATTCTAATGCCCTACAAAGAATAAATGTTGCACAATTTGATTTTAAACAACAGTGCTGGGCAGCCCAGGTGGCTCAGCGGTTTAGCGCCACCTTCAGCCCAGGGCATGATCCTGGAGACCCAGGATAGAGTCTCACGTGAGGCTCCCTGCATGGAGCCTGCCTCTCCCTCTGTCTGTGTGTGTCTCTGCCTCTCTGTGTCTCTCATGAATAAATAAATAAAATTTTTTAAAAATAGATTAAATAAATAAATAAACAAACAAACAAACAGTGTTTGGGACGCCTGCGTGGTTCAGCAGTTGGGCGTCTGCCTTTGGCCCAGGGTGTGATCCTGGGATGCTGGATCTTTAAAAAAATAAATATATAAATAAATAAACAAACAACAGTGTTTTACTTTCATTAATGAACACTTTTTTTTAAGATTTTATTTATTTATTCATGAGAGACACAGACTGAGAGAGAGAGAGGCAGAGACACAGGCAGAGGGAGAAGCAGGCTCCCTGTGGGAAGCCCGATGCAGGACTTGATCCCAGGACCCCAGGATCATGCCCTGAGCCAAAGCCAAACGCTCAACCAGTATGTCACCCAGGCGTCCCAAATGAAGACTTTTTAAAATTCAACAGTCCTGGCTTATTTCTGACAATTGTAAATATTTCATAAATATTACTTTCAGTGATCCCTTAAAAAATAGCTTAAAAAAATTAAACACATAGAAAATAGAGCTTCAACAATACTACAAAAAATCACTTCTAGCAGTCACAGCAAAAAGCCAACTACTGCATTCATTCTGGAATTATTTTTAGTCATAGTACCAACAGACATTTGGTAAAGAACTGCTGTTACCAAAAACATTTCACTCAATAAATGTTTACTAACTTACTAAGAACTGTTTACTCCCCTAATAGTCACCTATTACCCAATTCTCATCTTACAAGAGATCTCTTGTTGATCTGCAGAGCATGAAATCAGAGACTGCTTCAGTATGCAGGATCCACAAGTAAAAATAGAACAGACTCCAGAGACTCAAATTGAGAATGGGGAGGAAAAACACAGCACACCATACTTAAGAAAATAACCTAGGGTACTATTCAAAAATCCAAAAAAGGATGGTGTTTCTCATAATTTAAACACAAATAATTCAAGACTGCACTTTTCAAACTAGTTTTACATCAGGACTGCTAAGAGGACAGTAACAATATAGTATTCAGAATTACTATGCAACTTATGATCTATCCTCTTTGTAGAAATGACCATACTTGCCCTAAAATACAAATCATCTACTGTCATTAATGTGAAGACCAATAGTAATTCTCATCTTAAGGTATATTTTCTAGCTAATGAAAGAAGGCTTTATATGTAGATCACACTTTATACTGACCCAACAAACAGAAAATATTAATGCTAATCAAGAATAAGTATAAGCTAAAATAATCCTAAATATATAGATCGGATACTCAAACAGTTTTCATGGTCCCTCAAAGTAGATAAGACACTGCACTCTCATCTACACAGCTTACACTTTCAGGAGGAGTCAAGAAAAGAGGAATGAACGGAAAAAAGGAATAAAGATGCCTGAGAAAGGGTACTAATGAAGAAGCAACCACAACTACAGAAATTCAATAAAGCCTGCGAGGGGTGCCTGGGTGGCTCCAGCGTTGGTTGAGCATCGTTGGGCGTGAGCATTGGACTCTTGGTTTCAGCTCAGGTCATGAGTCAGCTAAGGTCATGATCTCCAGGTCAGGAGATTGATCTCCGTGATGAGCCCCTGCTGGGCGTGGAAGTCTGCTTAAGATTCTCTCTCTCTCCCCTTCTGTCCCTCCTCCATCTCTCCCTCTCTTAAAATAAATAAATAAATAAAGACTGCCTAGTTCTAATATAATCTGCAAAGGAGGTTCCCTTTAAAACCATCTTTACAGAGATTTAAATTTAGCAGCAACTTGAACAATGTCATCCATTTAACCTAGGTTTACTGAGTGCTCAATATATGTCAAGCAGTGACTACACAGTGCACTAGGAACAGAATGGAGTTGTCAGCGACACTGTCAGACACCAAGGGAAGAATACATTTCTTGGCCCCCTTGTGGTTAGAGAGGCACCATGTGATGAGATCTAGTCCGTGACTTGTAAGTGAAAGTGCCTCCATTCACTTCTGGCCAGAGCTTTTATTGGTTGAACAGAGCCTCCAGATAAACAGTGCTTTTCTCTGGCAATGTTTGAGATGGTGGCTGCACTGTCACAGAGCAACCTCAGTGAGCAGAGACCTCTGGGGTCTTCAGGGGTATGTCTGTGTGTGTGTGCGCATACGTGTTTAACCACAACATAACCTAGCCCATTCTAACATAAAGAGTGATCAATATAGATCTCCTTTTCAGAAGTTGCCTACTGCCAAGCTAGGTCTCCCTGACCTCATACTGGAAATGGTTTTAAAAACAAATAGGGATCCCTGGGTGGCGCAGTGGTTTGGCGCCTGCCTTTGGCCCAGGGCGCGATCCTGGAGACCCGGGATCGAATCCCACGTCGGGCTCCCGGTGCATGGAGCCTGCTTCTCCCTCGGCCTATGTCTCTGCCTCTCTCTCTCTCTGACTATCATAAATAAATAAAAATTGAAAAAAAATATTAAAAAAAAACAAATAATTACTATCTGCTATTTTAGCAAATTTTCTGCACAACTGTAGAAAGCTTTCTAAATCCTGATTTTATCAACTAACCTAATGGTCATTCGATTTCTGTGATTCCTATAAACTTAGTATATACAGTCATGTCTTCACCCAGTGATTATTTCTTGGAACTTGATCGATCAAGTTCAGGAACCCTGACACAAACCAGTAGACTGTCCATCAAGACTAATATGAACCAATCAACCACCACTACAGTTATAACTGTTCAAATGTACATGCATCCAGTCTTCCACTGGCTACCAGGAACTATTCTGTCAAGTCTTAATAGAATCTAGCAGCTTATACGAAAAAGGAAGTATGATCCGAAAGTCACTACTAGGGCAGCCCAGGTGGCTCGGCAGTTTAGTGCCACCTTCAGCCCAGGGTGTGATCCTGGAGACCCAGGATCGAGTCCCACATCTAGCTCCTTGCAGGGAGCCTGCTTCTCCCTCTGCCTGTGTCTCTGCCCCTCTCTCTTTCTCTCTGTGTCTTTCATGAAAAAATAAACATTTTTTAAAAAAGTCACAACTAAACGCCACTAAGTTTAAAAAATATATTTTTTTAGGGATCTCTGGGTGGCGCAGTGGTTTGGCGCCTGCCTTTGGCCCAGGGCGCGATCCTGGAGACCCAGGATCGAGTCCCACATCAGGCTCCTGGTGCATGGAGCCTGCTTCTCCCTCTGCCTGTGTCTCTGCCTCTCTCTCTCTCTCTCTCTGTGACTATCATAAATAAATAAAAATTAAAAAAATATTTTTTTAATGATTAAAGAGTTATTTGCATTGCTAACAGAAAGAATTAATTTCTCCTCCAGGTCCCCTTAAAAAAGACACTGAAATGCAACATCTTCATTAACAGCCAGATGAGTGTCACTGGAGGGCTGCTGACAGCATTCCTCCCCTGGTTGGGGACAGCAGGGACAGCATCCAAAGTACAGTTCAGTCAAGACCTCTCTATACAGGTAGGTGCACAGCTTTCTGCAGTCTGAAGGAGCACATCAAAGTACCTGGGGGATGAAACCGGGGTAGCAGGTAGGTGGTTTCAAAACCCTATGAGAATCTAATTAAAGGGAGCAATCCTCCCTTCCCTTCACCAAATGCACAATTTTGAATACAATTTCAAGGGATTCCAGACTACAATGTCCATCCAAGACCTCCAGAAGGGATGGACTGCAGAGCCTTCGATCAATCCTCAAAAAATTTAATACCGGCAGAGGTGAATACGGTAGCAACAGACCTCTGACTGCATCATTGGCCAAATACCTAGAGTGCGGTTACTTACACTCAACGTGGGCTCCTCAGAATAACCCTGGTGTGGAGCAAAATGTCCTCTCTGACCAAGAAGATGGTCCCAGCAGTCACTTACAATGGCTTAACGCTTCCCCAACAGCCATCATCATCCCCAACCACTCGGGACCTCTTTTAGTGTCCCCAAATGTCCAGACCTTTTCAAATGTCTAGCTAGTACCTAATAATTATTCTTTAGTCTTAACTTAGTTATCACTTCCATAATGATGTTCCCCCCAACTCCTCCTGCTGTATGATCCCCACATTTCATGGCAATTACAAATGTGACTGTCCTCCCTGCCCCGGGGGAGGGACATTTCTCCAGGGTCTTCCAAGCCCAATAGCATAGCTGACCCTAAACAACATAGGTTTAAACTGTGCAGGTCCACTTATGCATGGATTTTTTTTCCAATAAATATATTTGGGGAGTTTTTTGGAAATTTGGAGAAATACAGTTCTGTACATGTATTTTCTCTTATGACTTTTCTTAGTAACATTTTCTTTAGCTTACTCTGTTGTCAGGATATAGTATGTAACACACATAACATACAAAATATGTGTTAATCGACTGTTTACAGTACTGGTAAGGCTTCCAGTTAACAATAGGCTATTACTAGTTAAGTTTTGAGGAAGTCAAAGTCACACACAGATTTTCAACTGTGCAGGGGTGTGCAGGGGGTGGACACCCCTAACCCCTACATTGTTCAAGGGTCAACATTCAAAAATTTACCTGAAGAACAAGACTACCTCTGGTGAAAAGCAAATTCACCTAAGAAATTTTATAATCTCCTATCTGATACACAACTGAGCACATTTCTATTCAATATACTATGGCTCAGGTACCTGGTTGAGAACACGGTCGAAGCAATTAAATCTAAATGCCACCTCAAACATTTCAAAATAATAAAGCATTCAGACAATGTCTGGCTTTGAGCAGTTACTTTCTGCCATACTCTCCAACCTACACTATTTGTAGAACATGCACCCAGGGACTGAAAGAAACAACTGGTAATTAAGTGGCATGGCCAGCTAGTCAGTCAGTTATTTAGTTACTTATACCACTCTTAGATAATATATCTTCATCATGAGGCTGCCTTCCCATTCTCCATAGCAAAAATGTTTCCATGTATTTCACTCAAAAGTGGTATCAGATCATGAGGAATCATCAGATCCTGGAGGACCCATCAAAAAGGGACACTGGGCAGACATTCATTTCTTTCTACTCCAATGTTAATTATTATTTGACCCATGGAGAAGTAGTCTCCCAAGGGCCCTAAGAATGACCAACATGGTAAATTAAAGTGTATCAGTCAAAGCTCAGGGCAGAAAACAGAAAATGGATCATATGTTTTAAGGAGAAAGAATTCAGCAAGGAACTGGGTGCTTACAACATTACTAGAAAGGCTAAAAGAATGAGTTAAGAGAAAAAGCTCCAGGAAGACCACCAGAGAAATGCAAAACTGACCTACCCCCAGCCCTGGAGCTAAGAGTTCAAGAAGAGAGTACAGCAACTGCTACCTGGATTCCGAAAAATGAATCAAGGAGAAATTACCACAATACTTACATGCAACACTGTACTGCAGATCACAGCCAGTGTGATAAGAAAAATAAATAAAAGACACACAAATCAGACAAGTAAAAATGTGTTGATTTGCAAACAACTGTATATGCAGAAACACCTACAGAAAATATAAAAACAGTAACTCAATTTAGGATGGCTGCACAAGGCAAGGTCAAAATACAAAAGCCTTTTTTTTCTTTTTTTGAGAGAGCAAGAGATCCTGTGATAGGGATAGGGGAAGGGAGGTGCAACGCAGAGAAGGAAAGAGAATCTTAGGTAGACTCCACGCCCAGCACAGAGCCCGAGGCAAGGCTCTAGCTCAGACCCCCTGAGATCATGACCTGAGCCTAAATCAAGAGTCGCATGCTTCACCAACTGAGCCACTCAGATGTCCCTGTTTTATTTCTATATATAAGCAATGAATAATTGAAAAATAAAACTGTAGATGAGGGATGCCTAGGTGGCTCAGCAGTCTAGCACCTGCCTTCGGCCCAGGGCGTGATCCCGGGGTCCGGGGAACCAGCCCTGTGTCGGGCTCCCCGCAGGGAGCCTGCTTCTCCCTCTGCCAGTGTCTCTGCCTCTCTCTGTGTCTCTCATGAATAAATAAATAAATCTTAAAAAAGAAAAAAACTGTAGATGATATAATTTACGGCAACATTAAAAAAAACATGAAATACTGATTGATACATTCAATAAAGCAGGTATAAGATCTACACACGGAAAACAACAAACTTTGCTAAAATATAAAAGACCTAAATAAATGGCCAGGTATGTCATGTTCACAGGAAGGAAGACTCAAACTGTTACGATGTTAGTTCTCCTCAAATTAATCTAGATGTTTGCTTTAATTCCACTTAAAATCACAGCAGGCTTCTTTTTTTTTTAATTTTATTTATTTAAGAGGAGAGAGAGAGAGAGCGCACACGCGCACAAGTGGGGGAGGGGTGGAGGGAGAAGCAGGGAGCCTTAGGTGGGGCTGGATCCTGGGACCCTGAGATCATGACCTGAGCCACAGGCAGACGCTTCACCAACTGAGCCACTCAGGCGTCTCTTTGTGAAAATCATTAAGCTGACCTGAAAAGACCTCAACATGCCAAAATAATCTTTAAAAAGAAAAGCAAAGTTGGAAGACTTCCACCACATAATTTCAAAACTTACTATACAACAATATTCAAGAAACTATGGTAGCGCCGAAGGACAGGCACACAGATCCACGTAACAGAATACCGAGTCCCCAAAGAGACCTGCACCAGAGTCCCGTCAAGAGATTTTCAACAAAAGTTCGAAGATAATTCAGAGCAAAAGGATAGTGTTTTCAACAAATGATGCTGGAACAACAGATGTAATACGCTACAGCAGAGATCAACCTTAACAAAAATATGCTAAGTGAAAGAAGCCATGCATAGGTCTCATTTACACAAAATGTCCAGAAAAGGAAAGTTCACAGGGACAAGAAGCAAATCAGTAGTTGACTGGGGCTGGGAAGCTGACCACTCACGGGCACAAGGTTTCTTTCTGTGGTGGTGGAAAGGTCCTAAAATTATACTGTGACGATGGTTGCAACTCTAAATGTACTAAAAGTACAGAATTATACTTACACCAAGAAGATTTTATGGCATACAAAATATACCTCAATAAATCTGTTTAAAAAATAAACTTCTAGGGGGAAAAAGAAGTTGTTCTTGAAAATTAGACTATTGCCAAATGAAAAACTAAGTGTTTTTACTTAATTTACTTTAAATACTATTGCCAAACTAAATGACAAAACCATATCAGTAACATGGAGGACAGAGTAGAGAAAATCTCCAAAATATTTTAACTAAATAAAGACAAAAAATGGACAATATGAAAATAAAAAGGCAAAGAGATTAGGGACCTCCAACACCTGACTAGCAGAAGTTCCAAAGTTCTGCTGGAGGACAGGAAAGATGTCCATGAGCTCTCAATTCCCTTCTGAAGAATGGAGAAAGGAGGGGCAGATGACAGACTTGCTTTTCATTCTATTCTCTTTGATAAAACTCACATTTTATGCCATGATATGCAATACCTTTATAATTTAAAGAATTGTTTCACTAACAACTGAGTTATGTTTTAGCCATACAGTGGAATACTGTGTCGTTCTCTATGTGCAAATACATAAAGATGACTACACTAGGGATGCCTGGGTGGCTCACTTGGGTAAGTGCCTGACTCTCAATTTTGGCTCCATTGATGATCTCAGGGTTGCCAGCTCAAGCCCTGGGTCCAACTCTGCACTGGGCAGTAAGTCTGGATGGGATTCTCTCTCCCTCTACCCCCCATCCCACCACACTCTCCCACACATATGCCCTCTCTCTAAAATAAACCAATCTTCAAAAAAAAGTCTTCTTCTTCCCCTCCCCTCTCTTCCCTCTCTCAAAAAACAAAAACCCCAACAATAAAAAAAGATGGCTATACTATATTAAGTGAAACACCAAGATTAAGAACAATGCATTAAGATGGTATTGTTTCCAAAATAAAATGTGAGGTAGAGCAACTTTAGAAGACAATCTGGCAGATTTTTTTTTTCTTTTTGAACTTGTGTTTTATTTTTCTTTAATCCTTTTTTCTTTTTTTTTGTATATTTTTCACTGGAGTTCGACTTGCCAACATAGCATAACAACCCGTGCTCATCCCATCAAGTGCCCCCCTCAGTGCCCGTCACCCAGTCACCTCCTCCCCTTCCACTACCCCTTGTTCATCTCCCAGAGTTAGGAGTCTCTCATGTTCTGTCTCCCTCTCTGATTTTTCCCACTCATTTTCTCTCCTTTCCCCTATAATCCCTTTCACTACTTTTTACATTCCCCATATGAATGAAACCATGTGATGATTGTCCTTCTCTGATTGACTTACTTCACTCAGCATAATACCCTCCAGTTAACTTGGCAGTTTCTTATCAAGTTAAACTGTCTTTCCATACAATCAGCAATCATACTCCTAGGCATCTATACAAGTGAACTGAAAACGTGGGTTCACACAAAAACCTGTAGACAAATGCTTGCAGCAGCTTTATTCATAGTCACTAAAACTGGAAAACACCAAGATGCCAAGACAGCCCTCAACATGAGAATGGATACGCAAACCACGGTCCAGTGGAATGTACAAAGTAGAAGGGTATATATATATATACAAGGGAATGCGACTCTGTGATGAAAAGGAATAGGCTACAGATCCATGCAGCAACGTGGATGAAACTTAAATACATACTGCTCAGTGAAAGAAGGCAGACCCTAAAGCCACATATGATATTCCGGAAAAGGCAAAACCACCAAGGATGAAACAGATCTGCGGTTGCCAAGACTAGTGGAGGGCAGTGACCAACCATAGCGGGCACATACAGGGGAACTCTAGGTCATACAACTATTTCCAGGGTCCTGAAGTGGTGGATATGTGACTTTATGCACTTGTCAAACCCACTCAAACAATGAACTATGAGGTATGCAGAATAAATTTCAAAAATCAACAAGGATCCTCTGACAAATGACTATCAGAAATGCTGACAAAACCCCACTGAAGGGACGGCTGGGAAAAGGAGCAGACCTAAATAACACTGGACATCAATGTCCTGACTACAAACTGGAACGATGAGAAGAAAAAGAATGTGCATAAGCCTATACTCTAGTTGTCAATCTGTTTCCCACAAGGGTACGGTTAGCAATTCTGGAACTGCTTTCAAATGAGTGGTGGGAGCTGCATTTCTCAGGGTCAGGAAAACAAGGGACCCCTGGCCCTTTATCAGAGTGAGCCACATCAGTAGGAAACCAGGTGTAGATACAGAGGACCACAGAAACACTGTAGATACACACAGGGTGACCGCTCGCACACAGTGCCCACCTCCTCCTAATGCAATGATGCTCCAGGAGCAACAAGCACTGCCAACGCCCAGACCTTGCTTTCTAGAGACCACATCTCACATTCTTGGAAAAACAGCAGATTCTAGGGCTGGGTGAGAGAAAATACAAGACAATTCTGATACATTCTACAGTCATCAGAAAAGAAGGAAGTGCTCAAAAATTAAAAGGACAAGCACATGTCAGAGGAATACCAGACAACCTGAAAGAACTCTCAATGACCAAAGCTGGAACAATCTGAGAACAAAATAAATGACATAAGAAATAAAACATGTGACAGCTTATTATACGTGTCAGTGTGAGCAAGCCACAGTACCCAGGTATTTGATCAAACATTATTCCAGGTGTTTCTATGAAGGTTGTTTTCAGACAAGACCACAATTTAAATCAGTAAACTCTGAGTAAAGCTGATTATCCTCCATAATGTGAATTGGCCTCATCCAATCAGCTGAAGGTCCTAATTTTTCAAAAGACTAACCTCGCTCTAAGAGAAAATTCTGCCAGCACACTGCGTCTGGAGTTGAACTGCAACATCCTCTCTCCCCTAGAATGCCAGGCTACCCTGCAGATATTGGACTTGCCAGCCTCTACAATGATACACCATGATATATATATGTATTTACCTCCATCCTATCAGTTGTGTTTCTCTGGAGAACCCTACTAATATAGATTGCAACCCAAAGTATACAATAAAATATCCAAGTCTGTAGGGTGCCTGGCTGGCTCAGTCAGTAGAGCCTGCCAACTCTTCATCTCAGGGTCATGAGTTCAAGCCCCACATTGGCCGCGAAGCCGACTTAAAATTTAAAAAAATACACACCAGTCTATACACAATACAACACTGAATTAACAAACAGGGGAGAAGTGAAAAGTCCTCCTTACAGAAAAATTCCAAATAATGTTAAGTAAATATTCTCCCCAACAGGAGGTGGGAGGCCTACTCCCTCCTTCCCATGAGTGTGGGCTGGCCTTAGTAGTTTACAATGAAAATGGTAGGAAAGGGGGAAACGAAGTTACAGTGGAAAACCCAACCAACACTGCCTTACCCAAGTGACCAAGGATCATGCAAGCAATGCTGTCATGTGGTTATCGCAAGTAACGAGTCCAATGTAATAACAAGGACACTTCACCTCTGCAGTATTCTTTCTGAAAACCTGTAACCCCAGTCTAATCATGAGAAAAACATTAGACAAACCCAATTTGAGGAACATTCTACAATGTACCTAACCAGTATTCTCAAAACTGTAAAAGCCATGAAAAACAAGAAAACTCTGAGAACAGAAGCCTAGGAAGCCATGCCAACCAGACACGACGTGAGGTCCTGGATGGACTCCTGGAACAGAGACGGACAGCAGGTAGAAACTGTGAAAATCTGAGGTAAGAACTTGAGTTAATAATAATGTGTAAGTACTGATTCATTAACTGTAAAAAACATACCATACTAATATAAGATGTTAGCGAGAAACCCGGTACATATATAGGAACTCTCCATACTATCTTTGCAATTTTTCTACAAATCTAAAACTCTTCCTAAAATTAACGGTTTAAAACAAGAGAAAAGAAGCTTATAACAGTGTTGTAGCTTCCCCAGCAGCCACACGCCAGATGCCTTAGACCCCGAAGAGAGCAGCAGGAAGCAGAGCTCTCACTCAGGCCACTGCTGCACCTGTGAGAGTTAAATATAAACCAAGTTGGATGACAGTTTTGTTCTGTTTCCACCAAGCAAATGCTAAGGGAGAAGCAGCAGCAAGGGTATAACCCTAAGGGAGAGATGTATAAACAACCAGAGAAGACGCTGAAAAATACAGTGTTTCTCAGGGGAACTAGCACGCCATAAATGTTCACAGCATTTTGAAAAATGATGTTAGCACATCCTAAAGTCCTAGACTTCTAATGATGACAATATAAACCGCCCTATGCACTGCTAAATAAAAATATATGTTCTCCTCTACTTACTGGGGGGGGGGGGTCAAAGAATATTAAAGCAAAGTCTCAGAATAACACCCCTCTCTATATAAGCCTTTAAAGGATATTTTAGTTTTAGAATCCTCTAATGAAGAAGATGACAAAAAAACAAACCCAAACATCAGGTGAGGCCATGAGCAATAGTAATGCGCCTTTTGAAAGATACAAAGTTTAACACACAGCGTGCTATCATATAAAAAAGCAGCAGTCTTATTAAAAAGGTGACCTGGGTTTGAAACCTACTGCAGCATTTACTTGCTAAATGAATTTGTAAAATCAACTTCTTGATCTTGGGCTCATTTTCTTAAACAGTATCAAGTATGTAAAAGGAACTTCAAAGAACTTAACTCCAAAGAGTATGATTTCCACTAAAATTCTTAACACTAAAGGTCCTTCCTTCCAGAATTTCAGTTTACTAAAAAGGCAAAATATAACAAAAAGAAAAATTACATTAACAGAAACTTCAAAGGGATGGCTGATATTTCTATCACAAGTTTTCTTTTCCAAATCTACAATAATCATGTTCATTTGTCATTACTAAAGTTCTTTTAAAACATGCATATGACATCTTCCTGTAGAATCTTGATTTAGGTTGCCTAAGATTTAAATACATCTGACTCACCATCAAAAAAAAAAGTAAGAAAATGAAAGAAACATATGACCCTCAAAGACATCCTAGGACTTAAGTAGTAAAGGGATAATTCAATTAACTCATTTTATATTCTCTACATACATCTAATTTAAATACTGCTAAAGACACTCTCAGAGATTAATGAAGTCAGGGGATCCCTGTGTGGCTCAGTGGTTTAGCGCCTGCCTTCAGCCCAGGGCCTGATCCTGGAGTCCCGGGATCGAGTTCCATGTTGGGCTCCCTGCAAGGAGCCTGCTTCTCCTTCTGCCTGTGTCTCTGCCTCTCTCTCTCTCATGAATAAATAAAAATCTTAAAAAAAAAAAAGAGAGAGATTAATGAAGTCTAGTTGTCTTTGTTTTGCTATTGTGAATAAGTCAAACCTAGTTTCCTCTTCTGGAAAAATGTGGTCAGCCACCTGGGTAGAAAGTCTAAGGTAGCTAAGGTAGAGGACCAGAGAGAATCTTTGAAGACATTTAAAAAAAAAAAAAAAAGGAAAGAAAAGACAAAAGCTGGGGGGGAACCTTTAATTTTTGTGGCAATTTATAAATTAATAAGAGTTGAGAAAACTATAGCCATAATAGATAGAACTGTCCATTAAAGAAATTGCTCTGAGATAAAAAATTAGAGCCCTGTTGAGAAACAAAGCATTCCAATGAGAGTCATCTGGTCAAAGCTATACTTGTAAAAAGGCCAACAATGTCTATTCTGTGGTGAAAGACCTACCTCTGATTATTAACCAATATTTGTCTATAAAACTTTGCCTTCCACACTAGAAAGGGAAGCCAGGGATCGTATCACGTATCCCTAGGACCAAGCATGGAGAAGAAACTAATGTTTATTAAGTGGGAAGTATTCTGTTTTACTTTCTAACTTAAAAGATTCAGTTCACATGTCCTTAAGTCCTCAGGGGGAAAAAAAAATCGAGTACATTAGTTCTAATGCATTCAATACCCATTTAATGGCTGCCTGCTAAATTTCAGTCACCCTCCTAGGCTTCTGGGATGTCAGTTAACAGGCAAAAATAAGAGTCTCTGTACCCAGTGGGGGAAGGAGGATGAAGAGCACACTTCTGATGGGCACAGAGAAATGTACAGGACTGCTGGGTCACCATATTGTGCACCTGAAACTAATACGACACTCATGTTAATCACACTTGACTAGAAGTCTCCGTCCTCATGGAGAGAGCATGCAGTTTAAATGTCACTCTGCACCCTGCCCAGAGCAGTGATACTCAAAATATGCTCCATTAACAGGTGCACATCTACCAAACCACTACTGCTCAGTGACACATGAACCCAAGGCAAGCATTTAGAAACTCATACAGCAATTTGATAAGTCACTTTATAGGGGCTTAATATCATAAATTATGGGCTGAAATGTATGTCTTTTCAATTTAATTTCTCTAACAGTTCATTTCTATTGTTTTTCTTCTAAGTATTATTACAAAATTAATTAGATTTTTCTTTAAAGCTGGTCTTTCATCACATAAGGACAACACTGTACTCACTTGCCATCCCCACAGCACACAAAACAACAGGTCATCAAATTTGAAGGAATCATGTTACGACATAGCATTGTGTATACACAAATGAACTTCACTCAAGAGATCAGAATATGCTGAAATTATACCCAAATTTGTGTATGAACACTTCTCTCAAGAGAAGGTCTTTAATTCATTAAATTGTCAACTCATTTATAAAAGCACATTCAGGGAAGGAATCAGGCTCCATCAGCAGACAGACCTATTTTTGCCACCCAGCTCCATCAGGGTTAGCTTGGGGAAATTACCAGATGTAATATAAACCTCAACTTCCTTATCTCAAGAAGGTGGTAACATTGACTTCAAAGATTTGCTGTGAGGACTGAATGTGACCACAAGTGGAAAGTCCTGGGATCAGGAAGAGTATTGTGACAAGCACTCAACAATCTGTTTCCTTCCCATCGCCTCTCTTTTAAATACGTTTATTTATATAACTGTGAGGTGAGGAGGCTTAGGCCCTTTAAAGCATTTTTTTTTTTTAAGATTTTATTTATTCATGAGAGACACACACACAGAGAGGCAGAGAGACAGAGTGAGAAGCAGGCTCCACGCAGGGAGCCCGACATGGGACTCGATCCCAGGACTCCAGGATCACGTCCTGGGCCAAAGGCAGATGCCCAACCTCTGAGCCACCCAGGTGTCCCCCCCTCCCCTTTTTATTTTTTAAGATTTTATTTATTCATGAGAGATACACACAGAGAGAGGCAGAGACACAGATAGAGGGTAAAGCGTTTTTAAATTACAAATTGCTGCCATCCCTTGAAAGTTGTGTTCAGACTCTTCATGGAAATCTTCAACAGGCTTATTGGTTGTCTCTCAGAAACACCTATCTGTTGTAATTCTACACCATGTTAATTATTTCGGCCCACCATGTTAATTATTTCTAGTTACTATTTTCTTTACATAATAAACGCAAAAACTTATTTAAAGTATATAACCTAGTAGGGGATCCCTGGGTGGCGCAGCGGTTTGGCGCCTGCCTTTGGCCCAGGGCGCGATCCTGGAGACCGGGATCGAATCCCACGTCGGGCTCCCGGTGCATGGAGCCTGCTTCTCCCTCCTCCTGTGTCTCTGCCTCTCTCTCTCTCTCTCTCTCTCTCTCTCTCTGTGACTATCATAAAATAAATAAAAATTTTAAAAATAAATAAATAAATAAAGTATATAACCTAGTATATAACCTTAAAGAGACCAGACATGCTGGTTCTGATGTATCCAGGAAGCCTTCCCAACCCCACTGTCCTACCCACCCCCAAAGCTAATCACTCCTTCCTTCCACATGCTCACGTGCATACAGCATTAACCTTTTGTTTGCATGTCCATTGACCTCTCTCTACTATGCGCAGCACCTCAAGGTAGAATACCACACCCCCTCTGCATCCCCCAGCATTTCCCAGTGCAACTCCACACAAGACCTCAATAAATCAACTTTTCTTCTGATCCTCTCTTCCATTTTCCAAATGGCAGCACAAGAAGTTTAGATAAGGATTACTTAAAATTAAGATGGAATTTCTATCTTAAACTATAGATTTCTCTCTCAACTTCCTTTTCCTTGAAAGTGTTAATATGGCAGTTGTATCATTGCTTAAAACTATGAATAGTAAAAATGGGAGTTCTCTACATGAAAAAAGACTGATAAAAACGCTTTGGCTACCAGTGACATTTTAAAACCTTTTTATTTTTAAGTACAGATCTATAATGGAAAAAATAGTACAGAAAGGCCTCATATACCTAACATCCTGCTATAGTAGATCAAACCAAAGATATTGACATCAATACAATCCACACACTTTATATAGATTTCATCACTCAGTGTGCCTACAGCTCAATGCAATTTTACCACATCTGCATATTTGCAAAGATACAAAACTGTCCCATGGCCACAAAGATCCTTCATGCTACCACCACCCTATATAGCCACACACCACTATCATCCCTAATCCCTGAAAACCACTAGTCCATTCTATATCTCCATAATTGCATCATTTCGAGAATTCTATACATATATCAAGACCATTCAGTGTGGGAAAGGGCAGTCTCTTCAACAAGTGGTGATGGGAAACCTGGATATCCATGTGCGAAAGACCGAAGTTGAATCCTTATCTTACATCATGTACAAAAATTAATTCAAAATGGATAAAAGATCTAAACATGAGACCTGGAACTATAAAACTATTAGAAGAGCACAAAGGAGAAATGCCTGATGACACCAGATTTGGCGATGGTTTCCTGGGTATGACACCAAAAGGACAGGCCACAAAAGCAAAAACAGAGAGCACCAAACTTGAAAATTTTTGTATGCCAAAGGACACGATCAACAGAGTGAAAAGGTAACCTATGGAATGGGAGAATACTTGCAAATAGTATTTATTACCTAATAAAGGGCTAATATCCAGAGTACATAAAGAACTCAAACAACTTAAAAAATAATAAAATAAAAATAAAAATAAAATAAAATAAAAAATAAAATAAAATAGAACTCATACAACTTAACAACAAAAAAAATCAAATAACCTGGTTAAAAATGGGTAAAGGACTTGAATAGACATTTCTCCAAAGATGATGATTCAAGGTCCAATGAGCACATGAAAAGTTGCTCAACATCAGGAATCATCAGAGAAATACAAATCAAAATTATAAGATATCATCTAATGCCTATCAGGATGGCTACAGTCCAGAACAAACAAACATCATGATCCCAGGTTCCTGGGATTGAGTCCTGAATCCAGCTCCCTACTTAGTGGGGAGCAAGCTTCTCCCTCTCTCTCACCCCCACTCATGCCCTCTCAAATAAATAAAATATTTAAAACAAAAACAAAAAGGTAATAATAAGTGTTGGTGAGGATGTGGACAATTTGGAACCCTTGTACCCTTTTGGTGGGAATGTAAAATAATGCTACCACTAGGGAGAATATGGAGGTTCCCCAAAAACATTAAAAACAGAACTCATAGTAGGCTCATCAACTGTGACACAGGGGCAGCCCTGGTAGCTCAGCGGTTTAGCGCCGCCTTCAGTCCAAGGCCTGATCATGGAGACCCAGGATCGAGTCCCACATCGGGCTCCCTGCATGGAGCCTGCTTCTCCCTATGCCTGTGTCTGTGTCTCTGCCTCTTTCTCTCATGCATAAATAAATAAAAAGAAAAATCTAAAAAATAAAATTAAAAAACTGTGACACAAGCACTACTCATGGGGGGTGCAGATAACAGGCAGTGTAGGAGAAATCTCTGTAGTGTTTGCTCAATTTTGCTGTGACCCTAAAACTGCTCTAAAAATAGTCTATTTTTAAAAACAGAACTACCATATGATCCAGCAATCCTACTTCTGAATTTATAGCCAAACTGAAAGCATGATCTTGAAGAGATATTTGCACACCCATTTTCAAAGCAGCAATAATCACAAGAGCCAAGAGGTGGAAGTGACCCAGATGTATGGATGAGTGGATAAACACCACGTGGCACACACATACAAAGGAATGTTATTTAGCTTTAAAAGAGAAGGAACTGGGGCACCTGGGTGGCTCAAGGGTTGAGCATCTGCCTTTGGTTCAGGGCATGATCCTGGAGTCCTGGGGTCGAGTCCTGCATCGGGGTCCCCACAGGGAATCTGCTTCTCCCTTTGCCTGTGTCTCTGCCTCTCTCTTTCTCTGTCTCTCTCATGAATAAGTAAAATCTTAAAAATAAATAAATAAAAATAAAAGGGAATGAACGTCTGTCACAAGCTACTGCATGGATGACCTTTAGGACATATGCTAGTGAATAAGCCAGTCAAGTCAGAAAAAGACAAATACTGTATGATTTCATTTATAGGAAGTAAAGTTATTAAATTCACAGAAACAGAAAGTAAAACGACGGTTATGAGCAAGAGGCAAGAGGAAAGGGGAAAGGGACAGTTGTGGTTTGATGGATAAACAGTTTCAGTTTTAAAGGTAAAGTTCTAGAGGTCTGTTCACAATGTGAATGTATTTAACACTACTGAACTATACACTTAAAAATAGTTAAGAAGGGGGCAGCCCCGGTGGCACAGCGGTTTAGCACCGCCTGCAGCCCAGGGTATGATCCTGGAGACCCGGGATTGAGTTCCACGTGGGGCTCCCTGCATGGAGCCTGTTTCTCCCTCTGCCAGTGTCTCTGTGTCTCTGTCTCTCTCTCTCTCTGAATAAATAAATAAATAAATCTTAAAAAATAGTTAAGGTCAATTTTGTGTGTTTTTTACCACAATAAAAATAATTTTATGTAAAGGGAATCATACAGCATGTAAACTTTTGAGATTAGCTTTTCTTCATTCAGCAGGAACTCCCTTGAGCTCATCCAAGTGGTCATGTGTATCAGCGGTGTTCATTCGTACACATCCAGTTCATCCATGATACCGATGTACCACCGTTTATTCACCCACGGAGAGTGTCTGGGTCGTCTGCCTGTTTTCAGCTCTCACTAATAAAGCTACTATGACCATTCAGGTTTTCACAAGGACATAATTTTCATTTCTCTAAAATAAATGCCTGAATGTGCCCTTGATAGTCTATAGGCTTTTACAAGAAACCACGAACTTTTCCACAGTGGCTGCACCATCTCACACTCCCACCAACAACGTAGGAGAGCTCACGTTCCTCTACACCAATGCACAGCATGGTTTAAATGTGCATTTTCCTAATGTCCAATAATGTGGACCATCTTTTCATTTGCTCACGTGCCGCCTGAAGTGTCTGTTCACATTTTTGCTCACTTTCTACAAGGACTGTTTTCTTTTCCTGCTGAGTTTGAGAGTTCTTTATATAGTCTACAACTATTCTTTGCCAGATATTTAGTTTACAAATACATTCTTCCAGTTTGTAGCTTGCCTTTTCATTTGTCTCTCACAAACGTAAGTTTTTAATGTTGGTGATGCCCAATTTACCAATATTCCTCTTATGGATTGTGCTTTCGATGCTGTGCACAAAAACCCTTCACCTAGCAACCCATTGTCTTTGAAACTGAAACTCCAATGTAATGTACATTCTTATGTAATGGACATAAGAATAAGAAAATGACAATACACAGTTAAAATGTGGGCACATTCAAAAGCAAATCCAAACAGTGCTTCCTAACATAAAGGACATCTAGGAAAAAATCCTAAATGTGATTAATTGTTCTTTAAAAGCAATCCTTACAAGATTAAAGCAAAACAACTTTAAAAATTTCTACTGCCAGGTAAAAATATAAATAAGTTATTTATTGTTTACACTTTTCACAGACCCTTAACCACTGGGGACATGGACAAGAAAGGTGGAGAAAAGTCAAAAGGAGCAGTAGCAGCTTTTCTAAGTTATCAGACGTTGACAGAAAGCATAAATAAAAGGAAATTTTCCTCTTACAAAAATTAACTCTCCACATATTTTCTAGAATTTCACATCATAAAGAGAGGTATACATCGCTATGCCAACAACAAAAAATTACTGTATTTTTCCCAGCATTTTCTAGGAGTGCCAGAATCCAACACTGGAACAGCACCAATAAAAATTTCTGACATCCTTGAATAAGGCTAATACTACCCTACACTGGGGGAAAAAAAATATAATGCTGTATTTTAACATGCACATATCTTGGGGATCCCTGGGTGGCTCAGCAGTTTAGCACCTGACTACGGCCCGGGGCGTGATACTGGAATCCCAGGATCGAGTCCCACCACTGGGCTCCTGCATGGAGCCTGCTTCTCCCTCTGCCTGTGTCTCTGCCTGTCATGAATAAATAAATAAAATCTTTAAAAAAGATGCACGTATCTTATTTCCAAAAAAAAGGCCTTTTATTCTTACTCTTATCTGTTCATTATCATAATTTGCAAAATATTTGCTTTTTCTGATCTGTATTTGTCTGTAGCTGAACAATGCCATCAACCAAATGTAAGCAGCTATGTTTACCTCGTCAGACTGCTTCTGTATGATGTATTTCTATGCCTATTTCTCTGAGAAGTTACTTCCCACAAACCAATCAAAGATGCATTAAACAAAACCTTGGAGATCACTTCATGTTTCAAATTCTAACAAAAATATTTCTTAATAATTAAGAAAGGCAAAATTTTTCATCCTGAATGGAACAGAGTCCATTAAAACAAAAGAACACTTAGCATTTACTTGCTTAAAGCAAGAACACATCCACACTACAGTTAACCATAAAATTAGTAGGGGGATCCCTGGGTGGCTCAGTGGTTTGGCACCTGCCTTTGGCCCAGGGCGTGATTCTGGGGTCCCAGGATCGGGTCCTGCGTCGGGCTCCCAGCGTGGAGCCTGCTTCTCCCTCTGCCTGTGTCTCTGCCTCTCTCTCTCTCTCTCTTTCTATCATGAATAAATAAATTAAATGTTTAAAAAAAAAATTAGTATTTCCCCCTAAAAAAAAAAAAAAACTGCACTGAAGCATCCAAAAGCAAATAATCCAAGGGTTGAAACCTTCTTGATAATATAAACAAATACTCCACCTGAGAAAAGGAAATCAAAAGCAGCAATACAGTGACAGTCTCCTATACCATGTGCCATACACAACCAAAGCTTCTTAATTATGTATAAAAGTATCACCAAATACAAAGTGTATTAGCATAAAAACTACATAGTAAAACTATATATTCTGGTAGTACATCACAGCAAATGCAGATTATACAAAATACTAGTATCTACAGATTGTAGAATTTAATTTACTTCAACCTTTTAACATGCTCAGCAGCATCTCAGAAAGTGAGGTCATCTGTTACAAAAGACTAAAGTAGTATGTTTCATTCAGTAGTTTATAGAAAATCAAACTACTGTTGCTTATAAAAGAGTTTCACTGCATTATCAAAAATATTCACTGAACAACAGAAATTATTACTCAAAACTCATGTATTCCCTAATGTTAAGAAAATTCACTTATTCACTGAAATACTAAGACTTTCCCCCAGCTTCGGGGCAACTGGGTGGCTCAGTTGATTAAGTGTCTTCCTTCGGCTCAGGTCATGATCCTGGGATCCAGCCCTGTGTTGGACTCCCTGCTCAGTGAGGAGTCTGCTTCTCCCTCTCCCTCTACCCCCTTGATCGCTCTCTCTCTCTCTCAAATAAATAAAATTTTTAAAAAATTATTAAAGACTTCCCCCAGTTTCACGGAGATACAATTGACATATAACATTATGTACTTTTAAGGCCCACAACATAATGATTTGACATGTATACACTGCAAAATGAGGCTGCTTTAGATTCTGTGACAACACAGGTCAGATATCCAATTCCTCCACTGCAAGGCACGTAACTTATCCAACACCCCCACCCCATCACAGTATGTTTCACTTACGTTTTTCTTGACAGCATATTCAGTAAAACATGCAGCAGTTCCACTATTTCTATCATAAAGGAATTATTTCTGGATATAAAAATTCCCAGACTGTTAAACAATTAGTAGTATGATAGAATATAAACTTACTTGTAGACTTCCCTGCCATTTCCATATTTTTAAACATTTTCTTCTATATGAGTTAACAACTATTAAAAATGTTAATAATGGGATCCCTGGGTGGCGCAGCGGTTTGGCGCCTGCCTTTGGCCCAGGGCGTGATCCTGGAGACCCGGGATCAAATCCCACATCGGGCTCCCGGTGCATGCAGCCTGCTTCTCCCTCTGCCTGTGTCTCTGCCCCTCTCTCTCTCTCTCTCTCTCACTCTCTCTGTGACTATCATAAATTAAAAAAAAAAAAATGTTAATAGTTAAGAGGCACCTTGTTGGCTGAGTTGGTAGAGGCTGAGATTCTTGATCTCAGGATTGTCAGTTTGAGTCTTTTACCTTAAAAAAAAAAAAAAAAAAAAGATTAACATCTATTAAGCGGGGGGAGGTGCTGAGTGGCTCAGTTGGTTAAGCAACCAACTCTTAATTTTGGCTCAAGTCATGATCTCATAGGCCTGAGATCCACGTATCAACCTCCGCTTCGAGTGGTGAGGAGAGTCCGTTTCTCTCCTCCTCTCTCCCTGTTCCTCCCAAAACTCGTGTGTGTGCTGGAGCTCTCTCTCTGAAATAAATAAATAAAATCTTAAAAAATACATCTATTAAGGAGCACCTGGGTGGCTCAGTCAGTTAAATGTCTGACTCCTGATTTCAGCTCAGGTCTTGATCTTGGGGTTGAGTTCAAGCCCTGTGCTGAGCTCTACACTGGGCATGGAGCCTACTTAAAAAATATATTTGTGTGTATATATGTGTGTGTATAGATATATATGTGTGTATATACATAAGTATACATACATAAGCATCTATGTGTATATGTATACACAGAGAGAGAAAATTACGTTTATCACCCAGAATCTTCTGACACTAGGGTAATTCCTGTCAATAATTATTCAATTTCCGTTTGTTTAACATTGTAATGGAACTGTATGTCAAAGTGCCAATATATTCTAGAAAGGTCAAAAATATCAAATCTTTCTGACTCCTCCTGAGAGTATTCTCTGAATATCTTAGGAACACCCTGCTAAAGAAACAGCACATGACAAAACCAGGAACTGTAGGGAGCCCTCTGGAGGAAAGAGCTCAGGGCACCCACTGCAGTTATGGCTAGGAACCCCTGGCTTCACAGCCACCCATAGAACTCCTTTAAAAAGTCGATTTTCTTCATCATGATATGTAGACTCTTTGGGCATGATATCAAGAATCTGTATTTCCCCAAGTGGTTCCACTGCACATTCTAAATCTAAGAAACACATATAACTAACTCATCACAACAACCTACTTATATGGGTAGCCAAGGAGATGGAAGATTTGGGAAACATCCAGATAACTTTTAAATACACAATGAAAATTTCTACAGTAAAAGCAGCTCAATTATTTCATTGTTACTGTATAAAAGAATTCTTCCTAATTCTGGAATGACAGGTGCCTGTGAGACCTTAACTTTTGAAAACCTATGGTACCAATCTTTAAAAAACTTCAAGTGATCTTAAAAAAACAAAAACTTTCCCTTATTCCTTATAAATGCTCATCACATCACAAAATTTAGTTCAGTAAGAGTAGAGAGTAAGTCCAACTAGTCCAAGGGGGCACCTGGGTAGCTCAGTGGGTTAAGCATCCAGGTCCTGATCTCAGGGTCAGGAGTTCAAGCCCTGCAATGGGCTCCATGCTGAGTGTGGAGCCTACTTTAAATAAGTAAATAAATAAATAAATAAATGAAATTTCCAAATCCAATAACTTCAAAATTTTTCTCATAGTTATCCACCAACACCACAAAGCTTACTAGTACTCCCGATTCTGCAGAATGTTGGCCTTAAGCTCACAATGGCAAAAATCTTTTTATGATTATCTTAAGAACACCACTTTGATTTTAAAGTATAGCACTTTGTACAAAACACTTTACTAAGAACATTTCCACAATCATTTTGGTAGTTACTGGATAAATTAACTCTGACTATTTAAATTTATAAATACTATTTCATGTTTGTGGTTATTATTGCTCCCTGGGAGGCAATATAGCCAATTAAAAACAATAGAGTAAAAAATAAAATAAACAGCAAGAAAATAAATAAAAACAAAGTCTCCAAAATAAGAAGCCCTTCAATTTGAACACAGCAGCACCACTCACTTACCACCGCTTGACTTTGGGCAAGTAACTCAATCTCTCCAAGCCACTATTTCTTTATCAGGAGGATGAAACAAGATAATACACATAACCTGCGCATTGCCCAGTACGTGCCAGTCCTCAGTAAATATATATACACATAAACACAGATACAAGAATCTCTCTGAAAAGGCACACAGAAATTATCAATGATGACTGTTTCCAAGAAAAGCACCTGGTATTCTTTGGGGTACTGGAAAGACTATATACCATTTTGCGTTGTATATCTTAAACCAGTGCTTATATTACCTTCTCAAAAAATAAAACAATTCTGAAGTATCTCTGGTGTGTCAGATTTCTGTGTTTAGTATTACAAACTCCTGCTAAACCCGCCAAGGGGTAAGTCAGAGTCTAATAATACAAAGAAACACAGAGCCTATCTGATTTCACGAGTCTGTTAGGTGTTCTTACTTGCTTCACAATAGCTACAATGGTCTTAACCAAAACAATCTTAAACCAGTGATTTTTCAGCCTGGGTTGGTTTGAATCCCCCAGGGAAAATGGCAATGAGACGGGTCTGGTTGTCACAGCAGAGGGGGTGTACTACCACCGGCATCTGGCGTGTAGAGGCCAAGAGTGCTGCTAAACATTCTCTAAGGCACAGTACAGGCCCCCACAATAGTATGCCCAAAATGTCAGTAGTTCTGAGTCTGAGGAACTCTGCAACCAAATGCACCCCACTCTTCAGTTACCAACAAAACAGACACAAATACAGGAAATTCTCACCAGGATTAATGATGTAAAACCTGTAAAGGCCAGTCTCAATAAACCCGACCACTGTGGACCACTGTTTCTGATATTCTAGCAGCTACAATGGCATACAAGTTTCTCTACTCAAATCTACACTTCAAGACTTTTAAAGCATTTATTATTAAGCCTTTCAATATTCACTCTAAATGATTTCAAGAGATTACAGTTTACCATGCTTTCCTGTTTTCAAATGATATCTGAAGAACCACAAAGCTCAATGTACTACTTACATACAACAGGGCCTTTATTTTAGGAAGTAATTATCAAGTCTCTTGATATTTTTAGATTTCACTTAAAACACTCCCTTTGGGCAGCCCGGGTGGCTCAGCGGTTTAGCGCCGCCTTCAGCCCAGGGTCGGATCCTGGGGACCCAGGATCGAGTCCCACGCTGGGCTCCCTGAGTGGAGCCTGGAGCCTGCTTCTCCCTCTGCCTGTGTCTCTGCCTCTCTCCCTCTCTGTGTGTCTGTCATGAATAAATAAAATCTTAAAAAAAAAAAAAAAAAACTCCATCTCCTGTTTTGTTCATGTTATTTAAAATCGTCCAAATCTTTAAGAAATTAAGAACAGTCCACTGCTTCTGATCAAAAATGCAAGAAAAAAATGGGGATCCCTGGGTGGCTCAGCGGTTAGGCATCTGCCTTTGGCCCAGGGCTGATCCTGGAGTCCCGGGATCGAGCCCCGCATCAGGCTCCCCACATGGAGCCTGCTCCTCCCTCTGCCTGTCTCTGCCTCTCTCTGTTTCTCATGAATAAATAAAATCTTAAAAAAAAAAAAAAAAATTTTTTTTAATGCAAGAAAACTTAATCAGCAATTAACTAACTTTATAATGAAGCTTGAAAAATGACACAGCAATACAGTCTCTCCTCCAACTTCAAAGTGAGTATCAATGGCCTTAGCTAACAGTCAAGCAGTGGGGCACCGGCAAGCTCAGCAGGTGGAGGGTGCAGAGCTCACCATTCCGGGTTGTGGGTTTGAGTCCCACACTGGGTGCAAACAGCACTTACACATAAAATCCTTTAAAAGAGTAAGCCAGGGAGGATCCCAGGGTGGCTCACCGGTTTAGCGCCTGCGGATGGCGCAGGGCGCGATCCTGGAGACCCGGGATCGAATCCCACATCAGGCTCCCGGTGCATGGAGCCTGCTTCTCCCTCTGCCTGTGTCTCTGCCTCTCTCTCTCTCTCTCTCTCTCTCTCTGACTATCATTAATTAATTAATTGATTGATTAAAAGACTAAGCCAAAAATGAAGACCTCTGGAAAATGTTTTATCAACATTGGGATTAATCTTGACAAAAAAGGGAAAACTGAACCAAGAGGCCATCAAAACCTAGAGCGGAGTAGGAAAGTACTTCTCAAGAACTGCTACCACTGTTTTTAGTCATACTTTACTTTCTTAGTAACTGCCTAACTTCCTTCACACCTTTAAAAATGTGTATCTTTCCTGCCATGTTAAGAGCTGAAGACTGTTTTACTACTGACTTCTTATTCTAACGCTGTTCAATAGTTCAGCACACAATAAAAACTTATTAGAGAATTCTTCACGAGACAAAAGGACATCCTAACTCCTTCCTCCAAAACAAAATAAACCAAAAAAAAAAAAAAAGACAAAAAACAAGATGCAATAAGGTCATTGTTTCATCGCTTTTCCGATACATTCTCCGTGATGGATTATCAACTATCGCCAGAACTTCTCCATCCACTTCAAGTCACTGCCCTGAGCATCCAGAAGTTGAATGTGTCCAAACCTGCTTGCTCATGGTCTAATAATAACGCTAATTATACAACCTCCAGCAGTCCCTGACAACCTTTTTCTCAAGAAGCCATCGAGGTGATTGAAGCAGCAGCTCGAGGAGTGTGGACGAGCTGGAGTTCTGCAGGCCCGGGCTCCGAGCGCCGAGCGCAGGACCCGGGGCCCAGGGCCCGGGGCGGCGAGGACCCCGCGGGGAGCAGCAGCGGCGACGGCGGCAGGCGCGCCGGGCCGGGGGTGCACATTTCTCTTTAAATCTGGCAGCACGTGGGGCGGCATTGTGAAGCCACCGGCCCCCCCGCCCTCGGCGCACGTCCGCCCCCAGTGCGCATGCCCCGCTCGCACCGTCCTAGCGGAGCAGGAGCCAACCCCCTAAAAAGTCAACCTGGAAGCCGCAAACGGCCGGAGGCCGGGACAATGGGGGAGGGGGCCGCCGGCGGCCCCGGGGGACCGCCCCCGGCCGCCGCCCCGGCCCGGCCCCGCGGCTCGGGGGCTCAGCGAGCCCGTGCGGGGGCCCTCGGGGCACAAAGCCCGGGGCGGCCGCGAGCGGCTCCCGGCCCGCTCCCACCCTCCGCGGCGGGCGAGGCGAGGCGGGCGGGCCAGGCGGGGCCCGTGCCAGGCGGAGGCGGCCCGGCGGCGGCCGGCGGCGGCCCGCACTGCCCGCTCCGCCAACCCCGCGCGCCGCGGCCGCCCAGGCCGGCGCTTTGTTGTCCGCCCCAACTCCGCGGCGCCGCGCGGCCGGCCAGAAGTTTTGCGCGCCTCCCCTCCGCGGCCGGGGGCCGCCTCCCCCAGCCCGCCCGCCCGCCCGCCCGCGCCCCGCCCGCCGGCCCGGCCCGGCCCCCCGCAGCCAGCCAGCCCGGACGCCCCCCGGCCCCCGGCCCCCGGCCCCCGGCCCCCGGCCCCGCGGCCGCCCCTCCCCCCGCGGCCGCACCTGAGCCCCGGGGCCCGCCCCTCCGGGGCCCCGCAGCCCCTCCCCCGCAACGTCCCACCGCGCGGTGGGGGAGGGGAGCGGAGGGGAGGGCGCGGGCGCCGGCCCGGTCCCCGCGGCGGGCCGCGTCCCCGCCCCCGACGGCCTCCCGACGCCGGCCGAGTGCGGGCCCGGCCGGACGGACTCCCCGACCTCGCCCCGGCCGCCCGCCCGGAGGAGGAGGGCCCGGGCCGGCCGGCGCTCACCTGCCAGCTGTCTCCGCAGTAGCAGCGCCGACTGCAGCTCCGTCATCCTCCCGCCGAGGGCCCGGGCCGGCGCCGGGGCTTCCGAGGGGCCGGGAGCAGGCTGTGGGGGCGCCCGGAGCCGGGAGTGCTGAGGAACGCGGGCCTCCGCGACGGGAGAGCCGGGGCCGGGGCCGGGGCCGGGGCCGGGGCCGGGGCCGGGGCAGGCCGGGCTGGCGGCGGGAGCGGCGCCTCGCTACCGGCGCGGGTCAGCGCGGGGGGCTCCACACGGCGCCTCACGCCCGGAACGGGAGGGCGCCCGGGCGGCCGCGGCGCGTACTGGGACTCCGCTTGCCCGCTCCCCTCCTTCGAGCCGCCCGTCGGCCCCGCCGGTGCCTTCCCCCCGCCACTGCCTTTCCCCCCGCCACTGCCTCACTGCGCGCAGGGCCGCTCCGCGCAGGCGCGCTGGGGCTGCCCACCTCGCCTCGGCCCGCCCGCCGGCCCCGCCCCCGCCGGCGGAATCCCGCCCCCTGCGCGCCGCGGCGCCCGCCGCCGCCATTTTGGGAAGGTCGCGCGAGGCGCAGGGGACGCCGGGGCGGGTATGGGGAGAGGAGCCGCTGGCCGACGCCGCATGGACACCATGACGAGGAGGTCGCCGCTTGCCCGGACTTAGCCCCGGGGCTGGAGCAGGTGGTCCCGGAGTGCGGGGCCAGCTTGCGGGCGACTGCGAACGAGCCGTGGCTGGAGCCGAACTTCGTGCTGGTGTGTCCCGTTTTACGTAAACCCCCGAAGCTGACGTCAGGTGCTCTAACTCCCTTTACAGGAAGAAGGGTGAAGATTCCTGGCGCACCTCTTACTGCGGACTGACCTTAGAGCATCACCTGGGACCCCGCGGACGGCGCTCGGGCCCTCAGTCCTCCAGCACTTGCCCGGTGCGCCTGCACAGCTGTGAGGGCCGCGGAGGCCGCGGAGGGAACCTGGGCCTTCCCGTCCCTCGAGCACCTGCACGGCCCCGGGGGCTGCGCGACCCCGTGGAGCGCGCTCCGGCCCCTCGGTCCCTCCAGCACCTGCCCGGTGCACCTGCACGCCTCTGTAGCGGGGGCCGCGGGGAAGGACCGCCCTGCCCTTGCCCGCAGGAGGCTGGCTGCGTCCTGGCTCAGACCGCTCTCCAGATCAGGAATGTCTCCGAGAATCGCCCTGGGCGCCCCCAGAGCAGGTACACGTGGAGAGGGGCGCCCTGCTCCCTCGGGGTCACAAGCTCCGCAGGCAAGGCCTCAGGTGTGCTCAGTGCGGGGTCACTAAGGAGGAGAGCGAGACAGGAAGGCCCCAAACGTGTTTCTTTATAACGAGAAAAGAAGTCATACTTAACGGTCCGCTCTCCTCAGGGCCTCCCTGCCGCAGCCTAGCTTGTCCCCGCGCTGGAGCTTTCTGGCTGCTCCATAAAAACCAGTGTCCGAAAACACCCTAACTTTCTGGACTAGAAACCATTCTTTTTAGTTTTTTTTTTTTTTTTTTTTCTAATATTTTATTTATTCCTAAGAGGCACAGAGAGAGGCAGAGACACAGGCAGAGGCACAGGCTCCCCTGCCGGAAGCCCCATGCAGTACTCCATCCCGCGACCCCGGTGTCATGCTCTGAGCCGAAGGCAGACGCTAAATCCTTAAGCCCCCCAGGGGCTCCTAGAAACTGTTCTCTTTTTTTTTTTTTTTTAAGATTTATTTATTTATTTATGAGAGAGAGAGGCAGAGACATAGGAGGAGGGAGAAGCAGGCTCCATGCACCGGGAGCCCGATGTGGGACTCGATCCCGGGGCTCCAGGATCGTGTCCTGGGCCAAAGGCAGGCGCCAAACCGCTGAGCCACCCAGGGATCCCCAAAACCGTTCTTTTTAAATAAATTTTTAAATTTATCAAAGTAATAAATACACATAAGTCATAATTAGCATATTAGGGCTTATATTGAAACACACATTCTTCGGTTAGCCTTCCCCACTCTGAAATCCTGCAACCCCGGGGCAGGTCCCTGTTACTGCCCTTAGCACTTTCCACTGGTACTTACCTCCTCCATTGGTTTAAATAATGTACTTTAATACTTTTTCTTGACTTATCCATTTAAAGAGATTTTTTTTTTTTTTAATTTATTTATGAGAGTCACACAGAGAGAGAGAGAGAGAGAGGGAGAGGCAGAGACACAGGCAGAGGGAGAAGCAGGCTCCATGCACCGGGAGCCTGACGTGGGATTCGATCCTGGGTCTCCAGGATCACGCCCTGGGCCAAAGGCAGGCGCTAAACCGCTGTGCCACCCAGGGTTCCCTTGACTTATCCATTTAAGACCTTATATATTTATTCTTGCTATAACCAATGAGGATTTAGCTATTTTACGCTACCTTCCACCTTTTATTCTCCTAATGTCATTAAATCATCACATATCAATCAATAGGTTTTTTGTTTTTGTTTTTTTTTAAGATTTTATGTATTGGGGGATCCCTGGGTGGCTCAGCGGTTTAGCGCCAGCCTGTAGCCCAGGGTATGATCCTGTAGTCCCGGGATCAAGTCCCACATCAGGCTCCCTGCGTGGAGCCTGCTAATCCCTCTGCCTGAGCCTCTCTGCCTCTCTGTCTCTCTCATGAATAAATACATTTATGTATTTTAGGTACTTATTCATGAGAGACACAGAGAGAGGGAGGCAGAGACATAGGCTGAGGGGGGAGCATGCTCTATGAGGGAAGCCGATGCAGGAAGCTGATGCGAGACTCACTCCCAGGTCACGCCCTGAGCCAAAGGCAGATGCCCAACCACTGAGCCACCTGGGCATCTCTCAATCAATAGCTTTTAAATCAGTAGGTGTTATAAGTTTTTACACTATTGTGACTTCATACTTGTTGACTGTAGTGGATTATATAATTGGGCCACCTGGGTGGCTCAGTAGGTTGAGCATCTGCCTTGGGCTCAGGTCATGATCTCTGGATCCTGAGATCCAGTGCCACCGGCTCCCTGCTTAGCAGAGAGAATGCTTCTCACTCTCCATCTGCCATTACCTTCATTCATGCCCTCTTTCACTATGTCTCTTTCTCAAATAAATAAAATCTTTAAAAAAAATGTTGACTCTAATGGATTATAATTATATGTGTTCCTTACACAGACACTTTTTGGCCTAGAGTTTCTGATCATACCTTTTTTTCTTGCAGTATCTCAATTATAATCAATATCCTTCCCTTCTCCATCCCACCCCCTTGTTACTGTATTCTATCAAGCTCTGTTTCTTAGAAATCTCCCTTGCTGAAACTGTATATTACCCCTCTCATCTGAGCTGGTGCACTGAGCAATGCCTGATGTCCAGAAGCCTTCCCTAGGTTCTCCTTGGCCATGCTTCTGGGCTCCATCTATGTCATCCCTGATCTCAAGCAAAATTCTTCTTTGTGTACTTCTTTTTAATGCCAGAGCACATTCTCAGATACTTCTGAGGAATATATGTAGGGAAAATGTTCTAAGTCCTTCTATGTCCAAAAATGCCAAAGTCTTAAAAATCTATAACTTAATGCCAGTTTAGCTGGGTATAGAATTTTATGTTTAAAATCAAATATTTTTTCTTCAGGAATATGAAAGTATTGATTCATTGTCTTCTAGCATGCAGCGATGCTGTTGATTCTTGTTCCAGTTTAGGTGGCCTCTCTGGTATTTTCAGATACCATGATAACACCTGTTGGTATGTCTGTAGCATGCTCTCTTTTTGTAACTCATCATACTCAGTGAGTTTTGTGGTGAGACAATGGTTGTTTACATTTACATATAGAGATGAGCATAAGATTGTGAGATAGTCTGCATTTTCCTGGTATATAAAAATACATTTTTAAAGATTTTATTCATTTATTCATGAGAAACACAGAGAGAGAGGCAGAGACACAGGCATAGGGAGAAGCAGACTCCATTTGGAGAGCCCAATGCGGGACTCAATCCCAGGACCCCGGGGTCACAACCTGAGCCAAAGGCAGATGTTCAACCACTGAGCCACCCAGGTGCCCTAAAAATATTTTTCAAAGCAATTGAGAGGCTCCTGGGTGGCTCAGTCGGTTAAGCATCTGCCTTTGACTGAGGTCATGATCCTGGGGTCCAGGGGTCGAGTCCTACATTGGGCTCCCTGCATGGAGCCTGCTTCTCCTTCTGCCTGTATCTCTGCCTCTCTCTCTCTCTGTCTCTTATGAATAAGTAAATAAAATCTTTTTTTAAAATCTTTTAAAAAATAATAAATAATAAAGGTGATTTTCAGGACAAAGTGAACTAGGCAAATCAGGTCCGGTCCCTACTCTCATGGCAATGATACCAGTCAGAGAGGATAGTCGGTAAAAAATCTAAACAAATATTAAACAATTTGGCATTGGATTATAATAATAAGTGGCATGACAAATAAATTGGGTGAGTGAAAAACTCAAGAGAAAGGTTCCATACTAGATAAGGTCTGGGAAGTCCCCTATCAAGAGAAGGTATTTGGGGGCACCCGGGTGGTTCAGTGGTTGAGCATCTACCTTCAGCTTAGGGTATGACCCCGGGGTCCTAGGATCAAGTCCCATATCGGGCTCTCCGCAAGAAGCCTGCTTCTCTCTCTCCCTGTGTCTCTGCCTCTCTCTGTCTCTCATGAATAAATCAATAAAATCTTTTTTTTTAATTTACTTAAAACAGTGGCTCAACTATTTAAGGATGAAATCTAAACTCCCAGGGGCTCCAGCTTCACCCTGGGCCTCTTGCTGACTGCATTTCTCTCCTTCCTCCAAAAGGTCAATGGGGGATCGCTGGGGGGCTCAGTGGTTTAGCGCCTGCCTTTGGCCCAGGGTATGATCCCGGAGACCCAGGATCCAGTCCCGTATCAGGCTACCTGCATGGAGCCTGCTTCTCCTTCTGCCTGTGTCTCTGCGTCTATCTCTCTCTCTCTCTCTCTCTCTCTCTCCCTCTCTCTCTCTCTCGTCTCTCATGAATAAATGAAAAAAAAAAAAAAAAAAAAAGGTCAAGCCTTGTTTTTCTTATACCTCTGTCTTCCCCTTTGCTGTTCCAGTGGCCCAGAACATTCTTTACTGCCAGGCACTTGGAGAACTCCTGCTAACCCAACTTTCAGGTCTTTGAAGGAAGCAATATCCCCTAGAAAACCTTTCTCATCTCCAAAGTAATCTTACTTCCCTGTTTCCTATTTCCAGTGTGTATTATATCTCCTTTCCCACCAGTTATCATGCAGCATCGCATTGTTTTTTTCTTTGCAATTGTCTGTAAGCTGTGCAATGGCAGTGCTGTATATTTCTTCTCTGTTCTCAGAACTTACTGTAATGGTACTACACAGTAGGCACTCAATAAGTAGGTGTTGAATTAATAAGTCGACTCTATTAAATTAATAATAGGATAATCTTTCAAAAGTACTAGAGAGTGAGGCTTATTAAATTTGGATTTGTATACCTTGCAGAAGGTGGTACAGAGTGGTGTGCCAAGGTGTTCTTAAAGCTACAGAATAAGTCTCTCTTGGGTTGCCAATTTGGCTCTTTTTTTTTTTTTTGAGATTAGAAAATAAAAAGTACTTAAATCTATAACTTCATATGCTTATATTAGAAAAGAAAGATTGAACACTTAATAAGCTAAGCACTTATTGTAAAAAGTTAGAAAAACCAAATAGCCACAAAGAATGGTCCTGAGGAGGGAGTTGGACAGCCATGTACAAAAAAAAGTGGAGTCAGACCCCTACCTCACATCATATATGCAAATTAACTGAAAATGAATTTGGGCACGTAAAGATAAGGGCTGAAACTGTAAAATACCTAGAAGAAAACACTGAAAGAAATATTTGTGATCTTAGATCAGGTGGTGGTTTCCTAGACAAGACACCACAAGTAGAAGTAACAAAAGATAAAGTAGATAAATTGGACTCATCCAAATGAAAACCTTTGTGCTTACAGGACACCAGCAAGAAAGTAAGAAGAAAACCCCAAACATGGGAGAAATGTTTTACAAATCACGTATCTGCTAAAGGACTCATAGCTAGAATATATAAAGAACTCCTACAACTCAATAAAAAGACAAATAACCCAATTTCAAAATGAACAAAAGATCTGAAGAGATATCTCTCCAAAGGAGACACATGAATGGCCAATAAGGCCATGAAAAGGAGTTCAACATTATTAGCCTTCAGGGAAACAAGATTCAGAACCACAATGAGATAGCGTTTCACATTCACTGGATAGAAAAGCCAGATATTAATGAGCGTTACCATGGATGGAACCCTCATACGTGGTTGGCAGAGTGTGAAATGGTGCAGCTACTGTGGAAAACAGTCTGGCAGTTTCTCAGAGAGTTCAATGTATAATTTCTATATGACTCAGCTGTTCTACTTCTAGGTGTGTCCCCAACAGAACTGAAAGTACATGTTCACACAAAAACGTGTACAGGTGGGACGCCTGGGTGACTCGGGTTGAGCGTCTGCCTTCAGCTCAGGGTATGACCCCAGGGTCCTAGGATCAAGTCCTGCATCCAGCTCCCTGCAGGGAGCCTGCTTCTCCCTCTGCCTGTGTCTCTGCCCCTCTCTCTGTATCTCTCATGAATACCTGAATAAATCTTTAAAACAAAATAAAATCGTAAGAAAAGAAATTAAAAAACAAAAACAAAAACAAAAAACGTGGGATCCCTGGGTGGCGCAGCGGTTTGGCGCCTGCCTTTGGCCCAGGGCACGATCCTGGAGACCCGGGATCAAGTCCCACATCAGGCTCCCGGTGCATGGAGCCTGCTTCTCCCTCTGCCTGTGTCTCTGCCTCTCTCTCTCTGTGACTATCATAAATAAATAAATAAAAAACTTAAAAAAAATAAATTAAAAAAAAAACGTGTACAGGAATGTTCACAGCATCGTTACTCATAACAGTGAAAAGGTGGAAACAACTCAAATGTCCATCAACTAAGGAAAGGATAAATACACGTAGTGGAATATTATGCAGCCATAAAAAGAACAAAGCACTGACACATGATAAAACATCAATGAACCTTGCAAACATTATTCTAACTAAAAGAATTATGACATAAAAGGCCACACTTTATATGATTCCATTTATATGAAATGCCCAGAATATGCAAATCCATAGAGACAGAGAGTAAATGGGTTGCTGCCTGGGCATGGAGTTGAAGGGTGGGCAGGGAGAGGAACAGCTAATGGGCACAGAATTCTCTTTAGAAAGATGACAATGCCTTAATATTAATTGTGTTGATAACTGTACAACTCTATGAGTATCTTAACAACCACTGGATTATGTGTACTTTACATGGGTAAATTGTACAGTGTATAAATTATATCTTAATAAAGCTGTTATTAAAAAATATACCCCAAAAAAGTAAAATAACAGGGACACCTGGGTGGCTCAGCGCTTGAGCACCTGCCTTCGGCCCAGGGTGTGATCCTGGAGTTCCAGGATCAAGTCCCACATCCAGCTCCTTGCATGGAGCCTGCTTCTCCCTCTGCCTATGTCTCTGCCTCTCTCTGTGTCTCTCATGAATAAATAAATAAAATCTTAATAAAATAAAATAACAGAAACAAAAGTACGAGACAGAGAATGGAAACAATAGGAAAACCAGTAAAGAGAAATAAGAAGGCCGAAAAAACGGTGCTGACAACGTCAACAAGACTCTGGCAAGTGCAGCCTGGGTGGCTCAGCAGTTTAGCGCTGCCTTCAGCCCAGGGCATGATCCTGGAGACCCAGGATCGAGTCCCACATCAGGCTCCCTGCATGGAGCCTGCTTCTTCTGCCTGTGTCTCTGCCTCCCTTCCCCTCTCTCTCTCTCCCTCTCTCAAATAAATAAATAAATAAATAAATAAATAAATAAATAAATAAAATCTTTAAAAAAAAATGACTGGCAAACTTGATCAAGAAGAGAAAGCACAGGGCCTGGGTGGTGCCATCAGTTGAGCGTCCAACTCTTCATTTCAGCTCAGGTCATGATCTGAGGGGACCAAGCCCTGCATCAGGCTCTGCACTTGGCAGGGTTCTGCTTGGGATTCTCTCTCTCCCTTTCCCTCTGCACCCCCCTCCACTCTCTTTCTCAAATCTTTTTTTAAAAAAGAAAGAAAACAGAAAACACAGATGAAATTAAGGCTGAAAAGAAGCAAAACCACATGAACTAAAAAGATAGCAAGAGAATTATGGACCAGTCTATCAAAAATTTGAAAACATAGATGGAATGGATAACTTCCTAGAAAAATATAACTTACCAAAGTGACTCAAGAAGTAACAGACAGCCTCAGTAATCCCGTTGCTATTTTTTTTAAGATTATTTATTCATGAGAGACACAGAGAGAGAGGCAGAGACACAGGCAGAGGAAGAAGCAGGCTCCATGCAGAGAGCTTGACGTGGGACCCCATCCCAGGTCTCCGGGATCATGCCCCGGGCTGAAGGTGGTGCTGAACCGCTGAGCCACCCGGTCTGCTCCATTGCTATTTTAAACATGAGGAATTGGAAGTTAAATATCTTCCTATAGTGAAAACCATAGGCCCAGATGGCTTTACTGGTGTTTAGCCAAATTTTGATGATCAACTGAATCTAATCTTTGCAATCTGGAGTCAGGGACCAAGGGTACATGATAGAAAACCAGCATAATCAAAATACCGAGACCCAAAAAGGTCAGTCTGAGAAGTGACAAGTTCAGACCAGTGTAAATCATGAACCAAAATGCAAAACTTAAAAAAAAAAGTTAGTGAACTGAATACAGCCAGACGTAAAAACAGTGCATCATGTCCGAGATGGATGTGTCCAGGGGCTAGCGGTTGGGTTCCCACCCAGGAAGTCAGTGACCAAATTTGCCACACCAGCAGATCAGAGGCAGGAGAAGCCTGTAGGCACCGAACAGACCAACAGGAATTACCCTCACCCATCAAGGGGCCACCCCAGAAAACCCTCCCGCAGGTGCAGGAACCAGGGTCTGGGTGGCCCAGAGAATTCAGCACTCGACTCTTGATTTCCACTCAGGTTACGATGCCAGGATATCAGGGTCGTGGGGTTGTGCCCCCAGTCGGGCTCCGCACTGAGCAGGGAGTCTCCTTGAGATCCTCTCTCCCTCTCCCTCCAGCCCTAAAACATGCAGGAACAAGCAGGGAATGTCCCCGAGACCCCACAGGAAGGCGAGAAGAAAAGCATGTGTCCAATGAAAGGAATGTGGATGGTATGGAAACAGTCGGAGCAGAGAAGCAGGGCTTCCAGGATAGCTGGGGCATCCCCAGAAAGATGCCCTGGGAAGGGCGGTAGAGGGAAGGGGCTCGAGAAGCTCCAGTCTAGAGGCCTGAGGGCAGATAGACTAGTGGGGAGTTGGGGGGGGCCCCAAAGGGCAGGAGGTCCTCAGGGCAGAGAAGAGATGGGTTATCCTTTGGTGACACAGGAATAGGGCCATCATTGAGAGCAGAGTCAGGGCCAGGGTGGGCGGAGCACAGGCAGAGGGCAAAGGGCCATGGGGATCCTCATGGGCACCCTGATGGTCCCCTCACATGGGGGAAGGGGTCCCAGGCCCCCAGGAGGCAGGAGGAAACCCAGCGAGGGGAGTCAGGCTCCGTGGACCTTCACCGCTGTCCTCGCCAGAAATGCGCGCCTGCATCACAGACCTGTCACCTGCTGACATCTGGCTTCCTGACCCCTCACCTGTCTCAGGTAATTGCCATCCCTCGCAGCAGGGAGGATCCTGATCCGATCCTGACCCGGCAGGCACGTTGCCCATGGGGCTGCCCACGGGCCTGGGGGTGGTGAAGGCCAGCACACAGTGACAGCCCACAGCTGACCTCAAGAAACACAGCTATCCAGGGGCTGAAAGGTGACTGGCGGGGACAGAGAAGCTCTTGTTGCTGGTTTTGGGTGGTGCTATCATTTAGGACAAGGGTGTTAAGGGTGAGCTGGAGAGAACAAGAGGGTGCCCGGGGAGGGGGGACGTGTGACCACAGCCCAGGTGGAGGAGGCCCCAAGCGGGAAGGAGGCCACTTCTTCCCTTGGAAACAGGCGGGAGGGGGGAAGTGAAGCAGGTGGTTGGTCAGTGTGGAGCAGGAGGCAGGGTCTGGCTGTGGTTGGATGGGGTGGGGCAGGAGGGTTAGGAAACCAGGAACAGTAGAGACAGATGACCAGCAAAGCTGGAGGATGGATGGCCAGGCAGCCCAGGGCATGCTGATCTTTTAAAATTTTTTTTATATTTTTATTTTATTTATGATAGGCACACAGTGAGAGAGAAGAGGCAGAGACACAGGCAGAGGGAGAAGCAGGCTCCATGCACTGGAAGTCCGACGTGGGATTCGATCCCGGGTCTCCAGGATCGGGCCCTGGGCCAAAGGCAGGCGCTAAACCGCTGCGCCACCCAGGGATCCCGCATGTTGATCTTGAACACGTGCGCAGTGGTGCCGGCAAGCCCAGAACAGAGACGTTCCTCGGCACTGCTCACTTGCCCTGACATAGACCCAGAGAGCACGGGAACTTGGGGGGGCTGGGGGCCACGTGCCAGATGCCAGGACAGGAGAGTGGAGGACACCCGTCCGAGCGTGGGAGTAACTCCCCAAATGCCCCTGGTACCGAAGGCACAAGCAGCCCCTACAGGAGAAGAGGCTGTTCTGTTGGCACTGTTCTTCCAGGTTGATGCTAAAGCTCACAACAGTTTTATTTATTTCCAGTCAGCTCCGTGCCCAACATGGAGCCCAGTGCGATGCTCAAACTGACCACCTTGAGATGGAGGCCTGGGCTGAGCCCAAGAGCTGGATGCTCCACCAACTGAGCCACCCAGGCGGCCCTCAGAACCAGGTCCTTTCAATGTGTGTGCACATTCCATGATTGGGGACCTCACGACCAGTGACCTGCACACTGCAGAGGCTGCTTCAGAAAGCTCACTGGTGCGTGTGATGGGATTTGTTGTCTGGGTAGCTGGGTAGCCACCCAGCATCTTTTGAACCCACTTCTATGCTGGTGCTTTCCCAGCCTCCAGAGGTAGGTGCTGGGACTTGCCTATCTGACCTCCTTGGAAGCCAGGACCCCAAAGGCTGGACCTGGCCACCCCCAGACCTGAATTCAGGAAACAGAGCCACAGGGAAGATGGCATTGGCCTGGCAGGATCCCTTCTGTTGGCAGGGCTGGCAAGGCTCTTGGAGGCAGTAGGGCCACAGGTCCTCGGTCAGAAATGGCCTGTGAGCTGCTGTGCACTTAGGTGTCCAGGGCCGGAGGGGAGCCACCTCCTTCCTGTCAGCAGCCCAGCCCTGGGATCCGCAGATCATCCCTAGTCCTAGAGGACTGCTGCCAGCAGAAATGTAGGGCGAGCCACATAAGTAATTTTAAGTTGCTTACATTTTTTTTTAAGATTTAATTTATTTATTCATGAGAGACACAGAGAGTGGCAGAGACACAGGCAGAGGGAGAAGCAGGTTTCTTGTGGGGAACCCAAGGTGGGACTCAATCCCAGGACCCTGGGATCATGCCCTGAGCCGAAGGCAGACTCTCAACCACTGAGCCCCCCAGGCGCCCCCCAAAGGTGAGATCATTTTAACAGCATATTATTTGACTTAACCCAACATATCCTAAATATTATTTCAACATGTAATCAATATAAGAAAGTACCCGTGGAATGATTTATATTCTTCTTTATACTAAATCTTTTTTTAAATATTTAATTTATTTATTCATGAGAGACACACAGAGAGAGGCAGAGACACAGGCAGAGGGAGAAGCAGGCTCCCTGCATGGAGCCTGACGCGAGACTTGATCCTGGGTCTCCAGGATCACGCCCTGGGCCAAAGGCAGCGCTAAACCACTGAGCCATCTGGGCTGCCCTTTTATTTTTTTATTTACTTATTTTTTAAAAGATTTTATTCATTCATGAGAGACAGAGAGAGAGAGAGAGAAAGAGAGAGAGTGAGGCAGAGACACAGGCAGAGGGAGAAGCAGGCTCCATGCAGGGAGCTTGACATGGGACTCAGTCCGGGGTCTCCAGGATCATGCCCTGGGCTGAAGGCAGCGCTAAACCGCTGAGCTACCTGGGCTGCCCTATACTAAATCTTTGAAAGTCAGTGTGTATTTATCGCATAAAGTGCACCCCAATGCAGACTGGCCATGGTTGGGATACCCATGCGGCCAATGGCTGCTGTATACAGCAGGTGCGGTGCCAATCTGCAGCTTCCCAGACACCCAGCAAGCTACTAAATCACTGTCAATCAAGTCCTCTTCTGTTCAAGTGCATTACAAGACATGCCATTATTTAAAACTATGATCATTTCGGGATGTCAACTGCAAGACAGAGTAAGGGCTCCCCGGGCTCCCCCATTCACTGCCTGTCCCCAAGACCCGGAACAATACCTTGTTCTCGGTCCTTAAATCTGAGTCACCTGAATGAATGAATGAATGAATGAATGAATGCAAGAAATGTTCCTCCCTCAGTAAGTTTCCCAACATGAGTTCTTTGTTTTTTAAGATTTTATTTATTTATTTGAGAGAGAGAGACAGAGATGGCGAGAGGATGAGTGGGGAGGAGACAGGGAAGCAGGCTCCTCGCTGAGCAGGACGCCCGATGTGGACTCTATCCCAAGACCCTGAGATCATGACCTGAGCTGAAGGCAGATGCTTCACCCACAGAGTCCCCCCAGGTGCCCCTCCCAACATGAATTCTTGACCAAAGCTTCATTTGACAAGTCGCCTGGTGGTCACTATATACCTTCGTGCCTTCTCATGACCAGAACTGAGTCCAGGGCCCCAGCTCCTGCTGGGGGAACCCGGCAGGGGAGCACCTCCTTCCCGGAAGGACGACTGCTGCCCAGGCTCACACAGGGCTTGGGTTCTGATCCTGGGGTGGGGCAGGGGACTGCAACGGGGCCGTGGCTCAGGGTGCTGGTTACATGAGAGCACCTGTCAGGCCCACAGACAGGCTGTGGACACTGCCGCCAGCAGGGAAGTCCATTCTATGCGAACTAGAGAAGTCAGCCCGACTGCTGGGGCCTGCATGGACAGCGGAAACCCAGGAGCCATGCATCCGCCCACCCTGGGCACAGAGGGTCCCTCTGGGGCTCCAGGCTTCCTCTGCCTGTCTATCCACTGCTCACCGATCCACTGCTCGACCCTCACTCCCTGCCTACCAGTTGCGTTTTCTCATCTCAGTAGAGGGAACGCAAGCTCTCAGGATCACTGGGAGACTAAGTGTGAAGGCTCCGCCGGGGCTGAGCTCCCCCAGGCACTCTGAGTAGCCCCCGCAGACCAGGCACCAGGCCAGCTGTGTGTAAGCTCCCTCGGGCGCCTCCCCCACAGCCCCACACAAACCAACGCTTCTCCGCAGTCCCCAGGCCCCTTGCCTGGCCTCCACAGCCACAAACACACCTGGATGACAGGGAGCACCTGTGAGTTGGTTCCTTCCACGACGTTCAAACCCTGAAGGCTGCGGCCACTGGTCTTCGTGTCCAGCCGGTTTTTTTTTTTTTTTTTTTTTTTTTTTCCAGCCGGTTTTTAAGACTCGTTTGCTCCGAGGGCCTGGGAGAAGCTGATAGATGACTGTTATATTCCCAACACAAGTAACTGTTCTCTCCACCTTTCAGACCAGCGTGTTCATTCATTCATTCACTTCCTTCTCATGCATTCGTTCAGGGTGTGCCAGAGACCAGGGCAAGGTGAGGGGCCTTCACGCCTGCCCCACTGGACAGAGCCCATCACCCCTGAGGAAAACCAGGCTGCCGCAAGGATCCTGCCCCATGCGCGATTTCCCTTGGGTCCTGCAGGACTGGTCCTGGTGGGTGACCCCGCACACTGCAGCCCTGTGGTGGGTGCGACCAGAATCCCAGACTAACAAGCCCAGGCTGTGATCACTGGACACTGGACACCAGGGTGTCGCTCTCCAGAACCACCTGACTGCCTAGCTCGGCTTTACTTCCTCAACTGTCTGTCAGAACACTGGCAGGAAGTGATCTCCCAAAAGGAAGTGCCACAGACAGGGGCGCCTGGGGGGCTCTACGGCCAAGCATCTGCCTCTGGCTCAGGGCATGACCAATGATCGAGTCCCGCATCGGGCTCTCCACAGGGAGCCTGCTTCTCCTTCTGCCTGTGTCTCAGCTTCTCTCTCTGTGTCTCTCATGAATAAATATATAAAATCTTAAAAAAAAGAAAAAAAAAAGGAAGTGCCGCAGAGGCTCCCAATCTATGCTGGGCTCTTGGGGGAGTTACCGTATCCCTAGCCCTGCATCTCCTCCTCCCCTGCTGGGCTGGGCCTCACCAGTTCAGCTCCGCAGAGTAAAGTTACAGGGCACCAATGGGCACTCTCCGGCCCCAGCCCTCCTCCATCCACAGACAGGAGTCACCTCCCAGGCAGGAGGACTCTGGGGGTGGGGCATGTTCCATAGCAGCCCCGGATGCCCTGGGATTGAGCCCCTGCCTGATGCAGTTTTACTGGCCTGTGCTCACTCCTCGCTGTGAGTCCCCTTCCTCTACAGGTAACCCCGGGTCACCTGACACGGAAATCTTGGCCTGGGGGTCCTCCCGGGCAGATGCAAACTGACGTGGGGCACCTGTCAGGTATCAGAAATCCAACTGATGCTCATTATCAGAAATAGTCTGCCTCTCACCCTGTAAAACAGTCTAGCCTCACAGCGAACTCTGAGGCTTCTTTCCTCCCACTCTTCGTGAACCTCATGGAAACTTGGTGTACCCCTCATCACTTTAGTTTTGACTCTTTTAGGTAGAGACAGGGTTTCACATCTCCAGCTGGGGTGAGGATTGAGAGCTCACCGTGAGGTGAGGTTCGCTGCGGGTCTGTAACTTCTTACTGTGGAAAATCCCAAACATGCACAAAAGTAAACAGAGTAGAATAATGAGCCCCTACGTGCCCGTCAGCAGGTTTGACGACTACCGGCTCACCGCCAGCTTCCAGCGTTGTTTCATCCCAGCCACCTCCCTGCCTCAACCTCAAATTACCATAGAGCAAAACCCAAATATATTATTTCACCTGTTGTATTCAACATCTCTAACACATAAGGATTCTTTTTTTTATAAGCATGACTGTAACATTACTATCACATCTAAAAAATTGTAATTCCATGGTACGCCTGGGTGGCTCCGTGGTTGAGCATCTGCCTTTGGCTCAGGGCATGACCGGGGTCCTGGGATGGAGTCGTGCATCAGGCTTCCTGCTCAGCGAGGTGTCTGCTTTTCCCTCCGCCCGCTGCTACACCTGCTTGTGCTCTCTCTCGCTCTCTCTGTCAAATAAATAAATAAAATATTTAATAAATAAATAAAATCTTAAAAATATTTATTTATTTATTTATATTATTTTTTTAAATCTATGATAGTCACACACACACACACAGAGAGAGAGAGAGAGGCAGAGACATAGGCAGAGGGAGAAGCAGGCTCCATGCACCAGAAGCCCAACGTGGGATTCGATCCCGGATCTCCAGGATCGCGCCCTGGGCCAAAGGCAGGCGCCAAACCACTGCGCCACCCAGGGATCCCAAAATCTTAAAAAATAAAACTGTAAACTACTAGTTTACGGTTTGTTGAGTTATAATCTAAATAACATCCATACATTTTGATCAGTTCCATGCCTCTCAAGTCTTCTTTAGTTGATGGGCTCCCCTCCCTCTTTTTTGGTCTTTCCTTGCAATTTATTTATTGAAGACATTTGATCATTTCTTCCTAGGAAGCTTCCCGAGGTCTGGGTCTCGCTGATCGTGTCATCATAGTATCACCTCACACATCCTCCCGTTCTCTCTATGTTCTGTAATGTCGTGGTCGGATCTAGAGGTTTGATCCGATTTGGATTCGAGTTTGTTCTGAGACCCCTTCATATGTGGTTTTGGTGACTTCCACCAGGAGGCATACCAGGTGGATTTTCTGGATTTTCTAGTTTCTGTTTTGACAAAGCTGTGGTAGTCCCATTGTTGTGCAGAGGGCCAAGGGGCGAGGGCCTGAGAAATGTGACTCACCTCTTGTGACCTCTGTGGCTGACCTGGCAGGCTCCTCTGCTCCTTGCACCAGCCGGTCCCTGACTATGACAAGGTGCTCCCGCGGGGTCAAAGAGAGGGCAATGTCTGGCCAGGGCATGGGCTGGTTGGGGGGGGCACCACTTCCCCATCCCTGTCACCGCCTCCGCTCCCAGACCATTCCAACCGCAGGGTGAGGCCCAGCTGCCCAACCATGGGAAGTGGCTCAGTGTCTGTGAGCCCCATCTCTCCCTTGGGACCACTCGACAAGGAGGTCCACCTCCGCCTGTGTCAGGTCCCACCAGGACCCGCCAGGACCCCTGGGGCTCCGGGACCTGCCGTCCATGCCCCTGCTCCTGCAGGTAGACTTGGGAGCCCACCAAGCAACTTCGTCAGGAAGCCAGGGCTGACTTGCGACGGAAACGCAGGGCCTCCAGTTCTGACACCAGGCAGAAAGGAGAGAGAATGCTGGGCAGGAATGGATCCATCCATCAAAATAAAGCAAAGCTCTGGGCTGACCCTGGCAGGAGCCTCCTAAGAAAATGGGGCCTGTGAGCTCGGGTTTCTTCCTCTTACCTCCCCGGGAGGCTCAGTGGGGCGGGTGCCTCAGGCCTCCCTGTCCCCACAGGCAACCTCCGTAGGAGGAAAGAGCTGGGGGGTCAGGTCAGGAGAGTGGCCTCCTCCTCAGGGCTCAGGGCAGAGTGAGGAGAGCATGGGAGGTGGCAGGGAGGGGGGCAGAGCCTGGTAGTCCTGGAGGGAGGTGGCCACAGGGAAGCTGGGACCTGAGTCAGAGGAAGCCAGTGCCTCCCGCCCCACAGAACCTGTTAGGCTGCTGTCCTAGCTCCTCCCTGGCGGTCCTGGGCCTCTCCTGAGGCAGGTGGGCAGAGGGGAGGGGAGCTGAGAGGCCGCCCAGCCCTGGCACAGGGGCACCCACATCTGCAGGGAGGGCAGCTCCCCCCAGCCAGGGAGCAGGGCCAGCTCTGCCCACGGTCACCTGCTTAGCCGCCCTGTCCCGGGGTAACCCTGTCCCGCAGCTGATAGGGGCTGCATCTGGGTTTCCCTGATGCCATTCCACCCCGTCCCCAGTGCTTACACAGTGGCTTCGCCACCAGATTTAGGAAAGGTGCAGGACCCAGACCCCCACCTACAGATGGGACATGGCCTACTGCCCCCCACAGCCACCCAGTATTTTACATGCTCATCACCTTCTCTCGTGGAACATTGTGGTAGAAAAGTGACCTACTTTCTAAATTATTTTATATTATTTAATATATATAATACCCAATACATAATAAATAATAATATAAATATATAGTAAACATTTAATAAATTATCTTATACACTCCTACATGACAGAGATCTATGAAATACGAATCTCATAATATTTTGGTTAATTTGATAGTATTTCGCAAAATTCAAAAGGCACACACACACCCAAAAATCTCTCTCTTACTGCTATCTCTCCACAACACTGGCCTAGACCACTGGATCCGTAGCAGTTTTGTTTGTTTGTTTGACCGACTCTGACGGTTAGTTTATTCTAAAGCACAAACTGTGTGTGCGGCTGCAACTGCTACACAGAACAAATCTTAATCTTATCATTCAATTTTAGCACATCCCTGCCTCATTTTTCTTAATAAAACATAGTATTTAACTGTATGACCTGAACACAATCTACTTAACTAGCCTTCTATTTAGCTTCCAAAATCAAGAGCAATGGTTCTGTGAAGGTCCTGGTGCATACTGTGTGGGCACCCGTTCACCTGTGGGGTAAGTTTCTGGAATTTGGAGTTGGAATTGGACAGAGTTGGTTATTTATTTATTTATTTATTTATTTATTTTAGAGTTGGTTTATTTAACTGTTTGGTCGATATTGCCAATTTGCCCTCCAAACAGATTGTTGTACCAATAACTTCCCCAGTGATAACATGAAGTGGTGCCTGTTCCCAGACCCCTGTACCAGGACAGGTTGTCTTTGTCGTTTTGTCAAGCTCACGGCCGACGTTCCAACAGCCACTGAGGCAGGAGCGGGAGGTGAGCCCTCTGAGGCCCTGCGCAGACCACATAGCCACTGTGCTGGGGCGTTAAAGATGGTTTGGAAAGTCAGCACCTCTGGGTAGTAACCCGGTCCCTCACAGCCCCCCACCGTGACCGAGGGAGTCCTGGGCTTGGTGAGAATAACCAGGGAAGTAGTGGGGGAGCGTCTACCTCAGGGTACAGACCTGCACCCCCTTCCTACCCCCATCTGAGCCCCCAGGGTACAGACCTATGCCCCCAGCCCTCCAAACACTCCCTGTGTGGAGACTTCAGCTGTGCCCCAACCCCCCTTCCCTGCTCTTGGGAGTCGAGGATCCCAACTCCTGCAGAGGGTGGCCTCCTGGCTGCACCTGTGACTCTCCAGTGGGTATTCCCCCAGTTGGTGACACTAACTAGGTGTTAGGGATATGGGGGGAAGGCCCGAGAAATCCGGTCAGATTGAGACTTAAGTCAATCGAACCTTATTTTCAGATCCTTTACCTCAGTGTCTCACCTGCAGCGGTGGAAGCTGCTAAGTAGTTGAGTTTTGAGTTTTGTTTCTTCTTTTAGCGGCCGTGGGCAGCTGGGGTGCCGTGGGGTGTGTGAAGCACACAGGCCCGGGAGCCAGGAAACCCGACTGAGAAGCTCTCGATGACCAGAGATGAGCGACAAGCTTGCGAAGCCTCGCAGCTGTGGGTGACCTTCTGGCACCACCTGTGTTTGCTAACTCGGCCTTTTTCTTACTGGGTTCTGGCCTCTTGTGGCCCCAAGGGAGGGCACAGCCGCGGTGAAATGAGAAAACACTGGTATGACCACCAGCTACTGTTTTATTTCACAGCTGCTGCAAAGAGAGGTGCTTTGGAAAGTTTTCGTGGAAAGACTGCCTGAATAGACACTTTTCATGTGAAAAAAAATTAGATAATCATCATCAGACTGGATTTTGAACATCATTAGCCTGTTTGGCAGGAGGGAGCTAGTTTTGTCCATGAATCTAACTTCCAGAGAAAGTCCGCATGTCGACAAAGTCCACTAATAGCTCCTCAGGTGCTGTGGTCAGGAGAGCTGGTGCAGGAGGCCGGGGCTCCCTCCTCAGTGCCTGACCTAGGAGAGGAGGCACTGACCTTCGCCCCTCTGGGTCTCCTCCATCACAGGCACCTGGAGGCCCTTGGAGGCTGTGGCCTGCTGTCCAGCAGGGTGGGTGAGGGTGTGGGGACCCACACGCCACATTGGGAAGCATCTACAACGCTGCAGGCAGCCCGCTCCTTAATCCACAGCTGTGCCCCTCAGCAACCACCCAGAGGGCATGGGGCCCCATGCCCCCCAACACAGGGCCACGCACAGCACTATCGCCAACCCTCCAGGCAATGCACCCATCCATGCCCTTGCCACCCCGCCCTGCACAGCATACCAGCCTCCTGAGCAGAGAGGCAGGCAGCCAGGTGGCAAGCGTCCAGAGCTGCGGTCACCTCCTGCATCCAGAGCTGTGGGCCAGAGCAGCAGCCTGGCCAAGCTCACAACTCTGCACTTGTTCCTGCAGCTTTGGGTGGTCAAACAGGCTTCTCCTCTCCTGGGGTGAGGGCTGGGAGTCTGCAAGGGCCCTACCTGCCTACCCGACACGCCTGCATCTTTTCAGTTTGTGGGCCTAGCACTCAGCAGTTCCCACTGCTGGAGCACAGATGGGGTCAGCCCTGGGTGTCCCCAGGGAGGGCCTGCGACTGGTGAGGCAGGGCTTGGCCTCAGGTGGTACCAACTGAAGAGGACACAAGTAGCTTCAGGAGGCAGCCAGCTACCACCCCGGGGACTTGACCACAGAGGCAAGAGCCTCTCCAGAGATCCTGTGGAGGAAACTCAGTACTGACGCAGCCTGTAGCATCCTCACCTGGAAACCTCCGGCCCCAGCTCCGTGACATGTTGGAAGCACGTGAGGGCACGTATGGTCGCTACAACAACATGGGGTGCTGCTAACATTTTGTGCCTGCGGGACTTTTGGGACTGGGGACACTAGAGACTAATGCCGTGGGTTGGGTGTTGGTCCCATCGAGGAAGAATTGTCTCTTCCCATACACAATGATGACCTCGGAGAAGACCAGTAGGATTGACTGAAATGCCTTCTAAGGGAATCTTCCATGTGGTGATACTTGGAATAGTGGCACAGTAATGCCTGGAAAGGAGGATCCAAGGTGGAGGCACACCCAGGTGTGTTTCTGCACATCCAGATACACACGAGTGTGCACAGGCAGAGACAGGTACACCCGGGGCAGATGCACACGAACACTCAGTTACACACACACACACACACACACACACACACACACACACAGGAACCTAGATGCCAACAACTCTCTGGGAGAACTTTGACCAGTGATGGATGTAGTGAGCTGGGCAGGGAAACAGGGTGCAGGGGGGTGGCGGGCAGAGAGGTAAGAGGAGGGAGTCGCAGGGACAAGGCAAATGGACAGACGGGGCTGCATCTGGGGACACCAAGAGGCCCGGCATCCCCACTTCCTTTTCTGGGAACTCAGCCTCCCCTGGTAACTAGGATCAAGCCTCTCTCTGGGGCTCTGTCCATCAACAAACATATTTGGAGCCAAGGAAGTGCCATTTGTTTTGACTGATGGCAGCAGCTGGTTGCTGGCAGAGACTGGTCCCTCTGTGAAGACTTGGACAGGTGTCCATCCACTGCCTCCCACAAGCCTGTGCAGGAGAGCTAAGGAGGCTGCAGGGGTGAAGTGGTTCCGCTCCCCGAACCACTAGCACTGCCACTGATGTTCTGACCTGACCTGACCTGACCTACCTCCTGCTGACAGCCTGCCCCCGCCCTCTGGCTTCCTCCCACCGGCTGCCCTCCTTGACCATGACTCCCACCCGAACACCCCCCACCCCGGAGGATTCAGCTGCAGCCAGGATTCACCTGACACAGCACATACCCCTCCCCTGCGGGATTCTAGGTATGTCTAGGTTCCATATGTGGGGCCCATGCTGGACAAAGTTCCCATGCTCATGGGGACAGAAGTGGGAGGGGCTCAGAAGACCTGAGGCAGAGAAGCTGTTCGTAATTAACAGCCTAGGACACAATTGTGGGAATAATTAACACACGGGTATTTTTTTTTAAGGCATCACATTTGAATATTCCTTAGCCATTAGAAACGACAAATACCCACCATTTGCTTCGACATGGATGGAACTGGAGGGTATTATGCTGAGTGAATAAGTCAATCGGAAAAGGACAAATATTATATGGTCTCATTCATTTGGGGAATATAAAAATTAGTGAAAGGGAATAAAGAGAAAGGAGAGAAAATGAGTGAAAATATCAGTGAGGGTGACAAAACATGAGAGACACCTAACTCTGGGAAATGAACAAGGGGTAGTGGAAAGGGAGGTGGGTGGGGGTATGAGGTGACTGGGTGATGGGCACTGAGGGGGGCACTTGGCGGGATGAGCACTGGGTGTTATGCTAAATGTTGGCAAATTGAACTCCAATAAAAAAATTAAATAAATAAATAACAATGTAAAAATAAATAAAACATCACATTTGAAAAATCAGCACTTACAGGTCTTCTGTGTTCTGTTTCAACCACAAGAATGGCCCCAAACGCATGGGTGTGTTCATGCATATCTAGACTCAGATCTGTGTGCCCAGGTATGGACAGGATATGGGGGGGGCAGGTGAAAGGAGGGGGGAATGTGTGGGCATCACAGGTAGAGGTGATGTGGGGGGCTGTGCAGGTATCACGGGTGCAGATGATGGGGGGCACTGTATGGGCCTCATGGGTGCAAGTGATAAGGGGGGGATGTGCGGGTATCACAGGTGATAAGAACACTTGACATATGAACACTCACAGGTGGTGTTGGGTGTACTCACTGGGCAGGTTCTCTTTAGGCCTCACTCTCTCTACCTCTGAACCTCCCTATCTACACACCTGTACCTGAAGGGCCTTCCCTCCTTTGTGCCTGGAGGAGGATGGGGGGGGGGAGGAGGAGCATGATCTATCTATACCCCATGGGGAAGGCACAGCGGCCAGTGTCAGTGCCCACTCTGTTAGGCAGAGTTGTCTGGGAGGAGGTCAGCAGGGTGATGGCTGGAGTGGGCGGCTCCTGGCTCGTGAGAGCGCCTTGGGTGCATATCTTCCCAAGTCCATGTGTTTGGTGACGTTGGTGTTGGGAGTGGTGGGAGTAGTCATCGCACAGCCACACCACCAGTCCCACTCTATGGGGCATTAAACACCTCCTGCTGTGCACCAGTGGCTCAGGAACATGATCACCATATTCCCCAGACTTGTGTCAAAGCTCTCAGGTGAACCTCCTGGGCAGGGGGCAGGGAATGGACATTGCTGCACCTGCAGGCGGACTGGGTTAAGTGGAACAGGGCCTCACCCTTCTGACCTTCATGCACCTTGGCGTCTGTTGTGATTTTTCCCTTTGCCTGGAAACCTATCTCCTCTGAGACAGCCTGACCTTCCAGGCCTCGTTGGATTCCCACCCACCCTGGGAGGGTCCCTGGCTGCCCCTTCAGGATAGGGGGAATGGGGTCTGAGCCCAGGGAGAGCCCCAACCCTGCTGCCTACCAGGTCCGTGCCTGAGCAGAGCCTCGGCCTCTCTCGGTGAAACAGGAGTGATGATATTTATGTCGGCGCAGTGTGAACGTAGAGCAAGGCCACCTGTGGGATGCACACAGCACAGGCTGGCACAAAACTCACAGCTGATAAACGGCCGTTTCTCGCCCCTCCTCCCGTCCAGCGTGACAGATGGCCAGCACCTCTGATTAGCCTGAGTCACCGTGATGGTGACTGCACTCACTTGGCCAGGTTGACTGTCGGATTGCATTTAGAAAGAGTCCAGATCCATGTTGTTTGCAAGAGAAACATCTAAAGCTAGGATACGGCAGGCTGAAAGTAAGTAGAAAACAAGAGCCCCAAGAAGGCTGGTGTGCCTTTATAAGGAGCATACAAGATGGGGGCACCCGGGGGGGCTCAGGGGTTGAGTGTCTACCTTTGGCTCAGGGTGTGACCCTGGGGTCTTGGGATCAAATCCCACATCGGGCTCCCCGCAGGGAGCCTGCTTCTCCCTTTGCTTGTGTCTCTGCCTCTCTCTCTGTCTCTCATGAATAAAGTCTTAAAAAAAAAAAAAAGGAAAAAGGAACACACTAGATGTTATTTAAGACAAAAAACATTTATGAGGGAAAAACAGGAGGGCCAACCTCATGATTACAGACAGGAATGGGCCTGAAGATGAAAGTATTCTCAGGTTGCATCACCTGATGACGTATCCTTGCAAGGTAAGGCAGAGATCCAAAGTGGACTCACCGCCCATGCCACCGAGACAAAGTGATTACAAATCATGTGCCTCATCAGGGATTTTTTTTTCTTTTTGAGATTTTATTTATTTGTTTGAGAGAAAGCACAAGCAGGGGGAGCAACAGAGGGAGAGGGTGAAGCAGACACCCCGGGGAGCAGGGAGCCCAACGTGGGACTGGATCCTAGGACCCTGAGATGGTGACCAAGCTGAAGGCAGACGCTTCACCCACTGAGGTGCCCTGATTAGGGAGTTCTATCTACACTGTATGAAGGACTCATAAAACGATAAAAACAATCCCATTTAAAAATGGGGCAAGGGGCACCTGGGCGGATCAGTGGGTGAAGTCTTTCTTCAGCTCAGGCGGTGATCTTGGGGTCCTGGGGTAGAGCCCCACGTGCGGGCCCCTGCGCAGGGGGGTCTGCTTCTCCCTCTGCCCCCCACCCCCGCTCCGCTTGTGCTCTCTCTCTTTCTCTCTCGAGTAAATAAATAAAATCTTTAAGTGTTTTCAACGCAGTGAAAGTGCGCGGCTCGTGGGCCACGGTTCCCGCCGCCAACTCTGCGAGCCGAGTCTGCGGGAGGGCCCCTCGCCCTCGCCCTCGCCCTCGCCCTCGCCCTCGGTGTTGCGCCGGACCCGAGGCCGTCCCCGCCTCTGCGAGCCTGGGTCAGTGTGCCCCTGGAGGAGCGCCCGGCTGCGTGAGGCCGGGGTCCTGGGGGCCCGCGGGGTCCTGGGGGCCGCAGCCGCCGACGCACCAGCGCGGCCGCGACGCGGAGGGCCTGCGGGACTCGTTCTTCGCGGAGATCCCGGTCGGGCGTGGCCCCCACACGCCCCGCCCCGCCCCGGCTCACGCCCGCCCGCCCCACGCCCCGCCCCGCCCCGGCTCACGCCCGCCCGCCCCACGCCCCGCCCCGCCCCGCCCCGCCCCGGCTCACGCCCGCCCGCCCCACGCCCCGCCCCGCCCCGCCCCGCCCCACGCCCCGCCCCGCCCCGGCCCGGCTCACGCCCGCCCGCCCCACGCCCCGCCCCGCCCCACGCCCCGCCCCGCCCCGCCCCGCCCCGGCTCACGCCCCGCCCGCCCCGCCCCGCCCCGGCTCACGCCCGCCCGCCCCACGCCCCGCCCCGCCCCGCCCCGCCCCGGCTCACGCCCCGCCCGCCCCGCCCCGCCCCGGCTCACGCCCGCCCGCCCCACGCCCCGCCCCGCCCGCCCCGCCCCGCCCCGGCTCACGCCCGCCCGCCCCACGCCCCGCCCCGCCCCGCCCCGCCCCGGCTCACGCCCCGCCCGCCCCGTCCCCCCGGACCCGCGCCCAGCCGCCCGTGCGTGGGCCGACGCGGACCGAGCGGCCGCTAAGCCGGGAGCCTGCAAACCGCGGCGGGCGGGCGCGTCCTGGTCCTGGGGCCCTGCGCGGCCTCCCTGGGCTTGCCTCAGGGCCCGGGCTCCCCTCCCCGCCGGGCCGCCCGCGGCGCCCGCAGCAGACTTCCCCGGCCACGGCCACGCTGACCCGCCGCAGCCGGGGAGGGACGCAGCCCTGCCCCATGACAGCAGGGTTGCGGGGACCCTTCTCCCCTCCTGCCTGCCGCTGCCGCAGGGGAGGGGTCTGACCCGTCCCCGCCCAACGGGCAGATGGGAAGACCGAGGCCCTTAGCCAGCCGGCCGCTGTGCCCTTGGGGACCGGCTCAGGGGTGAGCTGACCGCGGGGACGCTTGGGCCCCCCAGGGAACGACGGGGCGCGAACTCGGGTCTCCTCCCGGTGCTTGGCGACACCTGGTGGCCCCGTGGCCACCCCGCGCCAATGTCCCGTAGATACTGATTGATTCTCAGAAGCAAAGAGCTTATCCAGCAGGTGACTCCGTGTCACAGAGACCAGCCCCGACCAGCCCACCCGAAGCCACGCAGCGGTTCATTCCTCCCTCCACGGCTGCGTGCCGCACCAGGTACTGCGGCTCCCACCACAGACACTGGAGGAAAAGAAATGAAGAAATAAACAGGAAAAACATCAGTGATGTGGACAGAACGGGACTGGGTCACCTCCTCAAAAGGAGTGCTCAGGGAGGGCTTCCGAGAGGAGGCCACATGGAAGCTGCTATCAATCAGAAGAAGCTTGCAGCGCAGAGATGTCTGCAGAGATGTTGAGGAGCAGCATTCCAGGGGCAGGGGGTGGAGAAGCAGCGGAGGGGCGATGAGATGTGGGACAAGATAGCAGGTCAGGGACAGGGATGTGATAAGGGGCCTGCAGGCCAGGGAAGGGACCTTCCTGCCCCAAGAGGATGGCCTGGGAAAGGGTGCCCTAAGCTGGGCAGTGACTTTACAAAGGTCATGGGCTGTGGGCAGGGGAGGGGGGAGGCCAGCGAGCAACAAGGGGGCCCAGGACCAGGCAGGTTGCCATGGACAATAGAATGGGTTGGGGGAGGCAGAGGCTCACTGTGCGGGGGCATCCCCCATGAATGACAGTGCCGTGGGGGGGATTCGAGAGAAGGAAGCAGGACGTCTGTTGGGTGCATGTGCCAGGCCTGGAGGGCTTGGGGGCTGGTCAGGAGATGCTTGGAGATGTGCTGGGGGTGGTAACCAGGGTCACAGAAGCCGTGGGGAGGAAGCGCTTCTCCATTCCTGGACATGGAAGCTCGGAGAGCTCATTATCGACATTTTAATGACTTTGTCGAAATATCACTCACTTGATATTCAATTCACTTATTTAAATGTACCATTGGGGCACCTGGGGGCTCGCCGGGTGAGCGTCTGCCTTTGGCTCAGGGTGTGACCCCCGGGTCCTGGGATTGAGTCCACGTCGGGCTCCCCACAGGGAGCCTGCTTTTCCCTCTGCCTGTGTCTCTGCCTCTCTCTCGGTGTCTCATGCATAAATAAAATCTTTTTTAAAAATTACCAAATAAAACAGAACCTGAGAGCTGTAGGTAAAGGCTAGAGTAACAGAAACACCTCTGCTGAAACGGAGCAGGGCCTAGTCATACTCCAGCTGGTGACCTGCTGGCCTGAGAAGCCAGGTTCATTCAGTCATTCAGAACGTCTGTGTGCCCGCTCTGCTCTGTCCAAAGCCACCACCACCACCACCACCACCACCCCTCACCACCCCCCCACCCCACCCCACCCCCCCAGCAGGAAGGGCTTACACGTTGTTGCCTCTCCCTTAAAGGGCTCCCTGACCTCTGCAGGATGCCGGATGCAGAAAACCCCAGGACCCAGCAGTACTTATCAGGATAAAATAAACACTCAGTCAAGCCTGCAGGCTTCCCCGGGGTGGAGGGAGAGGGGCGTCTGCAGGCACCACGTCCTGGCTTTGCTGCTGGGGCTTCGTCCCCGCGAACCCCAGCAGCCCCGACACCGGCACCCATGGGTGGGGCACAGGGTCCCGCTGGGCTGGGAGACCAGCCCCTCCGAGAGGCCTACATGGTCGTCCAGCCCCATCCACCCCACACCTGCCACGGCAGAGCTGGCTTTGCTGGGATTTGCCGCCGCGATGACAGGACAGGGCAGAGGGAGAAAGAAAGAGCGGGTAGGAAACCGTCGCCTGTCGTCATCCGTACAGGACGGTCGGTGCGTGGTCCGCTCTGCCTGGTGTGGACACGAGGTGCATGAGCAGGTGCACATGGAGACGCAGCCACAGAGCTTACTCCCCCATGGTGGCCCTTGCTGGTTCGTGTCCCCTCCTGTTAGCCTGATGACCCATGTGCCCCTGGCTCTGAGGGCCCCCGGCCCGATCCCAGGCCTTGGGGAAGAACGCTCTTGGGCTTTTCTGAAACTAGCGACACTGGGCGGGGCCCCCTGGGGGAGACCCCAAGCTTGCAGCTATCTGTGTTCAGCAGCTGCCCCTTCCGGGACCCTCCTGCTGGTGGGGGAGACTTGAGCTTTCGGAGCTGCAGCGGGAGGCAGTTTGTGGCACTTGTCACGCCTGAAACGGGGTGGTCTTTCCTCCATGGGGATCCGCGTGAGGCCTGGCGGGCCGACCACTCACACCCCCTCCCTGGCTCCCTGTCGTGGGGCCGGGCTTGGCGGGCGGTGGAAGGTGCTGGCTCACCCCCGGCCCCCACTTCTGCCCTCAGGCACCAACGCTGCAGTCAGTGGGTCCTGAGGGCGAGCCCACCGGGCATCTGTGGGAAGGACGCCCCACCAATACACACCCGGTCCAGTCTCAGGAGACATCCTCCTCCTGGTGCAGGGCGCCTGCAGCCTGGTCACCGCCCTAGTGCGGCCCCCTCCCCCACCACCAGGGGGTGATTGGGCCCCAGGTCATTCCTACCAGGCCCGTCAGGGTGGCTGCAGCCCCTGGTGGATGGCTCAGTCTGCAGGAAGCTACCTCCCCATGGCCAGGATGTTCAGTTTGCCACTTCAGAAGGGGACCCTCCTGTGGCTGAGTTCAAAAAGGGTGTTGCCTGTGTTCTCCTCTAGGATTTTGATGGACTCCTGTCTCACATTTAGATCTTTCATCCATTTTGAGTTTATATTTGTGTCTGGTGCAAGAGAGTGGTCTAGTTTCATTCTTCTGCATGTGGATGTCCAATTTTCCCAGCACCATTTATTGAAGAGACTGTCTTTCTTCCAATGGATAGTCTTTCCTGCTTTGTCGAATATTAGTTGACCACAATAGCCAAACTGTGGAAGGAGCCTCGGTGTCCATCGAAAGATGAATGGATAAAGAAGCTGTGGTCTATGTATACAATGGAATATTCCTCAGCCATTAGAAACGACAAATACCCACCATTTGCTTCAACGTGGATGGAACTGGAGGGTATTAGCTGAGTGAAGTAAGTCAATCGGAGAAGGACAAAGATTATATGATCTCATTCATTTGGGGAATATAAATAATAGTGAAAGGGAATAGAAGGGAAGGGAGAAGAAATGTGTGGGAAATATCAGAAAGGGAGACAGAATGTAAAAACTCTTAACTCTGGGAAACGAACTAGGAGGGTGGAAGGGGAGGAGGGTGGGGGATGGGGGTGAATAGGTGACGGACGCTGAGGGGGGCCCTTGATGGGATGAGCACTGGGTGTTATTCTGTATGTTGGTAAATTGAACACCAATAAAAAATAAATTTATTTAAAAAAAAGAAGGGGACCCTCCTGCCCCAGGCAAGCCATGGTCGTGTGCAGCCCCTGACGGCTGAGCCCTCACCATGGCCACACGACGACACTGAGCGGGACCCCCTTAAACAGCCCCCGAACCCTGGGCCCACCAAAACCAGGAGAGACAATGACAAATAAATGACTTTGTGATTTAAAGCAGTGTTTTGGGGGTGATTCATTGTGCAGCCAGAGGGAGGTAACCAAAGCCAGCATTGTGGGGGCCTCAGAGGGGAAGGACTGCACAGTGATGCTGCAGGGCTGGTGACCTGGAACCTCCTGCCTCCCGACCCGCCTGGGATGTGGTCCCTGCCCTGGGTCAGGGGCTTATGGCTAGGAGCACCCTTCCTGGCCTATTCTCAGGGCTCACATGAACTGGGCGTTTCCATGGATGGATTCCTGTGTGACTGTCTGTCACCTTGGGGTCTGTGAGGCTGGAAATTACTTTTGTTTCTAAAAAGAGACACGGATTTATTTAAAATTTTAAAAAAGATTTTATTTATTTATTCCTGAGACACAGAGAGAGGCAGAGCCACAGGCAGAGGGAGAAGGAGGCTCCATGCAGGGAGCCCGATGCAGGACCCAATCCTGGATCTCAGGGTCACGACCTGAGCCCAAGGCAGACACTTAACCCCTGAGCCCCCCCAGGTGCTCCCATGTTCACTCCTTTTAATTGTGGTAAAACACGCATCACCTGAGATGGGACAGCTGCACCGCCTGTAAGTGTTCAGTCCTGGGGCACTGAGCCCATGGGCCGTGGGGCCTGCACCAGAGTCTGGGTCCAGGACTGTCCATCTTGCCAGCCTGACACTCCGGCCCCTGTTCCACATCCCCTCCAACAACCCTGCACCTGTGTCTCTCTGTGTCTATGTTCAGTCGCTCTGGGTTCCTCATCTAAGTGGGGTCAAAAGGTGTTTGTCTGAGCCACGTGTGTCCCACAGGCTCATCCACCCTGTGGCAGATGTCACAACACCCTGTCTTTATAGGGTGAGTGAGACGCCACCGTCCGGATGGGCTGCATTGATCAGTTCATCGGTTGGTGGACGTTTGGCTGTTTCTGCCTCTCCACTATTGTGCACGGTGCTGCTGAGAATGCGATCGTGCACACATGTGCCTGAGGCCCTGCTTTTAAGACTTCTGGGTTCACGCCCTGAAGTGCACGCTTACTTCTCTGGCAAAGTGACTTCGCACATGTTACACCTCAATCTGTAAAAAGTGCGAGCTGTGCAGGGCCAGATAGCCTGGAGGGGGCTGCCCCGCAGCACGGGGTGGTCAAAGGTACGCAGCCAGCATGTGCCAATGCAGCCCCTCCCTGGGACTGGGGGCTGCAGGTCAGGCACACAGTTCTCTCCCATACATCGAACAGCGGTGTTTCCTGTCAGTGGGCGCGTGGAAATGCCTCTGTTCTTGAGAAGCAGGACTTTTGGGTCCTGGCTCCTGCATGGTAGGCCTGAAGGTGATAGTACCTGCCTGGTGGCCACTGGGAAATGACTGGGGTCAGCTCTGGGACTCCGGAAGGAGTCTGCAGTGCAGCCAAGAGACAGACTTGCACACTGACTGGGTAGCTAGGTGGACCTTCTAGGGCTTTCCAATCGCCCTCCACCGTGACCTCCAATCGCCCACCACCGTGACCACTCATGTTCCAACAAGGGAGGCTGAGGCCCAGGGAGGGATGTGTGGTGCTGGTGCCTATGCAGCATTGGTGCCCAACTGCTTACCCAAACATCCCTGATGGTATTGCCCTCCTGGGCTCCGGCTTTGTTCCCATTGGCCCGGAGGAAACCCCAACCATGGGGTTTCCTGCTCCCTCCAGCCCCTGGTGACCACGCATCTGCGTCCTGTTTCTACGGACTTAACCATTGGAGATATTCTGTATAAGTGGAACCATACAGAGTGTGTGGCGTCTGTCATGTAGCATGATGTTTTGAGGGTCAGCAGGTATAGCATGGACCCCAACCCATTCTGTGCCTGAATGATATCCTGTGGCATGCACACCCTGCATTTGCTTTGCCGGGTTTTTGTTGTTGTTGTTTTGTTTTGTTTTGCTTTTGGTGGGCAGCAAAGCACAGTTTATTGAGCGATAATAGAGTTTATAGGATGATAGAGTACAAAAGTCCTGAAGAGCAAGGGGACCCAAGTTTGCCCTGTTTTGCCTATTTACCAGTTGATGGCTTTCAAGTTGTTTCCACCGCTGGGCAATGGCCAATGTGCTTCTATTGACATCCACACACAAGTATTTGCTGACTCCCGGTTTTCGGCCGTTCTGGGTATACACCTCTGAGAGGAATTGCTGGTGGGGGTGTAATTCTGAGTTTGACCTCTCGGGGGACACCTGCCCTGTTCTGCATGGAGGCTGAAACATTGTGTCCCCACCAGCATGTATGAGGGTGTCAATGTCTCCCCACATCCTCACCAAACTTGTTATCTGTGTTTTGTTTTGTTTTGTTTTAATTTAAAAAGTTTTTAATTCTAGTCATCTTAGTGCAGATGAACTGGTTTCTCGTGTTATTTTTTTCGGGAGGCAAAGCATCTCTTCTTGTTCTAGTCCAGGAAGAATGTGTGGAAAGTCACCACTGAGCCTGTCTTTGCTGTGGTTTTGATCTGCGTTCCCTTAGTGACCAGTGATGGTGAGCAGCCCTTCAAGCACATGGTGGCCATTTGCACATCTTCGCAGAAACATCTACTCAAGGCCGCTGCCTATTTTTAATTGGGTGGTTTGTCGTTTTGTGCTTTGTCTTTTTATTTTGAAATAATTTCCAACTTACAGAAAAATGACAATATGGTAGAGGGACACCCACACAGTCTTTACCTGAAGACTTTCTCCTCCACTCTTCATGTCTTGCCCCATTTGCTCTTGTACTGTCTCTAGTTTTTTCTCCCCTGAACTACTTGAGGGTCAGATGCAAATACGGTGACCCGTGACCCTTATATATTTCAGTATGAGGGCTTCATCTACGCAGCCGCGTTACTGTCGTCAACCTCAGTCTTCCAGGTCTACCGTCCGCATTCCAACCTTACCAGTTGATCTAGTAACACGTGTTTCCCTCTAGCTTGCGATCCAGTCTGCGGCCCACATTGAGCTAAAGAATCACAGCTCTTCCATCTCTGAAACAATCCCTGGGTCTTCCTTAGTCTTTTAGGACTTTGATATTTCTGGGATCCCTGGGTGGCGCAGCGGTTTAGCGCCTGCCTTTGGCCCAGGGCGCGATCCTGGAGACCCAGGATCGAATCCCACATCGGGCTCCCGGTGCATGGAGCCTGCTTCTCCCTCTGCCTATGTCTCTCTCTCTCTCTCTCTCTCTCTGTGACTATCATAAATAAATAAAAATTAAAAAAAAAATTAAAAAAAAGATTTAAAAAAAGGACTTTGATATTTCTGAATAATACAGTTTCTTGAAGGGGTATCTGGGTGGTTTTAGTAGGTGAAGCGTCCGACTCTTGATTTCAGCTCAGGTCATGATCTCAGGGTCTTGGGATCAAGCTCTGCTCAGTGTAGAGATCCCCTCCACCCCCTGCTGGTGCTCTCCACCTCCCCACCCCCACCAAATAAATACATAAAATCTTAAAAAAAAAATAGCATCTCTCAATTTGGGTGTGTCTGATGCTTTCTATCAGATCTGGGTGGTGCATCTCTGACTGGAACCCTGCCTAGGTGACATGTGGCCAGCTCAGAGCCTCCGGAGGACGCACAACACCTGCTGCCCTTGCTGGTTTATTTTAATCCTTGGTCTAGACGTTGCCCGATTGCTCTACTGTGTGGTTACTGCCCCCAATGCCACTGCCAGTAAGCATTCTGTCAGCAGATGCTTTGAGACCAGGCCAGTATCTTGCCCCTCACCAAGATCAGCCCCTGGATTTTGGATCCGAGTCCTCCTGTGCGCAACCCTTCCACTTCCGCAGCTCCCCAGGTGGGGCGCCAGACCGAGCAGGTGCTGCCCTTGCTGCTGGCACCCAGCCTTCCTGATCTGACTGGCCTCACGTCCTGCACCCACAGCCTGCCTCTTGTGTGGGTGGCCAGACCCTCTCTTGGAGACACTCAGCTCATTTCCTGTCCCCCGAAGCTTCTCTTCCTCACAGCAGCCACTGAGGAAGCCGCAGACGAGGTCCAGGGCCCCTTGTGTCTGGTCACCCAGAGAGGGCCCCCCGTGGGCTCCAGAGCCTGGGGTGGTGCAACCTCGGCAGCCAGCCTGCAGTGGGCGCAGAGGAACCTGCAAGAAGACGCTCAGCAGTTAGGGCCGCCACTGTGAGGTCGGGAGGTGGAGATCCCACAGGAAATGACTCGGTGCAGAGCCGATGTGCCTCTGTCCCAGGACAGGAGCTTGGGCTGCGAGGCTGGGGCATGTCAACAGAGTGCGGGGAGCCAGGGCCGGGTGGGCCCTTGGGGGGCTCGGGGCCAGGTCAGTGTCCCCCTCCCACCGCATCCACCCCCTGGAGCCTGCCCCGCTGGAGGGCGTGCGTGGCTGCTGCTGTGCTCTGCTACATCAACCTGCTGAACTACATGAACTGGTTCATCGTTGCAGGTGAGGAGGGGATGCACCGGGGAAGCACCTGCTCCCTTCACGGGCCGTCCTGCTGCCACCAGCCCCGTCCTGCTGCACACAGCATACCCTGGATGGCGGCCTCTGTCCTGCAAACCATCTTCTCACCCCTGGGGGAGTTCCAGCCAAGCCCCGCAGAGGGAGGTGGAGTTCTCCAGCCAGCCCCCGGGGGGCCACCAGCCGCAGGAGCAGGCAGGTGTGGGCACTTGGTGTGTGTGGGGGGGCGGCTGGAGCTCTGCGAGCCCGGCTGTCTGAGGCATGGCGTGCAGGGGCCTGGCCCAGAAATAGCTCGCCGGGTGCTTCTGGGGCAGTGCTGTGTGCAAACCTTGCACATTCCGACTTCCTTCCTGGAGGCCCAGGGCTCAACGTGCCCCATTCTTGTTACTCACACATTCACTAACTCATTCATTCATTCTTTCATTCAAGATTTAACTCTCCCCTCTCTTCATTGCTGATTCATTCGGGGTCGACTGAACAAACGTGACCTGTGGGCCTGGAGACAGGGGTGGGGGGGTGGGGACGTGTTTGTCGGTCTGCAGTTTCCTGAGCTCGGGAATGCCTGGCTGGTGGGGCAGAGGGGAGCGCAGGCTGGCCTGGGGGGGTCTGCAGGCATGTGCAGCAGCCCTGGGGCAGGACCCCCGTGATTTAGAGCTGTGGCCTCGAGTCCAACCTGGTGGCTCGCGGGGACCCAGGAACATTCTGCCACAGGATGGAGTGGGCTGGATGCAAGCCGGGCAGCCCCAGGACGGTGGCTGAGGTTCTGGAGGAACTCGGAACAGGGGTGCAGGGGTTGGGTGTGGAAGGTGGGAGGCGGAGTGAGGGGAGGGCTCAGGGTGAGGGCTCCATGCAGGCCCAGGGGCACGGGTGGAAGTGTGGGCTCCGGGCAGAGGTGACCAGCGGGTAGAGAGCAGGGGTCTCTGGGGTGGACCCCAGGCTTTGTGGCTGCTGGGCTGAGGCCTGGGCTCTCTGTTCAGACAACGGGAGCCACACACAGTGTTTCTGGGGTGGGGACCACAGTCAGTATAAGCAGGATGAGACAGCGAACCAGGCCTGGGCCCAGGGAAAAGCAGTACAGAGGCCGGGCAAAGCAGGCCCAGGAGGCCCTCTCCTGTTGGGACTTCCTCGCCCCGGGGGAAAGCCAGGCCAAGGGTGCTCTCTTGGATGAACAAGGCTAGAGAGGTGCGAGCACCTGGGGCTGCAAGAGGCAGGCGGTTTGCAGAGCGGCTAGAGTGCTCTGGGGAGAAGGGGGCCAGAGGAGGCCGGAGGAGGCCGGCTCCAGGGGCAAGGGGAAGCCCGGGCACAGGGAGCACCCGACCAGTCCTCCCTCCCAAGGAGGGAAGATGCCTGTGAGCCTACAGGATTTCTGTGGAGCTCTTTACTTTGCTTATGTTTATTTCTTTTCTCTACAGCAAATGGGTCTTATTCGTGTCATTAGAAACGTGAAAAGGGAAGGAAAGCCCCACAGGCTGCTGGATGCTGTGCATTCAGGCCCAAACCAAACACCTGAACAAAAATCTCTTACTTTGCCTCTCAGATTCCCTGGCCAATCCTGGCCTGCAGGCGGGTCTCTGAGGTGTGGCTGTGGGGGCTTCTTCCCCTCTGTGATGTCCCCAGGTCCCCTGTGCTGGGGGAGGGGGGCGCTGCCTCAAGCTGGGACCCCCGTCCTGTTTCCCCAATCCCAGCAGCACGCCTGTGGGTATGGCTGGAGCCTCTGCTTCCTCATCTGTGTTGGGGAATGCAGACAGTCCCTGCCACCCAGGGGGACAACCCTAGGGCCCAGCTCAGAGGCCCTCTGCTCGCTCATAATTGAACAGTTGCTTCTGCTCTTCTGCTCTTAATGACAGGGTCTGAGCCCCACAGTTCAGATAAGCAGGTGCCTCACTCTGACTAACCCTTTCTGAAGTGCTGCCAGGGGCTGGGGGGACTTTGGGGAGCAGAGTCAGGTGTCCAGGCCTGTGTCCTCTGTGTGTTAGGCTGAGTGCCTGCTGCCTTGGCCTATGGCCTGGGAAGATCCTGGGGGGACTTTGGAGGCCCAGCTGGTGTGGAGCAAGAGCCTGCCACCCTCAGGGAGGCGAGGCTGGGGCTGGACCCCAGGGGACCTGTCTCTGCAGCCCCTGTGGGCACCATGGTGTCTGTGTGCTGAAGACCCTGGAAGAGCACACCTGTGTGCACATGTGCAGCCCAGGGCACGTACATCTTTGTGAGTCCATGAACATCCACCCATGAATGTCTGGAGTGTGTCTCTGAGCTGTGCTGCAGAGTTGCATTGTCCCAGGGACCTCCACTAACACCGTAGTCTGAGTGAGCTGCACACTATGCAGCTCTGCAGACTATATTGCTCTAGTGATGGTGTGAGCAGGAGCCTGGCTTGTGTGCATATGCAGGCAAGGCTGTGGTGTGGGGGCTCTCGCAATAGGGTGTATTTGTGCCTCCATGAGGCTACTTCCCTGGGCAGGCCCATCTGTGTGCATGTCTGTGGATCCGTAGGTCCTGGGGTGATGCCTGTCCAGGACGGTGGGCACATGTTTGGGCCTCTGGGGTCTGTGTGTCTGTGTGTGTTGATGTGTCCCAATGTCTGTGTGCAGGCTCCCCGTGCGAGAGTAGGGGGGGCAGAGAATGTGGGCCCCAGAGGCACACCCTGTGCTGGTCAGCGGGACCCTGTCCCAAATGGGGGGCAGCTGCTCTTAGAGCCCCAGGAGGCTACCTCCCATCTCCTGAGTGCTGTCCGTCTGTCCGCAGGCGTGCTGCTGGATGTACAGAACTTTTTTCACATCAGTGATAGCAATGCCGGTTTGCTTCAAACGGGTAAGGAGAGACTCCTCACCCTGGAGCTGGGGCCCAGGCTCATGCTGGGGTCCCGCTCCATGTCCAGTTGGGGCTGCTGGGGCTGGGGGCCAGGTGCATCCCCTGGCATGGAGGAGGGGCACAGAGGGCATGTGCTGTCGGGGGTGAGGGCCGCTGGGTGTCAGAGGAGGGGAGAGCTCGGCCCTGGGCAGGCCCTTCGGGTTGGAGTGTAGATGCTGTGGCAGGAGCAGGGCCATGGGACTGGGAGAGGCTTCTGAGCCCCAGATCATGGCGGCGGGGCTGGCGGGGGCCACTCGTCCCTGCTCAGCTCCGCTGGCACCTGTGGCTGACAGGGGCCAAGAAGCCCTGACCTGAAAAACCTGGCCCCCGGAACACAGACAGACCTGTACTTCCCACACGGGTTCACACGGGGTTGGGACCCATGGGGCCTACAGTCCAGCGGGGTGGAGATCAGCCATCCCTCCTGCCCCGAGGTCATGCACGCACCTGTGCACACCCACGTGTACTGAGCATGTGGGCGGGTCCTCTGTGCGGGTCTCCCCAACAGTCTGCTACCCCCAGCACCTTGGAAGGAGCCTCTTATCCTGGGGGGGGGGGGCGGGGCCTGGGGAAACAAACAACATTCTAGAAGCCACTTGAGCAGAGTTCTGAGGGAATCCACTTACACACACTCCAGCCTGTGTTTTCTTTCTTATTTTTTTAAAGATTTTATTTATTTATTCATAAGAGACACAGAGAAAGAGAGAGGGGCAGAGAGGCAGAGGGAGAAGCAGGCTCCATGCAGGGAACCCAATGTGGGACTAGATCCTGGGACTCCAGGATCATGCCCTGGTCCGAAGGCAGCCGCTAAACCGCTGAGCCACCCAGGGATCCCCTGCATTTTCTTTCTTAAAAGGGACCTGCCTGGGAAAAAGCCTTTAGTTCTTCCCACCTCCTCTTCTTTGCTGCCCTGCCCTGGGGTGTGCAAGCCCAGGCTCCAGACAGAGGGGATCCCTCGCGGATGCTTGGCATCTGCGGGGGAGCCAGGCAGAGACAGTCCATAGAAACCCAAGGGGTGTTTCCTCCAGGCCGCAAACCCTCCGCAACGGGCCAGGCCTTATCGGGCTGTCCTGCTGCTGTGACAGTCCACTATTTATCTATGAGTTAGAATTCAGAAATGAGATGTTGTCTCAGGGGTGGGTGTCAAGAGGTTTATTTCAAGTAAAAACAAAACAAAACAAAACAAACAACAACAACAACAAAAAACAGATGTCAGCTTTGTAACATCTTTCTTCCCGGCGATCGGTCTGATTTGTTGGATTGATTTGGCAAATAAGAACTGGTTTTACTCATTAGAGACATTTCCATAAATGGAGTGAATGTGATCTGCAGCCCCAAGGATGTGGATGAAACTATAGTTAGAAAAAATACAATAATGATGGAAATTGCATCCTTTGCAACTATTTAAACTTAGGATAAAACTTCTTAAAAATTTTTTTCTTTAAATATTTTATTTATTCATGAGAGACACAGAGAGAGAGAGAGGCAGAGACACAGGCAGAGAGAGAAGTAGGCTCCCTGTGGGGAGCCTGATGCGGGACTCAATCCCAGGACCCCAGGATCACGATGTGAGGCAGAGGCAGGCACTAAACCACTGAGCTACCCAGGGATCCCCAAGATGAAAACCTTTTAAATGTCAACTGAAAACACGGGAAGGGTGACATAGTTCCATAATCTTCGTTCTTGAAGTACCAAATGACCACAGGTCTTTCCCAACTGCTCTTGTCTCAGAGCTGAGGCCAGCAGTGGGTGCTGACCATCCAATCTCCACCAACAGATAACGGTGGTTGAGTCATGGTCCCCGTTCCCCAGTTTCCACCTCAGCTGCATCATTGCTGCAAGGCCCCCGGAAATGAAATGCCGTGGAGGGAGCAGCGTGTGCGTGTGTGTGGCTGGGTGTAGAGTGGGCGAAGGGAGAATGGATGCTGTGAAGCTGCCCAGAGGGTAGTGTGGACAGTGTGGGAGTGTTGGAGACCTGGTGACCCGGCTCTGCCCGGTGTCGATGACCTCGGGAGAGGCTTCACCTTCCTGGGTCACTGTGCCATGGTCCTAAGACCCAGCAGTTTATCCACAGGGAAGGGCTTGGCTAAGTTTAGAGTGGGGCAGAGGGCAGGGTTAGCTGTGGTCAGAACCCTCCTTCCAATGGGACAGGGAGGTGCCACAGTCGGTCCGTTAATGGATAATATTTAAAACCAACACTGAAAAAATAAAAAATAAAACCAACACTGATGTGGCCTTTACCATGTGCCAGACACTGTCTCAGGTGCTCTGTAATCACTCCTTTACCCTTCACAACAACCTCTCGGGGCAGGGATCACTCTTGTTCCGGTTTAACCCATGACACACTTGAGGCACAGAGAGGCTCTGGGCTTGCTGAAGGTCACACAGCTATCTGTAGAGTCCTCTCTGCACCTGCTGCTCCTTCCTTCCTCCCACTGTGTCACAGATGTCCTCTGAATCTGGAGCTGCCGGGAGCAAAGGAGTGCATGTGGGTGTGTGTGCCTTCCCCTTGGGGGTAGGTTTCTCCATCTCAGGGCGTCTGAGGGCTAAGTTGTTTCATCCTATAAAGAATCCCTGCCCCAAATCTCATAAAAGTATTAGAAGATTTAGGGAAATATTTTTATGACCTTTGGGTGTAGAGGATATGTGTTAAGAAGATAAGACAGGGCGCCTGGGTGGCTCAGTGGTCAAGCGTCTGCCTTCGGCTCAGGTCGTGACCCTGGGGTCCTGAGATCGAGTCCAACATCGGGCTCCCTGCTGGGAGCCTGCTTCTCCCTCTCCCTTTGTCTCTGCCTCTCTCTGTGTCTCTCATGAATAAATAAATAAAATCTTAAAAAAAAAAAAAAAAAAGACAAGAAACAGTCCCCTACCAGAGGAAGATTGATACATTTAGAGCACATTTTGTATGACCGTGCTTGAAACTCTAAATGCAGTTAGTAACAACTATGGATTACATTTAAGCATTTACATAAAGCTAGTCCCTGCCTTTTATATGCTTTATTTAATTTGTCTTCTCCATAACCTTCTGTGGGAAACACAGTTACTATCTTATGATATCATCGATTTAAGGGGAACAGAAGAGTTAAGGAATTTGCCCCAGGGTCACGCAGCCAGGCAGTCTTTGGGTCAGGATGTGAGCCCAGGGAGTTCAGTTCCAGGATTTACATTTTTAAATCCTTAAAACAAATATAAGGGACCGTGAGAAACGATTTGCAAACAAGGGGCCCCACAGAAAATGGGCAGAGGATGTGAGAACAGGAACTTCTGCTCAGCCTCGCTGGACATAAGGGCGATGCAGATTAAAACATCAGCGAGACACCGTCTGCTGTCCAGCCGTTAAGTGAACAAAAATAATATGATTGATCATATCAAATGTCAGCAAGGCAGCTGGCACGTACCTCTGCGCAAGTGTAAATGGGCACAGCCTTCTCGAGGCCTACTTAGGCGGTAGCTATTAAAATTCTAAATGCCGCTGACACCAAAGACCATTCTCTGCGGAGTATTAGGTCGAACCATATTAAATTGCCAGTGTTTTGTAGGTCAAAACTGGCCTAATTTCTGCCACCGCCTGTGGCTCAGCCCAATACTGGAGGGGGCGAGGAGGGGCGGGGCTGGGGCCCGAGATGGGAGGAGTCTGGGCGCCCATAGGCTCAGGCAGTGTCCATCATCGGCGCCCAGCGAATGGACACTGGCGTGGGGCGGGGTCTCTGCTGGAGGCGGGTCCGGGCCGCCTCCCTCCACCTGCCGCGGGCGTGGACGCTCTCCGGGGAGGAACCGGAGCCGCGGGCCTGGTGCGGGGGGCAGAGTCGCGCACTAACATGCAGCTCTGTTGTCCCTACGGGGTCGCGGACGTTTTCCTTAATCCAGCCGCCACTTCCGAGGGCTCACTGTACAAACGGGAGACACATCTGACAGCGCCGGAGGAAGGTTCTACCTACTTGGAAGAACCAATCCCCTCTCTCTAAATCCTGCTGGGCCGCGTCCCACCTCCCTCTGCCCCCAGCAGGGACGTGACGGCAAAACCAGACCAGCCCGGGCCGGGCGTGGGGAGGGACACGTTCTGTGAAGACAGGGCCCCTGCGCGGCCGCCTGTGCAATCCCACGGGCTGCCCCTCACTCTGCCCCAGGCCCTGCCCTATGCCCAGCCTCATGCGCGGCCCCATGGGCTGCCATGCTCTACTCCATGCTCTGCCCCATGAGCCGGCCCACGCTCGGCCCCACACTTTGCTCCACGCATGGCTCCATGCACGACCCCATGGCCTGCCCCATGCTCTACCACATGTTTTGCCCCACTGTCAGCGCCACACTCTACCCCACGCACAGCCCCAAGCTGGGCTCCACCTTCACTTCTGCATCACAGCCTCCCAGACAAGCCAGGGGACGCTCAGAGGGGTGGAGTTCGCAGGTCCAGGGGGCACATGAGCAAGCCCAGCCCCCCGTCCCCTCCCCAGTCCCCCTGATTCTGGGTATTGGGTTATGTGTTAGGGGCATGGGGGGGGTCACCTTACCTGATCTCCCCCTGGCTTCCACCCACCGCCGGGTGCCAGCCTATGGCTTTGGAGCCCATCCTGTGTGTGGGCTGCGGGCTGCCTGCCCACCCACCTGGGCAGAGAATGCATGTGGTCTTGCCTGATCCCTCCAGTCTTCATCTGCTGCCTGCTGCTGTCCGCACCTGTGTTTGGCTATCTGGGTGACCGGCACAGCCGCAAAGCCACGCTGAGTTTTGGGATCCTGCTCTGGTCAGGTGCGGGCCTCTCCGGCTCCTTCATCTCCCCCCAGGTAGGTGACCTCACCCCTGCAAGGCCTCCAGGGACCTGCCCCCACCCCCTGCCCTGCTGGCTCCCTGGGGAAGGTGCATGGCCTGCCTCCATCCCCTCGGGGCTCCAGGCAGGCTGCAGGGGTGCCTTCCAGGGCCCCGAGAGGACCCCCTAAATGCTCTCATCGGGAACCTTCCTCTCCTGAACCCCTGTGGCTGCCTGGGGGGCTTGGGGGTGACCTCCACTCTCTGGAGGAGCTGGCCTGGCTGGCAGAGGTGAGAGGCCCAGGAAGAGGGCTCCCCTGGGCCTGGGGCTGGCGGTGGCTGTGGCACCAGCAGGGGGCACCCTTGTGATGTCAGGGACCTGGCCTGGGGGACGGCCAGGGGTCCTTAGTCCTGACCCCACCTCGTCCCCTGGGGGCATGTGTCATCCGGAGCTCAGCCTCTGACACAACCTCCTGTCCTTGCCCCCTGGGTGACCTCGGTACTCACTGGGGTCATGTGCCTGTGTACCCAGCATTCCTGGCTCTTCTTCCTGTCCCGGGGAGTGGTGGGCATGGGCTCCGCCAGCTACTCCACCATCGCGCCCACCGTCCTGGGAGACCTCTTTGTGAGGGACCAGCGGACCCGGGTGCTGGCCATCTTCTACATCTTTATCCCTGTTGGAAGGTTGGTATCCCCAGAACCCATGTCCTCAGCTGGTAGACCTGAGGGCCAAAGGAGCCAGGGGATAGGACTTGAATCCCAGCCCTCCTCTTTCCTCAGCAACCCCCTTGGGCTCTCTGGGCCTCAGTTTCCTTCTCTGTAAGGGTGGGGGAGGACACCAGCCAATGGCTGTGTCAGGGTGCTCCCTCTACCTGAGGACCCTTGAGAAGGGCTGTGCGGTGACATGTGTGTGGAGGGCCAGGCGGCCAGGGGGCAGGTGGGTGGATCAGCGTGGGGTTTAGAGCCTGGCCCCTGACTCTGATCCAGGCTTCCTGGAACCGCCTGACTCAGGCCCGGGGCCCTGGGTCCTCACAGAGGGCGGCAGCGGGCAGTGCTGGTGGGCCCACAGCCAAAGGTCACCAGTGACTTGACCAAGGGCAGTGGACATCTGGGCCTCACGTGGCTCACTTTTCCCGTGATGGGACTGTGAGCAGCAAAGAGTCGGGTCCTGGGGGGGGAGTGTACCGGCATGGGCTGGGCCCCATAACCTTGGGCCTACCCCCCCCCCCCCCACTGACTGTGCCCCATGCCCCTCTGTCGCAGTGGCCTGGGCTATGTGCTGGGGTCGGCCGTGTTGCAGCTGACTGGGGACTGGCGTTGGACCTTCCGAGTGAGTCCAGCCTCCCACCCCCCCATCGCCGGGGCCAGCAGGGGCTTTCCAGCCTCCGGTGACCTTAGCCACTTGGCAGGGGAGCTGGCGCCACGGGGGTGGTCAGGCATTGGCAGCTTCAGAAACCCGGCAGAACATGAGCCGTGGAGGTCGCGTCCCTGGTCAGAGGCTGGCCTCGGGGCTCCCGAGCCTGGGGAGCTCCAGAAAGTGGCTTGTAACGTGGGGCGGGGGAACACGTGCTTCCTCTGGAATCTAGGGGGGTGGCTGGGGCTGAGAACATCCCAGGGCAGAACTGGTCCCACGGGTGGATGTGCTGAGTGGCTGCTCAGGCTCCGGTCCTTAGCTGCCAGCCTGCGGGCCCCAAGGAGTAGTGCCCACGGGACATGTTAACGGAAGTCCCCAGGGGACCCTGCTCCTCAGAGGAGCTGAACCCCCTGGGTGAGGCTAGGTCAAGCTCTCTGTTATCTGCAGCCCAGAAAGGAGCCCCCTGCCCCACCCCAGGCCCGCAGGTCTCCCCAGTCACAGGCCTGCAGTGTGGCCTGAGCCTCCCCCATCCTCCCACCCCCTATGCCCAGGTCATGCCGTGCCTGGAAGTCACAGGCTTGATCCTGCTCCTGACACTGGTTCCAGACCCGCCCAGGGGAGCTGCTGACAAGCAGGAGGAGGCAGCCATGGGGGCCGGGAGGAGCAGCTGGTGTGAAGATGTCAGGTACCTGGGGACAAAGTGAGTGTCCTCCCCCCCCCAAGAACCCCGTGAGCCCCAGCACCACTGACCTGCCTCCCCCACCTCCAAGGAACCCCTCCTGACTGCCCCAGTGTTCAGGGTCTTCCTCCCCTGAGCTCCCCCTCATCTGCATAGGTGCTCTGCCCTCACCCTGTGACAGCACAGGGGCTGCAGGGGAGGGAGGGGGAGGCAGTGCGGCACTGATTCTGCCTTATCCCCGAGTGACCTGAGACTTGGAACCTTGTTCCCCTCATGTATTCAATGGATGTAATCCTCTCAGGGCTGCCGGGAGGATGCTGGGAGTTAATCAGTCACCTCTGCCAGCCTCAGGGAGCGTATCCATCCTGTTCCAGGCATGGGCTGGGGGGTGGTCCATGCACTCCCAGACCTCATGATTAATGGGAACATGGGGCGCGGGCAGGACCCAGCACGATGTGACACGGAGCCATGCGACCCTGGAGGGTGCCTGGAGGAAGCAGGGCAGCGGGGCAGCTTCCCGGAGCCTGTGCTGCTGGTGTCAGGCCCTCTGGGATGGGGAGAGCTGGCCCTGCAGTGAGGAGGGGGGAGGCCCAGTGGGGGGGGGGGCGTCGGGGAGGATTGGGACCTGAGCCTACCAAGCACCTGAGCACCAGAGTGGCCAGGGTCCAGCAGTGGGGGTGGGGGGGAGCCCATGGGCCTGCAGCCCCAGCTCTTTGCCGGGGGTCTCAGCTGGGCGCCTTCTCTTACAGCTGGAGTTTCGTGTGGTCCACCCTGGGGGTGACTGCCATGGCCTTTGTGACTGGAGCTCTCAGCTTCTGGGTTCCCAAGTTCTTGTTTGAAGCCCGTGTGGTGCATGGACTGCAGCTCCCCTGCATAACGGACCCGTGCAGCAACCAGGACAGGTGAGGGGCCTGCGGGTGCCTGGGCCCTGGGCCCAGGTCAGGTCCTAGGTGGCTCTGAGCCCCACAGCTCCGTGTCTCTGAAGAACCCAGGACTGGGGTTCCAGCTCTGGCTGAGCTCCTGGGATCTGGGTGGCCATAGGCGAGCATCCTCCTGCCGCTGGGCCCCAGGCCTCCTGCACCTGGGCTACTGTGGGGGTCCAGAAGGTGCTCAGGAGAGGAGCGAGGCCTCGTGGGGCCTGTGGGGTGATGGGACCTGCAGTGTGAGGTCAGCCCATTCTACATTTTATATCGAGGCTCTGGGATGTTTCTTCCTTCCAGGGCTCAGCCTTTCGCACGTGCCCTCACATGTTCTCTGCCTCCTGTGGGGCCAGGAGCCCTGGGGAAGCTGCCAAGATGTTGGGGAGGGAGAGAGAGCCTCACAGAAGGCGACATGCTCCTATTCCCACCTCTTCCTGCACTGTGCTCAGGCCCCACACCCTTGCACCCCGACCCTGTCACACCCTCCAGCCTCCTTATCTCCACCTCACTCCTCGGTCTCCCGGGGCTCCTGCCCTGCCCTGTGGCTCAGCGTCATGATCTGTGCCGCCACAGGTGCCTGTGTCCACCTGCATCCATCTGCTTCCACCTGCATTCACTTGCATCTACCTACATCCACCTTTGTCCACCTGCATTCACCTGTGTCCACCTGCATCCGTGTCCACCTGCACCTACCTGTGTCCACCTACTTCCACCTGCATCCACCTGCATTCATGCATCCACCTTTGTCCACCTGGATCCACCTTCACCCACCTGCACCCATGGATCCACGTGTGTCCACCTGCATCTACCTGCATCTGTGCATCCACCTGTGTCCACCTGTGTCCACCTGCATCCACCTGTGTCCACCTGCTTCCACCAGCATTCACCTGCATCCATGCGTCCACCTGAGTCCATCTACATCCACCGGTGTCCACCTCCTTCTCCCTGGCCCAGAGAGAGCCTTCATGTGATTTCCGGAGTGGCCCATGGCCTCTCACTCATCTGTGCCTTGGCCTGAGCTGGGCCTTCTGCCTGCAGCCTCTTCCCTCTTCCCATCATCACTTCTGAAACATTAATGCGAGTTCAGGCCCCACAAAGAGCGTTTGACCTGAACGCCCCTCTGAGGTTTTAGGATAACAAACTCCATTATTCCTGCATTACCCACGAGGAGAGGGAGGATGAGCAAGGGTCCCTGAGCTGTCCCAGTGGCAGAGCCAGACTCAAACCCATCTGACTCCTGACACCACGTCCTGGTGTGTCCAGGGCCACCTACAATGGCTGGTGCATGTGGACACCCCGAGGAGAGCTGGGAGCAGCCTCTGGTATATAGCAGGTGCTCAGGGGAGGTGCCGGGAAGGCGTGAAGGAGTGCCTCTGATGGGGCTGTGCTGCTGGCCAGGGCTCCCAGTGAGACGGAGCCCTGGAGGCTCTGCAGAACCGCAGCAGCCTGGAAGCTCCACTCAGCTCCTCCACGGAACCCGGGTGGCAGGCAGCACAGACGTGGAGCTCACAGCGACACAAGTATTCTCAGGGGCCCGGAGGCTGCGCGCCCATCCAGGCTCTGGGGACCGTCTCTCCTGCCCCTTCCCCTCAGGGCTGCCACTGCTCCTTGGCTTGTGGCTGTGTCCACGGTCAGCTGCCTCGTTCTCTGGTGCCTCTTTCTGTTTCCCTCTTCCCGGGACATGGTGGTCACAAGTGGGGCCTCTCCAGCCTCAGGACCCTGAACGCAGTCATGTGTACAAAGTCTGCTATCCCTGTGTGTGTGTGTGTGTGTGTCTCATGAATAAATAAATAAAATCTTTTAAAGAAAAAAAAAAAAAGGGCAGCCCGAATGGCTCAGCGGTTTAGCGCCACCTTCAGCCCAGGGCCTGATCCTGGAGACCCAGGATGGAGTCCCATGTCGGGCTCCCTGCATGGAGCCTGCTTCTTCCTCTGCCTGTGTCTCTGCCTCTCTCTCTCTCTCTGTCTCTCTCCTGAATAAATAAATAAAATCTTAAAAAAAAAAAAGTCTGCCATCCAGGGAGCAGTCGCAGGTGCTGGAGATTAGGATATGCACATCCTGGCGGGGGGGCGGTTGTTCAGCCTGCCACAGGGTAGGAGGGAGGTCCTGGCATTGGTGTTATATACCCACCTTGGCTATTAACACACCCTCCATGGTTGGGGTGAGCCCCAGGGCGAGGATGCGGCAAGGGAAGGAAGCTCTAGGACCCAGGATCCCAGCACAGCCCCTGGGAGAACCTCTGACACCAGAGCTGGCCCACACAGAAGGGGCTACGCAGGCAGTAGTGAGCTTCCCACCCCTTGGGGCACGTAAGTAGGAGGTGGACAGATGCCTGCCAGGTCTGGTGTGCAGAGGATCAGCATAGATCTTCTTGGCTCTGAGAGTCGGATTCTGGGAAGGCCTTGCAGGCTGGGTGGCTGGGTGACCGGATCCATCCTCTGGCCACATCTCCTGCTCAGGGGCCAGTGCAGTGGCCCTGTCTGAACAACCAGCCCTAAGGGTCACAGGGGTCTCGGGGCCTGCCAGGGCTCCAGGGCAGGAAGCATTCATCCAGGACCTGGAGACCCATGGTAGGCTGAGCCGGAGCCTTGCACAGTCTGCAACGCTGTGTGTGGGGGCGGTTCCTGGAGTACCCAGGTAGGCAGGGGCTAGGAGGCCGGGCTGTGCCAGTGAGGTGCTGCAGGACCTGCAGCAGGTTCCTGCCCTCTCTGGGCCTACGTTCTGCCCTATAAACTGGGGGGGGGGGGGGATTGGACGTCACGGGGGTGGCAGGTTTGGTCCTCGGTGCTGGCAGGGGGCTTGCCTGAATCATGCAGGGGCTGCCGGGGTGGGCGAGGCCCTGGCTACTTGGGGCTTCATGCTGGCTGCCGTCAGTGTCCCTCTGAGCCCTTTAGACGGATGCCGAAGTGGGGGCCCAAGGGCTGCTGCAGCGTCCAGGTGGGGGTTGGGCAGTGGCATGCTCGGGTCTGTACTGGAGAACGCAGCCTCTGGGGGCCTGTCTAGGTCTTGTTCTGGACAGATAGCCTTCCCTGGGGGCGGAGGTAGGGGTGGGGATGGAGCAGGGGCAAGGGCAAGGGCAGGGCAAGGCCAGGGCAGGGGCAGGGTGCAGGGGCAGGGGCAGGGGCAGGGGCTGGGTCAGGAGCAGAGTCAGGGGCAGGAGCAGGGGCAGGGGCAGGGTAGGGCAGGGGCAGGGGCAGGAGGGAAAAGCAGCATGAGGATGGGGCACCTGAGGGGCGTGCAGGGCCGAGGGGAACCACAGGGCCAGGTGGCCAGGTGATGGCCAGGTGTGGGGTGGGGGTTCAGTGACCTGAGGTTCACTTGCCCACAATCCTGTGAGTGAGGGGGACGAGGAGGTGAGCAGGTCTGGGTGCAGTGCGATGGTTAAGATTTCTGTGGGGCTGTGGGACACTGAGTGTGGGGATAGTCCCTGGAGCTGAGGCTAGCTGGGCTGGTCACCCCCACAGCCAGGGCCATCCCCACAGTGGGCAAGACGGGGTGGCAAGCAGGGGGTTCCGGGGCCCTGAGGACCCAGGAGTGAGGTCACGAGGAAGACAGAGCTGAGCCCTGCACTGACCGCTGCACCCTCTTGTCTCCCACATCAGCCTGATTTTCGGGAGCCTCACCGTAGTGACCGGCATCATTGGGGTGGTCCTGGGGGCAGAGGCCTCGAGGCGGTTCAAGAGAGTGAACCCGCGGGCGGAGCCCCTCGTGTGTGCCTGCAGCCTGCTGGCAGCCGCCCCCTGCCTCTACCTGGCTCTCCTCCTGGCCCGGACCACCTTCACCGTCTCCTACGTAAGTGCGAGGTCCCTACGGGGGACGGGCGGGCGGGCGGCCCTGTCTATGCGGGCTGACGCCGCACCTATCCCCACGTTATGTCCACCACTCCTTCCAGGTGGACTTTGCCGTCCCCGTTTTACAGACGGGTAAACTGAGGCTTACCCAGAGTAGCACAGCTGGGAAGGAACACAACGGGGTTTTGAGCCCGAGCCTCTGCGACCTTGAAGTGCGTCCTCCGCGCGGCCAGTTAGCACTTGTGGGGGAGACCGAGGGACCGGGTGTTCCTGGAGGCGCCGGGGGCTCAGGGGGCCGAGGGTGGTTCTTTCCGGCTTAGAGGCGAGGGCTGGGGCCCGGGCTGGTCCCGGGCGGTGCGGGCGCCGCGGTAAGGGTGACGGCCCAGGAGAGGCAGGCGTCCCAGGCCGGGCCGGGGTCACACGCGCCTCCCGCGCTCTGCGGGGCCCCTTCCGCCCCGCATCCCTAATCCTCGTCTGTGGCCAGGTTCCAAGGCTACGGCTCCTCCAGCCTTTCTGGAACACTCCACGCTCCCGCGGGACGTCACGGTACTGGCCTGGGCTCTGCGCACCGTGGGGTCGCGCGGCCACTGGGGTGGGTGGGGCTTCTCGGGCGCCTGTGCTTTGGCCTTAGGGCGCCCCTCTAGCAGCGGGGATTGGGGCGCTCAGGACACCGCAGGTCTCCTTCAGGCCCGAGGGCAGGGCTGGCGCGGGGGCTCCTCCCGGGTGTTTGGCCTGCGTAGGGGCGTCTACAGAGACCCCAGCGAACAGATGGCTCCTGAGGCCTCACGGTGCCCCGGGGTGGGGAGGGGCGCATCTCACCCTGCACACAGATTGGAAGACTGAGGCCTGGAGGGGGCCACATGGACCGTGGGGCGTACGAAACCGACACGAGTCTGTGTCCTTCATGCTGTCCTGACCCTGTCGTCCCCGTGGCATACAGTAGGCGCTAATAAAGGCCTGGATGCACATTGACATCCTGGCTGGGGGAGCTGAGGACGGTGGGAGCAGTATCCAGGCTGCAGGGCAACATCGACCTGACCTTGCAGCGGCGGGTGCTCCTGGAGGCCTGTCCCTCCATGTCTGGGCACCGACCCCCGCCAGCTCTGCGTCTGCCACACTCTCTGCTGGCTCCAGGCAGAGGCTCCTTGGCTGCGCGCTGGGCACACAGCTGTCCCCCCTCTGCCACCTGGCCCATCTCCAGGGCCGGATGCCTCATCTGGAAAGGACATTGCGCCCCGGCCGGCAAAGCAGCCAGAGAAACCCTTCTGGGGGCCTGCAACGGGGTGAGGGGCAAGGGGTGACATGGTGAGGGGGCGATGGCGAGGGGCAGGTCGGGGCAAGGGGCAAGGGGCAGGATGGTGGGCAGGCCTGGGATGCGTCCCTCCTCTGCTGCTGGGAAGCGGCTCCCTCCAGGCCGAGGTCAGGCTGTACTGACCCCCCAGGCCCCGCCTTCCAGGCTTCTGGAGCTCGCAGGTCCAACCAACATTCCATCTTGAGGTCCAGGCTGCAGCTCTGTCCGTCCTGTGGGCACTGGGCACAGATCTCCCAGTGCCCCAGGCCTGGACTCACCCGCGTCTCCCCTTCCTCCAGGACCGGTGCCAGGATGTGTCCCCGCGGGCGCCTGGCTCTGCCCTCACCCACTGCAGTGTCTCCCACGCAGAGGGGGCTCCCTGTGCTTCTGGGGCCAGTCTAGCTCCTCCTGCAGGCAGCCGAAGCCCCTGCTGGACCTCCCCAGGGCCTTTGCAGCTGTTTGCCCCCCCCATCCTGACACACACCCCGGCTTCTCCCCCCACCCCTCCTGTTCCCCCCAGTCCCTCCTCGGGGCCCTTCTTGACTGCGGTGCCCTGGGGCTGAGGGTCCACCGCCTGTGCCCTTACTTGTGCTCTGACCCCTCTGACCCAGATGGGGCCCGGGGTGGGGCCCATCTTGCTTGGCTCTTGGCCTGAGACACACTGCCAGACACGTGGGGTCACGGCATGCAGAGTGGACAGCCGTGTGAAAAGCCACACCGTTCAGTCACTCAGCAAACACCCGCACCCATAGGGTGGGGGCTGGTTCGAACTTCAGGGATACAGCGGTGGGTGAGGGAGGCTACAGTGTCTGCAGCCCGGTGGAGGGAGACAGCGGGTGGGCAGGACACACTTCACGGTATCTCAGGTGATGTGGAGCTCAGGACGGGGGTGCCAGGGATCAGGGGTGTGTGGGGCAGATTTACGGGCCATGGGGTCCCCAGGAGGAGGTGTTGGTGAACAGCTGGAGGCCGTCCCGGAGCCCGTGGAGGAGGGCTGGTATGGGTCCTGGGGCAGCAGCAGGCACACCGCGCTGGAGAGCCACCAGGACCCCACGGAGGGATGGACAGGGGGACAAGGTGGTGGGACCGGGGCACATGGGGACTGGTTTTACTGAGAGAGGGGTTTGTTTGCCCCGGACGGGGGTCTGTCCAGGTGACAGTGTGCTCGTCGTTCGCTGGCCTCACGTTCTCGCGGGTGCGTGTGGGACGTGGCACCTGTGTCCATGGGGAATCGTGGCTGCGGTTTCCTTGCAGTTGTTGGCCTTGGTGCCCGGGCCACGCCCTCTGGCTCACTCTGACGAGTCTGTCTTCCTATCCCACGCTGGGGAAAGACGTGCGTTAAGTCCCCTACAGAGGCAGCAGGATCCGCAGTGGCGCCGTCTGGGTCTGGACTCCTCTGCGGGAATGCCCATGGTTCCGACCGGTCACTACTTGTCATGCATCCATGAAGACTTCTCGTTTCTTCCTCTGGCATTTGCGGTGGTTGGCAGCTTCCTAAGGATTTGGGCTTCGTTGGGGAATCTGGTCGGGGTGTGCGGTGCTAGTGTCCCCATGAGGCCTCCTCCATCCTGGCTTCAGGGACGAGGGTCCTGTCCTGTCCTCCTGGTCAGTGTCGCCAAGGAGTTGTCCATTTTGCTACCAACTTTGATTTTATTGAGTTTCTCTATTCTTCTGATACTGCCCCCATTTAGGGCAGTCAGGCTGGCTTCTGTGGACATGGGCGTCCTTATCCTGGCAGGGAGGTCCGGGCGGTGAGGTGGGCCAGCGCCACAGCATGGATGCCGGAGAGTGGATCACAGGTGTGTCTTGGAGGAATTTCCAGATAATTCCACATGGGGTGTGAGAGAAAGAGGAGGCACAGGAACACGGAGACACCAGCCTGGGCAGGAGGGACCATCATCAGGCTTGGGGGCGTCTGGGTCAGTGTCAGAAAGAGTGAGAAACTGAATGGTGTTCACAGTAGGAAGCGTCGGTCGCGTCCCTTCCGTCTGTCTGTCCATCTATATCTCTGTGCATTCTCAGGTTCCAGGGACTTGCTCTTCCTGCCCCGTGTCTCACTGCTTGGGGGAGGTAGATGTGACTTCCAGGAAGGGTGCATGGACCCACAGGCATGTGAGCTCGTGTGAGCATGCATTCAGGGGTGAATGGGGTCCAGTCCAGAGACACTAGCGTGCACATGTGAGTGCCAGTGCGTACTCACGTCTGTATCCCCATGTGGTCTCGCCGAGCGTGGATTGTAGGCATGTGCGAGTTCATTCCATAAGTGCCTGGAGTGTAGCAGTGTGTCTGTGTGTGCTGCTCTGCACGCGGGACTGTGTACATGCGTGTGTCAGGGCAACGGGTAGGTGTGTGGGATGTGCATGCACACACGTGTCTGCTGCTGAGCCTGGCGTCTCGTGGCTGTGGGCATGCTGCTCAGGGAGGAGGGGCCGCCCCCACATTTCTTGGAGAAGCCAAGCTGTGTGGCATGTTTCCCGGCAGTGGGTTCCTGGGCCGTGCAGTGGGGTCTGGGGAGCCCTCTGGGGCACTGTGCCTGAGACCCACCTGCCGGCACCCAGCCCTCCGTCTCCCCACTCCTTTTGGGCTCCTTGGCAGGCGCAGTGGGCTTCTCGGCTGTTAATTAGGCTCCAGACACACACAGCAGGCCTTGGCTCGCACTCGGGTCCTTGGCCTCCTTCCCGGAGCCTCCGCCCTTCAGAGAAGAAGGCTCTAGGCTCTGAGGGCTGAGCCCCAGGCACGGAGGCCGGAGGATGGGCTGAGCCCCTGGGAGGGGGGCTTTGGGGCCATCGGAGGGGCATATCAGGCCGTGCTCCTGCTCTGAGTCCCGGCCGGGGGTGCTGCCACGGGTGTGAGGCCCCAGGGTGCTATAAAACAGCAGAAGTATTTGCTTTGCTCCTGAGTCCCTTATCTCTTTTCTGCCTGAGCTCAATGGGGCAGCATGGGGTGGGGCCCATCAAAGGCAGGGGTGGGGTGGGGTGGGGGGCTGGGTCCTTGGCTGAGCTGCCTATGGCTTCTGCCCGTGACCCAGCCCTTGTCCTAGCGCAATACCCAGCCCCCAGGGACTAGAGTCCCAAGAGCGCCAGGTGATACCCTCGAACATCACATGCCATCCCTCTGCCGTTGTCTGTCTCTCGATTGAGCCGCAGCTGCCTGCTCAGAATTGAGGGGAGACCCAGGCTCTTGAAGGAGCAGGTGGAGATGTTCAGTGGCTGGGCGGGAACATAAAATCTGGGCTCCAGCACAGGGAGGAGTTGGGACGTGGCCGTGAAGCCCCACAGCTATGGGCCACCCCAGGGGTTGCTAGCCCCACCTGCGCCTCTGGCCTCACAAGCGGGGAACTAGCGGGGGGTCTTCACCCTCAAACCTCCACTGTGTCCTGAGGGTCCTGGGAGTGATGAGCAGAAACATTCACACCCATATCGGATGCTTCCTGAGCGTGTCCCGTGCACCAGGCACTGTTTCAGGCTCTGGGGATCTAACACTGAACAAAATAGGTGAAAATATGTATGTGATCAATCAAACATGTAGTGGAGAGTCTGCCTGGGGCTGAGGGGCTGAGGTCAGGGCGCAGTGGGGAGGGAGCAGCCAACGGGGAGGCCCTAGGGGAAAGCATGGCCTGTCTTCTCTGTGGCTCTTCCCTTGAAAGATATCTGATGTGGTCTAATTTTCTTTACCTTGCTTTGCATTTGTTCTGGTGTCTGTTGGCATCAAACATGCCTTAGACGGTAAAGTTAGCCTAATGTTTGTTTTTTTTATTTTTTAAAAATTTTTAAAGATTTTATTTATTTATTCATAGAAACACATACAGAGAGAGAGAGAGAAAGAGAGAGAGAGAGAGAGAGAGGGGGGGGGGCAGAGACACAGGTAGAGGGAGAAGCAGGCTCCATGCAGGGAACCCGATGCGAGATTCGATCCTGGGTCTCCAGGATCACGCCCTGGACTGAAGGCGGTGCTAAACTGCTGAGCCACCTGGGCTGCCCTGTTTGTTTGTTTGTTCATTTGTTTTTAAATATTTTATTTATTTATTCATGAGAGACACACAAAGAGAGAGAGAGAGAGAGGCAGAGACACAGCCAGAGGGAGAAGCAGGCTCCATGCAGGGAGCCTGATGTGGTGGGACTCAAACCCTCGTCTCTAGGATCAGGCCCTGGGCCGAAGGCCGTGCTAAACCACTGAGCCACCCGGGCTGCCCCTTGTTTGTTTTTTAAAGATTTTATTTATTTGAGGAAGAGAGTGTACGTGCACGAGTGTGAGTGGGGGAGGAGCAGAGGCCGACTCTGCAGGAGCCCGGAGCCCCATGTGGGACTCGATCCCATGACCCTGAGATCACGACCTGAAACAACAGCAAGAGTGAGACACTTACCCACTGGAGCCACCCAGACACCCCACGTTGGCCTAATATTTTAAAAAATCCTTACCGTTGACTCATTTTTTTCCATCTGGATACCTACAGATTTTGTTATTAGTCTTGAAATTTGATGGCGTGGCCCAGGCATGAGTTATCTCATGACAAGTCATCCCCAAACTTAGCAGTTTAAGGCAACACACGACCGTCTCACCCTCTGGGGTCAGGAGCTGGGCCGGGCCTGGGTGGACCTTCCACTTCACAGCCTCTCCGGGCCGTGGTCAGTGTTGGTTCAGGGTCTGTGGTGTTATCTGAAGGCCCAATGAGGTGGGACGACTTCTGAGCTCACTGGTAGCCATGGGTGTCACGCAGACTGTGTGTGTGGCTGGTTCCTCGCTGCTGGAGCTCGCCATGTGGGGCTCTGCCTGTGGGCAGCTCAGGCCTCCAATCCAGTGGGTGGGGAAGGCAACAGCTGGGCCTGTGGATAGGGGAGTCCCGGCGATCTCTGCCCTTCTCATTCCTGCTCTGTTCTCTGAGCTGGGCCTGAGCGTGCAGTGTGGGCCACTCTGGTCCGGTGCTGAATTGGGTTTGACACCGTGGGGTGGCTCTGCCCTTGATGATGCTGCACACTGGGGCTGGGGTCTCACTGGGGCCGGGTCAGGTTGGGGTCGGGGTCAGGGTTGGCTGGGGTTGGGGTCAGGTAAGAGGAGTGCTGGTTGGAGCCCTGGGCCCTGTGGTCCCCTGGGGCAGGAAAGGCTCTGCACACACAGGGCCCTGTCTACTTGGATCCAGGGTGAACCCCTCTGGCCCCAAGCGGCCCCAGTGATGGGGTCACTGCTCAGCGTGTCCGCTTTCCCCCATCTCTACAAAGCAGCCATCCCACTGGATCTCCATTCCAATGGGGCTCACCCAGCTTATGTCCCTCTGGCTGTGGGGCTGTGGGGAGGGCAAGCCGAGGTCTGTACTGAATTGTTTGGCCCTTCCCTTGGCTGCCAAACATAATGTTCATCTCATTAGGTTTTGTTCTGTTCTTTGCTGAAAAAACGTTTTTTCTGACTTACTATTTTTTACTTTTGGGGAGAAGGGAAGTCTGCAATGCGATCGCCCTCTGTCTTCACACAGCAGTCACCCTGGATGACCTGTGAGGCCCCCTCCAGCCCAAACTAGACCCTAGCTCTGCGTCTCTGTCCACCCCTGCCCCGGCCTCCAAGATAGCCAGCTCAGCCATCATCAGAGCCTTTGTCTCTGGGGGTAGATGCTTCTCTCCTCAGCTCAGAGGTCCCCTGAGCCCATGGGGGACTTGTGAGGAAGCCAGAGGTTGGCCAGGACATGTGCCCACCATGGCTGTGGTCAGGGCCAGCGAAGGATCCCGGGGTGGCCGTGGCACCTGCTCTCTGACCCCTGGGGTAGCCTAGATGGTTGGGCTGCGCAGGCACTCTGGCTCTGGGGGGGCCTTCTCCTACCACTTGGTCCTAGGGGGCTTCTTCAACTCGTACATCTTGGGGTGATCAGCTTTGCCAGGGGCTGCCTCAGAGGGACCCAGGGAGGCCCACCCGCCCTTCCTGAGGGCTGTACCTCCCTGCCAGGATCTAGCAGGTGTCTCTGCTCAGATGGGCAGGAAGGCCCACCCAGGAGGCCGCAGTCTGCTGAGTTTTCCAGGCAGACGCCAGAACCAGCCACCTCACTGCCTCGCTCCCCACCTGCCTGCCTACCAGGCCGCCACCGCGCTGCCAGCCCCAGGGAGTGGAGTGGTACCTCACGCCCTAAAGCCAGTCCCTGAAATTACCGGTTGGCAGGCCGAGGGGCCGAGTGTGCCAGCCGGCATGGCAGCTTGCTGGCGGCCAGTCTGTGCCAGAGCCTGTCCTGACTGGCTCAGCCACCCTGGGCATGGGGTTGATCCCAGGAAAGGGAGGATGGGGCCTGAGTTCTGTCCGGGGCTCCCCCGGCCCAGGGGGGATGTTTGCCAAGCCAGGGGGTCAGAGATGAGTTCCTGCTGGCTGGTGCCTGGGCCCCTCCCACCACCCATCACTGGGGCTGAGCCTTCTCTGGGGAGGGTGCTCCGTGCTCCCTCCCGCCCACCTGTGTGTGCAGGTGCACCTGAGGAGAGGTGTGTGCGAGGTGAGTGTGTGCATGAGCACGAGGGTGTGACCCATGAGAGCACACGCATACACACCCATTCACTCTGCAGGCTCCTACAGTGTGTGTGCCGCTGGCTGTCTGGCATCTGCCACACGTGGTCAGGTTGAGGGGCACCCCTGTTGGCTGCACATGCATATACTTGTGTGCAAGGGGTGTGTATCCAGGTTATGAGGTGCTGTGTGAACCTGCACATGTGGGGGGCCCACATGCTTGTGCAGCATATGTGAGTATGATGGCATGAGTCACAGTCCGACTGTTCGTGGCTGGAGTGACTAAGGCCAGGAATATTCCTCGTGGCCGCCCTGGCTCCAGGGGGACATCCTCTAGATCTGAGGCATGGGGGCCAGGGGCTGAGGGGCTCCATGTTTCTCAGGCTCCCGCCCAGCGTTCCCAGGCCCTCTCATCCATGGAGCAGGGATGAGGGGACAGAGACAGAGTTCCCCGCTGGAAGTCCCCCCGGGGGGTGCCGGGAGGGGCCTGGGAGCCTGCTGCTGAGGGAAGGGAGGCACCCACAGGCTGGACAGGAGGAGGGGGCCATCTGAGCAGAGTTAGGCTGCGGGATAGATGGCAGCAGGGGGGACCCCTGCCCGTGTGGGGGTCACCCTGGGTGAGCACAGTGGTCCAGCCCACAAGAGAGGGGCTGGGGGCCTGGCTGGGCATGGGAGGGCATCCAGGAGTGCCCGGCTGCCCCAGCTCTGAACAGCCCAGCCTGCTCCTCCTGGAGACGCGGCCCCAAACCAAGGCCCTTTCGGGTGGGGTCTCGGGGAAGGGTGGGGGCAGAAGCACAGGCCGTGGGAGGCACCTGGCTCTCAGCCATGCAGTTCAGGGAAGCCAGGCCCAGAGGGGTGACCCAGCCAGGGCCACGGGGCAGCGCGGGGCAGGGCGGGGGTGGGGGGCGCCGTCCTGGGGCCGTGGCGCCTTGGGAGCCAGTGTAATTACAGGGCCGTCACCCTGCCGCCGCCGAGGATGCCTGCGCTGGTCTCCAGGTGCTCTCGGGCCTCAGCATCCCCCGGCCTGCGGGCTCTATTTCGGGTTGGGATCCACCCTCTGCAGCTGGAGGAAGGAAGAGGTGTATTCCGGTCTGTCTGCTGGACGTGGGGGGCAGGGGACGCAGAACTGCGACTGACCGCCGCCCCTGGCCCGGGTGTGAGGGAGGGGCTGTGGGCCAGGTGGAGGCGGAAGTGGTGGGGTGGGGAAGGGGGAGAAGGGGGGCAGGGAGGGGAGGGAGAGGGGTGCAGGGGGCGGGGAGGAGGCAGGCCCGCCCCCCCCCCCGCCCCGCCCCCCAGGCGGCTTGTCAGACCCGGTGGGGTTGGAATGCAGGCCTGTGTGGACCGAGCTGAGGTGGCGGGGACTTCCTGATCCCGCCTGGTGCTGCCCGCACAGCGCCTCCCTCCGTGTGCCCCGAGGGCCTGGGGGGGCAGGTCCGTGGGGGGAGCTCACGGCTGCCCCCAGCCTAGCGCCTGCGCCTGCAGTCCAGCTCCCTGCCTCCTGAGGGCCCCTCCCCAGGCTCAGCTCAGCGCCCTCCAGGCCCTCCCTGACGGGGGTCCAGGGCTCTCCTCTGACCTCCCTCCGGGCCTCACTCGGTGCGCAGGGTGGGCTGCAGGCTGAGGGCTCCCGGGATGGGACATGGCTGGTGTGAGGGCCTGGCCCGTGGCGCACAGGGGAGACCGGAGGGAGTGGACAGCGCCCCCCCATCCCCCCTGCCCCCCCATGTCCGCAGGCCTTGGGGAACCACCATGGGCTGTGGCATGGTCCCGTGACTGTGGGAATGATTAATTCCTCTCCAGCAATAAGCTCCTGGAAGCTCTGAGAAGTGACTCTTTCCCCTTCTTGCTACTCCATAAACTCTTCCTGAGTGAGTGGAATGAGGATTGTCCTAATCCCCTGGCATGAGGCAGGGGGTTCTGGGCACAAGGGGTCCACAGTGGCCTTGAGTGCCCAGCGGATACTGGGGCAGCACAGGGGGCTGGTGCTGGACGGGACCTGGAAGTCCTGGGCAGGGCTGGTGATCTCAGGCAAACATGTCTGGGAGGGACAGGGCCCAAGCCAGGCAGGTGGCTGGACAGAGCGGGTGCTGCATTCGCGTGCACAGGCCTGGAGGGAACACGGAGGGTTTTTGGGGGGGGCTCTGCAGCCCCTGGGCCTTTGTCCCTTGGAGCCTGTCTCCCCAGCTTCCCAGTGGCCTGGACGTCAGGCCGCCTCCTCCTGGGCCCCCAAGAGCTCTCAAGGCCTGGGCCTGGGGCAGTCCATCGGGGAGGGGGCCATTCCCGGGTCAGGCCTGGCACTGTCTTTCAGGTCACGGCTGCCAGCCCGCCCTCCCGCCCCCGCCGCCCTGGCGGGGATGTCTGCGCAGCTGGGGCGCTGCTGGAACTGAGGTGACCTGAGGGTCTCACCCCCACACAGTCACGCTGCCCTTGCCTCTCTGCAGGCAGGACAGCAGGTCGCAGGAAGGAGGGTGACGCTTGCCCTTGTCCACAGGTGTTCCTGGCCCTTGGGGAGCTGCTTCTGTCCTGCAACTGGGCCGTGGTTGCCGAAATCCTGCTGGTAGGTGTGTGGGGCTGGTTCCCCTGGAGCAGAGGGAGCCCAAGTATATCCAGGTCAGGGCTAGGGGGCGCTTCAGAGACCAGGGGGCAGGAGGCCAGGCTCGCTCAACAGTTACCTGGGACCAGACCTTCCTGATGCGCTCCAACATCCCCTGCCGGCCTACAGTCTGCAGCTCAGAGAGGGCAGATGCCTGCCCCGAGGTCACACAACACCTACAGACCCAAGCACTGTGACTCCAGGGCTCCCACTTCCAGCCCGCCCCCTCTCTCACTTGCATTTCCCTTTGGCCTGTGCTCTGGGTGTGTGGACGGGCTGGGGGACCCATGAGCCCTCCTCCTGCCTCCTGGGAGGCTGGCGTTGCCAGTGCTGCGCAGGGGACCTGGGGAGCCTGGGGCCTGTGCAGAGTGGGAGGCTCACATGGGCTTCCACCACCTGCCAGCTGCGCAGGACATGGGCAAATCACTCTGTGTCCCTGGGCCTTGGTCTCCCCGTGTGGACGACAGGGTGACATACCTGAGGGTTATCGTGAGTGTGGAATGAGTGGCACGAGGGTTTGGTCGGGGCGCCTTGCAGGGCTCTCCTCGGTCCTGTCCTCTGGCTCCTGGGGGAGGTGTCCTCATCTCAGCCATCAAGGGCAGCTTGAATACTGTCATTGATGAGGGGCTCACTCCCTGTGTAGACCGCCCAGGCTCAGTGGGTGTGGACAAGCTGCCCTTTGATGCCCAGGGAGTGGGTAAGCAGCAGGGCAGGTGGGTCTTCCTTGCTCTTTCCTACAGACATGAGACCCCGGCTCCAGCCCAGACTGGGTCCCACACCAATGAAGGGCCTCAGTCCTTTTTCCTGGTCGGTAGGGAGGAGGGATCCCACCTGGCCCGGCAGGGTGCACGGCTAGCAGGCAGGGGAGCCCCAGGGCACAGGAGGTCAACCCCAGGGGTTGCCACGTTGAGGCCCGGGGATCCTGGCTACCCTGTACCCCCACATCTCCGGGGCCTCGGTGGAGTGGAGAGCCACCCCTGTAGTCCCTGCACCCTCATGGCCTGGGCCTTCAACACGTGGTCACCCCGCAGATGTGTGAGGACTGCGTGTGCAAGAATGATGAACCCGCAGAAGCTGGCTCTAGGCAGAGCCGTGTGCTGAGGGTCAGGCAGGGCAAGGGGGGAGGGACGGGCCTGCTGGCTGTGCTTGGACATACCTGGCTGTGTGGGGCAGCTGTCCAGAACCACACAGCAGGTGCTCCCTGCGGTCCTGCCCCTGCTCACAGGTCTCCAGCAGCAAAGCTTAGTGAGCCTGCCCTCCCAAGAGGACATCTGCCCCCCCTTCCCCCAGCTTCCCACCTTCCAGAAGCCTCTTGGTGAGATGTGGCCTCCTAGACACATTGGTCCAGGGCAGCCAGCTCCCCAGGACTTTGACTTGACCCAACATGCCCCTGATGGGGAGCTTGCTCCCTGAGCCCTGAGAAGCACCTGCCTCCTGACATCCCAGGCCCCCCTCGCACACACCTCCCTGCCCGGAGGGTCCTGGAGGGTCCTGCTCCCCAGTAGGCTGGGCTGGAGTCCCCCCAGGCTGAGTTCCCTGTGCCCCCCAGGAACAGCGCAGAAATGGGTTTATCCTGTGGGGTCCCAGCATCCAGCCACCTGGCTCCCCCCACCTCCTCTGCAGGCGCCCCTGCCCTGGTCTCCGGGGCCCTGCTCTGCCCACCCCCGCGTGTGGGATGTGAGGGCCACATAGGGAGGCCTGTGCACCTGCCATTGCTGCCCCACACACTGCAGGCCCTTAGGTGGTGCCGCTCATGCTCCCCACTGTAAATGGAGCAGCTCTTGTGAGGAAGGAGAGTCAGGAACGGAGGTGTTTTGTCCCAGAATAGAGCCCAGAGCCTCTCCCCTCTAAACTTACCTGCTGGGCCGCCCCCGTCCCTGCCTCCACCCGGGGGCTCTGTGAGGCCACAGGATGAGCAGGTTGGGGATGCACTTCCTGCCCTGGCCGTAAGGGCTGCTCTGGGCCCCCAGGTCCCAGGGACTTGACTCCGAGGGTCTTAGCTGCAGCCCAGCCTCTTCAGCCCTTGGAGGGTCCACCTGTCCCCGCACCGCAGAGTCCTGGGGAGCCGGCTGCCCTGGACCCTCACAGCAGAGTCATAGCACCGGGGACAGTACGAAGCCACAATCAGCTCCTGCTCTGGCCTGGTGGCCGGTCCAGCTCCTCTAGCTAGAGTGGCTCCGTGTCCTTGAGCAGCCACAGGACTGAGGCCTGTCCCTAGGCCCTGCGGCCTGCCCCGTGACTCCCCAGCCTCCACGGCTCTGCTCACTGGGTCCCCGCCCAAAGTGCCCTTCGGCTCCCTGTGCATCAGTGACCCAGGGGCGGGGTGGAGCGAGGGTGGCCTTCTGGTCCTTCTCGGTCTCCCAAGTGTTCAGGAGCAGACACAAGGGAACCACCAGGCAGCCCCCCACACACATACCCCGGGCAGGTAACACATGGTGGCAGGGGTTGTCGGTCAATCCTGGAGCGGCAGGCCCAGGGTGGGATCCCAGCCTTTCTGTTTCCTGGCAAGTGACCCCAGGCCAGTTATGTGGCCTCCCATAGAGAGTTTCCTCATCTGTGACATGGGCATGATAACCATACCTCCCTGGGAGTGGTTGAGTGAGTGCACGATGTGTACGCGTGAGATCTACAGAATGCATACAGGAGGCATCGCGGGTGGATCCCCAGGGAGGGGGCATGAAGGGGCACCCTCCTGCCCTGTGCTCCTGTGTTTTGCAGTCTGTGGTGCTGCCCCGGTGCCGGGGGACGGCAGAGGCGCTTCAGATCACGGCGGGCCACATCCTGGGGGATGCCGGCAGCCCCTATCTCACTGGACTTGTAAGGGACGCGCTCGTCTGCGGGGACACAGGGATGCGGGGATGGGTGTGAGGTCAGCGGGGGCACAACAGTCTCTCTGCGCAGGTGTCCAGTGCCCTTAGGGCCCGACGCCCCGACTCCTACCTGCAGCGCTTCCTCAGCCTGCAACATAGCTTCCTGTGCTGCGCCTTCGTCATCGCCCTGGGTGGTGGCTGCTTCCTGCTGACCGCACTGCACCTGGAGAGGGACCAGACTCAGGCCCGGAGGCCCAGCCCAGGTACTCCGCCCCCACCTGGACCAGGCCCCATGCCCAGGCTCATGGGAGCAGCACATGCACCCCCAGCCGCTCGGTTTGGAGGTCTGCTCCTGTGTTGGTTCCTTGGAAGCCATCATTGCACCCCCACTCTGCGCCAGGTGTCGGGACAGGGTTCCCGGTCCAAGCCCTCATGGGGTGCGTGCTCCAGAGCAGGGATGGGACAAGCAAGAGACGGGAGTCCACAGGGACCAGGGTCTTGGAGAGGCGTGATGTAGGGGAAAGGAATGCATGGGAGCAGCTTGTGGCATTCGAAAGGTCCTCACCGTGCAGGTGACCGACTGTGGGGCTGTAAAGGTTGGGAGGAGGTGAGGCAGGGGCTCCCAGCAGACAAACAGCGAATGCAAAGGCCCTGAGGTGATGGCGTGGCAGGGAGGCCGGTGGATTGAGGGGCCAGAGGGAGGGGCGAGGGCAGTGGTGATGGGGCCACAGCAGGGAGTCTGGGGGGCCTTATAGGGACTGTGGCCTTGCTTGGAGACAGAGCCCATGTGTCGTGTCTGCAGACGGTCCGGGCATTTTATCTAGTATGTGACTGCTGTGTGGAGAGCAGACTGGGGCTGGGAGGGCGGCGGGGCCACAGCAGGCTTGGCATCACCGGGAGGTAGGGGGTGGACCTGGGTGCTGGCCAGCGAGGTGCAGGGAGGTGGTCGGTCCTAGAGTCTGTCTTGAGAGTGGAGGTGAGGACTGTGCGGGCCTGGGGCCAGGGTACCATATGCATTGCCTGCGGCTGGCCGAGTGTCTTTCCTTCCACAGGGACCCCCGATAGCACCAAGGAGGAGAGCCAAGCCCTGCTTTCCCACCCACGGGCCGTCCCAGAGGCACCCTGAGACCCCGGCCCCTGCGCAGGCCTGTGCTCACCAGGCCGCACCCCTCCCTTTGGCTGCACCTGCTGCCCCCTGGGGGAGCCAGCAGTGCCGAGGCTGGGTTGGGGCTGAAGCTGTCCCCTCTGTCCCTGCCATCCCTTCTGTCCGCTGCCTGGGGTCCTTGGCCCACTGGCCCCTGGGTCTGATTAAAGTGTGGTCAGTGCAAAGTGCAAGGGTGTCGGCCTTTCACCACCTGTTATCTGCCCCTCAAGACGTCTTTGCTGGGAGTGGGGGCAGGTGGGGAAGCGGTGGGCAGCCCCGGGGGGTACAGGGTGGCTCCTCCGCAAGGGTCTCTGGGAGGCCCTGCCCTGGGCCCCTCCGTCCCTCCTCCTGCAGGTCAGGAGGCCGCAGGATGCCCTTTGGCCTGAGCCACTCAGAGGTGGGGCAGGTGGGGGCCACCCAGCAGTCTCTGACAGAGGTTTCCACACGGGCTCCTGGAGGAGGTGGTACTCGCTCCCCGCCGCCCCCCACCACCGCTGCTTACACCCGATCCCACTGGGCGCACGGGGACAGCTGGCTCTGTGGGACTCACACTTGCCACCTGCTGGGTTCAGAGCAGCCGGCCTGCAGGGCCCCAGCAGCGTCCAGGCGGGCAGCAGTGGGGAAACGTGTTCTCTCTATGCCGTGAGCACAAGTGTCCCCCCACCCCCACCCCGGGGCCTCCCTGCAGCTGTGGGCTGAGCGGCCACCAGGCTCACGCTTACCTCTGGATCCCTATCTGCTTCATCCCTCCTCCCTGCCCTGACTGCGAATGGCCAAGCTCCCAGAGCTGGACTCTCCCGCCCAGCACCCCCTTCTCCCTAACCCTGTTTCAGCCCTTCTTCAGGAGTGGCTGCCCCAGGAGGACCAGCCCCCCACCTGGTCCTGAAACTAGAAGGAAAGGCCTGCTTGGTAAGGGACCTGTGCCCTGTAACCATGACCACGGGGTTCCCACCCACCCCCAGCAGGCCTCTGGCACCAGCCAGCTCTCCAGCCCTCAACTGTGTCCGTGGAGGTAGAGTCAGAGTCCACAGGGTAAGGGCTCCATCCTACAGGCCGCCTCCACCCCTGCGTCTGACCCCAGGAGCAAGTCAGCTGTTCCCCATTCTTCTGACCAAATGGCTCCGAATCGGAGGTTCCCATGACCGCATCCCCAGGTTGATGCGTCAGTGGGAGCGGATCACAGGCCTCATCCTCGGGTTATGATAAGAGGACATGACTCGGGAGCAGTGGGTGGAGAGATGCCCAGGACGAGGTGTAGGGAAGAGGCAGCGCCGCCACACCCTCCCCAGGGCCCGGCCAGCACCCGCCGGGCTCACTCTGTCCTTCTTGGCTCCTACTGAGGCTTCATTACTCAGACACGATTGATTAAACCATCGGTTGCAGGTGATTGATTGGCCCTCCTGCCCCCTGTCGGTACCCAGAGGTCAGGAGGCAGACCCGGAGTGGTTCTCCTGCCACCAGCCCCCTTACTGGGGTCCCAGTGCCACCTTGCTAACAAACAAAAGATACTTTTGGGGTCTCTGTACCAGGATTTAGGACATTCTGGGGGTTCAGGAGCTTGGTACAAAAACCAAGGATGATGAAACACACGTGTAGATCCCAGGACCACACTTGCTCCTCCTGGGGGGACACCTGGTCTGTGCAGGGTGCCAGAATGCCTTGTCCCACTCAGCACCACTGGCTGTGTGTCAGGGGTGATGAGTGTGGCCTTCCCAACCCTCGCTGTGGGGTTTTCGAAGCCTGGATCCAGCCCTCAGAAAAACTGCCCCAGGGTCCCTGGACCCCTGACAGGCTCAGTTCCTAGGAAATGGGCGAGGGTTCCCAGAACTCAGAACAGCCACTCCCCCTGCCACCCCAGAGCCCAGCAGCGGGCGGGGGGGGGGGGGGAGCGCGAAAGGTCAGAAACCCCATACGTGCAGGTTCCAGAATCAGGTGCTGAGCCGCGACTCTGATTCCGATCCTGGCCTTGGACCTCGCAGCCCAACACAAGGCAGAGAGCAGCAGGCTGAGTGAGGCACAGCTGTGGGCAGACGGAGGGGTTCTGGCCCCCAGAGCCCCTCCACTACCCCCCAGGAGCCCCCTCCGTGCCTCCAACAAGCCCCCAGGAGCCCCCACTGTCTCCCAGGAGCCCCCTGCCCCCCATGGCCCCAGGAGCTCCCTCCATGCCTCCAATAAGCCCCTGCTGCCCCCAAGAGTCCCTGCTACCTCCCAGGAGCCGTTGCTGCCCCCCAGGAGCCCCCTCTGAGCAGGTGTGGGGGGAGCCAGCAAAGAGCAGGTGTGGGGGGCAGAAGGTGTCCCTGCCCCTGGAGGGGAGTGTGCTCTGGGGCAGGAGAGACTGGCGGGGACCAGGGGCTTGAGCGGCTGAGGAGCTGCGGCTGGAATCCGGAACCAGGGTGGTTTCTCCTGAGTCACAGCCTCCTGGTGTTTGGGTCGCTGGGCGGGCCGGGTGGGGCTCACTGGACCCGGCTGGACACAGTGTACACCCAGGAACTCCCAGGGCACTTCCCCCAGGGCAGGGCCTGTGGACTGTGGGAGGGAGAGACCAGGTCTGCTGTGTGAGTGGTGCTCCCCGCCTCTGCTCATGCTCCCAGCACCCCTGCCTCACTGGGCGGCCCCTTGAGCCCCTGCCCTTGGCGGCAGGTGTGCATCCTGTAGGGCCCAGCACGCAGGCCCCTGTGGCGGGGGGAGGCTGGTCCACGCATCACACCTGGCGGCCGACGATCCCAGGTCTGATGCTCTTAGTGGGTCCGCATGTCAGGCGCACGGCTCAGCAGGACAGGCCCTCACGCCCACCCCACCCATTCAGTATGTTTACTGCTCTTCCCCAATGGACATCACGTGCATTCCAGCTCCCAGCATTCATCCCAGCATGCAGGTGTGCCTGAGTGTGCTTGCTTCTGAGTCCGCGTGTGAGGGTGTGCGGCCGTGGTTACAGCTGGGCTCTCCTCCAACCCCAGGCCTGGAAGGTGGAGCGCACTCGTGGGGGAGGGGTCACTCTAGCCCTGGCTCATCCCCCCCACAGCACCAGATGCGGCTCACTCCCTGGAGCGTCTGTCCATCTGTCCTCCACTGCACAGTGGGAATGTGAAGTTTTGGGTTTAACGCAACCTTTAGGGACTGAGTGGGCAGGAGGCCGTGGTGCCAAGCTCAGCCCATGCAGGAAGCTGCCCGGCCCCATGTACTCCTCCTGTGTGACTCTGTGGGGTTGTGGGGTTGCATGCACAAGACACCGAGTAGCCACCTCGGGCAACAGAGGGACTTGTTGGAAGCATGTTAGGAGCTCACAGAATTGCTGGGGATGATGCCGATTTGGGGCCAGACCCAGGGCTGTCTTACTGGGGACCTTCACCAAAGTGCCAGGTGATTCTCCGTATCTTCTTGCCGCCCTCCTCAAGATTTAAACCCTGGGACAAGAGGGTCCCGTTGGACCCGATGGCCGTTCCTGGATTTTTAGCACCTTCAGGCCCAGGAAGCCAGGGTGCTACTGGGAAGGGGGTGGACTCTGAATATCCAAACAAAACAGCAATGGAAGAAAAACAGACAAAAACAAAGACGGTGACCACTGCAAGAGCTGGGGCGGGCGGCTTGTCCCGGCGGCATGACCAGGAAGAACCGGGCTCAGTTTCCTTGAAGGGAGCCTTTGTTTCCATCAGTCTGAGTCCACCATCAGAGGAGACTGACACTTCTCTAATTCAGAAAGCGTTAAAAATGTTCGAATGACAGAACAGGAACTTCTGTGTTCGCGGGGTCCCAGAGCCATCTGTTCTGAGCAGGAGGGAGAGGCAGGGACGGAGCACTTGGAGCAGAACTGACACAGCGCGCCCAGGCTCAGGGGATGCTTGGTGAGCACAGGAGCCGAGGAGGGCGCTGTCTCCCTAGGGCCAGCAGCCACTGACCTGCTGACCCATGGGGAAGGTAAGCAACGTGGGGAGGCAGTCGGGGACAAAACGCCTTTTCCAGAGGGGCCAGGAGACGAATCTGGCTGGCTTCTGAGTCACTGGGGCAACAGGGACGTGATGCAAATCTGCACACACTTCCTGAGCACCTGCTAAATGTCATTTACTCATTCAATCAACAAACACTCTCTGAGCACCTCCCCTGCACTGGGCTGTGCAGATGGATCAGCCCCCCGAGACTCACGGATGGTGGGTGGGGAGGGTGGGTGGGGGTGCTGATGTACAAATATGATCAATGCAATGAGTTTGGCACGAAGGAGGCGTGCCCAGGTCACTCAAGTGGCCGGAGGAGGAAATGAAAATTTTTCAGGTGGATCAAGGAGGGCTGCGTTGTGTGTTTGAGGGGCAGTGGGAGGTGAGAGCCAGGCCAACCCCCTCCCCTGGACACAGGTGGCCAAGCGCAGGGGAGGGGGCTCCTGGGTGCTGCTCTCCGTGGTCCTGAACAGCACTGCGTTGCGGGGAGAGCAGGGTCTCTAGACATGCACCCCAATTCCCATCACCCTCCCCCCGGCTCCAGAAAGTGTGATCCCTGTGGTTCAGGGAGCTCTGTTTTCAGGGGCGTGGATCTGAGGCTGCAGACTGGCGTGGGTCGGGCTATGATGGGTCCTGCAGACAGCGTTAAGAGGTTTAGGTATTTTTACCCCGTGGGCACTGGGAGGCCGTAGGAAGGTTGTGTGCAAGGTATTGATGTGGTCATGGGTGGGATTTAGGAAGTTATTGGCCAGAAATATGGAGAAAAGACGGGGAGGGGGATGTTGGGGCAGCTGGTGTTGAGTTTTACAAAGGTTAAGACCTGCAGAGGTTTGAGCCGAGTCAGTGAATGACGGGGACCCTGGGATTCTAAAGCGAAAAAGTGGACAAGCCCTGGATGGGGTCGTTGGGGGAGGAATCTCAGGTGGCCTCATGTTCAGTGACCATGTGGGTGATAGTGCTGTTTGCCAAGAGATAAATGATGCAGGGTGGAGCAGGCCTTAGTTCCGACTGAGCTAAGTTTAGGGAGCTGTGGGAGAACCCACGGGGGAGACATGCACATGGGCCTTGGGGGGGCACGTCTAGAGGTAGACGTCGGGGCATCCAGGGCCCGGGTATGGTTGCTGAGAGCTGCGTGCCCCAGAAGGACAGAAAGTCGGAGGCCTGAGCTCCCAGTCTGCAGCCTGGGGACGCTGGTGTTCCTGAGGGGGTCGCAACACTCCAGACACCTCACAGGATGTGCTGCAGTCAGGTTCACACAGGGACACAGCAGCCTGTGCCTCCTCCCAGGACGCTCCATGTATGCCCTCAGGCCCAAGGCTCCAAAAGGCCTAGTCTTCTGTGCTTGTCCCATCACTTCCTAAATACACTTGCCTTTGGAATACCGGCCAGTAATGTCCGGTGCCCACTGTCCAGGCGCCACAAGTGAACACTGAAGGCCTTTAGCCATCACTGAGGTCAGAGCCACCTGGATGGGGCTGCTGAGAAGCTGAGTCCCAGCAGAGCCCAGGGCAGTGTCGTGGGGTGGCACGGGACACGCCGCGTCAGGGGCAGGCGCACCAGGGTTCTGTGTGAGTCCTGCCATTGACCAGATCTGTGACCTTTTCTGCCCCAGGCCTTGGCTTCTTCCCCAGTGAGATGGACATAAGGACCCTACAAGTCTTAGGGCTGATGGTCCCATGACACTGCCAGAAACTCTTGGGGGACCACAGTGACTTGCCCAGGGCCACACAGTCACAAAGGGCTGCCGTCCTGGCCTCGGTGGCCCAGGATCCAACCAGAGACTTGCTCTACAGACTGTCCTTGAGTTAAAATCCCAGAAGAGCCCACACAGTAAGAATAGCTGCTCAGAGAACCGCCCCCGCCCCGCACACACCAGATTTGAAAACTCTGACCTCTTCCCCTGCTCTGGGTCTACTGGCAGCTGGAAAGGGAGTGCCCCTCTTTCTGACCAAGTGTGAAACCGTCTCCCTGGGCAGAGCTATGGCTGAATGGAGGAGGAATTTTGGCGACTGGGAAGGGGTCCCTGGGGTTGAGCTTAGAGCCATGGCTGTGTCTCCACCACAGATGGACAGAGCCCCACCGCAGGGGCTGTCCCCTTGCTGGCACCACCCCGCAGTTCTGAGGGGCATTGCCAGGGCCCAGCCCCAGGCCTGTGGAGCTCCTAGGCCTGTGCTGGCCTACTGAGCACCTGTCATCCCAGGGCACCCACGAGAACTTCCCTCACCTGGCTGCCATCTGGGAGGAGGCAGCAAGGAACATTCAGGATGGGATCTGTTTCCTGGCCTCCCCATGACCGTTGGCTGTACCCAACACACCTCCAAGGCGCCAAGAAACACCAGTGTGGGGATTAATTCTGCTCTCAGCAGGGAGGGATGCCTCGTGCTTCATCCCCCCATGGCTATGCCGAGACCGTGACCAGCAATTTTGTGGGACACACCTGCCTGTGGATTCTGGGTACAGAACATCCTGCAGCGGGAACTGAACCCCCAGCCCAGGAGGGTGGCTTCAGAGCCCCAGGTCAGCACCAACCCTGCCAACCTGCTGCATGTCCACAACGGGGTATCTTCTGGGCCCTGGGATGGGTCTGTGGAACGTGGGGGTAACCCTGGGTTTGCAGGCTCTATATGGTGCTGACATTTTATCCTCAGCACTTTGTATGGGAGTTTATTTTTTTTTTAAGATTTTATTTATTTATTCATGAGAAACTCAGAGAACGAGGCAGAGATGCAGGCAGAGGGAGAAGCAGGCTCCCTGCGGGGAGCCCGATACAGGACTCCTTCCCAGGACCCCGGGGTCATGCCCTGAGCCAAAGGCAGACACTCAACCACTGAGCCACCGAGATGTCCCTTTGTATGGGATTTTAATTTTGAAGCCTCAAATAGATGAAGGGGGACACAGGACCATAGCACCCCTGAGATGGGGGAGGGCGGGGACTGTGGCCCTTGACACAGAAGCTACTCAACCACCAGCCACAGACGCAGACTTGCCCTCCTCCATAGCAGGTGGTGACCACTCATAGGCTTCCCAACTGAATCCTGGCCTCCTGTCAACCCCAGGAGAGGCACTGAGTCCTAGAGAGAGTGAGGGGTCTGCCCGGGGTCTTCCTTTCAGGGCTTTGTCCCTTCCCTGGCATGCAGCCGCAGGTCTGAAGATTGGGGAGGCCCCTGTGGACGCAGTGTTTCTGGGGGCCCCCACGGGAACCTGGGGAGGGTCTCAGAGCGCACATAGGAATGGGACCTGGGAGAAGTCAGCAGCTGGATCTGGGTCTCCCCGGGGCAGAGGCCTGGGGACTGGGCAAGCCCCCAGCGGTCATCTTCAGGCTCTCCGGGTGGGTGCCCTCAGGGCAGGCACCCCACGCGCCCGCAGAGACCCTCTCCCGTCTCCCGTCTCCCGACGCCGCCCGCCGCCCGCCGCCCGCCCTGGGCCGGGCCCTCCCCGCGCCCCTCCCCGCGCCCCTCCCCGCGTCCGCCCAAGCCCTTCCGCGCTCAGGCAGTGGGAGCCAGTGGGGGGCGATGGGGAACACTGGCTCCGGGCCCTCCCTGCGCGCCCCCGGAGCCCCTCCTCGCGCCCCCAGCCCCGACCCCTCCGCGCCGGGGCAGCGGGGGGCAGCGGGGGACAGCGGGGGGCAGCGGGGGGCAGCGGGGGGCAGCGGGGGAGTCCCGGCCCCTGCCCCACGGCCGCGCGACCCACTGCGCCCCCGTCGGCGGCCCCGGGCAGCACGTGCGGGGCGGGGCCGCGGCTGAGCCGCTCGCGATTGGGCGCCGGCTGGGGGCGGGGCGGGCGGGGCGGGCCGGGCCGCAGCTGTCAGAGCGGCGGCGGCGCAGCGCGGATCGCGGGCCGGAGCGCAGGAGCCGACGGCCGGCCGGGATGGTGCAGAGGCGGCTCCGCGGCGCGCGCGCGCACTGAGGGCTCCTGGGCTGCGCCCCGCGCCCCCCGCGCCCCCCGCCGCCCCGGCCCCGGCCCCGGCCCGGGCCCCGGCCCCCGCCCCGGCAGGCATGATGTGCCTGGAATGCGCCTCGGCGGCGGCGGGCGGCGCGGAGGAGGAGGAGGCGGACGCTGAGCGGCGGCGCCGGCGCCGGGGGGCGCAGCGAGGGGCTGGAGGCGGCGGCTGCTGCGGGGCGCGGGCGGTGGGCGCTGCTGGCGCGGCGGTGGCCGACGACGAGGTGCAGACGCTGTCGGGCAGCGTGAGGCGGGCCCCGTCTGGACCCCCCGGCGCCCCCGGCTGCGCAGCCGCTGCCAAGGGCCCCGGCGCTCAACAGCCCAAACCCGCCAGCTCGGGCCGCGGGCGCGGGGCCGCCGCCGCCATCCTCAGCTTGGGCAACGTGCTCAACTACCTGGACAGGTACACCGTGGCAGGTGAGCGGGTGCCCCGCCCAGCCCGAGACCCCCCCCCCCCCCGCGCCTGGAGGAACCCCGGGAAGCCTCTGGTCCCGGGGCCTCCGGTATTCAGCCTTCCGTCGGGGTCTCAGGGCCTTCTGCCCGGACGCAGCGGGGCAAGGATGCCCGGGGAGTCGCGGGCCCAACCCGGGGACCGCCCCCTGCACTCCCTCCGCCCCACAGGGCCAGGGCTTGGAGGAGTCCCCATCCCTGGAGTAGCCCCGCGTCCTCGCCAGCCCTTGACGGCCCATCCGTTGTCCTGCTCTCCGACAGTCCCCTCCGCGCCCCTCCCGCCCCAGCCTCAGGTTCCCGGGCCTCCCTTCCCCTTCCCCTTCCCCCAGCCAAGGCGGTGTGTCGGGCCGCGGCGGGGCAGTTCCTTCCTTCCTCCGCCGCCCGCTCTCCCCTGCGTGCAAGCGGCGGGTGCGCGCGCCCCTTGCGGGTGTGCGCGGGGAGCCGGGTGCGCGCGGGCGGCCGGATCCGTGTGAGCGCGTGGCTGACAAAGGCTCGGGGCTGCGGGAGCGGAGGGAGGGGCGGGGCGGGTCCGCGGCGCCTGGGGACCCGGGATGCGGTTTGCAGCTGGCCCTGGCTCGGGGCCTGAGGACGCCTCCCCCTGCTCCCTGGCGCTTGGAGCCTGGGGTAGGGCGCGGGCCGTGGGGCTGCCAAGGGGCCGTCTCGTCCCGTGCGGGCATCCCTGCGGATGGGGTAGGGGTCGATAGACTAGCTGGTTTCTAGTCCCAGATGTGCTGCTCGTTTGCCTGGTGTGTGACCTTGGGCCAGTCTCAGCTTGCGTTCGGGTCTGCGTCCCAGTTTGCCAGGCAGTGGACTGAGGTTCTGGGGTTCCGGGGGCTCGCTCCCCCTCCCCCAGTTTTCAGGGATCTGGGAGCGGGGCGTTTCCGGGGACTGAGCTGCCTCCAGGTGTAACCTTGAGAGAAAAGCCCTCTGGCCAGGCTGAGGGGGGGCTCCCATGGAGAGCAGAGACTGTACACAGCTCGCTGGCCCAGAACCTGCCTAACCACAGCTTAGCAAAATCTGGAACAACTGAAAAAAAAAAAAAAAAAGGAATTTTGGACAGTCTGTAAAAAGAACTTTGTAGCTACTGGGAGAGGAGGACCCTGGGTCAGCCATGTGCCCCCTGGGTCCCCTTCCCTTCTCCTGGTCTCAGCATCCTCTGTTGAGCAGGATTTTGTGTCAAGTAGAAGGGAAGAACTCCAGTGGAGCACCCCCCACCCCCACACCATCCTACTTTCTAAACCCCTTGGCTCTGTGTTCTGTCTGCTGCGGGGAGTTGGAAATGGGTACCGGTGGCAGCAGTGTCTGAGCTGGGCTGTGCCCAGGAGGCTGTGTCTGGTCTGCTGAGCAGGAACACTCAGGACCACCCAAGGGTAGCAGCACACGCCATGCTGCCCACGACCTGGGAGCCAAGGTGTCACCCTAACACAGGGAGAAGTCAGAAGAATGCTGGGAATGAATGATCAGTGCAAAATGGACTTGTGTATACAGATGAGATGGAGGCCCCATGCAGCCTGTGCCCAGGATGGTCTGGGGCGTGCAGAGGAGGGCCACCAGCAAGCCTGGGGCTGGGAACAGATCCCCCACCTTTCAGTCGGACCATGAACGGTGCCGCTCCTGGAGTTGTAGCACTTACACTGGCCCGAGACTGCATCCCTCCCCCCCATTACACTGACTCTGCGGGGGACTGAGGGGAGGGGTGGGCTCTGGGAGGCCTGAGCTTATCTTCCCCCAGACCTCCTTGGGTCGCAGAGTCCGCATGGGAGCATGAGATATGAGATTTCGAGTAAATCGGCAAGTGGGGATGGAGGTGGTGGCTGGGAGGGGCGTTGGGGTGGCAGGGAGGAAGGCCCGGAAGGCCCTGTGCAAACAGCAGCCGGGCTGTGCATCCCTCCGGGAGGCCAAGCCCAGGCCCAGGCCCCGCCCCTCCCCCACACGCAGATTTCCTCTCCGGATAAGCCTGGCTCCCTCTCCCTCTCTTTTGTGGCAGGCTCCCCCACGCCCCTGCACCCAAGTTCAGCTTTTAGGAAGATGTACCGTCTCCATGACAACGACTACAGCTTGGTGTGTTTGGAGGGTGGCGGGGAGGGCAGGGGAGTGGTCATCCTCAGACCGAGTCCACCTGTTGCTGGCCTGGCCGGAGGGGCAGGGACTCAGGAGGGGGGGGATGCAGCCCCACCCCGGGTGGCTACCCACCTGGCCCCTGAGGCCCTTGCTGGGTGGCCTTGGCTCCGTCATCCAAGATCAAGAGAAGTTCATTCTCTTTCTTTAAATCCACCCCGTCCCTTTCTCTCTGTGGTGTAGACAAGCTCTGGCCGAAAGGAGTATCATGCAGACCACATGTATAACTTAAATATTTCTAGGGGCCGTGTTGGAAAAGTGAAAAGAAATAAGTGAAATGAATTAATATACCTCACTCATCCCAATATATTGAACTAACTCGACACGTGATCAAACATAAAGGCTGTTGACGGGCTGTGTTGCTCTTGTCTTTCATTCGCACTTCTGAACCCCCGCGCAAGCTCTGCAGTTACAGCTCACGTCCGGGGGGCTAAGCTACATTTCGGACGGTGGCAGCCACAGTCACGGTGGTGGGGTCACTGTAGTAGACAGCGCAGACCTGATGCTGGATGCCGGCATTGGAGTCAGGCTCTCCAACTTCTTGGCTGGGTGACCTTGGGAGTGTCACTTGCACCCTCTGGGGTTACCACTTACTCCTCTCCCCCTCCTGGTGTAGCAGAGGACATGGGGTGTTCGCAGGCGCCTGGGATGGGCAGACCCCAGGACAGCTGTTTGGTATCAGCCGCCTTCCCCTCCATACCTCTGCATAGGCTGGGCCTGGCCGGGGGCCCTTCCCAGGTCACTTGCAGGTTCCTCTGAGAACCCCTCCCTTCGCTGCCAGCACCTGGAGTTCCCAGGATGGAATGAGGTAGCTTCTGCCTCTGCCCAGCATTCCCAGCTAATTAGGGCCTCCCCTCCTCCCCATGAGAACCCCCTGAGGGCAGCAGGCCTCAGAAGCAGGTGAGGAGGGCTGGGCCTGGCTCCCGCAGCATGTCTTCAATTGGATGAAATTGCAGCAGCCCAGAAACCAATCTAGATGCTTCTCTCCATTGCCTTGTGCGGATGAGGACACAGGCACCCTTCAAGCTCCCGGGGCAGCAGGGAGCAGAGGAGAGCAGAGGAGAGCAGAGCCCCGCCCCACCTGGGCCCTGGTCTGTCCACTGAGGTGGACACGCAGACCCCTGCTTCTGGCCGGGGCAGGAGCTCCCCCCGAGCACCTGCAGGGACTTCAGCTCAGTTGCACGGAGGCAGATGGAGCTCCCCCGGGGCAGGGGCACCCATGCAGCACCTGGATGCTCCTGCCCATGCTCCCCACTGGGCAGCCACCCATGCAGCACCTGGATCCCAGCCCAGGCTGCCAGCTCAGGTCGATGGGGGAGCACCTTGGCCAGGGTCTCGGGGACTCGCCCCCAGTGGTGCCTCTGCCCCCAGCTCCCACTCCTCCATCTGTAATATCTGTAAACTGGAACCAGAACCGCGGGTGTAGGTGGCATCGTGCTGCTCCTGGTGCCGGGCCCAGCAGGAGAGGCTGGCGTAGGCCTCGTTGGCAGAGGCGGGGAATGGCCCTCAAGGGCTGAGACCCCTCCCTGGGTCGGGGGTACCTATGTCTTCCTGGGAGCCCGTGTTCTTTTCATTTTATCCAGCCCGTGGCTGATGGAGGGGGCACTTGGACTTGGCCAAGGTGGGGGCTGGTGAGGGGAGGTGAGGAGAGGCACAGCCCTGCCCTGGGGGAGCCCTTCCTGCCAAAGAAGTGAGACCGGTGTCCATGGCAACTGCTCACTAACACAAGCCTGGGAGAGCAGAGCACAGGGGGATCACAGGTTGGGCAGGATGGGGTCCCCTCGTAGCATTCCTGCACCCCTGAGCTGGGGCAGGGGCTCCTGGTCTGGTGTCAGAGGGGAGCTCAGGACAGGGTCCCCTCCCGGCACGCCTGCATCCCAGAGCTGGTGTGGGGCCTCCTGGCCTGGGGTCAGGCATGCCTGATGAGGCTGTTCAAGCTGGCAGATGGGGAGGCAGAAGTCTGTTCTGGGGTCACCTGGGGTGGAAGCAGGTCAGGCTCCCAGCTTGGGGGCTGTCTTCTCAGGGAGGGTAGTCACACACCCCTACCCCACAAAGCCCTGCCCCTCAGCTGGCCTGGTCACTGCTAGAGGTCCTGCCCCAGCCACTGCCATGGCCACGTCAGCGATGCCTGAGTTCTGGGCAGGCGGGTGTCCCAGGGCCACATTCCAGAGTGCCTGTGTGGCGGCCAGCGCCCAGGTGAGCAGCCAGGCGGCCTGCAGGGCCAGCAGCTGCCTCTGAGGAACTTCCCAGCCGTGCTGCTGGCCTTGAAATGTGCCACCTTGGTCTGGGACCCAGGGCCTTAGGGGTGGCTTGTGCCTTAGTTTACCCTTCTGTGAGGGGCGGGAGGCTGCCAGTTAGTTACATCCTGGACCCAGCAGCTCAGAGAGGAGGAGCTCCCATCATTCCTCATTCCCGGCAGGAAGCGGCCTTTGTTTCTGCCTGGGTGTGGGGGCCTGAAGGCCTGCGGGCAGGAGGGATGGGAGCGGGGCAGAGAGGGCTGTACCGGACCCTGAGCGCGCTTCCCACTGCCCGCCCTGTTCCTGGCTGTGCCAGACTGTGCTGTGTCACCTGAGGCAGATCCTGACCTCTCTGGGCCCTGAATGCACAATTGATTGTCTTGTTCCTCCCTCGCCATGGTCGGGACCCTGCTCCCCGGGAGTGTGTGGCCTGCAGTGTCAGGAACCCCTGTCTGCTGCGCTCCAGTGCTGCCTGCGGCCCCTTCCTCAGGATGCTGGGCCAGGCAGCCAGCCACAGTGTCCCCTGCCAGTCCTCAGTGGGTGCTGCCTGGCCATCCCTCCAGGGAGCCTCCCCCTGCTCTGTGGGCCTAGTCCCATCCTCCCCCAGACACGTGGGAGACTGGCCCAGGCATCACCTTCACTGAGCTGCTCAGTGGCCCAGCTGGCTTGACCCAGCCCTGCCTGACTCTGCCCGACCTTCAAGGCCAAGAGGCATTGGTAGGTTGATGACGCTTGCTGGGGCTGGGCACACAGCGGGCTGGGGGAGGGAGATGGGAGACATGGTCCGCGTGGGCCCACCGCTCAGCCCTCAGCCCGAGCCCTGAGGGGGGGTCCCTTCACCCCACACTGGGCAGAATGGCCCCTATAGGGTCAGCAGCCTGCTGCAGCTACTGCCTGGTGTCCTCCGTGGGTCTCGTGCCAGGCCATGCCGCGGGGCGGTGTGAAGCGTCCACTTGGTGTCCTCGCACTGGGCCTGGCCCTGGCCCTGTCCTGGCAGCTGGTGGCTGAGGCAGGCAGCGGGAGGAGGCGTCTGCCAGAGCTTGGAGGCCAGGCGAGGCTGGGCACCCTGTGAATGGGTAGCTCCACGTGGACTCAGGGTCCCTCCACTGCAAGGTCCACAGACGGGGTCCCGGGGGGCAGGGAGCTTGCCCAGGCGTCGCAGACTGTCCAGCACCGTGCTGGGAGTGGCAGACTTCCATGGTCACTCGCTGTGTCAGCAGCCAGGCCAGGGCTTTGCTGGGTGAGTGGGGGGACACAGGCCTCTTCACGTCAGCCCGAGTGTCCATCTGCCCCCTAGGAGGGCAGGAGCGGGAGCCAGCTCAGGGGGAGAGGGCTGTGTACCCAGGGGTCAGGCCCTGCTGCTCTGAGGTCTTATCACTCCCCTGTGCCCCGGACTCATCCTAGGTCTGCAAGTCATGATAAGGGTAGCCCTGGGGGTCCAGGGGAAGTCCCAAGCCAGGCCAGGGCAGGACCAGGGGCGGGGGGGGGGGACCTGGGGGGCACGTTGGGGAAGGAGTGTCTGTCCAGAGCCCCCAAATTACTGAGGCCGAGTCTGGTTCCAGGAAAGCCGGCCCCAAATGATAGACTAGAGCCGTGGGCAGAGGCCAGGCTGCCCATCCCCGCCCACTCTGGGCACAGAGACTTGCAGGGAGGGGGGGGCTCTGAGCCCGAGGGCCTGGGGGTGCTCCTCTCTCCGACCTGCAGGGAGGGGGTGTTCTTTGGGGTACAAGCTGGGAGTCTAGGTCCTCAGGAGAAGATACAGGGCCTCACCCTCATCCTCTGTAACCTTAACAATCTGGATCTGCCAGGTGACATGACCTGCTGCCAGGTGCAGCAGGGGTGGGTGTACATGGGTGCTTGTCTGATGACTGTGACTGAGAGGCGGGGACCCTGGGCCGCTCCCAGAGGTCAATCTGAGGTGCCCAGGAGGGACCCGGGGTTTCTGGAGGTCACTCAGCTTATCCCCAGGCCGTGGCCGATGCCCGTAGGTGGGGAGGCGGTGCCAGTGGGGCCGGGCTGTGGCTGCTAGCCCTCGCCATCCAGAGCCCGGTCAGCAGAGCCGGGCCCTCAGGCTCCTGTAATTACCAGGGTGGGAGCTGTGGCTGAGCGAGGGGCAGGGGTGACTCCTCCAGGGCAGGCAGTCTCTGAGGCCTCGCGGAGGACCCCGTCCCTCAGACCCAGACGCACCATGGCCAGGCAGGCCTGTCCCTGTCGTCCCTGGGCCCCGTTGGTGCAGCCCCACGGTGTGGACATAAAGCCCGGGGAGGTAGGAGCATGCGTAATGCCCTGGCCCTGGCCGTGGGACCCGCCAGTTATTGATTACCTGCCTGCTAAGCACTTTATGCAGATTAACCCATTCAGACCTCACAAGCACAGGAAGCAGGGCTTAAAGTTAGGACACAGACACAGGAGGACATGAGCACAGAGAGGTCCAGTCACTTACCCAAGGTCACCCAGCAGGGCACGTGGAGGAGCCAGGATCAGAGCCCAGATGGTCTTGCTTTGCCCATGCTGCTCTGAAGGAGGCAGGGTGCACATGGGGTGATGACGCCTGTGTTTGGGGGGTGCCTTGCCCGGCTGACGGGGCAGGGAGAAGCCTCAGGTCACATCTGAGGCTGGGCCGGGCCCCCAGGCCAGTGTAAGTGTCCCTTTGGTCTTAGTGAGGCCTGTACCCTATCAGCAGGTGGACGCGCTTCTCCGAGGTCATGAGGGCCTAGCAGGGGTGGAGTGGGGGCCTCGGGAGTGTTGTGAGCAGCCAGCTCTCCGGGTTACAGGCCCCTCTTCACCAAGAGCTGCAGAGGAGGAACTTGGGGGCCTGCAGGTGGGGACATGCCCGTCCCAGAGGCCTTGGACCAGCCAGGCCACAACATTGTTACTCCTGGGGCCTCAGCCTAGATGGGCAGTTGTGCAGAGCTGGGCATGGAGGCCTCCAAGCTGCACATCTGGGCTTCGTTTGGGGGTATGGCCATGGTCACACTCAGCAAGCTCATCCAGGGAACATTGTTGTTGGGAGCATTGCTGACACCAGCTCTGGTGACTCTGAGCCCCAGCCTGGGACACAGGAGATCGGTGTCCAAGAGGTCAGGCTGCAGAGGGGCCTTGGGAGGGGCGACCCTGGCCTGAGTGGTGTGGTGAGAGCCGTCAGGGGGCTAGGACTCTGAGCGGGTAGCAAATCTGTAGGGCTAAGCTGCAGCGGGGGTGGTTTGAGGGGAGCAATGGGGAAGAGAGGTCAGGACGGGAGGGGTGAGGATGGAGAGGTGAGGACAGGAGAGGTGGGGATGGGAGGGGTGAAGACGGAGAGGTCAGATTGGGACAGGTAAAGATGGGAGGGGTGAGGATAGGAGAGGTCAGGGGGGACAGGTCAGGACGAGAGGGGTGAGGGCGGGAGCAAAGAGCCCACCTGAGGGCTGGTGTTCAGGGGGCAGATGAGGCTGAGCCAGGGGCGCCGCAGGATCCCCAGGACACAGCGGGGCCATGGGCCTTGGACAAGAGGGGCCGGGGAGGGGTATAACTGGGGTCAGCTGGTGAGCACATCCACAGTGTTTCCTTGGCGCCGGGAACAGGACGCGCTGAGGGTCGGAGCGGCGGGACGGCCGCCGTGGCCGGTGTGCACGCCTGGGAGGCCGCTCTGGGTGGGAGGCCCGTCCTGCGACCCACCAAACCTCAGCCTGCAGGAAAGAGGCTAAAAATAAGGCTGCGGTGGGAAGAAGGGAGGGGCACGTGGGCCGAGCCGGGCGGGAGCCCAGAGGAAAACCCGAGACGCCGTGCGCGGCTGTGACACATGCTTCCCAAGCCAGCGGCCAGTGGGTCACAGCCGCCTGCGGCCCCAGCCCCTTCCTGGCTGGTTGGAGGGAGAACGGCCCGATGGCCCCAGTGTCTGGGGAAGGCGCATCCTGCAGCTCGGGCTGTGGGCACAGGCCCCCAGGGTGCTGGGGTAGGTGCATCCCAAGCATCCTTTGCCTCAGGGTCTGGTTGGCTCAGCCGTTCTTGGGACATCTATCCGGATGTGGGAAAAATGGGTCTGAGGAGGTCAGGGGAAGTTTCCTGGAGGCGCAGGCGAGCACCGGTCACCAAAGGCTGTGGGGCGGAGCGTGTGCCGTCAGGGCTACGGTGTGCCCCCCCGGGGAGGCAGTGGGTTCACGCTGACCACTGTGACCTGCCGGGCTGCCCAGCACTGGCCTATGGTGACTGCAGACTCATGGCCCTGTTAGATGTGGACAGGCACCCAGGGTGGGGGGGGGGCGGCACTCCTGGACCCTCCTGCCCCCTTCCCGCTGCACCCCTCTGTAACCATACCTGCCGGGCAACAGCCTCTGCCCTGGGTCCTGGAGACGACCCACTGCGATCTGCTGTGGCTCCACCTACTATGGGGGGCACTCAGCATCTACTCAGCCATCCACCTGTGGGCAGGGCCTGGGCTGGGGCCACACGGTCAGGTGTGTGCGGGGTGGGAGACCTCGTCTAGGTGTGGGCCTGGTCCACTGGGTCACCTGGGGCCGCTGCGCAGGGCAGACGTCGGGGCGGGGATGGAAATCCATCCGCCGAGCCTCACGCGTGTCATCCCCATAGAACTCATGACCCCTGCCGTGGCCAGTGTCCACTGTGACCCCGACGGTGGACGGGGGGAGCGTGGGGGCCCCTGACATATTGAGGGCGATGGGAGGGGCAGAAGCCAGGGAGGGCTTCCCGAAGGAGGAGGCACCTGACTCGAGTTTTGCAGGAGCCTCTGGACGAAGCCCAGCCCCCTGAGTGGATGTCGGGGGCGTGGCGTGGGGGGCGGGAGGTGTCCTAGAAGTGGGGTCACCTGCCACCCTCCCCGTTGGAGGAGACCCAGGGGTGTGAGCAGAGGGGTGTGGGGGCCTCGGGCCGTGGGGCCGGCAGTGTGTGTGTGGGGGGGCTCCCCAGGGTGGCCAGGGTGCAGTCTATACGGTCCCCCGTGGGGGCCCTGCCCCCCACCCTCCGTGGCCATCCAGTTATTAACTTGTTAACGGGCCTCAGCAGCCTCTTCATTATGATAATTCCGCGGATCCTGCTGCACAGAGGTGGGTCAGGCCCTGGGGAGCCTCGGGCGGGGCCGCTCCCCCCTTCCCTGCTGCGTGACCTGGGTGGGCACAGACTGTCATGCCTCAGTTTCCTTGCATGTCCGGGGGTAACAGTCCCAGGCTCCTGGGGTCACCTCGCCATCATGAGGAGCTCCAGGCCGTGAAGGCAGGTCCTGTCCCCGCTCTGTCCCCTGTGCAGGGGCTTCTGGGGCCTAGCCCCCTCCGCTACTCCTTCCTCCTCATCCCTTCTGGGGGCAGATGGTTGGTGGTTGAGGTCGGGGAGCCCTGCTACCCTTGAGTGGGTGGAGGTAGGGCCCTGGTGCCTGTGGGCCATGCTGGGAGCCCTGGTCATGCTCTGGGAGAGGCAGGGCCCAGGGGTCTGACTTCAGGTGTCCCTCACGCCCTGAGTCCTACCCCCACCCCCCCCACACACACGCAAAGTCCCAGCGGGTCAGCAGAGTTGAGGGACCTGGGAGAGGGGCGGGCATGGCCTCCAGGGGTGGCCATCCCTCCACGAGCCGGTCAGTGTCCCAGGTTGGCTGGTGAGCATGGCACCCGTGTACCTGTGCATGCACAGGGGTGAGTAGGTGTAGCACTGCTTATGACCCTCTGCCCCCTCCTGGGCTGGAAGGCTCCTTTGCAGGACTCAGGGCTGCAGTCCACTCTGGGCCTTGTGGTGCCCCCGAGGGCAGGGCCCAGGATGGGCTGGGGTCACGGGGAACCAAGTGACCACGGGAGGACTGAGTGACCATGGGGGACTGAGTGACCACGGGGACCAAGTGACTATACCTCAGGCCCCCGCAGTGGCCAAATGACAGGCAGGACTCTGGGGTGGGCACAGGAGGCCTGGCTGGGTCAGGGTAGCAGGTGGCCCCGAGCACACTGGACGGTGGTGCTCTGTCAGCCAGGCCAGGGGGCCTGCCGCTGGAAGGAGGCCGGGCTGGGGCTGGGGTCTCCGAGGCAGGCGGGTTGGGGCGGCTGGGCAGGCACCCACGTAAGCAGCCTCTGTCTTTCCTCCCAGGCGTCCTTCTGGACATCCAGCAGCACTTTGGGGTCAAGGATCGAGGCGCTGGTTTGCTGCAGTCAGGTGAGGCCCCCCACCCAGGCCCCTCCACGCCTGCTGAGCACCCCTGGACCTGACCCACTGGGAAGAACGTGTGCTTCGTGTCTGACCTCATGACCTTGTGCTGTGGGTCCTCAAGGATGCGGCCTCCCCAGGCCGCCACGTCCCCTCGAGCTGCCCAGTAGCAGCCTTGGGGGGTGGGGGGCGTGTGGGAGGCTGGCCAGAAGTCCAGGCCCCAGAGCTGACCCCGCCTGTGGGTCTAGGCTCTACCCCAAGACTGGCGGGGGGAGTGCTTGGGGTGCACAGGGTGGTGTTGGCAGCGCTTCGATGACCCCATCTCCATAGCAACCCCCCCACACTGTTCCTCCCATCGTCATCAGGCTGGGAATCCTCTCGGAGATGTCAGGGCAGGAAACCCCCTTGTTCAGCCCCACAGCCATTCCGAACCTAGAGCAGGGGCCGAGGAGGTAGGGGGTAGGCTAGGCCTGGGGTCCTGAGCCCCCTGAGCTGGGGCCGTATGGCAGGTGTGAGCAGGGGTCCCAGCCTGTCGGCCCTGACCTGGGCCCATTTCTCCTTGTGCTCCCCACCCCAGGCTGATCCGCCCCACAGCCCCCAACTCGCTCTGTGGCTGAGGGCCCGGTTCCCTTGGCACCAATTCCTTCTCGCCCCGGCGTCCACTGGGTCATGAGGCCTCGAGGCCTGGTCAGATGTGTGGGAGGAAATGCGTGGTCTGCATTCCAGAGAGTGAGCCCCTTCCCCTGCCGAGCTCTCCCCAGAGGGAGGGGTGGAAGGGGACTGCTCTGTCCAGGAACCTGCCTGACCTGTCTGGGTGGCATTCCAGGGAGCACAGTGCCAGCCACCAGCCTCCTCGGCCTCTGAGCTCACCCCTCGGTCAGGCCTGCAGCCTGGGCTGCTTTCCCAGACAAGGTCTCGGGCTCAGAGACAGGGTGAGCTGGGGCAGGGGTGAGGCTTGTGGTCCAGCCCCCAGGGTGGCCCATCCCTGCCTCTGCCCACGTCACCCCACCCAGGACAGGCGCCTCCAGCCTCCTGGGCTCGGAGCACACGGGAACTGCCCTCACAGCTGGACCATGGGGTGGGGGGTGGCAAGGGAGGGCAGGACGGAGCCCAGCCTCCCAGCACCCCCACTCTGTGCCCCCTGAATCGGGGGGGGCGCGGGGATGCACTGAGTCTCACCCACTCCTGGCCTTGCTGACGACAGGCAGGGGGCCAGATCTGCCCAGGTTCCTGCACCACCCACCCCGGGAGGTCAGGGCCAGTGAGCCTCCACGGATGGTCCTGCTGCTGCACTTGCGTCCCCGGCCACCTTCCGGCTGAGAGACAGAAGCCGTGGCCGCCCCCCGACCCCTGGCAACCTGGCCAGAGGTGGACACAACACCCAGTGGCATCGTTGGGTCTGGTCCTTCCTCCCAGACTCTCTGTGCGCAGCTTTACTCCCCAGACAAGGGGACAGAGGTCGAGACAGAAACAGTGACTTGGGGCCTGGGATTGGACCTCTGGGGACCATCCTCCTGGCTTGGGGAGGTGATACAGGAGGCCTCCAATCAGGGTCCCAGTACCTGGTGCCTCAGTCTCTCAGAGACGCCTCCCCTGTGGCCTTCCCCTAGCACCCACCCTGGGCATAGCTGGGCTGAGAGTCCTCACCCCTTTGGCTGCCAGAGCCAAGACGCTGGGCAAGCTAGACATGGATGTGACTCAGTAGCCAATGAGGCAATCACCTAATTGGCTGGGGCCCCAGGCACCTGTCTCTTCCCCAAGCCCCTGATAAGGTGGGAGCCAGGTGGAGGGCGCCAGCCAGGTGCTGTGGTTTGCCCAGATCAAAGGGCCGGGTGGAGAGCCGGGTTTCTGTGCGTCTGGGGGGGAGTTGCACCCAGAGACAGGGTGGGGGTGGCGGAGGGTGACGGTCAGGCCCAGACCTGCCCCCATTGCTCTCCTGGGACCCAATCTTGTGCGCCAACTGGGGGAGGGCCTGCCTTTGGCCATCCCCTTGCTGACACTGCCAGCTCCAAGCTGGGCCCCAAGTCCCCACAGATGCAGGGCCCAGCCTCTGCCCATGCCCGTGGTGGAGTCACCGTGCTGGGCACTTGAGATTTTGGGAAACCAGGAGCTGGCTGTACCCCACAGCCAGCAGGAGTCGCCACAGAGCCCAGGGCTGGGCCCCACCCCATGTTCCCGTGATTCCCTCACTCAGTAGAGGCGGAACACGCCCAGGCCCTGCCCAGGCCCCCCACGTAGGGACCCAGGGACACAGTGCCAGTCTCTGTTGGCCGCAGGTGGAGAAGGCTTCCCCGAGGAGCGGACGTTTGTGCGGGGCTCCGAAGGGTGGGTTAGAGCCTGCTCAGGGTAGGGACGTCCGGCCGTCTGTGGGAGTGGATGTGGGGAGCCCTCTTTCCCCTGCCCCCAGCGGGTAAAATATGCCAGGGAGACGTTGCCCACGTAGCTGAGCTGGAAAGCCAAGGTGGGGGATTCCCAGGTGCCGGTTTGGAGAACCGAACCGAGAAGCAGGATGGGGAGCGGGTGTCAGAGCCAAGCGGTGTGGGGCACCTGGGGACCACTCTCCATCACGGGCATTGGTTACGGTATTTTTACTATAAACATTTTACGATGAAAAATTTTAAGTATACATAAAAAGGAGAGAGAACAGTGCCATGCCACTCCAGAGCTGCCACTCGGTCGGCTCAAACGTGGCCCTCACCGCCAGGCGCCGGGGCTCTGGGGTTTCTGCCCTGAGGGTCGGCCCGGTGCAGCCTTGGCCTCTGGCTTCGCCTGGGTGACTCAGTTTCCTCCCAGAACCCAGGGCCCGCTCTCTGTGTCCAGCCAGTGGCAGCTTTTCTATTGTCCATCCCGGCTCTGGTGCGGGGTCTGTGCAGAGCGTGGAGGGTTTCTGGGCCCTTCTGCACAGAGGGCCTGGTGGAGGCAGGTCTGGAGCTGCTCCCTCTGGTTCGATGACCCCGGGGCCCGTGTGGGACATGCTGCTACCCCACTGTGAGCAGAGCCCCTGGGGAGGATGCCGACCGACGGGGAGCGCGGAGAAGCTGTCCCTGAGCAGGTACCTGTGAGTCCGCCCTGGGGGCTTCGCCACCGTGTGCTCAGTTTCCACAGAGAGAGCGCACCCCCCGAGAGTGGCCCGGCGCCAAGAGCACGGGGAGCTCCCTAAACACACCTGAACCCCGCACTCACAGTGAAACGTGTGTGCCGACCCATGACATTCAGACCCGGTCGGAGAGAGAATTAGCAAATCAGAAGACCCTGGGGGACACAGTGGGCGGGGAGGTGGGCGGCAGGCAGTACATGCCGCAGGTGCTGCACACGCGTCCACTTCAGGGTCCGGGGGCCAGAGAAGGCTCCAGAGCAGGCGGGCCCCTCAAGAGGCGCGCGTGGGGATGCCCCGTGTGGGGCCACGGGTGGTGGCGGGTGAGGGCAGGGGGACAGCGCAGGGCTGTGTTTGGCGCCGTCACGAGGCCGATCCAGGGCGGGGATGGGGACAGAGGAAGAGCCAGCTCAGACTGAAACCAGACGGCAGCGTCCTGGCCTCGCTCCGTCTCCATGTGTCCGGCCCAGCCCTCCTGTCCCAGGGACGCCCAGAACCCGACCCTGTGAGGCCTGCAGGACTGCCTGGCACTTTGGCCTTGAGCGGGGGCGGGACGGGTGGTTCCCTGTGTTCCTGCGGGACGTCTGAGCACCATGGACGCCCAGCTGTGGACACAGGGCAGTGCTGGGTCCCCCATCGTCCATGCCCTGTGGGCACGGCCAGCCCCAGTGACCCTCCCTGCCCACAGGTGATAGAGGATGGCAAGTCTCCCCAAATGACAGGTCCACTAGCCCCGGTTCAGCTGAGGCTAAGGTGGGGGCCGGACCTGAGCTCAAGGGTGGTGGGAGGGGGAGGCTGGGACCCCCAGCTCAGACCTCAGCGGCTCCAGCCCCAGGACCACCTTCTGGGGCTTGCAGGGTCAAGTGCAGCCCGGCAGGCAGTGTCAGCGGGTGCAGCACCCTCCATGGGGTGGTCCTGGGCCCCGAGTTGGGGCAGCCCCTCCCAGGCTGCGCTTGGCCTGAGGCCCCCACCCCCCACTCCCCCAGGGGTTCCCAAGGTCATCCCCCTGCCCACCCCACCCATTGTCCTTGTCCTGTGGGCTCAGCCACATGCCCTAACAAGGGCTTCCCTATGCTCCAGGACCACGGGATGTCCTCGTGCGGGAGTGGCTGGGAAGGCCGCTCATCCCGAGGTCGAGGAAGCCTGCAGCCTGGCCTCTTCCTTCCCAGCACCGTGGCCTGCTGGCCAGCTATGGGGTGCATCCCCACCAGGGACAGCGTTCGTGTCAGGCTGTGCCTCCCCAGGGCCCGGGCGGGTTCTCCCTCTGCCGTCCACCATGAGCGGGGGGGGGGGGGGGCGGCGGGGCTGTGAAGATGGACCGATTGCTGTCTGTCCAGGCTCTGGACACCCTGTCCCCCAGGGGGAAGGCCCCAGGTGTCCGGGTCAGGAGGGCCGTGGGGAGATTTCCACCACTCTCTGTAGTGCCCAGCTCTCTGTGGGTGAGGTCGCTGGATGCTCAGGTGGGCGGTGGGGACAGGCTGCACCTGCACCCCTACTTGCCATCCAGGTGCCTCTGCAGCGAGCGGTGCTGGGGACACCCCAGAGTGGCCTACGCTGGGTAGAGCCAGCTGTCCCCTTGGCCCATCCTGGGGGGAGCGTGGACATGCTGTCCCATCCACAGTCCCGGCCCACCTCCCTGCTGTCCCCAGCGTGCCCTGAGTGGTCCCATCAGCCGGGCACCCCTGTCCCCGCCCTGCAGTCTGTAGGGGGATCGAGTGCTAGGACCCCAGGTTAGATTGGGGTGTAAGCTGGCCTGGCCAGCCCCTGCCCCTCGCAGTCATGTGACCTCTGTCCTTGTGGCCTCTGTGTTTCTCTGTGGGAGGAAGAGGGTAGTGCACAGCAGGGAGGTGACTCGCACTTACATCCAGGGTGTGTGCTGGGACCTGACGGTTAGTGTCCTTGGTGACCATAAGCACTGTGCCTCCCTAAACATCGGGGGCCCCCTTGCCTGTGTAGATGTGATTCACAGTCCCAGGTTTAAGTAGCATCATCCCGGTAAACTCCTACACACCCTTCAACGCCGGTGCTGACATCACCGCCTCCAGGAAGCCTCTCTGCCTCCTTCCCCCAGGGTGGCCTGCAGGCACAGGCACGGAGGGAACACAGCTTTCTCCTCACTCACACCGTGAGCCCTGTGGAGGCCACATCCGCTCCAATCTGGGTGGGGGAGGGGGTGCTGGGGGGGCTGGGCGGTGGCCCAGCTGGAAGTGCCATCTGTGGGATCCGCAGGCTTGACCTGGGCGCGGGTCAGTTGTCACCGTCCGCCGGGCACCCCCTCCTTGCGCTACTTCTGTGCTTACATCACACACGCAGCCACTGAGCGGCGTCCAGGAAGGTCGCGCGAGCCTCAAGGTGAGGACCATGTCACGTCGGCGTCGGCATCTTGGTACACACCTTGCACCACCGCCCGGGTGGGCCATGTGCGTGCATCCCCACCTCACCCCTGCATGGTGCACACCTGCGTCCGCAGGACCTGGCCCGTGACCCGGCTCCAGGCAGGGAGGCTGAGGTTGGCCGGTGGGTGGGAGGGCCCTGTGCAGGGTCATGCCAGCTCTGCCCCGGTGCCCCCTGACAGCACACACCCACACCCTGCTGTCTCTCCTTCCCACCCTCTTGCCCCTCCCTCCCTCCCTCCGCCCTGCCCCTCTTCCTCCCCATCCCCCCTGCCCTGCCCCCTGCCCCCCCTCCCCGCACCCTATGCACTGGGTCTGTACTCTGTCTGATGGAGCCCTGAGGTCACCACCCGAACCCCTGGCCACCTGGGCCATCTGCCCATCAGCTGTGCGGTGGCCTTACGGGGGATGGGGGAAGGGCAGGGAGCTGCCTGCCCCCTGACCCCCAGGGCCCCACTCACCACTGGCAGTGATCTCCCATGGCGCTGATGCTCTTGTTCTAGAAGGAAACCAGGTCGTGCCAGGGCCCTGCCCAGCGTCCCACCGTTTTCCTTCCCAGCCATGGGACCCACAGCCACCACGGCGTGCTGTGAGGTGCTGCCTATCCAACCTGCACCCCTCCGTCCCGTCCCCCTCTGTCCTTCCTCACCAGCCACTCTGGCCTCTTTGCTGGTTTTCAAATATGTAGACCGTACTCCTGCCCCAGGGCCTTGGCACTTGCCGTTCTTGCCACAACATTTGCGCGATTTGTCTCCTCATCTCCTCCAGGTCTCTGCTGAAACGTCACCCTTTCTGACCCTTGTACCTGGAATCCTCAGGTCTGCTTTGCGTCAGACACACATTTCTTGTCTCCTGTTTCCACTCCGTTACCCTCCTCAGTGCTCCTCACTGTCTGACGTACCACGGCCTCCACTTTATCGCGGTTGTCCTTCCCAGGAGGGCAGGGGTTTCTGTTTTGTGGTGCAGATGGATGAGTGGACAAAGACCGTGTCTGCCGGTGTCGGGGGGGATGGGAGGATGGGGGGGACGGGGGGACAGGGGCTCCAGGCCAGAGGGGCCCTGATTTGCTCTGTGTCCCTGGGGAGGCCGCTTTCCCTCTCTGAAGCCCCTTCCCCAGGTGGATGAGGTGGCAGGGGACTCACGCTTGGAATCAGACAGGGTCACCGCCCCACAGACTTCGGCTTCCTGTGGGACCTGAGGGAGCAGGTCTCGTCTCCTGACTGCTGCGGGGCGGGGGGCTCCTGGGGCTGGATATTGGCGTCCCCAGGCCTCAGGCTGGACGGTGGGGCCCCTGGTGCCCACGGATACCTGCCCCCTGTCACGCTTTCCTCTCCCGCACAGTGTTCATCTGCAGCTTTATGGTGGCTGCCCCCATCTTTGGCTACCTGGGTGACCGCTTCAACAGGAAGGTGATCCTCAGCTGCGGCATCTTCTTCTGGTCGGCTGTCACCTTCTCCAGCTCCTTCATCCCCCAGCAGGTGAGGCCTGTGCCCCTGCACCCCCGCCACAGTGTCTGGCCCTGTCCCTGCTGGGCTGGCCGCCCCCGTTGACCAGTTGTCCTGCAGACTGGGGTTCTGGGCCTGTTCACTCGAGCCCCAGATGGTGTCTGCCCAGGGCAGTGGGGTGTGGGGTCCTGGCCCTGTGAACGGGAGGGCCCCCCACCGGCCAAGCTGCGTCTGAGAGACCCTGTCCCATCAGGAGCTGGCTGGCGAGTGCTGGTCCCAGCTCTGCGTCACTGTGCTGTGCGGCCCTTGTTGGGGGTGGGGGTGTCACTGCCCCTCTCTGTGCCGCCCACAGTCTCCTCCTCATCTAGCAACCCTCTGAGGGTCTGGCCAGTGCCCGAGGCCTTGGTGTAAGGAAGGCGTTTATCACTCGGCCGCCATGGTCTGACCCTGAAGGTCCCAACTCTGTGGTCTGTTCAGCCTCAGGATCCCAGGGCCTCTGTTTCTCCGTCTATAGGACGTCTGGAACCCTGGTCAGCCAGGAGCTTTGTGGTGACAGATGGCCGAGCTGCCAGGGCCAGGTGGTGTCCCACACATCACGATTTCCATTCTTTTGTCCACAAGGGAGAGATGTTGCTCTGGGGGGTAGTGAGTTCCTCGTCCGTAGCAGCATTCAAGCAGAGGAAGCACAGGCAGGTGGTGGCTGCTGTGCCCGGACACAGAGGGAGGAGGAGATGCTGCCCTGTCCTCGGCGGCACCCAAGCTGGGTGCGGGAAGAAGGGATGGGAGCCCCGAATGCTCCCAGCCTCTGGGAGGGGCACCGAGCCATGGGTCCTCACTGAACACACAGTAGGGTCCTGAAATCTGTGGGGTCAGGGAAGGCTTCTGGGAGGAGGTGGCATTTGAGCCGGGAAGGCCAGCAGGTGATGGAAAGCCTCGAATGCTGTGGAGAGTGGGTCTTGCTCCTGGGCAGAGGCGATTCCAGGGGACACGGACACAGACGGGAGAGCAGCCTGGCTGCCCAAGGGCTCCAGACAGGGAGAGCCGGGGACAAAGCGACGTCTAGACATGCGGACACAGTAGATCAGTGCAGAGCCCAGGCAGCAGGTGCAGACCCTCTGGGAGGACTCAGCGCTGGTCCCGCCATCCTTGGGAGATGCCACATGTGGCGGTGGCGGCAGTGAGGTCCCTGCTCAAATCCCACTGGGCTGCGCCTCAGACTGCAGGTGCCCAGCATCATGGGTCTGCGTCTGTTGGGTGGGTGCTGCAGGACCCCACGGGTACCCCCGCGACCCCAACAGACACACGGTGGCCCAGGCACATGGGGCGGCACACATGATGACCTAATGGGGGGCCGGGACACCCTGGTCAGACGGGGTGTGGGCGCCGCGGGATGGGGCCCTGAGAGCGTGAAGGATGTGTGCACGGACTGGCCCACTGGGCCCCAGACCGTGACCGAGGCTGGGAGCGAGGGGGCGCCGATGGGTGCCCTGCATGTCTGTGTTTGGAAAGTGTGCACAGCATCCGTGTGTGTGTGTGTGTGTGTGTGTGTGTGTGTGTGTGCAGGAGGAGAACGCCTGGCGCAGCGGGTTTGGGGAGGCGGCCCGGACAGGGACAGAGGACTGCGCGCCCTGGAGCGGAGCGGGCTGCGTGTGAGGGAACAGCGCCTTTGTTGTGGGGAGCAGCGGGCTGTCCTGGGCAGGGCGGTGACCCGGGGCTGCCAGGGAAGTTCACCCGGCGGGGCAGCATGGGATTAAAGCCACACAAAGAACCATGTCTGAGCTCCCTGCACAGTGGGGGGGGGGGGGGGGGGGGGGCAGGAAGGGGACCCACGGCGCTGGTCGCGGGTGTCGGGAGGACGGGTACCCACGATCCGCAGACAGCCAACGGGAATCAAGACACACGGACAGCCCAACAGCCAAGCAGGCAAAGGCCGAGTGTGGGCAGCGGACCCCAGAGAGGGGATGGAGGGCAGGTCTGGGGCGGGTGGGGGGCGGCCAGGCCGGAGATGGGCAGACAGAGACCCGGGGGAGGGCCACGTGTGGGCGACATTGGCCGGATGGGTGGTCAGGGTGGGGCCGGGAAAGATGACCAGGCTGGGTTCTCAGGCCTCAGGCAGCAGGGGTCGACCCTGCAGCTGGCACGGCCCGCCCTTCCCACTCAGCCGGCCTCGGCCGCTTGACGTGGTGGGGCGGGGGCGCCGAGCCCAGGGCGGGGGGCTTCCCCTTGGACACACTGCGGGGTCGGGAGGTCCAGCCAGGGCCACCGCCACCCCTGGCCCGCGGGGGCCAGAGCGAGGCCCACGAGCTCCACCCTCCCACAGCACTTCTGGCTGCTGGTGCTGTCGCGGGGGCTGGTGGGCATCGGCGAGGCCAGCTACTCCACCATCGCGCCCACCATCATCGGCGACCTCTTCACCAAGAACACGCGCACGCTCATGCTTTCCGTGTTTTACTTTGCCATCCCGCTGGGCAGGTGAGGTCGGGTGAGGTCCCTGCAGACATCCCCCCCACCTCATCTGAGGTTGGCGCTCGAGCATGCGGTGGCTGGCCTTGGAGCCATGGTGGGCCCCCCCCAAGAGCTCCGTCACCCGTGCCTGAACCCGTGTCCTCTGCAGCGGCCTGGGCTACATCACAGGCTCCAGCGTCAAGCAGGCAGCCGGAGATTGGCACTGGGCCCTGCGGGTAAGGACCCCCCAGCCCGCCCTGAGCCCCAGGCCATCCACCTCGGGGGCCGGACCCCCACGTGTGTCCCAGGGGCGTCGGGGGGGCCCAGGTGTCCAGCGGCCATCAATTGGGGGACACCCTCCCACGTGTCAGGAGGCCCTGCATCTGCTCCGGCCCGTGTGCGGGGGTCCCGGGGTCTGGGGCCCCTTCCTGTCCTGGGGTGGGGGGTCAGGCCGGTCTGCCGAGGCCCCAGGATGCCGCAATCAGAGGAAGCAGAGATCCCCAGTCTCGCGGACGAGCGGAAGCTGAAGACAAAGTGTTTTTTCCTCAAAAGCAGGAAGGAAGCAGCCTCCGTGGAATTTCTTGATGGGGGGTGTGGAGAGGAACTCCCTCCATGGGCTCGCGGGGGTGGGGACCGACCTCCCTGCTCTGCGGCGGGGTGGGGGGGGGTGTCAGGAGGTTCTGTTCCTGGCTTTGGGCTGCACACGGGGAAAAGCGCCTGGGCCCTTCCCTAGCAACAACCCCACCCCCATCACCAGTGGGAGCTTCGTGTCTGCCAGGCCCCTGGGGCCTCCCTCAGCCCCCCTAGGGCCTAACCCCAGTCCCCCAGGACCCAGGCCCTCCCCTAGCACTCAGGCCCTCCCAGAGCCCCCCAGCCCTTCCCCTAGGCCACCAGACCCCCCCAGGACTCAGGACCCCCCCAAACCCCCCAGCACTCTGGGCCCTCCCAGAGCCCCCAGCCTCTCCCTCAGCCCCCCAGGCCCCCCTAGCCCTTCTCCTAGGCCCCCAGGCCACCCCAGACCCGTAGGTCTAGCCCCTAGCCCCCACCATCACACCCCCACGGGTGCGGGTGGGCAGGGCTGGTCTCTGGCTCCCTGTTCTCATCATGCCCCCGGAGTCTATCCCTTTGCTTGTCTTTCTCTCTCTCCATCCATCATCCATTTTTCTGATTTTCCATCGTTAATTCACCAAGCATTCTGACCCTTCCTCAGACTTCGTCCACCCCTTCCATCCTGCCCCTGCTCCCCCCTGCACCCCCTGCCCCCGATAGTTGGTGGGGAGCTCCCAGGGCCCCATGGTGAGATGGAGCCGCGGGCCCTGGGCTCCCAGCTGCACCCCTGCCCCCAGGTGTCCCCCATCGTGGGCATGATCACAGGAACGCTCATCCTCATCCTGGTCCCAGCCACGAGGAGGGGCCCTGCAGACCAGCTAGGGGGGCAGCTGAAGGTGCGCACCTCGTGGCTCCGTGACATGAAGGCCCTGATCCGCAAGTGAGTGTTACTAGGAAAGGCCTGGGGGGCTGGGGACCCTGAGCCTGGGGCGGGGTGGGGGCTCCTGCGGGTGGTCCCCGGCTCAGCGTCCCTGCCCCCGCGTCTCCCCAGCCGCAGCTACGTCTTCTCCTCCTTGGCCACGTCGGCCGTGTCCTTCGCCACAGGGGCTCTGGGCATGTGGATCCCCCTGTACCTGCACCGCGCGCAGGTCGTGCAGAAGTCGGCGGAGACCTGCAGCAGCCCGCCGTGCGGGGCCAGGGACAGGTGGGGCCCGGCAAGGGCGGGGGCGGCGAGGGGCGTCTGCGGGAGCCCAGCCCCCACCCATGCCAGCGCCCCGTCCCCACACAGCCTCATCTTCGGAGCCATCACCTGCTTTACTGGCTTCCTGGGCGTGGTCACGGGGGCAGGAGCCACGCGCTGGTGCCGCCTGCGGACTCAGCGGGCTGACCCGCTGGTGTGCGCCGTGGGCATGCTGGGCTCTGCCATCTTCATCTGCCTCATTTTCGTGGCTGCCAAGAGTAGCATCGTGGGCGCCTACGTGAGTGCGGGGGTGGGGGATGTGCCTGTGAGCGGGGAGGGTGCACCTGTGAGCAGGGAGGGCGCACCCGTGGCGGGGGGTTGGCCTCTGACCTAGGAAGTACAGTCTGACATCCCATGGGGAGGCCCTCCCCTGCCCACCCTTGCTCTGTCCAGGCTCCTCCATCCGCCTGTCTGTCTGCAATCCCTTTGCACCTGCGTGGCAGGAGTGCAGGCTCCGGGAGGTGGTGGCAGGTGAGGGGCTCCCTGTCGGCAGCCTCGTGAGGTCCCTGACTGGATGCTCCACTCTCTCCTGGGCAGATCTGCATCTTTGTTGGGGAGACGCTGCTGTTTTCTAATTGGGCCATCACGGCAGACATCCTCATGGTGAGGAAGCCAGGGTCCCCGTGTACTCAACCAGGTCTCACAGGTCGTGTGGGACCAGGCTGTGTGGGACCAGGCTGCGGGGCATCAGGCTGTGGGGGACCAGGCTACGGGAGACCAGGCTGCGGGGCCTGCAGCCAAGAGGCCTGGGCATAGTGTGGGGTAGGAGTGGGATGTCTGTAGGCTCAGCTTGGCTGGGAGGCTGGTGGTGCCAGGCTGGCCTTGGGGGCGGGGGTGGTGGTGGGGGTTGCCGCCTGTCAGCTCCTCCCCCGAGCTCGCTGGGCTGGGTGCACCTGCCTGTGAGCCCGTGGTGGGGCCAGCCGGGGACAAAGAGCCATCTTAGTCATGGAAGGATGGGGGGGGTCATGATCCTGATGACTGGCAGCCAGCAGTGTGCGGGGGGAGGGCTTGGGGACCCTCCCCGTTGGGGCAGGAGGGGTGGGGAGTGTGGGCGCCCCCGGGTGGACTTGTCACTTGGGCTTGGGACACGCCAAGGTCAGAGTGGGCCTGGAGTTGGGGCCTTGCCGGGGCTCCTTCTCCAGGAGTCCCGCCTGCCCCACCTGAGCTTCCTGCACATGGAGGAGGTATGTAGGTGAGGAGGGAGGCCCGTGGCAGGAAGAAGGGGCTGCACAGCCCTCGGCAGAGGGAAGGACACAGTGAGGTCTTGTGGGTCCCTGCCCACCCCTAGGGGCAACCCCAGCTGCTGGTCTCAGGGAAATCGTGTCCCATTTTAGGAAGTATCACAGCCATGTGACCATGGCTGGAAACAGGAGCACACAATCCTGGCAGATCGTGCCACCCTGCCCCCAGCCCTGTGGGGTGGGGGTGGGGGGCCCACAGGGCCCTCGGGGCGCTCCTGGCCGGTGGGGAGGGAGGGAGGGTGTCCCCTGCAGGCCAGCCTTTGCCTCCCAGGGCTCTCGCAGAGGGGAACCAGCGTGATCCTCGGGTCGGGGGGTCCCAGTGCCAGCGCCGCCGCCATGTGTTACCTGTGTGCAGGGCCTCGGGTTCCCAAGACCGCAGATGGGGTCCCCACCCCACACCCCACCCCGACGCCGGGGAGTCCGGGTACAGGGGCTGCAGGGGCAAGCTGACCCCAGGGCGAGGCTGGGGCTGTGCCCTGTGCCCTCTGACCTCCTGCCTCTTGCACACAGTACGTGGTCATCCCCACGCGAAGGGCCACGGCCGTCGCCCTGCAGAGCTTCACCTCTCACCTGCTGGGGGACGCGGGGAGCCCCTACCTCATCGGCTTTGTGAGTACGGGCGAGCCAGGTGGGGAGGCTGCGGGAGGCGCCCCCTGACGCGGCCCCGCCCTCGCAGATCTCGGACCTGATCCGCCAGAGCACCAAGGACTCCCCACTCTGGGAGTTCCTGAGCCTGGGCTACGCCCTCATGCTCTGCCCCTTCGTGGTGGTCCTGGGCGGCATGTTCTTCCTGGCCACGGCCCTCTTCTTCCTGGGCGACCGCGCCAAGGCCGAGCAGCAGTGAGTGGGCGGGCACGGCCTGCGGGAGCCGGGGGCCAGCCATCAGCTGGGGGGGCGGGGCCGTGCCATCAGCTGCTGGTGGGGGTGGTGGGGGGTGATGCTGGGCGGGGCCTCGCGGGCCGCCCAGCCTCCGGGGCTCTGACTCTTCTCGTCTGCTCTCCGCTCCTGTCTCTCCTCTCCCACCCCTGGGCTCTCCCACCTTCCCCTGGGGCTGACGAGGTCCCTGCCCGGCACGTCCGGCCAGCCGGCACCCGAGATGCGATGCGCCAGATCAGTGCCCGGGCCCGGCCGCCGCTGATCCGCCACCTTGACCCCCGCCCGTCTCTCCCCCAGGGTGAACCAGCTGGTGATGCCGCCCGCCTCCATCAAAGTCTGAGGCCGTGAGTGCAGGCAGGCCCAGCCACGGGAGGGAAGGGGTCCTGGGAAACCTTCTGGAAGTGGGAGCAGCCTCTCCGAGGCACCTCCTTGCCTAGGCAGCTCCCATCAGCCCCAGGCTTGGCAGGATCCCTCTGCCTCAGAATGGCTGGATGGGCAGGAACCCCCCTGCAGGCCATGCACTTTCCCCTGGGCCTGGCCTCCAGGGGCTGCACTTCCCAGCAGTGCAGGACCCAAGGTCACCACCCCAGGGCCAACACCCCCAGGGCACAGAGAAAGGCCCAGTTCTGCTAACAGCAGGAGGAAGGGGAGTCAGCGGGAGTGGGACTGCCCCCCCCCCCCCCAATGACCTGGCCCCTCTCTCTAGGTGCCTATGGGCCGGCGAGGAACCCTCACTGTCCTACTCGGGAGGCATCTCACGGCATCCCAGCCCTGCGGGGCAGTCTCAAAGCCACTTGTGCGACCCGAGGCCAGGCACCCACCCTCTCTGGTCTGGGCCTGGGCAGTGGCCGTGGCTGCACCAGGTCGTGGCCTCACCCGGCGTGGAAGGCTGTGTGTGGGGGAGCCACGCAGTCAGACAGACGCCCAGCCCTGGGGCCAGACTGCAGGGTGCATGGCACCTATGGCGAAAGCAGCCCCCAGTGGGTGTGTGGGGCACACCCAGCCTGTTGCCACGTGATGGGGTCCTGGGCAAGCCTCCAGCCTCCCCAGGCTGTGGGGCCGGACAGCTGGACTTTCCCACATGGCAGCTCTGAAGACCTGCAGCTCCTGGACTGGAGGGGTCTGGGCCTCAGGTCCTGGCCTCTGACCCTGGGGTAGACTCAGCCCTACCGGGTTGTGCACCACTTCCCTCAGGACACTTGTCCCCGCGGATGCTAGGCCGCTGCCTGGACTGGCTCTCCGCCTGTGGGGGAGCTGACATCACCAGGGGTGAAGGCCCTGGTGGCACCCCCCCCCGCCCCCTGTGGGGCCCTAACCATGGCAGGGCCCAGGTGACTATTCCCAGAAGCCACAGGGCAGCCGCAGCCAGCATCCTCACGACCAGAGGAAGCAGCCACCCCACGAAGCTTCCTGTCCTGCCAACGGCCAGGGGTGGAACCCGAGGTCAAGGCTATGCTCCACATGGCTGTGGTGCTCCCATGCACTCCCCCACCCCTCAGTGCCCTGCGCCCCCTCCCCCCACCGGCTGAAATCGAGGTGGCCGGCAGGAGTCCAGGGCAGACCAGACACTCCCCGCGGTTAGTGGCTGGCGCGGCTTCTGTGTGCACGCTGGCGGGACATTCGCTCCTCTCTGAGCTCTGGGGCGCCTGCAAGGGGGACCCCACCCCGGCCTCCACTGGGGCCCCAGCAATGTATTCTTGTTGTACAAGAACCAGGTCCAGGTGTTGTCTCCTCTTCCTTCCGGAAGCCAAACTGCTCCTTTATTTTTTAGAGCTGCTGATTGTGAATCTCAGAATCTTAAGAGAGAAGCCAAATATATTCCTCTTGTAAACGAAGGAATAAACCTACTTAAATCGCGGAGTGCTGCCTCCCGGGACAGAGCAGCCCAGGGGTGGGGGACATGGGCCCTTGCCCCTTCCTGGAGTCCTGGGGGCAAGTGGATGGCGGGTGCACTCGCTCCAGGGCTGGGCGCTGCTACCCTGCAGGGGGCCTGTGCAGGATGCGTGCTGCACACGGGGGTCTCTGGGCCAGGGGCCGCCTAGGTTCAGGGCTTCCTGGCCTTCCTGAGAGCCTTCTTTCTCTTGGCCGTGCCCTGGAGGAGGCTGGGGCTCCTGCTGGCCAGAGACAGCCTGGCCTTCTTCCGTGGCAGGGCAGATTGCGGTGACTTGCCAGACACCCCCTTCTCAGGCACATCCTTCTGAGGCTTTTTGCCCGATGATGGCACAGGGGACACAGGGGTGGCTCCATTCACCTGGGACAGCTTCCGCTTTTTCTTCTGTGGCTTCGGGGTCTTGGCAAGGGTGCCAGGGCTTGTGGTGCTGGGGTCTGGGGCTGGCCCCTTGGGGGCAGGCGTCCCATTCTCCGGGGCCTGGGCTGGCGCCCGGGCCTTCCTCTTGTGTCTCCTCTTCTTGCCTGTGCTAGGGGGCTGGTCTCCGGCGGAGGCTGCGGGCTTGGCATCCTCCTCTGGCACTGCACCCTCTGACTTACGCTTCTTGCGCTTCTTGGTCTCTGGCAAAAACCCCTTCTTCTTCCTCTTGGTGCTGACAGGGGTCTCCGCAGCACTGGGGGCTTCCTTGGCATCCTTCTTCCCCGATTTGGGGCGCCTGGAGAAAAGCCCATGGGTAAGGAGGCATCCAGTGAGGACAGGCCACCCCTCTGCTCCCATGGGACCAGGCTGTCCACAGCCCCCCCCAAGGGTCTCCCCGGTGCCCCCATGGTCTCCCCTGTCCTGAGGGTCCCCCCCAGCATCCCCCCCAGCCCCCAGGACGCACTGCACGCCAAGCGCCTTCATGGCCTGCCAATAGAGATCGTGGAGGCGGCTGGAGCCCGCCGAGTGCTCCCCCAGCTGCCTGCCCTGCAGTACGGCCAGCACAGCGGTCAGGTCCACGGTCAGCTTCTGCGGGACAGAGGACGCTGTGGCTGAAGCCCTAATGGGAGGCAGGGCCTCTGCCTGGCTCTGGGTCCCCATCCTGCCACCCCTGCCCCTCGTGCACCCCTGGCTGCCCCTCCTGCCTGAGCATCCCGTCCCCCTCACGCTGGAGGGAAGAGCCCCCAATCCCTTCTTGCTCCCCACTCAGGCCTCTCCCTGCTCAAAGTTCTCTCTGTGCACATGGGAGGTGTTAATTCCAAGACCCCCCCCCCACTCCCTGGCTCCCTCCCAAAACTTGAGGGCTGCTCCATGCGGCCCTGGACCAGGCATCTCCTCCCTGTGGCACCCTGCACAGGGGCTCTGACCAGTCCTCCCCGAGGATGCCCAAGCATTGCCCAACTCCACCCCCCCGCCCCTGGAAACCTGCGGCCAGGACCTCCCCATCCTCCCATGGACGGTGGTCACCGGGGACCCACCTCCTGATGGACTGTCCTGAACAGGGTGTTGAGCAGCCCCAGGGAGGACAGCTCCTTCTGCTGCTCCGATTTGGCCTGCGCCTCGCCCAGCGTCCGCAGGTTCTGGGGAGGAGACACCTGACTGAGTCGCTCTGCAGGGCTGCCCACTACCCCATGGAGCCCTGAGAGAGGCACGTCTGGGGGGAGGGGTGTCAGCCCAATCCTAGCCAAGGAGCAGGGTCTGTCCCAGAGACCCACTGTGGGTGGGAAACGCGGGCAGGGACCCCACAGCCCTCACCTCTGTGACCTTGGCCAAGATCTGGCCAACAAGCTGCTCCCACTCGGGGTCCTCAAAGCACAGCCGCAGCTCCCGTGTAGGCAAGGCCTTCTGGAGCAGCACGCAGGCTTGGGCCTGGGGGAGGGAGGGGCCCTCAGTGCATGGCCCCAAAGCTCACAGAGCCATAGACAAGCCCATGGGAGCTGCAGCTCTGGGTGCACCAGTCTCCTCGGGCAGGTGTAGCTGTGTCAGCGCCCAGCCCTGCCATCTGCTCAGTGCCACCGCCCTCCAGCCTCACCAGCCCCCAAGGCCCCCACCCTGGCCTGGGGACAGCAGGTCTGAGGGGCAGGGATGGCTCTGCCCTCGCCAGGGCACAGACGCCCGGCCGGGATCAGGGACATCCCTACCTGGTGGCGGGGTCGCGCCGGGCCGCTCACATGCTGGATCACGACAGGGAGCAGGCTCTTACAGAGCACCTGGGAGGGATGGCGTGGCAGTGAGTGGGGACCTGGGCCAGGCAGGGGCATGGGGGCCACGGGGGTGGGCGGACCCCCACTCACCGGGTGCCGAGAGAAGAGGCTGAGAAACATGGGGATTGTGAGCGGACTGTTGCGCTTGGTCAGGAAAGAAGTCAGTGCAGACGAGTAGACTGGGGTCACAAGGCTTAGATCCAAGCCGCCAGTAGCCTGGGCCACAGGAGAGCGCTCGCGTGAGGCCGGGGCGGGGGGCCCTGTGGGGTGGGGGGGCTCTCTCCTGGGCCGCCACTCGCCCCCAGGCATGGGTAGGGCTGCTCACCTCCGGGGCCCTGGGCTTGGGGCCGGCTTTCTCCTTTTTCTGGGTCTTGCAGGCGGGGTCGGTGGCATTACCCTTGAGGACGCGCAGCAGGTAGAGGGCCGCATTGAAGTAGTAGAGAGAAATGGTAGTATCGGCCTGGCGGCCAGCCTGCTCCACCAGCCGCTCCACCTGGGCGTACAGAGGCCCCACGCAGCGGCCCACATCGTGGCAGTAGTGCCGGGAGCGGCACAGGTGGTGTCTATGGGGCCATCAGGGGACAGCTGGTCACACTCCCCTGCGTCACCCTCCCCACTGCACAAAGCCAGCCTACAGGCCAGATGAGGGTGACCCAGAGCAGAATCCCCTCCCTGGGGAAGTGTGGTCCACGTGTCCTGGGTGCACCGGTCTCCTGTGGAACAGCGGGCTCCGGGCCCTGAGGCCAGTCTGCATGCTCAGGGCATGTGCTCGGTCACAGAGCAAACTCAACCCTGACAGATGTTGGACAGGACACAGGTGGGGGGTGTGGTGACCGACTCTACTCTCGCCTGTAACCTACACTGGCATCTCCCGTCCCTGGGCCGCGTCAGCACTGGAGAAAGCAAGTGTGCCCTCCCCACCTGTGTCCTCTTTCCTGCTGCCCACCCCCCACCAGAGCTCCTGCTGACACCTCTGCGTCTGGCCTGTCCCCACTGAGACACAACCCTCTGCCCCACCTGTGCCCCCCCAGGGCCTGAGGAGCATGATGGCTCTCCCAGGTACCTCATCACTGGCTCAGGTGCCCCTCTCCGTCCCCATCCCAGAACCACAGTAGGGGGGCTGGCAAGGAGCCTGGGCCAAGTGCAAGAGGCACACCCGCCAGATCGTGGGGAGCCCAGGGGCCCGGGTCGCAGGCCGCACTCACGTGAAGATGCGGGCGGTCTTGTGCAAGAGGTCCTGCTCCTGCTTGGAGCTGCTGCTGCGCATACTACGCCGGATGATGTCCAGCAGGGGCTCCAGCAGCTCCAGGACCAGTGGGTTCTCGGGCTGCTTGGTCACCAGCACCTCGATCAGGTCCAAAGCCTGTGGCCAGCATAGGCAGGTCAGCAGGTGTGGGGTGTGCATGGGAGGTGGGACACGGTGGTGCTGGCAGCTCTCTGGCTCACCCGGATCTGGAAGTCTCGCCGGAGCACCTTCTCCTTCCGCAGCTTGTTCTTCTCATCCCTCCGGGCCTGGATGCGCAGCTTCTGCTCGGCGAAGAGGCTGGCAAGGCTCTGGTCCAGGGCCATCATGGCCTCATCCCCCAGCTCGTCGTCATCGTCATCCTCACCGTCCACTGTGCCCTGAGGAAGAGGCCCGCTGAGCGGCTGGCCGCTGGTGTGGACGCAGGCCCTCCCACCCCAGCCCGTGGCTCACCAGGGCCTTCCCCGCCTGTAGCACTGCCATGAGCTGCTCCCGGAAGCCCTGGTCCACATCCCCGTCCCGGTCCTCCTCATCACTGTCTTCCTCATCGCTGTCCTCCTCGCTGGCTGAGTGTTTGTCGTCCTCACTCTCCGAGCTCTTGTCCTGCAGGAGCCACTGTATTGCACCGCCTGTCGCCCACCACACATCCGCCTGCCCCACTGTGCCCAACACGTACCCCCTCGCTCTCCAGCTGCTTCTCAGAATCGTCCGTGACCACCACGCTGTCCTCCTCTGGGCTCTGCTCAGGGTTCAGCACCTGCAGGTTCCCCAATGGCCAACGTGTCTGTAGCGCAGACGCTTCCCCCTCCCCTGACCGGGCCCTGTCCAGTCTGGGCCAAAAGGCTCCTCTCAAGGAGGAAACAGAGCCTGGGAGAGGAGGCCACACTGAGACCCCTGTGGCCCCCGGGGGACCACCTGCACAGAAGTGGTCTGGGTTCAGGCCCCTACCCGCTCTGCGGGTCACGGTGAGGAGGCAGCCACAGGGCTGGGAGAGTCCCATCCAGGCCCCATCTCCCCACTCACATCCAAGATCAGCTGCAGAGCACGTGGCGTCAGGTGTGAGCAGATGTGGCTGAACACGGTCCGGGCCACCTGGCGCATCAGGTGGCTGGGCTGGGCCAGGAGGGCCAGCAGGATCTCCACCAGCACCTCCACCCACGGCGGCTCCTGGGGGTCTGCAGGTGGGACAGCTGAGCCTGGGCAGGTCCCCACCACCCCATTCCACGTCCACAGGAGCCCAGGATGTGCCCTGTCCCCACCCCAGGGCTGTGACCCACTGGCAGCCTTGGAGCGAGTCCGGCGCGTCTTCTCCCCTAGGCTTTTCTTGATGCAGGTCTGGATGTCACCCAGAAGATCGCAGCTCTCCACAGGGGACTATGGGAGGGTGAGGACCAGGTCAGAGGCCGGCCCCACCCCCAGCCTTGCTGAGCCAGGGGAGGGGCCAGTAAGGCGGGCGCAGTGGGGGGAGGCACAAGGCCCAGGTCCCTCACACCCAGGGCAGAGGACCCCGGGGGCCGCGGCTTTTGTACCACATGGGGCCACAGGGCCTGGAGCCCAACGTCCCCACCACCACCTGGGGGCGACAAGGCCAGCTGGGTCAGGGGCTTGGACCCCCAGCACTCATTACTTTGAACGAACTCAAATCCAGTTTTGCGCCACCTTGCTGGGGTGAGCCCAGACCACAGCCTCCACCGGGGACTGGGGCACCTGCATCGCCTGCGTGGCCTCTGGCACTGCAGAGGAGCCCAGTGGGGGAAGACATCTGGAGATGCTGCCATGGGACAGGCTGGCACCAGCACACAGGACATGACCTTGGGGCGTAGAGCCCCAGGCACACCCGCTCACCCCAACCTGCCACTTGGCTTCTGGTGGGTGAGGTTCCAGGACAGGATGTCAGGCCCTCACTCCTCGGCTGACAGCAGACAGAAGTGCCCTGAAAGCACCCCATGTGCCACGACTGCCCACAGCAGGCCCCTCCCCATAGGCCATACTTTCTCCTGCACACCCGCCACCTCCGCTTAGGAAGGCAAGTCTGGGGGCCTTTGTGGGGCAGGGAGTCTGACCCCAGCGTGAATCCCAGGCAGCGACTGTGTGGTTACTCTGCCTGGAGTTCTGCACCCCCGCCCCCAGGCCGATGGGAGCAGCACCTGCCACAAAATCATGGGGGTGAGACACGCCGCGTAGGAAGCTCAGCATCCGAGGGGGCCGGGAAGTGGATGCAGCAACTCTTCCCTGGGCTGCAATTCGACCAGGGCCGACTGGCCTCAGAAACTGGCCACACGACTTGCACAGCCTCCACCCCACTCACCACCGTACCTTGAACAAGTAGACGCCCACCAGGAAGAGCAGGTGCTGGAAAGCACTGGCCTTGGCCTTGGCCTCTGGGGGGCAGGCGTCCAGCTCCTTCAGCGTCTGCAGCATCCTGGGGTGACATGGGCATGCTCTCAGGCCACCATCCCCCACTGGACCTCAGGTGTCCCACCTCCCCAAAGGCAACCACGGCCCCTTACCGGTCCCAAGCCTGGCGCTGCTGTGAGCTGAAGGGTGTCAGGGGAGTCACATTGCGGCTGCGGTTCAATAGCGAGTCCGCGAATTGTACCAAGCGGTGGGTCCAGGGTGGCCGGTCCTGGGTGGGCTCTGGCGCCTGCCTGAACTGCGTGCTGAGGGTCTGCAGCAGGCTGGGCAAGGATGGGGCTGGGGTCACAGACCGGGCCGCCCACACCCTGACCTGCTGGAGCTCACTAGGCCTCTGTGCTCTCCAAGCCAAGAAGCCCCCCACCCAGCCTGCCCGCAGCCCACCTGAAGAAGGCACTGCTGACCACCTCCCGGGTCCGGCTCTCCAGAGGGAAGGAGAACCGCTGTTCGGTCTCTGGAATCTGGGATGTAGGCTTCTTTGTTTCGAAGAACGAGTGGAAGAAACAAAACCTGGAGAGGGTGGGAGAGCCAGGGATGGCCGCAGCCCCCTCCCAGGAGGGTACCACCCAGCGCCCAGGGCCAGTGGCAGCACAAGGAACGTTTCCCAAGTCTCATCTCCAGCCTGCACAAACAGGCTCTGCACACAAGGGCTGCCTTCTTCTGGGACCATGGTGAGGGCTGCAGGAGACCCCCTGAGACAGGAGGCCAGTGTTGGGGGCCCCTGCAAGGGGTACGAGTGGCCCTCCAGTGCTGACCCAGCCCCCAGGCTTCAGGCTCCAGGGAGACCACACCAGGTCTAGGACCAGACAAAAGGCCCATTCTTGTCCCCCGTGGGGTGCGGGGGGCAGAGCCTGCCCTACCTGGCCACCTCCTCAATCACATCCTCCTCCTTCTCTGCATGCAAAGCGTCCACCATGCTGACCAGGCGAAGGATGACCCACTTCCGCAGCCGCAGCACAGCACGCTCAGGCCTGGTGGGTGGGAGCCAGGTTACGGGAGCCACTCAGGTTCTCTGCCCCCCACCCTGGAGACTGACACTAGCTCCTCCAACCACAGCACAGGAACACATGAGGAAACCCAGACCCTGAGTTCAGGGGCTCCCCTGCCCTTCCCTTGCCCTGCCCAGGCCCCGCGGGAAGGAGGGCTGAGCTCTCCTGGCTCCACTTGGCCACTCACACGTGCAGCGAGGCATCCTGAGCTTTCTTCTGGCCGCTGGTGCTGAAGTCCACCAGGGAGTCCAGGTCAGGCCGGAGAAACATGTCCCGCAGCCAGGCCACGTAGCCCTTGAGAGCAGGGGCACTCAGGGATCGCACAACCCTCCAGAACGTAGGCAGGACAGGGAGGCCCTGGTTGGTGACGCACGTGAAGGCCACCACCACAGCCAGCTGCCGCTCGGGGTCATCCCGGCAGCTTTCCAGGAAGGCACTCAAGTACTCGTTCATCTCCGGAGCAAACTTGAACTGGTTTGGGAGCTGCGAGGAGTCAGGCCCAACATTGGGGTCACCAGCCAGGAGGCCCACGGCCCCGCCAGCCTCTCCCCAACAGATGAGACTGAGGCCTGGGAAGCCCAAGCCCTGTATGCAGCCAGGCTGAGCCACGCTGTGGCCCTGACGCCATCCACCTGCTCCTGCCCCAGGTGGCCCTCCGCCCACTCTCACCTGCTGTACCTGACAGGCTGCTTTCTAGGCCCAGGACGGAGGAGCAGCGGAGCAGGGTGCAGACGGGCTATTCTATACTCTGACCAGGTTCAAACCCCACATCTCAAGCACCTGGCTATAGTGCTATGGGGCTCAGCACCCAGCAATGCCCACGGGGGCACCACAGCCACGAGGCTTTGGGTGGTGGCGGGTTTCACGTTCATGACAACCCTTCACACTGGGCCCCTCGTGGCATCTCACAGATAAAGAAAGCGTGGCACAGAAAAAGCTGGCCACTAACTTTTCAGGGTCATGGAGTTCCAGGTGGTGCATCTGGGACATGGAGCCGCCGATCTGGCCTCCCTGCCCCACTCCGCACAGAACAGAAACCCACTATAGGGATGGGAGGTGAGGACAGCCCCCCAGGAGTACTTCCTGGGCACCGGGGAAGCCATGAGCGCTCTAGGGGCTCTAACCCTATCACATTCACAGCACCTAAGAAAGACACCGGTCGCAACAGAGGCGGCAGGCCCAGGCCGGGGGAGTCAGCCTGGCTCTCTACTCTGAACTCCTAACCAGCACCTGATTCCCCCATCCAGTGCGCAGTGTAGCATGGGGCCATGCACAGTGCTCAGTATGTCAGGGACCAAGATGACTCTCCCCATTGACACCAGCTGGGGACGGGGGAGGTCTGGGTGGGCCGCTGGCCACACGTGCCTCAGCTGAGGGGCCTGAGACCAGAAGGACTGACCTGGCCAAACCACCACCAGGTGGAAGGGACACCCAGTTCCCCAGCAAGACCACCGAGGTAGGAAGACCAGGATGCTGCAGCAAAGAGCAACGTTCTCGAGAAGCTGACCCAAGGGGTGGCCTGCCCCTCCTGGCAGTGCTGGGCTGCTGGGGGAGGGGGGATACCCACCTTAGCAGTGACCATGTGCTCCCCAAAATGCCGGATCAGGTCCCCCTGCATCACCAGCGGCAGCTGCTCCTTGGACAGCAGGGGCAGGGCAGTGCCCAGCAGGCGGAAACATAGGTAGCTGAGGGGTGTGCAGCAGAGCCTGGTCAGAGCCTGGGCCACACCAAGTGGTGTCTGGGGCCCCGAGCCCACCCCACCACCGAACAGGAAAGGAGGTGTGCAGAGGACAAGCGCCACACGTACCTGGCTGGCCAGAACTGCTTCTTCAGCAGCCCCTGCTCCACAACTTCCTTCCAGAACCATGGGAACCTGCCCTCCTGAAGCGCCAGGCGGAGCAGGTCCAGGGCCACAGTGGGCAGCTTGCGTTCTTTCTTCACAGAGGCAGCTGCCGTCTTCAGGACGTTCACCAGTCTGCGGAAGGGATGGAGGGAACTCAGGGGGCACCGGCCAACCAGACAACAGGGTCCCTGGGGGAGCCCATCCTCCCACATCCCTCACACCTGGGGATGTTCTCATCTGAGAACAGGTTGACGGGTCCTATCAGCTCCTTCAGCTTCTCAGGCACCTTCTGCTGGGCCAAGAGGAAGAGCTCCAGGTGCTCAGGGGAGCCCAGCACCGAATTTAAGTCCGCCTTGAGGACTTTTGGCAGGATCTCCTGCAACACGGCTTCCGGGACCTGGGGTGGGGACACAAGTTGGAGTGGGGGTGGTGGCAGCAGCTCCCCCAGCACCCTGTGTCACCTCTCCTGCCATGTAAGCCCCACGGGCTGTTCCATCTGCCTAGGGTCCCATGAGGTCCCGACAGTGCCAGTCTGGGGTGGGATAGCCACAATCCACCCTGGCAGGCATCAGGATCGTTACATGGTACCGGCTGAAAAGCTCAACCTCCCCCACCCCCCAGTCCCAGGATTCTAGTAACTACCTGCTGGTGCTAACTAGCTACTTTTAAAATTATTCCTCTCGGTTTTTTTTTTTTTTTCAGGAGTGGCTCATTTCTTACAGGAGGTAAATGGAGAGCTAGGACTTGGATTCAGGTCCTTCTAGCTCTGGGGCCAGGGCTATGCCAGTCCTTGCCTCTTCCTCAAGAGCAAAGGGTTCTAGATACGAGCACACCTCCATTTCCCAAGCAGGGCGAGGAGTCCTGGGGGGTTCCTCTCCATCCAAAACAACACATTTAATGTATTTGCCACATATTAGGTGCTATTCTAGGACTATATTGTCCAATGTGGCAAACACTGAGCTCTTGGAACGTGCTAACCTGACTGGAAATGTGCCATTAGGTACAAAACACACAACAGACTCTAGAAACCTGATGTGAAAAGAACATAAAGACACTCTGCACGTTTTTACACTTTGTGTTGAAATACTGCTCCAAGTACGTTAGACTAAACACCTATCTGTGACATAGCTCTCCCTAGAACATCTGTCTTCCTCTGCTCTCTTCAGTGTTTCCACATCGGGAGCGATGCCAGAGGTCCTGTGGCTGTTAAGCCCATACCTCAGACAGTATGTCCACCAGGGCCTTCTGAGGCTGTTCCTGCAAGTGGTTGTGGTGCTGGGCGAGGATCTGCAGCAGCTTTACCGCCTTCATCAGGGCCTCTGAGTCCTGGTGCCCACAGTGGGGAGAGGGCATATAAGCAGAGCATGCCACGGACCCCCAGCACTCCCAAGCCCCTCCATGTACCCTTACCCCCAAAGCGCTTACCTTCACTAGCCTGCCTGATTGAAAGAGGGCGAGCACCCCAAACAGGTTTGCAAAAAGAGCAGGTCTCATCATGGCCTAAAGAAAAATTTCAGGCTGAGATAAAAAGGGTCTGAGTAACCCCATCTGGGGCTGCCGATCTAAAGCCACTAGCTCTCTCACCTTCTTCGCTTTCTGCAGGTCATGCTTCTCCTGGATCTGCTGCAAGACGCTGCACAAGGGAATGTCTTCAAAAGACTGTAACAGCTACGGGGTTGAGGGGGGAGCAGGAGGGCAAGAGGGGCTCAGGGCGGAGGTCCAGCCTCCTCCCACGTGTCCCTCCAACTAGTACCCAGAGGCCCTGGTGCCCCTTGAAACTGCCCTTGCCCGAGCAGTGCTGGTGTGCAACGCTGCTGCTCAGCCCAATCTAGCCTCCCTGACTCATGCCCACCCACTCTACCTCCACTGCCTGCTCTGAGCTGCCCACAGGGGGTTCCTGAGGGACTGGGTCTGAAATGGCCTCCCACATGCCCTTGTGCCTCAGGGGTGGCCTATACCCGGCAGAATTACCGCTGGAAGAGAAAAAGCCCTGATCCCTGAAAATACAAAGCAACCCACCCTGGAGCTCACAATACCCCCTAAATGCACCTCTGAGACCAGCCAACCCCTGGGCCGAAGCAGGAAACCAGCTCGCCCTCCCCTCCACCCGCCTGCGCTTCTCTGTGGGCGGCAGGCCTGCAGGGACGCCAGCTTCGGCTCGGATGCCACCAACCCCCGGGACCACCGGCTCCGCATGCTGCTGAGACGAGCACCCTCCCAGCTTCTCCCTTGTCCCCACTGCTCCGACCCGCACCGCTGGGCCCCCTTCCAGGAGCCGCCTCCTCACCTGTGCCAGGGCCACACTGTAGCAGGGCCGGGCAGTCTCCCGGCCGGCCCCGAGCCCGGTGACGAGGCGCTTCAGGGCGTACTTCATCTCGGACCCCTGCCCAGCAAGCGCGTGCAGCGGTCAGAACGGTCGTGCCGCGCTGGCCCGGGGCCCCCCGCCGCCGCCCCGGGCCCCCCGCCCCCCCGCCCTCCTCCGCGGCCCCGGCCCCCCCCCCCGTGCACCCCCCGCCCTCCTCCGCCGCCGCCGCACCTGTGGCCTCGCGCGCAGATACTCCAGCAGGTTCTCCGTGGCCGCCAGCCGCGTCTCCTGCTCCGGCTTCGCGATGTCCCAGAAGAAGTCCAAGAACTCGCGGCTCTGCTTCAGCAGGCCCTCACGATCGGCGGGCCGGGCGCCGCTGTCGGCCGCCCCCCCGGGGCTCCCAGGCTCCGCGGCCGCGCGGCTCTCCGTCTCCGCCATGCTCCCGACCACGTGGGCCCGGCCGCGGCCTCTTCCGGGTCAGGTCGCGGCGCCTGCGCACTGGGTACCCGGGGGCGGGGCCTGCCGGGCGGGCGGGCGGGGGGGGCGGTCCGCGCGGGGTGGATTGGTTTATTTTTTATTTAAAGATTTTATCTATTTATTCATGACAGAGGCAGAGAGAGAGAGAGAGAGAGGCAGAGACACAGGCAGAGGGAGGAGCAGGCTCCGTGCGGGAGCCCGACGCGGGACTCGATCCCCGGCCCCCAGGATCGCGCCCGGGCTGCAGGCGGCGCCACACCGCTGGGCCGCGGGGTGTGCACCAGGGGCTGCCCAGGGTTGGCTGATTCCAAGACTTACTTATTTTACAGCGAGCGAGCGAGCAGGGGGAGGGCAGGGGGAGAGAGAGCTTCAGGCGGACTCCCCGATGGGCAGAGCCTGATGCGGGGCTCGATCCCACCACCTGAGCTGAGATCAGGACCTGAGCCGAGACCGAGAGCCCTCCAGGCACCCACCCCCCCCCCCGCTGGGATTTTAATCTGAGCACGGCTACAGAGTCCTCGGAGGGTTTGCAAGCCTTGATGCTGTTTACATTTTTGGAAGCTTATTCCTCGGCCACTTGAGGAGAGGATTGTAGGATTGCAGGGGGAGGATCTACCCAATGGGTACTGGGGGTGGAGCAAAGTAATAGGTCAGTCCAGCGACTTAGACTTCGGAGCTGGTGAAGGGAAGAAGAGACAGGGCTAACCCAGCCAGGTAGACAGAGGCACCGCTTAGCTATTTGAGTGTCTGCCTTAGGCTCAGGGCGTGACCCTGAAGTCCCAGGATCTAGTCCCACATCAGGCTCCCTACACAGAGCCTGCTTCCCCTTCTGCCTGTGTCTCTGCCTCTTTCTATGTCTCTCATGGATAAATAAACATCTTAAAAAAAAAAAAAAAAAGAGGTCCATGGAATCAGAGGGAACCTCTGCGAGGGCAGGGAGGAGCCAGGTGGGCCCCCCCCGCCCCTCCCCCGTGCCTGCACTAGAGATGCAGTCTCTGGAGGGTAGCAGTCCTAGGGACCCCAGCCCTGGGGGATGAGGGGGCGGGCCATGTCAGGGCCAATACCCCCCTCCTTAGATCCCACAACCTCACCTCCTATCCCCCTTCTCAACCCCTTGCTTTGCTGCTTTCGGGATATGAAAACGTGTACCTTGTGTAGACGCCGCCCCAGGAGGCAGAGGGTTGAGCGGGGCAGGGGCAAGCCTCAGGACCCTAGCCAGGGCTCTGCTGTGCTGCCCAAGGGGGAAGCCACGACAGGCACTTGGGAACCTGGGAAGCAGAATTGGCACAGGCATCCAGGAGATTTGATATTTATTTTGTTTCCAGATCAGCTGACAGAGGTCAGCAGAGGGTGGGTGTCCTGAAGAGGAGGCCAGAGAGGTCTGCCTGCCCCTCCCATGGGGCCTGTGGCCAAGGCATGAGCTTGGCACCCTTCTACCTGTCCTTCTCAGAGCTGGATCTGAACTCAGGGCTGGTGCTGCGGCCTGGTGCTCTTACCCATTACCCTCAGTATCCTTAAGCGAAAAAAGACTCAGATCTGGAGTCCAGATTGGTGACCAGGTCAGAGGCTGTGAGCACATAATTTGTGCACACTCTGCATGCAGGTCATCCCTGCCGGGCCTGCTCTGCCCCTGCCTGCAGGCCTGAGAACCCCCACCCCACCCTCACTGCTACACACTGCCTCCTTAGAAGCCCTGGAAGGTGCAGCAGCCACTGGGGATGCTGGAGACGTGGGCGTGCTCTGCATGAGCGGCCACCTGGAGCAGGATCCCTTGGCCGCAAATGCTAGTGTTCTGTGTCGGTCCCTGGTGCTGCCAGTGCTGGGCCTGGTTTTGGGGCCCAGCCAGGTGACCAAGCAGGGCACGAGTTGTGACCCTGGCCACATCAGGGGCTCCTGAAGCCACCAGCCCCAGCACATCAGCATCTGTGTCATCCAAGCTGCTGTGAAGGACGAGGGGACAGGCCCAGGCACTAGCGGCAGGTGCAGCCACCAGATCACTAAGTAGAACCCCAGTGCTTGGGGACAGGTGTCCAGAGCCAAAGGAGCTGTTGAGTGAGGAGATTAGAAGGAGCACGGAGCCACTGCTGTCTATGGTGGCCAGGACACTGCCCACAGGGGTCACAGGAGTTTGTGGGAGTGGTAGACAGAGGTCGGGAGGGGGCCTTCCAGAATGCAGGGCTGCCTGCAACATGGCCAGCAGCTCTGGGCCAGCAGAGGGGCTGCGGGTGGTGGACAGGACACCCTGGGGCACAGCCAGCTGCAGTGCCGGCTCCAGGGAGGGTGTGGGCCCCACGGAGGGTGCCTGCAGCCCCAGGTCTCTGAGTAGTGGCCTCAGTAGGGCCTCCCCGGCGAGGTCTGGGGTGGGGGCCAGTGCTGCCCTGTGTAGCACAGCCGCCAGGCTTGGGTTGGTGGCTCGGGCCCCAGGGCCCAGGGGCGTCCCGTCACTGTGGCATAGCAGTGGACAGAGACCCTCTGTGCCCTGCGCAGCCAGAGCCCCAGCCAGGGCCGTGTCTACCAGGAAGCCCTCCTGAGCCAGCGTGCTGGGGCCAGTCAGCAGCCGTGGCCAGGGCAGGCGGCCGAAGTGCGTGTGCAGCAAGCGCAGAGTCTGCAGAGCAGACGGCAGCCCCAGGCCCGGGGCCAGGGTCCGGGCTGGGCCCGACGTCAGGGCGGTCGATCTGCCCGAGGTGCCGTTATGGAAGAGACCCCAGAACGTGGCACCTGCAGGGGAGAAAGGGGTCACACAGGACTCGGTGACACGGGGGTCGGGAGTCACTGCCTGGGCTGGAGACAGGGGTCGTTAACCAGGCCCGGGGTCATGACCCCTCGGACCTTGGAACAGGGGCCACAGCCTAGAGTGGAGGCTCCTAACTCTCCTGGGTCCTGCCACCAACCGGCCTTGAGCTTGGGGCCCGAGTTCCCGGGCGCCGAGCAGGCCTGGGGTGGAGGGTCACTGACCTAGCCCCGTGGCGTGAGGGTGCACCACTGCCAGACACAGAGCTGCTCCCACTCCGGCGTCCACCACGTTGCCGCCGGCGGCAAGCAGCTCTCGGCCCAGGTGGGAGCACATGGCTGCAACAGGAAGAGACGGTGTTGGGTGGGGAGGGTCCGCAGCCAGGCCCCCCCCCACCGTCCCTTCCCCAGCACCTCCCGGCACTGACCTGCAGGGCTGATGGTGGCACCGCGGTGATACACGCCAGGGGTGTGGGAGTGCCCACTGGGCGGGGCTGCTCCTGAGCCCGGACTTCCTGTGGGGTCGCCCCTGGCATGGAGTTGCCTGGCGGCCAGCGAGAGGCCAACGGCCAGCAGCAGCAGAGCAGCGACTAGGCGAGCCCAGGCCCCGGGCAGCCTGTCAACCTTTCTCCTGCCGAGACAGGTGTCCTGAGCTGAGGTTGGGGTCGGGGGCAGCCAAGAATCCCAAGAGAACCCTGGGAATATTTCCCAAAAGTTTTGGTCTAACTTGGGAGAGGAGTTCAAGCCGGCCAAGGAGAAGGTCCTCCTGGCACAGTGCAGACAGGACATGGTGCCCGGGAGGGGTTTGGGGGAGCAGGGCTGCTGGGGTGGGCATCTCTGAGGAGGACGCTGGAGAGGCAGGCTTGGGCCAGGCCGGCGTGAGGCCTGTGGGGTGGCTTGGCTGGCGGGACGAGTGGGCCCTGCCAGGTGTTGCCGGGCTCCAACTTGCTGAGCAGGTGCCTCCTGCACCTCCCGGCCTCTCCCCGTTTACCCCGAACGTTCCTGGAGCCCAGCCAAGCATGGGGGGCCTGCCCCCACTCCCACCTTTGGGGCTCCAGAAGGGGGGACTCGCTGGCCTCGGGCCTGAGTTGCCGGGTGCCCAGGCTGGTCCTTGGCTCACCTCAAGGAGTCCTGGGGGCTCCAGGAATTGGGAATGACCAGCTCCAACGTCTCTGTCTCCTCCTCCTCCTCAGATCCCAGGCTTGGATCCCAGAGCGCCAGCTTTTGGTAGAGCACAGGCCCTGCGGCGGGTTCCATGGCCCCGCGGTGCTCACGCCAGCTCTCCCGCTGGTCAGCCTCCCCCACTGAGTCCCGGCCTCGCCTGCGCTGGGCGGTGGGTGGGGGGTGGGGAGGTGGAAGCAGCCCCGGGGGAAGGTGGTGTGGAATCTGGAACAGGTCTGGGCAGGGCGCAGGGCCAGGGCGGCTGCGAGCGATTGCCCCATCAGGGCATGGGGCCTAGGGGCTCACGGGGCTGGGGGCCGGGAGGGCGTGCAGCAGCCGGAGGGGTGGGAGGAGCCCAGCCTCGGCGCACCGCAGGCCTGAGACCAGGCCAGGACCCCCGCGGCCCCCTGAGCTTCGCGGATCGCCCCCGGATCCCTCTGCCCGTTGGGGACGCAGTGTGGTGTGGGTCAGGCTCAGCATGCGGCTCAGCACTGGTGTGGGCAGCCAGGGCCTTCTCTGGGAGCGGCCTGCAGGGTGGGACTCCCCGGGGTGTCGTCGTGGGGCTCCTGTCCAGCAGGTGGCACTGCAGGCCTCCGGGGGCCCAAACGCTGCCACCTCGGCCACCGTGGACACACGGGGGAGGGGGGGACGGGGGGGCCCTCTGCTCCCTACACACCTGTGCTGACCTGTCCCCCGTGATCCCGGCGCACCGCCATCTTGCCGGCCTCACATCCTGACTCCCAGACGTGTCCCCGCCTCCCGTGGCCGGTCAAGGCCACCCCGCCTGTGTGCTCTCTTGTGCCCAAGATGGCGAATCCGAGAAACCGCCAAGGAGCCGACACCGATGCAAACACACGAGGGTTTATTACAAGCTCGAGCTTGGGTCCAAGTGCACCCGACACGGCGGAGCAGGGACTTGGACCCCGAGACTAAGAGGCTCAGCAGCTTTATAGGGGCCCGTGGCCAATGGGATACGCAGAAAGTTGCACAGTCATGCTGGTCCACTGAGCCGGATTTCGGGTTAGGGTGTGCCCTGGTCTCTGACTAGGGCGGGGCAGTGCCCTAGGTAATAAGCAGTCAGCACAAGGGGGGTGCAGCCAAAATAGAGTCAGTCCTGCTCTGCTTGTCCAGGGGTAGGGGATTTTGTTAAATTTCCTGGGTCCCACATTCCCCCCTTTTTCAGAGGATCCTATACAGGACTCAATCATGGGTCCAGGTTGCTCTCAGAGTGAGCCAGGGGAATGATTAAACCAGGATTCTCACCAACCTTGTTGCTGTTCTCGCTCTTATTTACAGTTAAGGCAGCACATAACCCACCCCCCCTTTGTTGGAAGAAGACTAAGTCTAATCCCCTTTTATTTTGAAGGACAACCTCGGACTAGGGAGTCTTGAAGGTGGGAAATAAGTGAGAACGGCGCAGTCTTAGCTTTAGGGGATTGTCCTTGTCTGGTTGGCTTTTCCATTCTGGAACCAAGTCCGTGAGAACGGCGTGTGGGTCAGCCGGCCGGAGGGACGTGGGTGTAGTGGGCCCAGGAGTAATCCCGTCGACCTTGAGAGCAGTGGGAGTGGTCAGGATCGCGGTGTAGGGTCCCTTCCAGCGAGGCTGAAGTGTCTAGTGTTGGTATCTCCGCACATACACCCAGTCACTTGGCTGATATCGATGGGGGTCCAGGGGTGGCCCAGTCTCATAGAGGGCCCTCAGCTTAGGCCACACCTGCTCATGGGTTCGTTGTAACATTTGGAGGGAGAAAAGAAGTTGGTGATCATCAAATTCAGCAAGCACCTCAGGTTTTAAATTGGGGATAACCGGTGGAGGAAGACCAAACATGATTTCGTAGGGAGTCAGTCCCATCTTATATGGGGAGGTCCTCACCCTGTATAGGGCGAAGGGGAGGAGAGTCACCCAGTCCCCACCAGTCTCCAGGGCTAATTTAGTTAAGGTCTCCTTTAATGTTCTGTTCATCCTCTCTACCTGTCCTGAGCTCTGGGGCCTATATGTACAATGTCATTTCCAATCTGCCCCAAGTACTAGGGCCACTCCCCGTGTTACCTTAGAGACGAATCCTGGGCCGTTGTCTGATCCGATCCTAACAGGAAAACCATACCTCGTAAGATGTCTTCCAGCAGTTTCTTGGTCACGGTCTGTGCCGTTTCATGTTTGGTGGGAAATGCCTCTGTCCATCCTGAAAAAGTATCTACAAACACTAGTAAATACCTATACCCGTATTTTCCAGGTTTTACCTCAGTGAAGTCCACTTCCCAGTAGGCTCCTGGGTGGTCCCCTCGGAGCCGGGTGCCCGGGTTAGATCCATGGGTGGAGGCATGAGGTATGAGGTATGAGGTCTTCTATCTTCCTCGTTCCCATGAGAGTACTCCGATGCATTTGGGATAGGACTCGCGTCCTAGTTCCTCTGGCAAGATGATGCTGGAGTCTGCGGCCCTCCACCAGCCACGCAAGCACTGGGTCATAGGCTAGCGTTTGATCCAGTGTAAGTCAGCATCAGTATAGTTGGGGGTGTCAGGCAGGGTCGGTGCCCCCCGATCCGGTAGCGTGGTAGCTAAGACCTGGGTCACCAGAAGGGCTGCCTCTTTTGCTTTTAAATCGGCTAGCCGGTTTCCCCTGGCTACTGGCGTGTCTGCCTTTTGGTGCCCCGGACAACAGATGATGCCTAGGGCCTTGGGCAGCCAGAGGGCCTTTAGGAGTTCAAGAATCTCCGTTTTGCTTTTAACAGTCTTTCCCACTGCTGTTAGAAGCCCTCTCTCCCTGTAAAGGGCTCCATGGATGTGAGTGGTGGCGAAGGCGTACCTGCTGTCGGGGTAGATGTTTATTCGTTTACCTTCCCCCATGGTCAGCGCCTTGACCAGTGGGATCAGTTCTGCCCGTTGAGCCGACGTTCCGGCTGCCAGTGGCTCTGCCAGACAGCTGGCCATTGATGCCTTTCTCAGGGTCCATCCATTCAAAGGTGAAGAGGTCTTGGCTCCTGGGTGCTAAAGGCAGGCTGAAAAAGGCATCTTTTAAATCTAATACTGTATATCAAGTTTTGTCTGGAGGCAGGGTGGAGAGGAGGGTGTATGGGTTTGGACCATAGGGTGCATATCCTCTACTCGCCGGTTGACTTCCCTCAAGTCCTGGACTGGCCTGTAATCGTAGAGTGCGGTTTCTGAACCAGCAGCAAGGGAGTGTTCCATGCCGATTGGCAAGGCCTCAATATGCCCGAGTCCAGTAGTCGCCGTATGTGGGGTGTGATTCCCTACGTGCTACCAGAGGCATGGGGTATTGGCGGGCCCTGACAGGGTCTGCCCCCGGCTTTAGTTCTATGTATATGGCTGGTCGATGTTGGGCCAGCCCGATTCCCCCAGTTTCTGCCCACGCTTGGGGAAATTCCCGCAGCCAACGGTCAATGTCAGTCATTGGCGCTGAGGGCATTTGGTGGAGACATGTTCGTCTTCTAAACTCAGGACAAGCACCTGAATTGGGTGCCCCTTCTTGTTTAAGACTTTTGCCCCTTCGAGGTGGAAGCAAATTTGCGCCCCCATCTTGGTGAGCAAATCCCGACCTAACAACGGGTAGGGACACTCAGGGATGACCATGAAGGAGTGGGATACCCGGCCCGTGCCGAGATCCACAGTTCTTCGGGTAGTCCATGAGTATTGTTCGGTGCTCATGGCCACTTGCACCCATGAAGTTTTGTTTGCCAATTTTCCTTGGGGTTGTAATAAAACTGAATGTCGTGACCCAGTGTCCACTAGGAATTCAACAGGTTGCCCCTCCACTTTAAGAGTTACCCTGGGCTCGGACAGGGGTGCTGAACCCTGACTTTCCTAATCGTCCAGGTCCTCCATTTCTAAGATCTTGGCAGGGGCCTTAGATCTTTTGTTAGGGCAGTTTTTTACCCAATGGCCCTCCTCTTTGCAATAGGCGCATTGGTTTTTATTCATCTTAGCTCCCAAGGGGGACCAGGGCCATCCTCTTTACCGGTCCCTGAAGCCAGCTTCTTGAGGTGCCTCCGTCTTTCCTGTGGATCGTCCATGGTTGTGGCCAGCAGGATCTTGGCCGGATTTCGGGTCTACTGGTCACTTAGTTTGGTTTGTTGTTCTTCCAGACTTTCTCTATTATTATAGACTCGTTCTGCCACTATCACTAAGTCCTGCAAGCTCTTCTCTCCCAGTCTCTCTACTCTTTGTAATTTCTTTTTAATATCCGGAGCAGCCTGGTTAACAAAAGCCATGATAATTGCGGCCTTTGTTTCTGGGGCTTCTGGGTTCATAGGGGTGTACTGCCTAAAAGCCTCTATGACTCTCCCTAAGAAGGCTGCTGGACTCTCATCCTTACCCTGCCTCACATCATAGACCTTGGCTAGATTGGTAGGCTTGCGCGCGGCAGCCTTGAAACTTGCCGTTAGAGTCTGGCGGTAGACCAGTCTCTCCTTACCTTCAGCTGAGTTGTAGTCACAGGTGGGGCGGGATAAAGGGAAGGCAGCATTTATGAGGTCTGGGTTTTGAGTCGGCTGTCTGTCCTCTCCCAGGACAGACTTCCGGGCTTCCACCTGAATTCGTTCTCTTTCCTCGGTGGTGAAGAGAACCTGCAAAAGCTGTTGGCAGTCCTCCCAAGTAGGCTGGTGGGTAAAGAGAACAGTATCTAAAAGCCCGATTAGACCTTTCGGATTATCAGAGAACTTTGCATTTTGGGTTTTCTAATTATATAAATCACTGGTGGAGAACGGCCAATATAACGTTAGCTGTTTGCCAGTCTCGTCGGGGGGCCCCATGGCTCGGAGAGGAAGGGCGGTGGAATCAGTTGGCCCCGCATTCAGAGGTGCGGCCGTCCGGTGTGTCTGACCGCGTGTCCCTGCTGCTGGCCCGCGCACAGGGACTCCCTCGTCAGGGAGGGGTGGTGCCCCTTCTGCAGCCCCTGATGCCTCCAATGGAGGGGCAGAAGCGGGGAGGGATGCCCAGTAGGGCGGCGGGTGAATCAGGTCCTCCGGGGAGGAATCCTGGAAGACTGGACGAAGGGGTGCTTCAGGCATAGAGTCGGTCTCCTTTTTGGCTTTCTGGAGGGCTAGAATCTCTGTGGGTCCTGCTTTGGGGGGTAAAAATGGTTTTAGCCAAGGAGGGGGATTCTCGATCATGTCCTGCCAGATCAGGATGTAGGGCACCTGGTCAGAGTGGCCGTCCGGTTTGTCCCTGAAGACCACGGCCTTAACTTGTAAGATAATAGGTAGGTGAAAAGTTCCTTCTCTGGGCCATCCCACGCCAAAGGTTGGCCATTCTGATATGCAATAAATTTGGAACCTCTTTCTCCATATGTCTATGCTCAGAATACAAGCTCTTTCCCTAATATCCAAGAAGTGAGAGAGCATAAGCGATAGGGGAGTGGTTTCTGTCTCCCCCATTGTGTCCCCAATCCACACCAAGACACAGACAGTAAAGACGATTAACAAGGACACAACAACAGAGACAAATGTACAAACAGTTAGCAAGGACATAGTAACACAGACAAACGTGCAAACGGTTAACAAGAACACGGTAACAGACAAACGTTCCATGCGGCCGCGGAAACAAAACAGAAAGTAACCTGAAGGGCTGGCAGCCGGCCCTCCTTACAGATGAGGACCCCGTCCTCTATACAGATGAGGACCCCGTCCTTTATACAGATGAGGACACTGTCCTCTAGGCAGGGGCAAGGGACGTCTCCTCAAGACCCCCGGTCGACGGCCCACCAGCGCGTTCGCCTAAGCCAAAGCCGACCCAATACAGATTGGAATTCCTACAGGTACAGTACAGTTCAGAGCTCTCAGAAAATATGCGCGCAAAAGGTGGAAAAAGTTGAGTGCACTCACCACGCATGAAACCCTCCGCATGGGGTCCTGGAGGTTTCTTGGATCCCGGACGAGCCCCCAAATGTTGTGCCCAAGATCATGAATCCGAGAAACCGCCAAGGAGCCGACACCGATGCAAGCACACAAGGGTTTATTTACAAGCTAGAGTCTGGGTCCAAGTCCCTGCTCCGCTGCGTCGGGTATACTTGGGCCCAGGCTCGAGCTTGTAAATAAACCCTCGTGTGATTGCATCGGTGTCGGCTCCTTGGCGGTTTCTCGGATTCACGATCTTGGGCACAACACTGTCTTGCCCGAGGGCGCATAGCCATCCCCCTCACCCCACGCCCCCACCTGGCTCTTCCCCAGGACCCTGTGCTCCCACTGGTGGCCCCTTCTGCAGCTTCACTGACTCCCCACTGGTTCCTTCTCAACAACACCTGAGCAGCAGCTCTGTCCTAGGGATGCAGCCAACAGACATGCACACCTGCCACTGACATCAGCACCACAGCCTGTGGGGACGCTCCCCTCACCCCTTCTGGGTCGCCCCTGCAGATGCTCTGCAGCTGGGAGTCAGGGGCATCTCAGGTGAGCGCAGGGATGCAGGTAGCCTCTCACAGACAGAGGCGAGGGCCAGGGCCCGGCGGGGAAGGGTGCCTTCTGTGTGCCTCAAAGTCAGTTGGTGACCTGGGGAGGCAGAGGGAGCCTCTGGGACACTGGTCCCCAAACGTGGGATCGTGGAAATATATCCAGCTGTGTGTGTATGACACATGCACTTCTCTGCAGGGATATTTTATCTCAAAATGTAGGTTTTATTTATTTATTTATTTTTGAAGCTTGAGTATTCTCTGCACTGGAACAACACTCACAAAAATCGTCTGGTGCCCTTTCTCTTGCCTCGTCCCCCAAAGGTGTGGCATTCTCTACCTTTGGGAGCATTGGAGCCACTCTGGGAGTTTGTGAAATCAGAACGTCATTCCTGGAGTTCTGACCCGGAGGGGCTGGGTTACGGCCAGGAATCGGCTTTTGTAAGTCCCAGGGGACCTGGAACCACATGTGCAGTATCGCTGACCTACAAAGAATCATGTTGACCTGCTGCCTCCAGTTCCCTGCCTCTCGTTTCCTGTCAGCTTGCTTTAAGCTGGTCTCTGGGGTTTCTGGTTCCTCCGATTGAAAAGCAACCAACCGAATAGAGACACCAGCAGAGGACCACCACCTTTGTGTTTTGCCAAAGGTATGTGTGTATGTGCGTGTGTGTGGAGGGGGGATTCACAGAGACCATGTGCTCTTGTTTCATAAACTCAGGGGCAGTTACAATCCCAGTGGGAAGGCAGTAGGGACCGCTGCATCTGTGGTGTCCCCATGTTCTGCAGCAGCCTCGGCCTGGCCCTGGGCTCCTAGCACTGGCTCCCTTTGCTCAGCCGATGTGATTCCTTGGCCCCTGTGAACACACATCTCTCTGCTCCTGGAGCCAGACAGAGCCTGATGAGCTCTTTGGGACAAGACTTCCCCCGGTCGAATCCCAGGGAAACTTCCCTTCTGTGTCTTCCTCGTCCCAAAGCCCTGGGCCCAGATGGCACTGCCCCCCACGCCCCACAGGTGCCTGTCAGCCAAGCTCCTATTAGACACTGGACAGGCTGGGGCGGCGCAAGGAGGGTGGGGTTCCGCAGGGCTTGGGAGTGGCGCTGGTTTGCAGACCCAGGAACTGGTCCGCTGTGTGCTGCTGACTCACCGCATGCACGGCTGCAGGGAGCCTTGACTCCACTTGTTCAAAACAGGAGCGGCGACATCTGTCCTCCCAGAGCCAATGTGTGAGTCAAGGGAGGATGCATGTTGCAAACACTGAGGCCGGGGTAGGTCCACGGTGGGCCCTCCACAGACAGGAGCTCCTGCCTGCGGCTGTGTGACTTATGTCAGAAATGTGTATTTCGTTATCCTATTTTCATACCGAGTTCCTGAACCCCTAGAATGTCCTAAATCCTGGTACAGAGACCCCAAAAGTGTCTTGTTTGTTAGCAAGGTGGCACTGGGACCCCAGTAAGGGGGCTGGTGGCAGGAGAACCACTCCCGGTCTGCCTCCTGACCTCTGGGTACCGACAGGGGGCAGGAGGTCGAATCAATCACCTGCAACCGATGGTTTAATCAATCGTGTCTGAGTAATGAAGCCTCAGTAGGAGCCAAGAAGGACAGAGTGAGCCCGGCGGGTGCTGGCCGGGCCCTGGGGAGGGTGTGGCGGCGCTGCCTCTTCCCTACACCTCGTCCTGGGCATCTCTCCACCCACTGCTCCCGAGTCGTGTCCTCTTATAATAACCCGAGGATGAGGCCTGTGATCCGCTCCCACTGACGCATCAACCTGGGGATGCGGTCATGGGAACCTCCGATTCAGAGCCATTTGGTCAGAAGAACGGGGAACAGCTGGCTTGCTCCTGGGGTCAGATGCAGGGGCGAGGGCGGCCTGTAGGATGGAGCCCTTACCCTGTGGACTCTGACCCTACCTCCACAGACACAGTTGAGGGCTGGAGAGCTGGCTGGTGCCAGAGGCCTGCTGGGCGGGGAGGGGGTGGGGGAGCCCCTCCCCATTGGAATTGGGTCCAGGAAGCAGTTACTTCCTCACCACTTTAGGGCTTCAGTCCTGTGATACTCTAGTGGTCGGGGTCATTCACACCCAGCAACCACCCACGCTGGTGCGCACGCTCACAGGGGGTGCTGAGTCACCTGGGATAGGACTGCAGATTCATTCCTTCATCCTCTTGGCCTTAGACACACGTTAGAATCACCTTAGAGTCTGGCAACCTTAAACTCCTAATACCGAAGCTGACCAAATAATTAAATCAGAATCTTTAGGTTGGTGATAATCAGTGTGTATAAAGCTTCCCAGGTGTTTTCAACGTGTAGCCACGGTTGATAACAGCTGCCCTATCTAGGGCTCTAGTGATTTTTGCAACAGGAATCACTCTCAATTAAAAAATATTTTTAAAAAGATTTTACTTATTTATTCATGAGAGACCCAGAGAGAGAGGCAGAGACACAGGCAGAGGGAGAAGCAGGCTCCCTGTGGGGAGCCCAATGCGGGACTCGATCCCAGAACCCCAGGGTCACGCCCTAAGCTGAAGGCACTCAACCACTGAGCCACCCCCATTTTTAAAAAAGATTTTATTTATTTATTTATTTATTTATTTATTTATTTATTTATTTATTTATTTATTCATGATAGACATAGAGAGAAAGAGAGGCAGAGACACAGGCAGAGGGAGAAGCAGGTTCCATGCAGGGAGCCCGACATGGGACTGGATCCCAGGACTGCAGGATGGCGCCCTGGGCCAAAGGTGGCGCTAAACCACTGAGCCACCCAGGGATCCCCCACCCCCCATTTTTTTAGAGAGAGGTGCATGTGTGCAAGTGCCTACAGGGGAGCAGAGGGAGAGAGAGCGAATCTTAAGTGGGCTCTGTGCTGGGCTCCATCCCATGACCCCAGGATCATGACCTGAGCCAAAGTCAAGAGTCAGACGCTTAACCCACTGAGCCACCAGGTGGCCCTTGTCCATTTTTTAAAAAGTTTTTATTTAAGTTCCAGTCAGTTAACATATGGTGTGTGCTAGTTTTGGGTGTGGAATTCAGCGATTCAACACTCCCATTCACCTTCGTTCTTCACACTCCATCAAAGCTTTAAGATACTGCTATCCTGGTCTCCCCTGTCCCCCCCATCAAACACCAACTGAATCAGTGTCTCTGCAAGCGAGTCCCCCTAAGAACTGCTGCTTATGTTTATGCTCCCACAGACACATTTATCGGGTGTGCGTGGGCACCTCCTCTGGGCACATGGGCTGGCTGGCAGGGCAGAGCTCCATCAAGCCAGGGGGTCCCAGAGGCAAGGAGGGGTATGGGGCAGGCCGGCGGTCAGCAGGAGCCCGCTCAGCACCCCTCCAGCTCAGACCTGCTGGGTGCATGCCTGTGTGTGTGCATGTGAGCGTGTGAGCATGCACACACCTTTCTTCACTGTGGCTCTGTAATTGGCCACCAAGACAGGCTCAGATTTGAGTCCAGTTACAGACTGGGAGGCAATGAAATGGGGTTACAGGAACTGGGTTTTCCCTGTAGGGTGATTCTGTGTGAGGTGTGAGGTGACCAGAATGTCGGTATTAAAAATTATATAATAAAAAATAAAAAATAAATTAAAAGAAGAAATCACGTAGGTGATCCCAGCCTAGGAACCACTGGAAATGCTCTTGAACAAGCCGGAAACGACCTGAATGGAACGAGCAACTGTGGGCACTGACTCCGAGGATGGGGGTTACGCGGAGTCCCGTGCGGTGGGGCGGGGCTGCCGGCAGGGACTTTCCGGGGGAGTTTCCGGGGACGGATGCGCAGCAGCCCCGTAAGGGTACTCAGTGCCCCCAGGTCCCCAGGTCATACACTTGACAACGGCTCACGCAGCACTTTCTACGTTGGGTAGATTTCGCCACGATGGAAAAAAAAAAAAAAAAAAAAAAAAAAGAACAAGGTCTCCCAAAACAAAACAAAACAAAACAAAACGTAAAAGTTCGTTCAAGGTTAAAATCCTCTCCCTTGGGATCCCTGGGTGGCGCAGCGGTTTGGCGCCTGCCTTTGGCCCAGGGCGCGATCCTGGAGACCCGGGATCGAATCCCACGTCGGGCTCCCGGTGCATGGAGCCTGCTTCTCCCTCTGCCTGTGTCTCTGCCTCTCTCTCTCTCTCTGTGACTATCATAAATAAATAAAAATTAAAAAAAAATCCTCTCCCTTGCGCCTTCTGGATCTGTTCTGGGCCTGCTGGGGACACCGCTGGCCCTGCCCCCTGCCCTCCCCCGCCACCTCCGCTCCTGCGCTCCGGCTGTCAGGGTGTCACTTCCCGCCAGGGGGCGCGCGCGGGCAGGCTTCAGGGGCACCCTGGGTCCTGTGTTTGCACCTGTCCCCGTGGAGGCAGGCACCCAGCCCTCCCCCCATAGGTTTAGGGGTGTCAGCTTCCCATGCAGTGAGCTGTCACCACAGTGCTCTCAAAACCGCCGCTGCCCAGCAGGTCTGCCGTACATTCCCTTTTAAAAATCAGATATTTTTTAAAGGTATAATGTATATAAAGAGATATTCACCAAATTTAACACATACAGCCGTTTACCCACACCACAATCAAGACAAAGAACATTTTTATCTCCCTGAAAGTCTCCTTTTCCCTCCCAGTCTCACTGTTTACCTCTGGCCCTCTTGTGTCTGTCTTTTCCAAAGGGCTCCTGTTTTGAGGATTTACAGATCAGGATGGGATCTTACAATATATCATAATTCACATCTGACTCCTAGCACGTGGAGTTAAGCCTTGGAAAGGCATCCATGTTGTTGCATGTATTTTGTATTTTTTCTTTTTTTGTTGATGAGCAGTGTTCGTTGCATCTATAGAGGACAATTTATTTGCTCACCAGTGGAGATTGGGTTGTTTTCGGCGTTTTATTGCTGTGAACATAGCTGCTAGTAACATTTGTGCACAAATCTTTGTGCGAACACACGTTTTCATCTGTCTTAAGTGAATAGCCAAGAGCGAGATTCCTGGGCCACATAGTGTAGGGTTGACTCAGGAAGACCTACCCATCTACCTTCCAAAGTCCTGGCACCATTTTGCATTCCCACCAGACATGAATGAGAATTCCAGTTGCTCTGTGTTCTTTTTTTTTTTTTTTTAAGATTTTATTTATTTATTCATAGAGACACAGAGAGAGGCAGAGACACAGGCAGAGGGAGAAGCAGACCCTCTGCAGGGAGCCCGATCCGGGACTCTATCCTGGGACTCCAGGATCACTCCTTGAGCCAAAGGCAGATGCTCCACCACTGAGCCACCCAGGCATCCCCATTTGCTTATTTTCCATTCAAATAACTTCTTTGGTGAAGTATCTGTTCAAATCTATTGCTTTTAAAAAAATCAGGTAAGATCAAGTTTTAAGAATTCCTTGTACACTCTAGATTCAAGTCTAAGTAAATGAACTAACCTGTTTTGCAAACGTTCCCCCCCCACCCAGTCTGTGGCTTGTCTTTCCATATTTTAATGGCCTCTTTTGCAGATCAAAACTTTGTATTTATTTATTTTTAAGATTTTATCTATTTGAGAGAGAGAGAGAGAGAGAGCATTTGAGCAGGGGGAGGGGAAGAGGGAAATGGAGATTCCCAAGCTGACTAACCACTGAGCATGGAGCCTGACTTGGGATCAATCTCATGATCCTGAAATCATGACCTGAGCTGAAATCAAGAGTCGACCACTTAGCTGGCTAAGCCACCCAGGCGCCCCTAGAACTTTTTATTTTTGATTAAGTTCTATTTATCATTTTGATTTTGTTCCCTAAGAACTCTTGGCCAGGGCACCTGGGGACTCACTCAGTTGAGCATCTGATTCTTGATTTCAGCCCAAGTCATGGTCTCAGGGTTCTGGGATGGAGCCCCACGTTCCGTGTGGGGCTTAGCAGGGAGTCTGCTTCTCCCCCTCCCTCGGGTCATCCTCCCACTGCTCGCGTGCTCTCTCTCTCTTTCTCTCTCTCTCTTTTTTAAAGATTATTTATTTATTTATTTATTCATGAGAGACACACAGAGAGAGGCAGAGAGACAGGCAGAGGGAGAAGCAGGCTCCATGCAGGGAGCCCGATGTGGGACTGGATCCTGGGTCTCCAGGATCACAACCTGGGCTGAAGGTGGCGCTAAACCGCTGAGTCACCTGGGCTGCCCATCTTTTTCTAAGATAAATAAATAAATCTTAAAGGCTCTGCCTTCGGCCCAGGTCATAAACCCGGGGTCCTAGGATCGAGTCCCGAGTCCCGCATGGGGACAGTAACTTTGATTGGGGTGGTGATGCTCTGCAGACCCATGTGAAGTGAATCAACAGTAATATTGATTCTTGTAATTTGTGAACAGTCGTATCTCTCCATTTATTTAGGATATTGGAATATTTTGCGGTTTTCTGCATACAGGTCTGGTGTATGTTTTGTTAAATATATCCTTGGGCATTTTTAAGTGTTCTGCAATCCTGAATGGTACTGGGCTTTCTGCTATTGTAAATACTATCGTAAACGGGATTTTTAAAAATCCCAGTGTCCTACTCATGTCTTGTTCAGGTAGAGAAATCTAATTGATTTTTATGGATTGACCTTGATCCTTGTATCCTGAGACCTCACAAAGTTCATTGATTAGTTACAGTAGTTTGTTTTGTTTTGTTTTGTTTTTTTTGATTACTTAAGATTTTCTCCATGCACACCCATGTTTTGTGAACAAAGGGTTTTCTTGGTATCTGGCATGCACACCTTCTGTTTCTTGTCTGTTGCATGGGCTGAAACTCCAGCACAAGTTTGAACTGAAGAGGTGAGACAAGATATGCCAATCCCCTAATCTTTGAGGAGACCCAGTCAGCCTTTTATGGTCAAGAACGATGTTCATTGTAGGTTTATCTTGGCTGCTTTTTGTAAGATTAAGGAAGTTCCTTTCTGTCCCTAGTTTATTTACGAAAAGGTCTTTAAAAAAAAAACACTTGATCATTAGGGGATGTTGCATTTTTTCAGATGATTTTTCTGCATCTATTGAGCTAATCCTATAGTTCTTCTGGTTTGCACTGTTAATTGGGATTATATTGCTTAATGTTCAAATGCTAAACTAAGTTTGCATTTGTGACGGAAACCCCTGATGGTCATGATGCATTATCTCGTTGTGTGTTACTGGATTCAATTTGCTCAAGTTCTGTTGTGATGTTCTTATCTACTCTGAGTGTCAGGAAAAAACCAGGCCAGGAGCAGGTCCTGTCCTTTGAAAATTTCCTTCATTTTTTAAAAGGTGTTTTTTTTTTTTTTTTTTTTTTTTACATTTTTTTCTTAAATATTTGGTAGACTCCATTAGTGAAGTAATTGGTGCCTGGAGATTTCTTTTTTGTTTGTTTGTTTGTTTTAAAGATTATTTATTCATGAGAGAGAGAGAGGCAGAGGGAGAACCAGGCTCCATGGTGGGAACCGGACATGGGACTCGATCCCTGGTCTCCAGGATCATGCCCTGGACCAAAAAGGCAGCACTAAACTGCTGAGCCACCTGGGCTGCTCTGGAGATTTCTTTTAAGAAGGATCAGCTATTCTTTTTGAAGTGAATTTTGACACTTCATGTCTTGGGGGGATTTATGCATTTCATTTTTTAAAAATATTTTATTTATTCATAAGAGAGAGAGAGAGGCAGAGACATAGACAGAGGGAGAAGCAGGCTCCATGCAGGGAGCCCGACGTGGGACTGGATCCCGGGTCTCCAGAATCACATCCTGGGCTGAAGGCTACACTAAACTGCTGAGCCACCTTGGGCTGCTCAAGGCGACCTTTATTATGAGTCTGGTTAGCCCTTCTGCTAGCTCATGGTCTTTCTTTTTTTCTTTTCCTTTTTTTTTTCCTTTTCTTCTTCTTCTTTTTTTTTTTTTTTGCAGCTTTATTGAGGTATAATTTACAAATAAAATTGTCATATGCTTAGAGTGCACAACATGAGGGGTGTGAGGGTGGCTCCGTCGGTTAATATCTGACCCTTGATCTCAGCTCTGATCTTGATCTCAGGTTCATGAGTTTGCACCCCGCGTTGGGGACAGAGATTACTAAAAAATAAATAAATAAACTTAAAAAAAACACAAAGTGCACAACATGATCATTTGATGTACAGACACACTGTACAAGAATTCCCACAATCAATTAACACGCCCATTGCCTCACATGGTTGCCTGTGAAGCATCTCTGCTTCCAAGCCTTTGGCTTTTTCTCCCCCTACATGTGGGACCAGGCAGGATGTGCCTTTCTTTCTCTGTCTGGCTAATTACGTGCAGTGTAAGCCACGAATCTGTGAACGGCAGGATCTTCTTTCTCAGGGTGCATAATATGCCCTTGTGTGTGTTATATGTATTCATACTGTGTCCACAGAGGCTGCACTTCCCTCATGTTCTCTGGATTGCACACACTCTGGGAGGTGCGAGGCGGTCTCTCACTGTGGTTTTGATTTGCCTTTCTCTGATAATCGGTGACCTCGAGCACCTTCCAACACAACTATTGGCCTGTTTGTGCATCGTCTTTGGAAAAATGTCTCTTTGGGTCCGTTGTCTGATTGATTGATTGATTGACTGATTGATTTATGAGAGACAGAGAGAGAGAGAGAGGGCGCGGCATAGACACAGGCAGAGGGAGAAGCAGGCCCCATGCCGGGAGCCCGATGTGGGACTTGATCCCGGGACTCCAGGACCACGCCCTGGACTGAAGGCAGGCGCTAAACCGCTGAACCACCCAGGGATCCCCTCTTTGTCTGTTTTTAATTGGCTTGTTTCTTTGATACTGAAATCCTCATGTATTTTGGATATTAGCCCCTTATTACAAGTATGTGGCTTGCAAATATTTTCTTCCATCCTGTGGATTGCCGGATTGCCTCTCATTCTGCTGAAATGCACGACCCTTTCGATGGCTCTCCCTGGGGGCCTGGTGTTCTGCGAAGTCTGTCCAACCCTGCAAGGTCTGTCTATCCTGACTGGTGGAAGCAGGGACTGTCTGAGCTCCTGCGTGGGCTCTGTAGGTTGCTGGGCCTGCTATTTCACAGTGGTTCTTTGCTCTCATGTACAAGCCTGGCCGTTCTTAGCAAACCTCCAGGAGATGCTCTGCAGACACCTGGAGCTCTTTCTCTGAGTCTCCTTCCTTCTTGGCCCTTGGCCCTGAGAATTTGAGCTGCCTCAGCTCAGTGGGGCTGGGGGCTCTAGGCACCCCATCCCCTCCACCAGCTTCAGGGCAGGCCTTGCACATTACATCTGTGCTGCCCGTTGTTCCCTCTCAAAGAATGTATTTCAGGGCATGATCCCGGGGTCCCTGGATCGAATCCCACATCGGGCTCCCCGTAGGGAGTCTGCTTCTCCCTCTGCCTGTGTCTCTGCCTCTTTCTCTCTGTGTCTCTCATGGATAAAGAAATAAAATCTTAAAAAAAAAAAAAAAAAAGAATGTTTTCTGTGCTCCCTCCATCCCTGCAGCCACCTATTTGCTTACAGTAGGAGGGCAGGGCCTGAGGCCCATAATCCTTGGAGGGCAGGATAGGACGTCCTCCTCCTTGGATGACTGAGGCTTGAGCTGGACACCAATCTTCCAGTTCTCTCCATTTTCTCCCGCTCCTGGAATAATTTCCTGACTTTCCCCATGATCCCAGTGAAACTGCTTCCCGGGATGAGGGCGAGGGCCAAGCATACCTGCACCCAGTCCCCTCTGCTGGGGTGGGACTCACAAGGACTCATCTCTAATTCTTCCTAACGCCTCAACAACCTCTTCAACCTCTTTTGTAAGCCCAAGGGGTGGGGCGGAGGGTCAGCTCAGGGTCAGGAACCTGGTTTTCAAGCACCTCCATGGGGATCCAGCTTCGGTGGGCTGCCCTCGTGCCAGCGGGTGTGTGGGAGTCCCTGGCACCCGCTGTCCTGGGCCTTAGCACGGGGCCAAGACCAATCCTCTTCTCGTATCCTGTCACATCTGTTTAAACATCGCAGGCTTTGTCTATCTCAATTCCCAACTTTTACAAGCGCGGAGGGAAAACAGCTCCTGACCCACACAGATTTGACCGAATCATGGGTCCTGGAGCAGGGGTGGCTGAGAGATTCTGCTGGGTGGGGTGGAGGTCACAGGCAGGGCTGGGACGCACTTAGAGGGACAAATGGGACCAGGGGAGTGATGAGAGTGAGTGGGGGGCCTGCAGGGGCTGGAGAGATGGGGGTGGTCAGGGCTGGCCGCCTTGAAAATCGCAGCTCTCCCGCAGACAAGGCCATCTGGTCCTCCTCTGGCACCACCTGGGCAGGAGCCCCATGCTCGGGTGACCGCGGCTGGGACCCTGGCCTGCGTGCTGCTCCCTCCCAGGTCCCACGTTTGTTTTCCCCTTAGGTGACGCCTGAAAACACAGCCTGCTTGCCAGTGCTATTCGCTCAGCACTGCTGTGTGCACGGCCCCACCTTTGGAAACAGTGCTCTGGTGGTGGTGTCACACTGCACACCCCGGACGTCACACTCTTGCTTCCTGTTGTCAGAACCGGGTTTCTTCTTGCTCTTTGATGCTGAGCTGGGATCTCGCCCCGCGTGGGGCTCCCTGCTCCTTGGGGAGCCTGTGTCTTCCTCTCCCTCTGCTCCTCCTTCTGTGCTCTGTCTCTTCAATAAAGAAAATCTTAAAAAAAAAAAAAAGTGTTCTCCAAATTGCTCTAAGTTTCTCAGTGAGCAGCCCTTACATCCCCTAGATTTGTTTGCCTTACCAGTGCTCTGTGGTCCCTGCTTATGAGGTTTTCCGGAGGTTCTGCAAAACTCAGGGCCACCTGCCCATGGCCTCTGCTCGGTCTGCATCTGGCCAGGCTCCCAACCGCGGTCTTCTAAGACGTGTGTGCTGTGGCCTGCACTTGACAGGAGCGTCGCATCTCTGGGACAGTCCCTCTGAGCCTGGTGGCTCTGCTGAGGCCCAACCACGGGCGTGTGGCTTTGCCACTCACCATGGCCCTGAGGGTGGACATGCTGGGCTTTGGCTCAGCCCTAGTGCCTGCACGCCTGGCCCCAATCTCCTCCCAGCACCCCTACACTGCCAGCCTCTGCCTTCTGTCCTCTTTCTTTGAAGGACTGGTCTCCGTTTCTTGTCTACAAACATATCCTCTCATATTACTAATTTTTGAAGATCGCATGTCTCGGCTCCGGAGCTGAGGGTTTCAAGCAAGTTAATGTCTCTGCATGAGATGGACCTTCTATTACCTGAAGGTTGTTATGCACGCCTGGAACTGCATGCCACTGCTGGACTTGACCCACAGCTACTCACATCACTCTTTGGACCTGGTGGTGAGGAGGCCGGCTCACCTAGGGCAGAAAGAGAAAGGTAGACTCACGTTGTCGTGTTTATTGAGATTCAAGTTTGGAGACTGGATGTATTTTTGCTGGTTTTATTTAGCTCCTATATGAGTGCTCACTGAGTGCCTGACATTACACATGTGTACTAGTTTATGACTCGTAACAATCCTAGGCCACAGGTACTGTTGATATAATTTCCATTTTACAGACAAGAAAACTGAGGTACAAAGGGTAGTGAGCCATGAGTGAGATTCAGAGAGCTGTGCTCTTAGCCACTCCTTAGCATGTGAGCGTGCAAGAGTGCATGTGTGTGCACTTGTGTGAGCATGTGTGCACGTGTGTGCATGTATGTGTGTCAATGTACACATATGTGAGAGCATTGTGCACGTGTGTCTGTGTGCATGTATGTACACGCATGTGAAAGCGTGTGCATGTGTTTATGCGCACATGTGTGAGAGCACTGTGCATTTGTGTGTATGCGAGAGTGTGCAAGCATGTGAGTGTGCATGCATGTGCTTATGTACGTGTGAGAGCACTGTGCACATACATGCATAAGAGAGCGTGTGTGAGCATGCGCTTGCACGTGGGGGGGTGTGAACCACACACTGACTGTGGCAGGACATTCCACAGTGATGGAGGATAGAGGACACGGGAGCAGGCTAAGGGGCCTGGCCCTGACCTCCTGCCCTAGGCCAGCTCTGCCCGCCTCCTCCCTGTGCCTCACATGTAGCAGCTTGAGGGCCCCAGAGGCCGGGAGGCAGCAGACACGGCTCTGCCCCCTCCCCTTGTCACCGGATGATGGGGAGTAACGTGGAAACCACTCGACCCCAGAAGCCATGGCTCACAGCTCTCCCACCCTGCAGTTGCCCCTTGTTCCGGAAACACAGAGACATGAGGGCTGAGGGGAGGGTACGCCTGGGAGGTGGGGGTCTGCGGCGGGAACCTCTGGGACAAGCAAGAGGTCACAGGGCCCTGGGGGACTGGAGACCCTGGGGGCCTGGAGTCCTGGGGGCCTGGAATCCTGGGGGCCTGGAGACCTTGGGGGCCTGGAGTCCTGGGGGCCTGAAGACCCTGGGGGCCTGGAGTCCTGGGGGGCTGAAGACCCTGGGGGCCTGGAGTCCTGGGGGGCTGGAGACCTTGGGGGCCTGGAGTCCTGGGGGGCTGGAGACCTTGGGGGCCTGGAGTCCTGGGACCCTCTGGGAGGCTGGGGCTGGGGCTGGAGCAGGTGTGTGTGCGTGTCTGCCCCTCCCTGGGCTGTGGCCTGGCCTCCCTGGGGCTGGGGACAGGTGCCCTGCTGCTCTGCGCCCTCCTTCTGAACATGGCCAGCTGGCTCAGCCCCTGCACCAGTGTCAGGTTCCAGGATGTTCCCTGGGGGAACTTTGATCTGGAAAGAATGAGGGTGACCGATCTGGCTGCTGCCCAGGGCCCAGCCGTGTCACTGAGACCTGGCCTGGGCTGCCCCTGCTGCCTTCCCACCCCGGGGACGCCAGGCCGTTGCTCAGGGCTCAGGGCACACAGGAGGGGTCTTTCTAGCCTCCCTTCTGTCCCCCGTTCTGTCCGCTTCTGTCCAGTCACTGGCCTGTGTGCCCCTTTGTCCCCTTCATTCATGACTGCGGGGGGCAGGAGGATGAACGAGGCAGGGTCCTGCCCTTTCAGGAGCCCCCAGCCCTACACCCCAAACAGGAATCACTACTCAAGACACACATAAGTTGCCTGTTGGAGGATGGAGACAGGACGGGAAAAGATATGTATTCCAAAGGGCATGACAAGGCGGGGAGGGGAGGTGAGTGGGAGAGCCCTCATTAGGGTGGGCTTCCCAGAGGAGGCGGCGTTTCAGATAGGCTCTGAAGACCTGAAGGATGAAGGATGGGTGGGAGTCTGCTGGAAAAGGGCTAGTGGAAGGGATGCTTCAGGTGGAGGGACGAGGGCAGGCCTGCATGAAGAAGTGGGTTTTGCGCATTTGGCGAAGAGCTGTGAATGGCACCCTGAGGCAGTGGGGGGGGGTGGGTTAGAGGGAGGGTGCCTCTGGGGCTTGCAGTGGGGTGGCGAGGAGGTGTGGGCAGGCCCCGATGCCTCCCGTGAACACTCAGCCCCCATTAGGCCCTGGGATGCTTTTGAGGGCCCGGCAGCACCCCCACAAGCTCGGCCTCCCTGCACCCTCAGTGCCTGGGTTGGGGCCTTTCCTGGGCTGAAAGCAGACACTGCCCGGCCCACGGGCACAGGAAGGTGAGGAGCCTCCGAGCCCTGGACCTCTGGCTCCTGTTCCCGGGAGGCTCCAAGCCCAGGCTCTATAAATAGTCCCGGAGGGGGAGGGTAGCAGGCTGAGCAGGGCTGGGGCGGGGGGCCAGGCCTCTGGGTGGGGGTGGGGTAGGGACAGGGCAGAAGGAGCCCCAACGACAACTGCTGACCCTGTGGGTGGCTGGGTCCCCTGGGCCAGAATGGCGGGGGTCAGCAGGGCAAGGAGGGGCCCCCCTCCTTGTCCTGTCACTGGGCTGGTTTCTGGAGGCCTGAGGCTCAGAATACAGGCTGTGGGGGCTCCAGGCTGTGCTGCCCCTGACACCACCACCCCCCCCCCCCAGAGCCCGGGGGCACAGGACAAGCCAGGGCAGGATGCGGGCTCTTCCCAGACCTGAGCCCTGCTCCCCTGCCTCAGAGCTGCCATTCCCAGGGCATAGGCAGAGGGCTCGGGGGAGCCGGTGGAGACCTTACCAGGCTGTGGGGCTGGGGCTTGGGGCTGAGGCTCCTGGAAACGGATACTTTGAGCCCGATGGCCATATCGGGGATGGACGCGGCTGTCTCCATGCCCACCCAGCTCTGAGGGCGCCAAGCCACTCTGCGCCAGGACACACACTCGTTCCATGCCAGCCTGGACCCCCACAGTGGGCGGCGGGAAGCTCCTCCCCAGGGCCGGAGGCCCAACATAGCTCCCCGAGGGGGGAAGTTCTGCCCTGTGTCCAGCCGCTCAGAGCCAGGGTCCCTTTAGCCCTTCACGGGCAGGAGCCAGCAGAGCAGCCCACAGCGCCCAGGCTCCGCGCCCCTGGGGGCGGAGTGCATGCGTGGGCCCGCCAGAAATGGGGCATAGGCCGTGCGCAAGGAACAGATAGTGACACACACTCAGATGTCAGCAAGCCTGTGTGGACACGCAACACCCACAGACACACATGTGTGTAGTGTCAGTGGCACAGGACTTGTCGCGATGTATAGGTCGGCACATGTGCTGCCGGCACACACATGCATGTATTAACATGTGCTCACCACCCACGAGCAGATGCATAGAGATCCCTCCGACATACACAGGTGCAGCAAACGAACACGTGCCCTACACACATTGAGCATGTGCAGGAACATGTGCAAGTACCACAGACTCTGTAACGCCCATGTGACTCCTCCACATGGATGTACACGCAAGCATGATGCAAGCACAGACATGCCCTCAGATGCATGGGGAGAAGACAAACATCCCACACTTATGTGCGTTAGGGCGAGAGTCCCCTGTGGATGGAATGATGAAGTCTGAGGTTTGGTGGGAGTGACCAGGGGGTGGGGAGTTTCCGCAGGGCTCCGGGGTCAACCTCAGTGGGGCTGTTTCCCGCTGGCACATGCCCCCCTCCACCTCCCCCCCACAGGGCACAGCCTCCACCAGGGCCCCACCTCCATGCCTGGCTCTCCCCGTGATCCCGGAGCCCAGCCACCTGGCAGGACAGGGTACATACAAGCTCATGTCCCCACTGCTGTGGATCTCGTAGCAAGGCAGTGGTTTCCAGGACGAGCGTGGGTCCAGGATCCAGGGGAGGAGTGGTGGCAAGGCCCAGAGTGCATGTCTCAGATTCCTTGTTAGCTGGGGTCCTGGGGGCATGGGGTGTGGCTGCTTTACCGCACTCCCCACCCCCGGGGTCACAGAGCGGGATTGCCAGGCCCGTTTGCTGCCCTGCAAGCTGAGGGCTGCATGGATGGTGTGGCAGGGCCATCGGGCCTGACAGATAATGAATCAGGCCGGGCCCATGCCCTTCCGACTGAGCCCTTCTTGGCAGAGGGGCTTGGAGGGGTCCCTGGTGACCTGGGGATTAGCTGTGTGCGGCACCCCTGGGCCCCCAGGTCTTGCCATTCCTCGAATGCACCCTCCAATGCATCTTAGCAAACAGCACCCCACACCCCCCCGGGGACCCGACCATCTCTTCCCTCCCTCTGCTCAGCGTCTACCCATCTACAGTCCCTGGCCCCCGAGGCCAACCAGTGAGCCCCTGTTTCCCAGGCATTCAATCACCCAGGGTTTCCTGAGCACTTTCTAAAGCTAGGTGCCATTCCAGGTGAGGGGACAGATGAGTGGCCACAACAGAGCCCCTGCCTGTGAGGAGTGTGCATGTACCCGGCACCCATGCACCTGGACCCAGGGTTCAGGGCATGATGTGGCACCAGCCAGGCAGCAGAGGAGTGTGGCGGTCTGAGCACTCCATCCCTCGTGTCCTTTCCCCGCCCAGTAACCCTGATGTGACCTGTGTTCTCAGGAATGAGGAGTCTGGGTGGGAGCTTCAGGGCAAAGACTGGAGGCTGCTGGGTCTAGAGAGAGGGCAGGCGGTGGACAAGTGGAGATGGTGGGTAGGGCTATGGGGGTGGGTGATTCTACCCAGGGAGGGTGTGCAGGGGGTGGGGGGATGGCTGGAGCCCTCTAATTCCAGGGGAGAGTAGCCTCAACTGGCCCGGGACAGGAGCCACTGCACAGACCCAACTGAGTGTGACAGTTGGACCAACATGCTGGGGATGGGGCCTGGATTCTCATCCTGCCTTTGTGTGACTGGCTTTGTGGCTGGGGGCTGGTCCCTCTTCCTCCTGGGGCCTCAGTCTCCTCATCTCAGGTCTGTGACTAACTTCCCTGACTTGATGGTTTTGGTCTGGAAGGATCTGATCTGGAGAAGGGACAAGCAAGGGGGGGCCAGAGGTGGGGGGTGGGCAGCATGTCCCCCATCCTCTCCCAGCCTGGAGCAAGGGCCCAGGCAGCGCCCAACAGGCAGTGGAGGGGTCAGAGCCAGCGGAGGAGGAACTGGAAGACAGCATCAGAGTCCCCCGGACCTGGTGGGAGGTCGGCCTGCCCCGCCCACGGACATCAGCTCGGGTGAACGTGCAGGGAGTGCGCAGCCCCCTTAGCGGGCCTCCCTCGCAGGCTGGTACGGGCGGGGGGCGGAGCCTGCCTCCTGGGGGCGGGGCGGGGCGGAGCTGGGGGCGGAGCCTGAGGGCGCGGAGCTAGGCGGGGGCGGAGCCCGAGGGGCGCGGAGCTGGGGGGAGCAGGGCCGGGCGGGGGCGGGGGCGGGGCGGGGGGGCCGGCGCCTGGGCGGAGCCGGAGGGCGGACCCTTACAGCTCAGAGCCCGCGCCGGCCCCGCCCCCGCCCGTTGCAGTCTCTCCCGGCTCCCGCCCCTCCTCTTCAGGCTCCTGGTACAGCTCTCCTCCCCGGGGCTCAGCTCCAGCTGCTGTACTGACTCAGGAGTCCGACTGCGGACGGAGAGCCGCCGGGGGTGGCCTTTCTGGAACCCACAAGGAGCCCCACTTCCGCGGCAGAGGGAGCCCGGTCCCGCCCAAATACTTCCCTGGTGGTGGATCGGGACCGCGGGTGACTCACCCGAGGTGAGAGCGGATGGGTGGACCCCGGGCAGCTGGTTCCTACCGTCCACCACCTGAGATCCGGCCAGCCTGCCCTCCGGGGAATGAGAGAAAAGGCTGGACTCGGTTGGGCCTGGGCCCACCCCCGTGCATGCCAGGTGGCCCAGGTGCACTTGAGCCGGGGAGCCAGGGGTCAGCTGTCTAGTGCCTCCTGGGACTTCTCCGCGTGGTTCTCCCGTGGGTCCTGCAAAAAAGGCGGGAATGAGGCCGGGTCTCTGAACCTCGGGCCCAGGTGCTCAGACCTGCCCGGCCGTGCAGAGCGTGGGGCTCTCCCCGCCTCTCCGCGTGCAGGGAGCAGTTTGGTTCACCCCGTGTAGACGGCTACTTGGAATACACGCTCACACACACACACTCACACATACTCACGCTCATGAAACATGCACGCCTTTTGGCACTTGACTTTCTTATGAAATAATTGCTGGAAGGCTCCTTTGATTAGGTAACCCAGCGTTCCTTCCTGTCTCCACGGTGGGGGTGGGGGGGCGCTCAGCATCTGTTGGGCTGATCCAGCTCCTTGTGGGCAGTGTGGGCCAGTCCATGGGGTCTGTGCTTGGAAAACACAAGCCCTTCGGGACCTCTTGTCCCTCAGGCATCTAGCTAGGCCTGCCCAGCCACTGGGCCTCCTTTGGGTGGGCCTGGCCCGGTAGGGAGAAGGCTAGTCAGGAAAGGTTTGGGGAGAAAAAGATTGGATGTTCCCATTTTTATTTTATTTTTTTAAAGATCTATTTATTTATTTTTTTCATGATAGACCTAGAGAGAGAGAGGCAGAGACACAGGAGGAGGGAGAAGCAGGCTCCATGCCGGGAGCCCGACCTGGGACTCGATCCCAGTACTCCAGGATGGCACCCTGGGCCAAAGGCAGGCGCTAAACCACTGAGCCACCCAGGGATCCCCTCCCATTTTTATTTTAAAACAGATTACAATTATAGGGAAACTCAGTATCTTTGCTCATCATCCTGTCCTCCTGAAGAAACAGTTGTTTCCATTCTTCCCTCTTTTGTGAGGCATGCCGGGAAGGGAGCGGTTGGAAGAGGGGATATCTGGGTTTAGGAAAGAAAGGAGTGTTGAGAGGGAATAGAGGTGGGATTACAGGCCGGTGGATACATAGTCTCCGAGGTATAGGGCCCATTACCCAAAGCTCACTCATCCCAGGATTGGGAGATTCAGCCCTAGGGGCACCCTGTTTTCCTCGGTGCCAGACCTCAGACTGTCCAGGATCCCCTACCAGATCCTCCGCCAGGGGCCCCTTGGGGAGCCTGGAGCCCCTTCTGATCACTGGCCAGAAGGACACAAAGATGGAGCTACGGAGTGGGGCTGCGAGGGGACTTCACAGGGGTCTCCCCTCCCTTCGGTCTTAAAAACTGGTGCAAGAGATTCCCCGTAAAGGACCCCCAGGAGGACAGGGCGAAAGTGAGGGTGGCAGTTCTGGGCAGTGCTATTGCCTTCGGGCTCCCTGAACAGTGGAGGCGTCCCGTCCCCCTCCCCCCGACCCCCCAGCGGGACCGGTCCTTGGCTGAGAGCCCCCAGGGGATGCATACCCGCATTACTGGTCTCCAGAGTAAAGTCCGCTTGGGGTCGAGGCCTTCTTCCGGTGGGGCGACCGCCCCCGGCTCCGGCCGCACGCTGCAGCCCCGGGCTCGGGTGGGGGGCTCTGGGACCCGGAGCTCCCCCTGCGGCCGCGCCCCCGCGGACCTCGGCGCCCGCGCTCCAGGATCCACGCCTCCGCCGCTCCCCTTCGCGGCCTGCGCTCCCCGGCTCCGCCCCGCGGCCCCGCCCCCGCGCGGCGCCCAGTCCCGGGCCGCCCGCGCCTCCCTCCGCCCCTCCCGCGAACCCAGCCGGCGGCGGCCAGTCGCAGCCCGGAGCAGCGGCGGCGCTGGTGTCCTCTCCCCGCAGACCCGCGCTCGGCCCGCGTGCCCCGCGGGGCCATGGAGCCCGGCCCCGACGCCGAGGAGGCGCGCACCGTGCGAGAGGCGCTGGGCCGCTACGAGGCGGCGCTGGAGGGCGCGGTGCGCGCGCTGCACGAGGACATGCAGGGGCTGCAGCGCGGCGTGGAGAGGCGCGTGGCCGAGGCGCTGCGCCTGGCCGGCCCGCTGGCGCGCACGGTGGCCGAGCTGCAGCGCGACAACCAGCGGCTGCAGTCGCAGCTCGAGCGCTTGACGCGGCAGGTGGAGGCGCTGGGCTTGGGGACCGGGCAGGCCCCCGCCGCAGGCTCGCCCGGCACGCACAGCCCCCCGGCCGCGCCCGCCGCCCCCGGCCGCGCGCCCCGCCTGGGCTCCGCGCGCTTCGCCAGCCACGCCACCTTCTCGCTGTCCGGCCGTGGCCAGGTGAGCCTGGGGCGGGGAGGGAGGGCGCCGGGGCGGGGGGATGTGGGAGGGCTGCGCTCCCGGGGCCGCCCCTCCGCCTCCAGTGCGTGGTCTTCTGGCCTGGGGGCTGCGGGGGTCCGGCCCCCACCCGCAGCAGGAGAGGGCCGGGGCGCCCGCTGCACCTGTCCCGGGCCCCCTCCTTTCTCTGGAGCCAGGCCCTGTTCTATCTCCCTCTCCTCTTTGTCCCCATGGCGCTGAGGCAGGGCCCCTGACCAGTCCGAATGGTCAGCAGCCCCCGACTGCCCCACCTGCACCCCCGCTTCACTGAGGCCTGACGGCTCTCGTTATTAATTAACCCAGATTGAGAACTCAGTACCCCCTGCGTGTGAGAGAGAGGGGGTCGCCAGGAGGACACTATGTGGTCCAGCGACCGCGTTGGGGAGCCGGCAGGGGTCAGGAGAGATGGCAGTCTCTAGCTTCCTGGGGTCAGTACCCGCGCGGGGGTGGGGGAGGCCGGCTGGACAGGGCACTACCCTGAGCCTGGGGCCCCCTGGAGAGGCCGGGAGAAGGTTTCCATGGTGTGTGTAGTGGCTCTTAGGTGGGGTTTTCCACTCTGCTCAGGCATGTGCTCTGGGGTTGGGTTTCCAGGGTCTGGGTGTGACTCGTTTGCACCTGCTGCCCCTCCTTGGTTTAGTCCCTCAGTTCAGATCTCCTGAGTGGGCTGGGCTGTCCCTCAAGGGGCCAGGAGGAGGGGGAGCAGATGAGCTCTGGCCCCCAGGGGGCCATGCTGGGTGGGAGCTGGCCCCAGGGGGGAGCCACTTCCCAGTGGGCGTCCCAGCCCCCTCTCCTGCTGCTGGCGCAGGTGGAGGTGGGCTGGGGGCCGTGCGTGCAGGCCCAACAGAACTAAACTGAATGAGAGGAGAGGGGAGAGAATTGTGAAGGCCGCCTGGGGACTTGGTACCCGGGGGGCAAGACATTCTTCAACCCATGGTGGTGGCAGTGCTCTGGGTGAAGTCCTGGATGTACAGACACGCTTAATTCTGTCCTGTGAACACAACTCACTACACGTTTGTGGTGTAAAGTCACCACCGTGAGCTCACACGTGCTTGGTAAACTGTGTCATCAGCTGTTTCTGAAGTTGAGTTCATGTGCTCCTGTCTGCTTGTGGCAGCAGCTGCCCAAGGTTTCAGAAGAATAATGTCTGGGTCATGTGTATACAAACATGTATGTGCACACACTTGCTCATACATGGGCCTCTCCAGTCGTCTATTTCCATGGGAATTGGCCATGCTCACCTGAGGGGAGCTGGTCCTCTTGGTTATGGGGTGGAGAGGGAGGGTGAGGGTGCTGGGCAGGGGGGAACAGGGTCCTCCTTGTAGCCACCTGCAAGCTCCCGCAAGGACAGATGGCAGGGTGCAGGGTGGCTGGACCCAGGCTGGGGTACATGAGGGGCCCTGGGAGAGAAGACAGTCTGACCTGGGGTGGGACTGGGTGGATAGAGACCTGCGGCTGCCTGGGGAGGGATCAGCCAGGTGAGGGGGTGTCTGGGTGCAGGCAGGAGCCTGGCCACCGGGGAGCTGCTGGAGGTGCTGGGTTGTGGTTGGGTCATGCTGAGCACGAGGGGCAGCCCCAGAGTGGTCGGAGGCTCGGATCTGGTGGAGGCTGGATGGTGGGGAGGTACCAGGGCAGAGCCTGCAGCCGAAGCCCTTAGTGGGCCAGGTCTTCGGGGCAATTGTACAGGAGAAGTTGAGGCTGGAGCCTTGGGTGGAGGTGATGTCAGGTACCCAGCAGCCCAGTGGGAGCCCTGTCTTAGAGGTCGGGAGGGCAGCCCTCCGGGAGGAAGCGGCTGGGTTGCAGGAACGCTATGGCTTCTTAGGGCACGGGGGCAGAGACTTGGTGGGACAGCGGGCTGTGGCTGCGGGAAGCATGTGGGTGGAGGATGGCCCAGGTATCCAGGGGGTCAGCATCCCCTTAACTGACAGCCATGCGGGCCCCCACTTTGCACGCAGCCCCTGTCTCGGGCGTATGGACATGGGCTTCCCTCCAGTTTCTGGTGGTCGACGGGGCCGCATGGAGCCACATACACATCCCTGCTCGTGGGGTGTGACCCGTGATGGGGGCTTGGCCACCGACAGGGGTCGGCTTCGGGCTGGGCCCCTGGGCTACCCCGAGTCTGCGTCACGGGATAAGGGTCCAGTTAGGGCTGCTGTTACCCTGCCCCTCTTCCATCAGTGAGATTTAGGGAACTTTCTGCTTCCTGCTATCTCGAAGTGCTGGGTGCAAATGTAGGGGGTGGGTCATGCTCAGTGTACCAACGTCCCCTGAATGTAGAGGGAGAGAGTTGATGGAGTTATCCGCTTTTGGGCGCATGTACCTTTGGCCTTGCACGATGGTGGGAAGACAGAGGTGCGGCGGGGGGAGTGCCAGGAGGACAGAGAGGGCAGGGCAGTGGAGTGGGAGGCCCGCGTCCCTAGCGCAGGCAGGAGCTGCTCCTGTCACCTTCGCTGTGAGGCCTTGGGGTTGGGCCTCAGTTTCTCTGCGTCTGAAGCAGTTGGGCTGGACTGGCCAGGCCCTTGTGACAGCGAGAGCAGCCGGATCCTTTCACAAGCGTGTGTAGCGGCATCCTGAGGCTGGGCTGGGCCAGGCACCTGGGCAGGAGCTGTCCCCTGGACGTGTCCCCGGCATATCTGGAGCCACCGCGTCCTCGGGCAGAAGCGCTGCAGGCCCTGGGGACACTGCCAGGAGTTGGGCTGCCTGCGAGAGAAACCAGACTCCCTTATCAGTCTTCCTCTCCAGACGCAATAGGAGAGGTCACTGCCCTCGGGACGCATTTGTACTAGGTCTGGAGAACCCAGCGTGAGCTTGGGTGGAGGGGCCACGGTCAGAAGGGGGCTGTGGCTGCAGGAGGAACCCCTGAAAGTCCCTGCACCCCACTAAGTCAGTATGACCTTTTCAGCAGGAGCGATGTATTTCCCGAGTCCCCAAAGTCACTCACCCTGCGCCTCCTGCACCGTGTTCCCAGGCCTGGGCTTGCTCCTCTGAACACAAAGCCCAGAGGGGTACCTTGGGGTGCACCAGCCGCCTCCTGGGGACCACTTCCCGACCCCCAGGCCCCTGGTGACTCCTGTCTCAGCACACAGGGGCCCCTCGCCCCGGCTGTACAGAGGTCCTGCTGGGGTGGTTGCCCATTGTTACCCATCTCTTTCCCCTCATCCAGCCACAACAGGTGCAGGGGTCTGGGGTTCGGCCTGCCCCAGGCTCTGGGGGGCACATTCCTGCTGGGCTGTCCCCCTGTTCTCTGGGAGGCCAGAGCACCTTGTGGACAGACTGTCAGGTTGGGGCGGGAGACCTGGGCGCCTTGGACACATGCTCCATTAGCCAGCCGTGTGAGTCGAGGTGCCGCTGCCCCCACCATCATGCTGCTGGGCTGTGTGATGATGAGGTCAGGGGTGGTCTCTGAAGAGGCCTCCCCATGAGCTAGGGACAGGGGACCCTGGGCGTCTGGTCTCAGCCCACACCCCAGCTGCTGCCGTCTGGCCGCTCCACGGGAGGGAATCTGGCCGGTCAACACCCCGCCCCCACGTCACCGGTTGGGGGCCCTGCAACGTGCAGGGGCAGGCACCTAGGCCCCCCCAGACCCACATTCCTGGGAAACAGGTTCACCAGCAGCCTGTCCCTCCCAGCTGCTCCCTGGACCTGTGGCACCGGTTGGACCAGACAAGGGCAGGTGGTGGTGGGGACACAGAGACCCCAGGGCTGGCAGGAGCGGGGGGGCACTGGGTGGACTGGTTGTTTCTTCTCCTTCCGAGTTGGCTTGAAGCCAGCCAGCGTGTGGCCCTGGGGTGCTGGCAGGTGCCCCCTTCCCTGCTGTGCCTGTGAGTGGGCCTGGCCCCCTGCCCCATCCTCCTGAGTCCTATCCTTTCTCACTTCTGCAGGGACCCCACCTGTTCCATGTGGATGAGCCCCATGGGCCCCCCTCATGGCTAAAGCTCACCCCAGCTTCTCCTCCAGGTCCCCACCCTCTGACTCAGTTCTTAAACTCAACAGGCACTGTCCGGAGCTCATCACGACCCCTTCCTGGACCCTAGGCCTTTGTGGGCACGCCCACCCTCCTGACACCCCCCTTACATCTCCCCGCCCCTCTAACCACTCCTCCTGGGTGGATGCCTCCCCCCTTGTCCAGGGTCCCGCCTGTGAGCCCCTGGCCAGCTCTTCCTCTGCCATGCTCGGGACCCAGGAAGCCTCTTTTCCCTCCTTCCTCAAGTGTGAGGCCCATACGCCAGCTGTGCTTTGACCTCAGGTCCCTGGTGAGGGGGACGACTCACATGCCATGTGTGTCAGACCTCGTCCTTCTTTCCCAACCGGCGCTCCCCCCTTCATCCTCGCGTCCCTCTGATCCACAGCCCAGGCTTACAGGAGGCGTCGGCCCTTTCTCCATGTCTGTTCACGTCCCCAGTGCTCTGCGTCCCTCTGTGTGGCCCAGCCAATGCCCCGTGTCCCGTGTGGACTGGCCCCGGGGGCTGTGTGGTGCATCTCTGGCCACAGACTGGGACACTTTGTGCTTTGAAGCCTCTTTCTACGGATTAGTCCCTGTGCTGGGAACAGGCTCCTATCCCCATCGCCCTGGCTGGCTGCAGACTGGGCATGGGCGCTGCCACCTCTGGGAGGCCTCCCTGACCCACTGAGCTGGAGGAGGTCTATTGGAGGCATAGGCTCTCAGGCTGGCTTGGCAGAGGGGTGCCCACAGGATGGGCTGTGCCACCTGGGGTCCGGGATGGGCTTTGTCACTCCTCTGGGGGCCTTGCTTGGACGCGTCTGTGGAAGGGCACGGCCAGCGTCTTCGCAGAGCCCCAGTGGCCGTCAGCCCGCATCCCCTTTCTGCTGGGCAGATGTTCCCCGCCTCTCACTTCCCTCGCAGTGAGTGGCCAGGCCCCTGCGGAGGAGACTATCCCTTCCCTGGGCCCTGGTTCCATCCGCCCAGTGAGCTGGTTTATGTGGAACAGCCCAGAAAAAGGGCCTGACCCGTGCTAGAGGCCTGGATGGGACTTCTGTAGCCACCTTGCCTCCGACGGAGAAATGGGCCCAGACAGGGCATGATCCTCCCCCGAGAAGCAGCACAGGGGTTGGTGGTGCGACCAGGACACTGGCTGGGCTGGGGGCTGGGGGTGTTGGCTCTGCTGTGACGCAGAGAAGATGACAGAGGGGCCCCCGGGAGCCAGGCAGCCCTCAGACTCCAGGCTGACACATGACCCTGGGTCCCATGAAAGGTCTTTGGTGCCCGAGGTCAACATAGACCCCTTCTGCTTCTGCCTGGGCAGCCCCCATGAAGGTGGCGGAGCTGCCCACCGGCTATGACCAGGGGCCCGAGCTGCCCGCCGACTGGGACCAAGGGGCCAGGCTCCCCCAGCTGGGGAGAGGTCTGGGAGGGAGCCGGGCCACTCTGCACGTGGCACCTCGGAGCCCTTGGTCCTGACCTTTGGTGTCCGGCACTTTGGGGCAGGTTTGTGGGGTCCCAGAGGTCAGCAGTGGGGCTGGGATGCCCCAGCTTGCCATGTGGCCTGGGCCTGTTTCTGTGTCTTCCGGGGGCTGCTTCTCAAACTGGAGTGTGTTTGCCCCCACCCCCTCCCCGGGCAAGGATAGGCTTTAGATGATGACTTTGAGGGTGCGCAGCTGGCCTGCCTGACAGCCCCCTTGGTGGCGGTGTCTCCGCAGAGCGTGGATTTCCAGGATGAAGCCGGTGAGGCGGATGCCAGGAAGGCCTCGGACCCTGGCATCATCGAGAATGGGCACCAGCCAGGAGCAGGTAGGGGCCCGTGGCCCGGGAGGGGTGGCTTGGGGGCTTGCGTCCATGGCCAGAGAGCGCCTGACCCTGGACCACAGCAGTCAGAGGGGCTGCCCCGAAGTGGAAGAACTTTTTAAACACAGTGGAAGATGGAAGCTCCCGGGAGGCAGTGAGCTTCTCTGTCGCTGGAGAAACGAACAGGGCCTGAGGAGTAGTCTAGGCAGCCTGTCGCATGGAGCAGCCAACAGGCCAGCTAGGGTGTCCTGAGCTGACCAAGAGACGGCTGGGGCCAGACCTGGACTCTGGGTGGAGCGTCGAGGTGTCCCCAGGGAGGGATACCTGGGAGGCTTTCTTGGAGAAGGTGGGAGGGGGGGTCAGGAGGCTAGCATCCTGCTGGGGAGCTCTGAGGCCCTACGCTGTGGCTGACCTGCACCGCCCCCCAGGGTCACATGCTCCAGGTGTGGGTGATGGACCTGCCGAGGCTGCCGAAACCTTCCCAGCACCAGAGCCCCCCCGGCCTCGCCCCGTGAGCCTCTCCTTGGGGCTGCCTCATCAGCCTGTCACGGCCATCACTCGGATGCCTGAGAAGTTCTCAGGGGAGACCTCGGCCGCGGCTCTGTCGCCCACGTCTGCCGCTGTCCTGGGGGCCCTCAGCCTGAGCCCCAGTGAGGCCACCACTGCCTGGACTGCGGCACTCAGCGGTAGGAGCAGGAGAGCGTGACCTAGGGACAACCCTATATCCAGGTGGGAGGGCAGGCAGGGCACATGGTGGGGGGTGGCACCAGACCCCAAAGAGCTGGAGCCCTACAGCCCCATTGTGCCTGTCCACAGCCTGTGCCCTGGTGATGCTCCTGGGCTCTGGGAATACCATGTGGGTCCCCAGCTCAGGGCTGGGGCTGCGCTCTCTGAGATGGGGAGCACAGATGGGACCTGTTCTCTCTGTGCTCCTCCCCTGACCATGGGCCATGGCTAAGCCCAGGGCACCCGCCTGTCTGGCGCAGGGAAGGGAGGATGGCTGCCGGGGCTACTTCTCTTTCTGCTTGTCCCACAGAGAAGAACCCCCCAGCCCCGTGCTCGAGTTCCAGCTATGGGGCAGCGTCTGCTGGCAGGAACAGCAACAGGTGGGTCAGGGTGAGGATGCTTGTGGGGATGGCCTCGGGCTCCCAGGCCACCAGCAGGTGCCTTCTGAGCTGACCCAGAGCTCCAGGGCCAGGGTGTGGGGCCGTAGGGCCACAGTGTCACAGGGTCATAGGGCCACAAGGTCATGGGGTCATAGGGCTGCAGGGTCACAGGGTCGTAGGGCTGTGGGGCCAGATTAGGGCTGGGAGGCTACGGGGGAGTGGGGCGGCGTCCTCTGATGGTGTCATGTGGAGAAATGTGGCCGTGGAGGACTCCTCCTCCCATCAGGGCTGTGGGAGGACAGGAGGCCGTGTCCCTGACCCCCCAGAGGACAGGCAGTGGCAGGCTGTCCTCATCCGTGGCTGGGCTCCCTCAGCTGGGTGCTTTCTAGGGGGACGACGGAGGTGGAAGGGGGGAGGAGAAGGACGAGGGAGGCACCTGGAAAGGCCCCTCCCGCTGGCAGCTGTCCCTGTGCCCCCAGGCCAGCTGCGCAGAGAGGAGCTGGTGAGGAGGCAGGGGACTGGCTGGGCTCCTTTTGTCATGAGAAAGGAAAATTGTGACTTCCTGGCAGATTGTTGAGGAGGAGACAAAAGGGGTCTTGTCCAGTGGGGGTGGAGGGGGGCCTGGGGCTGGCTTGGGGTCACCTCTGCCCTGGGAGGACCCCCACCCCCACCCCAGGAGTTGGCACCTGCCAAGGGGTGATTATGGGACTGCTGTCCCTCCCTGTCGTGGGCTGGCCTCCACTCTGGACTGATGCTGCCAGAGAACCAGCTCCACAGGTTGGGGCACCTCCAAAGGGTGGCGGGCAGAGCCTCCTGTGTTTCTGCTGCAGGCCCCCTACCCCATCACTCCACAGGAGGGACCCTGGACCTGTGTGTGGCCAGGCTGCTCTTGACACACGGTTCTCTCCTCAGCCTACCGCAGGCCATGCTACCCCAGTCACCCCCCTCGCCCCCACCACCGGCCACCTTGCAGGCCCGGCGCCGGGAGCTGGTAAGGTCGCAGACGCTGCCCCGCACTTCGGGAGCGCAGGCCCGGAAGGCACTGTTTGAGAAGTGGGAGCAGGACACAGCTGGCAAGTAGGGACACCCCTGCCGGGTGGGAGCCACGGGGATGGGGGGGTAGGAGGCCCTGTCCCCTACCCGTTAGGGTGTCCCCGTTAGAGGCACCCCTTGGTGTCTGGACGGCCCAGAGAGACCATAGGGGTTGAGGGTTGGGTTCCAGGGGGGAGCTGTGTGCTGTTGTTGGCATGGGTACCCAGTGCCGTGTGCAGGGTGGGGCCCTACTTTGTGTGGCAAGTACACCCCCCACTCCTGGCTTCCTCCCCTCACCAAGGGAGGTTACCTCGGCATGTGCCTGCTGAGCCACACCACCTAATCTTGGGGTTTGGGGATGTCGTGGGGCGTGAGGAGGCCCTCCCTGGGGGTGGCTAGGATAGAGGATCAGAGGAGCAGGGGGCAGGCTCAAGTCCTGTGTCCCAGGATGACCTGGTGACCCTCAATCCCTGGCTGGGGGGAGGGCAGTCTTGCCCCGTATGGTGGGGGGAGGCCATGTGCCCACACGTCGTCCGGGGGCCCCGGGGACCCCTGGGAGGACAGAGTGGCTGCCGGCGGCCCCCACGGCCTCCCCACTCTGGCCTGCGCTCTTTGTACAGGGGGAGAGGCGAGGTGCGGGCCAAGCTGAAGCGCTCACAGAGCTTCGGCGTGGCCAGTGCCAGCAGCATCAAGCAGCTCCTGCTCGAGTGGTGCCGCAAGAAGACTGTGGGCTACCAGGTGGGCCTGGCCTGGGGCCCCTCCTGGCTGGGGCGGGCAAGCTGCAGCCCCAGGGGCTGGCCTTCACAGCAGGTGCTCCAGAACCCAGGGATGCGTGCATCTGCATCTGAGCAGCGTCTGGGCCTCAGCCTGGGGCTGGGTGGCAGGGCTGGAAGGGCTGTGTGTGGGAAGCCATGCCCCCGCCCCGCTCATCCCCTGCATTGCTCCCTGCCCTCCTGAAGCATGTGGACCTGCAGAACTTCTCCTCCAGCTGGAGCGATGGGATGGCCTTCTGCGCCCTGGTGCACTCCTTCTTTCCCGATGCCTTCGACTATGGTGCCCTGAGCCCCTCGCAGCGGCAGAAGAACTTCGAGCTGGCCTTCAGCACAGCCGAGTGAGTGCAGCGACCCCTGCGCTCGGCAGTGGCCCTGGGGGGGCACGGGGAGCACGGGGAGCACGGAGCAGGCGGGTGTGAGGCCCTCTGGTGTGACCGGAGCCTGCAGGGGTTGCCCACACATGCTCTACTCGTGGCTCCTGCCCAAGCCCCGGGGTGCGGTCTGGGAGGCCAGCCCCTGATGGGCTTGGGGTGGGTGGGGGGCGTGGGCTGGGGTCTCCCAGGGTGCCTGGCCTGTGCTCTCAGGGCTATGTCTTTGAAACTTCCCCAGGAAGGAGGTGTTGTTCTGGCATTTGATGGGAAATCACCTGCCGTCCTGAGCCTGGCTTGTCAGGAGGACATTGAGGGGGGCGACTGTGGGAGCCCTGGCACTTGGGGAGCCTCAGCTCCTGGGCTGGCCTGCCTGGCATTGGGCTGTGCTCGCAGGCCTGGCAGTGGACGCACCAGCTCATGGTGCTGACGGGAGGAGCTGGGGGGCCAGGGCTCTGCCCTCTCACGGGCCTGGTGGGCTGTCAGGTTGCAGAGAGCGGGGGCTGGGAGACAATGTGTGGAGGACGTGTAGGGCTGCGGAGATGAAGCGGGGGAAGGTTAGCAGAAGGGAGGCCTCTGAAGCCGTTTCCTGCCCAAACATTAATCTGCCCCAGGGCCAACTCTGTGTCTGTGATGTAAGCCCCCCAGTTCTTGCCTTGCCCCGAGCAGGAGGTTGGCCTGCAGCAGGCCTGGACACCCAGAGGCCAGGGCAGGGTAAGGAGACCCTCCTGGAGCCGCAGCATCGCAGGATGGAGACCCCGGCCCTGGGCTCCTTGGCTGCGCTGTGAGCACGTGGGTGTTCCCCCTGTGGTGGGGTCGCAGGGGACATGTCAGACACCGGGCCCCCTCAGGGTCACCAGGGCCCCTGTGTACTTTAGGAGCCTTATCCTTCTCGGCTGCGGGGGATTAGCTGTTACCCTAATCACAGAAACAGCTCTGGATGGAGCCTGTTATGCAACTGGACCCAGACTGTGGGAAAGCGGAGCCAGGGGGCGGCTGGGCATTGGGGAGGGGTGCTTGCAGGGGTAGGCCCGATTGCCGGGAGCCCAGAGGTGGCGGTGCCATGAGTGTGCAGGCCCGGGGTGCTGGTGCAGGCCCCTGGGGTGCATCCCGGCTGGTGAGGCTGTGCCTGGAGTTCTGGGGGCCATGGCCTGGCCCGGGGTGGGCCAGGTGGGGATCAGGGCCACCGGGGTGGTGGTTGTCCCTGCGTCCTACATCATGGGGAGCACCCTGCCCTCCTGCTTGTGGGCAGCCGGAGCCTTCTAGAGCCATCTTTGGCTGTGCTTTCCCAGGATAAGGGTTGAGCTCCTGGAGCCTCCAGGTTTGGGGCACATGTGCCTTCTATGCCTGGCCCTGGGGGCGATCTTCAGCTTCCCCCATACCCCGGGCTGACAGGGGGCCAAGACCTGGCCCGGTGTCCCTGGGCTGGGGAGGGGAAACATTGTGCCTATCCCTGAGGGTCTGCTCTGGCTTCTCTCCTGCCTTGAGGGGCTGCAGAGCGGGTGCCCGGGGACACCCTGTGTGGGCAGGAGTGGCTTCCCCTGGGCACTTGTGGGAGGTGACCTCACAGGGCCCTGAGGCCATCCCCGGAGGACGGCGGCTGCTCGGAGGGGGACGCAGACACAGGGTTGCTTGCTGGAGGGGGTGCTGGGTGTTCGTTCTGGGCAGAGCATCCTCGGTGGACCAGTAGACATGTGGGGCTGTGCAGGGGGCAAGGCCAGTGGCGAGAGGGCCTGGACTCTCGGGGGTCACAGCCTGCGGACAAGAGGGCGGACTGGCCCCTGACACATGGAGTCAGCTCATGTTGGGGAGGGAGTGTGTGGGCAGGGCCAAGAGGTGCAGAGACGTGTCAGCCGGCCACCCCACCCCATCCAGGCTGTGGACACGGTGGCTACTGCCCCTTCTCCCCATAACCACCGCCCCAAGGGTCCCTGAGACCCGGTCTGTGTGAGTGATGCAGGGTTGACAGGATGGTGAACCCACGGCCCAGATGGGTGTCCCCCGGGCTTGGAAAGCGGGAAGACTAGCCTTCTTACAAAGGGGGCTGGGTGGGTGCGTGGGGCCACCCTCTGCACCCGCTCCCTGCCGTCCCTGGTCCCCTGGGTGCTCGAGTGCCGAGGCTCCCGCTTGCCCTGTGGGGAATGTGCCCTGCTCTCGGGTTACGCCCGGCAGAAGGGGCTTCGGGCTATTTGTGGTGCTCATGTGTCTGCGTGTGAAACCAGCCGGGAGGCCGCAGCCCGACCTGGCATCCGCGGGCGCAGTGGCTTTTACAGGAGTAAAAATAACCCCTCAAGCCCCTCCCCCGCGGCCCCTCAGCCAGCCCCGTGTGGACGGACTGGTCTCGGCGCTGGGCCGGAGCCCTCCGGAGCCCTCTGGAGCCCTCGTCCCCCCGGGCCAGGCTGGGCTCAGGGAGTTCGTTTAAAACCGGCGGCGGGCGGGTGTTAGGGTCCCTGTGGCGGCCGAGGTGCCCACTCCCTGCGGCGACGGCCTTGGTTAAGCTGCCTTGCTCTTATGAGCACCGTCGGGGGATTAGGGAGTCGAGCATACGTGGGAGGCCGCAGTCTAGGTCGGTGACGCTCAACATTTTAAAGAGGGAGAAGGGGCCTCCGCTATTTTCGAGACTCGCAGAGTTTTACAGAAGTCACTGTGGAAGGTCACCTTCCTTCCCTTGCATTGTGATTCTAGAATGTTCTTTAGCCTGTGTGCGGCTTCTGGGAATCCTGCCGGTGCCCTTGTGGTTGGGGGGCTGGGGGGATGAGGGGGTGGGGTGGGGCCGGGGCCCGGCCTGTTTGGCGGTGGCTTCCCAACGGGGTGGCAATGAAGTGGCAACCAGGAGGCCACCCTGGTGGTGAAGGCAGGGGTGCCCGTGGGCGGAGCCAAACATGCAGGCGGGAGCTCCCTGCAGCCCTGGGCGCCCTGGGGTGAGATGGTGGAGAGGTGGCTGGGGAGACATGACAGGCAGCACGGAGAGTCCCAGGTGCCCCTAGAGGCTCAGTGAGGAAACCAGAGCTGAGTAGCTTTGGGGAAAGACGTGACAGGAAGATTCCCCGAGGATTCGCTTTTAGCACCGGAGATAGGGAAACACGAGCTGAGAACAGACTTGAGGGGCCAGATGCTCAGGAGCCCTAGGAATGGGAGGGGAGCTTCTGTGACGTCAGGGGACACCGGCCCCTTGCCCGTGGGGAGAGGACGCAGAGCTGCCCACGGCAGGGAGCACTGGTGCTTCCTCCCCAGGTTTGGAGGCCAGCTCTCCAGCCTCTTCCCAGGCTGACGCTGGGGCTGTAATGACATGACTCTCACTTAACTTGGGAGGGAGGATGGCCTGGCACACGTGTGGGGTCAGCTCGCATGGCCTGGGATCCCATGAGGCAGCCCTGGGCTGGCGGGCAGGTGGGTGGGCAAAGAGCACAGCGGGTGCTGAACAATAGCTGGGCAGGTGCGCGCAGGTCCCAGGACATGAATTGGCAACCCTTCCCCCGCAACAAGGCACAGGGGTCCCCAGCCTGGGCCACTGGGGGCGCCCTGCATGAGATCAAGCCCCCCGTGACCTCACGGGGCCCCTGGGTTCCCTCATAGGACCAGATCCAGACCAACGGGCAGGCGGTAGTGGGCCGGGACCTGGTGTGCATGTGGCTGTGATGCTGGGTTTCTGGTAGGGGGGCTGGGGGCTGGCCAGTGTTCAGGGCCCGGGAGCGCGAGGGACCCACCAGAACTGGGTGTGAGCTCCTCCGAGCACAGCTGTCCCTCCAGCCTGTGGGGGCACAGCTGGGGTCTGACTGTGCCGAGGACGTGGACTGAGCAGCAGACTTACCTCTGAACCAGCTTAGGTTCTGAAGTCCGGCCTTTCCCGTCCACGTGCTTGCTCCTTAAGTCGGGGCCTGGTGATGGAAACAGCAACCACCCTGCAGTCCGCATGCATGGAGACCCCTCTGGCCCCCTCTGCCCCGCACCCCACGGTTCCTGCAGCAGGACAGATACCAGGAGCAGTCACGTGTCGTTCTCGCCCAATGTCCGTGAGGCTGGGGCCAGGTTGTGAACCCCGACAGTCCGTGCACTTGGTCACAGGGGAGGCGTAGGGACCTCGGGACCCCAGAGGTGCATTCTGCTGCGGAGTGGGGAAGGACACCCGCTGTCCTCTCCTGTCACTCTGGGTGCTGCCGCGGGAGCTGGGGACGGTGGGGAAACCACCAGAGAGTGCCCAGCCATCGCGGCATCTACACCAGGGCTGAAGGCTAGACCCGTGGTTCCCAGAGCACACGTCTTGGGGCCTGGGGGCTGGGAGGGGGGCGGGCAGCTTCCTACCGTGGCCCTGGTGACCCACCAGCGGGTGGCGAGATCAGGTGAGCGGTTCATGCCCTGCACTGAGGGAGCAGGGTTGGGGGGGAGACAAGCATTGGGAGAAGATCTTGGGGTAGAAAGTACGTGCACAGGTGTGTGTCTTGTCACCGTGAAGAGTCTCTGTGTGTGGGTCTCATAAAGGGTCTAAAACACTGTTTATGTGTCACTGGGGTGAATTTATTTCTTCATTTACTCTACATTTTGTAGCTCACGCTTATTTTTCCTCACACTGCCCCTGACACACAATGAATGTTTTGGTGATGTTTCATTCTTGCACTAAAATGTCGCTAGTAAAATTTGGACTAACAGAAGTGAAAGTTAATTCCACTGGAACTTGGAACAGGAGGTATTTTTCAGGGATGACATAAACCGACTCGGGGGTTTCTGGGTGTGGGGGTCTGGGCAGCACTGACCCCCAAGGTCTCCTGGGGTCATGGGAGGCCCCACCCTGGGGGAGGGGGTGTTGCGGGGCTGCTGGTGTGGCCAGTACCCTCGTCCTGACGTCCTGATGGGGCTTCTGTGTTGTAGGAATCTGGCCAGTTGTGAGCGCCTCATCGAGGTGGAGGACATGATGCTGATGGGCCGCAAGCCGGACCCCATGTGCGTCTTCACCTACGTCCAGTCGCTGTACAACCACCTGCGTCGCTTTGAATGAAGCCTGTGGGGCCTGTGTTGCCAGGGCCGAGCCCAGGAGGAGCTCCCTGAGCTCGGCGGCTGGCTTGGGGTGCAAGGCGTGCCGTCCGCCTGCTGTGTTGTGTGATGCGGGCGCTGCGCGCTGTGCTCCACATGGGCGGTGGCCGGGCCCGAGGGATAGGGAGAGCCAGCCGGCGCAGTGGGTGCTAAGTGCTTATGTCCCTTCCCGTAAAAGGCTTGCCTGTGGATCCTGGAATGTGAGGTCTGTTTTCCTGCTGCCGAACTTGGTACATTGGCTTCCCGGGGTTGCGTTGTGACCAGGTGTGTTTTGTCAGAATACCCAGGGTTCCTTCCATTCGTCCATCCGTCTGCATGTGCTCCTAGGCCCTCTTCTCCTGCCTCTGGGCCTCGGCCCTGCAGCGGGGAGGACACCCCTGTGACAGCCTGACAAGACCACATCTAGGGAAGAAACTTCGCTGGGGCCTAGGCAACACATGCCCCCAAGTCACCCCCGCTCTCTAGGGGGTAGGGGGTGCCACCTAGTCCCCAAGTGCCCCATCCTTCCTGGGAGGCTCCACGAGGGTTGGGCTGAGAACAGGCTCCTCCCGAGGTTAACGTGATTAGGGAAGGATGGGGCCCTTTGTGCACAGGAGTAGTTTCCATTCATGTTTTTTAGGGGATTTGCTGCAGATATTAATGGGAGGTAACTGCATCTGTACTGTTGACTGTTTGTACATAAAAACACGTGTCAAACTTCACTTTGCATTTGTTATTTCTGTTTGGGGATGTGGGGCCCATGGACAAGGGATTTTGCCTGCGTTTCCAGTGAAAATCTGCTTAAATCCCCCCCACCCCATCACTGCCCAGGAGGATGAAAGTCATGTTGGCACAGTAGCTGGAGAGGCTCCCTTGTCCCTGCTGGGGGGACATGAACAGGGACCCCCCCCCTTAGTGCGCTGCCGAGGTCCCGCGGGGGAGGAAGCCCACCCAGGAGTGCTTCGGACCTGTTCGAACAGGACCCTGTTCGAGGCAGTAGGTGCTGGGCTTCTCGCAGGACGTCTGTATGTGACACAGTGCGGTTAGCTTCCTCAGGAACGCTCCTCCCGCAGGTTGGGTTTTAGGAACAAATGTCTAGAATTTCCATGTGAGGAGCTGAGATGTCTTCAGCTCATACAGTGGGTACCCAACACCTGTGCCTGTGAGCCTCCTCAGACTGAGGCCTGAGGGGGGAGGAGAGACATGGGGGGGTCTATGGGGAGAGAGGAGAGACGTGGGTGGTCTGTGAGGGGAGAGAGACATGGGTCTGTGTGGGGAGAGGATGGACGTGGGGGGTCTGGGGGAGATGAGGGACATGGAGGTCTGGGGGGGAAGAGGGACATGGGGTCTTTGGGGGGAGATGAGGGATTGGGGGGTCTGTGTGGGAGAAAGGAGGGATGTGGGGAGAGGGGAGGGACTGGGGGAGTCTGTGGGGGGAGAGGAGAGACGTGGACGAGTTCTCCAGATGGGTGAGCAGTAGTTTGAGCAGATCTGCTTGTTGGGCCAAACCTGGTCCCATCGTCTGTGTTTCCCCACATGAGGACCCCTCCCTCCCTGACTCCCTCCCTCCCTCTCATGCTGGGGGCGCTGGGGAAGCTGCGCCCCAATATTGCCAAAGACATGTGCCCGTTTCCTTAGGGGTTTTGTTTTCCCTGTACGGGAGCTTAGGGTGTCAGACCTAAGGCCAGTCTGGGAACAGTGGCTCTGTGAACCGCATTTGCACACTTGGCTGAGTCCTAGGGGACCCATGATCCCCCCACAGACCTCAGTGCTGGCCAGTGCTCACAGAGCTCTTCCGGACTGCACGTGTGCCCTTGCACCTTTGCATATCATGCAGAGCAGATCCCGCAGGAGCACTGAGCCATTCTCCTGTGCTGGAGGCTGCTGTTCCTCGGGCCTCACGTCGGGACTCACACACCAAGGTCCTCATGTAGGTTCTACATCAGTTCCATCTGTGGTGTTTGGGGAAGGCGCTTATGATGTACTGGGCTTAAAACATGATTCCCCCCCAGGACGAGGCCCAAGGGTTGCAAGGCTAGGGCAGCACCCGCCACAAGGCACAGTAGCAAACCCTGCTTAGGCCTGGCTTCCCCGGAGGTCGCGTCCTACTCCAGGTTGCTTTCCCACCCTGGTACCGATGGGTACCCCCTTTACATCCCCCTCACCCCTGCCCCGCCCTGCCCTGAAAATTACTTCAGAGTGCTCGTAAGATTGTCACGCTTTTCCAGATCGATTCCATCACCTGGCTTCTGTCGACACTAAGTCCGACTGCATTGGCCTGTGTGTCCCTGATGAGGACGTTCTGGCTGCGCTGGGATGGGCTTCAGCACCTCTGACAGCTGGTGGGGTGTTTCTCAGAGCGAGGGAGCACTTTGTGAATATGATACGGTATGTGCTGCCCAGGGGAGGGTACAGGCCAGGTGTTTGGGGAACAGTTTGTTAAAGCCAATGAATTTCGCAAATGGGCGGGATGACAAAAAGCCCTCGCTTCCCCAGCCATGGGGGTCGGCGGCTTGACACCAGAGGAGGCGAACAGGACGCAGTGTGCAGTGTGTCCAGCCACCCCCCCCCACCCCCCGCCTCCAGCTCTGCAGGACTCCAAGCAGGCGAGCGGCTGGCTAACAACATGGGTGGAGTTGGTTGGCCTTGGGTGGGACACGTTCCCCACCCAGCAGAACCAGCTGTGTCAGGGTTTCTGAGCCGGTGACGCGGCCCGCTCACTGTGGCTCCAGCCGTCTGCACCATGGGCTCCTGCCGACTGATAAACGTTCTTGTGTGAACATCTTTACTCCCTTGACCTGTCATCTGGGGGTTCTTGGTCCTGCTTTGACATTGAGTGGCCTGTAATGTCCTCGGAACGAACACGTCCCCAGTGCCCGCACAAGCCTCTTCACTTGAAAGCAGCAAATATGGGCAAATGCCCAGAAGGGAAGGAGTGAGGATACTGGGCTCTCCCAGCCACCGCCCCCCACCCCCCCACCCCCCCCCACCCCGCCTCAGCAGCCTTGCGGGGAGGAGGATGTGGGATCAGGTGCAAGAAAGAGCTAGAAAGCGGCCCCCAACCTGTGGGGCAGGTGGTGGTCCTGGAGGTAGGCAGAGAGATGCCCTCTGGCCCTTGGGTCACCCCCCACCCCTCGCGGACCCGGTGTTCACACACTGGCTGGGGTACAGGCTTGTTTTCACAAAACCCATGTTTTAATCACGCACCAACGCCCTCAGCACCTTTGGTGTCTCGGTGGTGCCAGCGGTGCTGGCGTCCAGCAGGACCCCCACCCCCCTGGCTGTTTCGGTCCCTGGCTTGGTCTCCTTTCCTGGATCCGCCCCCTGCGTCAGGGGTTCAGGACACGGGGCTGGTGTGGACTTCAGGAGGCCAGGGTGGTCCGTTGGGACAGGGTGCTTCACCTCCGCAGCCTCCTCCGCGATGAGCTCCTTTTCCAGTGTTTGCGACCTCAGCAGATGCAGTGAGATCTTCGTGTGTGGCCCACCCAGGACATCGGGAAGTCTTGCCGCACCTGGGCGGGTGGCCAGGCGACCAGAGCGGCCCACAGGCTTCCTACCATGCGTGCATGTGGGCCAGTGTGGGCGCGGAACCGTGCTGGCAGAGGCTGGAATCCCCTTCTACACAGTGTCCCGCAGCATCAGAGCTACCCTGTGGTTCCACTTAGGAAAGTCTCCAGTTTGGAGAAGGGTTGGAGGAGGATGTCCAGGGACACACGTCTTCCCTCATGTGTTGCCAACGCGCTGCCACGTGCACATTCCCCTTACTCCGGTTTGCTGAGGACTCAGTGAAAAGTGCAGAGGTCACAACACCCAGCCCTGAATCCTTAGACGCCTGCAACAGTGTCAACCTGGTCCCCCGCTCGTGGCCTGTTAGTGTGGGGGCAGACGTACCTTCATCCACGTGCAGGCTGTGGCCAAGTTTCTCTAACTGTCCCCATGGGGTTCCAAGGCTGCTTAAAACATTCAGAGACCCAGAGGCTCCCATCAGAGTGCTCGCATTAGGTGGGGTTGCTGTGTCTCTTCCAGGTCTTCATCAAGAACCCCCCCTCCACCCACTCCACTTTTCATTTAGTGTCTATTTTCTCTTTGATTCTTCGGAGGAGCCCAGGCAGGTGCCCCCAGGCCGTGCCCCTTCCTGACTAGACCCAGGGGAGGCCAGGTTGGTGCAGGGGTGCCCCATGCGGGAGGGCCGGTTGCACCAAACACCTGCGGGATCATGGATGGATGACTTTTGCCTGAATCTGTAATTATATGGGGCGTTGAAAATGGTGATTGCCATATTCCCTCGAACTCATGGATTCTAGGTGGTTTTCTCTGTCTTGTAACGGTGTTGTAGCCTTCGATGCCATGCCGGCATCATCCTAGGTCTGCCCACTGGCTCTGGGGTCCTCCTGCCCCTGTGTCCCACCAGTCCTGGGGGGGGGAGGCGCCACCTACCCTGCTCTGGAATCAAAACGGCTTCTGGGCTAACCTTTGACCCAAACGTAGAATCAGCATCACCCAGGGATTTCCAGCGTCTCCAGTGGGTGCTTGTACTCATCCATGGAGGATCAGGTGCGGGTGCTCTACTCTGAGGCCCCCTAGGTGCTTGTGGCTAAGATGGGCCGAGGTGCCTCCAATCCAGGTCCTAGAGCATGGAGCTCATCTGCATCTTGCATCTTGCACTTACGTTCCCCGTTCTGCTCTGGGCCCCGATGGTTCCCAGTAGGCCCATGTCCCTCCTACCAGACACAGGGTCACAGTCTGATGCCACTGCCACGGCCAGTGGGGCAGGTGGCCTCAGCGTGGCCTCTACTGCACTAGTCTCATGAGTGAACATGGCGTGTGCCTTTGTCCAAGGCCCCTGGTGCATCTTGTCCCATGATCTCCCTCCTCTCATGTCGTCTTGGTCCGTTTTTCTTTTGTTCCTCCTGATTTTTAAGCCCTTCACATGTGGGGAGGGTCCTGTGCTCTGCATCCCTGTCTCCCCATCCTCTCTGCCCTGGAAGCACGTCTAGCTCCTCTTGTGTCTCATTTGGGTTACAGGCATCACCTCCTGAACCTGGCCTCCCACCCTGACGCCTGGCCAGCCGTGCCCTGTGCAGCCCGCGGGACATGTCCCCACGTCACCTGCCCTGAATGGATGCCCATGACTGTGCACAGTGATTCCTTGCCAGGGCACTGACAGCCACTGTGAGTCCAGCCTCAACTTGCCCCTGTGCCCCGTCCTCCCTGTCCACCTGAGTCTCAGTGTACACACCACGTGCCTGGGGAGGCCTTCACGGGCGGACGCCCAGAGCTCCACGAGCTGGCTCGGCCCTGTCACGCAGGTGCCACTTCTTTGGTCTGAAGCCCGTGAGCCGTGCCTGGTTCCCCTGGGGTCTCTGTGGCCTGAAAATGCCTGGCATGTGGGTGGATCCTCTGCTGGTTGCTCAGGGCCAGGACAGTTCAGGAGCAAGTGGCTACAGTGGCTCAGGCCCACGTTTCTGAACGTGGCCTTTCCTTGTAGGGGGACATCCTCAAGATTGCTTCAGTGCCGGCCTGCAGAGACTCCCGAACGGCCAGGTCACAGGGCTCCGCGGTCATGGCTGTGCTCCAGTTGCTCTACATCTATGGATTCAGCAGGTGCTAATACATGAAGCCAAAGTAACAAGCTGTGACTTAGCCTCTGCGGGCGCTACTGGGGCATCCGTGGGGGAAAGGGCTCTTGTTTCAGCCCCCAGAGCGCCCACCAGTTACCACCTTGGAGGAAGGAAGAGTTGGCTGTGTCCCAGGGTGACCAAGGTGTCCTCCCCTTGGCTCATCGCCTGAGACTGGAAAGTGAGAAAATTGAGTCGGGTGGAGCAGAGACCCCACTGCTGAGGGGACAGCAGACCCAGGCCCTCCACCCACCCTGGCACCCACAGGATGGTCCCTGGTGGGAGCATGGCCCCTGCAGAGTGCGTGGTCGGACCCTGTCCTGGTGGCATTGGCCTCTGGTCATCCTCCTTGCATGCTGCTGCCATTGTGGGAGGCAGAGGCTTCCAGAACCATGGAGGGGGAGGAGGCATCCACGGGGCACAAACCTGGGCCCAGAGCAGGTGGCATGAGCCCTCTGACCTGGTCTGCTCACTTGTGGATGCTGCTCCACCCTCACGGCCACCACTGCCCTGCCTGCTGGTGAACTTGATGGCACCCTGTGCCACGTTACCACCTTAGTAAAGGCTTTGGCAAAACACCAGAGCAGGTTCTTCCAGAACTAAGTACGGATCGGGGGTCGTTGGTTGTGGTCTGCAGAGGGTTCATGACGGGCAGTGACCTTGTCTCACCGCTGCCAGGCAGGGCTGAGCTCTAGGTGCCACCCCCCCCACCATCCCCCAGGGACTGATGCTCCAGAGACAACCCCAGGGTCCTGCCCCATGCGTGCCCCCTGTCCCGCTGTAGGTTTCCTTCCGGCCAAGGAATTTCAGTCCAGGGCGGATCTGTGTGTTGCTTTGTTACTCTATCCAGAGGCTTCTCCAGCCCTGAGCACAGTGACTCAGGGGGAATGGGGTATTTTCAGCCAGGGGCCATCGCAGCTGCTGTATCAAGTGTCCCTGGGCCAGTGGACTTCGTGACAGGTGTGTCTTTATTCAAGAAAAATAATGCACTTAATTTAGAGGAAGGACTTCCCCCTCCAAGTAACTCGAGGTGAGGGTGACCACCATGTTCCCCCGGGGCAGAGGCGCCCATTAAGCAGAGCTCCTGCGGCTGTTCCCACCTCCCAAGTGGGTCCCGGGGTTGCCCTGTGAGCCTGGAGGGCTGGGGGCTCAGTGAGGCTGCCCTGGATGGATGCTGGGGTCCTCGTGGGACTTAGGCATGAGCACAGACCACCGTGGACACGGCTGTGCCACGTGGATTTTTTTTCCTACACGCTTTTAAAATCGATTTTACTGGGGCACCCTGGGGGCTCCGTCAGCTGAGTGTCTGCCCTCAGCTCAGGGTGTGATCCCGGGGTCCTGGGGTTGAGTCCCACGTCGGGCTCCCTGCTCCACAGCGAGTCCTCTTGTCCCTCTCTGTCTGCCGCTCCCCCTGCTTGCTCTCTGTCTCTCGAACAAAGACAATCTTTTTAAAAAGCAAAAAAAAAAAAAAAAAAAAAAAAAAAGGCAGCTTTGGTGGCTCAGCGGTTTAGTGCCACCTTCAGCCCAGGGCGTGATCCTGGAGACCCAGGATCGAGTCCCACGTCAGGCTCCCTGCATGGGGCCTGCTTCTCCCTCTGCCTGTGTCTCTGCCTCTCTCTCCCTCTTTCTCTGTGTCTCTCATGAATAAATAAAATCTTAAAAAAAAAAAAGCAAAATAAAGTCAAATTTATGGAGACAAAATCAACACCCTCTTAAAAACTAATTATTTTGGGGACATGATACATGTGCACAGAGTAAAAGGTGAGATGTGCTGCAGGTTGCATCCCCCACCCCGCCCAGGAGACTCCCGCCTGGCCCTCCCTCTGCGGAGTGTTTCCCCGTAGTCCTGGTTGGTTGACGCTGTTTTACTCCTCATTCTTGGTTGTCCCTGTGGATCTGTGGATATGTCGGCGGATTTCCCACCACGGGGGTGGGGGTGGGGGGTGGGAGCTGGGCTGCAGGCATCCAGTTACTGTTGGGTCTGCTTTATTTCGGCTCTGGAGAGAAATGTTCCCGGCTGGACTCCTCTCCTTCCCAGACCTGCTGTGGCTTCAAGACAGGGTCACTAACTGCGATTCTGGTTCCATTGGGAGGGGAAACCGATCCCCACCCTACTGGGACACGGCGGCTCGATTGTAGGGGATGGTCCTGTGGGAGCTGGGTCACCCCTGGCTTCCTCTCCCACCACAGCCGTCAAGGCTCCCAAGCTGGGGAGACAACACACAGGTACTGGGGGAGGGTCCAAGACCCCCGTCCTGGAATCCTCTGGGGACCCCAGCCCCAACCAGCATGTGAGGTACATGGCACTGGGCACTGTCAACTGCTATAACTACAAGAACCAATAACAATAACAACAATGATAGTAATAATAACAATAATCATAATAATAGGGATCCCTGGGTGGTGCAGCAGTTTGGCGCCTGCCTTTGGCCAGGGTGCGATCCTGGAGACCCGGGATCGAATCCCACGTCGGACTCCCAGTGCATGGGGCCTGCTTCTCCCTCTGCCTGTGTCTCTACCTCTCTCTCTCTCTCTGTGACTATCATAAAAAAAAAAAAATCATAATAATAGTGTGCTATTTTGTGTGCTACGTCCAGGTCAGTTCCTCAGTAGTTACTGGGAGCGTCCCTGCGTCCCCCCGGCCATTGAGGACATCCTTCCGTTGCTCAGACCCAGGCCTGGGAGCCGTTTCTGACTCCTTCTTATGTCACAGCCTGTGCGTTAGAGACACATTGGCTTGGTCTTCAGAGTCCACGTGAACCCACCTTGCAGGGCCTCTGGGGCTGCCTGGGTCTAAGCCCTGCGGTGTGCTGCCCTGGGGCACAGCGGCAGCCTCGCCCTCCTGCGTTATCGCCCAAGGGTAAGTCGGGACACGCCACCCTCCACACAAGCCCCTGCAGCGCCCTGGCCCCTCAGACCCTCTGGACGAGCTCTTATCGGTGTGCGGGAACCCATCAGCACTGTGCCGCGTCCCTGCTCACTGAGGGCGTGGGCGGAGGCATCTGGGCCCTTTCCACCGGCGCTCAGAGCCCCGCAGCCACCCCAGTCCCCCCTGCACCTGTCCCCACCACGCGCCGCACTCGGGCTGCCCGCGACCTTGCAAGGATGGATCTCGGCAGGAGTCTTTCTCGGGTGTGGGGCCAAGCGGATCCTTCCAGCCCGGAGCCGCCAGAGCTGGGAGCCCTCCCCGCAGGGCGGCTGAGCCCCAGCCCCCGGCGCAGGCGGTGGGGCAGCAGGCCTGGGGCGGCCCGCACGCGGTCAGGAGCCCGGAGGGGGGCAGCCCCGCGCCCGCGCCGTGGACCTGGGTTGGAGACCTGGACCCACGGCGCGCCGCCCCTCCGCCCGCCCGCCCGGCCGCCGCGGCTCCGGGACCCTGCCACTCGCTCTTCCCTGCGGGCGCAGCGGCTGCTGGACTCGGGGGCAGCCTCGGCGTGGCTGGAGTAGAGCGCGGCTGAGGCCAGTGGCCATGTGTGGCCCGGCCCTCTCGTCCCCTGTGGCCACGGCGCCCCTGCGGAGGTGCGAGGTGCGAGGCCGCAGGACAAGGCCGGTGCGTCTTGGAGCCTGTGTCCCACGGATGAGGATCAGTGAGGGGTGCCCTGGACACCGGGCCCCCAGGCGGGAGGCAGGCTTCCGGGGCTTCTGCTAGGACGTGTGCCCGTCGTGGGGCTTGGGCTCGGGACTGGGAGGCGGGGGTGTCCCTCGGGCCTCGGCGACTGTGGCACCGCATACCCCTGGTGCATGCAGGGCACCCAGCTCAGCCTGGAGCGTTCTCTCTCCCTGGCACGTGCCCGTCCCTGCGGGTGGGCATTCTGTGCCCCCGTCGGCCCCGTTCTAGAGTTTTCTTCTGTCCATTCCTGCTCATGCACTTGTTTTTTAACACTGAAGTCTGGACCTAGACCCGGCAAGTCCAGGTGTGAACCCCAGCCCTGCGCAGTCTGACCACGTCTCCCGGGCAGGTGCTCAGCCCCCACAGGCCTGCCCACCCCCTCTGTCGCCCGCAGACACACCTCGGCGCCTCACTCGGGCTGCCGTGGGGCCGGGACAGGTGGCGGTGGGCCGGACCCGCCAGGCTGGCCTTTGCCGACCCCCAGCTGCCACCTGGGCCGTCCTCCCCACTGCAAACCATCAGGCAGACCCGGTTCCCCAGCCACACGCGCAGGGGAGACCGCCCAGGCGGGAGGCTGTTGAAAGGGCTGAGGCAGAGGAAATGCGATCCTGCTGACTTTGTTTGTCGCTTCCCGGCCTCCTAGCAACCGGCATCACCACTGGGCCTGGCCACGAGTGACAGTGGCAGCCAGTCACATTTCAAACAGTGTCACTCAGGCTTGAAACGCCCTAGGGTTCCAGTTCTGTGGTTCGCACGCCCCATGGGGACCATGGTCTCTGCTCTGGCCTGTACTCCTGGCGGGTCCCCTGCCTCCCCACCCGTGCCTGGGAGCTCACAGCCCCCGCCACCGCATGTCCCCACGGTGCCCTCTTGCGGAGCTTCGGCGTCCTGCCCATAGGGCGTCCTTGTTTATGGCTCCCTTCCCCTGGGGATACAGCTTCTCCCCGTATTTCGTAAGACACTACAAATAATGACTCATTGTTTCATTTCCAGTCCTCCGAACCATTAGTTCCGTTTTCACCCTAAGGTTTCTCCCCGCTGGCTCCTGCCTACAGTACCTCAGAGTTCAGAGGGCCTCTCTCGGGGGCAGCAGCTAGGACACCAGCCCGTGTCCACCTGCCCCCAGCCGGGTGCACTGACCATGCCAGTGGTGATCAGGAAATGGCACCAAGGTTTGCCACTTTAGCATAAGGATTATTATTTTTTTTTTTTGAAGATTTTACTTACTTATTCATGAGAGACAGAGATAGGCAGAGCCACAGGCAGAGGGAGAAGCAGGCTCCCTGCAGGGAACCCGATGTGGGAATTGATCCCAGGACCCCGAGGTCATGCCCTGAGCTGAAGGCAGATGCTCAACCACTGAACCTTCCAGGTGCCCCAGGACCTGTTATTTATAAGCTCTGTGAAATGTAAAATTTATGTGTGCAAAAAAAGCGCTTCAAGAAATAAAAAAAAAAAAAAGCCCCCAGACTTTACTTTTCCTGGAAGATTCTGGCTTTATCATTCAAAAATACTATCGGGTAGCATCGTATATTTTGTAATGTTTTGGGAACTCATTTATTTAAGCAAGAAGATCACTGAGTGGTTATTTTCTTCAAGAGGCTCTTTCTTCTCAGGATTAGCTAAACTTCATCTTGAAAGCAATTTGCAGTGAGCATGATACACGCTGATTATGCATCACGTCTTTCCTGTGACCACAGCCTGAGATGAAATAACATCACAGAGGACGATTGTCTTGGGCGTCATGTTGGCAGAAGTCCTGCTTCCTTCTCCCCCGTGCTTTCCGCCAACTCAGAGAGCAGAAGGTTTTATCCCCGCCGCTGGGCGCGGGCAGGGCATTGTTTCCACGACCCCAGGACCAGTGGCACAAGGGTCTTCCCATCATGGGCACTGCCTGTGATGGTTCTGGGACTCCTGGGAGGTCCTGGTCTGCAGGTTCCTTAATGAGGCACCGGGAAGGGATTTTTTTTTTTTAAACATCCGATAAAATAATATGCAACGGTCAGCGTGTTTTGGTGTATTTGCACCAGATAGCTTAGTGGACTACATTGCTGTTTTCATTTACATTACATGCTTGCTCCAGTTTTTAAGTGAAATACTTTTTTTAGTAAAGACTGAGATGCAAAACTGCTTGCAAGACGAATAAAAGGATTTTAAGAGATTCTAGTAACTTTTTTCTCCTGTGACAATCCCTGGGTCTGATTCTTCAGTCTCTAGAGAAACAGGGAATTTGAGAATTCAGTAGAAGTGGGAACAGTTTTAGGGTGTGCGTGTGGTTAAGGGGAAATAGTTCATGGGGTGAGGGCTGAATCATAATGAATGAACAAATAGGAAATTCCACCAGAGAAATGGAAATTGTTTAAAAAAATAAACAAGTGATTGAGTCCTTATTTATTTATTTGAAAGAAAGAGAAGTAGAGCGAGCACGAGTGGGGGCAGAAAGAGAGGGAGAAGCAACTGGGGACTTGATCCTGTTGTGGGACTTGATCCCAGGACCCGGAGATCATGACCCGAGCTGAAGGCAGACCCTTCACTGACAGAGCTCCCCTCTGCCCCAGGTGCCCGAAGTGATCAAATCCTGGTATTCGAAATATAAAGACTGATACTGGAAATATAAAGTCACTGGATGGGCTTGTAGCAGAATGGAAATGACAAAAGGAGGACAGAAGAGTCTGGGCAAACACAAGACGTGCCTTTAGGGAAATGAACTCCTGTGTGAGGGGTCCCGGGCGAGTGGTGGTGGGAGGAGGCTCTGCTGCTCAGCACACACCGTTCTGGGGCCACTTAGGTATATTTTGTTTAAAGTTAATAACTGGAAGCTTGAAAGTCTCGGCTGTGCAGAAGGTTTTGGTCATACCCACGCATCTTGTTTAAGCAGGAACAAGTGCGTGGCACTTGTCAACCCCAGCTCTGCCCCCGGTTCTGGCAGAGCAGGCCCAGGATGAGCATGTAGAAAGGGTTTTGGGTGGAGGCTGATTCGAACCACTGCTACCAGATGCTGCCTGGCCAATGATGTTCCTCTGATCCCAAGCACTCCACACAAAAGGACTGAAGGTACTTCTTGACCATCTACCCCATGGAGCCCCTCGCATACATTTCCTTTTGTGCATACATTGCCATACGAGGTGGATGTCATCGTGTCCGTTGTTCACAAACGAGCTCTGTGCAGAGAAGCAGGTGTCCAGGGTCAACCGGCTGCTGTGAGCCTGACCTGGATTTCTCTTTTTTAAGATTTTATTTATTTATTTATGAGAGACACAGAGAGAGGGGCAGAGACACAGGCAGAGGGAGGAGCAGACTTTCTGCAGGGAGTCCAATGTGGAACTCGATCCCAGGACCCTGGGATCCTGACCTGAGCCGAAGGCAGACACTCAACCACTGAGCCCCCAGGCATCCTGGGTATTTGTCTTTCTTTGTCTTACTTTGTTTAGCATAATACTCTTACAATCCTTCCATGTTGTCACAAATGGCACATCTCATCCTTTTTTATGGCTACATGATATCCCGCGTGCATGTGCACACTCATGTCATCTTCCTTATCTGCTCCTCCATCCATGGACACTTGGACTGCATCCGTATCTCGGCTATTGGAGGCAATGCAATAAACATGGGGGTGCACATATCTTTTTGAATTAGTGTTTTTGTTTTCTTTGGGTAATACTCAGAAGTGGAATTACTGGATTGAATGGTCATTCTACTTTTAATTTTAACAAAATATTTATTAGAGAGAGGGAGAGAACATGAGTGAGTCGGGGGGAGGGATGGATGGAGGGGGAGATGCAGGCTCCCTACAGAGCACCAAGCCTAAGGTGGGGCTTGACCCCATGACCCTGACCTGAGCCGAAACCAAGAGTCAGAGGCTCACCCACCTGAGCCGCCCAGGCACTTCACTATTTTTAATTTTTTAAAAAATATTTTATTTTATTTACTCATGAGAGATACAGAGCGAGAGAGAAAGAGGCAGAGACACACGGAGAGGGAGAAGCAGGCTGCATACAGGGAACCTGACATAGGCCTCGATCCCGGGTCTCCAGGATCACGCCCTGGGCTGCAGGTGGCGCTAAACGGCTGAGCCACCGGAGCTGCTCTATTTTTAATTTTTTGAGGAGCCTCCATACTGTTCTCCACAGTGGCTGCACCTGTTTGTGTCCCCACCAGCCACGGGTGAGGGTTCCTTTCTCTCCGTGTCCTCGCCAATGCTGGTTACCTCTTGTTTTTTTTTATGTTAGCCATTCTGACAGGTGCGAGGAGCGATCTCATGGTGGGTTTGACTGACATTACCCCAATGATTAGAGGTTGAACTGGATTCAAACTCGGATCCGATTGGCATCACTGACCCTGCGTGGCCCATCTGGAAGTGCCTCGAATAGCGCTACGCAGCCAGCCGAGTGCAAAAAGGGATTTGTTACATGGGAATAACGTAAAAATTTTTCGGAAACAGAGGCAGGTCACTACTTTTTTTTTAATAAATTTATTTTTTATTGGTGTTCAATTTGTCAACATACAGAATAACACCCAGTGCTCATCCCGTCAAGGGCCCCTTCAGTGCCCGCCACCCAGTCACCCCCACCCCCCGTCCTCCTCCCCTTCCACCACTCCTAGTTCGCTTGGCAGGTCACTACTAATTAGATATTTGGGAAAGCTACAAAACTTCTATCCATCATTATGCCAGGGTCACTTCTGGGACTGAGTAACAACAATAAAAAAGAAAAAAAGCAATTATTAGGAACTGAAATTTTTAAAAAAGATTATTTATTGATTTATTCATGAGAGACCCAGAGAGAGAGGCAGAGACACAGGCAGAGGGAGAAGCAGGCTCCCTGCAGGGAACCCAATGTGGGACTCGATCCCAGGACCCCGGGGTCACGACCTGAGCAAAGGCAGACACTCTACGGCTGAGCCATCCCGGCATCCTGGAACTGGAATTCCAAGGGAAAGCATACAACTGCAGGTTATGTAATGGCTTCCTCAAAGTGGAGATTTTTTATTTCCACTCTCTTCACAGTAAATGACCAAATGCAGTGACTCTTCTTACTGGGTTGGTCCTGGCTGGTTTGTCATCGATCCTCATAACCCACATCTCTGGTTCCTAGTCCCATGGGTTCTGGGATTATCAGCCTCGCTCCTACTGTTTTACGGTCAGCTTGATTAAAAAATTTAATTATTTTTGCAAAGGCAATAGGCCCACATGGTTCAAACTCTAAAAAAACCAAAAAGGGTATCGCGTGAAGGGTCTCCCTTCAACAGCGCACACAGCGCTTACTGTCACTAGCAGCTCGCGCATCCTGTGGGGGTGGCCATGCACGCACATGGGGGAAGCACACAGATGTTTCTGTTTTAGGAGAAGAGCAGTCTTTCCCCCTGTGGGTCTGTCTCTCTCTCACCTGACTACCAGTAGGGCCTTCCCCACGGCAAACAATTCCGCAGCACCAACTCCGTGCCTTTGATTTAACCTGGTTCCGAGCCTGTCTCCCCAGTGACAGCCCCCGATCCCACAGGGAAGGGGTGCACCCCACAGGTCTGCCTCACTTCACATACCCATCGAGGTCGCCTGCTGACAAGCTCCTGTCTGACCTGGCTAAAAGCCAGAGGTTCCCGTGACCTCTTTTTCCCCTTGGATACGATGATTTGTGGGAAAAGCTCACAGAACGCAGGGAAACGCTTGCTCACATTCAGCAGCTCATGAGAGGACACGATGAAGGCCACAGGTGGGCAGCAGAGGAGATGCACAGGGCAAGGCTTGGGAGGGTCCCGAGCACAGGGGCTTCTGTCCCCATGGGGTTGGGGTGCATCACCCCCGACCCCCCACCCCACCCTGGGGTGGATGTGTCCACCAGCCCTCAGAACCTTGACTATTGTGGTTTCACGGAGGCGACCCCACATGGGCGTGATGGATTATTAACTGTCCCCAGCCCCCTCCCCTCTCTGAGAGACAGGGGTTCAGGGCTGGAAACTCTAAGCCTCCAGTCCTGGCTCCGTCTTTCTGCCGCTCGGACCCCAGCCAGGAGCCAGGCCAGGAGCCCACCCGGAGTCACCCCCCAGAGTCACTTTGAGGGGATGGAGGAGGCTCCCAGGAGTTCACGAGGGTTTCAGGAGCTCCATGTGCTGGGAATGGGGATGAAAACTAAATGTAACTTTCTTACTATAAATCACAAGATCGCAGCACCCTCCTCCCTCTTTTGTACATGATAGCATTTGATGCCAGCATTCCTGCACATTGATCCTGTCGTAGCTTGTTTACTCGTTGAACATTAACCCTCACGGACGATTTCCTTTGCTTACAGAAGGACCCTCCCCGTTCTTTCATAGCTTCAATTTTATATGACATAAGGATGTCCCACATTTTTTTTTTTTTTTTAATGAGTGCGCTCTAGATCATCGGATGTCGTGTGGTCTTCCTGGTCTTTTACTATTGTTACTATAAGGCTCAGGGGTGGAGTGTCTGCCCTTGGCTCAGGGCGTGACCCCGGGGTCCTGGGATCAAGTCCCATATCGGGCTCCCCACATGGAGCCTGCTTCTCCCTCTGCCTGTGTCTCTGCCTCTCTCTGTGTCTCTCATGAATAAATAAATAAAATCTAAAAAAAAAAAAAAAAGGCCAGGCCATAGTTATTTTGATGACCTCTGGCCTTATTTTTGGAGCATCTGGTGGAGCCCAGAATATTTAACACATTTCACCTTTGGTCAGGAGCAGGTGTTCTGACTCTGATCAAACAGACACACGTACTCTGTCTCAAAAAAAAAAAAAAAAATCCCTTAAAGACCAGAAACAAGAGACGTTTCACAAAAGTCAATCCAGAAGTTTTGGAGATGAGAGACCACTTGTCAGCATCAAAGTCCAACTGCCCAAGCACCACCGAGATTCGGCTGTGACCCAGGAGGCCAGGCAGCCTGCCTGGACGTGGTGGCTGCTGGAAACTGCTTACAGGACGGCTCCCCAAATGGATGGGGGCTCTCATGGGGTCACTCACATAGCCCGCTCTTCTTTAAGGAGGCCAGGACAGCGCATGGTGAAGGACTTCATACGCCCACCCAGCTCAGGTTCCAGAAGGCAAATGTGGGCTAGATGTCTCGCCAGGTTCAGAAAAGGTCTGTCAAGCTCCTGGCATTCTACTTTGAGCAGGCCACCGGGCTCCGCTCGAGCATGTGAGTGAGTGCAGGGCTCAGACAGTGGGCTTGGTGGCCAGGGTTACAGGTGCCAGCACCATGTCCTTAAAAAAAATCCCAGTGTTGGGTCAGGTTGGCTCAGCTAATAAGAAGTGGTGCTGGGACTACAGTCACAGAACTGCGCCAGCCTCAAGATCTATTACTTCTCTTTTATGTAACACATTTAGCTGCATAATGACAAGAAAATCCTGCAGGTCAGTTGTAGCAAATGATGTTTATTTTCCAGACTTAACGCACTCCACGTATTCTCCAGCCAAAGACTAATTCTAAAGCTTGTTAGAGGAAATGTTTGGTTTCAGGAATAGATGTACTTACAATATCTTGCGTTCCTTTTTTTTGGGGGGGGGGAAGATTTTCTTTATTCATGAAAGACACAGAGGCAGAGACACAGGCAGAAGGAGAAGCAGGCTCCCTGTGGGGAGCCCGATGTGGGGACTCCATCCCAGGACCAGGGGTCACGCTCTGAGCCAAAGGCAGACACTCAATCACTGAGCCCCCCAGGCCTCCTTGTGTTCCTTGTCATACTTGTGAATGCCTGGCAGATAACACCATGCAGGTGATCTGTTCCAGAGCTAGAGTCGGCTGTGCTGTGATGGCAGGACGTGTGCAGGGCGTGAGCTGCATCACAGCAATGGGATGCCCCCAGCAGGTGGCCTGAGCCCCGGTCTGGCACTGAGTGACTATGTCTCACTAGGTCAGTTTGATATGAATAGACACACCCCAGCCTGGGTTTTATTTTATTTTTTTAAAGATTATTTATTTGTTCATGAGAGACACAAAGAGAGAAAGAGGCAGAGACATAGGCAGAGGGGGCCCATATGCAGGGAGTCTGATGTGGGACTCAATACCGGGACTCCAGGATCACAACTTGGGCTGAAGGCAGGCGCTAAACCACTGAGCCACCCAGGCATCCCCCAGCCTGGGTTTTAAAAAGCTCTGCTCAATGAACACTTCTTAATGAAAGACTATTTTAGACGTAGTTCTGGGCTTCTGGGGTCCCAGGGTGCCCTCCTTCTCAGGTTAAAAATGAGGACAGTGGCCAGAGAGGGGAAGTGACATGTTTGAGGGTCACCGGCAGAACCAGGAGGAGAGGTGGTGGGATGGACGCTTAGGAATGCGTCCTGAAGAAGGGTTGAAGGAGCCTGGAGGGTCAGCCTGGAGAAAAAGAAAGATGTTTTGGGCATCCCAAGTGGCTCAGCAGTTTGGTGCCACCTTCAGCCCAGGGCGTGATCCCAGAGTCCCGGGATCGAGTCCCAGGTCGGGCTCTCTGCATGGAGCCTGCTTCTCCCTCTGCCTGTGTCTCTGTGCCTCTCTCTCTCTCTCTCTCTCTGTGTCTCTCATGAATAAATAAATAAAATCTTAAAAAAAGAAAGATGTTTTATTTTATTTTTTATTTTTTTTAAGAAAGATGTTTTAAAATAAGTAAAGGTAGCTCATGCAAAGAAAAAACAAACAAACAAACAAACAGATTTATTCTGTATGGCCCAGGACGTAAAGCAGTATTCACATATGGAAACTACCGAAGGGCTTTTCCAGCACAGCAGCCCCCAGAGAGGCTGCCTTGGGAGGGGATGAGCTCCCCGTCCCTGGGCGTGTTCAAGCACTGGGCAACCATTTGGCATGGATGCTGCAGAGGATATTCCTATCAGACTGGACCAGATGCTCCTTCAAGTTTCTTGCAATTCCAGGAATCAGATCCTCTTCAAAGGTGTCTCAAAAATGCCAGTCAACCCATAGATTAAAAAAAAACCACAGTTGTCGCTGCGTCGGGGTGCAGCGGTAAGCCTCCCCCACTCCTGAGTGGATCCCTGGGACCACTGTGGTTCTGGGGGCGGGGTTATGAAAATAAGCCACCATCTCCCCTGCACGCCATTGGACAGGCGGTTGCTTAATATTCATGAGGCTCCGCGGGATTCCGGTTGTTCCAAGGCCTCGCGAAACGTAGGGGGCGGGCCTCACGGGGCCAGGCGTCCTCTGATTGGCTGTCCTTACAGAGAGGTGGCCTTCGATTGCCTGGTGTAGAGGCGACGCAGACGTCACCGGGGCGGGACATTTGAAGGCCCATTCTCTAGGTTTCGGGTCGTGAGGACCGGGCCGGCGCGCACTCGTCCCCCGCGGGGTCAGTCCGTGACTTTTTCCCTGTTAGTGCGTCACCAGCACTACAGCCTTAGAGCACCCGTCCCGAGCGCTGTCCTGTCATGGCAGAGCCGGGCTCGTTACTCCCGACCCCCGCCCGCAGGCTGGGGCTGTGGCCGCTGTGCCCGCCCGAGGTCCAGCGCGGGCGCTGGGGGTGGGGACCGCAGGGAGCCCTCAGGTCTGCGCCTGCGCAGAGCCGTCCGGCCGCGGCCCGCCCCCTTCGCCGGGGTGACGCGTCCCCGGTTGCCACGGAGACGCGCGGTTTACCCGCCGGGTCTGCGGGGGCCGCAGCTGCAGGTGGGGTGCGAACCTGTGTTCAGCGGTTCCCGAAGGCGCCACGGCTAGTGCAGGCGGCCCACTCTCTGACCCCCTGCCTGGAACCCCGGCCAGCCCCCGCCGGCCTCCTCTCCACCTCCCCTGGGCTGCTCGGGTGCGTTTTGAGTCCGCACCCGGACGGACTCGGGGAGCCATGGGATGCTGGGAGGCCCGGGTCCTGAGGGGCGTGGGCGGGAAGCTATGTGTGTGTGGGGAAGGAGTGGTGCTGCGTGCGGAGCAGGTGCGGAGGTGGTGGGAGCAGGTGCGGAGGTGGTGGGAGCAGGTGCGGAGGTGGTGGGAGCAGGTGCGGAGGTGGTGGGGAGCAGGTGCGGAGGTGGTGGGAGCAGGTGCGGAGGTGGTGGGGAGCAGGTGCGGAGGTGGTGGGGAGCAGGTGCAGAGGTGGTGAGAGCAGGTGAGGAGGTGGTGGGGAGCAGGTGCGGTGGTCGGGAGAGGAGGTGTGGCGGTGGTCAGGAGCAGATGCGGAGCAAGGTGCCGGGATGGGAGCAGGTGCGGTGGTGGGGAGAGCAGGTGTTCTCCCCCACTTGCGGCCACCTTCTGGCTTTCCTTTGTCCTGCGGAGGGTTCAGAGGTTTTGTATCACCTGCTGAGTAGGCTCCACACCCAGCTCTCGGTGTACAGATGGCCGTAGGTATTCATTTGTTCAGGAAACATCGCTGGGTTCCTCAGTCCACAGAATCTCCTAAAAGTGAACACTGCCTAGGACCCAGCCATTCTGATGAATGGGTGCCTGTGGTCAGCGAAAGACGTGTGAGAACATCCTAGCGTTCTCACAACAGCCCCATGCTGGAACCCCCTATACTCATACACAGTAGGAGAGACAGGTGGGTGTGGTGTACTGGCGGCGGCGTACTGCCCAGGAGCAGAACCCACAGGCTACATACAGCTCTGTGGACAACGGGATGAATCTTACCACCGTAATGTCAGGTGAGGGAGGTCAGATATAAGAGTACACGCTGGGTGATTCCATTTACGTGAAAACCCAAACACCAAAACCAATTTCTAGTGTTAAGAGTGGGAACAGTGGTCACATTGTGGGGACGTGGGTGGAGGGTGGTGACCAGGAGGGAGCTGACGTGCTGGCTGCACCAATGTGTTCATTGTGTGTACAGATGATGATGATGTATGCACTTCTTTGGTACGTATATCACACTTGAACAAACACATAAAAAAAGGACATACTGCTCTGGGTGAAACTAAATGAATGTCTGCCTTTGTGACCAGGACTTTGGAAAGCAGAAATGGCCAAACTCCTCCAACCTCCACCCAAGTTCTTGCCTGAAGAGTGGCACATCGCTAACAAGAACCAGTACCACAGAGCAGAGGCTCAAAGGTCCCGGTCCGAACGCCTGGTGGCAGAAAGCCAGAGGCTTGTGGATGAGATTGAAAAGACCACAAGAAAGTCTCAGAGCGATGTAAACAAGAAACTAGGTAAGACCCACGCCTGGATGTGATGGTGAGGCGGAGCTGTGCTGACGTTTGCAGTCCATGTTCGGGCGTGGCAATGTAGTGGCATACAGGGGGGACACGTGTGTATCGCTCAGGTTCTGTGTTTAACTTCACTGCCTTGAGACAGATGCGTCGTAACCCATCCTGCTTTCCAGCCCTCCATCATTCCTTTTTTTATGGATAAAAAAAAAGGTTTTATTTACTTATTTGACAAAGAGGAGAGAGAGAGAGAACAAGCAGGAGGAGTAGCAGGCAGAGGGAGGGGGAGAAGCAGACCTCCCACTGAGCAGGGAGCACAGTACGGGACTCGATCCCAGGATGGGGACACATTTCTGGAGCTAGAAAGCAGAAGGCCTGGTGGCTACACATGTAGGGACTGCAGAGATCCTGCGTGGGTGGGGACCAGAGATGCTGGCCACTGCCTGCCACACATTCACACTGCAGACACCTGGAGATGCTCAAAATCAGAAGCATCAGGTTACCTCTGAAGCTGGAAGCTGAGGGAAGGGACTGGAGACCAGACTGGCTGGAAGCCTGTGAAGAGCCCACTCCTGGCCCCTCCTCCCCCCAGCGGAAGGCTCAAGGCCAAGGATGTGATGAACCTCTTCACTTTGCACTAATTCCTCTGCCCCCTGCTTCCTGGGACACTGGTAGCTGGGCTTCTGTGCTCGGTTGGGAGATTGGCAGATGTGTTTGTGGGGAAACCCACGAGGGGGTCTATGTACCATAATCCCCTGGGGATTATTCAATGAGACACTCAGGCTGACTGGTTACTCTGGACATCCAAGTGCTGTGGCATGCAAGCCCTGACCCTGCATAGAGAGGTTCCAGTTAGCACGCTAGCATCGTCATCTCAAGTACACTCAGGTAGGGTTAGAGACACTGAGGAGAGCCTCTAGCAGGACACTCAGACACAGCAGAAGAAAAAATATGCCATAAAATATTCAGGAAATTTGGAGAAGGCATTGCATCCATGAAACAAGAGAGTCTTAACAAAGAACGTTCAGGGAATAAGAACGCATCCTTGGGAATTAAAAATACGAGAGCACATTTGTGAAAATCAGAAGAGGGTTTGAAAGAGAAAGTTAGGGATCCCTGGGTGGCGCAGCGGTTTGGCGCCTGCCTTTGGCCCAGGGCGCGATCCTGGAGACCCGGGATCGAGTCCCACATCAGGCTCCCGGTGCATGGAGCCTGCTTCTCCCTCTGCCTGTGTCTCTGCCTCTCTCTCTCTCTCTGTGACTATCATAAGTAAATAAAAAAAAAAATTAAAAAAAAAAGAAAGAGAAAGTTGAAGAATCTCCAGGAAATAAGGGAAAAAAGGACAAAGGGATGGATGGATGGATAATAGAGAGGAAGGGTGAGAATCGGGACCCACAGGGAGGCTCCTTATCCAACAGAGATTCCAGAATGGGCGCAGAGAGGAGGAAGAGAGGAAACTGTCTGCAGAGGAATCCTAGGAAACCCCCTAGAGCTGGGGGTCTGTTTCTGGCATCTGGCTTCATGATGGAGTAAGGCTGACACCAGGAAAATAGAGAGGAGACCCCTGGAAGGCTTGCAGGTCGCATGCAGAGGATCAGGACTCAGAACGGCATCAGCCCTCTCCGCAGGAGCTCTGGAGACGAGGAAATGAAGCCCCGTCATCAAAATTCTTGGTGAAAATCACCTTTATCCTGGGAATCCACACACAGTCAAAGCCAAACGATGAAGGTGGAATGAAGGCATTTTCAGGCCAGCATGCTTTCAAAAATTTCTGAGGAGGGCGTCCTTCGGCGGGTGGATGGGGCATGAGCAGGAGCAGATGACAGCTGGGCAGGGGACGGCGGCAGGTGCGAGGCTGAGAATGTTCTAGAACAGGCAGCCAGTGGGCTGCGTGGGCAGGAGGAGAAAGTGCTCCTGGGCAGAGGTCCTGGGAGGAAGCAAAGCCAGTGGGTTCCTTGGTGGGCTGGAGTGTTGTAATGAGCATCTGGAGAATGAAACAAAAAGCACAGCTTCCAGCCCCTCCAAACACAAACAGAAAATTGTGCGGGAGATGATGTGGATGGTAGCACAGTGTGTGGCTCGGGTGTGAATAGCAGTTACGTGTTTGCTGTGTATAAACAGTGTGAAGCTCTTCTGTAACAGGATGTGCAAGGCAGCCGCACCAGGAGCCTGTGGCTCAAGAGCAAATGCTGGTCTTTCAGTCACAGGAGATTGGTGGACGCCACTAAAACTGATCAGAATAAATAGTGCTGTGAGCAAATGCCCGAAGGAATTCCGAAAGCATTTTCTTAAGCTTCTTAGCGATTGCTCCTGGGACGCCTGGGAGCAGGTGCAGTTAGCTAATCGCCTGAGTCTTGATCTCAGCTTAGGTCATGATCTCAGGTCCCGGGATGGAGCCTGGGCCACGTGCTCAGCCGAGAGTTTGCTGGAGATCCGCTCTCTCCCTCCACCCCTCCAACCCTTGCCTCTAAAATCATCAATCAGTCTTTAAAAAAAATGCAGTTGCTCCCAGAAAGTGGGAGTTGGGGGTGGACAGGTCCAAGAGCTGTGACACTCTCACTGTTCCTACGACTCAGACGACGTACATCTGTATCTTTGACAAAATCAAGTTCTTCAAAATAGCCGGCATTGAAGAATTAGAGTCATGTGCGTGGATGATGTTTGCATTAAATTAGATGCTGACTTGGTACAGCAGGGGCCCCTCCCTCCCTCTGCCGCCCCCACCCCACACACCCCTAACCAGCACTCCCTGGACAGGGGCCCCTGCGTGGTTTGAGGATGGCCCTGTGGTGTCTCACCCTGGAGCTGGTGGCACCCTATGCTTCTTTGTGTGCCACAGAACAGAGACTCGAGGAAGTCAGGTTCTGGAAGAAGGAGCTGGATGACAAGCTGGAGCAGCTAGTGTGCACCACAGAGGACCTGCTCACTTATCAGACTAGGCTGCAGAACGCCCTGGAGAGCCTGAAGGAGCCCCTGCACATCACCCAGATGTGCCTGGAATACAGGTGGGGGGTCCTCCAGAGTCACTGCCTGGGGTGGGGGATAGGGGGCCACGGGGACAGGTGTGGCGGGGGGTGTGGTGGATGGTGCGGAATCCATGCCTGGCAGCTGAAAGAGCTCTTCACTACCTTAACTTAAATATAAGGTTTGGCTGCAGGGACTCAGGGGACTGAAGTAACACTGAATTTAAATCAGGCAGTTCGTCCTCTCTCAGAGTTAGGGGGCCTGGAGGTGGTCGCTGCAGGGCTGGCACAGTGCTAGGGTTCCAGGCCTCTGGGTCTCACTACTCCGCCACATGGGTTCACTTCCCGTGTGACCTCGTGACTCCAGACGGCTGCCAGAGCTCTAGCCGTTCCTTCCCATGTCCAGCAAGGAGGAATAATTAGGTATTCCCTGTGTGCCTCCCGTTGACGGGAGGTTGGTCACCAGGCCACACCAGCAGAACCTGGGAGCCTGATGTCTTTATTCTGGATAGGCAGAGTGGGTGGGTTCCTGGAGGACGAGTTTGGTCTCATCCGCAGAGCTGCAGGCCCTATACTCCAAGGGGAAGTTAGGATATTTGCATGAAACGGCCACAGGGCGTTGGGGACGTGCAGTGAACACCCTGGGTGGGCGTGGGCATCGCAGTCCTGTTGCCAGCACAGGGCGCCTTTCTGGGCTCAGATTCTCAGAACCGTGAGGACCGGGTCTTGTTTCCAGGAAGGGGGCACATGTCTGGCGATTTGAGGTCACAGGAGCCTTTTCTAATGAGCGGGTTAGAAGGAGGAGTCTGGGGAGTGGACCTGGTGTAGTTGTGACCGGGGTCGCTGACCCACAGACGCTGCTCCCGCTCCAGAGGGTGAGGGGGATGTCACAGATGCCGACTCGCGTCCGGGTCCTCCTCCGTCCCAAGGTTGGGACAGCGTCACGTGGACAGGCCCCCCGCGCACCTGGCTGCTGACCGGCCCCCTCCTCTGGGCAGGGACAAGCGCATTGGCATCGACCTGGTGCATGATGAGGTGGAACAGGAGCTGCTGAAGGAGGCTGAGGTCATCCACGGGGTCATGGCCCTGCTGACCCGCACCTTGGATGAGGTGACTGAGCAGATCAGGTGCGGCTGTGAGGCCCCAGTGTGGGGGTGGCTGGGCTCACCCCGTGGCACCCCAGGGGCCGTTTCCTGCCCTGGCTCTGGCCCCTCCCATCAGCACCGGGCAGCGAGCTCTCGGCTGGCAGAGGAACATTAAGATCCGGGCTGGGTTCTTGAACTGGGGCCCCGGGGTTGGGATGGGGGGACCCGGCAGAGGGGAGCAGGGATTGCGCCTATGCCAGACTGGCTTCGGCCGGCTTCCCAGTCTCCCATCCCTGCCCCTGGATCCTGTGGGCACTGCGGAGGGAGACGCACCTCTGCCCTCCTCCCCAGGCTGAACCGCTCCGCCAAGTACAACCTAGAGAAGGATTTGAAGGACAAGTTTGTGGCCTTGACCATCGACGATGTTTGCTTCTCCCTCAACAACAACTCCCCAGGCATCTACTACTCGGACAGTGTTGTGAGAGTTGAGCCACAGTGAGTGGGTCCCGTTCCTGTCCCTGTGTCCCGTCCCCGCACACCCCCCAGCAGGTCCGCTCAGCCAGGCTGCAGGCCATCTGAGGCTCCTGGACCCGCGACCATGCGGATTCCTCGTGAGGCAGCCTTGCCAGAGCCTCTCCTCCAGCACAGTGGGTGCTGGCGTTGGCCTGGGGTGGCAAGTGCATGGTGCGCCCAGGCCCTGTTCATGGATCCCAGCCGTGGCCTTGCTGGCGTGTGTGGGCCAAGTGCAGCGGGTGGGTAGGCGGCCCACGGTCCCCAGAGCCCAGCACAGGAGCCATCCACACAGGCTGACCTCTGGGCTGGTTCTGCCCCGACAGCTGCTGCCTGCCCTCCGTGTCCTCCTCCCCTGACCTTATGCTGAGACTCTCCTGTTGCTGCAGAAGCGATTCCTGGTCAAACTAGCCATTTACTCATTCACTCATTCATTCACTCACTCACTCGTTCTGTCAGGAAAGATAGGATCCCATTCCAGTCACTGGGCCGTAATCCATGGTCGTTAGTGTTGGGCCGTCACGTTGTCCCTACCCGTGCTCCCTGCCCAGGTGATGCAGGCTTCCAGTCTCAGTTTCCCTCCTCTGTGACATGGGGGCCATAGGGCGGCTTGCGAAGTCTCGTGGGGATGAGGGGCGATGCTGTGTGTGCAGGGTGGGCCCAGAGCCTGACCCCAGGCAGGGTGGTTTCCCCAGAGTGACGGCCACTATGGGCTGTGCCTAGAGACGGAGACACGTTCTGGGTGCTCCCGGCCATGGCGGGGGGATGGGGGTGCAGGCTGAGCCCCTGTGCATTTTGGCCCTGTGTCCTCTGCATGCAGTCTTCTGCCACCCAGATGCGCCCTGAGGGAACATGTGGGTCCCCTTTCAGCTCCGTGAGTCTGGAGGACTGGCTGGACTTCTCCAACACCAATGTGGAGAAGGCGAACAGGCAGAGAAACAACTCCCTGGCGCTGAAGGCCCTGGTGGACCGGATCCTGTCCCAGACAGCTGACGACCTGCGCAGGCAGTGTGACATGGTGGACACGGCATTCCAGATGGGGCTGAAGGAGACCAAGGCCGCCAGGGACCAGCTGGCTGCCCACCTGGCCAAGGTGAGCTCCCCACACAGCCAGGCCAGGTGTGTGCTCCCGGGTCCCTGGGGCGTGGGGCTTGTCGACATGTCTGCCTCTTAATGACAGGGCTTGGGCCTTGGGGGATGGAGGGGCCTTTGCCCCACCTTGGACCTCAGGTCGTCCCATGTGAGATGTCTCCCTGGGCTGTACAGGGCTGACACCTGATGTTCCCTGAGCACAGTGACTGCGAACCCCACCGCGGGGCCGGGATTCTGGCTCCTCCTGTTCCTCCCCGGGTGTGCCACTGGATGGGCTTCAGAACCAAGTCCTGATGTTTAGCATGTGTGGACTGCTGTGTAAATGCTTCCACCAGGCTCAGTTTCAAGCTGCCTATTGAGCAGTGAGTGGGCAGGCTTCCTGGGTATTCGGCGATAGGGCCATGGGGCCAGCACCGGGGCTCCTCTCACCCGATGCAGAGCATAGGTGGTGGGTTTGGAAGAAAGTACAGGGGCGCAGATCCAGGCATGGGGAAGGCTCTTGGCCTCCTGCCTCGCCAGGGACTCGGAGATGGAAGTAGCTACCTGGCGTGGGTCTCGTAGGCCCCCTGCATTCTACTAACTGGGAGGGGATCAGGGTGGCAGGTGACAACCGGTGGCCTCAGTAGTTCCTGGAGCCTGCCTGAGTGGTAAAGAAGGCAGAGGAGTTGTGCCCTCAGAGCCCTGGACAGTCAGCCTGCCCTCATGGTCAGCCCGCTGGGCCCATGGATGGTGCCAAGCTCTGACTGGCCCAGGGACAGGCAGGCTCTTGCGCCTGGCAGTATTTCTATGGTGTCAAAATGTCATAATATACAGGAAATTAGAAATATATGCGATACATTTAAGCTCCATTCTCTATTTACCTCATTGGCGAAGTAGGGGCAGCAGTACTCACCAGTTGGGGTGGGTTGGAGTTAAATCAGACTGCTCGGGTCACAAATCCAGAATCACGCAGTCACATATGAACGGCACACAGATTCGCACACACATGTGTGTGATTCACGTGATCTGTCGTCAGTACAAATCAGCAGCCAGTGATGATGATGATGATGATAATGTCCACAGAAGAGCTACAGGGCTTGCCAGTGGGGTAGGAACGTGTCTGGGCCTTGAGGGGCAAGTCTGAGGCTGGAAGGCAAGCAGAGGCCAGTCCTGGGTCCCACAGATTCCAGGACCTGCAGGGCTGAGGGTGCGCAAGGAACCCACTGGGTGGTCGGGACAGGCCGTGGCGATGCCCTGGGTCATGCTGGGTGGGATGAACCAGACAGGAGTGGTCCATGCTGTGGCCTCGTGTGTGGGAGGGACGGGCAGGACGACTGGGTAGCCCTGCCCCAGAAGAGGACTCAGATGCAGTCCTGTGTGCCATTCGCCTCACAAATTGTGGAAGGAAACAGGTTTGTCTGACCCAACACATGGAAAATACCACTTCAGTGTGTTAGCAGCGTACACGATTAACGATGTATTTTACAGTCTTTTCTGTAAAGTGATGTCTTTGAAAGCAGACGCGTGTCTTGCACTTCAGCCGGTCTGGTTGGGGTGAGGTTTGTGGGTGCTGGCGCAGCCCTGGGGATGGGACGCCCTCCCCCAAAGCCCACAAGTCACATGCAGTCACACTGACACTCAGAGGAGTCGTGGCCCAAGGGATAAAGGCAGGATCCCAAGGCGAAGGCAGGGGATGTACCACGGGGTCGCCGATCGCTGCCCCAGTGGGTGAGTGGCCTTGCTCCATGAGCGGCAGGGTCAGGGACCCAGTTCTATATCCCCCGGTTAACCTGCAGCCAGAAGACATAGGCCGAGAAGACCGTCCCCTGAGGGGACAGTGGGCTGACCTTGTTTTGTGCCTGGAGACACATCTGTTTCCTCACTGGGTGTACTTTAGCCTCAGCGAGATGGAGAAGTAGGAAAAAGAACGTTGACTATAACCCAGGGTTAAGTCATCTCGAGGGGATGGCAAACCACCTCTGTGAAGGGTCAGAGAAAAGCCTTCCTAGGCTTGGTGGGTGGAGAGGTGACAATCAGGGAATTCTGTAGGGATTTATAATGTGAGAAAGAAAACAGATGTCTACATATGGTCGTTGCCAACACCGATGATCAAGCAGTAACGCTTGAGTCTGGGTTTTCGGAGTACAGGTTAACAGACCACAGGCGGTAGTTCTCTAGAGTTAGTGTTTTCTGTCGTAATCTGGAGGCTGGTCCATCAGGACGCTCACTCGTAACAAGACTTTTACACCTTTCATCCTTGAAAATGTCTTTTTGTCGGGATCGGCTCTTGCCCCAGAAGAGCAACCTGTGGGTGTGGGTTCTTCACGGAGCCTCTTTCCCTTGTTTTGGGAAACAGATGTGCTGCACACTACTGTGGGAGTGGAGATCTAGCTCCTTGTTTTAATTTCCCACAGCACGGGGTGCAAAAAGCTGTGAGACCCACACTGCTCGGGATTCCAACCTGGGAAGTTGCTGAAATGGCTTTACACAAGTGCAAGCTTTGCACGTGATTATAGGCTGGATTCATTAAGGAATAATCCTAGGGATGCCTGGGTGACTGCTCGGGTAAGGGCCTGCCTTCAGCTCAGGGCGTGACCCCGGGGTCCCGGGATCAAGTCCCACATCGGGGTCCCCGCAGGGAGCCTGCTTCTCCCTCTGCCTGTGTCTCTGCTTCTCTCTCTGGGTCTCTCATGAATAAATAAAATCTTAAAAAAATATTTCATTAAGAAATACTAAGCTTCAGCAAAAGCTGATTTCGACAGCCATTCCATGTTTGATGGTAGTGGTTGAGGATGGTTCTTGGTCAGAAGCACTTCCGTCTCGGCCCCGAGTGGGAGTAAATCAGAGGGAAACCTCATCTCTGCGAAAACCCTCAGGTGCTGAGTCATTGGGGAGGATGGGTTCCACCCCTGACCACAAGGCACCCGTGCATGGTAGGCGAACCCAGGAGCTCAGGATGAGGACACTGGCACCCCTGGTTCAGTGGCACCCGACCCCGCAAGTGTTGCCTGCAAAGTGCTCTGTGACGGTTAACACGGCAGACGTGCCCCGCAGGCTCTGTTCACACCAGTTCCTGCTCAGCGCTTCCGGTCATACTGAGTCCGTGTTGTCTCATGTTCGGGAAAACACCTCCACTTGTGGCTTTCGCTCGGCTACTCACGGAGGCTGTGCCTGTCACTGCTGCAAGCAGTGTGGACGCCGCGCACCCACCACAATCGAGGGCATCAGGGCGCCTGGCCGTGCGTGGAGAGCCCGGGAGGACCATCCGAAGTCATGTACCTCGATTCTTGTGGACTGCCGACGCAGGTTCACGCCCTCAGCTCCTCCGAGCGGCTGTCGCCCTGCATACCCCCCTCCCGCCCCATCCTCAGCCGCCGCGGTCAAAGGCGAGGTGCTGAGCTCATGGGCAGCAGGTGGCCATCCTGCGTGGTGGGCGGATGGTCTTACTAGGGTGGCGCCTTGTTTCCATGTTTTGTGAAGGGATCCTGCCGGGAGGGGATATCTGTGTTAAACGTCCCCCGTTTCCGGTCACCACCTTCCATGCACTTGGGGAATCTGGTGAAAGGTGGCTGGTGTGGGGCAGCTGGGGTGCTGCGCTTTCAGCCCCGCGGTGCCATTGTGTGAGAGACGTGAGGCTTTGCAGTGTCACTGGTTAACAAGGCCGCCCCTCCCTGTGTCTCAGCCCGCTCTTCCTGCCTCGGCCTAATGAACGCGCTGTCCCCATGTGGCGGCAGGGCCAGCCCTGGGTAGCCATCGAGTCGTGACCGGGTCTGTGGGGATGCCTCAAACTCTCAGGGTGTCACTGTACCACCAGCCCTGCGCTGGGCGCACCTGCTGTGACAAACACTCTGCACCAACCCCGAGTGTTGGTAACAGTCAAACTGCATTTGGGACTCGATCCCAGGACCGCGGGGTCATGTCCTGAGCTGAAGGCAGATGCTCAACCACTGAGTCACCCAGGTGTCCAAGTGTGAAGGAGTTTAACTAAATTGGAAGCGGGAGCATCTGGACGCTGAGCTTAGGGCAGGGGTGCCTGAGTGTCTGCGTCGGTTGAGTGTCTGACTCTTGACTCTGGCTCAGGTTGTGATCTCGGAGTCCTGGGTTCGAGGCCTGCATCCCGCCTGGGGCTCAACGGGGACTCTGCTTCTCCCTCTGCCCCTCCCCCTGCCCATGCTCTCTCAAATAAATCTTAAAAAAAAATAAAAGGAGGGGGACCCCTGAGTGTGGCTCAGCAGTTTAGCACCTGCCTTCGGCCCAGGGCATGATCCTGGAGTCCCAGGATCGAGTCCCACATTGGGCTCCCTGGATGGAGCCTGCTTCTCCCTCTGCCTATGTTTCTGCCTCTCTCTCTGTCTCTCATGAATAATTAAATCTTTAAAAAAATAAAATAAAAGGAAAGCATAGGAAAAGTTCAGAAAACCAAATGCAACATGTAGGTCTCATTTGGGTTCTAATTCGAACAAACCAACTCTTAAAATATGGGACAATGAGAGAAACTTGAATACCGTATGTATTACATGATACTAAAAAATTTTGGGGGGCATAATAAAGATATTGTCGTTTTGCTAAAGGAAAAAAGAGAACCTTACATTTTAAAGACACGTGCTCAACAATTCAAGACTAACGTGACATAATGCCTGGGCTTTGTTAACGATGACTGAGCTGATGGGCAGGGTTGGGACGGGAGAGAATGGCTGTGTGTTGGTTGTCACCGACGCTGATGACGGGCTCGTGAGGTCATTATCCTGTCAACTGCGTGTGTCTTGGAATCTCCAGGATGCAAAGTGAAAAATTAAAAAATGCTTAAAGAAGAAATAAATTTTGGGGGCACCCGGCGGTGCTCAGTGGTTGGTCATCTCCCTTTGGCCCAGGGTGTGACCCCGGGGTCCTGGGATCGAGTCCCATGTTGGGCTCCCCGCAGGGAGCCTGCTTCTCCCTCTGCCTGTGTCTCTGCCTCTCTCTGTGTCTCTTGTGAATAAATAAATAAAATCTTTAAAAAATAAGATTTTAAACTAGTTAAACATTAATCTAAATACCCAAGTAATTTCTGAGCAGTGTCTTCCTGTGCACAAAGCCACCAGAAAGAATAGCGGGAACCAGTTGTGTGGGGAGCCACCCAGGCCTCCAGAGGGACCGCGTGCCAACGTGCAGATGTGCAGGGAAGTGGGCTCAGGTCCACCGGCAGCTTCCCAGTCCTTCCCCGTCCCCCCCACCCCCCACCCAGGGGGGATGAGGCAACAATGGCCGGTCATGTCCATTCCGTCCCCGGGGTTCCGAGGGCGGGCGAGGCCCCTGGCCACCAGCAGTCACTGCTGCGTGGAGGGGTGGTCAGGCGCATTGCAGGGCCCAGCTGGGCGCATCTCAGGTCCCCTGTCACTGTCTGACGTGACCACACAGCCCTCAGCGTGTCTGCTGCGGCGTCTGAGAAGCACGGCCCACCTTCACGTCCTCGTGCCCTTCCGTCAGGTCATGGAAGAGATCGCATGCCAGGAGAAGAACATGACGGTTCTGGAGAAGGCCATCCTTGATCAAGAGGGGCCTGCCAAGGTGGCTCACACGCGCCTGGAGACCCGAACACGCAGGCCCAACGTAGAGCTGTGCCGCGATGTCGCACAGTACCGGCTGGTCAAGGAAGTCGGCGAGATTGCCCAGAATGTCGGAAGGTAGGTGGACGGCCCCGGCGAGGCAGCCAGGGGGCGCGGGGGTGGCTCTGGGGTCCAGGACTCCCGTTCTCCACTAAACACAGAAAACGGGTCCCGGAGTTTAAATCTGTCTGGAGCCCAAATCCTGAAGTTTCAGTAATGACCCACAGTTTTCCACGTGGGCCCTTGTTGGGGTTTCCCTCCTGAGGGCTGGTGGTGGCCTCAGATCTGAAATCTCTGTGAGGAGATGGGGTGGCCGGGTGTCCACTGGCTTGGTCCTGAGCTCAGGGACTCACCCTGAGGGAAGGGTGGACCGAACGGGCCCTACTGTCCCTCCCTCAGGCTGAAGGAGGCCCTGGCACAGGCGCAGGTGGAGCTGAAGGGCCTGAACCGCCGGCAACTGGCGCTGCAGGAGGAAGTCCAGGTCAAGGAGAACACCATCTACATCGACGAGGTGCTCTGCACCCACATGAGGAAGTCCATCCCCCTGCGGGATGGGGGCGACCAAGGCCAGTGGGCCAGGGGCCTGCGCCCCGACACCATCTGCTGAGGATGGCACTTCACACACTGATTAAACCCTGGTCACCGTCCCTGGACCAACCTCACTCTCATTTGGGGGAGTGGGCCTGCAGGAGGGGCCCCAAGGCTTGGGTGGGGCCTGGAGGCTGAGGCCCGGGGGGCTGGTGGGGCAGCGCTGGCCCGAGTTAGGTCCCCATGTGCCCACATCCCACAGGCCGTTCTTAGGCCCTGGGGAGCCGTCCAGGGCCCAGGAGGCTTCGTTCAAGTTGGGGGCAGTGGAGTGCAGGTCTGCATCCCTGACTCAGCTCCCCATCTTGTCCTGCTTGTGACACAAGCCCTGCACCCCTGGCCCTGGAGCCCCCAAATGTCTGGGTCCCTCTGGGTCTGGGAGAAGGGAAGAGGACGCACAGGGCCCTCCAGTTCCTGGGACGTCAATGGGTGGCTCCTGTCGGGGGGGGTGCGTAGGGTCGTGGGTGGGGGGCTACTCTGGGGGCCGCCGCAGTGTCAGGACTGTGGGCAAGAGGGGGGCAGGGGGGATAGGGAGATGCCCCCTCCAGCTCCAGGGCTGGGCTGTCTGGGATCTTCCCTCCTGAGTGTAAACATGTATGTTTGCTGTTGGTCTCCAGACCAGTCAATAATCATTGGGAGCATTTTTCTTTTTTTTCATTCTCAAGTAACTGTAAAACCAGAAAAAACATCCTCCGTTCCTGCCACAGATTCAGTTCAGCGGCTAGGAGTGTAGGCTGTGGAGACAAAGCGGGGTCGAGGGTCCTTGGCGCCCACCCCATGGGGCTCTGTGTGGCCCAGGAGCTGCTGGTAACAGCCCCTGCCTCTGCCTGTCCACTCAGTCCTGACATCCAGGGTCACCTTCCTGGTGTGGGGCACTTGTCCATGTGCCTTCCTGCAGAGCCACCATGCTTGGGGGGCACCTTCCCTGGAGCCAGCCAAGCCCCTCCCATGCCTAGGGTCACCTTCGAAGTGACTGTTGGCCAGATGGCCCAGAGCCCTTCCCATCCTTGGTGTCCCCGAATTGGCTGGCCCGCTGCACACGTGGTGTCTTGACATGTAGACCGTGTCACAGTCTAGGTGCTCCTTGATCCAGAGAGTCTCAGCGGCCAGCGAGGGGCATCTCTAACCCGGGAGAGAGAGGCCCTCTATGAGGCTGAGCTGCCCACCAGGGGCCGAGCATCACCTCCCAAGTGACGATGAGCAGACATGAGGCCCTCCTGGTCCTGGGGACATTGGGGGCGCTTTCTGCTCTGGCTGGAAGGTCAAGTGCCCCTCCCAGCTTATGGGGAAGGTCAGAGTTCAGGCCGACCCAGCAGGATTAGGGGCTGCCCCAGAGGATGTGGACACGAGGTGTGGGGACTCTGGGGGGACACCTTCCCTTGTGGAAACAGCTCTGAGGGCCTCTCCCTGGTTCAGGTCAGCCCCAGTCGCTCTCCTTGGTTTGGGTTTGCCCCGGTCACTCTACCTGGTTCATGTGAGCCCCGGTCACGTACCTGGGGCGAGGCCTGGAAAGGTGCCCCGTGGGTACAAGGAAACGAGTAAAGCCTGATGAGTGGCCTCCGTCTATGGGGAAGCCCACCGAGCCGCGGTGCATCAATTGCCCGTAGCGTCCACGTTGTGGGCACAGTATCCTGCTGCTGGTGACCAAGGCCCCGTCTTCCTTCTCTGGAGACGGGTGAGAATGAAACATTACCTGGAAAATAACTGGGTGCTGCCAACAGAGGTGAGATCGCAGGTCAAAAGGGTCTTTGCCTGACGGAGAGCGAGTGAGTGGGATTGTGGCCAGGCCCTGTCTCCTGGAGCCTGTCCTGGGCTGATGGGAAGGGATGGGGTCATGTTCATCATCCCGCAGCACCGGGAGCAGAACCGGAGTCGGCGGATCCAGTTCTGGAAGCAGGAGCATCTGCGAGGCCCTCTCTGGGGTGGCGTCAGGACCCCGAGAGGGGTGTTTTGTGTTGATAAATGATTGCTTCCCTTGGTTACAGTGGGCGACATTTTTCCCAGAATGATGACCTCCATTGTCCCAACAACATCATGAAGCTGTATTCGTATCTACTTAGCTTGAAAAACCTTCCCGAGCCCCCTCCTGCAGTGGCATTTCCAGGCTACACGTACTCAAACTGGGGTCTTCGTGGATCTTCCACACGCCCTTGTGCTTCCTGCATTTGCAGTGTCGACTCCCAATCCTGCCACGGGAGGTGGTCAGTGGTAATTAAGAGTACAGCTTTGTCGTGCGCGCTCGCCACGCTTCCTGGGCATCGGACCTTGAACGGGTTCTTCTTCCTTAGCTCCGTTTTCTCAGCTCTGAATGCGGGATGATGGCCTCCGCCTGCCACAGCTGTTATGAGGGTTCAGGGAAGCGGGGACCATCTCCTTGCACGACTTCTGGGGACCCTCCCAGGTCCAGCTGGGATGGTAGGGAGAACCCAGCGGGCTGACCCGGGACGGGTGTGGGCTCTGTTAGCCACCCATGTGACTCCCGACTAGCCGCCTCCTGTTCCGAGCCTGTTTTCTCTTTAACGACACTAAAGCCAAGGTCACAGCAGACTCCACAGGCGCGCGGTCATGTTCCCATGTGCAACATGGAAGCTGGCAGCCAGGGAGGCGGGTTCATGCCCAAGTGACCAAGTAGCCATTGACCCTTCGGTTCAGTGTGTGGGGCCTCATCCCAGCTTTGTGCGTGAGGGACATGGTGTCCAGCCACCAGGGGCCCAAGTGGGCCCAAGTGGACCCAGGGCTGCGGGGTGGGGACGTTAGCCCAGATGGTCAAAGGCCTTTCCCCAGAAGTCTTTCCAAAGGCAGACCCTGCCCTGTGGTTGTGACCTTGCCCGGGGGTCAGGGGTCCCACCTTCCTTTCCCGGCTGGAAGGTCTCCCCGTCTCTGTCACTGGGCTACCCACGCACCCCCAGTAGTTGAGAGCAGCCACCAGGGCATCAGAACCCAGACAGGGTCGCACCCGCGTGTTTCCGCGCAGAACCAACCAGGTACTCTCAGCAGACCCACAGCTGTGCGGGGCTTCTGCGCCCCAGCTGGAAGACGATGGCACAGATGAGTGGGACACATGGAAGTCACAAGTCTGTGGCTGTGTAAGTGTACACAGGTCTGTGGTTGCACAGACCTCGCGCGGGCTGCATCCTCCCAGGGCGGCTCCCCTGTGCCGGGTGCTGCCTCCGTTCCTCTCATGAGGAGGCACAGAGAGAGGCAGAGACACAGGCAGAGGGAGAAGCAGACTCCATGCAGGGAGCCCGATGTGGGACTTGATCCCGGAACTCAGCATCCCCGTGTCCTTAACACCTGCCGTCAGGGCTCTAGGGGCCAGACTATTCTGACCACAATACTGAGACATTACGTGGGTTTTCACTCCTTCTCTGGAGTCTTCTGGGGACCGCGCTGCGGCGTGCGACATCACAACGGACCGCAGAAGCAGGGAGGTCAGCCATCAAGCCAGATGTGATGTTCTCAAACCTGCAAACCCAACCCACTCGTTGACAGAAAGCGTGACCATAAAACGTGAACGTGGTCTCTGTGCGGGAGCTCACTACGCTCCGATTCTGCATCTGGAGTTGAAGCTGACCAGAACCAGTGCATGTGGAGAAGAAACCACACCAGTGAGTCAATCAATGAATCAATCAGTCAATCAATCATCAGTCAACGAAGCAGCCTCCCAGGCGGTCTGCGTTCCAGCTGAGCCTCCCCCTCACCTGAGCGGGCCATGCTTCTCCTGTTCCCAAGGCCCTTACCCCGTCCGCACATGACTGGGGAGCTCCCACGGGGGGACCCCTTCCCCTAGCCTGTGTTGGTCTGTCCTGAATGCTGGTGAGGCAGGGGCCCACCGACCCCACGGCGCTGCGGGGTGATCTGCCCATGCCGTGACTGGGCAGTGCTGGGAACTGGGGAGCCCGCATGAGCAGAAGCCCTGACAGAAGCCCACGGGCTGGCACAAACGCCGACACAGCAAACCAGAGGCCACACAAACCACGTGGCATGAGATGCTTGGCAAAGGTGTTGTGAAATTTTATTATTTTAGGTCCTATTGGAAAAGAAAAACCTATATACAAATATACGCACAAAAATCTCAAAAGCCCAGCAGCAGTACAGCTCTGGGACCTGGGCTCAAGAATTTATAATTTCCTATTGAAAACACACGTGATTCCCTCCCTCCCTGTTATAAAAACTAACACACAGTCCTTGTAAAAACTTGAGAAATAGGATAAAGCTTAAAAAGGAAAATAAAAACCACCTACAATCCCACCACCCGGCAACACCTATTAATGTTTTTGGGGTAGCTCTTCTGTGCTTTCACCCGACCTGGTGACCGTGTTGTGCAGGGCTCATATCCTGCTGCAGACTCAGTTGTGCGTCCTGCTTTTTTCATGGAATGCCACACGAGGACCTTGTTCCCAGGACATTAAGATCCTTCGTAGGGGATCCTGGTGCCTGCCTTTGGCCCGGGGCGTGATCCTGGGGACCCAGGATCGAGTCCCACATCGGGCTCCCAGTGCATGGAGCCTGCTTCTCCCTCTGCGTGTGTCTCTGCCTCTCTCTCTCTCTCTCTCTTTCTGTCTTTCACAAATGAATAAATTTAAAAAAAAATCTCAAAAAAAAAAAAAAAGATCCTTCGTAAATAGGAGCAGGTGCTCACAGCCGGCCTGGTGCAGCCCTGCAGGGATGGGGCGTAGAGGGGATGGGGAGAAGCAGGTACCCCGTGTGGTAGTCAGGGGGCGGGTTCCTCCTGCAGGAGCGACTGCCAGCTCCCAGCACGCTGCCCTTATTAAGATTTTATTTATTCATGAGAGACACACAGAGAGAGGCAGAGACACAGGCAGAGGGAGAAGCAGGCTCCATGCAGGGAACCCAATGTGGGACTTGATCTCGGAATTCCAGGGTCACGCCCTGAGCCACCCAGGTGCCCCAGGGGCTGCATTTAAAAGAAGGAATTTCCCCTCTCTTGGAGGATGTGCAGGTGCATCTCCATTGCGGAGTGGAGCAGGTTGGGGTGGGCTCCCGTGGGTCACCAGGGACACCGGGCATTTGCCCCCAACCCCCCACCCCCACGACGTGTTAGGAGTCAGGATGGGGTGGGGTCCTGTGTGGCCCTGGACTCCCAGCTCTGTGCCTGCACCCTGGGACGGGTTCAAGCAGCAAAGCCCCATGACAAAGGAGAGGCCAGCCCCGGGTGGTTGGTAAAGATAGCCTTTAAAGTCCCATCGCCCGCGCCCGGCCTGGGTTGGGGCTGGCGTCAGAGGGGAGGAACGGCAGAGACCCGCAGGAGGAAAGGGGCGGGGCGGGGCCGGGGACCAGGAGGGGGCTCCCAGAGAGCACTGGCTACATCATGGGGTACGCGATGACGAAGTAGTTGAGCTCCGCATCGATGAGCTTTCGGTACTTCCTGTGGATCTCGCGCAGCGTCCTGTCCTCGTCATTTGTCTCGTATCGGTTTGTGTAAATTCTCACCTGCGCGGGCAGAGACACGCGCACACTGCCCGGCCCTCTCGCGCTCCGCTGCGTGCAACCTGGCAGGCCCTGCCCCCGTCGCCGAGGAGGGGCGCTCCGGGTCCTCTCCCCGTGGATCTGAACCCCGGACCCAGGGACACATGCGGGGGACGTGCTGCCCCACTGCCTGCTACGCGCCTGAGCACGGGGCCCCGCGCCCTACCTTGAGAGTGCGCAGGGAGCACTGCCCTTCCTCCTGACTCTTCAGGATCCGCTCCACAAACTTGACGTCAAGAAAAGCCCAGATCTTGAAGTAGAACAGCTTTCGACAGGACAAGACCAGGAGGTGCAGCTCCTCGTCCAGCGACTCGTGGTTGTTATTGAACTCAAATGTTAGTTTCTGGAAAAGAAGATGAGGGCGGAAGGAGGAGGCGGGCAGGGGTGCAGGGGTGGCAGAGTCGCTCCACTGCAGACCTCTGGCCCCACAGAGGGCCCAACAGCGGTGGAGGTGGGGGGCACCGCAGGGAGGGGATGGGGACTCGGCAGGGAGCTCGTCCAAGTGCGAACACTTGGAGTTCAGAGGCTGCGTGCATGTCCCATGTCCCCCCTACTCCTATCCCCCTTCTCTCCCCACCCCCCACCGCCCAACTGGAGCGGGAAGGACAGTAGTGGCCCGGTGGAGCGGGGGCTGAGCTGTGAGCACGTGGCCGTTGGTACCAGGAGACATGAACTACCCCGGCCTTGGGTGCAAGTGCAGGAGGGACAGAGCGATCCTGATTTTATGGATGCGGAAGCTGCTGGGTCTCAGAAGAGCCTGCACCTGCTGGTTCCTCGGGGATTGGTCTGCTTCCCACAGGACCCCCTTCTCAGGGTGGGGTGGAGTGGGGGCGGGTGTTGCCTTCCGGCTCTGCTTCCCACAGGACCCCCTTCTCGGGGTGGGGTGGAGTGGGGGCGGGTGTTGCCTTCCGGCTCAGACCGGGTTGGGAGCCCACCAGGAGGCCTCGTGTCCACGTGTAGATGTGAGCTACTGTCATGTGCGGTGCCCCTGGGGGCCCAGGGACCCTCTAGTAGTTGGCTAGCATTTCCTAGAAGCCTCATTTGCGATCAGTGGGTGCCAGCCCCGGGTGGCAGCCGGCCCAAGTGGCCTTCCCCCACTGTGGAAGCCGGGACCTTGCGTGGTGGCTCTACCTGCAGAGTGTTCCGGAAGGTGGGCAGGAGATCTGTCAGCGTGGGCCTCATGGACCAGTCTGGGTCGCTAAAGTAGCAGCTCCTCAGACTGATGCTCCGGATGGGGATCTCCTGCAAGAGGATCCGTGCCAGGCGCTCATACTTCATGACTCGCTCGAAGAAGAAGTTGACCTTGAGGTTGGAGGCGTGCCTGGCCAGCTTGGCCCAGGACATGCCCCAGATGACCTGCCCATGGGGGTCGTGGATGTGGCACTTGATGTTCATGGTCCAGAGGGTGCCAGCATTGTTCTCACACAGGTTCTCCAGCAGCTCGTCGGAGATGCAGTTGTAGTTGAGCGTGAGGGACACCAGGCTGCGGAAGGTGGCCATGGTCTTGTTGAACTGTGGGCTGCTGTAGACAGCGAGGTGGTGGCTGAAGAAGTCTTCGATGTTGAGCTGTGACACCACGCTCTCGCTCCGCAAGTAGCTCAGTGAGGTGAGCACCACGCAGCCCTGCTCCACGGTCAGCCTGGCCCCCTTGAGGTTGAGGTAATCCAGGTGTTTGCCCACCTTCTTTAAGAAGAAGCCCAGGCTTTTGATGAAGGAGCTCCGGATACTGTTCCTCCAGACAAGGCGGTCCAGCTCCAGGTGCTGGATGGACAGGGACTTGAGCCGGTTGTTACTCTTGCCCAGACACGACAGGAGGCCCCGCATGGTGACCTGGAACTTCTTGGTCAACACAGCATTGTAGGGGTTCAGAAATTTGATCTCTAGGTGTTCCAGATAACGACCAAATTTCTTGACATACCAAAGAGCTGACTCGAATTCAGAAGCATGCACCCTGGAAGGTCTCCCGCTGAACGTGATGGTCCTATAACGCCACAGGTCCGCCGAGTACATAATCTGGTTCCACTTCCTGCAGACCAGGGCAGCTCTGGACCGGTCCCTGTCTCCCAGCCACCAGAAGACACGGCGCAGGCACACATCGGGCAGATTGGCCCAGCAGCTCTGGTCTGGGGGCTGCACCGGCGGGCTCTCTTCGTCCATCGAGGAACCGGGTGTCCAGAGCAGCTGTGTGGTAGGCAGGGCTTCCAAAAATGAGGAAAGAAAACCAATCACTCGTTTTCTGTGGGGAGTAAAGAGGAAGAGCCATTACTTGCCAAACAGAAATCAGGCCGGGCCGAGTGAACTTGCGTTCCCACCCGGTGTGCAGACATGGTCGGTCCACGATCTCTCGGGGACACACGCCAGGGGACCCAGTGATGGCCCAGCAGGAGAAGCGAGGAGGCTCAGGTGGGTCTGCAGTGCAGGGTGGCACACACCTGGGGCGGTTGGAGTCCATGGGGCAGCTCAAAAGAGGTGGCACCTGTGTGGGCTTTGCAGGGTGGGTAGGAGTTGGGAGGCAGACCAGCTTGGCCTGGGGGCTTGTGGTGGAGGGCAGAGCTGGGACCGGATGGAAGGTGTGCAAAGGCGGGAAACGAAAAGCTGTTTGGAGCTTGACCTGCAGGTGGTGGGGAGCAGGGCGGGGGGGTGGGTGTGGGGTCAAGGAGCCCGAGTAATGTGATAGAGACTGTGCCCTCGGACCAGGGGATCCCCGAGACAGGCCAGGCCCCTTCCCTGGATGGGAATCACCAGCTGGCAGGGGGCGCTGTGTTGCGGATGGCTGCATTTGCGTTCAAGGGTGGCCGTACACAAAGGGTCACGCCACTGGAGTCAGCCAGGGTCACAAAGGCTCAAGGTCCAGAAGCAGAAGTGAGGTGGTCAGCCAGAGGTGTCCAAAGGGAAGAGGAGGGATGACGGCCCAGAGCAGAGTTCAGGCTCCGACCTGGGGCCAGGGCAGTGTGACTTGTGGGAACGGGCGGGTCTGCAGGATGCCTTGCGGTAACTGATGACAGTGGCGGGAGTGCGGGAGGGCCCTGACCCGGTGGCTGGATGGCATGTGTGCCTGTACCGGGCTGGGGAGGCCGGGTCACGCCGGGTCGCAAGCTCCTGCTTCGGTGTTTCCCAAGAAGTCGTGCTTGCGAAGCCACGGCGCGAGTCCCACCTCCGTGTAAGCCCTGGTGCTCCTAGACCATTTTAGCCCGTGGAAGGGCACGGCTGGACGGGCTCCCGGAATTCTCTCTACATGTGGATGCGGAGGCCTGCACACAGCCTGCCACCCACGGGCCTCGGAGCCGCGGGCCGCGTTAATCTACGATCTCGGGTCTAAGATCTAAGACTATCTAAGATCACACGACTGTGCGAGAGCACCCTTCCATTCCGTTCCCTGGGCGGACGTGTGGATGTGTGGACGCATGCCCTGTGTCTGATGTGCATCTGTGGGTGTGCTTTGCCAGATGTGGGCTTGTGAACATCATCCTGTGGCTGTCCACGCCCCCCACCACAGGGGTGCCCCCACTGCTCCCTTAGCTGTTCTCTTGGTGGGTGTTGGACCCCCAGGTACCCCCGACCGCTCCCACCACCACCACAGTGACCATGCATGCCCCCAGGCCAGCTCCTGTGTGGTGTGTGTGTGTGGGTGCTTTGGGGGCTTCACTAGCACCCTGTCCCCACCGTTCCCTCATTCCCCTCCACACCCACAGCAGTCACCAGCCCCAGCGGCTCTCCCTTCTCCAGGGCCACAAGAGGTCCCCATGGGGTGTGGCAGCAGCCTGTCCCCGTCCACGGGTGCCCAGAATCACAGCCTGCTGCCTCCTGGTTCCCCGTCCCCCGTGTCTATTTCTCAGGTTAACCTTCGTCCCACCTGCATCACCTTTGACCCTGGGGACAGCCTCATTCTCCTTCTGAGCAGCACTTGCACACTTAACAAAGGAAGAGGCTGGCGTATCTTCATTTACAGAGGCTGCTCGCAGCCCTGTCAGGTCAACCCCGGCACTTAGTGGGGAGCCAGGTGCTCAGGAAAAAGCTAAACCAGTTCCCTAGCTAAAGGAAGCCTTTGCTCCAGGCAGTTAGGGGTCAGAGCGTTGAGCAGGGGGCAGTGTCCCCAGGGTGGTTCCATGGGCGGTGTCCAGAGAGCGCATCTGGGCGACTGGGAAAGCCGTGGAGTCCTTGCAGGGACCGTCTCCCCTCCCCTCAAACCTCCCTGCGGGCCTGCCCGTGGGGCTCCACTGCTGGACCCCGGTATGTCAGCTGCCATGCAGGACCTTCGTTTTCTTCCAGCCCCACTTCTGCAAACCGGGGTTAAGAATGGCGTCTCTCCCCGTGCTAGGAGCTTAAATGAGCTCACGGGTGGAAGGGGTTGGAAGGGGGTGGAAGGTGCTGGAAGGGCGGGGGGGGGAGGGGAGAGAGGCGCACAGCCGAAGCTCTCCGAGGGTTTTGCTGCCCTAGCGAGCGGACGCCAGGCATTCCTGGGGCTCCCGCGGGGAGGGGTGAGCACACCCCGCTGACGACGGAGCGGAGAGTTGAGGAAGGCTCCCAGTGCGGCCCCCTAACCATGGGGAGGTGGGATTCCAACCCACTCCGGACCGGGGCGCGTGCACCTGCCCCAGCTGCCAACCCGGGAGGAAAGGGTAGGGTGCCCCGGGACGGCTTCCAGGAGGAGGCGTAGGGCCGTTACCCGCTCGCCGCGCCCCGCCCGCTGTGCCCCGTTCGGGCTGCGGAGACCGCGAGCCGCTGCCTGCCCCGCCCGCGCCGCCTGCGCTCCGACGACTCCCCGACGCGCGCCCGCGCCCTCGGGGGTGGGGGTGCTGGGAGCCAGGGCCGCCGCCTTTGTGACGCGCCGCCGGGCTCTGCTCCGGCGGGGCCCAGACCTGGGGGCGTCAGAGGGCAGGACCCACCGCACCGAGGGTCCGGGAAGGTGCGCCCTCCAGGGCCAGGCGGAGGAGCGGCGGGGGGGGGGGGGGGGTGCCTGGTGCGGGGGCCCTAGGACTGGGGGCGGCAGGGGGCCGCGGGGGGCGAGGGTAGCCGGGAGGGAGGGGGGACCACATGTGTGTGTACCTGAGCGCGTTGGGGTGGGGGAGGGGAAGCTCGGGCACCGCCAGATGTGGGGGGTGGGGAGGGGGCCCAGGGTCCGGGAGTCCGTGGAGGGGGCGCTGGGGATGAGGAGGGGGAGGTTTGGGCACGGGGAGGGCCCCCGATGACTGGGCAGGGGAAGCTGGGGAGGCAGCGGGAGGGGGTCGGGAGGGGGTTTCCTGGAGGGCCTGGAGGTTTGGAGTGGCAGAAGCAAGGGTGCTGGGGGGCCTGGTGCTGGGGTACTGTGGTTCCATAGGCAGGGATGCCTGGGGGCAGGGGCAGGGGTGTCCAGGAATGGGAGGAGGTTTGGGCAGAGTGGGGCACTGGGGGGCTGAGGGTCCAGGGGTCTGTGGAGGGGCTGGGGAGGGGTAGGGGGTTCAGGGGCAGGGGTCTCCAGGAATCCAGAGATAGGTTGGGGCACCAGGGGGATGGGGTGCTGGGGACCTGGAGTCGGTGGGGGAAGAAAGCGACCAGGGTCTAGGGTCCAGTGAACCAGAAGATTTGGGGCCCGGGGCCAAGGGTGGGCCACAGGGGCCTAGGAGACTGGAGCCAGGGCCTGGAGTCTGGGGTCTGGCCCCCCCCCCCCCCCCCGGAGGTGCAGCAGGGGGTTGGGTCAGGGGGGTGGGGTGGGATGGGGTGATCCCTGTGCTGACCCAGCTCTGGGGCCTGGGGAGCCCTCTCTGCTCCAGCTCCCACTTCCTGCAGCTCCAGCGAAGGCCTCCCAGGACGGCCTGTGCCCACCTGAAGATGAGGATGAGGCTTGAGAAGAGCCCCATCTCCCTCCCAGCTTCCAGAGGGTGGAACGCATCCAACTCACATGGGCCCGCATCCACCTCCCCCGCAGCCCTAGCGGGTCTCCCCAGAGGCCAGGCAGAAAGGCAGCAGTGCTGATTGCATTGCCCTGCGGGAAGGCTGCATCCGTGGCCTCTGGCTGTAGCCCCAGGGCTCCCCCTGGGTCCACCCCCCTTCCATGGCCCCTTTCCCTGTGCCCTGCCTCATGCTATGTCCCACCTGCTGTCTCTGACCGGGAAACACCCATGAGGAGTCCCAGGGAAGATGGACAGCTTCCAGGGAGGGTACTTTTATTTCCCAGGGACAAGCCTGGTTTCACCCAGGACAGGGCGGGGTGGAGTGGGGAGGGAGGGCAGATGTCTGATCCAGGTGCCCGCCACCTGGGATTCTCCCGTGGCTTCCAGCAAACCATCTCTGTTCAAAAGAAGGAAACAACCTTGTCTTCTTTTTTTTTTTTTTTTAAGATTTTATTTATTTATTCATAGAGATGCAGAGAGAGAGAGAGAGAGGCAGAGACACAGGCAGAGGGAGAAGCAGGCTCCATGCAGAGAACCCAACGTGGGACTCGATCGCGGGACTCCAGGATCAGGCCCTGGGCTGCAGGCGGCACTAAACCACTGCGCCACCGGGGTTGCCCATAACCTTGTCTTCTATACGGAAGAACCCAAAGCAGAAACCCAGTGTCTTCTCTCAAGGAAAGATGGCCCGGAGAGCCTGCAGGCAGACGGTGAGGAGCGCAGGCTTCTGTCCTGGCCCAGGTCAGCCGGAGCCGGTCCTGTGCGTTCCTCTGGACGATGCTAGCCACCAGCATCTCTCCTAGGGAAACGGGTATGAAATGGTTTGCTGTGTTGAAAGAGCAGAGGCTAGTTCCTGCCTATTACTGTCCCCAGAGCAGAGTGTCTGGGCTGCGGGTCTTGAGAACCTATCCTTCTCTGGGGCCGTGGAGGGGTGGGGGGCGGGGAACGACACCGTGCCCTCTTGTGCAGCTGTTAAAGGGCCACACCATTTGGCGCAAAGACTTTGGCGTATTTTGGGATCAGAGCAATAAGGTACAAAGAAATGCGTATGATCAGACTCCCAACGTGTATGTCTGTGTTTATATAATAGGGTGGCCTTGCCCTTCTATTTCCTTGCATGGTATTATGTCAACTGGTTACAACAAAATCTAGTACTTTTATATTTTGAAAACAACAAATAATGAAAGTTTGTGGGTTTTTTGTTTGTTTTTTTGAATGAGGCATGCAGCATGAAGCTGAAGAGATGAGCTCTGGAATGACATCCAGGTGGCATCCCTGCTGGATTCTGCGACCCTCCCATTGTGTCGCCCTGGGGCAGCTCCTTCTCTCTAGTTTCCTCATCTCAACAGGAATAAGATGCCTGCTCGTTGTTCATGATGAAGAATAACCATTTGTAAAGAGCTTCCTGTTCTCGCTGATGGATGATGGTTAAGTACCTCTAATGCCAGTTGTTCTTGTTACTAGAAAATAATTTAGGATGTAAAAATAATTAGGATATTGAGGGAAATGGCTATAAACCCTGGTGTGTGGGAGGCGAGCCACCAACTCAGGATCTCAATAAGACTCATCTGATCTCCGGGCCTCAGTTGCTCTATGTACCATGAGGGAGCTATGCTGGATGCCCTGTGCTGCCTCTGGCCTGGGAGCTGGAGACACAGATAGATCCAGCTCTGCCTTCAAAGGTGGCCCAGAAAAAAAAAAAAAAAAAAAAGGTGGCCCAGGCTCTGGGAAAGTATGCAGAGAAGCTGAGCGGCTAGTGCTCTGAGAGCGTTCACCTGGGCCCATGGACAAGAGGGAGACGGAGAGAAGGGCCTGGTGGCAGCATCTGCAGGTGCCTGTGAGTCTCAGGTTTCTGGACACGCTGTCCAGAAGGCTGATGGGGAAGCAGAGGACAGAGGGCTGGGTACCTGGTGTTGACTTAGGATGGGCTGGGGGAGCAGGATGCCACAGCAAGAACACCCTCCCAGAGTGCTATAGGCCGCCTCGTCTTCTGCGGGGAAGGTGAGCCTGGGGTCGTGGTGCCCCAACCTCAGAGGCAAAGGCAGGGTCGTGGTTCTGTTTGCACCTCTTGCTGCTTGCTTTGTTGAATTTTGAGAAGGAAGAGGACACCTGTTTCTCTTTTTGATTTTCGGACGGACATCCTTTTCTGCCTTGGAGGTCTGCTCTTGAGCGGTGTGACTGGGGAGGGGAGCAGGAGGTATTCCTGGCTTCCCAACTGGAAAGCATTTCTCAAGCTCTGGGACCAGATGACGCTTATCCTGCAATTAATTGTGAGTAATGTAGCAAATTAAAAAGTTTTTTAAAAAATGACTTTGGCTTTAATAGTTGGACAACATAACAAACTAGAAGACTTGAAAGCTCCCACTACAAACACTAAGAAATGCTGGATAAAATGTGACAAACATTCATTTAAGTTGACAGTTGACTTTGTAGGAAAGAAACCATATGACTCCACGTTCTTGGAACGAAGGCCTACGCTCTAAAGCACACGTACTTGCTGACACTTTGAGGGGAGACGTGGGGTCAGTTTGGTAACAGGGCTTGGATAAGAGATAAGCCCGTCCACACAAAGTGGGGAAGGGGTGTTGGAAGTAAGCTTCCCCTCTCTCTGTGTAGAGCTCAGAACCTGTAGGTAAACTGATGGCCAATAGGAAAGCACCAGCTCACCTGAAAAGGAAAGGGACAAGCCAGCTTGTCTACCCTGGGATCTGAGCACAGGGAATAAAAACTCCGTTTCCTGAAAACTCAAAATCACAGGCCCCTGCCGTTCTTGTATTTGGGGTTCAGGTTTACATTAGACTCATGATCTGAAACTACCCAGTCCTTACAAATTAACGTGAAAACTGGGAAGTCTGGCAGAAGCAATCACGAAATCCCTCTGGAGGACACACAGCCTCAAACTGGGTCATGCTCACAGGTGGCGGCCCACCAAATGGCGACCTAGGCCTACACCCAAAGAAGCAGTCACCCTTGAGTCAGAGGCATGAGCACGAGCAATAGTAGGAAAGCCAGTCTCCAGAAACTTCAGAAAAACAGAACTATGGCAGAGATGCTGTAAACTAAGCTAATCGGGAAGGATGTAAATGAGAGAAAAGAATAAGATCCTGTGAAGAGAATAGGCAAATCTGAAAGAAAGGTAAGTGGAACTTCTAGAAGTGAAAAATACAGATGTTGAGCCTTGCCAGATGGGCCAAACCCAGTAGGATGGATTTGGGTAAGAAAGAGCAAACTTGAAGATTTGAAGAGATTACTCAGAAGAGGAGAGGAAAGTAGAAAATGTGAAAGACGTGAACTAGAAAGGCTTAGATCACATCCCACAAGTTCCATAGAAGAGTCTGGAGAATGTGTGAGAGGGAGGGAGGGAGGATTAGGTATTTAAGGAGATTATATATGATAATTTCCTAGAACTTTGATTAAAGACATACAACTTTAGATTTGGGCAGAAATCTGAGAGAGAGATTTCAGTTCATTATTCTGAGTGGGATGAGTGAAACATAAATCATTTAGTGACATGTAACTACAGATCAAAGACGAAGAGGATCCTGAAATCAAAGAAAAAGAACGTCTACACAGGGTGTCAGTTATGCAGAGAGAGGACTGGTCAGCAGCGACGGCAGAGGAGGGAGATGAGCGGCAGCCTTCCACATGCCCAGAGGGAATAAGTTAACCCAACGGCCGCTCAAGATTGCAGGAAAGAGGAGCGCCCGGGTAGCTGTCAGTTACACATCTGGCTCTTGATTTCAGCTGAGGTCATGATCTCAGGGTAATGACATTGAGCCCTGTGTCAGGCTCCATGCTCAGTGGGGTGTCTGCTTCAGATTCTCTCTCCGTCTCCCTCTGCCCCTCCTTCCCTCCCTCTCTCTCAAATAAATCTTTTTAAAAATTGCCCTCTGTGCTTTCTTTCTTAAACTATTTGAGGATATGCTCTCCCAAAGAAGGGGTAGAACAAGAAAGAGATGACCTAAACCTGGAATTTGGGAAGAGAACCCCAACACTGGAGAGAGTAGAGGTAAATCCCAGAATGACAGCTATTTATCAGATCTAGGGAGCATCATGCCCTCAAACTGAAATGGATACTACTGTGCTTGATTATACCAAGGGGAAATTTTTCAGGTCCAGTAGAAAATTTTAGGAATGACTTACTGACAGGTACCTAGAAAGTGAAGCAAATGAAAAACTGAAGCAATAACTAACTCCAGGGAAAAATCAAAAGTTATAGAAGAAAGTACATGTAATCATGATTTGTGTGGCACATTTACAATATTTACATGATCCTAATAACGTAATGTTGAATATGGTTTTAACCACAATGGGCGGGTAGAGAGAAGGAGGTGTGTATAGGATAGCAGGTATGCATAGGATAGCTGGTGTAAGAAAGAGAAATCCATATCCCTGAATCCTCTTGGATTAATAGATCATATCTAAAATTGGAAAAGAAAATAACAGTGTAAGAAGGTGCTCGAGAAATAGAAGATAAATACCAGAAGAAACAGGTAATAGGATGAGAAAGTAGCTTGAAGGGAGTAGTGGAATTTGTTTAACTGGGCCACAATATGTAAGTAAATTACATAATATGTTAGAAGTTGATGGAGCACCTGGGGGGCTCAATCAGTTAAGCATTTGGCTTCAGCTCAGGTCATGATCCTGGGATCCTGGGGTTGAGCCCCACATTGGGCTCCCTGCTCAGCAGAGAGCCTGCTTCTCCCTCTCCCTCTGCCTGCTGCTCCCCTACTTGTGCTCTCTCTCTGTCAAATAAATAAAATCTTGAAAAAAAAAAGTTGATAAATGCCCTAGAAAACAGTAGAGAAAGGTAAGGGGGTTGGTGCACGTGGGGGTGGGGATTCAATATGTTGTCAAGAGACATCTCCACAAGAAGGTGCCTTTTGAACAAAGACTTGAAGGAGGCAAGCGTTAACTTTGGGAACGTGGTGGTGGTGGTGGTTGAGCAGCTTCCAGGCAGACAGAACAGTCAGTGAAAGGGACCCAGGGCACGATGTGCTCGAGGAACCACCTGCAGGCATGGAGTTGAAGTGGCCGAGGAGGTCAGAATGGTGACAGCGAGGAGGGGAGACCATTGTAAGGATCCTGACTCTGTGTGACATGGGCCGGGAACCCAGGCAGAACTGTGAACAGAGCCACAGAACGGTCTGACCCGCATTTTTTAAAGGATCGTGTTGACAGCTGTGGTTTGAACAGAGGTTAGAGGCAGGGGAACCCATTTGGAGGCTGCAGGGATGGGGACTGGAGGAGACGGCATTGGCATAAGTGTGAACAGCGGAGGCAGGAAAGAGTATTTTCTAGTGGACTGGATGTAGGGTTTGAGGGAGAGAGGAGTCAGCACAAGCCTGAAGTTTTGTCCTGAATGACTGAAAGGATGGAGTTGCTGTCAGCTGAGCTGGGAAAAGCTATGGCAGAGGGAATCTCATGTTGTTACGTTTAAGAGACAGGAGACAATGCCGCGTAAGCAGAGATACACGAGGCTGGAGTTTGGGAGAAGAGTCCAGGATGAGCTAAATTTGGGACTGTCTGCCTACACAAGGCATTTATCTTTTAAAGATTTTATTTATTCATGAGAGACACAGGCAGAGGGAGAAGCAGGCTACCTGCAGGGAGCCCCACGTGAGACTCGTTCCCAGGACCAGGAGTCATGCCTTGAGCCAAAGGCAGATGCTCAACCACTGAGCCACCCAGGTGCCCCATATATAAGGCATTTTAAAAATATTTATTTATTTGTGATAGACACAGAGAGAGAGAGAGAGGCAGAGACACAGGCGGAGGGAGAGGCAGGCTCCATGCCGGGAGCCCGATGCAGGACTCGATCTCGGGACTCCAGGATCGTGCCCTGGGCCAAAGGCAGGTGCCAAACTGTTGAGTATAAGGCATTTTTAAAAATAAGAGTGGATGAAATTGTTGAGACAAGTGTCCCCAAAATTTAGAGGGTGGGGAGCCAGTGAGGGAGAGATCAGTGGGGAAACTGATAACCAGGAAGAGTATGGAATTCTGGAGGCCAAGAGAGAACATGGAGGAAGGGAGGTGACAAGCAGTGGCCTTGGATGCTCCACACAATGAGGGCTGAGAACTGGCCGTTGAGTTTAGCAGTGGGAAGATCATTGATTTTGGGAAGGGCGGTTGGCAGGGCGCAAAGGCCAGACGGGGGTGAGTCAGAGGGTGGGACGAGGAGTGAACGGCAGACACTGGGCTCAAACCCTGGCACCAGCAGGGCAGGGAAACGAGATGGCGGCTGGCAGGACAGGAGATCAAGAGAAATAATTTCGGCTTCTCTGTTCCCGAGAAACGTTAAGGTAAAGCAGGAGATCAGGACCCGTGCAACCATGTGGTATAAAGGATTTCAGTCAATTTGCAAACTAAAAAAAAATGGCGACAGGAGGCCGCTGTGGGGCAACGCAAGAGCTGGGTTATTATCATCCCTTTGAAAACTTGGCAAATGCTGGGACCCAGTGGAGTGAAGTTGGGGACCGTCTCACCTCTGCCTGCTGTGGGGCGGAAAGGGGAGAGTTGATGGGGCAAGGGGGGCAGGAGCCAGGGGCGCTGGGTGGGAGCCGGATTTTGGAGCACAGGACCCTTCCCCCAGCCCGCGTGCACACGGATGCTGGTGCTGCGGGCTCACAGGTGTTCTTTCCCCAGGGAAGACCAGACAGATTGGTCCTCGTTATCCCTCAAAGGAGGGGAGAGGCTCAGGAGGTGCTGCAGCCTGTAAGCGGCAGAGCAACCCTGCAATCATGGGATGCCCCATTGGCTAGAGTCCCCCCGCCCCCCCCCCGCCACCCAGTAAGCAAGTGCTGTCTTTGTTGACTGCATGGACATCCTGACCTCAAGGTCAGGACCTCAGCTGGGGTCCTATTTTCACACTCGCCACGCCTCTCCTGGCTCCTACGCAAGACCACAGGCAGGATGGGAGGAGGCATCGGTAGGCCAGACACACAGGGTAATGCATGAGCCTCCAAGCTCACAGCCGAGACCCACTACCTGAGACCTGAGACCCGCGGGGCTGGGGCAGTGCTTCCCAAGGGTGAGAGTCTAGGGATCCCGTGGACCTGCAGGGTCTCAAGTAGCCTTTCTGTGGGTGGGGTGGAGAAGATCCTGCATTTCCGACAAATTCCCAAGTGACCCTGATGGTGCTTGCCCTCCCCCCCCACCTCCCAGTGGACTGTGCCTTTAAACACCAGCACTAGACGGTGGAAGCAGCCCTTATGCCCCTTGGCAGCCGAGCGTGCAGATGAAGTGTGTCAGGCCCGTAGGAAGCCACACAAGGGATCAAGTCCCAGCAGGGGCTGCGAGGTGGGTGAACCCTGGAGGCCTCTGCTCCACAGAAGCCAGTGGCCTAAGACCACATGACCTAGTAGTCCATCTGTAGGGAATGTCGGCAACAGGCAAATCCATGGAGGATTTGGGGATGGGAGGTGTCCCACCAATGTGGGGCTCCTTTCTAGGGTGATGAAGATGCTCTGGAGCGGAGACTGGGGGTGGCTGCACTGACGGTGGATTGTGTGCATATTTTACCACCACAAGGGAAGACCCAGACTGTCCTAGGGTCTTGGTAAGCCTCAGCTCTCTGAGTGGAAGGTTAGGACAGGGTCACACTCTTCACACAAGAGAGGAGGAGCCTTAGCGAGTTTCCCCAGAGGAAAGGTGAACATCCAGTAGAGGCACGAATAGGTGCTCAGGGCCCAGAGGGAGGATCTGTGAGTGTCCTCCCTCCCCCCGGCCTGGTCAGTCCCATAGGGAACCTCGACCAAGCCCCCTTTTTTGGTACCCAGCCCTGATGCAGGCTACCCTGTGCAAAGATGGAGAAAGTTGCTCACTCCTGCCGGAGCTCACATCCAACCGAGACCATTCGCATCAAGAGCAGAACAGAGCAAGGCAGGTCCTACCGGGGGTCAAACCACCAAGTCCAGGCGCTGGGGGCCAAGGAGGTGCGCAAGTGTTGGGTCACCAGAGTGAGCCACCCACCTCCCTCCCTAAGCATGGCAACAAGTATGGGAACCTGTAGTAGCCCTGCTGTGTAGGGTCAGGCCCAAACCCTACCTGCCAACATCACGTGTTTGGAGTAGGGATGAGCAGAAAGTGACAAATTGCTACTCACCATCCGGCCGAAGTCCTTATTTCCTGGGATCGCCTGGTTGCAATAACGACAGTAGATGTCATGTTCAGGAGGTGAAATTCTCGTCCCTGAATAAGCACAGAAACAGTGCCATAAATGACGGCCCTCGGCAGTGGCTAGGCCAGCTCCCCCGTAGCCCCGTCCATGGCCTTTGTCCCTGGCGGTCCTGAGCACCAGCTGTCCCCAGGCCTGCCTAGCTGCGAGTGTCCCGCACTGCCCGTGTCACCGGCCAGATCATCCATGAGATGCCCTGCATGGCCACGGACGGCGGTGGTTCCTGGGGCAGCGTGGGAACCCCGATGACGAGGTGGTTTACTGGAGCAGGACGGGTTTAGGAGGAGGCCACGGCGCCAGTGACCCAGAGGCTCTGGCAGCAAGCTGGTGTCTGTGTGCATGTCTGCGTGTTGGGTGTGTGGAAGCCGTGTCATATTGATGACACCGTGTGCAAGCCCAGCCACGCTGAGATGCAGGAAATGGTGCGAGTCTCAAGGATCCCAGTTTTTCATGTGCTGATTTTGACCTCGGCTGGATTGTCTTGCAGGAGACATGTCTTGTGACCGCCTGCAAGCTCTGCGTACCCGCAGAAGGGTGCAGGTGGATCTCTCCCAGGTTGGGAGCATCCTGTGGGAGTTCAAGCGAAGCCTCCCGTTGTGTGGGGGTCCCTGGACTCTGTCCCCAGCCTCTTGGTCCCCCTAGACCAGTCCCCAGAGGACTACAGTGGATGACACCGGAGGCTGTTCAGGTCCGAGGTCCAGAACTCCAACAGCCAGGCGGATGGGAGATGCGCACAGCTATTGCCTGTCCTGCTGAGACCCCCGTCCCTGTGTCCACCCTTACCCAGGAGCCCCCCTGCCCTCTCCAGCCTGGCCCTCACCTGTGCTGAGCCGGGCCTGTTCTCTCCGACACACCCGGAGCCCAATGGGCTGGCCGCAGTCTGGGCACAGCTCCCTGCAGCTGGCACCGTGGGGCTCATGTAGGCCCAGGGCGCTGAGGTGCCCAGCCAGCTCGTGGAATCCATGCTCCATGGGGCGCTCCAAGTATTCCGTGGCCTACAGGGAGGCAGGGAGGACAGGCAAGGTCACCAGACCCCAGGCACGGCAGCCCTGGGGGGACAGGAGCCGATCTGCCTGGGGCACTGGAGTGCATGAGGAGCAGACAGGAGGGCCCAAGAGGGACTCCCCCTGGGGAGCAGCGGCCGTCTTGGGTGCAGGGGCCACAGGAGGCTCTTCTACCAGCCTCTGGGGAACGGGGGCCCTGTGTCCCTATGGTGAGCTCCTTCTTCCTTGCCCCTCACACCTACCTTGGAGAGAAGACAGTGGTGTCTCTGCACCCCACCCCCTATGCCCCCCTCCTGCCTGCTTGTTTGTTAGGAAACCATGCTGGACCCTGACCCCCTGGAAGATGACTCTGCACAGCTGTGACCCACTGACATCTGACTACACACAGAAGCCAGGGTCCCAGCCATACCCGCAGCCTCCCTCTGTGTCTGCCTAGGCTACCGTCTGGGGGCTCCTGGGAGCAGGGGCCAGGGTGGCTGCCTGTCCCTCTGCAGCACCAGCCCCATGCTCAGGAAGTGAGTGTGGGACCCATCTGCCCAGACCTGAGTGTCAGGGGGGAGGGAGGGGGCTGCAGGGGACCTGAGGGTTGGGGGATGGGGGAGCTGCTGGGGGACCTGCGGGTCAGGCGGGAGGGGCTGCAGGGGGCACCCATGTGAAGAAGCAGGAAAGGAAGCTGGCCTTGGCCTGGCTATTTTTTAGAGCTTTCCTGGCCTGCGTCCCCTCCTCTCAGGACATCCAGCCTTTCCTGAAACAGGGACCACTTGCCCGGTCCGTGAGGACATGGTGGGGGAGGGGCCACCATGTCAGCCGCACTGGACCCCCGCACCTCTGCCTCCGCACCTGCTGGTGGGGCTCATGGTCGTCCATCTTCACCTGTGGGACGGGCTCCCTGCCTCGGGCTGGGGATGGATCAGCAGGCAGTGGGTCTCACAGACTGACGGATGGACGGCCAGGTGGGCAGCGGCCACGCTTTTCTTGCTGCGGATCAAGGGGAGAGAAAAATGGGCCATTGGGTGGTGCGATAGTACAGCTGTAGTCCTCACCCAGGGCCGGGGAGGAGGTCTCAGGCCTCAAGCACAAGCGAGACGGTGAGATCACCCATGTCCCCTCCCGGCAGGGCAAAGCAGGGTCACAACATCCACAGGAGGTCTGCCTGCAAGAAGCGGTGGGTGAGGCTGCAAGGGGCCAGGTGGGGACGGCCCTGGAGGTGTCGCGGGGGGGCTGTCTCCCTCACATCAGAACCCTGCTCTAGGAGCAGCCCACTGGGGACAACTGGCCTCAGGCTTTGGGGCTGCCACAGGTTGTCTCACTGTCCCCGGGGTGGGTAGCGCCTGACCCCTGTCCCCCGTCCTCTGGGCTCCACTGAGTTTAACCCTTCCTGCCCCTTCCTGCCCTGGAGGCCTCCTGTGGCTCCGATCCCCCCCTCCCCCGCCAGGAGCTGCATCTCACCGGTCACCTCTGGGATGAGCCTCTCCTGCTCTGCCTCAGCCCCCCGGCCTCTCCTCCTGTGAGTTTCGGGCTCCCGGTGAGTTTCGTTTCTTGCAGACAAAGAAACAAAACTGAAAGTGCCCGCTGTGAACAGACTGTGCTGGGGCGGGGAGCGATTTCCCCAAACCTCAGCCCAGGGGCTGCAAGTCCCTCGGCTTTGACCCAGGCGGGCCCGCGCCTGAGACCGACCCCTGCTCCCAGGGGCCACACATCCCCTTCCTTCCGGACACCTCTGTCCTCCCTCCTGCTCTGCAGGGAGCTTCTTGCACCTGCACCATCCCCGGGTCCCTGGCACTCGGAGGACTGGGTGGGGAGTCGGGGGTGCAGGTGCTGTGTGCCAAGATGCCAGGTTCAGGCGTAGGTCACTGAGCAGCTTGGTGATGAAGGACGATGGGCAGGCCACCCCGGGGGGTGCTCTCCTCGCCTGTGAATCTGCACAGGGCACCTCGCCGCACCTCGCAGGGACTGTGCGTTTCACGAAGTGAGGGTCTCGGCCACCCTACGTCCCGCATGGCTGCCCGCACCGCGTCTCCGACAGCGTTTGCTCATGTCCTGCTCTGGGTCACATTTGGTAATTGTCACAGTACTTTAAACTTTTCTTTTTAATTTTTAAAAACTATTTTACTTATTTATCCATGAGAGACACACAGAGAGAGGCAGAGGCACAGGCAGAGGGAGAAGCAGGCTCCCTGCGGGGAACCCGATGTGGGACTCGATCCCAGGACCCCGGGATCACGCCCTGAGCCGAAGCCAGACACTCACCTGCTAGGCCCCCGGGCGTCCCTCAAACTTTTCAGGTTTGTTTTTGAAGTGATGGGACCTGTGATCAGTGGTCAGGACTCACTAAAAGCTCAGGAAGGCTGGCATTTTTGAGCAATGTATTTTTAGATTAAGCTGGTACATTGTTTTATAGACGACAGTATGGCGTGAACCTAACTCGTATATTCATGGGGAAGCCAGAGGAATCCCGTGACCCTCTTCGCAGCGATGCTTGCCTTGCTGGGCTGGCCCTGAGAGCAGCCTGTGGCCCTGAGGTACAAATGCTGCAGTCGTGCTCACCGGGTAAGAGGCATCAAGGAAGGTTCTATTTCATCATCCTGGCTTCAGATAAAGAAACTGAGGTACAGCAGGGGCAGCACAACGGGGTAGCAAATACATGTCCTGCCACCCCCAGGCTCTCCCCCGGTCAGACTCTGAACCCAGGAAAAGTGGCCGTGGCTGGTCTTCCCCCACTGATAGTCAGAGGGCACGGAGGGCTGAGTTTGGATCCTGGGAGCACACTCGGCTGCTAGGTGATCACCTCACCTGGTTTGGCTCCTGTCTCCTTGTTGCTCTGGACTCAACTGGGGGCCTAGAGGGGACATAAGGCCAGGTGCCCCCAGAACTTGTGTGCGAGGTTGCCTCCCTGTGAGTGTACAAAAGGCACCTTTTCCCTTTTTTGCTGGAGTCCACATCCTGTTACTAATGACATGACCGAGTGACCCAAAGATTTGAGGAACCAGGTCCCGGTAAAGGCAACTTGTCCCAAATCACTGGTGCGTCAGTGAATCAGGTGAATAAAAAAACACTTGTTTCCACAGGGAGATGCAGGGTGCATTGGTCAGACAAGAAAAATGATGCAGATAATTGCACCTCCATTAGGACACATTTAGATATGATACACTTCGTGTCGATTTATTTAGAGCATTTTACACGTGTTTCTGTTTCCCCGAATTTTGTCCATAAAACAATTGAGTCTGTCGGCAATTAGCGTCACTACTTATATTTACCTTTATGGTTTGTAAATGTAATGAAGACACTACTGTGTAGTTGGAGGACTTTATTTTTAAGATTTTATTTATTCATGAGAGACACACAGGGAGAGAGGCAGAGACACAGGCAGAGGGAGAAGCAAGCTCCCTAAGAGGAGCCTGATGTGGGACTCGATCCCAGGACCCCGGGGTCACCCCCTGAGAGCCAAAGGTAGATGCTCACCTGCTGAGCCCCTCAGGCGTCCCCATCAGAGGATTTTGAATGTGGCCACATGTCCGTCTACACCTTTTAACCCGTTTCACCGTGAGCAGGCCCGCTGTATATGTGACTTTACAACAGCAGCTTTTTGCTAGAACCTGTGGCTTGTCCCGATGTCAGGAGTCGGACAGGGATCTGGGGCAAGGGTGGGTTCTGGGGGCTTAAAGCACGTGGGCTCTGGGTCACCCCCGAGCTTGTCCACATGCTGGGATCCTTGGGGAACCTGCAGGAACCTCTGGTGCTGCCCGCCCATGGCCCCCATCTCCCTCACAACCCTTGGGGGCCTCCCAGAGTCTCCACAGTCCCCCCAGCCACGTGTCCCTCCAGGGATATCACCCTCGCAGGGGCGGGCAGCACCAGAGGTGAGGGGAAATGTCAGCCCCTCTGCCCCTCTGTACCCTGGGTGTCTAGGCCGTGTCTGTACTGGTGGTAACAAAAAAACAGCTTTCACAGTGTCAGGGGCTCCAGCCGGGACCCCCTGAGCAGAGGGGCGGCCAGGATGTAGACGAGGGGGATGCCGTGAGGCCTCCGGACCACCACGGTTGGTGAAGGGGGGGCTGCCCTGGGAGTGACCCGAGCTCTCCCATCTGTATCCTCACTTTCTCCAGGATGTTCCCTCTTTGCAGAAGCCCCTCCGGGACTGACTCCTGTGTGACGATGGGGAAGGGACCCATGTCCATTGTCCCTGTGTTCACTGAACACCGTCTGTCTGCCTGGGTGACTGCAGACTCTGCCCCTTCCATCCGGTGCCTGGAGGCCATGGGGGGGTGGTGCGGGCCAAGGGGGTGTGTGCTCTCTCCGGGGTAATTAGAGCAGAAGTTAGATACCCCCTCCTCCTGCCCTGGGGCCTGAGGGCAAAGCAGCAGGCGCCACGCCCCTTCAATGCTAAACAAAACTGGTGTCTCTATTGCTGAGGTGCACACATGCTTTCACTTAAAAAAAATTCAGGATACAACAGACGAGGCCAAATCTCCTTTCTGACCACTGTACCCGCTCCTGAGCCATCGCTGGCACGCTGCGCCTAGCACGAGAGCCTGTCCCCATTCCCACTGCGAGGAGAGCCAGAGCTGTGGGTTCGCATGATGTCACCGTTCTGCTGCCGCGCTTGGCTGGTCACCAGCAGGGGCCCCAGACCCGCTCCATGCGGTCCTGCACACAAGAGCTCCAGGGCCCTCTCCAGGGCCCTCTCCAGGCCGTGCAGCTCCCCTGCGCTTTGCTGGGGGTACGGGAAGGGGGTGCGGCGCAAACCCTGGGCCAGATGGAAGTGGGAGCCACACACACGCCCTGGTGCAGGGTTCAGGGTAATAGGAGTCCAAGGTCATGGGTGGGCGGCGGGAGGGGCGCCACAAGGACAGGATCCCGGAGGCGGCAGGCGGCTGTCTTGGCGAAGGAGGCATGGTCCTCTCCAGGGGCCGGTGATGTCACGGCAGAGGTATTTCACTTCCCAGACGGAAATTACACGGTGCAATCGTGCATAGTTCTCGTGGTGCCTCTGGGAGAGTCCTGTGGTCAGAGTGGAACCGAGTCCCGGGAGATGCGATCACGGAGATTTTGCTGTCTCCCCGAGAGCACCGTGTTTGCGTGGGAGTGTGCTGTTCCGACCACACGCAATTGCATCCGATGAGCAGTCTCTGGACTGGATTCAAGGCCTGGAACGCCTGGTGTTTGTGCCTGGGGCTGATGTGGGCGGGCAGGCGGCACCGTTGGGGGATCCCCCCCACCTTCCTGACTCCTGCTCGGTGGGCAGGCGAAGGATGGAAGCTGGTCATTAAGCTCACAGGCATCCTGCCTGCCTGGGGTCCCCAGTGCCATGCACTCCCCACCCTGCTGTCTCAGGCCCATTCTCACTCTCTCATCAGAGCACCTGCTGCCTCCACCCTCGCCCCTGGCCGATCAGCAATCACCACTCCGCCCCGCCCCCAAACGGACACCTTCCTGGAGCCCTGAAGGGGCATCTCAGGGTCAGCGTTCGGGGGCCTCTGGCCTCCGGCTGCCAGTGGCCGCCTTGACTGTGTCATGAGGCACAAGGACCGATGACCATGCACTTCAACTCTTTTGTTGTCACTGGTTTGGGGGGAAGAAGAGAAAAAAATGCATGCCCCAGGCATCTCTTAATGACCCAAAATAGGGTGCACCTCGCTTGGGTGAGCAAATGGCAGAGTCGGGCAGGCGGACAGCAGGCCAGGCACCAGGCCCAGCGGGCGGGGTATTATTTCACAAAGGGTGCAGTCGGGGGTGAGCTGCTCATCCCAGTTGGTGTGATGAGATACGCTGGATAGGGGATAGGCCGCTGCCTTTTCCACGTCATGGGGTAACTTATTTGACACTGGGGTGGCCCATACACACCTGCTTCGGGGTTATAGTCCCAAAGAACATCACGTGTCTGCCCTCAGTGCACATGGGCCCCAGGAGTGGAGCCCAAGGGAAGGGATGCACTAGAACTTTGCAAAAACCAAGTTGTAATGTCACTGTAGAGGTGACCGGAGCTGTGGGGGTGGTCAGGTTGGGGTGCCTTTGTGGAGCGGTGAGGCCTGAGGGTGCGTGTGCATGCGTGCGCGTGCTCGTGCTCGTGGGAGGGGAGTCGGGCAGGACACGGGGGGAGACCCCCACCTACCCGGCTGGAGAACGCTGTGGATGAGTGAGGCTCCACAGCCGTGGGCACCTTGCAGGTCAGGTTAAGGGCTGGGAGAGGGGAGCTGGTCCCAGGTGCCGGAGAGGGCCCCCACAGATGCTCCCAGCTGTTCTTTGATGAGACAGGCAGAGGAGGAGACAGGCACATGGTGACCAAGGACAGAGATCCAAAGGTGTCACTGCTGGTGCTGGGAGCAGCCCTGGGGATACGCCAAGCTGCGGCCAGCTCGAGGTGGGGACAGGGGCCCCTAGAGCCCCAGGGAGCAGCTCTGCTCACATTGCTTTGGGGCTCCTTCTTCTTCTTTTTTAAGATTTTATTTATTTATTCATGAGGGACACACAAAGAGAGGCAGAGACACAGGCAGAGGGAGAAGCAGGCTCCATGCAGGGAGTCTGATATGGGACTTGATCCCGGAACTTCGGGGTCACACCCTGAGCCGAAGGCAGATGCTCACCTGCTGAGCCACCCAGATGTCCCCACATTGGGGTCATCTTGGCGCTGGGCTCTGCTGACCATGCTTCTGACTGAGAGGGGGCCCCCACCTGCCAGTTCATACCCGGTGTGGAGCCACTTGGGATTGAACCTCGGGCATCGTGACTGTTATGTGTAGATTCCGGATTCTGTGATAGTGTCTGAAAAGCACCATGTCAGGTTTTGGGGTTTTCTTGCTGTTGTTGTTTTAAGCAGGCAATTAACTGACTGGATACAGATGCAGACTTTGGATCTCAAATCCCAGTTCCCATTTTCATGTGCAGCCGAAGAGTTTATGCACAGAACCAAAGACTCCATTCTGCACGTTGTCATCACTCGGAGACTCCCCGTCACTCTGGTCACCGTGGTTGTTCTCTGGTCCTTGGGGCCAGAAGGACCAGATGTCTTGCGTGTTAAGGTGGCATGCCTGTCCTGAGCACCCTGAAAACAGAAATCGCTCCGGGCTTCTCCTCCCAGAAGTGAAGTGACTTGGGGCTTTATCTGTGGGTTGGGTAGTGCTAGGGCTCCTGTTTTCCCTCCAGTGTCGTTTTGTTCCTTTTTTGTTTTTTTAATCATTTAATTAATTTATTATTATTATTTTTTGGTTTATTTTTATTGATGTAGACTTGCACACAATGTCACCTCAGCGTCAGGGGTCCAGCATTGCAGTTCCACAGGGCCACCTGCCACCACTGACTGTACTCCCTGCACTGTCCCTTTGGCCCCCGCGGCTTAGTGGATCCGTAACAGGGAGCCTGGGCCTCCTCCCCTCCCCTGCACCCATTTTACCACCCCCTCCTCTCCTCCTTTCTGGCATTGGTTTGTTCTCTGTATTTATGGCTCTGTTTCTGTTTTTTTGTTTGTTTGTTCATTTGTTTTTGATTCCACATAGGAGTGAAGTCATGGCATTTGTCTTTCTCTGATTTATTTCACTTGGCATCATACCCTCACGATCCACCTGTGTTGTTGCAAATGGCAAGACCCCATTCCTTTCTATGGTCGAGTTGCATCCCATCCGTCACATCTTCTTTATCCACGAATCTAGCGGTGGACTTTTGGGTCACCTCCATATCTTGCCTGTTGCAGACAAAGCAGCAGTAAACGTAAGGGTGCATCTATTTTTCCAGATTCGTGTTTTCCCTTTCTTTGGGTAAATGCCCAGTAGTGGGATGGCAGGATCACATAGAACTTCTATTTTTAACTTTTTAAAATAAGATTTTATTTATTTATTCATGAGACACACATAGAGAGGCGGAGACACAGGCAGAGGGAGAAGCAGGCTCCCTGTGGGGAGTCGGATGTGGGACTCAATCCCAGGATCCCAGGGTCATGCCCTGGGCCAAAGGGAGACACTCAACCGCTGAACCCCCCAGGCGACCCTATTTTTAGCTTTTGAGGCACCTCTGTGGTATTTTCTGCAGCGGCTGCCCCTGTCTACATTCCCAGCAGCCATGCACAAGGGCTCCTTTCTCCCCGAGTCCCCATCTAAGCATTGTCTTTCTTTGGTGTCCAGGTGTCCAGTCCTCACACCCGTCTGGCCACACTGGCCTCCTTGCTGTTCCATAAACTATGTATTCATGCTTCCCCAACCACAGGCCACTCACTCTGCCTGGAAGCCTCTCACCCGGAATCCACGAGGCCAGCTCCTGCACTTCCCTCAGTGGGGGCTATGTGGGCAGCCCCACAAAGCGTCTCTGCTTTGTCCTGGGATACTTCCTATTCCCCTTCCATCTGGTTTTCCCCTCATTGTGTCATATTTGCTTTTGCCTGTCTTCCATCAAGCAGGCTGTAGCTCTGCAAGGGACGGAAGGGATTTTTGTCTGCTGTTCCCTTCTTCATCCCCAGCCATCAGGGCGTTGCTTCACGTGCGTCAGGCTCCCAGCAGAAGCGTGCAGAGTAAACACTTGCTCTCATCCGCACCCCACACGCAGGCACGTCTGTTTGTGCCCAGTCAGCCCCTTCTCTTCCGTCATTCAAAGCCAGTTTATTTTCTCTTCTCCTCTGCGGTTGGGACTTGTGAGTTCATATTATTATTATTATTATTTTTACCTTATTTCTATCATTTTGTTTTTTTTTTTTTTAAATTTTTTTTTATTATTATTTATTTATGATAGTCACACACAGAGAGAGAGAGAGAGAGAGGCAGAGACACAGGCAGAGGGAGAAGCAGGCTCCATGCACCGGGAGCCCGACGTGGGATTCGATCCCGGGTCTCCAGGATCGCGCCCTGGGCCAAAGGCAGGCGCTAAACCGCTGCGCCACCCAGGGATCCCCTATTTCTATCATTTTGATAGGAGTTGAGGAAGGTACAGAATTAAACACCTGTGAGGGATGCCTGGGTGGCTCAGCAGTTGAGCATCTGCCTTCGGCTCAGGTCGTGACCCCGGGGTCCTGGGATCGAGTCCCACATTGGGCTCCCTGCTAAGCGGAGAGCCTGCTTCCCCCTCTCCGTTCCCTCTGTTTGCGCTCTCTCTCAAATACATAAATAAAGTCTTTTAAAAAAAGAAAAAAAAGAAATACAGAGGTCAGTGCTGGAGGAAAGTGCAGGACGAGACTTATTTTCACCTGGACCGAAGCCTTGGTGATGGGAAGAAATACCAGATGTTCAGAGTGACGGAGAAACCCTGGCCGTGCGGGTCACATGCAACGAGCCCCGCTGTCCTGCTGTCTCTCTGTCCATCCCCACTCCCGGGGTGTCTGCATCATTCCTGGGGCAGCCAGAAAGAACCTCCCATCCACCTCCAAGTCAGGTCCGTACATCCGCCCAGGGGTTGGCGTGCTAGGAAAGCTGCCCCCTGCACATTCCACCTCCCTTTACAATCCCTTCTTGATTGTTTATTGTATGGTTATGTTCAGGGCACTGTCCCTTTTTGTTAAAAATAAGCAAAACTAGATTATTTATTTACTCACATCCTATAAGTGACAAAATGGCAACTGGAGTTCTGTTGATACTTCTCTGCTATCCTTGTATTTTATTATTTTATCTTATTTTATTATTTTATTTTATCTATTTAATTTTAATTTATTTTATTTATTTTTTATTTATTTATTTATTTTTGCTAACTTTTCTAAGCAGAGATGTGACCTTCTGGGTTACCTTTCTATTTTAAATAAAATTTCATCTTTTCTAGGAGGGGCCTGGCCGACTCAGTTGGTGGAACATGTGACTCTTGATCTCAAGGTGATGAGTTCAAGCCCCACGTTAGGCGAAGAGCCTACAAAAAAAGAATATTTGTCCCTCCTGTAAACTTCAAGTTGTTTTTGATTTAATCTCCTCACTTCATATAAATGTAAAAATTATGAATATTTAAAAATGCCAAACAGAAAATCTGTTTACTCACTCCTCAGCTTTAGAATGAAAATATTTTTTTAAAAAAGAAAATATTAGAAACAATAATTGAAGTCTCCTGTTTCCTTGCTCCTCATGTGTTACCTGAATATAACTAGTCTTCTGGACTTATTTATTTTTATTATTATTTTAAAAATATTTAATTTATTTATTCATGAGAGACAGAGAAAGAGAGAGAGAGAGAGAGGCAGAGACACAGGCAGGGAGAGAAGAAGGCTCTGATGTGGAACTTGATCCCAGGACTCCTGAATCACACCCCGGGCCAAAGGCAGGCACCCAACCGCTGAGCCACCCAGGTGTCCCTAGTCTTCTAGATTTAGAGTTTATTATTCCCTTGCATGGCCTTTAGATATGTACTTCATATGCATGGACCCAGAAACTATAATGTATAATGCTATTTTTGCATGTTGCTAATTCTTGCATAAATGAGGTTAGGAATGTATATATTTCTACTGGTTATTTCCCGTTTATCCACATTCACGCAGGCCACCCTGGTTCACTCAGTTTAATTGCCAAAAGACAGCTACTTGTGTGGCTATGTCTCATGCTGTTAATTCATTCTCCTGGGAATTTGGATTTGGGACTTCCCATTATTTTGCACCTGTGGGGGAAACAGTGTCACAATGCAAAGTTTCCAAAAGAATGAGATTTTTGCAAAGACGCTTTATGAAACAAGGAGGGAACGCTATGCAAAAGGCTATTCTGAGAACAAAAACGCATTCTTGGAAATTAAATATGCGACAGCAGAAATAAAATCGACTCAGTAAAAGCCTCGGAAGGTAGAGTTGAGGAAAATGGAAAGGAAGAAACAACCAGAGAAGTGACTTGACTAGAATTTCCTGAATGAAAGAGTGTCAGTTTGCCAAGCTTCCAAGTGCTCCACATGCACACACACATGCAGAGTATGGACCAGAGGACGTCGGATATGACATTTCAGAGCATCAGGGACAACGAGAAGCTCCTGTTGGTTTCCGGAGGGAAACATATGGCAGATTTCCCCAAAATAATCAAGAGCAAGAATGGATGTAGGCTTTCTAATAAAGTTTGATTTTGAAAAGCCTTGGAAATTGAAAAGACAGGAGAAAATTCTTTTACGTTTCTGCAGGAGAGCAGTTTCCGGCACAGAATTCTCCGCTCAGCCGAACTGCTGACTAAGGAGGGGCCTGACACCGAGGCATTTTTGGGGCTTTGCTGGATGGGATTTGGCATCGAGCTATCCAGGGCGTGTGTGCATCCCCCTGGGCGCTGGGCATCTGCCCTTCCTTCTGGACCCGGTGCTGGAGTCAGGCCCACCTCCTGTGTTTTCAGCAGCGACGCCTATGAGATTGGGCTCACGCCTTCATCCCACGTTGGCATGTGTTGGGGAACACGCAGGATGGGTGATGGGCCAACACCCACCTGCGGTGTCTGAGGTCAGAGCGGCCGCCACCTCAGGGGGCAGAGGCTCACCCTCCCCGGAGGGGCCCTAGCCCAGCAGATGACACTGCGACCCAGCAGTCACCCAAGCCAGAAAGCTGGAGTCACATTGGCTGAGGCGTGGAGAGCTCGGTTGACAACGTGGGGGGTGATGGTGGACGGGGCAGCCAGGGCTCTGCTGGAGCTCACCTTCCAATCCAGGAGCTGGGCATCGAAACTAAAGGGGCCGTACCCTGTCTGTTGGGAAGGGTTGTGAAAATAAACGAAGCTCGGCAGGGGGTTGCCAACGGTGCCTGGAGATGCTATCTGAAGGGGGTGCAGGGAGAGGCTGTCCTATCCCGGGGCCTGGAGGAAGTGAGGGAGCCACTCCCGTAAACATGCGCCCGAGAAAGTTTTCCAGGACGAAGGAGCCTGCATTTGCCAAGTGCTGGGGTGGGAGCAGGTGCGCTCTATTGGAGGGACAGCAAGGGGGGGCAGCCAGGGAGCGAGTGAGGCAGAGCAGGGTCAGGGATGGGCCAGAGGAGCCGAGAGCGTTCCCAGGCACGGACGTCCCGGTGAGCAGGGAAGGGTGTTCATCAGAGACGGTCCCTGGGACCATGCGGAGGGTGCCCCCCAAGGAGGGAGGGATGCTGCAGAGTGTGGGGAACACACCCAGGGCTGGGGGCAGGGATGGGCCATGTGGACAGTAAAGCCCGAGGATGCCACCCACGAAGACAGGGACACCTGGAAGGAGTTCAGGGGTCATCTCCATTCATGTGTGGAGTCCCTGAGAGGAGGCCTGGAGGGCTGCTAGGCACCGCTGTGCAGGTGAGTGTGGGGCCAGGAGGAGGGCTGGCTGGTGGTGGGAGGATGGAGAGCCATCAGGTGACCCAGGGCCCAGAGCCCAAGACGTCAGGAGCAACTCAGCCTGTGGCTCCTCACGCTCCCAGCTTCCAAAGAATGATTGGCAGAGCCCAAGGATGAGCCACCAGGGAGGGGGGAGGAGGGCTGGGGAGGGGTGTCCTAGGGGTCCTGTGGGGCAGGGAGCTCAGTACTGGGAGTCCTCAGGGTGTTGTAGGGAAGGGAGCTCAGTACTGGGGGTCCTGGGGATGCTGTAGGGCAGAGCTCAGTAGTGTTAGGTGCTCAGCAGGCCCCCACCCCCCCAGGGCCAAGGACCGGCCTCCAGGACCCATGAGGTAGCTCACTGTCACCCTGTCAGCCTAGTTGTGGTGGTGGTGGGGCTGCACTGGTGTAGGATCGGGAGCAGCAGGGGCAGCTTGGGTGGCGAGTGTAGATGACAGGGCCTGGTGCTGTGTTCCCTGGACACAGGCATGTAGTGTCTGTGTGGGAGGTGGGGACTCGCGGTGACAGGAGAGATGGATCTGCAGACACGGGGGCAGTAAGCACACACGGGACCCCCACAGAGAGGGGCAGGTGTCAGGGCCGAGGTCACAGAGGTCACCACTTGGCGTCCCTCCATCCCGTGCAGAGGCCTCACTGGGGATCCTGAGCACCTGGGAAGAAAGAGAGAGAGTGAGAAACAGCAAGCCCTGTGTGGCATCCTCAGCAATGAAATGCAAGGTGTGATAAAAAACACTCACACTTGGGGCACCTGGGGGGTTCAGCAGGTGAGCATGTGCCTTCGGCTCAGGGCGTGATCCCAGGGTCCTGGGATCGCATCGGGCTCCCCACAGGGAGCCTGCTTCTCCCTCTGCCTGTGTCTCTGCCTCTCTCTGTGTGTCTCTCATGAATCAATAAATACAATCTTTTTTTTTTAATAAATAAAATCTTTCAAAAAAGAGAAATTCCACATTTTCCTGGTGAAAGGCTCTCCCCGCCCCCCGCCCTCCCACCATGTTCCCCGTTGCCAGGCAGCCGTATCTGAGCCAGAGGAAGGAGAAGTTGAAGGAAAAGAATTGCGGGCCTTTCAGCAAGAAGGGAATGGGAAATTATAGCAAAGGGGCACTGTGATCCCTGCAGCCTGGCGGCCAAGGCAGCATCACTATTCCCGGACACAGGACTTTGGACGCAGCACGAGCGTGGAGGACAGATCAGAGTTCACATTTGAACACAGGCGTTGGTGGTGTACACAGCGCAGAAGATAAGCACTGCTGGTCTTGGCTCAGACACACAGCAGGGCTTCTCGGCCCAGTAGGCCCCACGCCCCGACCCAGCCACCCTGGGGTGGGACTTCAGGGCACCAGTGAGATGGTGGCCATCCCAACCTTGTCAGAAATACCACTCCCTTCACCTCCCCGGGAGCCTGGCTCCTGTTTCCCCGTGTACGTGCGCCTGCGGCCCCTTTGGGAAACATCATAAGCATGTATTTTGCCACATTTAAGATATGGGAATGAGGGCAAAGGATGACGTGACTCCGGGACCCAGTGACATCATACCCACCCCTGCCACCTTCCCACCCGTTAATTTTTTCAAAGATTTTATTTATTTATTCATGAGAGACATATATATATATATATGTATATATATATATATATACATATATATATATATTTTTTTAAACGTCCTCTTGCGCGTATGGGGAAGAGAAGGTGCTTTTCTAGGGCAGCGGGCTCTTGACTTCCTGGCTCCTATAGTCCCCAAGATATTCTTGGAAAAATCACGTTTCTCTTCCCACATTGTTAACACCCAGATCTTTTTTGTTTTTTTAAGATTTTATTTATTTATTAATGAGAGAGACAGAGAGAGAGAAAGAGAGAGAGAGAGAGAGAGAGACAGGCCAAGGGAGAAGCAGGCTCCATGCAGGGAGCCTGATGTGGGACTTGATCCCGAAACTCCGGGGTCACGCCCTGAGCCGAAGGCAGATGCTCACCCGCTGAGCCACCCGGACTGCCCAGCACCCAGATCTAAAACTTCTCTATCATAAGCGTCAATGTCGGCTTGAGTCACATGAATTTGCCACATTTGTCTGTTGGAGCCAAATGGTTGAATATTAGTGACTTCATAAGACTTAAGCTCAGTGTCACAAAGGATGTTTCATCTGGTTTATTGTAAATATCATTTAAAAATAAAAGTGCTGCCTCATTTCCACGTTTCCAGATATACCCAGTGAGCTCCAAATATAGTGATTTAATATTTGCTATGATCCAGTTTAAAAATGCTCCAATAAGGGGCACCTAGGGGGCTCAGAGGTTGAGTATCTGCTTTCCACTCAGGGCATGACCCCGGGGTCCTGGGATCGAGTCCCACATCGAGGAGCCTGGGTCTCCCCTGCTTGAGCTCACTGTCTCTCTCATCCTCAAATAAATAAAATCTTAAAAAATAAAAAACTAAGTGTAATCCCCTGGGCTTGATAGTCTTTGTGCCATGTGCACTATTCACACTGCCGCCCTGCGCTGGACCCGGGGTTCATTTCCCACCCCCCAACTTCAGGCTTTGCTGGGCCTGTCTCTGGCACTCGGCCCTTGGGGGTCAGCGGTGTGAGGCTGGTTCCTGCGGAGGTGAAGCCCCCTGGGTTGTGCCCTGTGGCCCAGAGCAGCATGTCCCCGGTGGTGTGTAAGTCCTCAGCCCAGCCTCAGGGTGGGGGGAGCGTGTGGGGCAGACCCCCAGCCAGGCGCACCGTGGTGAGGCCACACACCGCCTGCGGTATGCGGCACTGGAATTAATATTTGTCGTTGCAGGACTGACCTATGGGGAGGGGACCACACTGTATTTTAAGCGGCCACGCCCTGTGGGGCTGACCGGGCTTTTTAGCAACCAAAGCCCAAAGCACGCTCACAAACAAAGCAGTGTCCCTGAGGGACCACGTGGAAACAAGGGACACCCATTCTGTGACCCGGCATGGGAGACGCCCTCCCAGGAGGAAGGTCACGATCCATGCCCGTTGTGTGCAAGCAGGCTCAAGAGGAAATACCCAAAGCCTAAGAAACGCTGCTCCTAGCTCCTTTCCCATCTCACCAGCAGCGCTGGTTCTTTGCTGTAGTGTCAGCCATGCGGCAGGAACGGGGACAGAGTGGATGTGTCCATCCCTAAAGTGTGTTTTTTGTTCACCGCAATTTTTAAAGGATTTTTAAAATGTTGAAAGAGCCTGATTCGTAAGGAGGACTTGCAAAAATAGTCCAGAGGCTTCCCCAACACTGTCCCCCAGACGGGTGCTGCTGAATGTCCTGGGAGCAGGTGTCGCCCTCACGGAGCTCGACGGGCACTGGCTGGCTCGTTCAGCGCCATCGACTTGTGTCTGGCGACCCTGACGCCAGCGTCCGAGGCTGCCGTGACTCTGGGAAACGCACGTCTCCGTTCCCTCTTCGGTTCCTGCAAAGTTGTTTTGACTTTATTAGTGTCACCTCCCAATGTTCCTTTGTGGATTCTCATGATTTACAGTCACCAGGTCAGCCTCGGAAGGTTCTCGGTGACACACGTATGTTTTGGTTATTGATTGTTCCTCTGGGCCGCGAATACCACCCCTTCCCTCCTCTGCCTGTTGGATCTATCACTTGTTCTGGTTTCACACGACCCGCCTGGACTCCCATAGGGTAGGGGAAGCCCTGGCACCAAGGACGGCCTGGTGCTGCCCTGAGATCGCAGCTGTGCTCAGACTTTTCCGCGTGATTTCATAGTGTTTTCTCCAATGGCTTCACGTCAAATTCCCACAGCTCCCTTTCCTTTTGTGTGAGACTCATTGATATTGTAAGATGTTGCTAATTGTACCCAATGATGTCAGTGCAGCCACTGTGCTGTATGCGTCCGACACTGAGATCGCCTAGTTTCAAAAATTTTAAACTTTATTTGATCCATTTGGATTCGGGACAGAGTGGCTGCCATTGGGCCTCCGAGGAAACCCCCTTGTGGTCCCACAGGAGCCATGAGGGTTTGTTTCCTGCTGTAGAATCCGTTTCCCACCCCGGTTGTAAACAGCGTAGACGCTGATGGATAGAGTGAGCAAGCTCTGGAGATCTGGCTTTGAAGTCCCGTGTATTACATTTCAGGCCACAGGGTACTGATATTGTAAACTCCGAAGTGAGCAGGAGAGGCTTGATGAACAGAGCTTCCCGTCTCCTTGGGGTAGAAATCTGTGGTTTGAGATAGATGCCACATGTATACCACCACCATACAGAGTGCATTAGATGCTACACTTTTTTAAAAAAGATTTTATTTATTTATTAATGAGAGACACAGAGAGAGGCAGAGACACAGGCAGAGGGAGAAGCAGGATCCCTGTGGGGAGCCCGATGCGGGACTCAATCCCGGTCACGACCTCACCCGCTGAGCCCCCCAGGTACCTCCACACACTATATTTCTGACGTGTCGTCTGTACACCTTATGAGGCATCCATGTTGTTTAAAAGTCAGGACATAGAGTCCACACATCTCTTGCTCAGTTTCTTTTTTTTTTTAAGTTTTTATTTATTTATTTATGATAGTCACACAGAGAGATAGAGAGAGGCAGAGATACAGGCAGAGAGAGAAGCAGGCTCCATGCACTGGGAGCCCGACGTGGGATCCGATCCCGGGTCTCCAGGATCACGCCCTGGGCCAAAGGCAGGCGCCAAACCGCTGCGCCACCCAGGGATCCCTCTTGCTCAGTTTCTAATTGACTGATAAGGGATTAAACAGTGTAAGTCGAGAGTGTCGGAAATAATCAATTTCTGGCCTATTTATATCTAAATAAATTAAATAAATGCCAATTCTGTGTATTTAACAGCTGCCCTTCTACAAAATGTCAGCTCACAAAGTACATCAGGAACTAAATACAGGTTATTTTCATGGTCCAGCGCTGCGCTCGGTTCAGTAAGGTAAGTTGGTGCCGCCGGCAGACTCGCTGGCCGTGTACACACTGGGCCGCGATGCCAAGGGCCAGCGAGTCATTCAGGCCAGTCTTCGCCGTCCAGGTCGGAGTCCGAGAGGCGAGGCTGTGCAGGATCCTCGTCGGCCCCCGTGGGGAGTGAAGGGGCAGCTCCACTGCGGCATCAGCTTCCCCAGGAATCCAGCTCCGGCGGTGATGGGGGCTTTCCCTGGGAGCAGGAGGTGCCGACAGCGGAGGGCGGGGGCAGGCGCCGGGAACCTGGTGGTGGCCCGGGGGGCACGCAGCGATGCCACCGAAGACAGAGCTGGGCTTGCACCAGAGCGGGGCCTCCCACTTAGGGGGGCTGGAGGGTTGCTCATGCCGAAGCTGTCGGGAGAGCATCTGTAGCAGATTCCGGCTGTTTGCTGGGGCCTCGGCTTGTGTGGCTGAGTCAAGGTGCCAGCGCCTCTTCCTGGAGGACACCCCAGCCAGCGGGCCCGACCCAGACTTCACTCTACCCCCACGGCCTGCACTCTATCCCCCAGCCTCGTCCGCCAGGGCCTCTCCAGCCCTACCTGAGTGGCCTCGTGGCTCAGTGTGTTTTATTTTAGTCGTCCTAGCAGGTGTGCAAATAACGGCCGCTTTGACAAAATTTGCTAATCAGTGACATCTGCCTCTTCCGCCCTGAGTAGAGTGCAGCGGTATCTGCCAAGGAGGCAGATTTTTTTTTTTTAATTAGTTTTTTTTTTTAATTAGTTTCTTTTTAAATTTAAATTCAGTTTGCCAACATATACTATAACACCCAGGGTTTATCTCATAAGGAGGCAGATTTAGTTGAAAAAAAATGAACTTGGCATCAGCGGTGTACCACTATGAATATTTCTTTTTTTTTTAATTTTTTATTCACGAGACACCCAGAAAGGCAGAAACACAGGCAGAGGGAGACGATTCCTAAGAGCATTTCAGGCTACGTACGGAGTGACACTAGTCTGCACGCATTTTCCAGAGCTCACTGTGATGACCCTGTGAAAACGTTGAGCTTGCTTCACATTCTTATTAACATTCTCACTCTTCCTCATAAAAAATTTAACAGGTGTACTTTCAGAAGCTGACTGCTTTGCAAACTGCTTTTGCTCAACAGATGGTTTTGTGAATCAACAACTTTGCTCAAGAGGTAGCGCAGAGGACCCAGTAGGGCACCCGTTTTGCTGTGGTTGTGCCTGGGTTTTGTGGGATTGAAAAACTGTTCCTATAGTTGTATAGTTTCTGGAGTCTGCCTTTATGAGAAATTGCATTGGTGGCCTTAGTGTACCTAACAGAATTCTCACCTCTAGTCTCATCAACATCCCCATTTCAGTTTATTAGAAATTCGCCCATAGGTTGGTGAATTTTCAAAAACTTAAATTGCATACGATACTAATTAACTATGGTCCATAATTCTGTAATGCAACTTTCATCCCCATGTGAATAATTTAATAGAATTTCAATCTTAAAACTGAGGTAGTAGAAGTCTACCTATTGGTATAAAAATTTTTTGATTAGGTGTGTTTCATCAATTTCATCTCAGTTCCAATTTGCAGTTGTTTTTTTCTGATCAGAATTATGACAAAATAGTCCAAGATGATTTTAATTATAATTAAGAACAATTCCAAAATAATTTTAATTTTGTGTATATCAGTAGCATATTTTATTTTAGTAACAACATGTTTTTAGGTAGGGAACTATTTATTGAAGAACTGAACATAAATTCAAGAAATATAATCTAAGGTTTGATTTTGTATTTTGAGGAACATGATTCAAAAGAAAAAAAAAACAAGAAAAAAATACAGAACACATTCTGATGACTGATACTACAAGCAGCCACATCCCAATACAATGTTTGACACCTAATATAATTAATTTTTTGATAAGTTATCAATAAAAGATATAAATTGATACGCTTTTTTCATTACTTTATTTGTTACCATGCAATGTAAGAGGCCAAAAGTACATTACATTCTTTGTAAATGAAAATTTGATAAAAAATATAGAATGTTCTTTTGGTATATATGTTTGCATTCAAAAATCAAACCTTTAGGGGCACCTGGGTGGCTCAGCTGGTGAAGTGTCTGCCTTTGGCTCAGGTCACGATCACAGGGTCTGCATCGGGCTCCCTGCTCAGGGAGGAGTCTGCTTCTCCATCTCCCTCTGCCCCCCCTGCCCTGCTTGTGCTCTCTCTCTGTCTCTCAAACAAATAAATAAAATATTTAAAAATTGAAACTTTATGTTTAGTTTTGGGGAATAAATAAAACTCATGAATAAACAATAAATTTCATTAGTTAGATATTATCATCAAACTGTTCTTATGTATTAACCATATTTTGGGAAGGAAACCTCTCTCCACTGCTAAAAACTACTAGGGTTTAGGCTCTGAGTGGACCAGGCACGGAGGGGGCTACGGCTAGATGAGTCAGGCAGACAGTAGGTAAGAACCACACCAATACATATACGGCTACTGTTGTGCTGAGGTGGGGGAGGGACACGGTGCAGTGGGGAGGAAGGGGCCAGGGGACCTCCTGGGGTCACAGGGAAAGTCATTCAGTTGTTTGGGTCCCCGCAGCACATTCAGGCTGGGAGAGCTGCGGCTCTAGCAGCAGGGCCACCTGGAGACAGGCCGGTCACCACTAAGGGGCAGGCTGGGGTTCACTTACGGCTGGGCAGACTCTCCAAGGGACAGACCCGGCTGAGAACAAGTGCCCAGTACCTGCATGCGACACACCCGGCGCAGCCTGGGGCAGGTCCCTTCCTCTCTGGACGCCCGTTTCCCTCTGCAGGGCGGCCACGGAGCCCAAAGGCGCTTGGGCGGCCCGAGGACCTTGGGCTTGCCCTCCCTCTGCGATGGCTGGAGAGCGCGCGGGGCGCGCGGGGCGGGGGAGGGCGCGCGGGGCGCGCGGGGCGCGCGGGGCGGTTGTTGGGGGGATGCTGGGCCCAGAGCAGCGCCGGGTGACCGACCGGGTGACCGGCAGGAGTAGGGCCTGCGGCGCGGAGGACGCGGGCGCCGTCATCGTCTCTGCCGGACACCCTCCGGGACACGGGAGCGGAGGTAGGGGCGGGAGACACGGCGGGAAGAGAGGGAGAGGCCGGGATTCGTTCTGAGGGACCCAGGGGCCGGCGGAGGGGTCCCGAATGGCCACCGCTGAGCCCAGAGGGCGGCAGGTGCGGACGCGGACGGGGGCGCACGCCAGTGGAGCCCCGCTGACCCGCAGCCCCCGGCGCGCCTCGGTCTAGGTGGAGACTCTGGGAGGTGCCAGGGCCCAGGGCGCGCCCCGAGCGCCTCCCGCAGGCGGATGCCCGGTGGCGGGTGGAGTTGGGGGCAGGCGCGCCCCCCTGACCCCGGGGGTGGCCCCGCCCCGTGGCCGCGGGGAGGCCTCGGCGCGGGGGGCGGAGTTGGCACGGTCCCCCAATCCGCGATGGCTGCGGCCCCGTCTTAAGCCCGCGGAGCTGCGGGCCCCCCTCACTCGCCTGTCCCGCTGGCCTCCCTCCAGCGCTATGGCCTCGGCGCTCAGCTATGTCTCCAAGTTCAAGTCCTTCGTGATCTTGTTCATCACCCCGCTACTGCTGCTGCCACTCGTCATTCTGATGCCCGCCAAGGTCAGTAGGAGCTCCGCGGACCCCGCGCGCCCTATGCCAGCAGCGGCCCCGGCCCCGGCGCGCAGAGGTGGAGCGCTGAGCTGGGCGCACACCGGGAGGTTGGCTGCCAGACGGGAGGTGCCGGCACAGACTTTGGAGGGGCGCGGAGACCCGGGGGTGCACCCCACTGGGGCACACAGATCCCAGGGCACAGGACCCGGAAGGTGGCATCGATCTTGGCCACGCAGCTGTTCGCAGGCTCAGCCCCATCTCAGAATCTCCCGGAAGTGAAGCATCGCATCCCTGACCATCACCCCCAATGTCTCCTGGTGCCCATGGGGAGCCTGGGCACCTGGCTTTCCCTCTGTCTCTCCCTTTAGCAAATGGAGACTTGGCAGCCATGGGTAGCTTCCCAGGCCAGCCGGGGTCCCAAACGGAAAGATCTCCCCCTGAGTGGATCTGGAGTGCTGTCTTTCCACCCCCCACCCTGCCCCCCTCGGGTCTGGTTCCCTATCCAGGATCTGCTTCTTCCCTGCTCCAAAGCCTTGGAGGCCACAGCCCAGCCCAGAGCCTCTCCGGCTGAAAGGAGGTCGGAGTTGGCTGCTGGGCCGAGGTCGGCAGCGGCTGGGTAGGAGGCGGACGAGTTCCCAGGCTCACGCCTTGGGTGGCACGACCCAGGGCTGCAGGGGAAGCCGCATCCGTCGCCTGCGCCCAGCGCTCCCAGGAGGGAGGGAGGCCCGGGATGAATGGCCTTGGCCGCCGGGCGGGGGTGGGCCAGGAGCCCTGGCCGGGGCTGGCTGCGCTGGGCTTCCTGGCTGTGCTGGCTGGTGGAAGCTCCGTTGGCAGAGGCCCGAGCCCTTTGAAGCCTTTTGTGGCTGCTGGCTGCTCCGGCCTCCTTCCCTCTTTCAGCGCCTTCTCTCTGCGCCCGGACAGGAAACCTCCGCTGCCACCCCCACCTCCCACCCCCGGCCAGGTTTGGGGAACAGAGGAGCTCTTCAGGGGATGCTCTGTGGGTAGTCCTGAGGCGGGGCGGTGGGGGGGTGGAGGGTGTCGAGGGCCCACCTGCATGAGGACTGCACTCCCACCACTCACACGTCCCCGTGGATTTAGCCACGACCTTGTCCTTTCTCCACCTTGGTGTGCTCATCTGTACAATGGGTTTGGTTCTGACACTTTTGACTCTGGGTGCCATAAGTCCTAGGGTGGGGGAAGGAGGACCCTTGGGCGGGCTGAGCATGACCCTGGTGGGGCCGAGGACAGCACCTGCCCCCTTGCCCCGTACCGGGGCCGCCCCTTATTTCCATAGACACAGAGGGAGTGAGGTTCCCTGGAGTAATAGTGTCGGCTCCGGCTCCATGGACCTTCTGGCTCACAGAGACCATGACCTAGAGCCCATTCCCGCCCCGACACATGCACACCCATGCACACATGCATGCAGGAGGATCCGTGCTGGGACCCTCAACTCAGGCTGTGTCTGCCGCTCCGCCGCATGCCCTGGGAGTGAAGGTCAGGCCAGGCAGGCCTGGCAGGTCAGGCCACCCTCTGGGAGGATCAGTGATTGGGCGCTGGAGCCCCGTGGTCTTATGTTGGGGTCGCCCCTCCCGAGCTCCCTGCCCCCACAGCTGTGCCGCTGTGTAAGGGAACCCGGGGCTACCGGCAGCGTGGGGGGAACCCGGGGTACCCGCGGCATGAGGCAGAGCCTCTGGGAAGCCAGTAGCACCTGGCAGTGTGGGCGACGGGCTGAGTGGGGCGCAGCAGCTCCTGCGTGGCCATCCTCCACAGCTATGGGGGCCTCCTCCCTGGCTTTCCTCCCATTCCACCTGGTCCCCTCCTGGATTCAGTCCTTTCTCTGGGTCCTTTCTTCAAAAGATGGCTCTTTAACAGACCAAGATGGCTCATGGTATCGGTGGTTTTATTAAAACTACTTGATAGTTCTTATTTCCCTGAAGCAGGAAGGAGAAACGAGAAAGCCCTCAAATACCGTGCTCGGACCCCCACACGGCTGCGCTCCGCTGCCTGCATTTTCCCATTACGCGCTGTGTCCTGGACACCCTTGCCTGTGAATAATTAGATAAATAGAGAGCCATGGGTTGTATTCGGTTGTGCCTTTAACATATAGTTGTTGAGTCATCGCGGGTGCTGGGGTTTGAGTGCTGGGTGCTGCCCTGTCCACCCACTGCCCGCCTGTCTCTGCATTAAGCGCCCTTCCAGACATACTCCTAGCTGGTTACGTTTGGTGCCTCCAGGGACCGTGCTGCCAAGCACTTCCAGTGCCCAGGATGTTAACTCTTGAGGGAGCAGGGCAAGGGAGGACTGGGGCTGCGCGTGGGGCGAGTATTTTGTGGGTGACGTTGTTGGGAATAGCAACAGCACGATGATGATAAAGAGGATTTGTGGACAGTGTTGCTGGGTTTTTTAAAAAATTTATTTATTGGAGACAGAGAGAGAGAGAGGAAGGGGCAGATGGAGAAGGAGACGCAGATGCCCTGCGGAGCAGGGAGCCTGACGTGGACTCGACCCCAGGATCCTGGGATCATGACCCAAGCTGAAGGCAGACGTTTAACCCACTGAGCCACCCAGGTGCCCCTGTTGTTAAATTCTCTGTAAGCCCCCCCCCCTTATTGGCTGTCCCTGGAGGGGATCATTTCTACTTCCCTCCGCCCCCAGCACCAAGGTCCAGGGGCACCTGGGATGCTGAAGATGCAATGGCAGGCAGTGGACATGGGTCAGGTCTGTCTGGTGCCAAAGCCGGGGCTGGTAGCTGCACTGCTGTCCTGCCCGGAGGCCATGGGTCCCACGGGTATGGACACTTGCAGGCCCTGAGCCCTGTGACCTTGGAAAGCCTGGGGGTACTCTGTACGGTTGCAACCAGAGAGGGTTCTCCAGGCGTCCAGTAGGGCAGAGGCCCCATAGGCTGCGCCCTACCCAGTTCCCGCCTGCCCCCCCGCCCCCATGCAGAACCATTGGGGCCAAAATGTCAGGTTTGGACAGTAGGGAGCCGCCCCGGGGTGCCCCTGGGAGGCCCAAGGGAGGTTTCTGCTTTATGACTGATAACAAGTACCGACGAAGAACTTCCAGGGCTTTGTGCAGTGTTCCGTGCACACAGTAGGTGCCCTTCTGAGTGATGGGAGAGTGAGGGGTGCAGGTGCATTGGCTTTCAGGCAAACATCTTGGTACTGCTGGCCCATCCCCCTCATGCACACGTGAGCAGTGTCTGCTGAGCGTCCGGCCCGTGCCAGGACTCCCAGGTTGCTCACTGTTTGGGTGTGTGCTGGGGTAGGGTCAGATGGGGGCAACCCAAGGCGGGAGCTGCCAGGGGCACAGGTGGGTGGAGGGGCACAGGGCTGGGCTTTGGGGAGCTGGGCGTCCAGTGAAGAGAAGAGCCCAGGCTCTGCCACAGCTGGTGGGGTGCGGGGGCTCGGGGTGCCTGTTGGCAGGGAGGGGACAGCACAGGCCTGCAGGACCCGCTCCTCCCAGAGGTTCCCCGAAGCCATACTGAGGCCTCTTGGCTTTGTCCTCAAGGTGGCAGACACAGGGAAATGCCCCCAACAGATTTGTAGGTGGGAAGACGGAGCCCCGTGGTGCTGGACGGGGAGATCAGACTGGGAGGGTCCGGGTGGAAGGTGGACGGGGAGGCCAGATTGGGAAGGTCCAGGTGGGAGGGTGGAAGGGAGGTCAGGTTGGGAGGGTCCAGGTAGAGGGTGGACGGGGTGGAGATGCACAGGGATGGTGCTGGGGAGTGAGAGGAAGGAGCTGCCGGTATTGGTGGCAGATTTGTGGCGGGGCTGGGAGCCAGGAGAGGCCGGACAGGCAGGTGCTAGTGCTGCCTTTGAAAACGCTGGGGACGCACAGAACAGCCCAGGGAGGTGGCCAACATTACCCACACCTCCAGAGGTTCCCAACTCAGGACGAAGACCTCGCATCAGGAACCCAAAGCCCGCCAAGCTAGGAAGCGTCCAGGCATGGGCTTGCACAGGAACCAGGTCGGTCTCCTGGCAAAGCCAAGGTCCCGGGGCTCCTGGTGAAAGGGTGCAGGAGGTGGTTCACCGAGATTAAACACAGGGAACGAAGGTCCAGGCCTGAGTGAATGGAGATGTAAATGAGAACACTGAGTGCCATCTTCCCTGTCCGCCCGTCCTCCCTGTCCCCTCTGTCCCCTCCATCATCGTCATCATCATCGTTGCCGTAAAACCGCTGCTGATGCTCGGGAGCAGCACTTTCTGAATGAGCAGGTTTGTGGCTGCACGTCTGGGAGTGGGATTCCAGGCCGTGTCTGAGCGGCTCAGAGTAGTGAGTGGAGCAGGTGGGGTGACCCAGGGCAGACACAGCACATCCCCCCAGGAGGCCGCGGCAGTGGGGAACCTGTCTATGGAATCAGTGGAGCACATGCTGCTCTAAGAGTGACCCACGTGGGACTAAGAACGGCACAAGTCCTCCTGGATGCCACGGGGGCTGTGTCCCTGTCAACTCACCGCATGTTAACGTATCTAGGCAGAAAATGCACGCAGCATGCGTGCCCTGGGGCGCCTCCCAGACACTCAGGTCATCCTGCAGTGATGCGTCTGCACGAAGGCTATTTGACAGTCAAGCGTCTCCTGTGACTGCTGGAGTCCTGACCCAGGTGGAGGTCAACAAATGGAAGGGCGGGGTGGGTGCTCTTTGCCTGGAGAGCGTGCCGCTGCCCAGCACCATGAGGCCAGCGCACCGCGCAGAGAGCCCGGGGAAAGATCCACACTCAGGATGCCCAGGTGGCTCCTGCTGCACGCAAACCGCTTTGGCGCCACCGGAGGGCGGAAGAACCGCCAAGGGGAGCCTTCAACGTGGGGGCTTCTGTGTTCAAGTCCTCCCGGTCCCCGTGCACACTCTCCTCTCCTCAGGGCTGCACTGGAAGTCGAGGGTCCCTAGTGGGCAGGTCCTGGGCCGCAATGCTGTGCTGACAGGGGCGGGGAGGCGACGGCGCTCCCTCCAACGCTGCGGCCCCTGTGGTGGACACGCCGCCAGCACGCGAGGTCTCAGGGCTGGCTCCTCAGTTTGTCAGGTGCGCCTACGTCATCATCCTCATGGCCATTTACTGGTGCACAGAAGTCATCCCTCTGGCAGTCACCTCCCTCCTGCCCGCCGTGCTCTTCCCGCTCCTGAAGATCCTGGACTCCAAGCAGGTGAGCATCCCCCGCCCCAGCCCCTCTCAGAGCCACCTAGGCCCCAGGGGGGAGACACAGACCACCTGCCTGACCGTCCGTCTCTGCGCTGAGGGGCCCCCATGGGCGACATGTGGTCTTCTCACCTATCCTGTGGTGGGGTGGCCGAGGTGGGCCTCACAGGCCCCATGCTGTCCCCAGGTATGTGTCCAGTACATGAAGGACACCAACATGCTGTTCCTGGGTGGCCTCATCATGGCCGCGGCCGTGGAGCATTGGAATCTGCACAAGAGGATAGCGCTGCGCACGCTCCTCTGGGTGGGAGCCAAGCCTGCACAGTGAGCGCTGTCCTATGTCTCTGTCTCTGTCTCTCTCTCCGTGGGGCCCCAGGGACACAGGCAAGGGCGGGAGACCCCTGGGTGAGCAGTGGTGGGTTCTCTCTGAACGCTGGGGAGGTGGGACAGTGAAGACTGCCCCCACCGGCTCCTTCAGAAGATAGGTTCCCCAGGAAACAGGGTGGACGGAGGCTGGATCAAGCCCTGCCTGACACCCCTGGGGGTTTTGTGGGGAGAGCACAGGGAGTGGCCCAACAAGCCAGCTCAGGGGACACAGGGAGGTCACCCCTCCAAAGCTGCATACCTACCCCCCCACACCCCCATCCCGCTCAAAGGAGCCGCGGCCTCGTCTTCCCCCACGTGGCTCAGCCCGGCCCTGACGTGAGCAAACGCCCTGGTGTGCTGAGCACCCGCGTGCCTGGGTGCTGAGCAAGATGGGGCCGGATGACGTGCTGACGGCTCACAGGCCTGAACCTCTCCCCCCACTGGGTTCTCGGGCTGCTCCTCTCTGGGGGGGTACAGCGAGCTCGCTCAGCGATGGGCCCTGCGCACCTGGACCCCCGTGGACCCCAGATGAAGGGCTCGTGAGTCCTCCTGTGTCGGGGCCCAGATGCTTCACAGGGTCGAGGGCAGAGCCACTGTGCGTCCTGGGACCTCAAGGCCTCAGCAACGTCCTGCCGGGGTCCTGGGAGGGTCTCCGTCCTCTCTGCCACCAGGTCGGCCTCCTTCTGGGGTGTGAGTCCAGGGAGGTCACACACACTCCTCCACTCCCTGTGCCCCGGCTCCTCCTGGGACCCTGCCTGTGGCCGTCCATGGCACTGCCCATCTGGGGCCGGGGGTCTTTACCTGTGCCTTGCGGAGCCCAAATGTGTGTGTCACTCAGTCCTGCGGACCCTGGCTGAGTCCTGGTCTCTGTTCTGACAGGTCCCTGCAGGCCACCCACCCAGGCAGCAGGCTGGCCCCCAGTTCAGCCCTGGGCTCCCCTGCCCCAGGCTGACCAGTGACCCTGAGTGGGTCCCACAAGCACCTTGTGCTCCTGGCCCTGAGCCATGGAGAAGAGTCAGACCCTGCCCCTACCGGGGACACAGCTCCTCTGGATCCAGCCGGGGACAAGTGTCCATCCCAGGGAGGATGGACGGTGGAGGGTGGACGGTGGAGGGTAGACAGTTCAGGGGATGCTCCGCCCTAGCTACCAGGGGCTGGGAGGGAGGCCGTTGGACAGGGAGTAGGTCGGGCGGGTGACAGAGGTGGGCCCTGGGGCCGACTGCCCAGCCCTGGACGGCACTGGGGCCAGCTGTCCCCACCGGGCCGGCACCTTTGGGTTGCTATGTGGTCCTGCCTGGTGGGAGCCCCTGATGGCCATGACTGTGTGGCATCAGGAACATTTGGAGGGGAGAGGCACAGGGGCAGCCCTGCATGGCTTCCCTCCATGACGTCGGGGCAGAACGGGCCCCGGTGCCTGGCATCCCCGCAGGGCCACAGAGTCCACCCCCACTGTTGCTCCCTGCGGGACTCTCTGGCCTCCCTGCCCACCCCTCCTCTGCAGGCTGATGCTGGGCTTCATGGGCGTCACGGCCTTTCTCTCCATGTGGATCAGCAACACGGCCACCACGGCCATGATGGTGCCCATCGTGGAGGCCATGCTGCAGCAGATGCAGGCCACCAGCCCAGCCACAGAGGCCGGCCTGGGGGCCCTGGAGCTGTCGGACAAGAACAAGGCTGGAGAGCTGCCAGGTGAGCCCAGGGGCGCGACCACGAGCCCCCCTCCTCTCTGCAGCCCGAAGCTCTGTGCCTGGAGCCTCCTGAAAACAGGCGTTCAGATAAATGCTCAGAAAGCGCTGTTTCTGTAAGTTGTAGGAACATGACTGTTGCAGAAAAGTTAGATCCTGCAGTAGAGCTTGCGGCGAGGTCCCACGCTCGAGTCCCAGGGTCCTGCCAGCCACAGAAATCGGTGCCTGAGCACCAGATTCCCCACTTGGACCTGCTAGGTGTGCCTCCCGCCGTCCACGCCGCTCCCATTTGGGGGGCCAGCGGCTCTCCGCTTCCGCGGGTGGTGGGGTGGTGTCCCCACCTTGGCTCCCCGACGAGGCCCTGAGCTCAGGGACGGCAGAGAGCAGTCCCTGGGCCGGGTTCCTGCCACAGAGCTGCCGTGGACAGACAGACGGGGACCGTGCAGCCCAGGGGAGCAGTGGTGGGCTGGCCCGTCCCCCAGCAGGGCAGGGCAGGGCAGGGCAGGGTCGGGAGCTGCGGCTGGCGGCCCGCCCCAGCTCAGCCCATGACGTGCTGCCCCCACAGGGAGCCAAGTGACCTTTGAAGGCCCCTCTGAGGTGCAGCAGGCCGACTGCGACAGGAGGCGCATATGCAAGGCCATGACTCTGTGCGTGTGCTACGCGGCCAGCATCGGGGGCACTGCCACGCTGACTGGGACGGGACCCAACATGGTGCTTCTGGGCCAGATGCACGAGTGAGTGGTGGGTGAGCCTTCTGGGGATGGGAGGGGCCCCCGGGGGAAGGGGGCCTGCAGCAAAGCAGCTGTCCAGGACCCCGCAGGGGTGGGAGCTGCTGTGCACGGACCTGGACACTTCTGCCATGGGGCACGTCCAGCCCTTCTTCCCTGGCTCTTGCTCAGACTGGGACCCTATACCCATCACAGAGCTCAGGTCGTGGGAAAGCCTGTGGGGCTGGACGCTGGTCCCGGGTCACTGCTTGCAGAAAACAAACGTCCCTACAGCTGGCTCACTGCCCTTGATAACGGTAGTGCCCCGTGGTGGCCGCTTACTCTCGGTGGACCCTGGCCGGAGCCTCGGGGTGGTCTGCACCCTCCTGCCGGGACCACACAGGGTCACAGGCCTTGGGGGGCGGCTGGGATCATGGGGAGCCACCCCGCCATGGGGCAGCCCTTGCAGAGTCCCTGGTTGAAGGCGGAGGAGCCGGGGCACAGCGGGTGGGGCAGCTGGGGGTGGGCAGGAGCCCAGTCCGCAGACACTTGAGGCCCAACATGCTGGCGGTTTTGATCTTGAGAGGACTCTCCATAATGATAGCCTGCGGTTTTCCCTGACGCTGGCTGGGGCGGTGTGGGGACGGATGTGCCCACATCCACACCCAGGGCTGGGCTGGGCTGTAGCACGAGGGCTGCTCGACCAGCACCAGTGGGGGTCCCCGTCCACCCTGGGGACCTCCACAGGGTCTCTTTCCTGTGACCCCCCAGGTCCCTGGGGTGCGGGCTCTGAAGTGTCTAGGCATCCAGCTCCCGTGTGTAGGAAGGCGTGTTCCTCTGGAGGGAGGGGCCTTGACTTTTGCAAGGCCCTTGGTGGGGTCTGGACCCGTAGGCAGGGTGATTGGCCGCCCCCCAGGCTCGTGGTGTGTGTGTGGGGAGGTCTCTGGGCCGGGCTGCCACTGGGCATCCCCTAGGGGCCGGGCCGGGGAGTCGGACCAGCATCTCCCTCTCTAGGCTATTTCCTGCCAGCAAGGACGTGGTGAACTTTGCCTCATGGTTCAGCTTTGCCTTCCCCAACATGGTGGCAATGCTGCTGCTGGCGTGGCTATGGCTTCAGTGTGTCTACATGAGGTCCAGGTGAGCACTGCCACTGCGCCGCTACCACCCGTCACCCCCGCAGGAGAGCCTCTAGCCCGCCCACTGCTGCCCTTCCCACAGGGGAGTAGGTGTGGGCCAGTGGGTCAGAGCAGCTCAGAGGAAGCCCTGTGCACACATCTCTGCAGGACAGACTTCCACATGGCTGCTGTGCCCGTTGGTCCCCTCAGATCTCCAGCCTCCTGACCTCATATGAACCTAATTACTCTCAAAGGTCCCACTCCTCATGCCAGCACTTGGGGGGGGTTAGGGCATCAGCGGGTGGATGTGGGGGACACAGTCCTATCTTGGGGGGCCCAAGGTGCAGCCAGGGGTCAGGGGCACCAGGTGTGGCCTCTGCTCAGGTGGGCGGCTTCCCCGAAGCCCTGAGGCCCCTGAGCTCCCTGCAGAGCGAGCAGGGGGCGCTGGGCTGGCCCCAAGGTCACAGGGGTCTCACTGTCAGGACCCCCAGCCGTGGCCGCCCAGCCCATGGCCGCTCAGCCCATGGCCATGTTCAGGGCTGCTGTTCACTGATGCTGCCCATCAGGTGCTCCAGCTCAGGGGCCCAGCCAACCCAATGTGGAGCATGGGGGGGGGGTGGGGTAGCCTGGAACAGTGGGGGTGGCCAGGTGTCCTCCGACCCAGATCCTGCCTGCTATGTCCGGGGCCCCAGTAGGTGCTGCCCCTAGGTCTTGTGGATGCCCTCACCGGGGCCAGGGAGGTCATCCTCACTTGGGTCCCTTGTCTGGGCGGTCGTGGAAGCAACGTCAGGGTGGAAAGTACCCTCCTGAGTTCATGGGTGGCCTTGGAGGCCATGTCCGGCCATGGGATCCAGGACCAATGGGACGTCGCTGCTGGCTCACACCTGGCTTTGCTGACCAGCCTGCCCCATTGGCCTCTCACTTGGTCCCCCCTAGTTTTAGGAAGTTCTGGGGCTGCGGGCTGCAGAGCAGGAACCACGAGAAGGTAGCCTATGAGGTGCTGCGGGAGGAGTACCGGAAGCTGGGGTCCTTCTCCTTCGCCGAGGCCAACGTCCTGCTCTGCTTCCTCCTGATGGTCGGCCTGTGGTTCTCCCGGGACCCTGGCTTCATGCCCGGCTGGGTGTCCCTGGCCTGGGAGGACGGCAAGACCAAGTAAGTCGGGGGTGCATCTGTGCTGCCTGAGTCCTGCAGCTCTTTGTCATCTCCCTGTCCCCACAATAAGCCCGTGGACATGTCCCTGCTGGGCAGGCAGGGTGGCTGGGTGGGGATCGGGAGTCAGGAGCTAAGCTGGGAGCCCTGGCTTCCAAACCTCCGTGCTGCCGTCCATCCCCTCCGAAGGCAGACGCCGGGACCCACAGCCTGTGCAGAGACCCGCGGAGAGGCCGCTTCTCGGCAGGTTGGCCACTCTGTGGTCAGAGGGAACGAGGCCCCTCGCCAGGCAGGCGATGCAGGGGTGGGAGGTACCACCCGTTATACCTGTTGCCTTTGATGCACTGCGGGGGTTAGGACCCTGGGGAAGCAGGACCCTGGACAGTCTGATGAGAAGAGGTCAGGACATGCCTATGGAGCCACACAGACCTACGGGGAGGCTGGCGGGTCAGGGTCACCCCGCTGGGGGCAGAGCTGGGCCAGTGAGTGGCTGTCCTGGTGTTGGCTCTCGAGATCCCAGTCCTTGCGCTCTGCCCCACCTGCGGACACAGAGCAGGTGTGTAGACTGGTGGCCCCCAAGCCCAGCTGGGCACGTCCTGCGTGCTGTCCCCTGTAGGTACGCAACTGACGCCACCGTGGCTGCCTTTGTGGCCACCCTACTGTTCATCATGCCTTCCCAGAGGCCCCAGTTCAACTTCCGCAGCCAGACGGAGGAGGGTAAGGTTGGGGGCTGGCCCGGCGCATGTCAGGATGGGACCCCAAGGGAGAGAGCCCCCAGCCTGGGTGGAGAAGCCTGGCTAGGCTGTCAGGTCAGGGCAGGGGTGTCCCTCAGTCCTGGCCTGGGGACTATCTAGAGCCAACCCTCCTCTCCTGTGCTCTGCACACATTGGGAAACTTACCAGTCCTACAACAAGCACAGCAATGCCATCAGTATTTGGTGTCTCTCTTCCCGTTTTTATTTTTTTTGAAAGACTTTATTTATTTATTCATGAGAGACACACAGAGAGAGGCAGAGACACAGGCAGAGGGAGAAGCAGGCTCCATGCAGGGAGCCCGATGTGGGACTCAATCCCGGGACTCCAGCATCACACCCTGGGCCGAAGGCAGGCACTAAACTACTGAGCCACCCAGGGAGCCCCTGTCTTCCTGTCTTTGCAAGGATGCATGTGCGTGTGTGTGTGCATGTGCATGCGTGTGTGACTGACACCCACAGAGCTCAGATTCCTTGTGGGTTTTTGTGTTTTTAGGCTGTGTACCTGTCAAAGACACAGCCTCCAACTCTTATTTTCTCATAAGAGCCTCTTGTCGCATCAACTGGCTGTGCTGTTCTCTTATGGAACATTCTGGCTCTTTTGGATTTTTCATGTTTATAAACGCGTGTTTTCATGAGCACGCTTCTCTGAGAGTGTTTCTTTAGGGTGAGTTTCCAGGAGCAGGGCTGTTGTGTGAGTGTATATGTCTCGACGACTCTCAGATGTGATGTGTTGCCAGATTGCTTCTCAAAGAGATGCTGCTGATGTCTCTGCTACTGGGAGCATGTGTGGGTTTTACCACGTCTTCACCGCAGTGGGGGCAGTGATTGCTTTGAGTTTTGGCTGATTTATGGACGTGAGAGGGGCGCCTGTCGTCCTCACGGCTTTCGTTCCCCCTGATTAGATCTCTCTTGCGTCCTGGTACTGCCCTGGGTTGTGCATGTGCATTCTATGGTTTCTTCTCAGAACGTAAAGCTCCGTTTTATCCTCCTGCACTGCTGACCTGGAAGGTGACCCAGGAGAAGGTGCCCTGGGGCATTGTGCTGCTGCTGGGAGGCGGCTTCGCACTGGCCAAAGGATGTGAGGTAAGACCCCCTCCCCACCGCCTGCTGCAGGCTGCCGGGCCCCTTTTACAGTAGAGGGCATCACAGAGCTGCTTCGTGCCACGCCCCCCTGCCCCCCCCCCCCCCCACCCCGGGCCTGTGTGTTGTGGCTCTGTGTCTGTCTGCTCCAGATAGCTGCCGGTGTCCTGAGGGCAGGGACTCTTGTCACCAAGGAGGAGATGGACGGGTGGATGGACCTGGAATGTAGAAAGTGCTCCTTGAGTGGTTGCAGCAAAGAGTGAATAAGAGACCAAGAGGCTAAGTTAGCCCAGAGATGCAGAGGACGCTGTGAGGTCTCCTCTTGGGTTTGGCGGCAATGATCCCTGCTTTGATTTGTTCTGGGAGGTCTCTTTCTCTACTAGATCTTGTTCTTCTATTTGCTGGACTCTTTGTTGATACAGTTGACATTTAACATTTTTTTCTCTATCTAAAAATATATTTCTAGAGAAAAATATTTCTCTAGGTATATGGCAGCGCAGGAGGAGAGGAACAGCTTTGGGGAAAAACACCCAAAAATGTAACCTTCTTACTCCAGCCCCCCCTTCCTCAATAGCAAAGAAATGAGGCAGAGAGAGGGATGAGCCCACTGGTGCTACGATCCTCCATCCATCCATCTGTCCATCCATCTGTCCATCTACCCATCCTTTCATCCATCCATCCATCCATCCATCCATCCATCCATCTGTCCATCTATCCATCCATCCATCCATCCATCCATCCATCCATCCATCCATTGATCCATCCTTCCATCCATCCACCCATTGATCCATCCATCTGTCCATCCATCCATCCATCCATTGATCCATCCATCCATTGATCCATCCATCCATTGATCCATCCATCTGTCCATCCATCCATCCATCCATCCACCATCCATCCATCCATTGATCCATCTGTCCATCTACCCATCCTTTCATCCGTCCATCCATCTATCCATCCATCCACCATCCATCCATCCTTCCATCCATCTGTCCATCTACCCATCCTTTCATCCATCCATCCATCCATCCATCCATCCATCCATTGATTCATCCATCTGTCCATCTACCCATCCTTTCATCCATCCATCCATCCATCCATCCATCCATCCGTCTACCCATCCGACTTTCCATCATCCATCATCCATCCACCCATCATTCTGTCTGTTGATCCATCCATCCATCCATCCATCCATCCATCCATCTGTCCATCCATTCATCATTCCATCCTTTTGGTCCCTCATTCCATCCACCCATCCATCTATCCATCCATTTTTTCATCCCTTCATCCCTCCATCCAGGAGTAGAATGTCATAGACAGACTTGGTCTATCTTGTTTCTGCTGTTCCTTCTGCATCTAGAATGGAGCCTGATGTATCACAGGGACATGAATATCTTTTGGATGAACAAATTCATCCATCTGGCCACCTCTCCATTCAGTCATTCATCCATCATCTCTCATTCTTTCATTCATGAAATGTTCCTATGTTAGATCAGGCCTGGGAGTTACAGAAGAGGTTGAGAATGTTCCTGCACTTGAGGCCTTTGCAGACTGGAGAGGGGGTCATATCTGGAAGAGTGTCAGCAAGAAGTGACTTCCTTGTGATGGAATAATCGTGCAGTGTCAGGCTCAGGAGCAGAAGATGAAGCTGGTGTGGCTCGAAGAAGCCACTTCACTGAGAGTCAAGATGGGGGCATGGACTTTATTCCAGGGGCAACCACTGGAGGGTTGAGGCCAGATCTGCACTTGGGGAAACACCCTGATGTGTGGAGTAGAGATCCGGGTGGCAGGGGAGGGCTGAGAGAGTCCTGGGGTGCTCTGTACCTTCATCTAACTGAGTCTTAGCATGAGGCTCCGCGAGCCACGCTCTCCTTCCTCAGACTCCCTCTTCCTCTGAATCCTCCATTTCTGGCTCAGATCCCTCTCCTGAGCATCAAGAGCTTCAGGGGGCTGAGAGGAGATGGCGGCAAGGCTCTTGGGGTGCCTCGGTGGCTGAGTGGGCATACAGGCACACAGGGTGACACCCAGGTCCCAGGTTGGAAGGCAAATGGATGGGGAGCCCCAGGAAGCAGGTTCTGGGCCAAAATTCTGTCACTAGACCATCCAGGCTGGAAACAGATCAAGGAAACAGCAGGGTAAGGATGGAGCTTGAGTCTGGGATGTGGCAGAGAGAGGGTCATGGGTACAGGAGGGGCTGAGTTCCCTGGAGAAGGACCAGGGCCGTCTCCCGCCCCGGAGATGCAGGCCCGCCACCCTTGGTGACTGCCCTCCTGTGCTTCCCAGGCCTCGGGGCTATCAGAATGGATGGGGAAGCAGATGGAGCCCTTGCACTCTGTGCCCCCCGCAGCCATCACCCTGATCCTGTCCCTGCTCGTCGCTGCGTTCACCGAGTGCACAAGCAACGTGGCCACCACCACCTTGTTCCTGCCCATCTTTGCCTCCATGGTAAGTGACCTGCCAGCGAGATAACCCCTAGCCATCAGGTCACAGGAAGCGGTCAACCTGTGACCCTATCCCATGGTCCCCTGGAGGGACCATGAGTTGGGGGCCAGAGCCTGACCACTCTTCTGAGGTCCTTCTTTGTACCCCGCTTGCTCCCCAAGGTCCAGGCAAGAACCGGGCACTTAGCATTCACTTTTAAAGGTGGCTGATTATTTCTCGAGCCAAGCAGACGGGATTCGCAGTGAGGAGGGGTGGGCCAGCACCGTGGGGGTGATAGAGGGCCTGGAGTGCATGGGGTGCAAGGCACGATGGCCGGAGCCCACCCGGAGGCGTACTGGGGAGCCAGGTCTCCAGGGTGGTGAGAGGCGGAGATGTCCAGGGGATGGAGCCGCCCAGGGCTCCGGGTGGTGGTGGTGGAGTGGTTGGCACTGGGGGCCAGGCTGGCATGTATCTGAGGTGGAACAGAGCCGAGAGCGGCTTTAGCAGAGGAGCAGCTGTGACCTTTCCTTGCACTTGCTTCCATCACTCGCTGTGGGGTGTTCCGACCTCGGGGGGGGGGTGCAGCCAGAGCTCTGGGCGGGGGGTCAGAGGACCTGAGTGTGAGCTGTGGGGTCCTCGAACATGTCGCCTCGGTTCTCACTTGTCCTCAGGGTCCAGTGAGGGACAAGGGGCCGTGGAAATCCCCATGAGCGACAGCACGGGCCTGGGAGGGAGCCCGACGCACAGTGGTCTTGGCTCAGGGTTCAAGTTGCCAGATTTCTGTGCAGCTGCCCCACGTTCATGCATGTGGACGTAAAACCTTCTGTTCTCGGTGAAGGTAAAAGCATTGGCTCCCTCCGTCCTAAGCAGCCCCCGCCCACCCCACCCCCCAGAGCCACACAGATGGGGCTTCACCTGAGGCTGTGGCCAGGCCCTTTGAAAGCAGACTTTTCTAGAAGTAGACCTCACAGTTACTGCCCCGGCCCCCCTGGAGCCCCTGCCCCAGCGTCCGCCTGCGGGAGGGGACGGGAGCCAGCTGCCTGGCTGGGTCACAGAGGTACACAGGGCATGCTCACTGGGCACACCCCGGACCAGGGCAAATGGGGTGGGCAGGAAGCAGACGGAGACCCTGCCCGGGCCTCTCCACTGCTGCCAGACGGCATGCGTTTGGGAGCAGCCTTTCCAGAGGGTGGTCATAACCCGGAGCCGCTCATGCTCGCCCACCCGGACTCAGCAGTTTCATGTCTGGGGATGTACCTCAGGAAGCTGGTCGGCGGTGCTCACAGGCATATATTATAGGATTGGTGGTTGTGGACTTGCATTCACAGCTGCGGGTGTGGGCGGGAGGGGACACAGTCATACGCTGCAGTAGTATCAAGGGTTGAGGGCAACACAGGTTTTTTAAAAAATATTTTATTTATTTATTCACGAGAGACACAGAGAGAGGCAGAGACACAGGCAGAGGGAAAGGCAGGCTCCCTGCGGGGAGCCCGATGCGGGACTCGATCCCAGGACCCCAGGGTCATGCCCTAAACCAAAGGCAGATGCTTAACCACTGAGCCCCCCAGGTGTCCACATGTTCTTTATCAACAGTGTCATTCTGTGGTCCTGCTCTGCACCTGAGTGTCATTCTCCTTGAAGTGTCTGTTGTGCTAGCACATAGGACACCGCTGTTTGTACACGCGTGTCTCACCTGACCGCCTGCCTCCGTAGTAGTTGCTACACTGAGGAATCTGTCCCCGGGGGTCTTGCTGCTGTAATGTCACACGGGCATCTGTCCTCACATGTGCAAATCCGCACGGCGGGCTGTTGATTCCGACAGAGACGGGAACGCATTGTGAATCACATCGCTCGCTCACTGAATGAATGCGTCGTGCATGTCTGGTCTGCACCCGGCGCTGCTGGGTGTGGCTGGAGGGTAGAAAGGTTAGGCACCGCATTCCCCAGGGCGTGGATGCACCCATACAGGCAGGGGTAAGTGGGCTCTGGAGGCCTGTGGCAGGGCGGGCAGGCGTGAGCACATGGTGGCTGTGGGAACAGGTCCGGTGTGGTCCCAGCACAGCGTGGTCTGTGGCACATGGCTAGCAGCTGAGTGAACAGGGCGTTCGGAAGTGCCTCCCCAGGGAGGTGGCTCTGAGGTTCAGCCCTGGGAGGCTGGCATGGTTATTGTTCAGACCCAGAGCGGAGAGTCCAGGGGCCTGTGGGGCAAAGGCATGGGGCCGGGATGCACGCAGGGCACAGGGGAGTGTCTGCCTGTGGTGCCTGTGACCTCGCAGCCCTGTGTGTCTCCCCAGTCACGGTCCATCGGCCTCAACCCGCTGTACGTTATGCTGCCCTGCACTCTGAGCGCATCCTTTGCCTTCATGCTGCCCGTGGCCACCCCACCCAACGCCATTGTCTTCACCTACGGACACCTCAAGGTTTCTGACATGGTAAATGCAGCCCCTCCGCCTGCGCTGGGGCTGGATGGCCGTTTACTACGGACGTGGGATGTTGGGTCCCGTGCTCTCGATGGGCATCTATGCACAGCTTCACTTCTCTGTTGATGCTGTCTCAAGATCTGCAGATGGTGGCGTCTCCCAGAGCTGAGAGGCGGGCTCTGGAGGCTGTCACCTTGGGGAGCCCTTGATGAGCCCCCGGGAAGGCATGAGGGCAGGGGGCCCCTGGGGGCTGGGATGGGTGTTGCAAACTAACGAGGACCCATGAGACGGGTCCAGGGCAGGTAATGGCGGAGACGCAGGAGCAGGGATAGGGACAGGGGCCCTGCTGGGAGCAAGGGATGTCTTAGAACAGATGCAGACAGAGGAAGACCCACCCCCTCCTGCTGTGGCTCCATCACCTGTCACCACCAGTCACCACCTGTCACCGGAGGGGGAGGGGGAGGGAGGAGGGGGGCATGTTTGGGGATCCCAGGGGCTCTGGGGGTTGTCTCACCCCACCTCCTGTGGGCTGTTAGCGGTGCTCATGGGGGCTCAGGGGACCCACCTGTGCTGCCCATTTCCCAGGGGCGCTGGTGGCACCTGCTCTGCCTGGGGGTAGGGTGAACACGAAGCCAGCCAGGCCCAGGACGGGCTCCCTTCCCTGAGGGCAGCGGCTCCCCATCCCATTCCGACAGCCCGGCTGCCCAGGGGGTCCTGACGCTGACCCTGGTTCTTCCCCAGATGAAGACAGGACTCATCATGAACGTAATCGGAGTCTTCTGTGCCTTTCTGGCCATCAACACCTGGGGACGGGTCATATTTGACCTGGACCGTTTCCCTGCCTGGGCCAACGTGACGAATATCGAGACCTAGGGAAGAGCCCTGTGACCGCCGAGTATAGCGCCCCCGCCCTCCAAGGAGCCCCACACCTTCCCGCACACCTTGCAGCAGAGTCTTGGGGTCCACTCCCCAGAGTGGCCCAGTGATGCCCACACCCCCACGGAGACTGAACCCAATGGGCCGCCTCCTCCTGCAGGCCCATGCCCAGCATGGGGAGTGGGGGATGGGCGGCGGCTGGGCAGAAGAGCAGGGAGCCCCTTGGGATGCTGGGGGGATGTCTGCTTTTCCCCAGGGTTGGGAGGGGGGCTCCTGCCAGCCCCAAGCTGGGCTCTGCTGTCCACCCACCGAGGCCCACAGTCGTCGGTGGAGTGGGGGTTGGATCCCAGCTCAGGAAGCAAGAGAACAGCGGCCACCGAGAGCCTGTGCCTCCCCCAGCTCTCTGTGGCCCCATCCCATCTCTCTCATTACTTGACAGGGGACACCCCCCCCAAGGGGCAGGCTGTCTGGTCCCAGGCAGCTTCCCACTGCTGGGGTCCGAGCCTCCTGGAGCCGCAGGGAGCACAGTGCTACCCTCGAAGGCTGACACTGGGGCTGCTGACTTCTGGATGCTGCGGCCCACAGCTCCACGCCGGCTGACATGCTCTGTTGTGAGGGACGACATGTACCCCTCCACTGTCGGGGCCATCGGGTGGCCATCGGGGCTGTCGGCTCCTGCCTGGGGCCCTCCAGCGCCCTTACTTCCCCCAAGTGGCTGGGCTGGGGTCACATTCCTTGTGTGGGCAGTGATGGCTGCTCTGGGGCCCCCCAGCGGCAGGTGCAGAGTGGACACAGCTGTGCATGGCAGAGCCAGAGCGGGGCCGCCAGAGCTGGTCGTGCTGGGGCTCGGGCTCCCCTCATTGCCAGGCTTTGGCAGCCATGCCTGGCGGTAACATGGCTTCGCCGAGAACGAGCCGCGCTCGGCGGCCCCCGGGCAGTGTGGCTGCGGGGACGCCCGCCCCTGCCTACCAATGCCTTACCTGTCCTCCTGGGGCTGCTCTGAAGGCCACGCAGGAGCAGGAACACATCAGGTTCATTGGTGGCACTTGTCAGGGCCGGAGGACATCGGGGCTCAAGGAAAGGCCCCCCGAGGACTAGGGTGGGATGGTTCCCCTGGCCCATGGGACACACTGGGCCTGGCTCTCTGCCGTGCAGCAGGCAGTGGCAGGTGCCTGAGCGAACACGTGCTCAGGGCCCACCTCCTATCCATGCTGCTCCCCCTGGTCCTCACAGCAGCCCCATGATGTGGGCTCATGCTCTGAGGACACAGAGGCCCCAACAGGCTGAGCTGTTACAGGATCGTTGTTGCCCTCACACCCATGGGTTTTGGTCGCGGCCATCTGGGAGTGAAAACGTGGGGAGGGGAGGGGAGTGGGCAGCAGGGCAGGCATCCTGGGTGATGACACGAGGCCCCTGGGGATGGAGGGAACCTGAGCACGTGGCCCCCTCGGCATTCAGGGTTTTAGAAGCTCCTTTGAGGAGCTGTCTGGGGCCGTCCAAGAGTGGGCCCCGTGGATCAGCCACTGAGTGTGCTCGTTGGGCCCCTGATCACACTCCTATGTCCCCAGCGGGGGCCTCTCCGTGTGCAGATGGCCTCTGGGCCAACCTCTGGACACTGACCCCTCCATTCCTAACACTGACCCTCACATCACAGCTCGTTGTTTAGCTTCAGGGACGTCTTGGCAAAGTTGCTCCCGCAGAGGCCATGAGATGGGATGCTGCTGTGGTGTCGTCTGCACCGTCCAGTTCCCTGTGTCCTCGGGGGGACCCTGGCCCTGGTGACCCGTGTGTCCTTTTAACACCTAACCAAGTCATGTGTCCAGACTTGTACATTAAGTGAGTGGCTGTGACAACTCCAAGTAGACTTTCCACCCTCGCACCCGCTGCTCCTTGTGTACCCACCAAGGGCCTTGTGCACAGGCTGGCGAGGGGCCATGATCCCACCTACCCCAAGGCCTGTGTGCTCAGGGAGGAGCCCCTGCAGATGTGGGCTCGGGGACTGTGGGCATCTGGCCCTCCCCTCGGAGGAGCCGGCCCGCTCCCGCTGTGGATGTCTGTCAGTGCCCGAGGACCCGTGCTGCCTACCTCTCTGGGGCGGGGATGCCAGCTAACCCCGAGTGGCCCACAGCGGGTGTGCAGGGAACAGGACTGAGCCATCACTGTGGTCGTGAGTGAGGTCATGATGGCCACCATCCAGGGTGCTGGCAGAGGGTGGGGGGGTCCGGAGAGCAGACTGCCAGCCCAAGGACTCGGACCACAGGCTCTTTCCAAACAGCTTCTCCTAAAGCCACTGCTGCTCTGACCGTTATGGCAGATGGGGACGGTGTGTGGCTGCAGGTGATGGCGGTGCGAGCGTCTGGGTGTTCACGGTCAGCGGGACAGGGAGTCTGAGGTCCGCAGGGTCCTGAGGGCACTGAGCTCGAGCTGTGTGCACATGCAGATCTACACCAGAGGCAGCCGGAAGGGTTCCCTCCTTTCAGGACAGCAAACGCCTTCTCTGGAGGCCAACTGTCTGCCCTGTGTGTGTATCTGGCCAGTACTTTGTCCTTAGCCACTGGCTGGCTGGTGGTGCGCAAGAGGTGATCCCAGCACTATTGCCACGGGCCCATCAGGATGCATCTCCTGGGCTCGGCGAGTTGGCCTGTCTGTTGAAACCAGGAAACATTCTACCCCCAAACCTAGAGAAATGTGGGGGTGCTGCTGGGTGGGCAATGTGCAAGGCACGGGCTCCTGGCGGGGCCTCAGCTTCTATCAGGAAGGGTCCCCAGGCTGGCCTGGTGTGGAGTCAGTTCCCTGGCCTCTATCTGGGCTCAGTTGTTTGCCGGAAGCCCTCCCACACCTTCTCCCCCGTTGATGTTGTGCCTCTAATGTCTTGGAAGGAGGTTGTGCCCAAGACCCCGTCCTCTCCTCTGAGCACCTGGCTCAGGTGGCTGAGGTCAGCTAGGGTCGTGATCCTGTGACCAGGACTACTCTCCAAGCTGCGCTGCCAGTGATAGAGGAACCCCACCAGGGTCACAAGTGATGCCAGAAATCCTCATCCTCGGCCCTGGAACTGGGTGTCTCGCTGACGTTCTGAGCCCAGACCCTCCTTAGGGGAGGATCCAGGTTCTTGCTTCCCTGGCCAGCCTGCCCAGATGGCCACGTCCACCCCGGAGACACAGGCTGCCCCCGGCTGCCTGCCACCCGCCAGCGCTGACGGCCCAGGGCAGACGAACATCGGGACTCAGCTTCTGAGACATGGCGAGTTTTTATATTTAAAAAGTGAACACTGTTAACCCAGCATGAGAAATTCCATGGGCACAAAGCCACTTCAAGAGGCCCCCAGCGGTTCCAGAATGGGATTTGCTGGCAGCATCTTTCTTGTCCTTCCAGAAACAGCCCGTCTGCACGAGCTTCTCCTGTAGACATGCATCCTCTCCATCACACAGGGGCTGCGTCCTGCACGAAGCACCCATCCATGTTTCCGCCCCTCCCCTTAATTTATTTGGAGAATGTTCCATTTCAGGACATGTGAATTTTGACTCTTTTCTCATCCAATAGCCTGTTTTATTTTTAAATTGAGGTAACGTGAAAATCCAGCCAACTGCGCGGGTTGTGAGCACACTGTTCCATGCATCGCTCACAACTGTGTGCAGCTTGTGAGCGACACCCACCCCCGCCTGTCCCCCGTCCCCATCTCCTCCTCCCTCCCTGTGCTCCCCCCCCCCCTCTGGCCACCACTGTTCCCCTAAACCTCTGCATCTGCTGAACAAAATGCTTGTGATGTTTGTTCCTTCGCAATTGTTGCTAAGCGGCTCCTAGGGCACGGCCGCGGTCTGGCCGCTCCCCCTGGGTGGCCTTGAGGGGTGTTCCGGTCTGGGGCTGGCCTGAATAAAGCTGTGTTCTCTCTGCAGGAATGTGTTCGTGAGCTCGTGCTTGCGTTTCTCCGGGTGAGGGCACCCCCAGGGTTAGAGGCCCCAGGTAGTTTGAAAGCTACATCGTATTCCAGGGAGAGCGCAACCCGGCAAAGACACAAGCCCTGGGGACGGGCAGCCGGTCAGTGCTGGCCACGCCAGGCTTCTGCTAACACTGCAGTGACTGAGTCGATGAGTCTCCCTGAACCCGTGTGAGGAGAGTGCTTTCCAGAATGGCAGGCTGGATGATGGGGTGTGTGCATTTAAACCTGGGGCAGGAGCACCTGGGGAGTCAGCAGCATCTGCCTTTGTCTTAGGGCGTGACCCTGGGGTCCCGGGGTCAACTCCTGCATTGGGCTCCCCACAGGGAGCCTGCTTCTTCCTCTGCCTGTGTCTCTGCCTCTCTCTCTGTGTCCCATGAATAAATAAAATCTTAAAAAATAATAATAATTAAAAAATAAGCCTGGGTCAGATACTGACCCTCTGCTACCCAAGGGAGTGGTGCCACCATTTATTATCAAAAACTGCACACAATGCCTTATTCTTGCACATCTTAGCAACATTGTGTACCATCAAACTTCTCAATCTTAACTTGAAAAATACTAAGTAGTTGAAAAATATTATCTCATGATTTTCATTCCATTTATTTAAATTACGTGGAACAAGAAGCATCAAAAAATTTTTTTTCAGATATTTATAATTTGTTTGTGTCTCTTTTTGGTGAACTCCGTTTTCTCCATTTTTCCTCCCCCAGAGGTCTTTTCTTACTCATTTGTAAGAACTCTTTATATATTAAGGAAACTAGTCAGTGAGCAGAGGACTAGTGAGAGTGTCTATTAAGATCTGGTGAAGATGGTTACTCTCTGTTTATTGTTTATAACCTACCCTCCCCCCTGGCAATTCTCACAAACTTTTCATAAGAATTTCTGAATCAGCTTCTCCAGTTCCAAAAACAACGTGGTCAGCATGCACCTCTCGGGCCATCTCTCCTACGCCTCTCCCTCCCTCTGTAGGGTTTCCTGGCCTCTGCGCTGGGGGTGTCTGGGGCCAGGATCATTCTTTCTGTGGGGAGCTGTACTGTGCGCTGTGGGATGTCCAGCAGCGTCTTGACCTCTATTCACCAGATGCCAAGAGCAGCCTCCATCCGCACCCCCTGGCTGCGATGATTAATACTCATTGCCAAGTGTCTGGGAACCATGGACTCAGCCTGACCTGGCAGCACGGGACAACTTGCTGCTCCCAGTGCCTATGGGGGGTGCTGTCCCACCTCTACCAGCCCCAAGCTGCCCTAACCAGCCTTGAGATGCTGTAACCGGCCCGAGCTCCCCTAACCAACCCTGGGCTCCCCTAACCTGCCCCAAGCTCCCCTAATCAGCCCTGAGCTCCCTGTACCAGCCCTGAGCTCTCCTAACCCGCCCTGAGCTCCCCTAACTTGCCTCGTGCTCCCCTAACCCACCCCGTGCTCTCCTAACCCACTCCGTTCTCTCCCAACCGGCCCCGAGCTCCCCTAACCCACCTGGAGCTCCCCTAACCTGCCCCAAGCTTCCCTAACCCACCCTGAGCTCCCCTAACTTGCCCTGTGCTCTCCTAACTCACCCTGTTCTCCCCTAACCGGCCCCTAGCTCCCCTAACCCACCTGGAGCTCCCTAACCTGCCTCGTGCTCCCCTAACCCACCCAGTGCTCTCCTAACCTACCCTGTTCTTCCCTAACTGGCCCCAAGCTCCCCTAACCCACCCGGAGCTCCCCTAACCTGCCCCAAGCTCCCCTAACTTGCTCTGTGCTCCCCTAACCTGTCCCGTGCTCCTCTAACTGGCCCTGAGCTCTCCTAACTTTCCCTGTGCTCCCTTAACCTGCCCTGAATTCCCCTAACTTGCCCCGTGCTCCCCTAACCCACCCCGAGCTTCCCTAACCACTCTTCCTTTCTCCCTGTGGCTCTGTCCACCATCCAGCTAGGACATAATTTACTCCCGACATCCTTCCTCTGTCTCTCCCCCGCCTTCAAGAGTGGAAGGTCTTACTCCCACGTCCTCTGCACCTAGAGCACACCTGGTACATACATAGTATAGGCTGACTCTTTGGGTTTTTCCCATTTAATAGTTTTGTCTTTAAATTGGATAAATGAGGGATCCCTGGGTGGTGCAGCGGTTTAGCGCCTGCCTTTGGCCCAGGGCGCAATCCTGGAGACCCGGGATCGAATCCCACGTCGGGCTCCCAGTGCATGGAGCCTGCTTCTCCCTCTGCCTGTATCTCTGCCTCTCTCTCTCTCTCTCTCTGTGTGTGTGTGTGTGTGTGACTATCATAAATAAATTAAAAAAAATAAATTGGATAAATGAGGCTCACCTGCATGGCTCAGTGGATGAGTATCTGCCCTCAGCTCAGGTCATGATCCCGGGGTCCTAGGATCGAGTCCTGTGCCGGGCTCCCTGCTCAGCAGGGAGCCTGCCTCTCCCTGCCCCTCTGTGCTCTCTTGCTCTCAAATAAATTAAATCTTTAGACATTTGGATAAATGAATAGATCAGAGCAGGCTCATAGATTAGGTTAGATGAGAAATGACTACTGATTCATTCTGCACGAAAAGATGGTATTTTCCCTCATATTAAAGTGTCCTCTTCTGCCCTCCTGCAAAGTGGGCAGTCCATTGTAAATAAGAAATACTGAATGATTTTTATAGTAAATGTCTTGTCCAGCCTGTTTTTTTTTTTTTTTTAATTTCCCCTAAAATTTCCCCTATTCCCTATTTCCCCTTCCCCTTGGGAAGCTTGGGAAGCACCGTCTGCTCATGGGCTGTGGGGCCAGGCCTCAGCGATGTCCCGAGCCCTGACCCTGGACCTGGCGTCATGTGTCTGGGAGCTCTAGCTGTGTCTCTCCCCAGCTCTCCCTCAAGTCTGGGGGGGTGGGGGCACGTGTGTCCACCGTCCTTCCTGAGGGCCTCCAGCCGACGGCCATGCTTAGGCCCCCATGTGGCTTCTCCAGAGAACTGGGGCTCATCTCTGAGCTCCCTGGGGGGCAGGTGACAGACCGGAGAGTGATCTTTGCTTTCTTGGTCAGTTCCCGAGCCTAATGGCAGGGGCTTGTGCCAGGGACAGACTGTCGGGGGTCAGGGTATTACAGGAGGGCAGGGCCCTGCCTCCCATCTCTCTGTTTTCCCCACACCTTCTGGACAGGCCTGTCCCCCACCTGATCTGCAGGGTGGGAGTGGGGGGAGGCCGGGCACGGCCACTGCAGAGCTCTGGCTCTCCTTCCGTCATCGCTGCCTCTGCTGGGGCCTCCTGTTCGGCTGCTCCTGGGAGGATGCCTGTCAGGGCCACATGGGCCCCGGGTCCACCCGAGGTCACCCTGAGTGTGCACGAGGTGGCCTCCAGATGGGTCTGAAGCTGTTACCTGGCACCTCTCCGGGCAAAGAGAAGGCCCACAGAAGCACAAAGCTCCAGAAATATTACATAAAACAAGCTGATACTTGGTGGGGGTGGGGTGGGGGGTGGGGAGCTGCAGGGGGGCTGCTGGGCAGAGGCCCTGACCATGGGCACACCGAGTGCCCGCCAGCGTACTGTCCATCCTGCCCCCAGCCGGGCTTTACCCAGGCCCTCCCTCCAGGGCCCCAGCAGCCTGGACAGAGCCCAAGCTGGGAGGCCGGCTTCCAAAGGCGGGGGGCTCCTGCCCACGGTGGGCTCTGCGGTGTCCGTGGTTGGCCACTTGACATTTATAGCTCCAGTGCTTCTCAGCTTACTGTCCCTGCGGTGGGGTCTGGCTCTCGGGACAGCACCGCTGCGGTGAGCCTGCTGCTGGCCCCAGCCCAAGCCTGAGCTGGGAGGGAGGCCTGGTTCCTGCCGCTGGTTGCCCGGGGCCCTTTCCAGAACCTGGCTGGCTGCTGGAAAGCTGCCGGGATGCTGAGGGGCCCCTGGGACCCCTGGCCCAACAGGATCTCCCCCTGGCCTGTGTGGCACTCTGGACCAAGGCATGCTAGTACAGGGGTGAAGGAGCAGGAAGACCAAAGAAGGGCTTGGGGCAGGGCTGGATGGCCAGGGGCAGGGGTCTCTGTTGGGGGCAGGGGTCTCCGTTGGGGGCAGGGGACTTGAGGAGCACACAGGAAGCCCCCGTGTGTGTGCCACTCCCCACTTGCAGGGTGGCCTACACAGCCCTTCGGGCAGCCAGGACACTCTCCCTGCTGCCTAGTGTGACCCTCTCTCACGCGAGGGAGGGCTTCTCCGTCCAGGGGTCTGAGCTAGGAGGGACTGAGGAGGTGGGCCGGGTGTCCCCAAACGCTGCAGCCCCAGTGCAGCCAACCCGGAAGGGATGCTGACTCCAAAGGCCCACACTTCACTGTGCCATGTGGATTGGGGGTGTCTGAGGAGGGAAGGGGTGGGTGCTGCTGCCCCACAGAGACCCGGGAGGGGCCGGGCCTGGCTCCTGGCACCCATTGTCCACTCTGCTCTGCTATGACTCAGGGAAGGGGCCACCGTGTCACAGACCAACTCCCTGCCCTCCTGTCCCCCCACCCCCTCCCCCAAACCCAAGGCCTGACTCTGGCCTGCTCTCTGTGACCTCTGGGATTGGAAGATCACGTTGTGGAGGGAGGGAGGGAGGGAATGAAGGAGGGAGGGAGAGAGGGTCAGGCACGAGACAGGCCTCGGGTGTCTGGAACTCACACCCTACAATCCAGGGAAACCCCAAAGAGCAATCAGGGCAGAGGATGGGGGCAGGTGAGCCCTGATTATGGGGTGGGGTGTGGAGGGGGCTGTGGGAGGGCAGGGCCCGTCTTGGGGAGGTGAGGACAGCTACCTAAAAATGGAGCTGATTTTCATATAAATAGAACACCTTTTGGGCGTGTTTCTTTTTTAAAGTCAGGATTTATTTCAGTGCCCCCGTCCTAGCAAATACCCCGTGATGGGCCAGCCCGTGGTGGTTTCAGCCTGATGACATGGATAGCTTCTTCCTGGGCTGCCCTCAAGGATAAGCCGGTTCTGTCCCACAGTGAGGGCTCAATGCCTGGTGCAGGCTGAGAGATGGGTCACGGGGGTGGGCTCCAGTCAGTCCTCCAGAGCGCATGAACCCGAGGAGACAACCTGTGGCAGCTTGTGTGGACTGGCTCCTTCACTCAGGGTGTGTGAACCCACAAAGCTTCCGCCACTGATTTGAAGCAGTTATGAAAGATGAATAATTTTGCAGGTTCTCCTTCCTTCTTTCTGTTTTTTTTTTTTTAAGATTTTATTTATTTATTCATGAGAGACACAGAGAGAGGCAAAGACACAGATAGAGGGAGAAGCAGGCTCCCTGCGGGGAGCCCGATGTGGAACTCGATCCCAGGACCCGGGGATGACACCCTGAGCCGGAGGCTCAACCACTGAGCCCCTTGGATGTCCCTTCTTTCTTTTTTTTCTTTAACACACAGTAAGCACTTGCTAAGAGACGAAGAGATAGACACTGATCCTGCCCGTAGAATTCCTCCAGCAGAGTCAGGAGCATGTGCAAGAGGAGACTGGCCAAAGGTGGGGCGGGGGGCATCCAGGCCACAGGGGGCTGGTCCTGGGGCTTGGCTGAGGGAGGGGAGCTGTGTACGGCTGGACAGGTGTGCAGAGGAGCAGGTACTGGTGTCAGGCTCAGGCCCAAGTGCTGGTGAGGAGGCCCAGCTATGGGACCCCCGAGTGGCAGCCGGGGGTGGGGGTGGGGAGGGCGGGGAGGGCTGGTGGTTTCAGGCCAGCTGCCTGTGGGGTGGGGGTGGGGAAGGCTGGGGCAACCTACAGGAAGCCTGGGGGCCTGTCTGGGCTGCGAGGATTATGTCTGAAGTGGGAATCACAATAACACAAGTTCCCACCAGGCGGGGTGATGTGACTGAGCCGGGTATGCACACCAAGGGCCAGTCCTTTCGTGTCTGGCAAGGCTACGGGTCACAGGACGGTGTGGGGGGCCTTGGGGAGGAAGCAGCAGTGCAGCTGCAGGTTGGCCAGCAGAGGCCCAATCTCTTGTTCGTTCCCTCGGGCAGGGGAGTATCCGTGGGGCTGACAAGTGCTCTCCCCTAGTGGGTCTGGGGACAGAGAGGGACCTAGGGGCCGTGTGTGTTAACTTGGCCCCTTTAGCCCAGCTTGTCTGTTGACGATGGTCCCTAGAGGCCAGCACTTGACCTGACTCCAGGACCCCGCTCAGGGCCAGAGGTAGTGCAGCAATCGGGAACCTTCTGGAAGGCAAAGGCTGAGATCACCCCGACCAAGGGCAGCTCGCCTGCTCCACAGACAGGGCTCCCATCAGCTGTCCAGGCTCCTGGCTCGGGCCCCAGGCTGAAGCCCATTGGCTCCTAGGAGCCAGTGGTCTCCACTGAAGCCGGTGCTGACTTGGCTTCGAACGGGCTGCCTGGGAGGAGCTCCAGCAAGCCTGGCCCTGCGAAAAGGCCCGTTACCTGCCAGAGCTTGGCGTTCAAAATAGAATCTTGAGGAGCAGCAAACCCTTTAATTCAATGTGTCCCAACAGTGGGTCGGTGTGGGGATAACTATGATCCAGCCAGGCCCGGGCTATAATCACGGAGTCAGAATGAAAAATTATAGGCATTGTGTGGGCTTGTTTTAAATATAACGTAATCCATACTGCCCTCCCTCTTATTTGCTGGATTTGAAGTGGACTCCTTGGCAGTTGGCACAGATTTTGCCTGACGTGTAGCACATAAAAATGGCCCTTGCGCAGTGAAAGGGGCGTGGCAGGAGGCCTCCCCAGCCCCACGATGGTCCCTCCTGCCTGAGGCTCACGGCCCGTGGCCACCTGCATGGTCAGTGCAGGCACAGGCTCGGACCCCATGCTCCCACGGCTACCAAGCCATGTATGAGCCCCGGCAGGTCACAGGTGTGTGGGTGGTCACCAGGAGGAGGCCGCACGTCCCAGGGCCACCCCGATGTGCCCCTTGCCCTCAGCTGACCCTGTACGAGGAAGCCGAGGACAGACAGCGTTTCACACCCAACCAAGGTTCCCCGACGTTCTGTGCCTCGGCGCTGCTGTGCATGGTGAGGCCGTATGTCGGTCCTGCCTTTCTGGAAAGCCAAATAATACATATCCCTCTGGTGGGAACCTAACCTAAGGGAGGGATCACATCGTGGACAAAAGTTGGTACTTAAAATATGTTGACTTTGGTGTGTTCTTCTACTCTTGGGAGGCAGTGAGATTTCGCAGTGTGTCCCACGGAGCCATTTCACACAGTCACTGAAGGTGTTAACGAAGGAAAATGCTCGCTAGAGAGTGGACACGGCGGACACAGAGCCGTGTGAGCCGCAGGCTTGAGAGGAGAACATAGAAGAGGGGCACGTGAGGACAGGTCACAGTGATGATAGCTGTTGCACTTATAGGATCCCATCTCATTTCTGGAGTCTCCCACAGTTTCCAAATATCTCATATTGAGCATGACTTTAACCTCCAAAGAGCTGAGCATGGAGAGTGTTAAATATGATGAGAGGGTGGGCCTTGCTGTCTCGGCTCCTGTCTGGGTTAGCGGCCATCCGCAGGGTCTGCAAGGTGACCACAGGGATTTGCTGACCGGAGGGCTCTGCCGAAGGCATCCGGGAAGGTGAGCTTTCTGAAATCTTTCCATGAGCCCCGGCATGGGCATGGCTGCCAGCCCTGCTCTGGCCCAGCCACCCCATGAGGGCCCATGACCCCCTGCCCAGCTGGGGCCAAGTGGGCTCTCTGTGGGCAAGGAGCTCATCAGAGCAGGAAGACAGGCTAATAGCCCCTCTGCTGTCCCCATGTCTGGGCTCTGGGGACCCCATTCATGGGCCCTGTTAGATCACACACCCCCAGCTGCTGGACACTGTCGGGTGAGGGTGGGGAGCCTGCAGAGCCTTGCTGGCAAGGGTCACGGAGGGACAGCCTGGTCTCTCCCAGCCGGTTCTCAGGAGGTCAACCCAGCTAAGGCCACCTGCAGAGATGAGATGGGGAGGGAGGCCGTAGAGGCCAGTGGCCAGCGTCCAGGTCTAGCGGGCAGCTGGTCAGGGCTTGTGCAGGACTTCCATGAACCAGCCACGTGCCTGCCCCATTAGCCACTGCGGGAAGACGGGACTCAGGAACTGAAAGGCTGGACAGATGGACGCAGTGCTTGTGAGATGGAAGATGCCTCTGCCAGGGGACACGGGGGGGCTAATTCAGCTCAGGTCTTAACCCCAGGGTCCTGGGATGGAGTTCCACATCGGGCTCCCCGCAGGGAGCCTGCTTCTCCCTCTGCCTGCGTCTCTGCCTCTCTCTCTTGTCTCATGAATAAATAAGTAAAATTGTTAAAAAAAAAAAAAAAAAGGCAGCCCCTGCCAAGAGTGGGTGACAGCATGTAGGCCGGCAGTGGACGTGCTAACTCATCCTGGCTGTAACAGGGAACTACTTGGGCGAGCCTCCCACTGTGCCATTTTGCACCTCCCCAATTAGCACACGCTGAGGAAATTAGAACATTTCAGAGGCGTGGTAAAACCCTTCGACACCCCACCAGGAGGGAGCTCTGTCAATCAGCTCAGCCTTTTAGGGAAGAAACAGGGCAACACGGCTCTGGCTCCAGAGCTCCTAAAATGTTCATGCCACCCTTAGGCGGTCATTGCACCTCTGGGGACCTGGTGGATGGAAGTCACTAGCACAACGGAGATGCCACAGGTTTGTCTGTAAAAGACAACTCATGCTGTGTGATCCCTTATGTCCAAGGCACTGTGGCGTGGCTGCCGTGGAGACTTAAAAACAGGGACTCTGAGAACGACAGTATGTGCAAACAGGCAGAAAATGAAACCACCTACATAAGAAAATTAATAAGTACGCACAACAGCTGCCTGAATGTGTGGACGGCTCCACCCGTGCTGGCGAACCGTGGCCCTGACGCCCTGCTGGGCACACAGACGTTCCTGTCTCCCCCGGCATCTGCCCTGCCGCTCCCTGTCTGCGGTGCCCCGACCCTGAAGCCTGAGCCACAGACCTCAGCCTGGTGGGGACGCGGTCCCGGCCGAGCCTGCCCACCTGGCCAGCCTGGGTGAGGCCTGCTGACTCATGCTACAGTCACACCTCAAGCAGCGGAGCCAGAACAGATAGGGCGGAGCTGGGAGTCGGGCTGAAAAGAGGGATGCAGTGATCGTGAAGGCCCCGGAGAGGCTGGCTGTGTGCGAGCGCAGCAATCTGTGCAAGCCCGCTGATGCCTGCCCTCCCTGGCGGAGTGTCATGGGGCTGGGGGCTGGTCAGGTATTGCAGGCTAGACTGCCCCTCCCAATCCGAGTCCCCATCTCATGGCCCTGGCTTCCCCAGTTCCTGGTGACCAACTGTCATGGAAGCCAGTGCTGCATGGGGACTCGGTAGGTGCTGGAGAGCCGGGCAGGGAGGAGAGAGCATGCGGCATGTGAATGAACACGTGGCCTCAAACAGTTCTGTCTTTATTCAGGGTCTGTCTATTCTTCCCAAGAGTGCACGTCCTGGTGCTGGGGAGATGCTGCACCCCTGCATGCCCTACTGCACAGGGCCAAGACGCTGGGTGACTGCGCCTGTGTCCAGACAAACTGGACCTTGTTCATGGTCCCTTTTGGCCTTCTGGACACAAAAGGGCTTTATGATGATCCCTGCCCTTCATGAGCTTTTGGTCTCACGGGAGACACGGCAGCCGACAATGAAGCATCGTCTGAGGGCGGTCACACAGGTGTCATCAGAGGTGGCAGTGGGGCATGGGAACACCCAGGAGGTGGGCTGGGGGTCAAGTGAGGCCGGCGCCAGACACGGAGCGGGGCCCTGGGGACAGGCTGCAGGTCACCTGGTAGAAGGCGCATCGGGGCCCCAGGGTCCACGGAGGCCTCCCTACCCCTATCCCCAGGGAGCAGCAGACACTTATGGGGACGTGGCACAGAGGTTGCTGCCCTCCACAATGCCAGACCCTGCGGTTTCACTGAGCCCCGTGCCCCTGTGTCCTTCCCTGGAGGAACCATGGGTCACCAGAGGGTGCATGGCGGCCAGGAGTGAGTGCAGTGCCCGGCGGGACCTGATGGCGGAAAGCTGCAGGCCAGGCTAGATATCCTGCAGAAGGCAGGAGGAGGGGGAACAAGAGCGTGAACTGCTTTAGAAACACAGCCTGGGGGTTCCTGGGGGGCTCAGAGGTGGAGCATCTGCCTTTGGCTCAGGGATGACCCCAGAGTCTGGGGATCGAGTTCTGCATTGGGCGCCCTGCAGGGAGCCTACTTCTCCCTCTGCCTGTGTCTCTGCCTCTCTGTCTCTGTGTCTGTCATGAATAAATGAATAAAGTCTTTAAGGAAAGAAGAAAAGAAACAGCCCAAGCGGGGAGGGTACCTCTGCACCAGGGCAGCTGCTGGGCTGGCCAGATGCAGGGATGGGCGCACTTGCATGAGGTGCTCAATGTGGGGAGGAAGTCAGGTGACAGGGATGCAGCAGGACCAGCAGGTGGAGGAGTGTAGGAAACAGACCCGAGGTGATGGTGGGAAGTCGAGGGGCAGGGGGACCAGTTCTGTTGGAAAGAAGTCGTGGATCTAGGCTACCAAGGACAGGAAGTCCTGGCGCTCGGGAGGGTCCAGGTGGAGGGTGGTCAAGCCAGGCGGCAGTGAGGGCCAGCGGTAGAGCGTGCAAATGAGGAAGGAGTTCTGGGGACCTGAAGTCTGGGGTAGAGGAGGGACAGGACACAGAGACCAGAGGAGGGATATCTGTGGGGGCGCATGGCCCTCAGGGTCAGATGCTACGCACAGGTCAGGGAGGGTGGGCTGTAGGCCTGGCAGGGGGCAGCAGGGAGAGCTCTGGGAGGAGCAGCCAGGCCCTTGGGTCGGGCAGCTCTGCAGCAAGCGCACGCAGCTCTGGCTTAGGGTGGGGCAGGTGCGAACCGGACAGATGGACAGACGGGACATCTTTATGGATCTGAGGGAAGGAGAAGGAGGAGAGGGACCAGGCCCCACACACTTGTCGTCTCCTCGCCCTCAAGCCTTGGGCCCTCCTGGCCAGCAGGACTCTCTTCCCCAGGGCTGGTCCAGCCTCACATCCGTCAGTCCTTCTGTCTGTCAGTCCGTGATCCGCGAGGAGGAGCTCACGGCCGGCACAAGTAGGCAGCCTAGCCCATCGCGGACGGCCCAGCAGTGTGGGGATTTCAGTGGAGCCGTCTTCTGTTTGTCTGTAGATTTTTTTTTTAAGATTTTATTATTTATGTATTTATTTATTTAACTTTTTAAAAAGATTTTATTTATTTATTCATGATAGACAGAGAGAGAGAGGCAGAGGGAGAAGCAGGCTCCATGCCGGGAGCCCGATGCGGGACTCTATCCTGGAACTCCAGGATCGCGCCCTGGACCAAAGGCAGGCACCAAACCGCTGAGCCACCCAGGGATCCCCTAAAGATTTTATTTAAAGAAATAAAATGTATTTGCTTCCCCGGGGAAGTCACCTCACCTCTCAGCACCGTGTCCTGACCTCCCTGGTTCGTGGTAGGGGCGGGCAGTGCTCTGACCGTGGACGGGGGAGGGAGTGCTCGGCGCATGTCCAGTCCCATTGGGATACACGTGGCTCCTTCTGGGAGAGAATGGGGAGCAGGGTCGTTCCCCCCACCCAATCGTGCGGGCATGACGTGAAAAGATGCTCTGATTTTCCAAGATGAATATGGCGGCAGTGGCGGTGGCAGTGGCGAGGGCCCCAACCTACATCTGGGGACCTCGGCCCGAGTGCAACTAGACCAGGGTGTCTTGGGTCCCGAGACAAGAGTCCAGCGTGGGGTGGACAGCTGGGAGTGGCTGTGCCTCACTGCAGGGGGACTGGTGCCTTGGAGGTCGTGGGGTCCCCGGGGAGGAGTCGCTCAAAGGCAGTTGGCCAGGATCACGGGCAGGCCTGGCCAGCCCAGGCTTCCCCAGCTGAGGATGGGCCTCACCGCTGCGCAGGGATCCACTGACCTCTGCTGTCCACTGCCCGTCATGGCACTTCCCCAGGGCACCGCAGCGGGAGGGGGCAGACCGCAGACGCCCACTTCCTCCACAGTGACTCCCCCTCAGAACATATTTGACGCTGTGACAGCTCATGAAGTTTTGCGTGCACACTCAGGTCCATTCCACATTTCTCTGTGTTTATTCCATTAGTAAGAAAAAGGCTGGTTTACAATCCACAGCATGCATGTCACAGTCCCAAGATTTTCTTCTGATGTTCAGAAAACACTCACTGAGTGTGCTTTCTTGTTTAAATCAATTCACCAGAATGTGTTTATTTTTATTTTATTCATTTATTCATTTTTAAAGATTTTATTTATTCATGAGAGACACACAGAGAGAGAGGCAGAGACACAGGCAGAGGGAAAAGCAGGCTCCCAGTGGGGAGCCCGATGTGGGACTAGATGCCAGGACCCCGGGATCGCTCAACCGCTGAGCCCCTCAGGCATCCCAACAATGGGCCAACTTAGCAAGAAGACACCGTGAGGCTTCTGTCCCTAAGAACACCTTTGAAACCATAATGAGACATTTCCCGAGTCCCGGGAATGTTATTCCTGTCTTTCCTTCTTTTCTGTTTTTTATTCTTGTCCACGGTGTTCCCCATAAGTGAAACGTAGGGACCCCGTTGCTCACCTTGACTTGGTGACCAAGAGTTCTGGAGGTTCTGGGAGGCCGTGAGCAGCGGTTGCAAGAACCTCTGCTCCTTGCCAAACGGTGTTTGGCTGCCTCAGACTGCAGTTTTTCCATCTGTGCCATGAAGATCAACTGTGATGGGATATTTGAGGGCGGGGGAGAGACAGAGACTCTCCAGCAGGGTCCATGCCCAGCGTCTAGCTGGTGGTGCAGGGCTCCACCTCACAACCCTGAGACCACCACCCAAGCTGGAGTCAAGACGCAGATGCCTAACTGACCAAGCTACCCAGGCGCCTCCCTCCTCTTCCCCTCAAAAGTGACATCTTTGTCCAGGCTACCGTGCGTGGAAGCCCCTAGAAGCTGGATCAAGTGTCCGGAGCAGGTACTTGTTGGGCTGCCCTGGGATGGCAGGGGCAGCAGCAGCAGAGTGCTAGGAATCTGGGGCATGTACGTGATGGCCAGAGCTGGATCCTCGGTGGTTCTTCCCATGGCTTGCAGGATCGGAGGTGCTCTTCCACTTCTAGTACTTTCAGCACACATGCTGAATTTTGAAAGCTGTTCTCTGCTTGCACATAAATAGATGGATCATGAGGATGACAAGTGCTGACCTTAGCGCCACACTAACCGGGTTGGCAAGCACTGAAGGCAAGTCCTGGCTCTTCGCAGGCTCGGGGGTTCTGAGGGATGAGTCCATGGAGCCATTAATTGAGTCGCTGGCAGGGGCCACTCTGCACTTTGCTTTCTGGAGGCCATGATGGGCTTGGCCTTGGACACCACATCACAGGTACAGAAGCCCCCGGGCTCCTTTGGAGCTTCCAAAGCACCTGCACAGGCTGCTGCAGGTACATCACAAGTCACGGCAGAGAGAAACTTCCCTAACACGCAGGGTCACGTGAGCGGAGGCTGTGGAATCTGACATGCAACACAGTATAGGTGACAAATATCTCGTGACACCCTTTTCCTTCCTGACGCTTGTCTTTTTTTTTTTTTTTTAATTTTTTTTTGGATACTTTCTTGCTCTGTGTGGATTTCAGCTTTGAAACAGATAAATGAACTTGGAAGGGACAAACCTACACAAAACCATTCATATGGAATATGTGTAACAAAACAGAAGGAAGGTGCCAGAAGCCTCTATCCTTTCAAGAGAATCGGTCAAAAAAAAAAAGGGGGGGGTGGATCCCTGGGTGGCGCAGCGGTTTGGTGCCTGCCTTTGGCCCAGGGCGTAATCCTGGAGACCCGGGATCGAATCCCACGTCAGGCTCCCAGTGCATGGAGCCTGATTCTCCCTCTGCCTGTGTCTCTGCCCCTCTCTCTCTCTGTGTGTGACTATCATTAATAAATAAAAATTAAAAAAAAAAAAAGAGAGAGAGAGAGAATCGATGGTCTAGCAAGCCAGCTTTTGGCTTTTCCACAGTGACCTTCCAGCCAGTCTTCCAGAGCCTACTAGAAAGGGGGAGAGAAGCAGTGAATGCAGAAAGGTCTGGAAGGGTATTACTATCAGCACCAGACTGATATTAATGAATTAATGAAATAATTAACCTCAGCACCAGGCTGCTGACACTAATTATCCCCATGGGATTGCAATGGAAAGGAATGATGACAAATTAATAAATTTCCCTTTACATATTTTTCAATAATTTCATGTTACATTGAATGCATATCACCTTTGTGATGAAAGCATTAAGTAGAAACCCTGTCAGAGAAAACCAACTATTTCGTTCGTCAAAAAAACAAACACAATTAAGAGAAGGTCTGTATGTAATGCACGTGGTCTGTCATGTTAAAACAATGAGTAAGCTCACCAAAGCCTAATGATTAGTTTATAGCACAAGTTTTCTGAGTCAGAAGACTTAACAGTGGCCTTTGGGGTTTTATAGCACCCCTTGGCCTGAGACGCTATTCCACTGGCAGCCCAGGGCACTGCCTGGTCACTAAATGAAGTTGCGTGAGGGGTGCATGGGTGAAGTTGCATGGGTGGCTCAGTAGTTGAGCATCTGCGTCTGGCTCAGGGTGTGACCTTGGGGTCCTGGGATCGAGTCCCACATCGGGCTCCCCACAGGGAGCCTGCTTCTCCCTGCCTCTCTCTGTGTGTCTTTCAGGAATAAATAAATATAAAATCTTAAAAAAATAAAAGTTGCATGAGCAATGACTTAGCACTGTGTCTGGCTGTAGCAGGTGCTCCCCCTGGCAACGAGGTCCTGCAGAATCAAGGTCACTAACACCCTAAGCTAGGGACCACCTGTCTTTCCTCAGGGACAAATATCACAGAAGTCATTGGCAGCAGGGAGGTAAGGTCTCCTTGAAACCAACATCTCCTTCTTGAGAGTCCCTGTCTTGACCTTTGACAGAGGTCACTACCTCTAATTCTCTCCCTCAGCAAATCCTGCTACAAAGTGGGGTGCTTTCCCCTCACAGCTGGAGGACTATGCTCTAGTCCTCTACAGCTGCTAGAATCTTCACAATTTTCAACCTTGGTACTGCTGATATTTGGGGCTGAGTGATCCTTTGTTGTCGGGGGTGGGGTGGGAGGGAGACCTTCACATTGTAGGAGGTTTAGGGCATCCCTGGGCTCCACTACATTAGGCACCAGGAGTCACCACCACCCCTCAATTTGCCACAAAAATGCCTCCAGAGAGAGCCAGATGTCTCCCTGGGGGGCACAATCACCCCTGGTCAAGAGCCCCGATCCTACATCCTCCACACAGAAGCCAAGATATTTCTAAAAATGGGATTGCATCACGCAACTCCCCTGCTGAAAACACTGCGGTGTCTTCCCATTGACCTTAGAATAAAACCCAAGCCCCTTTCTATGGCTTCCAAGACCCTTTGTGAACTTGCTGCTGCTTCTTTCGCTAACGTCCTCTCTCCTGTACCACGCTTGTCCCTCGCATAGCTCCAACAACGCTGGTCTTCTTTCTGTTCCAGAACATTCCAAGATTGCTCCCGTCCAGCCCTTGCGTTGCTGTCCCAGACCCCTGCACGGCTCACTGTCCACCCACACAAGCCTCAGATCCAAGTCCCCTAACCAAGGCCTTCCCTGACACTTCTGAGTGAGGAACCCCTCCCATTACCTGTTTCCTTCAGTTACTCATTGCGATAGAAAATGGTCTTTTCATCATTTGCCGTGTGCCCCTTCACCAGTGTGAGCTCCTGAGAGCCTGGGTCCTGCCTACCTTGTCCAAGTGCCCACAGAGGAGAGGCTCCATAAATAGTACTGCCCTCCCCGCCCTCTGCGAGACCCGGGCCGGGTTCCCTTCCGAGATCACGCCTCATGGTAGATGTTGACTTTTATCTAGTCTGACCTGTATGGAAATGTGTGTGACTGGGGGTGCCCGTACAGGGCACAGGGCTTAGCATAAACAAAATACCTGCTTGGTTTGAAACACAAAGGCCAACTGGTTAATTAATGGAGGTCTGTTTCTTGCCCCTCGGTTTCCGGCCGCGGTGTGATCCTCCCAGTGGTCACGGTTTGGGTTTGCTCCCTGTCCCCGAAGTCTGGATCGTGAGGGTGGTTGGAACAACAGCCTCCCTATCCATCAGCCCATCAGGCTGGCGGAGCGTCGCGGGCCTGCGGACCTCCAGTGCTGGCTTGCTGCAAGGGGGCTCCCGGGGTCAACGGTGCGGCCACCCGGCCGACGCGCGGCGGAGGGGGCTGGCCCAGTGCCGACCCCGCACCTGCCGCACCTGCCGCACCTGCCGCACCTGCCGCACCTGCCGCACCTGCCGCACCTGCCGCACCTGCGCTCGGGTCAAGGGGGGGGTCCCTGTGGGTTGGAACGGCCGCTGGGCGTTCTCCCGGCTGAGGACTGCCCCCGCGGGAGACCCCACCGAGGGGATGTAGGCGCTCCCGGAGGCGCTCGGGACCCCCGCGGCTACGTCACTGGGCGAGCAGAGAGGCGGGGACAGGACCCCTCCCGCGCTCGGAGCGCCCCAGCTCCGCCCCTCGCCCCTTGCGAGTCTGCGCGAGGCCGGTGGGCGGGGCCCGAGAGGACCGCCCCGCCCCGCATCCCACACTGCCCCGCGACAGGAAGTGGGGCCGCAGCTTCCGGGACCTCCGGGAAGCTGCTCGTCGTGCTGGTGACGTCTCGGCGCTTTTGCTGGCGATGGCCGCGGCCGTCGCTATGGAGACAGGTAGGTAGCGGCCGGAGCCCTGGCAAACACAGCTACAGCCGGCTGGCCTCCTCCTCCAGCTTCCCCCGGGACTCCTGTGTGGCGTGACTTCGGCGGGGCTCCTGTCCGCGGCTACCTCCTCCTCGCTTGCCGCGCAGACGCCGACCACCCCTCAGCCTCAACCCCTCCCGGGCCCCGACCCCGCGGCCTCCCGACCCATCCCAGGTCCTGGCCCTCCCAGCCTCCGGGCTCTGACACCCCCCTCCCCCGGGCCTCCCAAATCCTGCCGCCCCGAACCAGTCCCCCCTCCCCGCCAGGCCCTAGCGGGAGCACACTCGCCCCCTCCTCTTGCTTAGCTTGCAGCCCTCCGCCACTGGTCACCCTGGAGGTCCTGGGGAGTGGCTGCCAGAGGGTGAACATCCTGCCCAGGGGGCGCCCGCTTCCTCGGACTTCTCCTTAAGGAGTTACTGGTCTCATTAATCAGGGCCCTGCTCTCTAGACTTGGGAGGAAACGGCCCTCTCTTCCCACATCCAGCTTAGGACAGTCATCCCTGCCTTATGCCTTCAGAGATACTCTCAGCAATACTCAGAACACTCCACTGCTGTTTTCTTTCTACAAACCAGCACTTTAGATAGTCACCTTTATTTTGTTTTTTATTTATTTTATTTATTTTTTAGTCACCTTTACTTTGGATGATTTTTGCTCACTTCCCTCCTAGATGATGCCGGGAATCGACTTCGGTTTCAGTTGGAGCTGGAATTTGTGCAGTGCCTAGCCAACCCCAATTATCTTAACTGTAAGTCCTTGAGCTCTTACTGACTTGAGTAGCTGTTAGTGATCTCTGGCAGAAGAACTGCAGTTCCTAATGATACCTATTTTTATATGTTCTCAATCCAGTGGAATTAACTGCTACGCTTATACTGGTGTGTGTGAGAACAAATTGGGACTTATGTTCAGCATTTAGTGTGTGTTGGTGGTGGGGAAGTTATATAAGTAGATGCTTTATGTGAGGGGTCACAAATCAGTAGTCCGAGGATTGGTTTGCTCTACAGATTTTTTTGTTTGTTTGTTTATGCCTTTCAGTTCTTGCCCAAAGAGGTTACTTCAAAGACAAAGCTTTTGTTAATTATCTTAAGTACTTGCTTTACTGGAAAGAACCAGAATATGCCAAGTATCTAAAGTAAGTTTAATTTTTATAGTCCTAAATATGTGTATAGTTATTACATTAAAAATACTGATATTTGACAGATTTTCTCATTTCCCATTGGAAAAAAGTATATTTTGAATCTCTCCACTTCTTTCAGTTGCCTCCACCTTAATACAGAGCCACCCCCTCTCCAGCTTGGATTATTGCGGTGTCCACCCCCCTGCTTCTCCCTGCTTGTGCTCTTACCTTCCTTCTGTGTCCTCCCTCCCGCAAGCCAAACCAAGCAAAACAGTTTTCCACAGGGAAGCCAACTTGATCTTTCAAAAATGTAAATTATGACGTGGTATTTTCTTGCTTAAAACCTCCCAGTGGTTTCCCATTGCATGTGAAACAAAATCCTCTCTCTTTTCTCAGGTCTCTCTTTATCTATCTACCACTCACCCCATCTCACTGAATTTCTGACCCTAATGAACCCACAGTCTGTAGATGCAGTGGTATTACCTGAGGCTGAAGATTAAAGAACATCAGGTACTTGGAAGGTTTTCTGGAGGAGGTGACCTTACCTGACTCTTAATATAGGCATTCCTTGGATACTGTTGATGTGGTTCCAGGCCACTGCAATGTGGTGAATATTGCAATAAAGTGACCCAAGTTTTTGGGTTCTCTAGTGCGTATAAGGGTTGTTAACACTATAGCATTAAGTCAAGAAAGAGGTACATACCTTAATTTAAAAATATTGTTAAAAAACACTGTCATCTGAGGTTTTATGGAGTCTGATCACAGATCACCCTAACAAATACAATGATAAAGAAAAGTTTGAAATGTGAGAATTATCAAATAATGACAGACATAAAGTGAGCAAATGTAGTTGGAAAAATGGTACCCATAGACTTGCTTGCTGATGGGTTGCCACACGCCTTTAATTTTTAAACAAAAAGTCCAAAAAACAAACCCAAACCAGTGTGTCTATAGCTGCTGTGCCTCCTCTGTGCCAAGCATCACACTTGTTTCAACCTTGAACCCATCCCTCTTCTTTGTCTTCACTAGGTAGTCAGAAAGCAATAGTTGAACTTCTTGTCTTTCTTTTTTTTTTTTTTTTTTTTTTTCTTGTCTTTCTTTTAAACAAACACGTTTGATAGGAAAATGATTCAGACTTGTACTTTATCCAAGTCACTTTTTATTTTTTGTATTTTTATTTTTTTTCCAAGTCACTTTTTTGATTTGTGTCAACTGATTCACAAAACCCACATCCTTCTCCCTGCAGGACCCTGTACACCCTGACTGCTCCTTTATGAACAGCCACTTATTCATTGAATAATCCGGAGAAAAGCTTTTTCATTAGCTGTTGTGTGCATGTGTAGACTTGGAGACTCCATTTGGACCTGGAGACACAGGCAAGGTCTAGTTCAGGGCTGGCCGTCTACACTCTGCATGGGTCCAGTGAGCACCTGTTCTCCATTTAGGGACAGTTGCACCATTAGCTGGGTGCTGGAAAGTTTTTCCTTATTTTGGGATATAATAGATCTCTGTGTAGCTTCAACCCATTTTTCCAGTTTTGTTCCTGAATTAACCCTGAACCAGTCTGTGCCCTCTGGAGGCACCTGCCTGGAGGCTCACATTTGGGAAGGGTCACAAGTTGACCCCTATGGGCGTTCAGTCGGCACAGGGTTTGTTTGTTTCATAGTCACCAACATTTGAAGATCGTCAGGTCTCCTACAATGATCCACATTCTGGAGGAGCTGATAGCTGCAGGTCCTTGTGCTTCCAGGTCAGTTCCTAGCTGAGATGAGCCGCCTCGCAGGCCTGCACCACCTGACCTGCTTCAGCAGGAGCCAGCACCTGCACCGATGGTGGGCTCCTCACATCCGTGCTTCTCACCACCTTCAGCCACTTCTCAGCGCCCTCCTTTGGCTATTTGGCAGTTGTGCCTTTCACTGCGCAGCCAAGATCTAAACACGGGCCTTTAGATGTGGTTAGGGTACGCTGCAGCAGATACATTTCTTCACGTGGGCATGGCCCTGGAGTTGATGTTACTGTGCTTGGGCGGGGGAGAGGGGAGGATGCCTTTGCTGGCTTGTTGGGAACTCCTTGTCCCCTCGGGCCCTTCACTTTCAGTTCTTCTTTTTCTTTGTCGGTGCTATTAGCCGAGTTCTCCATTTATGTCTTACTTTTTAAAAATCTAAGTGTAGAACTTCCTTTTTGTATCTTTTATTTTCTCTTATTGGTTAATGCTGTAATTGTAGCTCATAAAAATACCTATTCTCATACTGTTATTTAATGTACTCTGAGCATTGTTTTTTGCAGGTTTGAGATATGATCACTGCTTGTTTAAATTCCATTTATTGACTAAATGCCACTTGAGACCATTCTCTTGGTTGTCACATTAGTTTATTTTCCAGATGAGGAAGCTAAACCTGAGAGAGGTTGGGGACCTTCTATGAGGTCCCCCATCTGGTGAGTGGCAGAGGTGGTCTTCAAACCCAGGTCTCTCTCTCTTTCCTTTCTTTCTTTCTTTTTCGTTCTTTTTTTTTTTTTTTTTTTTTTTTTTTTTGAGAGAGAGAGGAGTGGGGGAGGGATGAGCAGAGGGAGAGGGGGAATCTGAAGCAGACTCTATGCCCAGTGCAGAGCCCAACAGGGGCTCAATCCCCCGACCCTGAGGTCACGACTTGAGCTGAAATCCAGTCAGATGCTTCACCGACTGAGCCCGCCAGGCACCCTTCAAACCTGGATCTTCTTAACTACCAATGCTTGCATGGAAAGGGAAGAGCCAGGTTAGGTGTGAGCAGGGGCATTTCAGGCGTAGCTGCCAACAGCTACAAGCAATTGTACCTTTGGAGTGTAGACAGTGTACTTTTTTAGAAGGACCCCATACCTCACTGGTGTGGTCCTCAGAGCAGCAACATTGTTGTCACTTGGGAGCCTGTTTAGAAATGCAGAGCTTAGGCCCCACCCCGACCTACCTGATCAGTCAGAATCTGCACTTAAGGGGATCCCTGGGTGGCTCAGCGGTTTGGCGCCTGCCTTCAGCCCAGGGCCTGATCCTGGACACCCGGGATCGAGTTCCACATCCTGCCCCCTGCATGGAGCTTGCTTCTCCCTCTGCCTGTGTCTCTGCCTCTCTCTCTCTTTCTCTGTCTCATGAATAAATACAATCTTTAAAAAAAAAAATCTGCACTTAAGAAATGATTCATATGCTCATTAAAATTTGAGAATCCCTAGTAATATACTGTTTTCACACTTCAGCCATTTGTATACTGCTTGCACAGTTACGCCTCTGTGTGTTCTCTGTAGAAGTTATCTTGGGCAGCCCTGGTGGCTTAGTGGTTTAGTGCTGCCTTTGGCCCAGGGCATGATCCTGGAGACCCGGGATCAAGTCCCACGTCAGGCTCCCTGCATGGAGCTTGCTTCTCCCTCTGCCTGTGTCTCTGCCTTTCTTTCTCTCTGTGTCTCTCATGAATAAATAAATAAAATCTTTAAAAAAAAAGTTTTCTTAATGGACTCACTTAGATTTTGTATCTTTTCTATTTGAAATAATGTCACGTACAAAATAGCTGGAAAAAAATAGTAAAGAGAATTCCTGTATATTCTTCACCCAGATATTGTAAATGTTAACATCTTCCTGAGAACATTGATGTTAATATATTCTGTAGTCTGCAGACCATTCTGATTTTTTTTTTAAGATTTTATTTATTTATTCATGAAAGAGAGAGGCAGAGACACAGGCAGAGGGAGAAGCAGGTTCCATGCAGGGAGCCTGAGGTGGGACTCGATGTGTCCCCCCATTCTGATTTTGTCGGCTGTCTCATTAATGTGCTGTGTCTGAGGCAGTACCCGGTCTAGGCTTCTAGGTGACATTTTGTCTCTGGGTCTTCTTAGTCTTAACCTGAGTTTCCTGGTACTATTTCCCTTATACCTGTGACCCCAAAGTGATACTGTAAGCTTCTTGGTATATCCCACCAGGGTTCCTAGGAAGTCAACCTGACCTACTACTTGTGATGTTAATTTTGATCCCTTGGTTGAGGTGGTGGCTGCCAGGTTTCTCCATGTCAAGTTACTAGTTTTCCTTTGTTTTTAGTAAGTATCTTGTGAGGAAATTTTTTGAGACTATGTAAACACTTTGTTTCACGTCATCCTTCTACCCCCTAATTTTGGCTCTATGGAACAATTTTTACTGCTCTATGGAACGATTTTTACTGTGATTTTCTATAATTTTTTCTACTTTTTTTGTTGTAGTTCAGGCATAAGGAAGGAACATTCTCTTATTCCCTGTTTATTTAAAAGTTATATCCGTGTGGGCTCTTGGATTCTATTTATCTCTTGGATTGTAATCATGTGTTTTCTTGGTGCAGATTTGGCCTGTAGGAGCCCCTTCAGGTTGGCTCCTGAGTACCTGGGACATATGCCCTTAGTGTTTGGAGTACTTGGCTTTCTGGTACTACATAAATGTCCCCAGCTCATCTTATGCCTTAGCCCTGGAATCAGCCATTTCCCCCATTGAACGCTGGAAGATGCTGTTGGAAATGTATGATCTGGGCGCTGAGTGTGCTTGTTGGTACCACAGGGTCCTTGTTTCTAGGCCATCTTTGGAAGGTGTGTGTGTGTGTGTGTGTGTGTGTGTGTATTATTGTGTCTACTTCTAATCTTGAAAAGCGATCATGCTGATGTTTTCAACTGCTGCTCCATAACATAGGTCCATCCTAGCCTCCCGCCTTTCCCGGTAACTCCTTTTCTCATAGTCGGAAACTTGGCTTTTGTTATCTATGGTTTATTATTCACTTACTTGGCTGCTCAGGTTTAGAGTGTATGTGAAGTAATTCCAGAATTGTTCTATCCTCATGGGACTCTAGAACACAATGTTCGTACATAGTTCTTTGTGAAATGGACTCACTTTTGAATAAAAGTTGTCTTTATCACTATTGATGGAAAACCAGTAGTTATCAATTAAACAGATAATTACTAAAATAGAGTGTTCATCTTCCTCACCTTGGATGCCATTAGAATAGAGTAGCTTGGTTTGCCCTCAAAGCTGGATTCTGCCTACCAGTTATTGTGTGGTCTTGGGCAGATTGTTGAATCTTTCTGAACTTGTTTTTTTACTTTTTGAAAATTTTGCATCTTGCTGGCTCTTGCTGCCTGGCTTCTCTGCATTAGCAGGGAAAGAGAAGTGACCTGAGTCAATGTTCTAGAAACGGCTGGTTCCAAGATCACTTTGAGTGAGTGACTGGACTGCAGCTTGGTGCTGTTGACCAGATCACGTGGATGACTAACTTATGCCCTTAAATCCAGGTACCCTCAGTGTCTGCACATGTTAGAGCTGCTTCAGTATGAACACTTCCGCAAGGAGCTGGTGAATGCTCAGTGCGCCAAGTTCATTGACGAACAGCAGATTCTGCATTGGCAGCACTACTCGCGGAAGCGGATGCGCCTTCAGCAAGCCCTGGCAGAGCAGCAGCAGCAGAATCACGCGGCGGGAAAATGAAACCCTGGGGCCACCCCGGTCCTGACGTGTACATGCTGCTTTTGTACCATGAACACACAGACTCTCTAGCTGCCTTGGTGGGGGTAGCACCTAGAAGCTTTAGTGTACTGTTTCATCCAAATAACTTTCTCTTGTTAATAGATTACTTCTGTCAACCAGCGTTGTTCTACTTTGGTTTCCTTGTGAATTTGTAAGTTACTAGTACCTAACCAACTGAATAAAAACAAACGTTAGGTGATTTAAACCAGCCCAAGGATGCAGTGAGGGATGGGGTAAGGTGGGGGGGGGGGGGCACCAAACGTCCCGAATTCTGAGCCGAGCTCTGTTCCCCACATACAGTGGGGCCTGGGCAAGTCCACTGCCTCTGACCTTCCTGTCTCCTTGTCTACAGAATAAGAGGAACAGAGTCAGTGATTTCCTTAAATGAGAGCAGGATCTGCAAGAAGGAGTTACTGCTGTGCGAGAGGGCTTCAAGAAACAGTTGTTGGCAGTCACTGACCTACTGATGGTGGGGAGATAGATCAGTGGCTAACTTCTAATTGGACTCTTGACTTTGGACTAGAATAAGGAGGAGAAGCCTCAAATATGTGCGATCATCCAACCGCTAACATTTATGTGGCATGTGCTTCATTTGTTCACGGTTCACCTGCAGAACCAGGCTTGTCTGCGGTTACACAGCTCAGAACTGCTCATCAGTGTCACTGATGCATGAATTGGGGCTCTTGCCACCATGAGGTTATATAACAGTCTCCAAGCTCTCTCTGCCACCCACCTCATCCAGCATAGTAAAAGCAAAGTGCCTGCAGTGAGTAGAGGCTGGATTAAGTGTGCTCTGCTCTCCACTGGTTAGGTTCAGTTCTACTTTCTAGAGCCAAAGAAGATGCTTTAGGAGTAACAGTTCTTTATAAATTTGTAGCATTTATGGTAAAAGATGCTAACTCCTTTTGAGATTTGGAATTTGTTTTCTGTACTGGTAGAGACTTTTAGACATTTCTGTCACCTCCATAATCCATTCCCTTGTGCTATTACTGTCACCCTTGAAGACTTGACTTACCTACATCTTAAAGATTCCCATATATTACAAGCAAATTGAGAGTTTATGAGCATTTTAATAACACTTAAAAAAGATTTTATTTGACAGAGAGAACACAAGCAGGGGGAAGGGCAGAGGGAGAAGCAGACTCCAGGCTGAGCAGGGAGCCCGATGTGGAGCTTCCAGGACCCTGAGATCATGACCTGAGCTGAAGGCAGACGCTCAACCAACTGAGCCACCCAGACGTCCCTTAATGGCACTTTTTAGACATAAATCACTTTTTTACATCATTTATTTATTGCTAACATAAATTCAAAGCAAGTGTGCAATTGCCTTTATACTAGAGCAAATCAGGAAATCAAGACACAATTGCTATCATCAAATCTTAATCTTCAGAGAACAACATCTCCACGAGATTGGCCTGAAGACACTCAGATTCCACCAGTTTTTGAGGCTGTAAGAGAAGAACAGTCTAATCTTACCTGACAGCTACAAAACTGGGAGGGAATGTGGCAGGGAATGTGGTGTTCCACCTGGAGTGACACAAATCTCACAGCAGAGAACTTAATCGCCTTTCAAAAACTATCAACTAGTTGTAACAAGTCTTATGAAATAGTTAAGTTACTTGGCTCTGCATACTAAGACAAGAGACAGCAAGCCCAGTGCCATTCCCTCCCCTCAGCTCTTTAATTTAGAATGCCAGGGCCATGGCTAAACTTTCAATGAGGATTCTGGGTGAAATGGGAAACAAGTACTGTGCTAGTGTAAGAAATGAGGTGTTAACCACCATTCTGAGCAGTGAGTGGCACTTAGAGAATTTTAAAATGGAGTGCCTTTTACAAAGCATGAAGATCTAACGTTTAGATATTTGCATTATTAATAGTCTATTGGAATTAGCCCCAGGGATGGACAGCCAGTCTGTGTATTTTTAATGCACTCTGAACACCAATGTGATATTTGGGATGAAACGCCAAGATCTTTTCAAATTTGAATCCAGAACAAAGAGTTCTGATGTGAATTGTAGCCCCAGCATGATGAAAACAAAGACACTTACTGTTCCATATTTAAGTAGTGTAGGCACTGCTGTTACTTTCAGGTTTTTTCTGAAGTCATTATTTGGATCTTTCCAACTGTTTTGAAAAGAAAAAGTGATCATGGTTTCTTGTAGGTTACTTAATATTTGATATATTCCCACATTTAGTCTTTTAGTAATCACTGTTTTTGTTGTAAACATCAAACCTTGAGGGTTATGACTTTGGGACTATGCAGTTTTTTTTTTTCCTTTTTTTAAAGATTTATTCATGAGAAACAGAGAGGCAGAGACAGGCAGAGGGAGAAGCGGGCTCCTCGCAGGAGCCCAAGGATCACGACCCCAGCAGAAGGCAGACGCTCAACTGCTGAGCCACCCAGGTGTCCTCACGTCTTTTAAAGCGTGACTATGAACTAAAATAAACGTAGGGGATCCCTGGGTGGCGCAGCGGTTTGGCACCTGCCTTTGGCCCAGGGCGCGATCCTGGAGACCCGGGATCGAATCCCACATCGGGCTCCCTGTGCATGGAGCCTGCTTCTCCCTCTGCCTGTGTCTCTGCGCCTCTCTCTCTCTCTGTGACTATCATAAATAAATAAAAATTAAAAAAAAAATTAAAAAAAAAATAAACGTAGACTGCTAAGTTCTGAACTAATACTAAGCCAAATTCATTGACATCACCTGTAACATAAGCAGCTAAATGCTCAAAATTTGTAGATTCACTTCTAATGGCACGACTTTTCCCCACTCCTGAGGACGGAGAACCTGAGTCCCGAGGCCCCTCCCGCCTAAGTCTGCAAAGGTCCAGAGCCATGTCTGGGAAGTAAAGGGAAGGCACACACACTTACTAAGGTCTCTCTCCCACTTGGCAGTAAATGAACACACATCCTTCACTAATATGCTTCAGCCCCTCTCGCACGACAGGCTCAGCTTGAAAAACAAAAAAGGTATAAATAATTACATATGAGCTGTGGAAGGTCGCACAGAGAAATGACATCTGGGTGAGTAGGCAGGCTTGCACCTGCCCTGAGAGCAGCGGTACCCGAGCCTCGAGCGTCCTGAGCGCCCTGGAGAGGCAGGATGGCTGATTCACAGGCATGGAGTGCCGGGGGGGGGGGGGGGGGGGGGGGGGGGGGCGACCAGCAGGGCTAGGGACCCGAGGAGCTGGATGGGCTGAAGCCGGGGGGTTGGGGGGCACAGCAGGGCTAGGGGCCGGGGTGCTGGACGGGGTGTTGGGGTGGAGCGGGAAGGCGCGGGGGTGTGGGGAGCAGGGCTAGGGGCCGGGGTGCTGGACGGGCTGGAGCGGGGGGAGCAGGAGGACTAGCCACGGGCGCCCCCGCCCCCCGCCTCACCCTGCACGCAGTCGGGGCACCAGCTCCTGCCCCCGGCGTCTTTGGAGCCGGTGAAGTAGGCGAAGATGGTCTTGCCGTGGTGCTGCTCCACCGCCCGGCTGAACTCCTCGAAGCCCGACACGCTCACCTCCTCGCAGCCCGCCATCTGGACAGCGCGCCGCGCTGGGCTGGCCGGGACCCCGAGAGGCTGGGGCTCCGGGCGGGACAGCCTGCCGGGCGGGGCGCGGCTGCTTCCGGCGGGGTCGGCAGCAGGGGCGGGGCTGGCAGCAGGGGCGGGGGGGCCGACAGCAGGGGCGGGGGGGCCGGCGGGGGCGGGGCCGACGGCAGGGGCGGGGGGGCCGGCAGCAGCGGCGGGGCCGGCAGCAGGGGCGGGGGGGCCGGCAGCAGGGGCGGGGCCGACGGCAGGGGCGGTCCGCGGCGCTACGGAGACCTCAGGCGGCCATACGGCGTCGGTGTTGCCCCTGTGCGCCCGTCTCTCCGCGCCCCCGGCGCCGGCCCTCCGCTGATAGCCGAGTCTCTGCCCCAGCCGCCCCGGCCCCGGCCCCGGCCCCATGAGCGGTGGCTGCCCGGCCCGCCGCCACGCCGCCCGGGGACCCCTGGCTGGCTCGAGAGCCCTAACGGCTCCCAGGCCGCCCCGCGCCCGTTGCTATGGCGACCGGGCGAGCGGCCGGAAGCTCGGCCTAGCCGGCTCCCAGGCGGCCTCCCGGTAGCCGCCGCGCCGCAGGCAGGTGGGCTCGGGCCGGGACTGGGGGGTTCCGGGAGGTCGCGCCGGGAGCCGCGCCCCGGCGCTGGGGACGCCGAGCCGCCCGAGCACCGCGCTCCTGCGGCGTGTGGGGGTCCCCGGGGCGGGGTCGGGGCGGCGGCGGCGGGCTGCGTGCGCGCGTGCGGCCGGGAAGGCGGTGGGGGAGCGCGCGGGCCTGCGGCCATGAGCGGGGCGGCCGGCCGCTGCGTGGGGCCCAGCCGGCCGGGGCGGGGGCGCGGGCAGCCGTGGGGGAGGCGGTGCCCCGCGGGGACGCCGCGAGGCCGGGGAGCGGGCCGTCGAGCCCGGGGCGCCGCGTGGGAGGCGCGCTGCGTGAGCGCGGACGGGCCCCCCGGCTTCGGGCAGCCGCCGGGGACGGGGGCCGCGGCGGGGGCGGCGGGGGCCGGGGGGCCGGAGGCGGCGGGGAGCCCTGGCGCCGCAGCCCCCGTAGCGAGGGCCCCGGGGGTCGTGTGGGTGGACGGCGCGGTTGGGGAGCCCCAGGTGGTGGGGCCGGTGGGGTCGGTGTGGGTGACCGGGGCCGGGCGGGAGGCGGAGAGGGAGGGGGCGGCGGGCCCGAGCCCCCGGGGCTGCGAGAGGAAGGGGCGGCCGGGCTCCGCGGGCCACGAGAGCATCCTGGAACTGTGGCTAAAGGTGCAGGCCGTGCGGGCGGCCTCGGGGTGCGGGGCGGGCAGCAGGGTGCAGCTCCACCCGGTGCCGGTGGAGGGCCCGCTCGAAAGGGGCATCCCGGGCCGGGCTTCCTGGGTGGAGACAAGCCGCGCTGGCCTCACGGGGCCCTGGGTGAAGGGGCAGGACGGGGTGGCCCCCCGGGCACCAGGACGGTCCGCCGCCCCTGGGCCAGGGGCTGGCTGGTGCGGGCAGCAGCAGGCTGTGGGGCTGCACCCCGGGGGTGTGCCCACCACCCTGGCCACCAGTTGTGGGCTTGTCCCCCACATGCTGGGGAGGGGGCAGGCTGTGGGGGTGCCCCGGGCCCCGGGGTGGCCTGAGGCCATGCAGAGAGAGGTGGGCTGTCCATGGGACAGGGGGCAGTCGGCGCTGGTGCCCAGGGCGTTAGCTGGAGAGGCAGTCTGCGGGGACACCCCAGGCCTGTGGGGAAGTGGACAGGCTGCAAGGGTGCCTCATGCCGTGGGGGCACCCAGAGGCTTGGAAGGGGAAGCCACCCTTGCGGGTGCTCTGGACATGTGGCGGAGGATGCAGGCTGCGGAAGAGATGGGCTCCGGGGTTGTTCCCGGCATATGGGGCACTGGACAACCAGTTGGGGTGCCTTGTGCTACGGCGGAGGAAACCAGATGTGGGGGTGACCCAGGATTCAGGGACAGAGAACAGACTGTGTGGGTAGAGACAGGCTCTGGAGGTGATCCAGGGCCCTGGGCAGCCATGCATGCCGCAGAGATGTGTGGTCATGCCACACAGGAGGTGGGCTCTGGGGGCGCTCCGGGCCCATGGGGGGTAGGGCCGGGAATGGGGAAGGACACCGGCTGTGGGAGCGTGCCAGGTCTGTGGGGGGCTGAGCAGCCGGTGGGGGTGTCCCAGGCTGTGCTGCTGCCAGGAGCTCTGGGGGAACAGGCAGGCTACGGGGGCACCACAGGCCCGTGGGAGAGGCAGCAGGCCCTGGGGGTGCCTCCGGCTGACGCGGTGCCCGGGGTCCCCCAGGGGGACACAGGCAACGGGAACGTGGGCCTGTGGGAAAGGAGGCAGGCTGTGGGGGAGCAGGACGCCCTGGCCACGGCTTTGGAGGTACCCGGGGCTGAGGATCAGGAGGCTGGCTGTGGCGACATGTCCTGTCTGTGCAGGAGGAGACAGGTTGTGGGCTCGTCTGGTCCCCAGGGGATGCCCGAGGCCGCAGTTTTGCCCAAGCACAGGTGTGCCTTGGCTGGGGTACCTGCAGCGGTAGGTGTGCCTGGGCCTGGCAGGGGGCCTGCCGCCGTGTGGGTGTCTGGCCCTGCGTGTCGGGAAGACAGCTCCAGTGAGGTCTGGAACCTGTGGTCAAAGGTTCATGACGCCGCGGGACCCGTGGCCCCCGGGGGACTGTGGTCTGTGGGTGAGGATGCTGGTTCTGCAGCTTTTCCCAGGCCATGGGGAAGGAGGCAGGCTCTTGGGGTCCCTGCAGCGCCAGGACTGGTTGGGGAGGAGACAGGCTCCGGGGATGTCCCGAGATCCTGGGCAAGGAGGCCGAGCACCAGGGCTCCTGGGGCTGCTGAGCCGCCTGCGGCTGCCGGGGAACCTGATCTTCTAGGGGTGGAGGCCGGCTCCGGGGCATTCTCAGGCCTGCCTGAGCGGAGGCTGACTGCGGGGGTGTCCGCAGCAGGCGGGGTGCCCGTGGCCCCCAGGACACTGAGGCCTGCCTGGGAGGAGTGCACTTCCGCAGGTGTTGCAGGCCTGTGGGGGCAGAGGGAGGCAGTGCCAGGACACACAGACACCTGGGCTCCCACAGGGCAGGGGGTGCCCAGCACCATCAGGATGCCAGGGCCCAGGGGGGACAGGCTGGGCCCAGGGGTTCCCTCAGGCTTATTAGGGAGACAGGCTGCTGAGGTGCCTGTGATGCTGGCCGATGCTGGCTCTAGGGACGCCTCAGGGGCGTGGGGACAGAGAGGGGTGACGGAGGTGGCTGCTACTGTGGGGGCTGCAGGACCCGTGGACGGAACGGTCAGCGCCGAAAGCCTGTGGAGGAGAGCCAGCGGGTCAGCCACTGAGGCTGCGCAGGTGCCCGTGTCTCTGGGGGTGCTCGCGGCTGTAGGGGTTCCCACAATGGGGCGTGTGCCTGCCGCCGTGTGGGTGACAGGGTGTGTGGAGGAAGAAGGGGCCTCGGGGGAAGAGGCTGGGGCCCCGAGTCTGGAGCCCCCTGGGGAGAGCCAGGCAGCGGGGTTGTCTCCAGCCCGCAGCTACAGAACTGGGTCATGGAACAGTGGGAGGCCTGACCGGGGAGAGCCGGAGCTGGAGAGTGTGGGTACCGGGTCAGGGCCTGGGACCATACCGAGGGTGGCCCCGGGTTTGAGGCTGGAGGGAGGCCGTGGCCGATTGAGGGATCACCCGCAGCAGGGTGGTGGTGGGGCCTCTGGAAGAGAGCCGTGTGGGGGAGGACAGGTTGAGGGAGGCCTCCCAGTAGTGTAGGGAACAGGTGGGGGGGCCTGGGCTCTGGGGGAGGGGGCTTTGGGGGGAGGTGTGGCCTGGCTCATGGACGAGGGCACAGGCTACAGGGGCATCCCTGGGATGGGAGAGGTGTTTCACAGAGATGTCCTGGGACTGTCAGTCACAAACGGGGAGGTGTCCTGGCGCCCAGGGGAGGGGACAGGCTGCAAAGAGGGGTGTCTCCCACATTTGTACAGGGGGCCGCGTGGGGGTGGGTGTCCCTGAACCATGTGCACGTGTGTATGTGTGGTGTCACTCGAGGTCTCCTGAGGCGGGGTCACCGGGCGTGTCCTAGTAGATAGTTGGTTATGAGGCCTTGGGCTCCAGGGGACGACCTGCAGATGCCCTGGCCCACTCCATGCCCTCTCTGCGCTGCCGTCTCCGCTCACGGTCACCCTGTCGCCTGGCCTGCCCGCCTTCCCGGCATCAGGGCCCGAGGCGAAGGGAGTCTTGAACGGCCGTCCTCATGTTCCAGCATGTGTTTCTGTCTCGAAGCAAATCCAGTCTGCAAACCTTGGGTTTATTCAAGCTGAAGTGAGGCATTTATCTCTAAGATCTGGCTGTTCCCCGTTGACTTACTGTAGGATTGTTTGACAGAACAAATACTCCCGTACATTTAAAACTAATCAGTTTGTGGAAAACCAGCTGAATTCAACAAGTGTTGAGTTAAAGCGTCTGCCATGCTCAAAATATCAGAGGAGAGCAAGACAGGCCCTTACCGCCCACGAGCCTTGTCTAGCCGGGACGATGGCACTTATCCCCGTTACCTGGGTAGGTGACCAGGTGAGGCGAGAAAGTGACCTGCATGTGCTGACTGCACGGGTGACTTGGTGTCTGGGGGGGCCCTGGTGTGAGCATAGAAGGCCCGCCGTCCCTCAGCCCGTGGTGCGCGGGGCCTCTAGCTAGTTAGTGGCTCCCCCACCCTGCGGGCCTAGGCGAGTGGGCATGCTGAGCCCGCAGGCTGGAACCTGGGCTACCCGCTCCACCTGGCAGTTAGGGCTCGTGACCTCCATTAGGGCTTGTGGACTCGGACCCCTGCCCTCCCGGGGCCCTTGAGATCTGGGAATTGGAGCGACCCAACATGGGGTCGTTAGACTGGCATGCCCCAGTTCTCAGAAAGGAGGATTTCTTTTTTTTTTTTTTTTTTTTTTTTTTTTTTTTTAATTTTTTTTTTTAATTTTTATTTATTTATGATAGTCACAGAGAGAGAGAGAGAGAGGCAGAGACACAGGCAGAGGGAGAAGCAGGCTCCATGCACCGGGAGCCCGATGTGGGATTCGATCTCGGGTCTCCAGGATCGCGCCCTGGGCCAAAGGCAGGCGCCAAACCGCTGCGCCACCCAGGGATCCCAGAAAGGAGGATTTCTAAAGCGAGGGCTCTTCTGTAGGTGGAGGACGCTGCCCTGGACCTGTCCTGGGGCCCTCGCTGCTTGGCAGGAGGCTGCCGCACGCGCTCGCCACTCTGTCCCCATCTCTCCCCCCCGCACTGGAACGTGTTGTCCTGACGGCCACTTTCTCTCATTTCAGGCGATGACTGTGGGAGAGCAGTGCTGGCCGCCAGCGAGGCTCCCAGCAGCGGCCCCTGCGCCCTGACGGGATGGGCCCGGGCAGGCCGGCCTCAGCCTGTGCCCACCTGGTGCCCAGCATCCAGGTGGACGGGAGCACTGAGCCCCACATGCGGCAGACCCAGGTACTTCTGTTTGTGTCTTTGCATTTTTCTCATGAGATGTCTTGAACAAAAGCTGGAACAAGAGAACAGTGAACACCTATGAAACTAGCTTTGAGTGGTAGCAGTTGTCAGCGGTCTGTCCCGCTTTCCTCTCAGGTGTTTGCAGGACCACATCCTGATCTCTGGGGTCGACGTTTCAGAGCCCTCGGTGCTTTACCGTAGTCCCGAGAGTAAACTCTGCTACATAACCATTTCTATACCTAGCGAAAAGGACAAAATTAGTTCCCTGATATTACCCGGAGGCCAGTTTTCCTTTGGTGGCGCCCTGTTGCTGCCCAAGTGTGTTTTTCCCCAGCACCAAATTTATGACAATGTCGGTACATCAGTGTTGAGTTCCATGTGAACTCCAAGATCCTGCCACGAGCTCCCGGTGTTTGCTTCACTGTGTGTCTGACCCTGAGCCCAACGTCGGGGGCAGACACGAGCCCCCTGCCCACCTCACATGCACGTCTCCTGTTAGATTCTGGTCTTGGAGCTCATTCTTAGGCTATGTCAGGATGTACACATGTGGTCGTGTTTGCTGAGTTTATACACACGTATGCACATGTGTCACTCATTCCTATATCAGGGCAGAGGTCTTGTCTGTTGCTCTAGAAAGTTCTCCCATGCCTCTTCCTACCTTTCAGAGGCCAGCGTCATCGTGGTTTCCCCGCCATGCATTGATTTTGTGTGTTCCCAGCGCTCCTGTGGGTGCTACCACACCCAGCTGCTCTCCTGGGTCAGGCCTCGTTCGGTGGGCGTAACGTGCTACCGCTCTGCCCGTGCTGATCTCTGGCGAGGGGCACTGTCCCCTGGTGGAGCCGGGATGGCTGGTGTGTTCTTGGTCGCTGTGATGCAGCTGCCCAGAGGCCCTGGTACACCTTTGGGTAATCGTGAAGTGGAGTCGCTGGGTCATGGGTGGGTGTGTGTTCAGGCTTCAGCGAGCCTGTGGGTGTTTTTCCTGGGGCCCTGCAGATGGTGAGCCAGCATAGCACTTGTTCGCTGCTCTGCCAGCCTGGGGTCTTTGCTCTTTTTCTTTTTTTTTTTTTTTTTTTTTTTTTAAAGATTTTATTCATGAGAGACAGAGAGAGGCAGAGACATAGGCAGAGGGAGAAGCAGGCTCTATGCAGGGAGCCCGATGCGGGACTCGATCCCAGGACCCCGGGGTCATGCCCTGAGCCAAAGGCAGACACTCAACCACTGAGCTCCCCAGGCGTTCCTAGAAATAATTTTTGACATGGTTTGAGATGGACATGAAAGCACAGCAGCGTTGCCCCGAGCTCCTGGGTGCGCGTCTCTCCCCTGTGTGTCTCCATGTGCGCTCACATGCACACCCCTGCACATGCACATGCACGGTCTAACCGGGAAGCTGTAACTTGCAGGCGTGATGCCTCTGTGCTGCTGAGCACACGGTATCTTGTACCAGAAGCACTTCTGTGACATGACCCTAACGACGGGAGCCGGCGAGTCCCTGTTGAGGTGGCGCCACCATGGCTGTGCGGGCCTCACTCAGATGTCCTGGGGTGTACCAACATGTCCTATACGGGAAAGGGATCCCAGGTCACCTCGAGGCGAGCTGTGTGTTTGTTTCGTTCAATCGGAGACTCTGACATTCTTGAAACATACGGGCGGGTATTTCACGGGTTCTGTCAGTCTGGGCTTCCTGAGGTGTCTCACGTACCCCTGACAAGAAAACTGCACGGAGCAATGCTGAGCCCTTCTTGTGCGTCAGGAGGTGCCCGCTGCGGCCCTTGTTCCACTCTCAGCAGGACAGCCCTCCCCCCCCACCCACAGACTCCCCTGCACACTTGCTGACGCTTCTCCCCTTCTGGCTGCAAGTGTCCATCCTCCTGATCCTGTTACCGTGCTGACCAACTGATGGACTAAATGAGCGTTCGTGGATAATGGATTTAACATTTATTAGAGAGAGAGAGAGAGAGAGAGAGAAAACACGACAGGGGGAGGCAGAGGGAGAAGCAGGCCCCCTGCTGAGCTGGGAGCCCCATGCCAGACTGGATCCCAGGACCCTGAGGTCATGACCTGAGATGAAGGCAGACGCTTCACCGATGGAGCTCCTCCAGGCATCCCTTCATTTGTGGATAATTTTTGCCTGAATCAGTTTTCTGTTCTGCTGGGGCACCGCTGGCCCCCTACCCCCACCCCCGACACACCCCAGCCCCCACACCCCTGCCCCTCTGCACACCCCCATGCACCCCCATTCCCTGCATCCCCCCACCCCCACATACCCACCTCCCACATGCCCCCCCGCACCCCACATGCCCTTGCCCCCGTCCCCCCATCCCTTGCACCCCCCCCCACACACACACCTAGTCTTGCCGTCTCTGGTGTCCTTGGTTTCTTTTGCATGAGTGATGAGATGCCACGAGTGATGAGATGCCGTGTGCTCTCCCAGGAGAAATCCCTCCCTCTTTCCAAGGCCGGTACCTCACACATTCTGTCTGCACTTGGGCTTCTCCTCACAGGGGTTTGTTCCAGAAACCCCCACAGGTCACAGAGGTGCCCATGGAGGTCTACCTTGTGGAGGGCTCCTGGGGGCATGCAGCTTGGCTGCTCAGCCGCTCCCACGGGGCCTGCAGGTTCCTTCTGGAGCATGAGGACCCTGGGGATGCCCCAGGATGTGCTGCCTGTAGCCCCCACCCCAGCCTCACCAGCAGCGTGGCCATGCCTGTACTTGATGCCGGCCTGGTGCTGGGCAGGGCGTATGTAATTTGTATGTTTACAAGATTGACCAATGTTCCATATGTTAAAGGGCCACATTTCTATCTTTTTTGTAAACAGTCTACTTATGTATTTTCCCATTTTCTATTGAGTTTTGGTCTCTTTTCATGTTGATTTTAAACATTTCTTTATATAGAGAGCTGTTTGTATTTACAAATTTTTTTCCAAATTTCTTTGGCTTTGTTTATGGTGTTTCTAATCATGGAAAAAAAAAAAAAAAACCCACCACAGGCCTGTTGATTTTAAAATTTGTGTTTTAGGGGTACCTGGGTGGCTTACTTAGGCATCTGCCTTCGGCTCAGATCATGATCTCTGGGTCCTGGAATGGAGTCGCGCACCGGGCTCCCTGCTCAGCACAGAGTTTGCTCCGCTCCTGCTCCTCTCCCCCTGCTTGTATGTGCACATGTATGCTCTCTCTCTTTCTCTCTTTCTGTCTGAAATTTAAAAAAAAAAAAAAAATTCATATTTTAATGGAGCAAAATTTATCACTCTCTAGTTTCATTGCAAATGGATTTTGAGTTGGAGTTAGAAAGCCTTTCTATAGCTGGGCTGAAGAGGAATCCTCCCGTACATGATTTTTCCACTGCTTATATCACCCCCTCAGGTATTTTGGTTATTTTTACTTTTGGAGGATAAACCTTTTCCCAGTAAAGCTGGGAGTCTCGTCCTGCCTGTAAGTCTGTGCCCTTCAGATGGCATTGCTTCCAGTGAGGTTTTTGACTTCTTTGTTTCTGAAATACCTTCCTGAAGTTTTACCACAGTGTCTCATTTTAAACTGACCCTTTGTCCTATGACCTAGAGCACCTTTGTCCTGAGGGTAGGAGGCTGTCCTGGGGGTTAGGGCGGGTGACCATGGGCTGGCTGTGGGGCCTACAGGTGTAAACTCCTTTGTTCCCTTGCCATAGTCATCCCACAACAGGTACTTCATCTTAAAGAAAGACTCTAAAGAGAAAAACGCTGAAGACTTGAAGGTATTAATTGAAGTAATATTTCTATTAGTGGAAAACTGGAACCATCTAAATGTTTAACGAGGTTATCGCCAGGCTCAGCATGAAAAGGCTATTGGTGGGATTTTGGGAAATGCCACTGTGAAAATGATAGACTCTGAAACATGCTTCTGTTCCCTGAGAAAAAACAAACCAAACCTCCTATCTTTCATGATTGAAACTGACGAACCTGAGGCCTGAATGGGAAAGTGATGGACTGTGGGCACAGGGCGCAGGGTGTGGTGCCGCCGGCAGGTGCACAGCCTGGTCGCCGGCGGGTCCTGTGTGGTGGGGCTGGGGGCAGCATCGGCAGAGCTTCTGGCAGGCCGCGCTGTCCCTGCCACCGCCCGACGGCGTGAGCCAGTGCAGTTGGTAATGGGGATGAGGTGCCCACGGGTTACTGCAGGCAGGAGGGTGGGATGGGGCCTGGTGATGTGAGGGGAGCCGGGGCATGTGACTGGCTGCCTCTGTCCGTGTGAATCAGGAGCAAGTGTTAGCCCTGACGGTGGGGCAGCAGGGTTGGGAGCTTGGCCGTAGGCATCTGCCATTGTGCAGCGTGTTCTCGTTCTAACGTGCTCTTTTGTTTTTTTAATTTAAAGAACCAGCTGCAGTTTAATCGGAGTGTTCCCACGCATCCCAGCAACTTGGCAGTCCGCTATTCTTGCCCACATGCGATCAGAATTGAAAAACTGAGGCACTCGTACACCGAGTCGCACCATCATCAGGATCTGGGTTTTAGGGACGGTCCTGATGTCAGCGGCTCTGCTTCCTTCTCCATCATCTCAGAGGAGAGGCTCAGCTTTGCCGTCCACCTGGCCAAGAGAGATGTGAAGCGCAGGCACTTTGAGGAGCATGTGAAGCAGCACCATCTCAGCAGGGAGCCGCAGGTCTCCCAGGCATGGGGACCCCACAAGCACAGCATGCCTGAGCATAGGACGCAGAGGAAGGAGTTGAGTAGCCGGGAGACGTGTCTGTGCGGCTGCCAGCCATCCCCGGTGGGAGCTTCATGCTCAGGCGCTAAGGTGTACCTGCACACGCCTCGTCCCACACTGTCCTGGCCAGCCGAGCTGCACTCGCCCCCCACCTGTGACCCAGGGCTGGAGCCACACGCCAGGACAGGCAGCCACCATGGCCTGCTGGAGGTCCAGCGACTCCAGAAGGAACTGAACACCTGTATCCAGAAAATGGAAAAAGTAGCTCAGAGAGGTGAGACACACTGGATTCCTTACTTGGAAGAGCTGCCTGGGGAGTGGCATAGTTCCAGCACATTCCTTTGGGACCCCGCCCACTCCAGTCCCATGCGCACTATAATGGGGTGAGCTCACAATCCACGAGGCAGGAGGACTTTGACTCTGCCTGGAGTCTGTCTTCCTGAGGAGCCAGCCCCGCCCTGGCCCCCGAGTCGGCAGAGGCACCTGACATAGTCGCGTCCTATAGGTTGGGGCGCTGGTTGGTGAGGCCTGGTGGCCAGGTACCTGCTATCCGAACCTCTGGTCTTGTAGGTCCTGATGGCATATTATTCTGTAATGTTTCCTGTTTTATTTAGTTCTTCTGGCAAAATTATTTTTAATTTGCTCCAAAAAGAGCATAACATGTGCATGTTCAGGTAATGCCAGTAACGTGGTGGCGTTTGCCTGGAGCTGGGGGCATAGGGGGACGTCTGACCCCCAGGCACAGAGGAGGTGCTTGGTCATCCCATATGGGCCCCCATGGGTGCTCTGGAGGCCCTGTACTGCTCTGAGAGTAGAGAACCCACCTTGTGGGGAGTCTGGGGCTAGACCAGCAGGTGGGGGGACAGAGGAGCCCAGCTTCCCGATTGGGGAGTGGGGGAGCCACGGCTGGGATGACACGGGGTCCGTCATGTGCCTCTGCACTTGGGGTATGTGGGGCAAAGTGTTTGTGGCACCCTACAGAGCTAGCCGTGGTTGGATGACGTAGAACAGAAGCAGGTTGGTGAGGCTGTGGTGGCCCGGGAAACAGGACTTGTCCTGAGCTTCCAAGCAGCCAGCGGAAGGGGGACCTGCGATGGGGGTGGAATTCACCATGTGTATGACAAAGCTGTACGTATGGAACGCCCCTCTACGTGGCTGCCCTGATGAGTGTGCTGTGTGGCACCATGGGCGTCACAGTGAGGGCACGGCTGCTTGGGATGGTCGCTGTGTGTCCCCGGCGCCCCTGATGAAGCCTTGCTGTCAGGAGCTGTGCCCCGAGGATGGGTCCTGATGCAGGGTATAGGGAGCTCGCGGTTAGGTGCCCTATCGTTTATTTTATTCTTTAAGATTTTGTGTATTTATCTTAGCAAGCAGGTGTGCACCTGCGGAGGAGGGGGTGGGGTGGAGGGAGCTCAACAGACCCCCTCCCGAGTTCGGAGCTCCCTCCCACGGCCCTGAGATCAGGACCCGAGCTGAAATCAGGAGTCAGACACTTAGAATGACCTACCCCAGTGCCCCTTGTGTGTTTATTTTTTAGTTTAAAATTTCGTTTTGTCAGAAATCCATACTTCTAACCTATAGCAGAAATGTTGCAAACCCACCGCCATAGCGCCGGGCACTTTGCTGCGGCCCCTCTGCGGACGTGCCCCCTGCGCTCTCAGGTGCTGCTCTGTAGATGGCTCGTCGCAGAACCACCAGCAGGGTCCTTAGTGGAACCCTGCCCGAGCCAGCATCCCACATGACCCACGTGTGTGGCGCCAGAGTGTGTCAATGCCGTGCAGCCCCAGCGAGACAGAAGCTGTGTGGTTTGTGGGCGCCCATGAGGGGGTGTGTGTAGACACAACTCAGATTTCAGAGTTTTGCTTTTCTCAAAATTCTTTTCATCATTTGGCCTCTAAATGAGTAAATATTAAATATTTGAATCATAAAATATACTTGCATTAACAAAACATGGCTTTTGTCTGACTTGCATTCTCGGGTTTTATGTAGGAGCTTGTTTTGGATAAAGGTATTTGAAAACCACTCCCCCAGGAATGGATGCCCGCGCGCCCCTCAGACTCTCCCAGAAACAATTTCTTTGCGTGTTTTGAAAACGTGGAGCACCCATGTATACACGCGTGTGCTTCCTGGCAGACATAGGAAGGCTTTGCACACTCAAGCAGTCTTAATGTATAAGAAAGAATTACTTTTTTGGATTCAAGATAAGAAAGTATCAAAGAAACCTCCCAGAATATAAAATAGGCCAGTAAAAGGTTTTTGAAAAAATAGAGAGCATTACAGGTTTTGGCTCAATATAAAGAATTTTAGGGGCATCTGGATGGCTTTGTCGGTGAAGCATCTGCCTGTGTCTCAGGTCATGATCTTGGGGCCATGGGGTGGAGTCCCTTGTCGGGCTCCCTGCTCTGCGGAGCATCTGCTTCTCCCTCTGTGGCTCCCCCCACTCATGCTCGCTCTCTCTATCAAATAAATAAATAAAACCTTTGAGATATATGGATTTCAGTGGTAAGGTGCTTCTCGGTGGTGTGGGCCGACTGCTGGGGACTGGTTCTGGGACTCCACCCATGGTGGGAGCATAGCCTGAGGTTCTTGCATCTCTTCCGTCCGTGAGCCACACATGGGCCTGTTCCTTCCTTGTTTCGTGGCTCGTGGAAGTTTTTTTTTGTGGGAGCCCCAATTTTTTTTTTAAATAAAACTAGAGATCTTCCACTGTGTTATGTCTTGCAATGACTGATTTTTTCATGTGATTATGTGGCACCTAATCCACTTTTGGGGAAACACTTTTCAGATAGAACGGAAGAAGCTTTGGATCCAGATGAGGAGCGGCGCGTCCGCATCAGGAGGCAGGAGCAAGCTGTGCGCTCTGCCCGGATGCTGTATGTGCTGCAGCAGCAGGTATGGGGGTGGGGACCAAGGGCGGGGGCGGGGCAGCGGTATGGGTGGGGACGGCACAGAACCTCAGTGTCCCCTGTCTCAGCCTCGCGACCCACTGTGTCCTATGTGTCTTGTGTTCATGAGGCTGCATTTCCCGAACACGAGCACAGGTGGTTCTTTTCTTCCTGTCATCTGCCTTTGTGGTGTTTGTGACCCATTTCATGGCTGACTCGCATTCTTTAGTTGCAGAGATGCTTGTAAATGTGCATTTGAACTGCGATGCCTCCTCCTGAGTTGGCCTCTGACTCCCTTCCCGTCACCTGAGTCACATGTCGACTTTGTTGCTTGAACTGAAAACTCAACATTTTTGTCTCAAAGAAGGTGCCTGCGTTAGCTGTAGCTCTGTTCTCGTAGGGGGTGTTTCCATCCTCGCTCCACATTGTGGCCGTGGAGGGGGTTCTGGAACATGCCCTCGCGTGCCTGGGGAGCGTTGTGCTCTGTCACCACCTTGACCCTGAAGTTGGGGACTGTTTTGGGTGCATGAGGGGACAGCCTGATCTCTTTTCAGGTGACTTGACTTAAATAGTGTTGTGCTTGGACAAGACATGCTGTGTCCTTTCCTATGGAGAAGATAGTGGACGGGCTGAAGTCTCCACTTTTTCCTCTTTACCACACAGGTGAAGGAGATCCAGGAGGAGTTGGATAAGTTGAGCCCACAGAAGATCAGACACACCAAGAAGGTAGGACGCGGTTCAGTTTGTCATAAGCTGCCCTTGCGGTGTTTGTGGGACATGTGCACGGGTTCTCTGCTCCACCATGTGCTCAGGGCACATGGATGTGTGTCCCTGGTGCATGTGCACGGTGAACGTCCTTAATGGGGGGGGGGGGGTCGCCCTCCAGGGAACGGTAGATTCTGCTGCTGCTGCTGGTGTGAGAAGTGGGCGGGAGGGAGGGAAGGACCATTTGTCACCAGAAAGCTGTTACGCACTCGCATTCCCTCATCGTGAGGCGGTTTCATGGTGGAGCACTGTCCAGGAAGAAGACAGGCTGCGAGTGCCCGTGGGGGGCTCATGTGCAGAAGTTCTGACTGTGGAATGACCCCCCCCCCCCCCCCCCGTTCTTTCCAGTCGTGGGCGATGTCACGGCTGGCCGCTGCCCACCGAGGAGCTATCCGGGCCTTACAGGTGCTGGTCACCCAGCTTACCGACCGTGGGGAGCACCCCGTCCCTGCGCGGTGCAGGGAGCTGGGAAGCCTCATCCGCCAGCTCTCACTCTGCTCCGCCAGGCTGGACACAGACCCCTCTGTGCCCGACGTGGTTGTGGACATCTTGCGGCAAATTGAGGTACGAACTGGACACCAGGTTTCATTAAACGTGCCTTGTTTCCAAGCAGAGAAGTGATGTTTGCTGTCTGGTTCGCTGGGATCTGTGAGGAAGACAGGACAGCGTGGCTGCCTGGTGATGCGAGCTCCATGGAGGATGGAAGAAGTGCTCTGTTTTTCACTTGCTGCTTTTGTAGTCTAGTCTGTAACGCTGCACGTCAAGTGGTGTGAGAACGGGCGGCTTGGGAATGGAATGGGTGTTGACCCCTGGCCGGGTCCGCAGGAATGGTGCTGGCCAGGACACTCCACTCCCTGGCCGTGCCCGTGAGGGTTCACAGGAAGGCAGCAGCACCCTCTGCGGGTAGCGCCTTGATGGGCGCGCGCTCCAGGTGGAGTTTTGGGAAGAGGTGCTTGGAGACTTAGGACAGCTTGTAGCTTTGTGCTGTGGGCCGGCAGGTACTGGCCTGGACCAGACGGCAGGAGCAGGATGCCCCACTCTGCCCTTCTGCCACCCTGCGGTGCCATCACATTGTCCTCCTGCTCTCCCATTGCCCCCTCCCCAGAGTTGGCTCCCTCCACCCATCCACAGGGACTCCGGAGGACAGTATGCTGGGGGATACCTCAGGGTGACTGTACCGTTAAGCAGCCTTGGTGGCCCCCACGGCCCCTCCACCTTGAGTATCGCCGGCCTGATGGGTGTGGTTTGTGGGGGCACCGGGCATGGGAAACTCACCACAGGAGAGCTGTGGGGGTGCACACCTTCCGACAGCGTGGCTGGTCATGCAGTGCTTTTTAAACTTTTTTGTCAGACACGTTTTGGGCATGGGGATCTGTTCAGAGGATGCGTCTTCGCCGTCCTGGGGAGGCCCCGGGGGCTTCCGGTCCCTTCCCAGATCTGAGCAGGAGCACCGGAATGTGACACTTCTTCACGTGTCTGTCTGCCCCACTTTGGAAAACACTCAGTAACCCTGGACGCTCCTTGAGTCCTGCTGACGAGCTTCCTGTCCCACAGCTTGATGTCCTTCCGCTGCACTGCCACCCCGAGAGCCCCTCGGGCCGCGTTCAGTCGTCTTCAGCAAGTGTGGAGCGGCTGCAGGCCAGGCCCTCAGTGCGCGGATGAGTGAGGGGCCATGCAGGGAGGAAGTGACCACAGCCCTAGAGATGTTTGCTACATGTGAACCTTGTGCTTGAGCTTATGAGATTTTTTTACTGAGAGTTAAGATGCTTGTGAAGCCTATGGGATCAGGTTCCGAAGACCGTGTGAGTTATAACATGCGGTGGATTTGGATGCCTGTGAAGTACTTCTGCTCTTCATCTCCGTGCCCCTGGCTTCAGTGAGCGGGCTGCAGGACAAAGTGTGCAGGATTCCGTTCAGTGGGTAGATGCCCTAAATAAGGGTTTCAGGCTGAATGACACGCCGCTGGCTGTTGGATGACGCAGCTGTGTGACCACATATTCACGTGGGGCCTGGTTTCTGGGTTTCGAGCAGGCTCTGGAATCCCTCCTGGAAAAGAAGGTGTCGCCAAAGAAGGTAAAGACATGTTCAGCGGACCTGCGGCGCAAGTTTCCTGTGGGCAGCCATGGGGCCTCGGAGAGACGGCACAGCCCTTCGCCGCAGAGCCAGAGGAGGCCCCTTGTGGCGAAGGAGACACTTCCACAGGAAGCCACGGGGTCTTTGGGCACCAGGAAGCTCTCCACTGGTAGGTACCCGGATGGTCCGAGGCAGGAGCTGGGTTCTCACGTTCGCTGCACTGAGGGGGCAGGGCCTAAGCCCAGCCCATAGCAGGTGCACTGGAGCCCAGAGAAGCCAGTGGCAACCAAAATGTGTCCTGGGGTGGGTAGGTGGAGGGTCCCCTACAGAGGAGGGCGGGTGATGTCAGGTTCTTTCTTCTCCCGTCATGGTGTTGAGGTCACCCAGGAGAGATTTCCTCAAGGGCTGGTGGTTAGAACTCTGCCTCTGAAGGCTCTGTATGTAGATGTCAGTGCCAGGTGCACATGCAGACACACGGGAGCACACACAGGGGCACACAGAGATAAATGGGCATGTGTGTTTCCCTGGCATGGGGAGTAGGTAATCTCTTGTTCCCCCAGAACTGGAGGGTTGGCCGCTGTACGTTTAAATAGTCCCCCGCTCCCGTGCCCCCTGTCTTCTCCCCATACCCTCATGGGTGTTTGGGCTCCCCCTGTACTCTGGACCTCTTCCGCATCTGCGTTTATTGCAGGTATTTCATCATTTGCTCCAGAAACCACGGGCAGATCCCTATGGTTTCCTCTTAACGTTGTACTTGAGTGTATAGAGGTTTTTTACTGAGAGTTAAGACACTTGTGAAGCCTGTGGGATCAGGTTCTGTTTCAGGAGGTTGCTGTTCTTTTTGTTCTTCTTTTTCAAACTTCTGCTGATGGCGATTGCTGATCTTCAGAGGAATTTAGAAGGAGTTTCTCAGGTTCCGGGTCAGGTGCGATGGGGGTGAGCCAGGCCTCCTGAGTTCACAGGCTGGACAGGGGAGGGTGGGGGGACCGCACTGTGCCCACCGCGGTCCCGTGCTGTTTCCCACTGCAGGTGAAGGGACAGCACTCGGCGTAGAATTCCTGACTCTCAGATACTAGGTCTGAGACCCCCGGTCTGGTTCTGCTCCATGTTTCTCATGTCATGGTTTTCATTGCGGCCTGAAGGGGATCTTCTCTTTATCGCGTGTGGCAGTGGGTTAGAGCTCCTTCCAGTGTAGCCATGGTCCTGGCCCAGATCCCAGGTGGTGCCCACAGTCCTTCCCTTGGTTCTGAGACTGGGGTGTGCTGCTATGTTGCTGAGATCTTACATTTAATTGGCAGTATTTTAAAATCTCCTGTTGGTGCATAAATAAAGATAGGTCTTGGTGTTTTGGATTTGATGAAATAATGAGATTTTGTTTGTTCTTGTGTTTTTCCAGATAGATGAGATCACCCACAAATAAGTTCTGCTTCCTCTCTTTGCAGTTCTGTACCTTTTCTTTTTTCTTTCTTCTTTGCTGATGTGGTTCAGAGTAACACTGGCCGACAGCTGTGGTGAGGGCATCACTCCCACCAAATGTAATAGATCCGTTTATATGCAACACCTGCTCTTGGGAGGGGCATATCCGAGTGCAGAGTCGGAAATGTTCTTGTGTCGTCTCCTAATTTTTTAGATTTTCTTTTCGTCTGCTTTTTCCTTTCTTTTTTGTTAAAGTGATTGAGATGTGTGTTGTAAGTGACTTGAAATTGTTTTTAAAATTTTAATATTGGACTTCTAATGTGCCAATGGTGTTGGGGTGGATGAATCTAGTAACCTAATGTTCCTTTTTCATTTTTTTTAAAAAGATGTTATTTATTTATTCATGGGAAACACGGAGAGAGAGGCAGAGACACACGCGGAGGGAGAAGCAGGCTCCCTGCAGGGAGCCCGATGCAGGACTCCATCCCTGTGACTCCAGGATCACACCCTGGGCCAAAGGTGACGCTAAACCGCTGAGCCACCTGAGCTGCCCTAACATTCCTTTTTCAGCTGGAGTAGAACATAGAGGTGGAAAGTGTGCACAATGTAAGTTGAGAGCTCAGGCTGTCATCAGAAGATGACATCTGTGAAACCACTACGTAGGTCGAGAGGTAGAGCATTAGAAGCTCCCAGAAATCCCCTCTTCCCATCTCCCTGCCTCACCTCCATCCCCAGATTAATGGTTATTCTGATTGTTTATGCCGTACTTTGGTTTTTGCCAGATTTAAGACTTCACTAAGCTTTATAAAACTAGAATTGCATATGATGTACTGCTTTGGGACTGGCCACTTTCACCTCCTGTTCTGTGGGAGGTGTGTTTGTGGAGCCGTTCATTGCCACATTCCACTGTATGAAACTACACCGGTTCTGGCATCTTCATGAGCGGGTTTTTCCCGCTTTGGGGCAATGGCAGACAAAGCCTCGGTTTTCACCGTGTCTCTGGCCGGCGTGAGTCGAGTCATAGTGGATGCGTTTGTTCAGCTGTAGCAGGTACAGACTTTTCGAAGTGGTCTGACTGGTTAGATGCCGACCAGCAGTGGACGTGAGCCTCCACCACACATCCTTGCTGGCACTTGCCGTTACCAGTCTTAGGGAGTTTGGCTGCCTGCTCAGTGTGTAAACTATCATTCTGGTTAGTTTTTGTTTTTTTTAAGATTCATTTATTTACTTTAGAGGGAGAGAGCGAGAGGAGGCAGGAGGGAGCAGGGGAAGGGTAGGGAATCCAGGAAGACTGCACTGAGCATGGACACAACATGGGGTTGGATCCTGCGACTCTGAGGCCATGACCTGAGCCGGAACCAAGGGTCGGATGCTTACCTGAGGGGCCGCCCAGGTGCCCTGATTGTTGCTCTGGCTTCCTTTCACGTCTGTGCTTGTGTAACGGGGTATTTGCAGGTGTTTATAGGCCAGTACTTGCCACCTTTTGGAAAGTGCTCGCTCCAGTCTCCTGCCCTCTCACCCACCTCTTTCACATTCTCCTCCTTGTCCTTCTTTTTTTCCTTCCTCTCTCTTTTTTAAAAAATTGGTTAGCAGTTCTTCTTTGGGGGGGGTTTTGTGCGTGTGGACCTAGTCAGTGTGTGTGCTGGAAACCGTCAAGTGAGATGGCGCTGGTTAGATGTTGCCGTGGGATCTCCAGGGAAGCAGAGGGGTGGTTTCACCATGCCCCACATTACCATCTTTTCCCGGAAGTGTCCCTGCGTCTCTCCTTATGTCCGGTTTAAGCCTTTCCCAGTGCCAAAGTTAGTAAAACGTGCTCCCGTGTGTTTCCTTGAGGACTTGCATCTGAAATGATAATTATTTCCCCAAACTGACAACGTGTGCTGCTCCCGCCGTACATGGCGTGTCCGCAGTCGGGGTCAGTTTCCAGGCCCAGGTTCTCTGCTGCTAGTCTCCGCTGGGCCGGGGTGCATGCGCCGTCGTTACTCTGACTCTTGACTGGGACGCTTGGCCCCTGGTTCTTCCAGAATGCCTTTGTTGACCTTGACCCTTGGCACGTCCACAGAAATTTTAGGATCAGGATGTGATTCCCACCAGCAGCCCCCACCCACCCCCGAGACGACAGACGACATGGTGGGTCGCGACGAGGAGCTGACATCTCCAATGCCAGGTGTCGCCGTACGCAGGGGCTGACCATACGTCCTCTTGTAGGTGCAGACTGCATGCATTAATGCTGGTTCCTCTTCCCCTCAGCTCCTTCCTCTGTGGGGCTGTGCTCAGAGCTCTTGCACATGACATCCTCTAAGACATGCGCCACTTGCACAGACATCCGACTGGCTCTAGGCGTCGTCTTGTGCCAGTGGCTCCACTGTGTGCATGGTCGTACCGTCTGTGGGGAACCACAGGTTCGTTTCCAGCTCCTGTTGCTTTTCCTCCTATCGTGCTCTGGTTTGAGTTATGGAATCAGCAGCCGGCTGACATGATGGTGTGCGCATGTCTCCTGGGATTTCTGCATCGTGGGCCTGAGCTTGTGCTGTGAGCTGCCCAGAGCTCTGGCTGTGACCTGTTCCTGGCAGTTCTCTGTGATGCTATTGCTGGGCACCATGGAGCCAGGTCTGCTGAGCCTGTGTGACGCTTGCCTCGATCTGCATTCCCACCCTGGGCTTCACGCTCCGCTGACCTTCTGGGAGCTTCTGTGAGGAGCTGGCAGTGGGTGTTCTTCCCTCGGCTGAGAGGTTATGTTTCTCCCACTCAGGTTCCTTGGGACTAAGGACGCACCTGAACTTTGAACCTCGTTCATGAGTCTCCTTGGCCAGGGCTTTCTGTGCTGTGCTTTACTATGTGCATCAAGGTCTCATGTCTTGCTGTTTCCTCTGTTGAGTTGAAAGTTAGTAATCAGGCCCGGTCTGTCCCTGCCACCGATGCTGAGGCGCCACCTCTGCCGTGGAGGTCACAACCCCGTGTGCTGGCTGTGGTTCCCCGTTGCCCTCACAGTGGGCAGTAGAGCTGGGACAGTGTCTTCCCCTTGCCTGGAGTTAGCCTCCTGTCCCTTGGGGCACCTGCCGTGTCCCTGATCCAGTGATCGGGGGCAGCGCATCAGGAGGAAGAGGCCTCCTAGTGGCAGGCCACGGTGTCTTCGATTCTGGGTGTTGAGGGCTCACGGTCCTTGGGGGCACAGCCTGCGCACTGGACTGTGGACTGCCCAGGAGAGCAGCGCCCAGGGGAGCAGCCACACGACTGCACTGTGACCGCAGCCGAGGATGTTCTATGTCTGAGCGGCACTGCGTCATCATGGGGTGTGGATCCTCGTCCTTGTCCCACAGCAGGCTCAGGTGTCAGTGGTGCTCTGGATAGTCACCAAGTGCTGTAAAAATGCGGGTGTGTTTGGTTCCTGAGGACAGTCAGACGACAAGGGGACGTTGGATTGTGTCAGGCACCTTGTAGCTGAGGAAACCGATCTCTGGTGGCCACTTGAGGATGAGTTCTGTCACTTTTCAAATCCTAAAGCTGTTATATCGTGGAAGTAAGCAGGCTGGCATCCGTGGCAGGTGTTTCTGCTGGTCGTTGCAGCCTCCCTGATGGTGGAGGACCCAAGGTCAAGATGCGTCCACCCAGTGGTCTGTCTCTCGGTTTGGCCTGCCCGTCGTGGGTTCCATGGGCACCGTGGGAGGGCATGGGTGCAAGTGTGGATGCTGGCCCGAGACAGGACCGTGCTGCTCAGCCTTGTCTTGGCTCCTGTGGACCGAGGAGCGGGCGAAGCCACTTTGCAAGTTCAGCGTGTTTGTCATTTGGCATTTGGCTGGGGGGGGGGGGCTCTTACCTTTATTTGTTTGGTTAATGTTTCCCGTGTCCTCGCAGCCCGGGTGCAGGATCCCCCCTCCACATCTGTGCCGCGGCTCTTGCGACCTGGTCCCCCACGTGCATGTCCTGCGGTCTCCTCCCCCTGGCTGCCCTCTCCACATGGGATATTTGTGTGACCCAACTTGATCTCGTGGCTGACGTAATTGTTGGCTGGTGCGGTTCTTCAGCAGCTTCTGGAATGTTCTTGCGGTGTGTCTGTACAGCTGGTCAGGGAAGGGTGGTGGCACTGTCCCACTATCAGCCAGGCCCTCAGGCTGTGCGGCCCCATCTCCTGCGTTGGCAGCTGGTTCCTGCAAACCCAAAACAGGCTTCAGGACCTGCAGGTCAGGTGTGGGGTCTGCTCGCGGTGTGTTAACCGGTCCTGGCCCGCAGTCATGTTCCTTCTGCCCATGTTAGGTTTCCGGCTGTGCAGCTGCCTCTGGCCCAGAGAGGTACTGGGTTGGAGGTCCAGGCCCTGATGCTGGCAGGAGTCTGATGCAGTTTTCCTCATAGCATGAAATATTTAGAACATACAAAAAAAGAATGAAAATTACAGATACTTGTGTACTCTCCAGGCTTAAGAGATTTTAACTTTTTTGCTTTATTTGCTTTAGTGTTTTTTTTTTAATTTTTATTTATTTTTTAAAGATTTTATTTATTTATTCATGAGAGACACACAGAGAGAGGCAGAGACACAGGCCCAGGGAGAAGCAGGCTCCATGCAGGGAGCCTGATGTGGGACTTGATGCCCGGACTCCAGGATCACGCCCTGGGCTGAAGGCAGACACCCAGCCACTGAGCCCCCCTAGGGATCCCTGTGTTTTGTTTTTAGACGTAAAATAGAACAGGTGCAATTTGGCTCTTCTTTTTTTTTGTTGTTTTTAAGTAAACTCTACGCCCATGTGGGACTCGAACTCACGACCCGGGATCCAGCGTGCCTCCCCTGAGCCGGCTGGGCACCCCCCAACCCTTTCATGTTTCCTGTCCCCTCCCTCCCTCCCCTAAGGTCCTCCTGTGTTGATTATCAGGTGGGCCTGCCTGCCGGTGCCGCTGGGTATCCATCTGTAGATGCGCTGTTGTTTGCTGCCATCTGGACCTGGCACCCGCATCGTCCTTCTGCAGTCAGCTCCTCAGGCTCGTCCGTGCTGATGCGTGAGCTCTGACTCAGGAGATTCACGGCTGCATAGTTTCCCTGTGGGAGCACCGGGGCTGTCAGCGTGTGCTCATGGGCATGAGTTTGGCTGTGTAAACACCGACAGGATGGGAGCCTTTCTAGGCCAAGCATGGGCCCAGGGGTGAGGCTGCAGTGTGGACAAGCCTCAGGCTTCATTAGAGCTCCCGAGTTGCCCTGCATTGTGGGCTGGTTCACGCCTGCAGCCCCCGGTGTTTCCCCAGTGCTCCCCTCAATGCTACCCCAGTGTTCCCGTCGGTGCTCCCCTGGTGCTCCCTCAGTGCTCTCTGGACACCGTTGTCCATCCTCGCCCCTGTCATCCCTGGGATCGCCTTGGGATCGTCATGTTAAGCCTCTCCCCCAGTCTCAGATGTGAAACGGTACTTTGTTGTTTCAGTTTGGATTTTTCTGATAACTGGGGACCATCTCATGTTTTTATTGACACTTCAGATTTTTCTCCCTGAATTGTCTATTTGTATTCTTTGCCTGTTTTTCTGTTAGATTATTGATTTTTCTTACAGATTTCTAGATGTTTTTACTATCTCCTGGATATTAGCCGCATGTCTGTTGCATGCATCACAGACCCCTACTTCAGACTGGCCTTTCTGTTGAGTTTACCACACCTTCTTGTCCGGAGGAAGTTGCAGCTGCTGTAGTTAATTCAGGTGTATTGGGGATGTTCTTAAGAATGGCTCCTGCACCCCAACATCTTCATCCTATCTCCTGTACTTTTTTCTGAAACCTTTAAAGTTTTCCTGTCACATTTATGTCTTCATTTAATTTAAACATGAGCAATCCTGAGCGTAGGGCGAGGCCCGTGTTTGTTTTGTCCCCATGGACGCTGGGCACTCTGCGTTGTGCTGTGTGCCATGCCCTGCACTTCACCAGGCATGGGGACCTCTGGGGGTCCATCCCCATGCACCCCTGCCTGGTTGTGCTTCTCCGGAACCATCTGGGCTGTCATGGGATTGTAGTCTTATGAAGAACATTGGGACCAGCCTATTTTGATCCACAAAAACATCTGCTTAGATTTTAATTGAATTTGAATTTGAAAGGATAGGCTACTTGGAAGAGGACTGACAACTTCACCGTGTTCTTTCCATTCATGAAAACAACTTACTCAGATCTTCCTTCATGTCCTTTAAAATGCCTTTGAACATTTTCTGTGAGTCTTATACATCTTTTCTTACATTTGTTTCTAAGTGTCTTATAGTTTTTGTTGCCAATGCTAACAGGATAAATTTCTCTTATATTTTCTCTTATTTTTGATACATGAGAATGATACTAACTTTCGTATATTTTTCTTTTATCCAGAAACCCTCTTCCTCATTTAACTTATGTGTAGATTGCCTGGGATTTTCTATGTAGAAAATATCGTCTCATCTTCAAATACAGATGTTTTATTTCTTTTCCTGTTGCAAGATGAACAACATCACAGATGGAGCTCAGAGTGCATTCTGTATCAGATTGGGGGCCAGTGCAAGTTATGAGAAGTGACACTTAAAATGCTTACATCGTAGGAAAAACACATCTGGTAGCCAGGTGGGGTGACCAGGGACAACAAAGGGGTCGGTCAGGAGATGCTGATACTATAGTCGCGGGTCTGCCCTGGGAGCTAGCAGGACAGCAGGAGGGGCAGGCAGGGCTGGGCCGAGGGGCCAGGAAGGAGCACGCTTGGGCAGTGAGCCCCAGTGTTAGCCACAGCCCCTGGGTTTCTGTGTGTGGGTCCATGTGAGAGTCACAGAGCAATCAATGACTCTGGCAGCAGCGCGCCTCGGTGTTTATGGGCTGGGCGGGATGTCTGCAGGCTAGAAATCCTTGTCACCCACTTGAGTAGCATTTCCCTCTGTTTGTCCTTCTGAAATGTCCTACAGAGAAGTGTCTCCCTGGGGCAGTGCCCGCAGTGACCCAGAGCTCGGAGGATGCGATGGATGCGGAGATCCTTCTGGAAGAAGCGCTGCCTGCTCCAGACCCCAGTGCCAGCCTCTTGGCAGAGCCACTGGTCCTGGCGAGGGCCAGAGCAGCGGTAGTGAGGCCCGTGGCCGGGAGCACAGCGCTCAGAAAGAAGGAGGCCCAGGTGTCGGTGAGGCTGCCACAGGTATGAGGCGGCCCCCTCCATGGCCATGTCCATGCTCAGTGGCTGCTTGGTGGTGGCTCCGGGTAGTTTTTGCTTTTTTAACAAAAAATAACAGTTTCTAATGCTGCTCCCAGACCGGGCATTCTCTCTTGTCCTGGTTTGCTGAGACCCAAATTGATACCAAGGTCATGACTGGGCAGGTTATTTGAAAATTCAGTTTCTTCTGCTTCTGCTTTGGAAGATGTGAACTGGGAGGGGACAGAGATTCGCTTCCCACTGAAGGTAGGTCCTGACACATCACCAAGCGACCACGTGGCACAAAGGCAGCCTGAGGTCAGCACCTGCTGTGTGGAGCCAGCTGGCTTGAAGTTACCTCAGGTCTTAAGCATAGCTAAGTGGTGAACAGGCCGGAGGACGCCTCCTGAGCTAAAGCCCTGATGTAGTTACTGCCACCGGACAGGCCGTGTGTGGGCTTCCCCAGCCACACGAGTCTCGGCAGGTGGCCCTGGGGGTGGTGCTGGACCCTTGTCACCAGGGACTGATGGGTCCTGCTTGGATCAGGTCTGTTTCCGTCCTGGACAGCTCCTTGGGGGTGCCATCGGCAGTGAAGACCGGCCCTTCCCAGTGTTGTGGGTGCTCTTGGCCAGATAGCCCCATGCTTCTCCTCCATGAGATCACAGAGTATTCTAGAAACACAGGAAGAAACTAGCTCCTCTTCTGCAGATGAGAATGTCATGAAATTTATCTTTTTTCTTTGTTTAGGAAAAAACATACATATGTATAAAATACATATATGTAAAACATGTATATATATAAAACATACAGTTACATGTATACATGTATATATAATTTTTTATACATATATGTATGTATATACATACATAAAGATGGCAAATGCAGGGTGTCCAGCTTCAGTCCTCACCCCACACCGCCCCTGGCCCGGGAGGGAATACGGTGTGTACATTCAGTGTGAGTGCGCTCCGTGTATGGGCATGCTCCTTGTATGAGGTGCACTGTGTGAGTGCACTCTGAGTAAGGTATGTGAGTGCATTCTGTGTGTGAGTGCACTCATAGGTGAGGTGTGCTCCGTGTGTGAGGTGCGTTCTGTGTGTGAGTACACTCTGTGTATGAGGTGTGTTCTGTGTGTGAGGTGTGTTCCATGTATGAGTGTGCCCCTTGTGTGAGGTGCTTTCTGTGTGTGAGTAGGTGCGTTCCGTGTGTGAGCTGTTTTCCATGTGTGAGTACACTCTGTATGAGGTACGTTCCGTGTGTGAGTGCACTCCATGTGTGAGGTGCATTCTGTGTGTGAGGTGTGTTCCATGTATGAATGTGCTCCTTGGGTGAGTGCACTCCTTGTGTGAGCTACGTACCGTGCATGAGTGCACTCTGGGTGAGTGTACTCTGCGTGTGAGGTACAATCCATGTGTGAGTGTGCTCCTTGTGTGAGGCGCACTCTGTGTGTGAGATGCATTCCATGTGCAAGTGCACTCTGTGAAGTGCATTCCGTATGGAGTGTGCTCCTTGTGTGAAGTGCTTTCCGTGTGTTAGTACACTCTGTGAGGTACGTTCCATGTGTGCCTGCACTCCATGTGTGAGGTGCATTCCATGTGTGAGTATACTCTGTGAGGTGCGTTCCGTGTGTGTGCATTCCCATGTGTGAGATACATTCCATGTGTGAGTGTGCTCCTTGTGTAAGGTGCGTTCTGTGTGTGAGATGTGTTCTGTGTGGAGTGTGCTCCTTGTGTGAGTGTGTGCCTCGTGTGAGGTGCTTTCCGTGTGTGAGTACACTCTGTGTGAGGTGCGTTCCGTGTGTGAGTGCAATTGCAATCCATGTGTGAGTGTGCTCCTTGTGTGTGTTCCTTGTGTGAGGCGCGTTCCGTGTGTGAGTGCACTCCATGTGTGAGATGTGTTCCGTGTGAGGTGTGTTCCATGTGTGAGTGCACTCCGTGTGTGAGGTGTGTTCTGTGTGTGAGTGTGCCCCTTGTGTGAATGCGTTCCGTGTGTGAGTGCGCTACTTGTGCGAGGTGCATTCTGTGTGTGAGTGCGTTCCTTGTGTGAGTGCGTTCCGTGTATGAGGTGTGCTCTGTGTGTGAGGTGCGTTCCGTGGGTGAGGTGTTCTCTGTGTGAGGTGTGCTACGTGTGTGAGTGTGCTCCATATGTGACTGTGCTCCATGTGAGGAACGCCTGCCCCCAGGTTTCTGCCTCAGTGATTTCCACACAGGGTTCTGGTACAGCGTGGGGACCCCAAAGCTTCTGTCCACCGGAGGTTAAAACGAGCTCCTTTGAGTCCGTTTCTGTCTCTCAGGGCCCCCACAGAGCCGAGAGAAGTAGACCCCCTGCATCCCAGAGCAGAAGCCGCTTGCAACGCACGACGGTGTCATCCAGACTGAAAGTGAGCCAGCAGCCCATGAGGGAGCACAGAGCCCCGTGGGTGCCTCCGAATCCCACATCCCCACCGGCGTCTCCTAAGTGGTAGGTGCTGGTGCTTGTGCTCTGCGGGGCCGAAGCCACCTGGCTGCCCATCACTTAGAGCTGACAAAGCAGCAGCCTTAGTGTCCTTGAGGAGAGAAGCTATTTGAGTGAGAAATAAGTGAGAGGAGCTTGTCTAGGAGCCTGTTGGTTCCCTTTTCCTTCTCGACCCCTGTGGACGCCCCTGTGTCCACACAATAGATTCTAGTGCCTTCCTCATAGCTGAGTGTCCAGGAGCTGGTGTGGGGCCTCCGCCCTCACGGATCGTCGTAGGCGTGAGCAGATCTTGGCTGAACAGATGAGGATTTAAAAATAATCTTGATTTCAAGACAAGGTTTAGAATCACAGACCCCTGTGGGTCTCATGCTGTGGGGTCAGTGAGAATGGTGGCGATATCATTGTGTGTCTCCATGGTCGCCACATGGCAGTGATGACGCCCTATTCCACAGAGGTAGGGCAGGCAGGTCCTCGGCAGCAGCGGCCAGTAGGTGGAACTGGATGAGATAAAGAGGCGTCTTTACCATGGGTCAGGAGCTGTGGAAAGCGCAGGGGAAGGGCAGGGGGAGGCGCCAGGGAGACAGTGGGGCCCTCGGGCCGCCTTTCCTGAGGCCGGCAAGGTGGCGAGGAGCAGCCAGGCCGGGTGGGCACCTCTGAGACTCAGTGGACACGCTTGCCCATCCACGCTCACTTTATGGTTGAAGAAGCAGCGTCTAGAGGATATAATGCCTCATGTACGCAGCACAGCTGGATCTCAAGTCTGTGTCCTGCCGTGCGTTGTGTTCGTTGGTTCTAAATTCTGTTTCTTTTTTTTTTTTTTTTTTAAGATTTTATTTATTTATTCATGGAGACACAGAGAGAGGGAGAGGCAGAGACACAGGCAGAGGGAGAAGCAGGCTCCATGCAGGGAGCCCGATGTGGGACTCGATCCGGGTCTCCAGGATCATACCCGGGACTGCAGGTGGTGCTAAACCGCTGCGCCACCGGCGCTGCCCAAATTCTATGTTTCTATGGGTGTGTTTGTGTGGATTCAGGCAGACGCTCATTAAAACCTCAGTCGGTGAACACGTATGCCGCCCACCCAGGAGCCCATGCCTGTGGCTGGCGTGCGCGGGGAGGGCAGCGGTGATGGTGCCTGGATGGCCTCCAGGGCATCCAAGGGGAGAGAACTTAGCGACACAGGTGTCTATTACAGCGGGCCTGCTGCTCCCTGTCCGCTGACCTAGTGGTGGTGCGTGTGGGGCGGGAGACCGTGTCCCCAGGCACCGGGCTGGGCTCTGTCCAGGCCCTGCCAAGGACCGCCAGCTGCGCAGGCGCCGGGGGTGGCACGCGAGGTCCCAGTGGCGCTTCCCGCGTTTTGCAGTGCTGCCTGGCTGAAGGTGAAGCCGAGCCCCAGAGGTGCCACACGGGAACCGTCGGTCCCGCAAGCCAAGGCTCAGGTGCAGAGTCCGTCGAGGGGCGCTGTTGTGCAGGAAGCTGCAAGGTTTGTGCTGCTGGTTTTCCGGGGCCCCAGGGAGCCAGCTCTGGGGGGCTCCATGCTCTTGCTTGGGGATACAGCTCTTTATGTCAACCATCAACCCCCAGGCTCTGCTCTCAGGGGCGCGGCGCGGACAGTAAACTCCTGCACTTCTTGCTTCCTTCACTGTATCCCATGGGCGCCTGTTGTCCGCCAGCTGCTTGTCTGTCTGTTGCGGCCATGAGCTCCATGAAGACTTCTAGAAATGGGGCAAAAAGACTCCTGGCCCCTGTGACCTATGGTCATATAAGGGGTGTTTATGACTGTGATGTGAGGCAGAGCCGAAGGGTGAAAAACGGGGGTAGGAGGGGGCGGGAAGGGGACAGAGAGATTTGTGGGCCTGGGAACAGGCTCCCATTGGGGGGTGGGGAGAACGTTCTGGAGGGAGCAGTGCCGACGGGCTCTGTGCTTGTGTGGCCGACGTGTTTGTATTGCGGGAAAGTGAAAACGAGTGTCCGCTGTTAGGTAATTGGACTTGGAGTTAGCTTTTCCCTTCTGACCTCACGTGATGGAGCCATGCCTGGGCCCTGAGCTGAAGATACAGCAGCAGTGTTTTTTGCGGTCAGGCCAGGAGTTGTAAGGACAGCATGGCTCGCTTTCCTGAAGATGTTTGTGGTCGTTTTGGCGCCATCCCGGGGTGTGTGCATGTCAGCGTGTGCACGGGGCCTCACGTGGGGAGCTCCCCCGTTAGCTGTGTCTCCATGGAGTGCCCACTGGTCCCACAGTAGTGTCCTGGGAGCCCTCACCCTGGCCAGCCTGGGGGGCTGCGGCCTGCCAGGCAAGGTGCATTGGTCTGACTCGGTTTCCCTCCGCCAGACTCGCTTGGCTTGATGCTGAAGCTTGTAAGACATTGAAGGAGCTGGAGGAGCTAAAGGCGGAGGGCTCAGACCAGACGCAGCAGCAGAGGTGAGTCCCCGCAGCCAGGGAGGAGGAGGCATCCTCCTGTGGAGCACACATTGGTGGAGGCAGGGTCGCTGAGAGGTCGGCGTGCGCTGCCACTGCCCACCCCCTGCCAAGCTCCTGGTGGCAGAGGTGGATACAGTCAGGTGGGGAGCACGAGGCAGGTTATGGCTCCTTTGTGGACTTGAATGCAGACCTGATGCCCAGTGGGTGCTGAAGCATGAGATTTCAGCACGCTGGTGCCATCACGGGCCGTCCTCTCACTCCCATCATAACGCCCTGCAGCCGGGAGGCCAGGGCAGTCCTCCGTACAGTGTGTGCTCTGTTGGCGTCATTCCCTGCCATGACCCAGCAGCTTCCCTGTGTGGTTGCCATGTCAAGCTGCACGATGTCTGGGACACCTGGGGGTGCGGTCAGCTGAGTGCCCGACTCTTGGTTTTGGCTCAGGTCGTGCTCTCAGGGTCCCAGGGTTGAGGTCATGTCGGGTCTGTGCTCAGCAGGGTGTCTGCCAGAGTCTCCCTCTGCCCTCCTCACCCCCTCCCTGCTTGCCTGCTCTAAAAAAATAAATTTTAAATAAACAGAACAGCTGCACGATCATGGAGCTTCACAGTTGGGAGGTTGGTGGTATTTGCAATGGGACGGTCCCCAGTGAGGCTGTCTGTTGCCTTAGAGGGGGCCCTGGGACCCCTCCCCACTGCCGTTCGTCCAGATAGCAGGATGGTCGCCCGGGTGTCCTGCCGTCCCCGTGGGTGGTCATACGTGATAAATGCAGGTGCACAGCCCAGGATACCACGCAGGGAACAGGTGTCACCGACTGTCTCCCCACCTCCCCACCCCGGTGGGAACCCGGTTCCTTCTCCCCCAGGGCGACCCACCATCCTGATCCACAGATGTGTCCCCTGCGGATGGGTCCCTGACACTTTGCTGTGCATGCTGGAAACCCAAGAAGCAAGCACAGAGCAGGAACAGGTGGTGCTTTCACTGTGACGGGAGGAGCCCGCGCTCCCCTGGGACCCGTGTGTCCATGCAGGAGGAAACAGCAGGTCAGGGGCGAGTCCTTGTGTTCGGAGGGCGTGTGGACGAGCCGGGTCCCGTGGACCTGTGGGGAGAGTGCGGGGCCTCACCCTGTTTGTTTCCCGACTGTGCTGACACTGGTGGCATCCCTAACATTAGACACTGCTGAGACTGGCGGAGCCTCGTGGTTCGAGTTTGCACTTCCTTGCCATTGACCAGGGATGCGAGCCTTCCTGGTGGCTCACTGTGAAGCGTCTGTCTAGGTCCTTTGCCCGTGTATTATTTTTATTGTTTTAATTACTGATTTCTGAGGCTGTTTGGTGTGGGCAGCTGGCAGGCAGACGTGGAGCAGCGTGGCTCACCTGTGCACTTCCTTGTGGTGGCTTCTGAAGGAGGAGCTTCGAGTTTTGAGTAGGATCCGTATGTTGATGTTTTCCTGTGCAGTTGATTTTGTTCTGTGACTGGTCTCAGAAGGTTTTGCCATGCTGGGGCCCCCAGACATTGTGTGCTCTTCTGAGTGTAGTGGCCATAGTCGTAGCCCAATGAGTTCCTGGCTGTCACACCAGGGGCTGCCTGGCCTCGCGGCCTGTGGAGGTGTGCTGTCCGGGCGCCACTGTGAGTCCTTCCCTTTGTGTGGGTCAGGACATCTAGAGCAGGTGGTCTGGTGCCTGGGGTGTGAGCAGCTGGCTGCTAGTGTCCCGGGAGTGCCCGGCACGCCTGCAGGTCTCCCATTTCCAGGACTCGTTCCACCCCCTGGTCAGAGGGCTCTGGGGAGGAGTGGCCAGACCTCTGTCCAGTCAGAGGGGCCTAGGATGCAGCGTCTTCCATGTGCAGGCGCCTTGGCCCAGAGTCCTGGTCCAGCAGCCCTGGGCCCATTGGCGTCCATGGGGCATGTGCGTGGGTTCTCCATTTCCCCCGTTACTGGCCTTGAGTTCGGCTTTGTCAGCTGGCTGCGGTGGGTTACATGTTGTCCTGTCATCCAGTACTTTCCCCTTCGTCTCTGGGTGTGTGTCCAACTGCATCATGTGGACTTTGGGGAGGGAATAGATAAGTGAGATGTGTCCCATCTTTCGCCTTTAGTTGTTTAAATGTAGCTATTATTCCTTTGAAGCGTACAGAGAGCCTGATGCAGCTGTTGGAACATCCAGAAGCGTCCCCAGTGGGTCGGGACTGGTGGTGGCACAGCACCTGGGCTCTTGTTGGAAAGGCTGCAACCTCTGCTCTCTCACAGGCCCAGGGGCTCACTTGGCCCTTGGGATCAGGGAAGCTCCATACTTTGGTCATCGTTCAATTTCCCTCCGCCTGGAGTCGTACCTGAATATACAAAATGGCATATTTTCTTGCTTTTGATTTTAATCCTTGGTTTTATTTCTACATAGTGTCTCTGCCGCCCAGTTAGCAGAAAAGGTGGAGGTGGCAGTTCTGGAGCATCTGCAGCCTCTCCTGCTCAAGGCCCAGGTAATGCACTTGCTTCCCTTTGGACGTTCTCAAAACGGTTGGCATCCGTTGCTGAGAGGCCACCTGGCCCTCCCCTGCGCACTGTGGCCGGGTCCTCCAATGCACACAAGACACAGACACGGGGCAGAGAGGAAGCTCCACTTTTGAGAAAAGGGAGATTTTAGTTTAGGGAATGAGTTCAGGTTCTGATTTCCATCCTCAATGAAGTAGATGTGGTGGTGGTGGTGTTCGCCTGGTCCTGGCCCACACCCTACAGTTTGCAACAATGGGCACACTTTTCTGCGGGCGGTGCTGGTGCACACGCGGTCCCTCCTGGAGGAGGAAGTAACAGATGCAGGCACCGTCCACCGTGGGCCGGAAGCTAGCAGCCTGTCCGGACCCTGTGGGTCCACCGGTTATGGGAGTCGTCTGGTCTGTGTGAACAGACGAGCTGAGGGCCCATCACGTGTACATGGCATGTGGTGTCCTGGTCCCTGAACAGGCCACCGGAGACAGGTATGCTCCGTGTATGGTATGTGCTGCCATCACGGAGGCTTGGGCGTGGAGAAGATGGGGGCTCCCGGCCACCCACTGGGGTGGCCTCCTTGTTCGGCACACAGGTGTAGGCTCTTTGGGTGGAGACACAGCTGCCCCGACCGAGTTCCTGAGGGGAGGGAAGGAAAGGACAGACACCAGGACAAACGTGCACCTCTGCACATGGCCCTGAACAGAAGATTCCTGCAGATCCTGACGTGGCCCAAGCTGGGAGCAGCTCCACGCAGCAGTTCCCTAGTCCTGACACGGGCTGTAGGTCCTCATGATGCACAGACATGCTTGTCTCAACAGAGAGTCAACTCCTCCCTGGAGGCAGATGCTAACCCGAGGGACCAGCCACCCACAGACACGGCAACGGCACAGCCTGTGCAGGAGGTGCGTGTGGGTGTCCAGAGGACGTCTGGGGGCCGGGGGGTTCTGCCTGGGTGGTGGGAGCTGACGGTTCCTCTGTGGCTGGTGGAGTCTTTGCACCCACGTCAGGAGCCGCTCACCGAAGCATCTGGACCCCGGGGCTCTGTTCGGGCCTCTCCTCTCCCGAGGACAGACTGTGGCCACGGTGCTCAGGGCCTCCGTGGCCTGGTTTCCTCCTCACCCCGGGCCTCATGTCGGCGTTCGGTAGGCATGTGCCCAGCTGGGTAACAAGTGGGATCTGGCCTGGCACAGAGAATGCCAGGATTGGAGAGGACTCGTACTGGGCTCGTGTGAGACTGAACTTTCCCGTTCGTGGAGCTCAGGTTGTGGGGCGGGGGCCACAGGCAGTGCCCGGGACCTGCTGGGGTCCGGAAACAGTTGCGGCCGCCCGTGTAGAGCAGACACGGGCAAAGCAGGTCTGTGGGCTTGGGGCAGTGGAGCAAAGCTGCCCATGGGCTTGGAGTGGGGGTGGGGGTGGGTCTGGGGAGCACGTCTGCCGGGCCGAGGCCTCACTGTCCCAGCACACCATGGCAGAGTTGGGTCAGAAGGCTCCTGTGCTGGAACCCAGAGCCTACCATCCGCACGCAGCCGGTCTCAGCAATCCCGTCCTGGCCGTGTCCCCGTGCCGTCACTGTGTTTGGGGGTTACCAGCCTCACTCCTGAGAATTACTCTGTGAGCATACATGGGTGTGAGGAGACCCCGCTGCCAGCAGCTCGCGTCCCGGTTACATTGGCCCATGGCTGAGGTCCCAGGTGGCACTTGACAGCATGTTCATAAATAACTGAATAAACGGAGGGAGACCCCAGGTGTTGACTTGTGTGCCTTGCTCACAGTGTCCCAGGACTTGTCTCCAGGAGGTTGGGGGCATTTGGTCTCCTCGTGAACCACAGTTCTCTGTGGCCTCACCATCTCTGATGCCCAGAGGGAGCTTGGGGAGGTTTGGGGATGACGTGTTGCTCTGGCCATGCATAGACCCCTGCAGTGTGTCTTTCCAAAATGCAGGAGTGTTTTTTTTTTTTTTTTTAAGCTTTTATTTATTTATTCATGAGAGACACAGAGAGAGGCAGAGACACAGGCAGAGGGAGAAGCAGGCTCCCTGCGCAGAGCCGGATGTGGGACTCAATTCCAGGACCCTGGGGTCATGCCCTGAGCCAAAGGCAGGCACTCAACCACTGAGCCACCAGGGATCCTCACATGCATGTTTTTAAGATTAAAAGTGACATGCACATGGCTAAAAATTCAAATAGCTCAGCTAAGTGTGATGTGACCAGCTAACCCATACTACCAAGAGCAGCTACATGGTGTGGGACCTCGCTTCTCAGTTCATACGGCTGTGATGCCGTCAGCGTGGGCTTGCTTCCTCTCTGCGATGGCGCTGGGGTCCTTGACATTCTATTCCTGGCCGATGGGAAATCTTAAACATGAACATAAGTCTTCATTCACTAGACCCGTGTGCCTGGGTTTGCATTCTCTAGATTTTTCTGTAATTTTATTCTGATTTTTCAGCTGATTTTTTTTCATTAAAGATTTTATTTATTTATTCATGATAGACATAGTGAGAGAGGCAGAGACACAGGCAGAAGGAGAAGCAGGCTCCATGGTGGGAACCAGACATGGGACTAGATCCCAGGTCTCCAGGATCATGCCCTGGACCAAAGGCAGCACTAAACTGCTGAGCCACTTGGGCTGCTCTGGAGATTTCTTTTAAGAAGGATCGGCTATTCTTTTTGAAGTGAATTTTGACACTTTGTGTCTTGGGGGAATTTATACATTTCATTTTTTAAAAAGATTTTATTTATTCATAGAGAGAGGCAGAGACACAGGCAGAGGGAGCAGCAGGCTCCATGCCGGGAGCCTGACGCGGGACTCGATCCCGGGACTCCAGGATTACGCCCTGGGCCTAAGGCAGGTGCTAAACCGCTGAGCCACCCAAGGATCCCCTTTCAGCTGATTTTTATTTAGAGTTGTTCATTTCTTTATATTTTTAGTGGCCATTTTTATTTTTTTCTGTGATAGGATAGAAGGTTTTTTTTAAGTTGCCATGGCAGGAGCTGTTCACGGCTGTCTCCACACGCATGGGCTCATGCAGCCCTTTCAGCTCTGAGGCAGGACTGTTCCCATCCCACAGTGGGGTGAGCACATGGCACAGTGGGCAGAGCCAGGATTCCGCGCCTTGCACGTGCCCCGTTCTAGAGCCTGATGCCCTCACTGCCCAGCAGGTGTTCTCTGAGGGCCTCCCTCAGGCTAGATGGTAGACGTATCTTAGGATCTGAAGAAACGAAGCACATATGGCCATGTCTACAAAGCATAAAGCACATAGTGAGTGTAAGAAATATAAGATCAGGAAACGCTAGTAGAGGCCTCCAGGGTCATGGGTACAGAGAGTGAGGACGGGGAGCCTGGTGGCATCAGGAGCAGATGCTTTACAGAAGCCTGGAACACACCTGTCGCTGCAGTGTCACACGCCCGCCAGTGGACTGTCCTGGGCACAGCCCAAGACAGCACCGCCCTACCGCACAGGAGGCCACTGTGCTCTGGGCTTGCTGAGGGGATGGGCGCCAGGCTTCCTGGGGGTCCCTGGGCTACTTGGCCAGCGTCCCTTCAGGTCTTTGACTGCCTTTTCCGCCCTCACTTCTCTCTGCTCTCTCTGCCCTCTCCCCTCCACCCTTCCGCCCTCTCCTTGCCCCGCCCTCTCTCTCTTCTTCCCCTCCCTCCTCTCCCTCCCCCACCTCGCCCTCTCCCTTCTCTCCCTCCTCCTCCCTGCCCCTCTGTCCCCTCCTTCCCCTCCTTCCCCTCCTTCCCCTCCACCCTCTCCCTCCCCTCCCTCCCTTCTGCCTTCCCCTATCCCCCTCCACCCTCTCCCTCCCCTCCCTCCCCTCTGGTCTCTCCTTCTCCCTCCCTTTCCTCCCCCCCCTCCCTCCCCTCCCTCCCATCTCTCCACCCTCTCCCTCTCCTCCCTCCCCTCCCTCCACCTTTTCCCTCTCCTCCTTCCCCCCCTTCTACCCTCTCCCTCTCCTCTCTTCCCTCCTTCCACTCTCTCCATCCCCTCCCACCCCTCCCTCCCCTGCCTCCTCTCCCTCACTTGCTTTGTAGGCTGCTGTCCTGGACCCACTGAGGGACCATTTGGAAGCCTCAGCTCTCGTTGGGGGCGGCAGGGACAGCCCGTACCTGGAGACACTGATGCTGCGGATGGAGGAAATAGAGGTGAGGTCTGGGGCCGCCCCCAACACTTCTGCTGCCCAGGTCTGGAGAGTCATGCGGTCCTGGGCCACAGCACAGCCTGACTGCAGCCATGTGGGGCCTGGGGACAGTCACTTATCCTCCCCAATGGTCAGGTGTCCTTGAGGCTAAGGTGAGGAGGTATCCGTGGAACCCAAGGGTGGCCATTCTCCCTTGACGTCTTTGGTAGGTGATGACTGGAGCCAGGACCATCAACATCCCTCCTGGTGTGGGGTCCCAGCAGGTCCCAGACCCTCTTACCTTCTTGGGTTCCCACGATTCACAAGGCTTTTATCACACGTTTAGACCTCAGATCTGCCGCGGCGTGGCCCTGGATTGTTCAACGCAGGGACATGAGACACAGCGAGGGGATGGGGTGTGGCCGGGGTCCCAGAGCTGGGGTTGCTGTGAAGGAGACACATCGGGAAGACAGTCTTCTGTTGGTGTTTGAAAGAGACGTGTGGTTTGCTGTGGTGCTGCCACGGGGTCCCCTCTCAGGGCAGCCGTCGGGGCCTGCACCATCTGGCGTGAAACACACGGCTCACGTGGGACGTGGTCAGTACTTGGCACATGGCACAGTCCTCTTGTCAGCAAGTTCTGGGGGATGGTGCTGTTCTCCGTTACACGCGTTACAGCAGTTGCTTCGCTGGTTTTAGACTTTGCCTCGTGAGCTCCCATCCTGGCCTGGCAGCTGCCCATCTAGTTTGGGTCTCATGTGTGGAGCTGCTGTGTCCTGAGCAGTTACAGTTTGTAATGAAACTGATCTTTTCTCATAAATTAAACTTTTTTTTTTTTTTAAGAACTACCAGGAGACTGTTCGCCAAAGATACAATAAAATCGTATATGCTGACCCTCATCATTGGATGCAGGAAGGAAAAACGGGTGAGTGTCCCCCACGTGGGTCCCCTCACCTCAAACACAGGAAAGCTGCAAACCTTTGGCCATGGACACACGTGGATCCACTCGGCCTCTGTCCACCTGCCAGTCACGCTGTTTGGATGCCTGCCTTGGTTGCAGGTTCTGTGTGTGGGACCCTGGGCACAGCAACAGGTATCAGAAACGTGTTACGTTTCTTTATGGCTTTTTTTTTTTTTTTGAGATAAAATTTACATGTGATAAAAAGCACGAATATTAATTGTGTTGTTAGATGGGTTTTGGCAAATGGGTCCGCTTTGCAGCTCCTGTCATCAGTCAGATGTCACCTCAGAAAAGTCCCTGCGCTCGTCCCCCATCGGGGGCCCCACCAGCCCGGCTCCATTGTGCGGCTTGCGGGCTAGGACGGCACACGCACTATGTCGCACGGCCTTGTCCCTCACTGGTGGGAGCACCCTTTCCTGCGTCCCGCGGGCTGCAAGCATGAGGCGAGCCTCCACAGGCCAACACGGAGGGGCTGGCAGGGCCGGACGCCCACCTTCCCTGGCTCGTGGCCCCGTCCCTCCAGACACTGCTTCCTTGTCACCCATCCCTCCCCGCTGTGGCGGTCAGGACCCTGGCCTTTCTAACAGGAGGACACTTGGGCCCGCCTGATAGTTCAGGATGCTCTCCCCATCCCAGCGTCCCCAACATCAAGTCCCCATTGCTGTAGGGGATGCTCGCAGTGTCCAGGACCATTGGCAGGCATGTTGGGGGCCGCTGCCCTGTTGCCACGCTCGGGTCAGTGCTTACCGCGGGCTTCTCCTGGCAGGCACGCCCTGTTCATCATCTGCCTATGATCTATGCTCGGTTACGTCTGGCTTGGACTGTTGGGGGTACGTGTGCTGTGAACACAGTCGCATATAGTCGTGTGTGGACGTCGGCTTCTGTTTCTTTTGGATAAACACCGGAGCAGGCTTGCCAGGTTGCAGCATGGGGGTGTAACTTGGTCATGGACTGCTGGGCCTCCCTGCGGAGTGGCATTGCCCACTGAGGCCGGTGGTCAGTGATTGCAGCCGTGGCGATGGGCGTGGACCATGTCCCCTCAGTTTTAATTTCATTTTATTGATGAATAAGGACGTTTAGGGTGTTTTCCTGTGATTATTAGCCAGTGTTGTGTGTCTTCACAAGGCATCCAGATACTTTGTATATTTTTAAAAATTGGGTTGTTTTTTGTGCATTACATACGTTGTTTTAATACCAGCTTTTCTGGGATGGGATTCAGGTTGTGTAGGATTTACCCATTGGGAGCGCAGCTCCGTCTGTTGTGTGCTTGCAGAGTGTGCAGACCTCACCCCGTCCGACTCCAGCATGCGTCCCCCCGGAAGGAAGCCCTGTGCGTGCAGCCGCCTTGCCTTGGCAGTCATGAGTCTCCTGGCAAACATCTGCCAACATCTTGCCCGGTTTTCTCAGATGTGTTTTGTTGGAAGCAGACATTTTTAATATCGAAAAGTCTTATGTCAATTTTTTCTTAGATTCCCGTGTTTGACCTAAGAAATTGTTGCATGCCACCAGGTTGAGAAGGGGGTCTGTTGTTTTCTTGGAGGAACTTTGAGGTCTGGTTCTTGTGTGTGGGTTCATGGTCTGTTCCCAACAATGGTTTGCCTGTGACCTGAGGTAGAGATGAAGGTTCATTTTTCTGTTTTCTTCCTAAAAGAAGGCCCTTTGTTCTTGCCCCGTTTGTTGAAAAGACGTGCGCGTTTCTCCTTGTTTCATGAGGGGCAGATGCAAGCCTGTGAAGCTCCAGCAGGAGGCCCGTTTCTGGGGCTGGATGGTTGCTCATCAGCGGCCACTCTGTGGATGCGGGGAGGTGCTGGAGGTGTGCACAGAGCAGGTGCGCAAGCATCGGGGGTGGGAGGCTGCAATGCTGCCCAGGTCCAGGCGGGGGTTGGGGGTGTCGGGATGCACCCACCACACTGCACTTTCACAGGAGGGTGAGCCAGGTGAACACAGAGCTCATCTGGGCCTGTTGTGTTTTCTGTGATTCCCAAGCCCCTGGTCTCTCTGCGGCTCATGCAGCCAGCTATGGAGCAGCTCTGGGAGGCAGGTCAGATGGCCCCACCTATGGGGGCTCCCCCATCCCCCTCTGGAGCTGGGCCCCCCTCCCTCTTTTCCTCCCTCCCCGCCAGCTCCCACCCACCTGTCATGACCACCGTATGTCAGAGTCGCTGCTGGAGGGTCTCCTGTCCCCCTAAGCTGCAGGTTCCTGAGCCAGTGTGTACCCTCCTCCGTTGCGTGTCCTACGATGCGTAGCATGGGCTTCCTGGCCTGGGAATCCGTGGCTTCCAGCATCTGTTGGTATGGGAGCCAGGTGCTGGGGTGGGTCACTCTGAGAGCCGTTTGGCCCCTGGCCACAGAGTGGGCAGCCTCATGCAGAAGCCCATCTTACCCAGGACTCCCAGTGGGCATCCCCTTTTCCAGGCCAGTTTAGAGGTCTAGTGGCTGCTGATGACTGTGTGGAGGCCAGCGCACCCTGGGGAGGCGTCCTGCAGACCCCGAGAGCTGATGCTCCCACCTTGGAAGTCCTAGTGGGCATCCTGTTGCCCTTGCTCTGGGTATGAGCTCATTGGCATCACAAAACCTCACAGAGGGTGATTTTTTTTTATTTGTGCGGCATTCCATCTGTACCTTCCTCTCCTTGGGTGAAAAACTGAAAACTTCTCAGTAGTATTTTTACAGAAATGGACGCAGGCAGCATCTCTACCGTGTGGGAAATCATGGTTGTATCACTGGGGCAGGCCCGCGGTGCCACTTACCTCAGGGAAGGACATGCTTCCTTCTACGCTTGGAACACATTTAACGTGATGAGTAACCCGAAGCCCAGAAGAGCTGCTGAGCTGCGAGGTCTAGTCAGTCAGTGCTGACTGTGCTTGTGCAGGTTCCCAGCAAGGCTGAGAGATGAGCAGGATCAGCTCATTAGTGTTGAGATGTGAGCGCTTTTCCTTCCCCAGTCACAAGACCATTTAAAGGTCAAACGCTCGAGACTCCCCAGCAGGTGGCTGGTCCTCACTGAGCCAGAGCCCAGGGCTTTGCACACACTGGTTCGCAGCACGTCCTTAGGGTTCACTGGTCGTCTCACTGCTTTCTTATGGTGACTTTAAATTTGTCTTTTCTTGGGACACCTGGGTGGCTCAGTGGTTGAGCATCTGCCTTCAGCCCCGGGCATGATCCTGGGGTCCTGGGATCGAGTCCTGCGTCGGGCTCCCCGCAGGGAGCCTGCTTCTCCCTCTGCCTGTGTCTGCCTCTCTGTGTGTCTCTCAGGAATAAATAAATAAAATCTTAAAATAAATAATAATGATAAAATAAATTTGCCTTTGCTTTGAAAACCAGAGCGTTTTTGCACTGCTGGCTGCCCCGTCAGGCTTGAGAGATGATGGTGCGGCCTCCTGAGGGGCCTGGGCACTAGGACGGCGCTGGGAAGCTTGCCGGCCTCTCTGTATGTGCGGTCACTGTTTGCCTCTCCTCTTCTAGAGCAAACACTCGCAGCAGTAAGTGAAAGGCCTCTCTCTCCTCATCCAATCAGGATCACCAAGACCGCCGCTCGCAAAAACCCAGACGTGAACATCGTGCTGGAAAGGCCCCAGACTGGCAAGTAAGTGGGCTAGGGTGGCTGTGTGTGCTGGCTGGCCCGTGGTGTTGGCACACGCGGGGCCCCGATCCCCCAGCCGGGCCTCGCCACGCTCTTGGGCAGGTGCCAGTGCCACCTGGCTTGTCTTTCCAGGGCAGTGTTACAGGGCTTCTGCCTCCAGCACTGCCTACAGGATGGGGACCCCTTTGCGGTTGGGCGGTCAAGGTGGGTGGGGGCCTTGGGTTTGTTCAGGTGGAAGGAAGACAGGCCTTGCGATCTGGGATCCCAACATCTCTGTGCCCATTTCTTCTTTGTGTCAGTTCCTTGGATGAAAGCATGGGGCCCGACAAGGGGTCTGACAAGAGAGGGGTTCCCCTGCTGCCCCTTCCAGAGGAGTATCCGCGGAAGGAAGGCCAGGCCGCCCTGCGGGTGCCTCCGGGCCTGCGGCATAGCATCAGCGACTACTGCAGCCGCTTCGAACAGTACCTCCGCCTGGTTGGGCATGAGGCCGTGGGCACCTTCAACCCCTGGCTGCTGGCTGAGAGGTCAGTATTGTGTTTCAGCCGCACCTGAGAGCCAGGTGCCCAGTGCTCACCTACGGAAGGCTGCCGGGGAGACTGGGCTGTGTCTGGGCCCATCTGCAGGCTTTGTCTGCCAGCTGCCACTTTGGGCAGGGGAGCTAGAGGGACAGGTGTGTGATCCTGCGTGAGGAGTGCTGGGCGGCCTGCTGTCAGGTCTGGGACAGGATATACGACACCATAGGGTGCAGCGGGCAGGTGGGAGGTGGCCACCTGGGTCCTTTCACTCCTGGATGAGGCCCTTCCTGTGCATACATGGTGCTGTGACAGACACGTGTACATCCAGTCCTTTACCTGCGCCAGATGCAAATCCTGTGGGGGGCGGCACCTGACACTGGAGCTGCAAACCACAGCCCCTCCCCAGCTCTCCGCCCCCCCCCTCCCGCCCCTAATGGTGACCAGCCCCTCCACAGCTCAGGCCAGGGGCAGGATGGAGGATGGGATCACCTCTTTCAGTGGCTGATTCTTTTAAATGCTTCTGCCCCTTCCACGCGGCCTCCTGTACACCGACCCCCACAGCCCGACAGGCCCCCTAGTCCGTCTCTGGCTTCTGCCCCCAGTTTTCTCTGAGACCCTCTCGCCTTCCACCCAGATCAACTGGTGGCTTGCATTCTGGGTGTCCCTTCACCACCACCTACACATCTGGAACCCCCCCCCACCCCCAACCAAGGGCCTCCACCTGGGGCTTCTCTCTGGTTTGCAGTGCACACCTTGCTCTGTGTGGGGAAGACGCTCCCAACACGTCAGGTTCTCATGCTCCCTCCGTGATCCACACATCCATGTGGCTTCCTTCTTTCGCAGGAGAGGGCAGGTGGAGGCCTCATTCCCTGGCCTTCACCTGGGTCCCCCCCCAACTCCCCTGCCATCCACTGCCTGCATTCCCTGTGCCTGGGGGGCCTCAGGTTTCTCCTCCCTTGGAGCTGCTAGTCTGTTTGGATCCCACCTCCCGACCCCCCTTCCTTCTGAGTCTGGGTCATTTTTCATTGGGTCCTGTCCCCTCGTGGCTGAGGCACATCTGTTTCCTTCTGTGGTGGGATCGTGTGTGGTCCCTCGGCTGACCCTGAGCCTTCCTCTTGTGGAGTGTCTGGGGCCCAATCTGGTTGAGCCGCACATGTATTTTCTAGAAGGGGAAGGGGACGGGGAAACCCGACGGGCTCCTTGTGGTCACTTGCACACCATCCCCAAACTGACCGGTTGTGGGTCACCTGGCATGTTGGAAAATCCAGAAAAGGCCGAGGAAGACGGTTCTCTGAGGGTCCTTCGCGTGATTCTGCCATCCTGCAGACGTAGGAAGCACTCAGCCCATGAGGAGCACACAGCGTATGGGCACCTGGTCCCTCCAGTGACAGTTCCCACATATCACAGCTGCGGGTTTTCCCTCCCCGCCTCTCATTCCTTGTGTGCATGTGCTGTAGGTCGGGGCTGCAAGGACTGGATCTTGGAAGAGCAGACAGGGAGCGGCATCATCCCAGAGCCGTGGGCATGAGAGGGCAGTGGGTGTCTCAGTGCCTCCTTCCCCCCAGGAGAAGCGCTGCTCCTATTGGAGAGCAGCAGACGTTGTACACGGGCAGAGGTGGGAGCGCTGGCGGCCCAGGCAGTGACATGTTTGTGGGAGCAGACTCGCCAGGCGTCTGGGACACTTGTGATCAGAAAGGGCAGGCGGAAGCTGCATGTTTATCTGTCCACCCTGAATCCCTACCTCGGTCGTGTCCCCAGTGGCTACGTAAAGCATGAAGCCATAGGTGACGGCAGGCAGATGAGCAGTACAGGGTGGAAGGCAGCATGCAGCCAGACGGGGGCGGAAGGCCCGGCAGACAGGAGAGCCAGTGCCAGCCAGGGTGCCGCCGGGGCCGTGGAGACCGGGGATGAGGGGGCCAGACACCCACACTTGAGCACAGCCGATGGGCCAGGCCGGGTGCCACAGCAGGTGGACCCAGAGAAGCAGGGAAAGCCCCAAACCAACTTGGAGTCAAGGACACAGTCACCCCAGGAACTGAGCCCGGGATACAGCAAGAAAGGGGGAAGTTCTTAAAAATTAGAGGCATGATGGCCACAGTAGCTCACTGGGGAGCTTAGCGTGAGAAGCCAAGTCTCCCATTAGGAGAGGAATGGACCCGAAAACAATAGGGTGTGTGTGCGGGGAGCTGGTATGCATGTAGGGCTGGGAGTGCGTGGGGCTGGTGTGTGCAGAGCTGGTGTGCGCAGAGCTGGTGTGCATGCGGGGCTGGGTGTGTGTGCGGGGAGCTAGGTGTGCGGGGCTGGGTGTCCACAGAGCTGGTGTGTGTGTGTGCATGAGGACACCCACTGCCTTGAGGCAGGAGCAACATAAGCAGCTGCTCCCAGGGGCTCTGGGCTCATCGGGGCACGTGCTGACAATGTCTGTGGTCAGGCTGAGGTCAGTGCTCACGGGAATGCAGGGCGGCCGCTAACGCAAGAGCGGAGAGTCAGGGTCCAGGTTGCGGCACGAAGATCATCACAGAACCTCACGACACCCGGAGGTGGGAGAAAAAAGGCAGAAGATACCCCACATTTTCTTAGCAGGAGCTGAGATGTAGCAGAGTCGCATTACCTGGAAGAGACCATGCATGTCAGCGGGACGGGGGGTGGGCAGCTCAGCGGCGGCACCAGACGTCCAGGTGGGGCTGTGTCCGTCTGTGGGAGTCACACGTCCCTTTGACCCATGCGAACGGGCCCCTCGCCCTCCGCAGACCAGTGTGGATGGGGCCCTAAGTTGGACCAAGTGGAAATGTGCACCTCCTGGTATTTCCCATAAATAAAGTGATCTCGGGGAAAGGGCGGCAGCCGGTGGTGGGAGCAGCATGGACCCTGAGTGCGCCCTCGGTAGAGGCATAGCATAACCGCGGCTGCGCAGTAGCTTCCACTGTGTGGGCGTCTCCGGCCGGGGGCTGCCAGCTGTGCACACCTGCTGTGCGGGAACTCGGTCCTGCTGCAGAGCGGACGCCACGCAGACACTGGCGGACGTGAGCGCACGTCGGTCAGTGGGCAGCCTTGGGTTCCTGACTGTCGTGGTCCTTCTCGTGACGTGCCCGAGGGGAGCATTGCGGGCAGGGGTGGGCTGTGGGGCCCAGGCACTGCCTTCTGCTCTGGGAAGCGGGGCCTCTCGCCTCCCCGCCGCCCCCTGGGTGAGTCCCACTCAGCGGCCCCTCCACTTGCAGCCCTGCCATTTGTCTTCCAGCTTCTCCGAGGAGCTGGTGGACGAGGCGCTTGGGGCCGTGGCCGCGGAGCTGGAAGATGCCTGCGAGGACTATGCGGAGGCTGTGTTCACCTCGGAGTTCCTGGAGCCCGCGACCTGAAGGTGCCCCCTCGGGGCTGGGGTCTTGCCCGTGGCTGTGCCTCTGCATCTCCTTGTCGTGGTGACGGCTCTGGTGGTTGATGATGGAGGCAAGGTGCTTCCTGGGGCCCAGGAATCGTGAACGATGACAATATAATATTTTCTCAATGTGTGATTTTCCTACTGAAGTAACTGTGTTCGTCCCGCTGCTGAGTTTGGGGACATGAGCGTTTGGACAGGTGCCGGCAGGTGTCCTTCCCTGGGGCCACCAATCCCTGGAGGCAGCCAATCCCTGGGGCTGCCAAAGACTCCTGTGGTTTGGGCCCGCAGCTCACGTGCAGACGGAGCCTGGTGCCCCCTGCTTGGTCACGGCCCTCAGCCTGCTTCTGCCCCACAGATGAACTATGACGTCCAGACTATGGGGTCGTAGCTCTGTCAGGGTCCTCAAGAGGGTCCTCGAGAGGGTCCTAGGCTCCGTCCCTGCATCCCGGGCTGGTGCTGCCTATGTGTGTGACCCATGGAGGAGCCGGGGCAGGAGGAAAGGCCCGGCAGATGCGGGGAAGCCCTGGTCCTGGAGAGGAAGACACGTGGGGCCACGGTAGCTGGGTCCTCACGCCCCCGCCCAGTGGTGCTTTTCCAGGAAAGCCTCTGATTTTCCAGAAAAAGAAAAGGAATGTGCATAGAAATAAGGCCACTTCCTGGAAGTTTCCTTCCATCGGCAGCCTGAGGTGTGTATGTGCCACGAATGGCAGGTGGCATGAGGCTCCCCCAGGGGCAGGGGGAATCCTTGTGGTGCCTGCGGTGTGGATGCATGTTTGGGTGACCACGTGAGCTGCTGGGTCACACTGACTCCTGCAGAACCGGGCTGCATGTGATGCAGGGGATCAGCAAGGCTCTGGGGTCAGAGGTCTTCACCAGGAGGGGACGTGGGCACAGGGGTCGGCGGGCAGTGGCTCCAGGAGCTCCAAGTGGCTTGTGGGGCAGTTTGTAGTGTGCGGATTCTTTAAATAAACTCAGGATTTTACATCTGTGCGTGTCTGCCTGAAATCATTCCGCCTCCCTTCTCCCCAAACACAGGACTGTGACTTAGACGCCCCGCCGACACCTGGAGGGCGCACCAGGGCCTCTGCTGCCTGTCCACCCCTTACCCCCGCCGGAGAAACGTGTTCATGGAGCCTTCCCTGGACGGGACGCTCATGGCACTGCATTCCTGCTTCCAGGGGAGACAGGGCCCGGCCATCTGACCCTGACGCACCTGCTCCTGTGTGGAGCTCCGCTCCGGGGCACCCTCCTGCCTCATGGGCCACAGGCAGTGACCCCACGCTCCTTACCCCCCGCCCTGCTGGGAGGGCTCCACAGGCCCAGGGCTCCAGGTTTCCCTGCTCCAGGTTTCCCTTGAAGAAGGGAAGGGCCGTGGCCGTGCTGCCCACCCCACAGCCAGGGTCCCCTGGGCCCGGGCTGACGACCCAGCGGGTCCCTGAGACGCCTGTTCTGAGGCTGGAGGCCAAGGCTGGGTGAGGGGCCGCCCTCTACCCGCCTCCCCTGCTGTACACCTCTGTGTCCATCCTGCCTGGTATGCTGGGTGGGGTGGGGTGGGGTGGGATAGAGAGCCGAGATTCCCCCCGGGACATTGGTCACCGGAGGATGAAGGAGAGGACCCACGCCAGCATCTCCGTGGATGTTGGCTGTTAGCTTTGCCCCAGGAGCCTCCCCGTCCTCCACCCTCCTCTGGGCCTTCCTGCCCATGACCCCAGCTTCCCCCTGCCTCACTGTCGAGCCCAGCATGTGGTCCCCACACACCTTCATCACTCGTGGCCCCGGACAGTCTCCCGGGAGCTGCCAGGACTTTGCAGTCCGGGCCACATCCTGAGGCAGGGGCCGCAGAGCCAGTAGGGGTAAGCCTGGGGTTGTACAGACTCTGGGACGGGGCGTGCCCCCTGCGGCCTGTGCTTCGGTCCCGTGAATGCCTGTCAGGTAGACAAGCTGGGGTGGCTGACAGATCATGGGGGACATAATTTGCAGCATGGCGTCCAGCCTGAAGTGTTCACGGTGCCCCTGCTCTCCTGTGACTTCAGGGGCCCCAGCCCTGCCCTGGCCTCCACCTCACCTCCTAGGGGCATCCTTCCAAGCAGCAGGGGCCCCCACCTGGTGACACACTACACACCCAGCGCCCTGGCCCCACAGTCCCTGGGGGCCCCTCCCTGGCCTGTAACAGGTCCATCCTGACCTCACCCCAGGTCACGTGCTCCCCGCAGCCACGCCGACAGACCAGGCAGGGATGGGAGGGCAGCTTCGCTTCGAGGGCAGCCAGGGCACCTGCCGGGGGGCGCCTCCAGAGCCACTTGTCTTCCGAGGCTGGGCAGCCTGTGCTCCGCTTGTGGAAGGTTGGCTGCCTGCCATGGAGACGCAGGGACAGCAGAGGCCATTCCCTCCTCCAGGGGCCTGAGCACGGAGGCGAGAGAATGAGAGAATGGGAGCTGCGGTTGGGGCCGAGGGGCTGACTCCTCTTTCCTGAGCCAGGGCTGTGTTGGTGGTGGTCTTCATGGGGGAGGTGGCATTTAAAAGGGGTCTTGAAAGATGGGCAGGGCTGCGGCAAGGGCAGAGGGACCTGAAGGCAGAGGGGACGGCCCGGAGGGAAGGCCACAGGTGGAACATGATATGGTTAGGTGCAGGCGACAGGGCGGGATGGCCCCCCAGTCCCACAGGTGGCCCCAGGCATGCAGCTCCCCGGCTGTGTCCACCCTCCCTGGGAAGCAGGATCCACCCCAGTCTGGGTCCCGGCCTTTCCTCCGTGTCTACACGGGGGAGCCCCGGCCACGCGCCCAGCCGTGTCTGGTCCAGCCTCACAAAACCCAGCCTGGGACAGGTGTGTGAGGATCTGGACGCTGCCCCCAACAACGAAATGGGGCACAGGGGGACCCGTGAGGCCCGTGGGAGGCCGGCAAATCCTGGGGCCGAGCCTGCAGGAGGCTGAGGGCCCACGGGCAGCCTCTCGGTGGCTGGCTCCATCCATGGTGGCCTCCTCACATGTCTGCTCCTGGTGACAGATTTTGCATCTGCTCAGTGTGATGGGGACCTGCAGGACATCCTGGTGCCTTGCTGCTGACATTTACTCCGGGATCACGAGAGAATCCCAGCGGCAGGCCCACAGGGAACAGTGCAGTCCTCCCCGTGAATGTGGGCCCCACCATCTTGGCATCTGGAGGGAGGTGGAGGGGTGCCAACGCGGCAGGAGGCGTCTGGGGGATACCGTGAGCCCTCCCAGCGTCCTCATGAACTCAGTGGTTCTAGCCTCAGGCGAGATCCCGGCCCCCACCCCGGCCCTGACCCGGGGCCTGTTCCCAGCTGCACAAGTGGCTTAACCAGTGGTCAGGGTCTTGATGTTTGGAAGGGTCGTCTCTGAAAGTCTGGTACAAGCTATAGAAAACATGCAGACACATGTACATGCATACAGGCATGTGCACACTTGTGTACATATACACACATGTGCACCACCTGCATGTACAGACCTATGCACACATACAGAACACACTGTACACATATGCACATGCACACTACCAATGTGTACACAGTGCACATGTGCTCATATATACACACAATCATGTACACCCATGCACACAAACATGACATCCACGGTGCACTGTTATGTGCACACATACATGTGCATAGTGCACAGACAAAACAATGCAAACATTTACACGGGCATGAGCACATGTATGCACACGTACACACATGTAACACACACAGCTGCACTTTCGGGGGCTCACGGAAGGCCCCCTCCCAAGTGCTCCGCAGCGTGCCCGTGTGCTCAGCAGGGCCCCGCTGGAGGTGTGTTCTGACCACACTCTGGGTGGACGAAGGAGGGTCCATTGCCCCCCGTCCTGCAGAGCCAGGGTGGGCCAGCAGCGCTGAGCCAGAGGTCCCATGTCTGGTGTCCCCAGATTTGCAGTAACCTCGGGGGAGGCAGAGACCTGCCCAGGCTGGTGGCATTGGAGGCCCAGCGGCTTTCACCAAGTTTATTTCCTGCAGGTCAAAGCGGAGTTTGAGTGCCAATGATCACAGGTGTCGTTATTCCCCAGGTGTGAATGCTCAAGACGCTAGAGACCACGCGGGCCACAGCAGCCCCTGCAGGGCAGCGGTGCTTGGGGGCTGCAGGGGTGCCACCAACCCAGGACCTGGCGCGTGGAGGGGCGGCAGGCACTGGTGACCCTGGCTCCCCTGACACAGCCACTGGAGGCTCCGGGCGCCAGTAACTCTGGCCTCAGGACCAAGCGCTGGGGATGGCGAGTTCCCGAGCATCTGATCTGGGTTCACGGTGCAGCCTCCCCTCAGAAGCCTGTGCACCCTCACCTTAGAGTGGAGTTGGGGTGAGGCCGGATGTGCCCAGGGTCTCCGGCATGGTCAGCCTGGCCTAAGGAGCAGCGCAGAGATGCGGCCCCTCAGCCCAGCGGGCGACCGTGGTGGAGGCTGCGCAGTGTTGGGCTTGGGCGGCTGGGTTCCTGCTGGCTTCCCAGGGCGTCCACGCAGTCCCCTGGGGTCTCCCAGGCCCTGGCACACTCCACTTTTGCTTGAGACCCCGGGTGTGTGCGTATTGCCACAGGATGTGCCGCACCATGTGCACACTGTCTATGCTGAGAGCTGCGGGTCGGTGGACACTCGCTGCTGCCCCTGGCAGTGGGGGCAGGACCACAGGACAGGGATGGGGTGGAAGGACTCCTACTAGACAGCGATCACCCCTCCTCGGGGCACCGGGAGCCCCATCTGACCCCCAGAACTGGGGGCCCCCCGCATCCCCACCTGCGCAGCAAAGTGCCGGCTGGCAGGGGGAGCTGGCCTCAAGTGGGAGGCTCTGGTGGGGGGGGTGGTCCCTCCTCGCCTGCCTCACAGGCAGAGACGATGTCAGCATCTTGGGGTTCCCTCCCGGGACCCCAGATCTGAAAATGTAGTGCAGTGTGTGCCCTTCCCAGCTCCTGGCCACTGCACCCCTTCCTTCTGTGAGCACAGGTGGTCTTCAGCCTTTGGAAGCGGGTTTACACCCAAAGGGGATTTGTGCTCCATCTGTGAATCCCCCTCAGCCCTCCCAGCCCAGAGGGTTTCCGTGATCCTCCGTGCTCCTTCCATGGCTCATCTCATTGGCACCTGCTCAGGGAGGTGTCTCCCGCCAGGGACATGGCTGCGCTGCCCACATCCCCGAGGTGCTTGGCACTCTGCGAGAAATCCAGTATAACCTTAATAGGTGGATTCAACTCAGTTCCAAACACTTGTAAAATTCAGCATCTTGGTCATTAGTCCGCAGCCCTACAGCAGTGGCCGGAGGCCTCCCAGGCCAGGCCGCTGTGCCCCTGTGGGCAGGGTGTGGGCCTGGGGTGGGGGCAGCAGGAGGGCGGCCAGGTGAGGGTGGGCCGGGAACGGGGGACCGGGGAGGGGGGTACTGGGTGGGGGAGGGCAGGGAGTGGGGGACCGGGGAGGGGTGGTACAGGGGTGGGGGGGTAGGGAGGCAGGGAGAGGGGGAGTGGGGGGTTTGGGTTCCGGGGGTCCTGGCAGGCGGTCCTCCAAGGCTGCACCTGCGCAGATGGGCTGAGCCCCTGCTTACGGCTGCCCTGCTCCATCCCTGGCCCTGTCTCCCCGCTGGAGGCAAGGGGATCGTGGGTGGCAGTGGCTGCGGTTGGACGCCCAGTCCAGCTTCTGTGTCCTTGTCTGTGACATGGGAGCATCTGATGGGCTGCTGTCCGCAGTCACTGAAGTACCGAACACCCGCTGGAGCATGGTGGGTCTTGGGGGGCACCGGGTACTGCAGTTCCAGGGGGAGGGACAGCAGACAGGAGGCAGAGCTCCTGGCCTGATAGGGGCCCCAGTTCCCGGCAAAGCCTGGGGACAGGGGGTGGACACCATGGCCCTTCGTGTGGGTCCCCACCCCCAGGCCCGTTTTGGCATATCATCCGCTGCCAGAGCCCCGTGCCACAGGCTCTCCTGGTAGCCGCTGCACCCAGGGTGGACTGTGCCTCATGGCTGCTGCAGAACCCCGCCCCCCTTTCCCCGCCCCCAAACCCCGTTCCCTTTCCCCTGCCCCCGACCTGCAGACCTGGAGCTGAACTGTGTACCACAGTCGTGCCGAGGGACCCCAGGGGGCGGAGGACAGTTCCAGGCCGTGGGCCCCGGCAGGAAGTCAGGTTCTTGCATGGGCCAGTCGTACCACGTGTCCAAGAGCAGTTTGCAATGCCATGTTTAGGGAAAGCATGTCCCTGTCAGCCCCGCCATGCCCATGCTGTGTGTGCCCGGAGTCTCCCGGCTGGGGGCACAGGCACACACAGCGAGGTCCACAGGCAAGAAGCCGTCAGGTCCACGCGGCCCCTGAGGGCTACAAGAACGAGACGCCGTGTTCTTACACTGAAATGCTCCGCAGGAGGAAGTGAAGAGGCCAAATCTACTGCTGTAGGCGTGGACGCAGCTCAGAACCACAGCAATGCTTTCCGTGCTGCCAGCAGCTGCGTGGAGTCTATGCACGCTCACCCAGGACAGGGAGGCTGCACCCGTCCTGCTCTGTGCCATCATGTGCCCCGCAGAGGTGAGGCTCCTGCAGAGGAAGGGACCCGAGGCCGGCACACCAGGGCCAGTGCAGGCGTGGAGCGGGGACGCAGACACCCGTGCATGTGGTGGGACTTGGTCTCCTGTCCTGTTGCGCAGCTGCAGGTGTGATCGGGAACTGCTGGGGTCCTTGTCACTCATGCCCACGTGTGGTTGTGTGTCCTGGAATCTGCGCCAACCATGCGAGAGTGTGGGGCCGGGATATAGTGGAGGCTCAGCTGACGGGTGAGCGGACAGTGAGTCCTCCTGCTGTACGTGGTGTGAGTGTGAGGTGCACACAGTGGCCTTGCTGGGGCCCCACACTCAGTAGCCCTGATGGCAAGTGCAGCTCGCCATAGTGGGAGGCGGCGGGGGGAGAGGAGAGGGACCTACTGGGCCACACAGCACAGTACAGCGGCTCCATCCCACTGTGCCGTCCCTGGAAACCCAGCCCGCAGCCCCACAGGCGTCCTGTGCTCAGCAACGCAAAGCAGGCCGGGGAGCACCGTGCCCCTCCATGACCTTGGCAGGCAAGTTCTGCGAGACGTCACCCCCACGTCCTCAGACAACACCGAGGATGCGTTTGCAGGGCTGTCTAGATGCTGCATCCGTGCTCGGAGGCACCCAGCAGGAATGCGGAGCATTCAGTGTGGCCTGCGGGGCAGGGCTGCTCCAGCGGGGGGTCCTCACACCAGGTCTGAGGCTCGCACGAGGGGGCACTAGCTCATCTTCAGGGATCTTCTTGCCTCTTCTGGAGATCGCAAGTGAGCACACGGGCCACCCGGCACCTCCTTTACTGACTCTGCCGTGCAGGGCTGCACTGGTCCAGCTCCAGGGGTGGAAGGTAGATGCAAAGGCCAGATAGGCCACAGCTGCCAGCCAGGGAAGGGCGCGGGGACCCTGGGTCTCCTGTGGCGGGGCAGGAGTTGGGGCAGCTCCACGTCAGGGAGGAGCCTCTGAGGCTGAGTCTGTGAACTGAGTGGCCCCAACGGCAACAGACAACACCCGGAACTTCCTGGTGTGGGAGCTGGGGAACAGGGGCCAGGGAGGTGCCTCCAGAGGTTCGGGTAGGGCCAGAGGTGAGGCCAATGAGGCCGCAGGCCCTGCCCCAGGCCCTCCCTTAATGTGAACCAGCAGCAGGCAGGGATGAGCAGCCGTGCCAGGCCTGGTGGGCACCGCAGGACCTTCCCCGCCAGCCAGCGTGTCCAGAAAGGAAATGAGTGTAGCCGGGCGTGAGTGCCTTTCTGTGGGGCTGTGTGGGCTCCTGGTGACGGTCACTTACCTTTCCAAGTGCCCGGACACCAGCTGTCCTGACCCAGTCCAGGCCAGCCCCTGCCTCCTGGTGCCCAGGGCTCTGTGATGGGTCCATTCTGTACACACGTCCTTGGGCCCGGGAGCTGCCCCAGCGGGGACACCGGACACAGAGCAGGGCGCCCAGGAAGTGTCCTCCCTCAGACAGCCCAGGGCGGTGCCTCTAAATGGTTGGTTAGTTCTTCTTCAGGTAAGAATGACCTCTGTGATGCAGAAAGTTCCCCGCCCACCCCGTTAATCTGAGGGTGTTTGGTCCCGTGTCTGCTCTGCCTGGAGGCAGGGCCAGAACTTCCTTGGCAGCTGGTGATGTCACCCGCCGTGCACCTTCCTTGAGCAGGATGTGTTTGTGTGTGTTTGCATGTGCATGTGCACACATGCATATGCACACAAGCATGTACATATCTGCACACCACACACAGGCCCATACACACACATATGCGTGTGCTGCACGTGCATATATACACACCAACACATACATTCATATACATCCCACACATACATGCACATCCATACAAACCCACACACCACACATGCATATATACACCCACATATACATGCACACATGCCCATATACACATGAACACACATGCATATACACCCATACACATCTTACACATGCACACACATCTATACACATCTACATGTACATGCCTCTAGACACATGTACACATGCATATGCATGCACACATACACACCTATACACATCTACACACAAGCATACATTCACATGCACACACCTCCATATACATATACCCACATACATGCACACACATACCCACACACATGCATGTACACGCGTATACAATACATGCACAGCAACACATATACCCACCCATATGCCCAAATACACATCCATATACACACATGCACACACATACATACACATGCACACACATCTGTACACATCCATACATCAGGCATGCATATATACACAGCCACATACATATGTACACACACATGCATATACACACATGCACACACATATATATCTAGACACATTTATACCCACAAATGCCTATTCACACATGCACACACATACCCATATACACATGCATATATGGACATACACCCATATACACATCTACACCCATGCCACACACATGCCTATACACACTTGCATATACCTACAAATCCACAGATACACACACGTGCCTATGCACACTTATACGTATACATGCACACACATCTATACACATCCACACATCACACATGCATATACACAGTCACATACACATGCACACATATGCATTTAAACCCACAATCCCGTATACACATGTACACATACAGACACACATGTATACATGCATATACACACATGCAGACACATATATGTGCACGCACAATATACACCCACATACATGCATACACTGGCACACACACACACACACGAGGAGGTGCCAGGAAGTAGCAGGGCCCCTGCCAAGCCGCAGCCACTGTGAGTCAAAGGGCCCAGGGAGGTGCTCAGGCCCAGGTGTGCCCCACCACAGGCAGGCCTGTTGCTCCCCAGCCATCCCCATGCCCACAGCCCAGGCAGGCAGGCCTCTCACTGCCCCACCTGCAGGGGAAGGTGAGGACAGTCAGGTACCACGTACAGAGCACAGGCTTGCCATCCAAACCTGCATGACCACCAACTGCAGTCTCTCAGCTTCGTTTTCTTCTGCATGAACCGGGGATGGCACAGCACACCGAGGGTACCTTCAGCTTCCAGGAGCCACAGCCGTGGAGCCGCAAGCAAATGCCTGTCCACCCAGTCCCCGTGGCCACACCCATGCCCACTGCACCCAGGTACTGGGGAGCAGCTGCTGGCCAGCTGCGGTTCCCCACCTTGGCACTTCTGAAATTCTCTCTACTGGAGTTAGCGCCGAGGTCTGGTTCCAGGACCCAGAGCTCTGGGGACTGACAGACGTTCAGTCTCTGGCAAACCAGGACGGTTGGTCCTCCGAGGTGAAGCCACACTAGAGCATTTGGACAGAGGGGCCTGGGAAGCCTTGGTTTTGTTAGCTGGGGCACTACTCAGGAGCCACACGTGGGTCATATAAGATGTGGATGGCCGCTTTAATGAAAACATTCCCATGGGCAGCACCATCCAAGGATGGAAGAGCTCTTGCCTCGGGTACTGAGTTTCCTGTCCTTAGATGTAATCAACCAGGAGGTGCAGGCCACTTGCGGAGGATCTGGCAGATGGAGTCAAAGCCCCAAGAGGTTGGTGGACTCGATGCTCCCCGAGGCCCTCCGTAGCCTAGGGGAGCCAAGGACTCCCCAGGACCTAGGGGGACCTTGCAGTGAGGACTGGGGCTGGCCCAGGGGACAATTCTCCAATGGACCTTTCCCCCAGGAGGTGGGGGTGGGCTGGGGCAGGTGGGACACCGCCTGCAGATGGTGCCTGAGCTTAGCCCTTGCCAATTCTGCAGCGGGGCAGGGCCTGTGGCAGTTCCCCCTGCAGCAGCAGGGGGTCAGGCGGGGCTGGCTGGCAGGTGTGGGGAGCCCATGGGCCTGGAGGCCCAGCCTGGCTCCCGCCCAAGCACCAGGAGCAACCCTGAGCCCTGGCCAGCTCCCAGCCGTGTTGAGCTGCACCCCACAGAAGCCTCCTTCCAGCCTGCTCCCGGGGTTGTCTGCAGTCAGGTCTACCAAGTGTGTGGGCCACTACTGGGTCGCTGGGCTCCCTAAACTCCGCTCCCCCCACACCTCGAAATCTCAGATGGGATGCACGCGTTCCTGCACAGTTAAGGGCACCGAGGCCCCTTCCCGGCTGAGGCTAGGTCAGGGCCTGGAAGGTCCCGGACCCGGGCGCGGGGGCTCTGGGAGGGAGGGCCTTGTCTCCCCGGCGACCATCCGGGGCTCCCCCTCTTCCCCTCCCGCCGCTCCGTGTCTCTCCCGCGCCAGGCCCTGGGTCTCAGCCTCCTCTGCCCCCCCGCCCCGCCCCCCCCGCTGGTGTCTGGCCCGGGGGTGCGGGGGTGTCCCCTGGCGCTGCGCCCCCCGCGTCCCCGCCCGCGCCGCAGGGCCTCTCGCGTGTGCGCCCCCCGCGCGCTGCGGTGGTGGCCGGGCAGGGGTGCGGGGCGCCGGCGCGGGAGGCGGCGCCGGGCCCTTCGTCAGCCCCTCCCCGGCCGCGCCGCCGCCACTCGGCGCCTTTAAGGAGCGGGAGGGAGCCGCGAGGCGGCGGCTGCGGCGGCCGAGGCGCACGGGGCGGGGGCGCGGGGCGCGGGGCGCGGCGCGGAGTCCGCTCGGCCGGAGGCAGCTGGGCGGCCGGGGCCGGGCCGGAGCGGCGAGGAGCGCGGGGACCAGCCGGAGCCCCCGCCCGGGACATGGCCCAGGCGGGCCGCGCAGGTGAGGGCAGGGCGGGCGGCCGGGGGAGGGGCCGCGGGCGCAGGTGAGCCCCCGCGCAGGTGGGCGGAGGTTCCGGGGAGGGCCGAGCGCCCAGCGTCCTTCCTGCACCCCCGGCATCAGAGGCGCCGGGAGGGGCGCCGCGGGCGGGGGGGGGGGGGGCCGGGGCCGGTCAGGCCGTCCCCCTCCCCCAGGCGCGGGCGCCGCAGGGCTGCCCCGGGGCCGCCGCTCCATCCCACGCCCCCTGCGCAGCCTGGACGCGCCCCCTGCCCTGCAGCGCGCTCTCCCCGGGACGCGGCGGTTCCCCCGCAAGCTCCGTCAGGAGACCCAGATTTCTCGGGAAGGAGGGGTGCTCCGCGCGCGCGCCGCCTGGGAGCCAACCCCGGGGACAGAGCATCAGGGTGGTGGGGGTGTGAAGGTGGGGCCTCCTCTGGGGCCCCGTGGGCGGTGAGAGGCAGTGGGCGGCAGCATTCGTTCCTTCATTCATTCAGCCGGGCGTTCATTCACCCCCACGCGCTGTGTGTCAGGCCCGGAGCTGGGCCCTAGGGATCCGGAGGTGCCCTCGCTGGGCCCCGGGGTGGGGGCGCCCACAAGGCTAGCCGCACACTGTGGGCTCAGCAGGGCCTGCTGGCGGGGCTGGCATGTGTGAGTCCACCATGAACTCCTCCCCAGCCTGTGATGCTGGCAGGTGCTGTGCCATCCCCCGGGACTCGGCATTGGTCTGGCACCAACCCCACCCCTCTACCCACCAGCAGCAGCAGTGCTGGAATGGGTATGAATTCTCCTGTACACACGCACACTCAGTGTGAGCACCCCAGGCCCTGTGCAAATCCATGGCCGCCCCATGGGCACCCCTGTGCACAGGCTGGGCATGTGGTTTAGGGCCCCCAGGAGTTCGGCTGGGGAGGGACACAGCAAATGTGGAGCCCATCTGAACACCTCCTTCTCACTGAGGAGCTGTGGGAGGCACCGGGAGATGACACCAGGCCAGCTGGAAACGCTGTGTCCCTCCCTCCTGTGAGAGCCCAAGGCCTTACCCGCCCCCGCTGCTCCCAGAGGGCACATGGCAGGGCGTGTGTCCGCCCACCACCCCCAGCCTGTGTGTGTATGGGTGTGCACTTGCATGGATCACCTGCCGGGGCGCCGTAGTTACAGTAGCAGCCAACGCGTTCCAGGCCACATGCAGAGTGCTGGGGTGGGGGGGGATGGTTCTCACCAGCCACCCCCCACCCAAGACATCTGAAACAGATACTCAGAGAGACAGCTCCTTAAGGTGGCCCAGAGAGTGTGGGCACAGCCTGGGTGCAGAGCCGGGTCTGTGGGACTCGGAGGGTGGTACGTGGTGGACTTTCTCTGTCACTGCCCAGTCAGGTGGCCCCCACAGATGGACAGGGAGTGCGGTCCGGCCCCTGCTCTGCCGTGGCTGAGAGTCCGCGGGACTGTTTTAGGGACAAGTGGAGAGCCGCCCTGCCTGGGGCATCAGCACCTTGTGCTGCTCCATCTCGTCTCTCCTGCCTCAGTGCTGAGTGTGGCCCTTCCCTTCCAGGCAGCGCTGACCCCTCCTCTGTGCAGCCAGGGACCCAGCAAGATGGGACTGTGCCCAGCCCTTCCGGGCAACTCTGCATTTTGTAGATGTCCCCGGGCCTCTTCAGGCCCTGAGCCTACTGACCTGAAAACGGCTCTTGGGATGGTATGTGGGGAAGCTGCACAGGTGAAGCTTTGGAACAGAGGCATCCTTGAGGACAGGGGCTCAAAGTGGGGCCGTGACACAGTGCTGGCTGCTCTGGACTGCCGGCTGCAGACAGGCAGGGCGACGGTCTACAAGGGAGGTGACGTTAGGACCAAGGGAGGCTGAAGGCTGAGGTGGAGGCTGTGGGTGTGAGGGGCCTATGAGACATTCCCCCTGAACACTGGCCGGACACCTGCGGGGTGGGGGGCAGGAGAGCCAGGGGTTGTGGAGCCAGCACAGGGTGTGACTGTGGGCAGGTGAGTGGTGTTCCTGGGCTCACGCAGTATGCGGCCCGAGCAGCCAGCCAGTGACCGTCACTGAAGGAGGCCATAGAAGGACTTCTACTTTGCCAGGAGAATCCAGGTACTTCCAGAAGGGATTGCGTGGATTAGAGTGCAGATCCCACACAAGTTATTGCCTGTTCCCAGGCCAGACCTGTGGTGGTGCCCAGCAGGCACCCAGTCTGGAGAGGAGAGAGGAGGCGGGGAGGGCCCGTGTTCTGCGCCAGGGCTACCTGTGGGCAGTGAGGCCACAGGCGGTAAGGCTCAGTGAAGGCCAGCGGTCTCTAGGCTGCTGAATTGGGGTAGGCAGGTGGCGCCGGGCAGGCCTGGGGTCGGGCCGGACAGAGGAAGAGGTGTGTGTGGAGGGGCACAGGAGGGCGAGGACCCAGAGGGTGGCTGGAGGCACCCAAGGGCGCAGGCCTGGGAGGGGTGTGTGGGGTGGGGGCAGGAAGAACTCAGGAAGAAGCACAGCAGTGGGGAATGGGACAGGGGAGAAGCCTGGGTGTTTGGTGGCCCTATCACCCACTGTGAGGGGGCGAGACTGGCCAGCAGAGCTGGCTCATAGGAGGGGCTGTTCTGTTCCCGCCACCCCAGTGTCGCCAGTGCCCGCGGTTGGGACCTCGTCTGGGCAGGGCTGGGCCGTCCAGGCCGGAGGAACCAGTTTCTGAGCTCCAGGTGCTGGCTCAGCTCTTGGGGGAGGTGCTGGCAGGCTGTGTGGGCAGGGGACTGATCTCGCAAGGGATTGATAGGCAGGGAACCCATCCCGCAGGGGATACATCTCATGGAGGCCGGCTCTCCCGGAGGACGGGAGGGGCTCCCAGGACCCTGGGAGATGGCAGGGGGTTCCAGGCATGACCCCGTAGTTGTCATCCTCGTCATTGTGGACATGGGGAAGCTCCCAGGCCCTAGGGTGCCAGGATGGCTTTGCAGGATCCCCTTCCTGGGGGCCCAGGGCCAACACAGGGGCTGAATCGGAGACCAGTGTCCCGGCTCAAGGCCTGTCTGAAATTTTGCCTTCAGGAAGCCTTCGGGGACTTCCCTGCAGCGTTGAAGGTGTTGCAGCTCCTGCTCCTCTGCTGAGCGCCCCCCCTTGCCTGCCTCTCAGGCCTGGAAGCCCCTGTCCTCACAATGGGCCCTTGTTCCCCTGGCAGGTGTTGGGAAGTCCTCGGGGAGGACCCAGAGTGTGAGCTTACGGCTGGACCCCCCCCTTGCTGGGGCCGAGTCCGCGTTGGGCTGGCCAGAAGGTGTGAATGTGCGGCCTGTGGGGGTGGGGGGCATGGAGTTTCCGGTCCCACCTTCGAGTTAGCAGGGCCAGAAACAGGCTGGGGAACTCAGGGCCCTCTTCTGGGGCCTTTTTCACTGAGGACAGGGTGTGAGTGTTCTGTGGGGAGTGGGGATGTCCCCGTGGGTTCTGGGTGCTGTGGCGGGCAGCCCAGGGGCGAGGGGACACCCTGGCACGTGCGTGATGTCACCTGCTCCTTCCGCATTGGCTCGAGTGTGTCTCCGTGGGGGAGGCTCTGTGTTCCTCCCACTTTGTGGATGAGGACGCCAAGCCCCAGGAGGACAGAGTGTCTCATCCTGGGAGCCCCCGAAGCCAGAGGCAAGGCTGGAGGAGGATGGGGGTTTCGTCCCTGCTTGGATACACATCCCTGGCAGTTAGGCTGCATCACGGAGAGGACAGAGAGGCCGCTGGCTCCATCCGGGCTCACCTTAATGAGTCCTTGTAGGCCTCAGTGTCCTCAGCGGTGACCAGGGGGTTTGGACGGGGAGGGGAAGAGCTGGGAGCCAGGACCTGCTGTAAGTTTGCTCTAGGGCTGCTTTTTCTCCTTTCTCGGCCCCCGGCCCTGCTGGCCTGTGCCTGGGGGTCTCCTCCCCGCTCCTCTCCTGCCCTCGGGGCCCCCAGTGTGGAGGGGGCATGCCCCTGGCTGGTCCTGGGGGTCTGCAGCCAGGCCGGGCAGGGGTGACCGGTACCCCCACCAAGGGCTGGGATGGGAGGGGGCTGAGAGTGCACAACAGCCTGGAAATCACATGAGATCCCAACCCCCCCCCCCACGCCCTCAAATCCTCTCTACTCCCAGCTTTAAAATTCTTGTTTTCTAAAGAGAAAGAAAATGCTAAATTGTACCCCCTTTTGCAAAGGAACAGAGCCTTAATGAGTCACTCTGGAGGTAACTGCCACCTCCAGGGCCCCACGCCCGCTGCCCGCCCACACAGCTGTGTGGCCACGGCACCCACGGGGTACACATGTGGGTGGGGGGAGCCTCCTGCCATGGCCCCCGGCCCACCGCCTCTGGGCTGTCCCCAGGGCAGCATTTATGGGGTTTACGCTGAGGCGCTCAGGGCCTATGTGGCCACATCAGGCTCCACTTGAGGCTGGGGGACAGGGAAGGGGAGACTCTGTGGCTGGAGGGGGATCAGTGTGTGCGGTCAGGGTGGCCAGGAGCAGGTGCTGCGGGAAACCCGGTACCTGGGCGTCAAGCTGTTCCCAGGCTTCTCGGGAAGGTGCTGCTCCAGGCCGGGAGCCATGGGGCATGGGGCTGACCCACAGGGGTGGGTCCCCGGAGCACTTGTGGAGCCCGTCTTGTTTGGAGATGGTCGCCCTAATGTTTGCAGAGCCGCCTGTGTGGGGGAGGCACCCTCTTCCCAGACACCCCATCGTCCTGGAGGGGAGGACCAGCCATCTGGGAGCCAGGATGCCAAAGGAGGGCTGGATGCAGAAATGGAAACCTGCGCTCTGTCCGGGAGGGGTGCTGGGTTGTGGATCCGAGGCCTCTTTGGAGTGGAGCTGTCTGCTGTGAGGCACGTCACCTGCGTGGCAGCCGCTCGGGGACGGATTGCGGGGTGCGGGCCTTGGGGTGGGCTTGGGGGGCCATCCCAGGGACCTGTCCTTGCAGGTGCAGCACGTCTGGGGCTGCCCACCACCTCGTGGACGCTGCTATCTGTCTGGACGGCCCCAAGTGCCCAGGCCGTGTCGTCCTTGCCGGGTCGCCCCACTGACCGGGCCCAAGGCTTCCCTCCCCTGGGAGGCTGGTCCCGGATGAGCAACTCTGGAGTCATCCCTGGTGGTAAAAAGTGCTATTTTCAGCTTTCCCATTACTGCCCAGTACGTGTATGGGGGGTGTTTATCCCTTGCTGTCTTTTTGTTCCTTCTGGAACAGCCGCGGGAGCACTGAGCAGCCCCGCCTCCAGGGTCCTGGCCGCTGGCTCCTGGTGCCATGAGTTGGCACCAGATGGGGAGCCTGCAGGCCAGAGGCAGCTGGGCCCCACCCCTGCTCGGGAGCAACCTGAGGCGACAGGTGGTCAGACGGCTCACGTGGGGTCCCCTTGGCCGGGGCTGCTCCCGGTGACTTGCTTCAGGCGACCATAGCCTTCGGTGCCCCAGCAGAGCACGGGTGGTGTGTGGAGGTGGGGCCTGCAGCATCCTCTGTGGCCCCTGTGGGTGCCCAGGGCATGGGCCTGTTTCCCATTCCCCATGGGGCTCCTGGGGTCACACCGGGGGACCTTCCTGCAGCTGTGAGGCCCCCCGCCCCCGCTGGGGGAAGCCCGCAGGTGGCAGAGCTGTCACTGGCACAGTGACAGGTGCCACAGGAGCTCCCTTGAGCGGGAGGAGAAAGCCTTTCCCTTGTGGAGCAAGAGTGGCAAGACAGAGGGGCACGTCTGGGGAGACCCGCCTCAAACACTTCGGGACCATCAGGAGACAAAAGGGCAGAGCTGAGAAGGTACAGCAGTAACCAAAACTATTAATCACTAATTATCTCCTAAATAAGGTAATTAATGGGTATTTAAATGGTAAATTTATGAGATACCAAGAGGTCTTCAAGAAGCATATTTTTTTCAGAGTAGCTGGTTGGCCACCTGTGTCCTGTGGGGGAACTCCGGGGTCCTCATCCTGCTCTGGCCAGGCCTGGGGCCAGGCAGGCTGGCTTCCTCCTCGGGTCCGTCTGTCCTCGGCTTCAGGCGGGGGCCTCACGGACCATGCAGCTCCCTGGATCGTGTGACATTGCTGGAGAGAAGGCAGCGTCAGCAGAGAACGTGCCCCTCCGCGGTGCCTGGGGCCAGTGCGGCCAATGTCAGGCGGAAGGCCGTGGCTGGTGCTGTGGCTCCATGGTGCCATATTTGCAGCAGGGTCCGCCACGGGGATGTGGCTTCATTTGCGATGTGGTTGGAGCTGCGGGCCACAGCCTGCAGTGTGCCCAGGGCTGTGACCCCGGCTGTGACCCTGCCAGTGGCCTGCTGCTCTGGGGGTGGGGGCATGTGGCATGTGTCAGGGTCACTGTGCAGCCTGGGGTCCACGCCTGCCCTCATGGAGCCACCTGGCTGCCCAGATACTGGATCTCTACAGGGTCCTTTAGGATCTGGGCTCCAGCAGACAGGCTCCCCAGGCTCCCCGCATGTCCCCGAAACAGCCTGGCCCATAAGCTCATCAGTGGCGCATACAGCAGTTTGGGACGTAGTTAGGACATGTTTCCATAGCAACCAACCCCCAACCTGCATTGGTTTCCTTCCGCGGCTTCTACTGGCCTCGCGTCCCTCCTTGGTGGCCCCACAGCCTCTCCTGACCCAGAGAGGAGGTCTGACAACAGGTGCGGTGGGTGCTCCCCCAGGGGTGGCTCCAGGGTGTCCCCTGCAGCGGGCCATGTGGACAGAATGAGAGCTCCTGGACCTGCTGTTCTCGTACGTGTGCGCACATGTGCATGTTCATGTATATATATGTGTGTGTGTATCTGTGCATGCACTTATCCATGTGTTTTTGTGTGCACACATGTGCATGCGTGTTTGTGTGCACCTGCAGTATTATGTGCACGTGTACATATTTGCACATGTATGCATTTGTGTGTGCATATGCACATGTGTGCATTCATATGCATGTCTGTGTGCATGTGTGTGCACTTGTGCGTTCATGCATGTATATGTGAATATCAGCACATATTTGTGTGGCCATATATGTTTGTGTTTATAGTGCATGTGTGTACATAACCATGGACATGTGCCTGCACGTATGTGTGCTTGTGTGTGCACATGTGTGCATGCATGTGTTCATGTGCACGTATCTGCATGTATTATGTGCATGCGTATGCATTCATGTGTACATATGCATGTGCAGTTCATATGCATGTCTGTGTGCATGTGCATGTCTGCTTGTGTATATGTGTGTCTGTGTGTGTTTATGTGTGCATATGTGTCTGTGTGTGACACATGGAGAGACTGGGGACGAGGGCCCTGAGTGAGCCACAGTGGATCACATGTCTGCTGAGGCCCCATCGGAGGCCGTGCACCCACCTGGCTTCGGTGCAGCATGAGGCAGGGCTGGGCAGCAGGCCCAGGGCCGGACACCCCCCCAACCGGGCTGCCCAGAGGCACACGAGGCTCCCAGGAGGCCTGGGAGTCGGCGGGTGTGACTTGAACACCTGCAGAGCATGGCCAATCACTGCAGACACCTGGGGCCCTCATTCCTCTGATTAGCCACACTTCCGATCCTGGAGGAGAAGCTTCTAGATCCAGCTTCTCATACAAACGGCCTGATTGCTTTGACTTCCATCTTTCCTCCTGCCCACCCAGCCCACCCTGTCCTGAAGACTCAGTGGGGGCCCCTTCCCCAGGAAGGCCTCCGGGCCTCCAGCCTGTGGGGCCCCTGCGTCCGAGACATGTTGTGCACACCCGTGGGGTGCCGCATTGGCACTTGGCCCAGGGCCAGGCTGCCCCTTCTCTGCTCTGCGCTGCTAGGGCTGGGCCCAGAGGCTGCGTCCCGGGGCCGGGAGCAGTGGGTTAGCTCTCTCCCTGACTCCCTCGTGTTCCCGTCCTGGACCTGCAGTGGTGCCAGGGAGCCAGCTTCTGTTGCTCCATGGCCTGTGTGCTAACTTCTCCGGGAAGTTCCTGCCCGTGCCCGTGAACTGCTGTGTGTGTGATGCAGAGACAGGGAGGGGGTGCATGGAGCGTGTGCGTGGCTGTGTCATCAGCACAGGCGTGGGGAGGGAGAGGGGCTTGGGAGGATGGCACTTTCCAGGGAACGCAGCTGCACATTCAGATGTCTGCACAGACACGAGGATACGCAGACATGGACCTGCAGAGCCCGTGGATGGGCCTGGCTTCCAGGGTCGCCTCCACCGCCTACCGGCTCCGTGACCTTGTGTCGATAATGGCATGTGTGTCAGCTGTAGGATGGGGACACGGGGGCTCCGTTAGGGTTATTTTAGGCAACTTCCCGCAGGGTGTCTGGCTTGCTCCAGTTACTCCACAGGTCACCTTTTAGTCATTTGCTCGTTGGCCAAACAATTGTGCTGGACCCAGAGCAGGCACAGAGCTCATCCTCACTGTTCTGGGGTCGTGGGGCCCAGACTTTAGACGCCCCCCGAACTGTGTGCCCCACCCCAAGCTTCAGGAGACTCCCTGGCTCTCTAGGCATCTGTGTTCCCATGTCTCTGAGCATGCAGGTGATGGCCTCGGGGTGGGGAGGCCCCGTCTGCAGCAGGCCCTGCCCTGCCTCTTCTCACCCCTGTCTCTCCTCCACCTCTGGCTCCGGCCACATGGGTCCTTGTCTGCCTCTCAGCCCTGCCCCTGTGGTTCCTGCGTCTGAGAACATTGGCGTGTATGTCCCACGCGTGCGTGTGCAGCAGTGAGTGTGTACACACGCTGGGTGTGCCTGGCTCCTCCTCAAGGATGGAGGGACAGATCTTCGGGAAGGCCCCTCACATCCTGCCATGTCATCCCGCCACTGTGTCCCTTTGTGACATGTGACTTTGTTTTAAAGCCTGTGGGACGATGTGAGGAAGCATGCACCCCCCATACAGAAGCTGGGTGACACGTGCTGCTAAGCGTTCCAGAAGCATGGGCAGCTGATGCCCGTGCACCCCCTTACCAGAGGCTGTTTGGAGCAGCCCCGGCCTGAGAGGAGGGTGGGATTTATAGCACATCTGAACGAACCTATAGTGTATATTTAAAAACCAATGCGGGGGGGGGGGGGAATGTCTGGGGGGCTCCGTGGGTGAAGTGTGTGCCTTCTGCTCAGGTCATGACCTCAGGTCCTGGGGTTAAGTCATGCATTGGCCTCCTTGCCCAGCCCCTGCCCAGTGGGGAGCCTGTCTTCCCTCCCACTTGTGTGCTCTCTCTCTCTCTCTCTCTGTTGCTCTCTCTGTGTTGCTCTCTCAAATGAATAAAGTCTTAAAAAAATAACATAAAAACCAAAAACTGATGCAGGAATGCATTTTGAAAACAAGGAGGATAACAGTAAACAAGACAAACATACCTTTGAAAAGAAATTCAAATAGTGACTCTGTCCAGAGGAGAGGGTCTCCTCTCCAACGGAGTGGCGCTGTGTGAGTACTCTGTCAGTGCCTCGCTGTGTGTCTGTCTGTCCTTCCTTCCCTGAGTCCACTGTCAGATGCGTGGGGAAGGGGGCACAGCAGAGATGGGAGGGGGACATACTGTTTTCTCCAGGTCACTTCCTCCTCCCTGCTTGGCCTCCCCCGTCCCGCCCCCCCGCCCAGGATGTCAGCTCTGCGAGGTCCCCACCCCATCCCCCGTATGTGCCACGGTGTCCCCAGTTCCTGTGTGGTGCCTATGGATGGGCAGCCATGTGACACCCGAGCCCCCCTGCCCTGTTTGCCCGCCTCCAGCGGGAAGAAGCCCCCCAGCTTCCCTGCAGCCCTGCCCTCCAGCTGGACCCCCACAAAGCCTGGCCTGTCACATGTGTCATCAGTGTGGTGGTGACCTAGGGTGATGGTGGACGGGAGGCAGGACGTGGTAGGGGTGCTGCAGGAGGCACATGTCTGGAGCCTTTCTCCTTCCCTGGGCTGGAGCGCACATACGTGTGCGTGCGTGTGTGCTGGGGCGGGGGTGGCAACAATGTCCCGGCCTTGTCTCCTGGGCAGAGCGTGCGCCATTCGGGTGCGAGGGCCGCCACAGCTGGGAGCTTCTCCTGAACCCTCGCGCTTCAAGCTCAGGAGCCAGGTAGACTCGGGTCAAGCTTCCGGGGAGCCCATTGGCGCTTGCACTCGGCTGCCACACTCAACACTTAGGGCCCAAATAACAGGAACAGTAGGACGGTCCTCACCACCTGGCGCTTGCTCCTGAGGACCACGGTCAATCTGCCTAGCGACGGATGTTTGCATATTAATCTAGTGCATGTGGTAGTTTCTATACTTTTTAGTATCTGTGACTAGGAACACACATAACGTTAGTGTGACTTCAGCAAGAATTTTAATTTTTTTATTAAAGTTTTCTTTTTTTAATAAAGATTTTATTTATTTATTCATGAGAGAGACACGGAGAGAGGCAGAGACACAGGCAGAGGGAGAAGCAGGCTCCCTGCGGGGAGCCCGATGTGGGACTCGATCCCAGGACCCTGGGGTCACGCCCATGAATTTTTAAATGACTGTGTGCTTTCGTAAATCACATAAATCTCTATACATGTTGGATTTATACATAAACACTTCTTTTTGCATTTTCAGTAGGGAGGGGTTTCTTTTGCTGATACTGTAAATGGTGTTGTTTTTAAACATCTCAAACTGGTTTTTTGTTGATAATAAGCAAGAGTGCCATTGACTTTTGTATATTGGTCTTGTGTCCAGAATCTTGCTGTACTCAACTACTTGTTCCAGTCATATTTTTGGTGGAGTTGCTTTTTAAAAAATATTCTTTAAAAATTTATTTATTTGAGACAGAGAGAAAGCATGAGCATGAACGGGGGTTGGGGAGCCACAGAGGGAAGGAGCAGACTCTCCGCAGAGCAGGGAGCCCAAGGCAGGACTTGATCCCAGGACCATGAGATCATGACCTGAGCTGAAGGCAGACGCTTAGCTGACTGAGCCCCCTGGGTACCCCTTATTTTCCATATAGACAGTGATGCCATCTGAGAATGGAAGGAATTTGGGGTTTTCCTTCCAAGTGTGTACCTTTTGTTTTGTCTCTTGTCCTGCTGCACTAGCTAGGACTTCCTCCACTCACATCAGGGCACCAGGCCCACTTCCATGTTAAAAATGCTCAGTGTTGGCGCATCCTTGCAGTCAATCCAGGGCCTGGACCAGTCTGCCACACTGCCCACAGTGAGTGACCAGAATCAAGAGTGTCTAGGGTTCCCCATGGGGAATATGGGTCAGACCCAGTGTCGCACCTATAGGTCACTTCTGGGCTTTGGGACGAGCTTCTGGCCTGGCTCCCAGCCACAGTGTGTGTTCATGAGTTGGCAGTAAATCCAGGGCCTGGGAACAGGAAGGGTGTGTGTTGGGGAGTTTGTGGTGGGTTGGGTGGGGGGTCAGGTGGTGAAGGGGTCGGGCAGGTGGAGGGAATGGGTGGGAGGTGCTGTCCCTGGGCCAACAGGGCTGACCTTGCCCTTCAGGAACAGAACAGTGTGTGCTCCAGGCTCTGGGCTCAGGGCAGGGACCCATGCCAGGTCCTGCAGGGGAGCGGGGCTGCTGCGGGCTCCCTGGGGCTATCTGTGTCCCCATAGCCATGCCCAGGGAGAGCACACACCTCTCACTTGTGCGTTGGCATCTGCTGCATGTGCGGACAGGTTCCCCAACACCAGCCAGAATCGAAAAGGGAGGTTCTCTGTCAGGTTCCTCATTGTGCCTATGGGGAAACTGAGGCACAGAAACGAGACGTGTGCCTGCTGGTCGGGGCTGACACCTCAGCAATGGCAAGCTCCGTGTGCCTGACGGTCATACTGTTTTCCATACAATCTAAGGTGCAGCCAATGCCTAAGATACATGATTATTTTATAAACCCCGAGGAAGAATAAGCAAAACCATTTATAGCTGAGCCCCGAACTCCATGGGCGCCTGGGGTGCTGACTTCTGCATGGTCAAAAACCCACAGATGACTGCTGACTCCCCAGAATCTCACTGGTTGTTGTCCACCATCAGCCAGAGCCTCACCAGGAGCATAAAGAGCCAATGAGTCTGTGTCGTGCGTGTCGTATGCACTATGTGCTGTAGTCGCTGTGGGTCAGGCCAAAGAAAAGAAAATGTTATTAAGAAACACGTAAGGAAGTCTACTGAGAGGAAAAACACCTGTGTTTATCGAAAGGACCGTGTGTAAGTGGACTTGTGCAGCTCAAGCTCGTGTAACCCAAGGACCAGCCATGAACTACGATGTGCTGTTATGTAAGACATGCTCCGAGTTGGTTTTTATATTTTCTTTAAGATTTTATTTATTTATTTGAAAGAGCCAGCACAGAGGCAGGGGGAGAAGCGGCTCCCTCTGGGGAGCCCGATGCAGGACTCGATGCCAGGACCCTGGGGTCACGCCCTGAGCCAAAGGCAGATTCTCAACTGCTGAGCCCCCTGGGTGCCCCAAGACATGCTCTGGTTTTAAAGATGTTAATGTGTGAAAAAATGTGCTGGTGAGCACACCGAGGCCTTGGTTTGAGGTTTTCAGGCTCCCGAGGTGGGTATGCATGTCCTCACCTCACAGCCGGGGCCCTGAGGAGCAGAGGGGCGGGGGGCTCACCTGCCGGTGCACAGCTTCTTGGGGATGAGGGCTGAGCTGGGATCCTGTTTGTCCTCAGCCCTGAGCTCTTAAGCAGCAGCCGCCCGAGTCCCCTGTGTTTTTGCAATGTGGCCACATCCACACATGGGGAGCCCTTGCATCACAGATGCTGGGGTGTCATCCAGGCCCTGGTGTTGCCAGGGCTCAATGGTCAACTGTCGATTGTGAGCTTCTTGGGAGCATCCCCCCAGCACCTTTGTGGTTTCAGCATTGACAGGTTTTCGCCCACCTGCCATCTCCAGCCCTTCGTGGCTCTGCCCAGTGGAGGGTGCCCTGGGCACCGGCTGGTTCCATCCAGGGCCCTGAGGAGGTCCGATGCCATGGCCTGGCTTCTGTGGATGGTTCGGGTGATCCAGCAGTGGCCGCCCCAGGCCCCCCAAGAGGCTGACACGGATCCTTGGAGCTCAGGGCGGACTGCGGTGGGCACTGTAGGTGGGGAGCCAAGGCTGTGGAAAGAGGACGGGGCGCAAGTGGAGCTCAGGCAGGCTCCCCCCCCACACACACACACTGGGGCCTGTGTCTCTGCCGAGGCCGCCGTCCAGGCCTGCACACGCAGTTGTGTCGGCCCCTTCGCCCTCCCGATGGCCTTGGGCAGGGCCTGTCGCCTGCCTGCAACGGGGAAACACACAGAAGCACGTTGCCTGTGGGAAGACGTGTTCTGGGCCCGGTGTGACATCCTGGGCCATGGGGCCTGTCCTGCCCACCTGGATGTCTCACATCAGCAGGTGGCTGAGTGGCCACTGTGGACAGAGCCCCTTCCCACTGGCTGACACCCTGTGTCCACGCAGCACGGCCCACTGTGCGTTCTGGCCCCGGGCCACCTTGGGGGCCTCTTGATGGCCTCCAGTTTCGGTTTTGGGGAGCGCTCATTCCCTCCTGTTGGAGGAGCTGGAGCCTGAATGCAAGCACAGTGTCTGGCTGGTTAGCGAGGCATGGGGCGCCGATGGGGTTGGGAAGGCTGGCCTTGGTCTCGGCCACGTGGGGCCTCACGCAGGGACACGGGCTCAGGCCTGGCTAATGAGTGTGTTCCCCTTGGCAGGTGGTCCTCCCCCAGGTGGTGGTGCCCCCTGGCACCTTCGAACTGTCCTCAGCGACTCGGTGGAGAGCTCTGACGATGAATTCTTTGATGCCAGAGGTAAGTGAATGCCCTCGCCCCATCATTAGAGGGATCCCTGATGAGCATTGGCGTCTCTCCTGGGGCCACCACGTCCCACACTCGCACCATGTCCCACACTCACATGTACCGACCCGTGCATCCCCAGGGCAGGGGCTCTGCCTTTCTCGTCGGCCGTGGGGCATGGGCACCATCCTCTGCGGGCTTGGGGTTTGGGGGAGAGGGGGACCAGGCGGGACTTGGAGGAAGACAGGCTCCCGCAGGGGAAGCAACACCACCCAGTGCAATGGCCCAGGTGCCAACAGAGCTGGTGACCAGGCCCTGGGGGGACGTGGGGATGGAGGCGAGGAAAGGAGGCGGTGCCGGTGGGCGGCAGGTCTGCCCACAATGTCCGAGGGAGAGTCCCCACGGCCACGCTTGCCCGGCCTGAGTGGGCGGGGACGAGATGCACTGAGGCCTCCTCTGTACCCAGGGCCGGTCCTCACTGCCCGTCCGGCCCCGCCCCGGGAAGTCACCACGTCCAGGCATCTGCTCGCTCCTGGGGCGGCAGCTCTGAAACACCTGGCCGAACAGGGTCTTGAAAGGCAGACAGACTGTGCCTGAGCGGGACCCTGGGGACGTGGCCTCTGCGGTGCCTCGGGTTCCCCGTCACCTCTGCACCTCTGGAAACGGGGAAGACTCCAACTCAGGGCAGCAGGGCCCGGGTGCCAGGCCTCCCCAGCCCTCCCCGGCCCAGCTGGGCCTCACGTGCTGCCTCCCGTGGGTGTCTGGCTGCAGTGGCTGTGGGGCTGCTTCTCCGTGGCAACCGGCTGACAGTGTGACAACAGTGCTGTCAATATTTTGATGCTCAGAACACTTTTATTTCAAATATTTTGCAGTTCACCAGGGTGGGTGCTCCCGGACGGTGGGGATGGCAGGTGACGGGCAGTGCTGAGGGCCTGCTCACCTGCTTCCCTCCAGCAGCTGTGGGCACATCCTGCCCCTACCCCACAGGCTGCACCTCCCTCTGCACCTGCCACCACCCCCCATGACCTTGCCCCTGTGACCCCCCTGTGACCTCCCCATGACCTTCCCCCATGACCTCCCCCATGACCTCCCCTGTAGCCTTCCCCCGTGACTCCCCCATGCACACCCCACCTCATATGGGGGTTTCCCTGGCAAGATGAGAGCCCCTTGCCATGTACAGGGGGGATGGTTAGGCCCCGGGGAGGGGGCAGGATCCCCCTCGTGTGTGGGCGGCTTGGGGGCCTTGGCAGGGGTACAGAGCAGTCTGTGCGCCCCACGCCGCCCAGGCAGGACGCAGCTCCGTGGGCCACATGGCCAGTGCCCCCATGGGTGCTGCGGGCTGGGCAATGGGGTCCAGGTCCTCAGAACTAGGAGAGGTGCGTCCCTCCTGTTGTCCAAGGGGATCTGGGGGCCACGGTGCAGCCTCTGAGGGTGGGGTATAGAGTGGGGCCAAACCTGGGGGCATCGGGGGGCCCATGGCTCAAGCCCCTACCACGCCCAAGCTGAGTTCGTCTGGCCGCCCACATCCAGGCTGGGGAACAGCCCTGAGGACTAGGAGGCTTGTCCAGGGTCACTCGGGGTTGGGCAGAGCCGGGGCTGAAACCACCCCCTCCACTGTCTATGTTCACTGGGTGTCCACCCATCAGGGAGCAGGCGCTGCCCTTGCAGGGCGGGCATCGTGGGCGCTGCCCTCACGGAGGGGCCATCGCGTGGCTGGGGACAGGGAGACAGCGGGCCAGTGGGTGAGCTGCAGCAACAGTTGCCGAAAATAAAACAAGGGAAGAGACACCTCAGCAGAGACAGGAGACACACTGGACCGTCCGTCCTCCGGGAAACACCAGCTGAGACCGTGGTGTGACACTGCCCCCTGCCCGCGAGGACAGCCAGTTGCCTCCACCGACCCTGATGGAGGAGTTGGGATTTGCAAACTGCTGGCAGGAGCAGCTGCGGTCCGGCCGTGTGTAGTGGGTTCCAGCTCCTCCACAGCTCGTGGTCCTCACCCCCGGGGCACCGTCCTGCCGCCGGGTGTCTGCCCGGGGGGAGGGAGAGCGCACGTCCACCCGAGAGCGTGTGCAGGGACTGCACTAGCTGCTGCCCAAACCTGACACAGCCCAGATGCACAGCGGCAGGTGAACAAGTGCATGAACGTGGGTCAGCTGAGCAGGGAGACGCGGTGTGGCCGTGACACGGGCAGGCCCTAGGGGTGGGGGCTGTGAGTGGGAGACGATGGGTGGACAGAGTGCCCTGGGGGCTGACCCAAGGACGCGGAACTAGGATGTGACACGCCTGCCATGGCAAGAGCAGGGAGTGGCCTGGGGGCGGGAGAAAACTCTGGGGGTGATAGTTTTCAGGTCCCTGTGCCCAAACTTTCCAAATTGTCCTTTTACCTGCATGTAGTTTACTGAGCACTGTTCTCCTCAGTGACACCGTTAAAAGTGGAGGCCCCCGCCCCCCGATGTAATCTGAGGGATGCCGTGGGGTGAGCGGTGGGCCCCTGGGGACATGCTGGTTGTCCTTGGGCCCTCCCCTGGCATCTAGACGACAGCCTGGTGCCTCGCCATGAACTCACACAAGCAGTCCCAGCCCTGGCAATTGTGGGTGTGTGTGTGGGCTGGGCTGAGGGATGAAGCTGAGGGGGGCCGGGGTGAAGCCAGGGCACCTGGGGGGTGCAGCCTGGGAGGCCAGGGTGCAACAGGGGCATCTGGAGGGTGGGGGGAAACTGGGGGGCTAGAAGGGTGTGGCCAGGGTTTGCTTTCAGGACACACCTGGCCTGGGTGGCTTGACGGGAGCACAGCCGAGCCCCCTCCGGGGGGGACCCTGGAGGTTTCTGCTGCTGCTGCGTCCTCTGTGTCCACCACTGTCCGTGGCTCCCATGCCCAGGGCCGCAGACCTGGCACCGTCAACGCCCTGATGCCCTCCAGTGGGAGGCCGGCCCCGGGAGCTGCCCTCGGCCTCATGGGAGACCCTGCTCCTGGTCCTGCCCCCGGGACTGAGAGAAACCGGCGCACTGCCCTGACAGCGGTTGGCTTCCTGGAGAATGTGGGGTGCATCTCTGTCTGGGCTTGTCCCGAGGGCATGGCCCCATGGAAGGGCAGGTAGTGGACAGATGTGGGGCTGGTGACTGGCTGGTGTGTGACCCCAGGGAAGCTGTGGGGCCTGGGCCCCGGGTCTCTACAGGGCAGGGGCAGGTTGTCTCAGGGACGAGGGGGACACTGCTGGCCATGGAGGTGGAACCGCAGCTCGTGGCCCCAGGGGAAGATCTGCAGCCTGATCCTGGGGGCCCCAGGGCAGGGTGCTTCTGGATCCTGGGAGATGGGCGGTGTTGGGTGGGCGACCCCGGAAGGGATGGGGCTGGGACAAGGAGTTGCGCTGCTTGGGCGTCCTGTGGACGCAGCAGCAGCGGAGGCTCCGGCGTGGGAAGAGGCTGAGTGGAGCCAGGCGGCCGCAGGCTAGGGTCAGGTCCGGTCAGCCTGGGGTCAGAGCTGTGGCTCCATGGGGGTGAAGTAGGTGCAGAGGTCATGGGAGGTTAGTACCAGCATGCAGGGAGCAGCCTCCAGAAGTTGAAATGCAAAATCAATAAGTGGGGCATTGATCCAGCGGGCCCGCTGTGGTGCTTGGGCCCTGCCAGGAGGCACGTACAGCACGGATAGATGTGCAGCGGACAGACGGCCACCAGGCTCCACCAGGGGAGCCCGCTGTTGGCAGAGTAAGGCTGCTGCCATCCGAGGAGTCCCAGGGTGGGTGGAGCAGGTCGAGGCATGAGTGGGGGGCAGAAGGCATGGGAAGGCCATGGAAGATTCTGGAAGGCAGAGTGAGGAAGGGTGGCTCCTCAGGAGCTAACCAGGGATTGTGGAGAGAGGGACCTATGGGGACAGAGAGGTCCTGGGCCCAGAGAGCGAGGCCTGTCCTGGTGGCAGGGGCGGGGACCCTGTGGCAGAGGCCCCGCAGCCTGGGAGGGATGGGGCGGGTGGGGGTGAGAGCCGGGGTGCGTGGGGTGGGCTGACTCCAAGTGTGGGGACAGGATGGTGGGGCTGTGGGATGGTAGACCAGGAGGGGAGGATGGCCTCCGTGCTGGGCCCTGGGGGCCCCTGGAGGAATTGGGACTGGGATGTGTACACAAGCCCTGCTGAGCACCTGCTGGATGCATGGCCCCAGGCCACCTGTCTTGCCATGTCAGGATGACTTTACTGCTGTGTTTTCTCACAAAACCGGGTTCCCGTGGTGGGGGCGGCCAGGGGCCGGTTGGGGGGCAGTTGGGGGCTGTCGGGGGGCAGTTGGGGATGGTCGTGTCTCACGATGCACGGGCAGGTACACAGACCTCTGGGCTTGGCAGGAACAGTTGAAGGGCTGTGTGCCTGGGCAACGGGGCTGGGAGAGCCAGCCCTGCAGGAGGCCACGGCCCAGTCCTTGACCAGGACACCCCAGGGCAGAGGGCAGCTTGGCTCCAGGCCCTGTAACCACTTCCTTTGTGACCTCGTGTCGCCCCAGGGCATGCATGACCACGATGCTGTTCTATCGCTGACGAAGACCCCGGGTCGTAGAGCTCAGGCCACTGTCCGAGGCCAGAGCTTGAAGCAAGTCTGTCTAACCCCAAACTGGGCTTCTAACCCCTTGTGGCCCTGCTGCCCCCAGGCTGGACCTGCCCAATACCTTCCTGCTGACATTGCCTCATGCCCTGCGGCCTTTTCACGTTTACGGCGTCACCTATGGCCGTCAGGACGGCACCCTGGGAACAGCTGCACAACTAGAGTCGCGGCCCCCGTGGAATAGATACGAGGACAGGGCCAGTTGAGGGATGTGTGCAAAGGCCCAGCCCATGTAGGGCAGGGTCTGGCCTGGAACCCGTTGCGGGGGCGGGGGGGGGGGGCGGCGGCGGGCGCTGCCTGCAGGTGTCGACATGGGCCCGGATCCAGCACACCACCCTGGGGAATGGTCTGGGTGTGTGTGGTGCCAGGTGGGGGGCAGGGGGGGTTGGCAGTTCCTGAAACTGCTGTAATCCTGGTCGTAGCCTGGGGCCACGTCCCCAACTTCTTGGTGCTTCTCCTTCCTTGTCTGTAAAACAGATATGGTAACGGTCGTTATGCCTTCAGGAGGATCAGGTGGGCATGTGTCAGGTGCCCACAACCATCTCAGCGCAGGGCTCGCGTTGGGTGGGTGAGAGTGTCAGTGAGGTGACCAGGCGACGAGACCCCACGATGTGTGAGCAGGTGACCCGGCGGGACGTGGGGCGGGAGCCTGAGCGCAGAGCCTGCGGCACCCTGGGCAGTCCCCGGCTGCAGCCCCAGCGCCTCGTCCTCATCCTTGGCAGCATCTCGGGTCTCGGCTCCTCGTCCGTGGCTGTCATGGGCTCGAGGATCCCCCTTGCTGACACTGTACTGTCTGCTCAAAGACACAGGGCACGGTGCCCGTTGCCAGGAGAGCCCGTCCCTTGGAAAGCAGGGCCGGGGCGGCTGGCGGCCTGTGGTTGAGGACATCCCCGTCTCTGGGACTGGGACGAGGGGCCGCACCCAGCCAGGGTGCAGCTGACCTGTGCGTGCTGTGCTTGGGCCTTCAGGGTGCTTGCTGAGCTTAGACTGGAGAAGGGCATGGGTTGAGACAGGGCTGGGGGCCTGGGGGAGTTGGAGACGTTACAGGGTCACAGACTTGGCATGAGAGCCCAGCCTTCCGCCGCCTAGTCCTGCAGACAAAGCTGCCCCTACCCCACTTGCACCCCACATCCTGGAGCCACCCCTTTGTCACACGGGCCAGTGACTGTAACCTGCTCATCAATGCACACCAGGACCTGTACCCACAGCCTCGTGGAACCCTCACCACAGCTTTGTAGTGTAGTGTAGACCTTGCCGCTCCCATGTTTCAGATGGAGACACTGAGGCTAGGAGAGGTTAAGTAACAAGGCGTGGCTTTCCTTTTCCTCCCCCACACACTTCCTTTCAGGAAATTCCACTCCTGGAGGCGGGATTGGACACTGCAATGGGGTCTTCGGTGTTGCTCGCACGTGCCCCCTCATGTTGGGGCCCCATAGGGCACAGCACCCGTGCTTTCTCCTGATGGAAGCTTCCGGAACATGCTGCAGCTGTCCAAGAGCACACACCCATTCCATGGCGGGAGTTTGTGGCCACAGGTAGGTTCACGGGGTGCGGGCCGCATGCTCACGGCCATCTCTGCTTCTGCCCACAGAGGAGGTGGCCGAAGGGAAGAATGCCATCCTCATTGGGATGAGCCAGTGGAATTCGAACGACCTAGTGGAGCAGATGGAGACCATGGGGAAGCTGGAGGAGCATCAGGGTGAGACTCCGCTTCCCGGAGCCCCAGGCATGGACATGCTGTGGGGGGGGTGTGTGGGCGTCCGCGCTGGAACCCACGGCTCTGAGGACAGTCACGGGTCTCTGGGCGCCTCCCCTGCCTGGACCCACGTCCCTGCAGGAACCTCGTGGGCACCTGTGCAGACGCCTGAGCTTCTACCCTCTGCCCCCAGGGATGCACATCAGTAGGGGCAGGGGTGCAGCCGTGTCCTTGGAGGGCTGGGCCTGTGCTGTGGGGAGAGCTGGCTAAGCTGGGGTGGCAAGTGCAGGAGTCTCTGGGGATCCGTTCAGGAGGGTTTTCATGGGTGGGAGCAACCGGGAGCGCATCTGCAGACATGGCAGGCTGGTGTCTCAGGCTCCTGCCTTTGGGTGTGGAGAGCTAAAGTGACATGGTGATGTGTACAAGATGGAGGGGGGTCAGATGTGGCCCGGGGCCGTCCCTTCCCTACCCTGTAGCACCCCTCCGGCTCCCTTCCCTCATTCCCCACAGTCATTCCTTCCTCCTGGGCTGGGCCAGGCTGTCCCCTCAGGGGGCGTTGGGCAACGTGGTCCCGCCTTGGCCCAGGAGAAGGGCATTGGGTGGCAACCGGCTCAGTGCTGGTGACCTTCCCGGAACCCCCTCCCCCCCAGTGCTGTCCTGGGAAGTAGACGTGCCGGGGGGTGACTGCTCCATTTGCAGGTGAAGAGCCCAAGGCTCTTAGAAGCTGGGTCTTGCCCCAGGTCGTCAGAGCTACTGGCAGCGGGCGCAGATCCCTGGGGTCCTGATTCCCGGCTGGATGGTGGTGGAGGTGTGTTTGGGGGTCACGGTCATAAAGAAAGGCCCCAGGGCCACTGGCACCTTCACAGGGAGCTGGCCCTGGGGCCAGTCCAGAGGCAAAGCCCCCATTGTCACAGCCCCGTGTCAGCAGTCTAGCCCTTGGACAGCTCCTTCCTTTGTCCCAAACGCCGGGGGACCCAGGAGGGGTCAGCAGGTACAGGTGCTTCCCCAGGATGGTGCTCCGTGGCAGTAAGACAAACCCAGATGTGCCCTGACCTCCCATCAGGCCGTCCTTTCCCTACCCCCTGCCCCGCGGATGGAGACTCGGCACAGTGTGAGCTGGGGAGGGGCAAGGCGAGGTGGGCAGAGCCAGGAGGGCCAGGGAGGCTGCAGAGGGGAGCTTTGGGCACCGTCTGGGGCCTGGGAGTGGACTTGGCTCTACAGCCATGCAAGCCAATGGCACCTGTGTGTTCGTGGGCAGAGTGGGGCTGGAACCGACCTTGTGAGGATCAGGGGAGCCAGGAGGGCCCTGTGCATCCAGGGCCCATCATCATCACCCCAGGATGCATGCGGGGCATCCCCATGGCTGGATCCTTGGGACAGCACTTTTGGGGTGTCTCCCTGGGCACAGGGGGCAGCAGGAGAGTGCGGGGGGACGGGGGGCGAGGAGGAGGAACCTCTGGCCCCTGGGAGCTCATGGTGGGCTTCAGTCCTAAGGGCCGTCCACCACCACACGGGCTGCCCCGTGTGTAGTGTGGGCAAAGCCCCTGGTGGGGTGCAGAGCCCAGGAGGAGTAGGGTTCTGGCCGAGGCTACCTGGGGCAGGAGGAGGCTGAGCGGGGGGATCTAGAGGGATGCCCTGGGCATGAGTCTGGACAGCAGAGGGACCGGGAGCAGGTCAGGAGAAGGCTGCCCTCGAAACTGGCCCTTGGTGTCCCCCCCGACCCCAAGTTCATGTCCAGGCACAACCTTGTCCCCAGGCTGCTGACTCAGCTCAGTAGCCACCTACTGAGCTCTGCCTGAATGTCCCAAAGCTGCTTTGTGCTCTCCGTGTTCCTGACGGCACATGATGTGTAACATATACTCTATACACATGCTCGCACGATGTATGACGATGAATGATATATAAGGTGATATAATGTGTCCTATGTATGCACACACAGGTACGATACATGATGTATGATATAGTATCTACTCCCTATGCACACATGACACGCACGACATAAGTACGATGTATTCGTGCATCCGTGTACAGTGATTACATATAATGTGTATATGTATGTATTTATATACACACACATACACATGTACACACATAAACACACACGTGCATTTTCTTTTTATCATTTTTTCAAGTATTTCTTTCTCCATTGCCCCTATCAGACTTGCCTCAGGGACATGCCACACCTGGGTCTCATCTTGCCCTTCCTGCTCTTACTTTCGGGTCCTTGTTGGGCTCTGGAAATTTCCTCAGCTCCAACCCAATCAGTAGCTGCCCAGTCCTGTCTGCTCCAGCTGTTGCCATTTGTCTGGTCAGCTCTTCTGTGGAGTCTGTTTTGGGTTTTTTTGGGAGGAGGGTTTTGCTTTTGTGTATGTGTGTGTTTAAACAATCCTCTTTTCATTTTCGTGTGCTCTGGGTTTTTCCCCATAACAACCTGATATCAATCCGTAGGTGCCATGGACTCGCCCCATGCTTTGCAACATTTCCGTCTCCCCTGTTCTTTTAAGTTCCAGTCTCCTAGTGGGTTGGACATGGATGGAAATAGACCACATGCACCTTGGTGTGAGCTAATTAGCCAAAGATCCCTGAGTGAGATTCTGACACAGAACAGGAAGGTGCTTGCATCCAGCGCTCTTGGGAAGCTCGGAGCTGCCACGAACAATCGTCCTAGGAAAGTAGGTCCTGCCGAGATCGCCTTAAAACCGAGTCATGATTTACACACCATACAACCCACCCTCTTCAAGTGCTTTTTTTTTTTTTTTTTTTTTTAATTAGAGAGAGAGCGAGAGCACAAGCAGGGGGAGTGGTAGGTAGAGGGAGAGGGAGAAACAGGCTTCCCACTGAACAGGGAGCCCAATAAGGGACTCGATCCCAGGATCCTGGGGATCATGACCTGAGCTGAAGGCAGACAGATGCTTAACCAACTGTGCTACCCAGGAGCCCCTTCAAGTGCTTTTTGTATGCTTTGTATATTCATGGGGCTGAGCAGCCATCACTTGTACTTGGTTCTGGAATGTTTCATCCCCCCAAAAAGAAATCCAGTACATGTCAGCAGTCACCCCTCAAAACCCCAGAGTTTTGTAGAAGTGGAATCCAACAAGAAGTGGCCTCTTGTACCTGATGTTTACCTTGCGTCCTGTTTCTGAGACCTGCCCAGGCTGTAATGCAAACCAGGACGTCATTCCATTTTGTGGCACAACAACAGAACAATGGATAACTCTTATCCATTCATCAGCTGGTGCACATTCGGGTCATTTCCACTTTTTTTTTTTTTTACTCTTATGAGTAACACTGCTATGAGGTTTCTGTGGGGACACACCTATAGTTCTCTTGGTGTGGGAGGAGTGGCGTTCCCAGGCGTGGGAGAGCTGGGGCCACGCCACGTCCCCTTCTCCCCAGTGTTGTTCCAGGGTTCAGACTTCTCTACATTCTCAACAACACTCGTCATTGTTGTTTGATGAAAGCCGCACTAGCGGTGTGACACAGTGGATCAGGTTATGGTTTGGGTTTGCGTTTCTCCAGTGACTGAAGGTGGTGAGCACATTCATGTGATTATTGATTGTTGCTCATCGTCTTTGAAGAAATGTCTGTTGAAGCCCTTTACCGGTTTTAAAAATCAGGTTGTTTGTCTTTCTCTTGGTGAGTTATAAGTGTTTTTTATATATTGTGGATGTTAGGCCCTTATCAATGATATGATTTACAAATGATACTTTCCCCCATTCTGAGGGTGTCTTTTCACCTTCTTGATAATTCCCTTCAGTATGCAAAGATTTAAAATTCTAATGAGGCCTGACTTAACCTATTTTTGCTTTTATTGTTACTGTGTTTGAGGCCATGTGTGAGAAACCATCAACTAATACAAAGTCATAAAGATTTACCCTTTGTTTTCCCTTAAGAATTTATAGCCTTAGCTCTTAGGTTTAGGTCTTTGATCCACTTGAGTTCATTTTTATGTGGAGTGTAAGGTAGGGGTTCCATTTCCTTGTTTTGCCTTCAGGTAACCCATTGTACTGGAACCACATATTGGAAAGACAATTCTTGGATTGTCTCAGCCTCCTTGTCAAAAACCAATGGATCAGAAACATGGATTTATATCTAGACTTTCAATTCCATTCCTTGGGCCAGGACCACATCATCTTGATTACTGTGCACTTGCAGAAAATGCGGAAGTCCATGGGCTTTGCTGTGCTTTTGAGCATTTGTTTCGGCCATTCTGTATTCCTTGTATTGCCACGTGAATTTTAGAATCAGCTTCTCAGTTTCTGCAAAAAAACCCAACAAAACAAAATAAAACAAAAACCAGAAAAAAAACAAAAAACAACCCAGCTGGGATTTTACAAGGGTTTGTGTTGAATCTGTAGATCAATGTGGGGATCTAACACAATGTTAGTGTGTTAGAATTACTAACTAATTCTATTAGTTTCGGTCTTTAATTTCTTTCAGTGACATTTTGCAGTTTTCAGGGCACACATCTTGCACTGGTTTTGTTGAATTTATTCCAAAGTATTGTATTCTTTTCGATGCTGTTGTAACTAAGTTATTTTCTTAATTTAATTTACGGATCACTTGTAAGTATATAGAAACGAAATAAAAAGTATATAGAAACGCAGTTGGTTTTTGTGTATGATCCCATATCCTGCACCTTTGCCAAAATCATTTATTAAGTTTATTTTTGGGGGATAAGGATTCCTTAGGATTGTCTATGTACAAGATCGTGTCATCTGCAAACAGGTTGTTTTGCTTCTTCCTTTCCAACCTGGGTGCCTTTTATTTCTTTTTTATGCCTGAATTCCCTGGCTGGATTCTCCAGCATAAACTGAATAGAAATGGTGAACGCTGACGTCTCGTCTTGTTCCCAGTCTTTGGTGGCATTTTCAGTTCTCCACCATTAAATACGGTGTCCGTTGCAGGTTTTTTGTTTGTTGCTTTTTCTGTAGTTGTCATTTACCTGGTCAAGTCAGTTCTCCCCTATTTTGGGGTCGATCAGTGCTTTTATTGTGAAAGGGTGTTGGATTTTGCCAGATGCTTTTTCTGGACCTACTGAGATGGTCCTGTGGGGTCCTGTTTCCTGTTACTACAACTGATTCTCGTATGTCAAGAGAATCATTCCTGGGGTGTATTTCACTTGGTCCTCGACACACTGCTAATCTCTTATGATCAGAGTTTACATGTGTCTCTCTGAATAATTTATACCAATAATCTACGAGCTGTCACTTAAGGCGCTGCTCACAGGCAGCAGGCAGACGGGCTCTTCCCGTCTCAGAAATAAACTGGATGTCATCAAGGCCGCATTCTTATTGACAGGAGGGATGCCAGCACCACCTGGGCGGCCCCGACCAACTTCTCAGCCTTCACTTTTCCAGAAAGCTTTTATTTTTCCCCATTGTTCCTCCTGGACTCTGGCTCATGCCCTGCGTCTAGATGATGTGGTTCCTGGACCAGGAGCCTCAGCATCCCTTGGAAACTTGTCAGAAATGTGAGCTAGGAGCCCTCTCCCAGGCTCACGGAGCCTTTTTTTTTTTTTTAATAAGATTTTATTTATTGATTCATGAGAGACACAGAGAGAGGCAGAGACACAGGCAGAGGGAGAAGCAAGCTCCCTGCGGGGAGCCCGATGGAGGACTTGATCCCAGGACCCCGAGGTCACGCCCTGAGCAGAAGGCAGATGCTCAACCGCTAAGCCCCCCAGGTGCCTCATGACAGATCCTGCTTTAACTGCCCTCAGGTCATCCTGGTGCTCGCTGGAGCCTGAGGGCTGTGCGTCACTGTTGCCACTGACTGGCCGCAGGGTCTGCAGATCCATTTCCTGGACTCCCCTCCCCCTGGGTCACCGAGTTTGGCATCTTCCTTCTATGCAGTTGGTGTTCCTGGGGATACTGGGTGCCACAGTCCACATACCCCCCTTCGTAGCTACACTTCCTCCGCCCTTGGCCTGTGTCTGGGTGATGTGATGCATCTGTGTGCTGCCAACGGCTGTCATCTAATTATTGGGGAGGGCAGAGCATGCGGCTAGGTGACATTAGCTTCTGGTTTCTTCTTGGTATTTTTAGCTTCCCAGGGTGTCCTGTTCCTCAGACATTCGGCCCTCCCCGCACCTGAGGGTAGATGCCTCTGCTTGGTGGAAGCAGGCGCTGGGGGGTGGGGTGGGGTGGCACAACCTGGCAGTTCTAGAAGCTTCCTTGGCCCCTGGATTTTCCTTCAGGGGCCCGTCCCCCCCCCCCCCCCCCTGCGAGCTGCCTGTCTCTGGCCACAGGCTTTCCCCTGCAGGGTGTAGGTGGTGGCTTCTGCTCGGCTCCATCGGCAGTTGGCCTAATGGACGTTTGACCTTTGTGGCCATCCAGAGCTCTGCACTTACCAGTGTCTCTCACTGGATTCCGTGCTCTGCTGCTGACATCTTAAAATCCGTGATGGTTTTGAACTAGGGCCCCCACGTGCAGTCTTGCTTGAGAAAGATGCGACGTGAAAATCTTGCACAGGCTCTGCAAACCCTGTGGCCGGCCCTGCCCTCCTCCACCCTTGCCCTCTGCCGTCTGCCCTCTGGGGGATGCCCAGCAGCGCCTGGTCTGCTGGGGCACCCCTTCTTGTCTTACGATTCTGCTTGAGACCAACTCCTGGAAGTGTATTCGGGGTCATTTTCTAGGGATTTGGGGCGGGAGGAATAGGCTGGATCATGTTGTCGGCTTACTCGCCCTATTCCGCCCGCTGTGCTGCAAATTCAGTCACTTGGTTCTGCCGTGAGGCCAGCAGGTGGGAGGCACCGTCCGCGAACAGACGCTTACACCTGCCAGCTGGGCCCGCAGGCCAGGAGTCTGCTGCTCACCCTCCTTCTCGCTGTTACTATTGTCCGGGGGATGGTAAGTTCGCCGTGGCTGCATGTCCACCGTGGGACGGTGTGGAGGGGCCATCGTGGACCCTGTGTTCCTTGTCTCCAGGCACCCCCTGCTCTCCTGCTTACCCCATGTTCTAGCCAGAGCTGCCTGGGGGCTCTTGCTGAAAGTGGAGCCGGTCGTCGGGAGCCTTCCCGGTGCCTGGCCTGTTCCAGACAGCCTCCCCACAGCCCTGCCTTGGCTGAGGGTGTGCTTTGCCTCCCTCTCGGGACCTGAGGCAGGGAGGGCTCACCTCGCATCCATGCCTTCCCTCCCCTGTTGTGCATTCAGCTCATGTGCACTGGTCGACATACAGACACGCTGCCACCTGCAGGGGATGGGGTGGGGCAGGCGGGTGGGGTGCAGCTGGGGTGGCTGGGTGTGGTCGGGACAGCGGGATGTGGTAGGGACCATCCAGTGCGCCGATCACCTGCAACAGTGGGAGCATGGCAGTGGTGGTGGAAGGGTCAGGAGGCCTTGCTGGCTCTGGGCACCCCGAGGGTGCGATAGGCAGAGGGAGCAGCAGGTGTGAAGATGCACAGGGGGGTCGGGAAGTGAGGCACTCTGGGCAAGCACGTGGGGGTTCATGTCCCCTGAAGTCAGGGTGCAAGGTGCTGGGGCTGGTAAGGGCCCGAGATCTTGGGGAGGCAAGAGGGGGCGCAGCAGCGGGGAGCTCGGAGTGGTAAGGGGTCCTGGCTTTCTCAGGGGTGCCCTGGGGACCCAGAGAGTAGTTGGAGCAAGAGCCACCATCTCGAAAGATCTTTCTGGAAGCCCAATGAGAAGGCGATCAGAGGGCCCGGGAAGGTGTACAGGGGAGCAGGGGTCCAGGTGGGAGGTCATGAGGGAGCCCCGACCCTGCAGCTTGGGGAGCTGGAGGCTGGGTGTGTGGGGAGCTCCCTGAGCAGGAGGGTGGGGGCCTTTCTACCCCAGGATCCCAGCTGCCCCCCTGTTCCTTGGGAAGGATATTCCTGGCACCTTCCTCCCTGAGGCCCCCTGTCCCAGTGTTTGCCCCACCCTCCTTCTGCAGGCCTCTCAGCCTTTGGTGGACGTGATCCCCTGGCTCTTGGGACGGGGCGGGGAGCATGGTGTGTTGGGGAGGTGGGGAGTGGGGAGCCGCTGGCGGGTCTGCATCTGTAAGGAGATGTGACCCAGAGGCATGGGACTCTGTGGGCTGGGGACCTGCAGGCCCTGCCCCCATTCCCTCTGTGTTCTCCGTGCCCCCCTTGCCTCCGTGCTCTCTGTCCCCCCCATGGCCTGTCCTGTCTGCAGGAGTTCCTGGCAGTGTCCACAGGTGAAGAAGGCCAGGCAGAGGTACAGCCGGGTGAGCAGGCCCAGGGAGCACAGCCCAGCCTCCCACTGTGGGCCCCAGATTCCTCCCTCCCTCCCTCCCTCCCTCCCACCCACCCACCCCAGCGCCTGCTGTCCCTAGGGTCCTGGGGTCGGAGGGTCCTGGGGTCAGAGCGTGGGATCCGAGGCATCTCCCCACCCCCTGAGGCCCCGTTCAGGTTCAGGCTTCACTGCCCATGTGAGGGTGGGGCAGCCCAGCTTCCCTGGGGCACCTGCTCTTGTTCTCCTGTCCCCATCCCAGGAGCCCCCTTGGGGCAGGAGCGGGGGACGTGCTAGACAAGTTGGGAAGCTGCTGCTTGCTGGGCGGCTCACCTGGATGGCCTCCTGGGGGTGGACGCCCCTCACCCAGTGGGGACCGCATGTGTCCTGGGGACCCTCATCTGGCCTTTTCCGGCTCTGCGCCCCTGGCTCCTGCTCCAGTGCACACAGACATTGTCGCCCCTGAAATTCTGCCTGGGACACAAGTCACACTCCCTCTCCTGTAATGAACGTGTTTTGTGGTGTCAGTGGCTTGTAAGCTGCCGGGTGAGTCACCCCTAGGCCTGGGCAAGGGAGCAGGACGGTCATGAATCAGACCCTGCTGGTCCCTCAGCCATGCATGGCCCGTTCCCTAAGGGCCTGGCCCCCAGCAGGTGCCCAAGAAACGCCAACGGCCCTTGTGCTGCAGTCAGGGCTCTGAAGGGCCCTGGGTCTGGGGCTAACGTCCCTCTTTCTGAATAATGTCATCCTTGGATCTGTGGAATGGGGAGCAAGCGCACCTGGGGGGCAGGCGCTGGCCCAGAAGGTGTCAGTACCCGTGTTCCTGCCCACACTGCTCCCAACTCCAGCATACAGGGGCCCCAGAGACCTTGGGCTGGTTGTGAGCATGGGGGCCTGACCCAGGTCCCTGCCCGTTGACCTAGACTCCTCTGTGGACGTGTGATTTTAAGGAAGTCATTAAAAATGCACGAAGACAGGCACCTGGGAGGCTCAGCGATTGAGCATCTGCCTTCAGCTCAGGGCGCGACCCCGGGGTCCTGGGATTGAGTTCTGCATCCCCAAAGATGCTGGTTGCCGTCATAACTAGGACGGTGCGATTTTGCAGCTTCCCCCCAGCGGCGTCATTGTGAAGTCCCCCCACCCCCGCAGAATGTTATCCTAACGGCCCTGGGAGGATGGCCCTGGGTGCTGGCACTTGGTCACGCAATCGTCTACACTGGAACCAGAAGTATGGGAAGGGTATTTTGTGCTTTGTTGTTGCCCCGGGTCCGCGTAGGGAGCTCAGAGGCAGGGATGCTTCCGAAGTTCCGGAAGATGCGCGTGGAGCAGGGCCCAGGAGGCCGGGGGTCCTACAGTTGTGTCGTCCTCCTTTGCGTCTGCTGGCGTCTTCCATATTTGCAACGAGGAGTTTCTGTGACATTTGTGGCTGCGGAAAATGGCCTCTCGTGTGTGTGTGTGTGTGTGTGTGTGTGTGTGTGTTGGGGGGGGGCGGGGTGGGGGGGGGCTACCCCAGCTACCTCCGTAGAATCCACAGGGCCTGGCCTGGGTTGTGCGCAGTGTGGGGAGGGGCACAGAGAGTGTGTGCACCATTCCAGGCCTGGGGACGGCCCTTCCACGGTGGGGCCCAAGTCTCAGACACAGACCCCATAGGACTTGGAGACCCCCTGGGTGGGGACAATGGGAGGAGAGGGGAGGGCCGGCTGCCCCCACCTAGGCCAGGGAGCTGCAGCCCCAGGAAGGCGGGAGGACAGGCACATAGGCCCCGCTCTCCCTGGCTCCGGGTGTGCCGGGGCACGAAGGGCCCAGTGTGGTGAGTAGGTGAGAGGCCCTGCCCACCCCAGCTCTGGGAAGGGCTGCCTGGTGACATGGTGGGGACCCGCTCACGCTCCTTCTCTTTCTCTGCAGGAGACGGGAGCACCCCGTGCACGTCCAGCACTCTCCAGGAGAAGCAGCGTGAGTGATGGCCGACCCCTGGCTGGCTCAGCCTCCTTGGGCCTGCCCCCCCATCAGTTGAGCTCCTTGGGGCCCCAGGTTCCCACGTGCAGGGTGGCTGGGGGGGCTGCTGTGCCCAGAGGCAGACGGGACCCTGCAAAGCCTCATGTGTTGCTTGTGTGTGGTGGAGAGAGGATAGGAAGGCAGTGCAAACCCTCGGAGCCTTCGGGGCAAGTGCTTTTGGGTGACTTGGCCTTGGGCCACTGCAGGCACTGACATGGTGCTGGGTCATAATACCTCCCCTGCGCACCCCCACCTCCAGGTCCTGGTCTCTAGGTCCGTCGGGGCTTCCTGGAGGGGGTGTCCGCGGCCAACGCAGGATGTCCTCCCTGGATGCCCAAGGGGACTTGGAGGGTGGCTTCAAACAAGTGCTTGGCGTTGGCAGCGTTGCTCATCAGGAGGCTAGGGTTGGGGGCCCAGGCATATCTAGGGGTGCAAACGCTCAGAACCCCTCAGTGTCTGTCCTGCTGTTTGGATCTGTGGCCGAGGCTTCGGGGCCCCAGCGCAGCTGCCCACTACCCAACCCAGGCCCGTCTATCGCTGACCTGTGGCAGGTGTTCCAGCGCCCAGGGGCAGGTGCAGACAAGGCCCGTCAGGGGCCGGAGGGCCTGGGTGCCTCTGCCGAGGGCTCCCCCAAAGCCAGGCCATGAGTGCAGGGGCTCGGTGTGAGCGTGGCAATGTCCCAGAGCACCCAGATTTCAGCCCGTGTAGGCGGTTAAGTGAAGACCCGGACACATCGGCGGGTTCACGTTTCCTGATGGGGGGGCAGCAGGGAAGTGGCGGGTTTGGCCACAGGGCAGATGGGGCGGCAGGGGGCCTGGGTCGTGTTTTCCACGGGAAGGTGGCGGGGGTCAGGAACTGCTCCCTTGAGAAATGCGGGCAGCAGGGTGTGGGGGGCTCTCTGCAGCATACCCGGAGTCCTTGGGTGCAGCGGAGGACTGGCACCTGCGTGGAAGAGCCCTTGAGCTTCGAGACGGGGCGTTTGCAGGTGGAAGGTTCGTTCGTGTCTGGGAATATCTGGCAGCCGCGGGATGGGGTCTCCCCACAAGATGTCCTAGGGAGGGAACACATCGGGGCCGACCCCACGTTGCCGCTCCTCGACCCGGCCAAACAAAATGTGTGTTTCTGTGAAGGTGAAATCTCCTTTATTTGGCTTATAAACCGAGGTCATGGATTTTATCTGGATTCTGTTACCAGCTGTTCCCACGTCTGCTTCCTCAGGATCTTCTCACTCAGGGGGACGAGACAACAAGGTTGCGGGGCCAGTGGGCTGAGTCTGAGGCTAGCATGTGGATGGTGAGGACTCCTGAGAACGTGGCTGGCTGGCGGTCCTGCTGTTCATCCAGCTGCTTAACGCCGTCCACGAAGTTCGGCCTTTGGACACTTCTGCTTGCCTGAGACAATGGAGGTCGTGCGGGGTCCAGCTCTGTTTGCTCGCGATCCCGAATCAGCAAGTACACAACCAGGACGTTGGTGAGGTGCTTGGCCGTCCATGGTGTGCATGCACGTGCCTCGCGAGAGACAAAGGAGGAGGTGATACGAGGTGCCCCAGATCAGGACACTCAGGACATTCCTGTGAGCTCCCCGCAGTCCCCGAGCCTCTGCGCCCTGACCTGCCTGGCCAGCTCCCCGACATCCCGGAGCTCCCATTACTCGGCTGTGGAGACGTGACCCGAGGCCTGCCCCAGAACTGCGGCGGGACAGAGCGCGAATGGCCTTCACGTGGTTGGCCCTCCATGAGCCTGGCCGCTGGCTCAAGGTTGCTCGGAACTCCGTGTGCTCAGGGCTCTGCCCGTCCTGTGACCGCTGGATTGGCCCTGCACAGGGATGCGTCCTCCTGGGCCCCACGGACATGTGTGGGTGGCGCGTGTGGCAGGTGCTGCCCAGGAGTCCTCCCTCTCAGACGCCGTGTGGCCTCCATCCTGCAGCAGCAGGGACGGCCTGGCGACCTGCAGCCTCCACCCAGCCCGTTACTTGGCACCAGATCATTCCGTTTGGTCGAGGAGCCCGGGGGAGCCCCCGGGTCATGGTGCCAACCTTCTGGCGCCCTCTGCATTCCTGTCGCCTCCGCGCCTCCTGGTCCCCTCTGCCAGTTCACGCTGCTCCAAGCCCAGTGACACTCACAGCTTCTGGCCTGACCTGGGCCTGCCCCAGGCTCCCCGTCCACTCCCCGGCACTGCTCCTGTTCCTCCTCCAGGCTGAACGGTGCCATTTCCACAAACTCTAGCCAGAGACCTGGAGGTCCTGCCTGGCTTCTGTCTCCCAGAACTGCCAGCCTCCACACCGGCCTCCACACGGGCCTCCACGCTGCCCTCCTTGCCTTCAAGCTCTCCAGCTCCACCTCTCCCTCCCAGGTGGGACTCTGAACTTTGTCTTGTCCCTGGGCGGATACCCGACCAGAGTGCAGGCTGAGCGCCAGGCCCGGTTCCATTTGAACCCGGGTGGTCTCTGTCCCAACCCAGCCTCCACGCAGCCGCCCGCAGAGCCCGGCTTTGTAGCTAGTCCTGACCCACCCTGCTCCTGGCCCCAGCCTGGCCCCATGGCCGCCTCACCCGTACAGCTGTGGCCGCCCGGAAGGGACAGAGAAGATGTGGATGCCGAGCAATGCCCGCCTCCCTATGCCTAGGGCCTGACCTCGCATCTCACCACCCAGAGCCCGTGACCAGACCAACCAGTGGCTCAGATGCTGGGACGGCCAGCAAGGACCTCCTGTCCTGGGCGCCTGCCCGCCACCCCCCAGCAGCCCCAGGGGCACTAGCCCCTGCCCACAGCTGGCCCGCGGCCCCGCAGGGATCGGGTGTCTTTTCCCAGCCATGTGGGCGGCCTGTGCGCAGCTGCAGACGGGCTATATTTAGCCTCAGCTTTAGTGAGCTCAGGGTGGCAGACGGCTGCCTGGGGGGCCCCCTCCCGCGTGTCTGTGCTGACGCGGTCTGTCCCTGTGTGCATGTGCGTGTATGCCCATGCACTTGTGCGTGCTCCTCGGCGTGCACATGAACACATCTATGTTGTGCCGGGGGCATCCTCAGCCTCCTACACGGGGGCCTGAGTGGGAACAAAATACTTGTTCATGACTTTGTTTGAAAAATACTTGGTGAGCATCTTCCCTACGCTGGCATCTGGACAGCCTTTGGGGACTATGTGGAGCATGAACAAACCCTGTCCCTGGCTGGGGGACACGGCACAGCTGGGAGGATGGAGGAGTTGATGAGTGCAGACACCACAGAGCCTACACTATGAGGCCGGGTCCCAGAACAGAGAGCCTCCGTGCTTTTGCCAAGAGGAGAGGGAGGCCGGAAGCCCCGCCCCCCTGCCCCCCCCCCCGGGGTGGGGGTGGGGGTGGGAAGGACCACTGAGGCTTCAGGAGCAGCATGAAGAAGAGTCGGGGCTTGGGGAGCAGAATGTGCAAAGACCCCATGGTGAGAGGACGAAGGAGAGGCTCGAGAACCATCCTGCGGCCTAGTGCCGGAGCTCAGGGGGGAGGTGAGTGGAGGGGAAAGCAGAGGAGAGGCTAGCATGGGGCCAGGGCCCAGGATCGTTGTGCAGCACGCAGAAGCTGGCCCACGACTTCGTCAGAGTTCCAGCAGGAGAAGCAAGGCCTGCCTGGACACGGCATTGGATGGGAGTCCAGGGAAAGGACCTTGTTTTCGGGTTGCAGACACCCTGGGGCCCGGGGCCCGGCTTGGGCGGTTCCCACCCGTGCAGCCGGGTGGTCCCACATCCTGGGCCCTCGCGGTTGGTCGTCCATCCTCCAGGGGTTGCGGGGTCTCTTTCTAGCCTGAGACCATCTCTGGTTTTCTTTCCTTCTGGGAACAAAAGAGTGTCTAGAAACAAAAGCCAGGAAGCCACTACATGGAACCCAAGCAACCCCAGCAGCGGGATAATAGGAATTAGTGACTCAGAAGAGGAGGCGCCGCTACACGGGCATCAGAGGAAGTCTCATGTTTAATCCGACTCCTGAGTAGGCCGTGCCCGTCAGCGGCGTGACTTCTACCAGGACGAAGGTGCTGCGCGCCCTCCTGCTGCCCCATGGCCTGCCCAGCCCCTCGCCGGGAGCACCGGGCGCTGGTTCCTCCCTGCACACACGCATCTCCACAAATACCCACGTGTCTGCATGTTTTTACGCCAGTGGTGCCCGCGCTGTCCTGCCCCCTGCTGGTCTCGGTGATCGTGTCTCCAGGTTATTTCAGCATCTCACTAGGTTTGGCGGCCCAGTGGCCTCGGGAAGGCTGTCCTGTGTCGCCACCGTGGCTGTGAGAACTGGGTAGCAGTGTCCTGCGGGGGGCACGCAGCTTGCTTCCTGTGTCTGCAGCATGAGTGGTGCAGCTGGGTCTAGCATGGTACGAGCGCCTTCCAGCTCGGGTCCAGGGTGTCAGGGGCACTCTGTGCTCCGTGTTCCAAGTGCCTCCGACTGCAGCCGTGGACGAGCAGCGGCTGCTCCCCGAGAGCCCGGGCGGCCACGTGATGCTGACCTGGGGGTGAGATCAGCGGGCATCCTCTGGTTTGGTTTCCAAGGCCAGGTACCTGGGCCAGTGTATAAGTGCCACATGCTGTCCTTTTTCTGGAACCTGCCGGGGGTCAGCGTGCAGGCAGGTGGGCGTGGGTAGGACGCGGTTGATTCCCTCGGCCTGTGCCGGCCTCTCCGTAGGGCCCAGGTTGGTGGGGGTGGATGGCAATTCCTCCCTGTGGGCAGGCCGCACCCTGTAGGCATCGGGAAGAGCAGCTTCGGCTTTAGGAGAGTGGATATGCCCGGCCTGGAACTTGAGTGCACGTCCCCAGCCCTGCACTTGCGCTTGCAGGACCCCCCAGGGATGAATATGGGGGGAGCCAGAGACGCTGGGGGAGGAGGCAAGGCAAACACAGCAGGTGCCCAGCCCTTCCCAGGGCCCTTCCCAGGGCAGGAGGGTCTCTAGCAGCCCTGTGTTGGAAACCACCTCGGGCTGGACTCAGGGTGGTGCTGCTCCCGGCCTGGGCCACGTCCACCCACGCAGTGGCCCCTGGGAGCTGCCCCCATGCTCACAGGCAGCGGTCAGGCCTCAGGGTGGGCCAGCGCCTCTGTGGGGGGCTGACTGTCCCCCTGGGCACTGAGCCTCTTAGCAGGTGAATCCAGGCAGATGGGATGGGTTCTGACTTTGCAGGGGTTAAGTCGTCACAGCAGGGACGCCATCCATCCCCGCAGCCTGACCTGCGCCCCCCTCCCTGGTGTCCCCCTGCCCAGCTTGTCCAGCTTCCCTCTGGGCCACCATGGGTCCCTCCAGAATGGCTGAGAACTCTCCGGAAGCCGCCTCACCTCGCTGGCTGGGCCCTGCCCTCCGTCCTGTGACCCGAAAGCAGCTCCTGGGGACGTGCAGGGCTACCACGTCCCCTCAAGCCTGCCCTTCCCCAGACAGGGACCCCCTTCCACCACTTTCCTGCCCAGTCACTGGGCTCACTGAGCCCCCTAGTGGCCGGAGCTGCAGGCATGTTTCCTCCTCATTCTGAAGGAAGACCCCAGCACCTGCCCACAGAGCTGCCCCCTTCCCAGCCTAGGTTGTGTCACGTGACCCCAGGCCCTTTGAGCTCCTCAGCCACCTGGACACACGACACACATTTGGGCCCTGGCCAGGGGAGCAGGAGGCCACTGTGATGTCCAGTTGGCTTTGTGACCCAAATGTGGGATATTGATTCACTTATCCTGTTTCACCGTTGTTGCTCCCTCACAGGCCTTCCTTTTCCCTTTCATACCCTCCCCCCCCAGCCTGTCCTGCCTCCCTCAGCTCCGAGGGCAGGGATACACTCAGTCTTATTTGTGGTGCTTGCACTTGGTGAAGTGGGGGCTGTGGCTCCGTGTGAGCATGACGGCTGCCCGTGGATGCATGTGTGCTCGCTGGACCACAGGGAATCTGGACTCCCCTGAGAATGAGAAGAAGTCAGAAAACAACCACCTGTCCCACCATGCAGACAACACCTGCCTCTGACAGGGGTGCTCATCCTTGTCCTGGTCCCTGTCCCCATCCCTGGACCGTTTCCATGCCTGTCCTTGGCGTGGCACCTGTGTGTGGCCACTGGGGGGTCAGGGCCACAGACCCCCCATGTGCCAGGGAACGAGGCTCTGGTTTGTCGCCGACACTCCCACTGCACATCCCACTTCCCACCCAGAGCAAGTCGCAGACCTGTGGGGGGAGTTCACCCCTGGAATCCGCCCGCATGTGGGCTTCAGTGTGTTTCAGAGGATGGGGCACTGCGTGGGTCCTTCGCGGGGACGAGCCACGTGCTCATGGGCTGGGCCTGGCTCAGCTCCCTCGACAGTGGGGGTGGCAGGTGGGGGGGGTGCAGGGCAGGTGGGGGCGGCGGCCAGCGTCAGGGGGCAGACATGGTGGACCCCACCGTGAGTCGGGTGATGCTTTGCTCCGTGGGCCACGCACATGGGTGCTGACCTTGGCTTCCACCTCAAGAGCAGAGTGGCGCTTGGGTAATTAGAGGGATGATGGTGGTTCGTGCCTCCCGAGGTCGTGATTCAGCGGATATGCCCCCGCTCTTCAGCTGGCGGGAGGTGCCTTGGGGGTGAGGTGGGCCGGCAGGGGTGCGGGGCGGCACAGTGATTACAAGACACAGTCCCAGGAACAACCGTGGGCTCACTCCACCCCACCCTGGGGTGGCCTCAGTTACCTGGGGGGCGGGAATGTCTGCTTCTTGGAGCAGCAGAAGGCTTGAGGGCCTGGCCCAGGCTGGGGGGCCTCAAGGCTGCCTCTGTGGGCCAGACACATATTCCCCCTGGGCTCCTTGGGTCCTGTTAGCCCATCCTCCAAGGCCAGACCGAGCTCTGCGGGTCAGGCCTCCCTGCCTTCCCACCCGGGGAGCAAAACCTGTGGGGCTTCTGCTCACAAAGGGGAGCCAGACCCTCATCCTTGGTGGGGGAGGCGTGGGGACGCTGGGCTGCTGGCGGGGCCTGAGGACGCGGTGCCCATGGTGTGAATGGTCAGTGAGGGCGCAGGATCAGCCCTACCCGCCGAGGGCACAGCACCCAGATGACCACAGGGCCCTCATGTCTTCCTGCCGCTTATTTGTGGGCTTGCGACGCTAATTGGCAGCAATGCAGTGGAGCCCATGGTCACACCAGGGCTCGGGGTGGCCACGACCCTGTCACCCGCGGCCCCACAATGCCTGCCGTGGCCCCTGGGCTGTCCTGCTGCACTGCCCGCCCGGGCCTGACCGGAAAACTGAGTCCTGCTCGCACAGCTGCCAAGAGCAGGACTTGGGCTCACGTACCCTCTCCTCAGACCAGCTCTGTCCTACCTCAGAAGTGAGGTGTCGCCCAGTCCCCACCAGGCCCGGAGCCACACATGGGGCCCCACGCATCGTAGAGCATGGCTGCTGTGCCCTGGGGGGGTCTGCGCCGGGCACCCTGCCCACCACTCTTAGGGATGCCAGTCAGGGCAGGCTGTGTGAGCGCAGCCTCTGGGGGATTGTGGTGTCGCCCCCTGCAGCAGCAGGGCAGGGTCCTCCGGTAGGTATGGGGTGGGCATGTGGGCTCACTCGGCCTCACAAGGGGTGTGGCCTGGAGCACATGACCCGGGGTGCATGAGCCTCAGTGTCTTGCCTGGAAATGGGGCTAATGTGCAGAGAACAAAAACTCCAGTGGCTGCAGGGACTGGTGGCAGCACCTGGGCCACAGTAGCCACTCAGCAAACACCAGGCCTGTTCCCTGTGTGTGTTACCAGGAGCCTGTCTTGAGTGCAGGGCCCGGCGCGGAGTCCACGTGGTGGTAGAGAGTTGGGTGGCTGAGGAGCTGGAGAAGGATCGGGGGACCTCACCCCGAGGTCTTCATCCTCTGTGCCTGGGCCACCCCACCGTTGCCGCCCAAACCATTCCCCACTGTGTGGGCTGCAGCCCGAGCTCAGAAGGCAGTTACTCTTAGCCCAGGCCCCATCTACGGGAACCGAGTAGTTGCCATGTGTACCTCCCTGGGCAGAAAAGCTTCTGGGTCTGTGTTCTTGGCCCAGCACATGGGCCACAGGGCAGTGGCTGGGAGATGCAACGTCTCTGTGGGCTCCCGCCCTCCCCTGCCCAGGCTTTCCCTCAGAGCCCCCCGGGAGGGGGGGTCCTCCCCACGTGACCCCCAGCAGGTGCAGCAGGCTCTTCGATGGGGCGGGGGCGCGCACAGAAAGGACCAACTCTGCGGACTTGGCTGCTGTAGGAGGTGAGTGAGCTTCCCGTCGTTGAAGGCATGTGAGCGGTTTGTAGTAGGGCCTTGTGGCTCGGCCGCACAGAGGAAATGACATCCTCTCCGCCGGATGTGTTGTTGTGGCACAGGGATGAGGGCTTGGGCCAAGCAGCCCCAGAGGAGGAGTGGCAGCCGAGGGAGGCGAGGACGGCCTCATCCTGGGCTCGCCGGTGATGAGCAGCAAGGGCTCAGATACTGCTGTGCGTCTCGGGGGTCCACCTGCCCCAGGGGACCCCCTGCAAGGCCGCGCTGTTCCTCTCCTAGCTTCAGGCAGATGTGCATAAAATACTTGACACAGGCATCCAGGTTTCAGAGGCGTGCTCAGCCCACATGTGCATCCGTAGCTGGAAGCAGATGCCGCCAGGTGACATTCCTACAGGCACTCTTGTCACCTGGGAGGAAGGCAAGGCAGTTGTTTGTGGGCCTCGGGGTTGCATGGTGCTGGCCTCCCTCCACTTTCTGGTCCTGCTGGCCTGGAGGTGGGGCCAGACGCTGTCCCTCCAGCTGGGAGTACCTGCGGCCCCCGCACTGGGGGTCCCACGGCGCTGAGTCCTCTGTTCCCCCCACAGGAGAACTGTACCGGGTTTCCTTGAGAAGACAGAGGTTCCCAGCCCAGGGAAGCATCGAGATCCATGAAGACAGTGAGGTGGGCTGGGCTTCTGGGGGTGTCTGGGCCCACCTCTGGTCAGGATTTCTGGGAGAGCCCCAGGCTGGTGGACACTTGACTTCCTCTTCACTGGTCTCACTGTGTGACTCCGGGCAGGTGCTCATCTTTCTCTGGGCTGCTGGCTCTCGTGTGAACCAGGAGGGTCTCTTGGGACCCTTCTAGCCCCCACAGTAGGGTGCATGCTCTGCTGGCAGCCTGCGTGCCTCCCTCTGAATGCACACGAGGTCCCGCCACACTGGGAGCTGGGGGCCCCCCAGCTGGGAGCTGAGACACGCCAGCCAGAGTGCTGTGTGCCATTGTCCATGGGTCTCTATCCCGACGGATATCCTTCTCAGGAAGGCTGCCCACAGCGCTCCTGCAAGACACATGTCCTCCTGCTGGTGCTGCATGGGGGCAACATCCTGGACACGGGTGTGGGCGACCCGTCCTGCAAGGCAGCCGACATCCACACCTTCACCTCCGTGCTGGAGAAGGTCACGCGGGCCCACTTCCCAGCAGCCCTGGGCCACATCCTGGTCAAGTTTGTGCCCTGCCCTGCCGTCTGCTCGGACGCCTTCTCACTCGTCTCTAAGTGAGTCCCCTCTGCACACCTGGGCTGGCTAGGGCTGGTGGGGATGGTGGGCTGTGGGTGCCCCTGGCCGGGGCCTCCCTGGGACTTCAGGGTGGGAAGGGGCCAGTGAGAGTCCAGAGCAGTGTGTCCCCCTGTGCGGGGCCGGGCGGTACAGGCCCCTCGATGGTGCAGAGCCACTCTCCATGCTCCCCATGCTGGCCCTCCTGGCCCAGAGGAGGCTGCAGAGGCCTCGAGGGGCTAAGCTGTTTCCCCGGGGTGCCCAGCAGCATGTGTGCTCTCTGGCAGGCAGCACAGGGCAGGGTGGATGCCCAGCGAGGGCTGGGACCACTGCCCTGTCCGGGTTTCCTGGTCTGTAAAGTGGGGATTGTCGTGTCCTAAGTACCTGCTGGGGTTTTCTTGAGGGTCTTGCGGGCTGGAGCTCCTGGCACAGGTGGAGTCAGCAGTGATGCATGGCTGCGTCCTCATGGTGGGGACAGCGTTCTCTGTGGCCAGCAGGCTGGGAGAGGATGTCTCGACTGCCAGCAGGGACCCTGGCTGGAGGGGACTGAACAGTAGTCTCACAGGGCCCTAGTTCCATATCCAGAACTGCTGGAGCCTGGGGGAGGGAGCGGGGCACACGGGGTTCACTGTTCCCGGTGAGAGACAGGAAGGGGCCCCCCGGGAGCAAACGCCCTGTGACCCCTGTAGTCCCAGGTCAGGCTCCCAGCTGGATGAGGGAGAAGATGAGTCAGTAGCTCCCCCAGCTGGTGTGATTCTTGGCCCCAAGTCAGGGAAGGCACGCTGGAGTCCTGTCCATACCAGCCCCGGGCCCTGCTCTGCAGGACTGGGGAGGCAGGCTCTGTCCCGCCCCTGTGGTCAGGAGTTCCCAAGCTGTTCCATAATAACCCAGGAGCCAGAGTCCTCACCCCCAAGACGTCCAAACCCCAGAACTGAGTCAGCGGCCCCGGCCCTGGTCCCCAGGAAGATGGATCGTCCAGCCACTTCTGGGGAGCTTGGGGAGCCAGTCCCTCCCCACCAGGCGGCTCTGCTGGCCCACTGGGAGGGAGCTCGTTCTCTGCTAATTAAACGCTCTACAGCTGCAGTGGAGGCCTGTTTCCTCCCATTTGTTCTCTGTGGAGATGAGGAAGGGCTGCTGGGCCGGCCATGCTCACCATCAGGGCTCTGCCACCTGTGCGGAGAAGCCTGAGCCCTGGCGCCTGCCCTGTGTCTGTCAGGTGCCCCATGGGTCCACGCTGCGCCCTCATCCTGACCTAGAGCCATGGGCTGAGGGCCTGACGTCCCCTGGACAGAGGCAGGCCGGGGTGGGAGGGAGGCTGGAGCAGGAGTTGGAAGCTGGGTCTAGAGGGTCCTGAGCCCCCTGGAGAGAGGGACTTGCAGGAGGGTAGCAGGGAATTGGGGAGGCTGAATGGTCCGCTGGCAGCAAGGATGCTGTAGGGGAGGCTGTGTCATCCGTCCGGGGGTCACACCTTTCCAGCAAGCCCCTGAAGGCTCCAGACCCTCTCCTGAGAAGGGTGGACACAGCTCACGTGTGCGGCCCCGTTATCACCTGGCAGGGGTGCTTCACAGGGACCCCACGCCTGGGAGGTGCTCTCTCCTCCTTCCAGGCACCCCTAAAGCCTTCCTTGAGACCCAGTCCCAACTCCACCTCCCCCAGGAAGCCTGCTCTGATCTGTCCCCACCAGGATCCACACCAGGTCGGGTGTCCCAGGGGTCTCAGCAGGAGAGGGCAGGGGAAGGCAGCTGTCCCAGGAGACCCTAGCCCATATCCCGGGCTGGCGCGGGCAGGGTTGCACAGGGGAGTCAGCACAGTGCCCCCTAGCCCCTGGCCTGTGCCCCATTTCCTCTGGCTCTTGTCCAGCTCCCCCTCCTGAGCCCCAGGCAGGGGCCCAACCGTGGCCAGCTCGTGCCTCTGCTCTCTGCCCCGTGTGGCCCCAGATCCCTGCCTGAGCCCGCTGGGCTTCCCTTGACCCTGTCTGCAGCCTGAACCCCTACAGCCACGATGACGGCTGCCTCGGCAATAGCCAGGACCATGTCCCTCTGGCTGCACTGCCCCTGCTGGCCATCTCGTCTCCACGCTACCAGGATGCGGTCGCTACTGTCATCGAGCGGGCCAACCAGGTCTACACAGAGTTCCTCAAGTCCCCTGATGGTATCGGCTTTAGTGGGCAGGTAGGACTGCCTCCCCAGCCTGCCCAAACCTAGCCGGACCCTGGCTAAGTCTGACCCCCGACCCTGGCCTGACTCCGACCCTAGGCTGCCTGCTGTTGTGTCCTCAGCTGACGCTGGCCCAACTCTGACCCCGGACCCTAGCCTGCCTGCTGTGTGTCCTCAGCTGACCCTGGCCCGAATCTGACCCCTGATCCTAGCCTGACCCCCGACCCTAGCCTGCCTGCTGTGTATCCTCAGCTGACCCCGGTCCGACTCTGACCCCCGACCTTAGCCTGACCCCTGACCCTAGCCTGCCTGCTGTCCTCCGGCTGACCCTGGCTGCAGAACGAGCACCTGTCTCCCATCGGGTCTCCCTCTGTGTCTCACGGGGACAGGTTCCTCAGTGTCCCCTGGACAGGTGACTGGTGCCCTGGCTGGGTGGGGGTGAGGGGTCCCTGGTGGGCTGGCCTTGCACCCCAGCCGTGTCTTCTGCAGGTGTGTCTCATCGGGGACTGTGTGGGCGGCCTCCTGGCCTTTGATGCCATCTGCTACAGCGCGGGGCCCTCAGGGGACAGCCCAGGCAGCAGCAGCCGGAAAGGGAGCGTCAGCAGCACGCAGGTGCGGGCCAGGTGGGGGAATCTGTCCCCGGGGGAGGGGATGCCAGCGCTTCACACTTATCCATGATCGCTGGCTTCTAAAGTGTTGCTTCATGATCCTACAAGAATGGGGCTCAGGGAAGACTTGGTCCGGAGTCCCTGGGGTCACGTACCTTTGGGTGCACCCGAAATCCCCCCATTTCTGCCATGTGGCTGCCGTGCTCCTGGGGGCCAGTGCTGCCCTCAAATCTCAGGAGAGAAGGGTTCATGGGGCCTGGAGGAGGAGGTAGGGCCCCTGCGCCTCTGGTGACTGCACTGTCCTCCTGTCCTCTGTGTGACCCCAAAGGACACCGTCGCGGTGGATGAGGCGTGCAGTCTGGCCAGCAGTAAGCGTCTCAGCAAAAGCAGCGTTGATGTCTCCAGTGCACCAGAGGATGAGGAGCCCCCAAGGCCATTGCCGCGGAAACAGAGCGACTCCTCCACGTATGACTGTGAGGCCATCACCCAGCATCACGCCTTCCTGTCGAGGTGAGTGCTCCTCTGGCGTGGTGTCCGCGGCCCAGGGGACCCCAGCTCATGGTTCCCCAGGAGGCCTGTGGCGGGTCACGTGTAGACGAGCACGGGAGTGCTCGGCCTCTGCCAGGACCTTGCCCCTGTCCCTGCTCTGCCCCGACTGGCAGACACCAGGACGGTGGGTGCCCCCTCCCTGAGCCTCACTGCTCCTTCTTCCTGCCAAAGGGCAGATGCTGCCAGCCACTTTGCCAACGGTTTTGAGAATGTGGTGTAAGAGCCTATACGGGTGTGTTTGGGAGCCACTCTGGGTGTGTGTTCTCACTATTTCTCAGATGGGGCCTCAGAGAACCCCGGTGGGCCAGGAAGTTTCTTGGGGGGCACGGCCAGCTGTCAATGCCCTGGGGCCAGTGTTCCGGCTCCCAGGCCCCAGCGTGGCAGCTTCTGCACAGAGTTCCATGAGGCATCTGCATGTTTATCTTGGATGCGGGTATCCAGGCGGGTACAAGCCCAGCCAGGAAGGGACGTCCCCTCTTATCCTGATGACACGCACCATGAGGTCATCACAAGCTCTGCAAAACAGATCCACTTCGAGCCCTTCGGAGTATTTCCTTTCTGTGTATATTGTTTACATGGTCTGCATACAGTTTTACTTAAAAAAAAAAAAAACCTGTATGTTGTGATTTTTTTTTTTTTTGAAGATTTTACTTATTTATCCATGAGAGACACACAGAGAGAGAGAGAGGCAGAGACACAGGCAGAGGGAGAAGTAGGCTCCCTGCGGGGGGCCCGATGCAGGACTCAATCCCAGGACCCCGGGGTCAAGCCATAAGCCAAAGGCAGACGCTCAACCGCTGAGCCCCCCAGGTGCCCCTATGTTGTGATTTTATCTGATTTTTATCTCTATATAACAAATACTTGCTGAACGTTCTTCATAGAGAATATTTTATTGAGTGCATAGATACCTTACTTCTTCCGAGTTTTCCAGTTCTTTCTGACAGGTGGTGCTCTGGCGAACACCTTCGCGAGACACTTTGTGTGTGTTAGGGCTGGTTTGCTCAGGTGCACTTCCGCAAGGGAAACCACGGGATCAAAGGCTCTGTGTGTTGATGTCTCTGACTGTTGGAAGCCTTCCTCCCATCCCCCGCCCCTGAGGGCCACGTTTCAAGTTGGGGTTGCAAGGTGAAATTGCAACATTTCTAGTTCATTCTTGAAAGATCCTTTAGGGAGAGGTCCCAGATTCAGAGAAGATGTCCGAGGCTTTGGGTGGCTGGTTCCACGCAGCCAGCTTTCCCCTCTGGTGTAGGGACAGATGGCTGTTTCTCTGGCAGTTAAGGAGCTGGCGTGTGTTTAGGGACCGCACTGTATGCAACATGTGTATCGTTGACCCCAGCGCTGTCCTCATGGGGAGAGTGGGGAGCCCGAGGCTTCAGATCCAACTGCCTGGACCTTGCTCCCAGAGGGCAGGCCGCCCGCCCCGTGCTAGTCCCATCGTTATTGCTAACATCCCCTCTCCCCTCCACCTGGAGGATTCCATCGATTCACAAGTCAGGGGATCGCTCTGGACAGTGTTCCACCCCAAGCTGTGCCTCGGGGCCAGCTAGAAGATTGGGGGGTTGCTGTTCTTCTCCCGCGGCTCTGGCTCACGGGCCGGCTGCAGGCGGGAGCCCACGCTGTCTGCGGGAACATGCATTATAGTGAGAGGCCCAGTCCCTGGAGAACTGACACCACGCAGTGGGTCTGTGTAGGGGCCGGGCTACTCAGGGACATGGGGCCGGAGGTCGCGGGGTGGCCCCCGCACAGCCAGCACCAGGGGGCAGGCCTGCCATCATGTGGGGTGTTCAAGTAACCCTAGGTCCTTGGCCCTGCTGAGCAGATGCAGGTTTACTGGATGGTGGCCGAGTGGGTTTGCCCAGGAATTGTCTCTGGGAGAGCTGAGGGGGTGTTGGCCTGCCGACCCCGGGCCTGGGGAGTGTTGGCAGACCTCAGCGGCCAGCGCCAGCGTGGAGGCGGTGTCGACAACCTCTGAGCCCCGCGGATGCATTCGTGGAGGGCTGGGCTCCTCCCACTCAGCCTGTGCACCCTGGTGCGCAGCCCTCCCCTAACTGCCCTCCCGGCTTTTCTCCCTGGAGCAGCATCCACTCCGGTGTGCTGAAGGACGAGGCCGAGCCTCCTGCGGCCGGGGGGTCCCAGCCGCCCGAGGTCAGCCTGGGTCGCTTGGACTTCGACGTGTCCGACTTCTTCCTCTTCGGCTCACCCCTGGGCCTAGTCCTGGCCATGCGGAGGACGGTGCTGCCCGGGCTGGACGGTGGGTGGCTTGGGCTGGGGCCTGAGAGGCCTCGTGTCCTTGGGGCACAGGGTCGGGCCCTGCAGCCAGGGGCGTGGGGTGGAGGGACAGGCTGCCACGTGTTCCAGGGTCCACAGAGTGCCTGTGCTCCCCCAGGGCCCACTGGGGCTTGTCAGTGCTCACCGACGCCTCCTCCGTGGGATGGATGGGAGGGGGAACTCTGCCTGGAGCAGGGTGCAGGGGGGAGGCTGAGGCCCCTGGCTGCCCTTGGTGTGGCCCCGGAGACCTAGGGCTCCCTGGACAGCAGAGTGACCAGTCCCCTGAGCCAGGTGGACAGAGGGCCTCAGTGCAAACCCCTGCTGGTGTGAGGGGAAGTGTTCCCAAACCCTTGCCCCCGCCCCCGTGTACCCCTAACCCCAGGCCCGAGAGGCAAGCATGAGCTGCTCCCTGGGGACCAAGTGATGAGCTCTGTGTCCCAGAGATGCCCTCATCGGAGTCCCAGAGGGTGGGAGGCGCAGGCTGCCCCGGGGGCCGGGCTGGGCAGTCGGGGCAGCTGTGAGACGCTCGGCCCCACCCTGACTGTGACGCCCCCCGCAGCTGATGCCCTGCCTATGTGTCTGCCGGCGGGTCAGGAGCCAGGCCGGGGAAAGCTGTGCGGATTTGCTGCAGTGTGACTGGGAGGAGGGGCAAGGATGCAGAGGGGGGCACGGCGGCTGGCAGGGAACTCCGTACCGGGCACCCACAGTGCCTTGCCTGGGGTGGGGCAGATCGGCAAGGCCTTGAATGCCCAACTCCACATCTCGACTTTGCTCCTGTCGGTGGCAGGGAGCCCCCAGATCCTTGCGTAGGTGGTTGGGGGGCTACTCAAAGCTGCCCTCAGGGGCCTCCGAGGGTCAAGGGGGCGGGAAGAAGCAAGGGGCTCCCCCGTGTCCCCTTACCCCAGGCTTCCAGGTGCGTCCTGCCTGCAGCCAGGTCTACAGCTTCTTCCACTGCGCGGACCCCTCGGCCTCGCGGCTCGAGCCCCTGCTGGAACCCAAGTTCCACCTGGTGCCGCCCGTCAGCGTCCCGCGCTACCAGAGGTTCCCGCTGGGCGATGGACAGTCCCTCCTGCTGGGTAGGCTCGGGTGTGAGTGTGCACTGAGCAGGGGCTGGGCCTGCCATGTGCCCCACCCTGTGATCTCCTGCCGGTGTTTCTGCCCCTGTGATGCTCCCGCCGGGTGCCCCCACCCCACGACGTCCCTACCAGGTGTCCCCCGTGATCTCCACAGGGGTGCCCCCACCCTAAAATGCCCCCTCCAGGTGCCCCGCCCCCATGATCTCCCTGCCGGTGCCCCCACCGCCCCCACAGTGCCCCTCACCAGGTGCCCCCATCCTCCCTGATGCTCCCCCACTGGGTACCCCCACCCTCCATAGCCCCCCTAGTGGCCCCCACCAGGTGCCCCCACGCCCCCGTCCTCATCCAGCCCTACATAGCTGAAGGAGGGCCTAGCCCCTGCTGAGGGGGCCTGTGAGCTGCACGGACTGGAAGACAGCAGGGCAGCTGCCTCACTCAGCTTCTGGGCTGCCCAAATGTGTGCACACCTGCTCTGCAGGGGGCCCCTGCCTGATTCCTGTGGCTGCGGCCAGCACTTGGGCTGCTAGACCTGACACAGGAGGGGCAGGGCGGGGAGGATCCCAACCTGGTGGGTGACATGCAGGAGGGGGCCTTGGGTCCTGGCATTGGGGCAGGGGGAGCAAGTGCAGGTGGGCTCGGAGGAGGGCCGGTGGCCCCTGGGGCTCCAGGCGGTGAGCTAGGCATGGATGGTCACCGGAAGCCCAGCCCCTGACCCCAGCTGAGAGCCAGGCCAGGCCGGGTGCAGGGTCTGTGCCCGCGGCTCAGGCAGGACTCAGAACCAACCATGCCCCCCAGTTTTAACAAAAACTTCATTTCCAAAGTCCTCCTTGGTTCGGAGCTTCCACAGACAGAGATGGCTTGGAAACGTCCCCTGCGCACCCCATGTCCCTCTGTGCTTAGGGCGTCACCTGCCCCTGAGCACGCCTGAGCACCCAGGCTGCAGTGCCATTCACATGCAGGCTCGGCTGCAGTCCCCGAGGCTCAGGGAGGAGCTGGGTATGAGGCCACGTGGTTCTGGGCCATCCTGTGACTCATGTTTCTGGGGCTGTGTCCCAGAGATGCCCTCATCGGAGTCCCAGAGGGTGGGAGGCGCAGGCTGCCCCGGGAGCTGGGGCTGGGCAGTCGGGGCAGCTGTGGGACGCTTGGCCCCACCCTGACTGTGACGCCCCCCGCAGCCGATGCCCTGCACGCCCACGGCTCCCTGTTCCTGGGGTGCAGCTCACAGGACAGCCCACCGCTTCCCGACGCCCCCGCCTCGTCTCCCCCAGTTCTGAGGGCCCAGCGCCCGGGCCGCAGGGTGAGCCAGGACAGCTCCCATAGCGAGAGCTCAGGGTCCTCGGACAGCCTGGCCCCGGTGGGCGCCTCCCACAGTGAGTGAGGGTCCTTGGGGCTCTGCCGGGTCGGGGGGAGAGGGACCTTCCCCTGGGTGGCTGCCAAGGGCAGCCGGGACAGATAAAGAGCCCTGACCTCTGGCCACAGGCTGAGCCGTGACCTTGCCCAGCCTAGACTGATCCTGACCCTAGTCCGAGCCCTAACCCCACAGTTCCTTCTTCCCATGGGGAGTCCCTGCAACCCCAGGGTGGGACTGGGCATCTCTGTGGGGCTGGCCCTCACTCCTGGGGCCCAGAGTGACACATTGACCGTGGGGTTCGTGGGATGGGGCCCCAAGCTGCCCCGAGGGCTGTGGCCCAGGCAGGCCACACTGTCCTCACCTTGTATTGGGCCCACAGTCACAGCCAGGTGGTGGGGTGCCAAGCGCATCGACTATGCCCTGTACTGCCCCGACGTCCTCACGGCCTTCCCCACTGTGGCCCTGCCCCACCTCTTCCACGCCAGCTACTGGGAGTCCACAGACGTGGTGGCCTTCATCCTGAGACAGGTACCGTGCCCCTCCCAGGGGCCCATCCTTGCGCGTGGGGGACAGGGCCCCCTTGCAGGCCACACTGGATCCTGGGCTGGTCAGCCAGATCAGGGGTCACCAGGCCAGGCGGCAGGTCTCATGAAGTACACTGGCTTCTGGTTGGCAGTACACCACTTCTAGCGGATGGAGGGGGATGTACCCATCCTCCTGGAGACGATAGAGAAGTGCCTGTTCCCTGGGGGCCTGTGTATCCTCAGAGAGGCAGGAACCTGGGGAGGGCACAAAGAAGGAGGTGGCGGGCGGAGGGCGGATTCCGTGCAGCCTTGGGAGCTAAAGGCAAGGGACCGACCCTGTTTGGTGTCCCGTGGGCAGCGTGCTGGCCTAGAGCGAGGGACAGCTGTCAGCTGACTGTATAATAGAAGGAAATCCCGTGTCTGCTGTTGGGTGGACCAGGAGGCCCGTGGAGAGGCTGACCTTGGGGTGGTGGCGGGGTGCTGGTGCTCTGGGGGGCCACCGGCTGTGATGGAGGAGGCCAGTGGGTCCTGCTGTCCACCTGCGCCCCTGCAGGGGGAGCTTCTAGGTTTGGGGAGGAGCAGGGCCAGGCTGGGCTGTGGTCTGGATGTGGGAAGGGTGGGCTGCCTGCCGCGGGCCGGGAAGGAAGTGAGTGGAGTCTGGAGCTTGGGGCAGATATGGGTGGCACGCACCCTGTTGACAGGCAGGGCCCCTGAGTGCCGTATGTGGGCAGCTGTCCTCTGCCTGTGGTGCATCCTGTAGCACAGCCCGATGCTGACCCCACCTGTCCCGAGGCCAGACTGACCAGAGCACTCCTGTTGCCCAGGTGATGCGCTACGAGAGCGTGGCTGTCAAGGAGAGTGTGGGCCTGGATGCTGCAGCGCTGAGCCCCGCCAACCCCCGTGAGAAGTGGCTCCGTAAGAGGACCCAGGTCAAGCTGCGGGTAGGTGCTCACTAGAGCAGCACTCGGGGGGCATATGGCTGCCTGGGGGTCGGGGGGCGCATGGACAGGAGCGGGTGCTGGCTGGGGCATGGTTCAGAGCGCTGGGGCTGGCAGGGAGATGCCTGCGGGGGAGAGTTGCTGGATGTCCAGCCTCCATAGATGAGGACATGAGTCAGAAACTCAGCCATGCCCACGGGGCTTGCCATCTCATCCGCCACTGAGCATGGCCTGGTGTGGTACTGGCTGCCACAGAGGGAGGCACCGATGAGGAAGCAGATGGAGAAAGGCCTCTCAGGCAGGCTGTGCTCAGCTTCCCTGAACGGGGGTCCCCTCCATTAGGTATTGTGGTATAAATAGGAGTTTGGTAGGCATAAATTCATTTATTTGCTCAGCCAACCATCATCAAGTGTGGATGTGGCTGCTGTGTCCTCTGCTGAGTTGGGAGCATGTAGGGGCTCAGGGACACAGCCTCTGCCCTGGTGGCTCCCTTCTGCCCTAGTCCCAAAGGGTAGAAGGTGATTTGCACTCCTTGAATCAATTCTGTTTTTGTAAACATGTTTTTTTTTTTTTTAAGATTGTATTTATTTATTCATGAGAGACACAGAGAGAGGCAGAGACACAGGCAGAGGGAGAAGCAGGCTCCCTGCAGGGGAGCCCCATGTGGGACTTGATCCCAGGACCCCGGGGTCATGCCCTGAGCCCCCCAGGCACCCTTTGTAAAGGTATTTCCTGAGCTATAACCACATTTGTTGCGTCAAAGTGTACAACACAGTGGGTTTCGTGGGGTCACGGACGTGTGCAAACAGCACTGTAGTCTGTTCAGAAGTTTGTGACCACCCCAGGAGGGGACCCGGGGCTCCCCCCCCTCCCCGGCACCCCCCTCCCCTAGTGAGGCTGTCTGTGGATTCGTCTGCCCAGGGTGCCGCGGGTGCGAGTCACCTAGCGTGGGGCTCCTCCCACGGCCATCTGTTCCCACCCAGCGGAGCAGGTGGCAGTACTTCCCTCCTGGTGGCTGAGTGGTCGTCCTGCAGGGACCCACCCATTGACTCGCTCGTCAGCTGCCAGGCATTCATGCGGTTTCCCCGCGTTGTCTGCTGTGAAGACGCTGCAGAGCTTTGTGCGGTCCTTGCTCTTGCTCTCCATCTCAGGGTTACAGACCCAGGGAGGCAGGGGCGGGGCTGGGGCGGGGCTCCGTCTTACCTGAGGGGCCAGGAGCTCTTCCAAGGCGGCCTCCCCCAAGCTGGGTGGGCGGTGGGGAGGGGTGTGTTGGGGGTCCCGGGCTCTGGCCCCTCGTTCTGGCCGCCCGGGTGCGTGGCTGGGGGTCTCCTGGCAGGGAGGCTCCGTGTAGCCCAGCGCCCGGCAATGCAGGTTTCTTTCTGTGCATTTAGCTGCATGAGCCCGCTCCTCTGTGTGCAGGAACCTGGGGGCCTTGGAGACAGAGTCGGGGTCCACAGGTCTCTTCCCCTCCTGGCCTCCATGGGACTGTGGCTTAGATCTCCCAGAAAGGCATGTTGCGGCGGGACGTGTCTCCCCAGCCGCCTGAAGGACCTTCAGGAAGAGGCCAGCTCAAGCCCCCAGCAAAGCTGAGCTGCTGTCTGTCCTTTTAGAACGTGACTGCGAACCACCGGGCCAATGATGTGATAGCGGCCGAGGACGGCCCCCAGGTCCTGGTGGGGCGCTTCATGTATGGGCCCCTCGACATGGTGGCTCTGACTGGAGAGAAGGTATTGGCCCGGGCTGTCCCTGCTGGCTGCCCCTGCAGCAGGTGCCTCATGCACTGCATGACACGGATTCGGGGAGCTGAGGGCAGGGTGGGTCTGAGCGGCGGCATGCGGGGGGCAGCTTGCAACATGGTCCCCCGGCCATGCCCGCAGCCCTCATCCCCGCCCCCTCACTTGTGCAGGTGGACATCCTGGTGATGGCGGAGCCGTCCTCGGGCCGCTGGGTACACCTGGACACGGAGATCACCAACAGCAGCGGCCGGATCACGTACAGCGTGCCGCGGCCCCGGCGCCTGGGTGTTGGCGTCTACCCGGTGAAGATGGTGGTCAGGTGAGACGCCAGGCTGGCCCGATGTGGAGTCTGCGGGGTGCCTTCCCGGGGCCCAACCTGTCTGTGCAGAGAGGGGATGATGGCTGGGCTGCTCCCCTATACCTGACCCTTCCCCCCTGCTGCCCCCTCCCCCCTGCCCTGACCCCGATGTTCCCGCTGCCCCTGGCTTTGCAAGCTCTGAACCCAGCTGCGGGCTCACCTTTGGCCCGGGCTGACCTCTGGCCTCTCTTGGGCGCATGGCTGACCACAGGCAGGTGCCTTTCAGGGGTGACCAGACCTTTGCAATGAGCTCCCTCACGGTGCTGCCCAGGGGCATGGAGTGTGTGGTGTTCAGCATTGACGGGTCTTTTGCTGCCAGCGTGTCCATCATGGGAAGTGACCCCAAGGTCCGGCCAGGGGCGGTAGACGTGGTACGGTGAGTGCTCCTTCCGTGCCTGAGTCATGTCCACATCTCGGGGTGGGAGCCAGTGGTCCCTGGGGTGGGAGGAGCGGCCGCACATCTTCTGGTACCTGCAGGACCTCCCTAGGTCTCCAGGGACACACTGATGGACTGTCCTGCGCCTCGTGGCTCTGTGGGTGGATGGGGCTGGGCCGGGATGTTTTCACCGTCCCGTTACTCACAGCCCCGTGGTGCCCATACTCACATGGGCTCTTGCTCCCAGGCTGGGCTCATCCCCCGGCCCCTACATGGAGGCTGGAGCCTCCCTCCCACCCAGCCTAGGCGCTGCGCTCTGTGGGTTGTAGGCAGCGGTAGGACCCGTCCAGATTCCCAGGAAGGTGTGGACGTGGGACAGGTGGCTCAGGGGGCGGGGCACGTTTTGAGACCAGCTGGCGCACAGCGCTGAGTTTAGGGGGATTGGGGCTGCCATAGCCAGTGGGGGAAAGTAGAGCGGGCTTCCTGAGAGAGGTGGCGCCAGAGACAGCCTCTGCCGGCCAGACGGATGGATGTTTTTTGTCCGCGCCACTGCACAAAGATGAGCGAACAGAGAGAAGTGAGAAGAAAATACAGGACTGAACTTGGTAGCACAGAAGGAGGACACAGGTGACGGGGGTGGGAAGGACAACGCAGGGGTGACGGGGAGGAGGGATGCAGGGGTGGGGGGATGGGAAGGATGACACAGAGGTGACAGGGACAGTGTCAGGGCAGCTGGACTCTGGGGCCAGATTAGGGCAGGGTAGGGGTGTGTCTGGTGACAAAGATGCGGGAAGGTCTTGCCCATAGAAAAGCAAGAGAGGTACTGTAGTCTTCCCTCCCTGCCTCCACCCCTGCCTCCACCCCTGCCCTCACCCCTGCCTCTCTCCCTCCCTGCCTCCTTCCCTGCCTCCCACCTCCCTCCTCCCTTCCTGACTCCACCCCACCCTCCTTCCTGCTCCTTCTATGCTCCCGCTGGGCATCGAGGCAGACAGATCTCCTAGAGGGAGAAACTGTGGGGAAAACAAGTCACAGGCAGGAGAAACTGTCATGTCCGGGAGTCCACACATCCGAGAGCAGGATGGAGCAGGATCAGGGGTCACTGTGGGGAGGGCACAGCAGCCTGTGTGGGGCCCCCAGGGCCAGTGGACCCCTAGATGCCCCGGCCCTGCAGGAACAGGCCCTAGACGATGTCCAGCTCCCCCGGGGGGCGTTCATTCCTCCTACGGTGTCTGTGTCCCACCTTCGGTGAGTCAGTGCCCCCATAGCCAGGCAGGGGATGCTGTGGTGCCCTGTCCTGTGTTTTCTGGGCCCTGCCGATGCTCTGTAAACGTCGCTACTCATCAGAAGCAGACTCCTGGGACCCAGCTCAGAGCTCCCCAGAGTCCCCAGGGGTGACACCTGGGCCTGTGCTTTATTACAAAGTCTCCTCGAATCTCATGGGTCACCTTCTAGATTTGGAAACCCCTGGTCTCTGAGGAGCATGTGCTGTGACAGCGCAGAGAGGAGAGAGAGTGCTGATTTTACTTGGGAAGCAGGAAAGCTTCCTGGAGGAGGGGGCCCTGAAGGCCAGGGGGATGGGAATGAGAGAGGAAGGCATGCAGGCCGTTGTGGGGGCTTGGCAGCTGTGGATACAGGGCTTGGGGGCCACTCAGCTGCTGGGTGCGGCTGGAGGACAGATGCCCCAGGGCAGAGCATGGCTGGCCTCGGGGTACGGGGGGCACAGAGGCTGTGAGACCTCCCTCAGGACACAGGGGGCCGGGATGGCTTCAGGTGGCAGAGCAGTGGGGCTCACTCTGGGGTTTACAGAGGCCGCCGTGGAAACAGTGCCCACCATGCAGCCCGCTGTCCTGCCCGGCATGTCTGGGGTTTGTCCCGGAGGCCTGGGGAGAGTGCTCTGCAGCCGTCTCTGCCCCCTCCATACAGATGGGTCCTGGGGGGGGGGGGGTCGCCCAGGTGGAGTGGAGTCGGGGTGCTGTGAGCGCCCTAGGTGGAGTTGGGGTCAGATCCTGCTGGTGGGAGAGGTGTTCAGGGCTGGAGCAGGAAGCAGGACTCAGGGCTTCTCTTAGGCGAGGAAACCTGAGGGCCACGGGAGGCCCCGGGGAGGGGATGGGCAGAGGGGACAGTGAGTGCTGCCTGTGGGACATCTGGGGACATGGCCAGGACTCCAGGGGCTCTGAGTGTGGCTTTGGAGTCCTTCCAGCAGGTTCTTCCTGGGGCTCCTCAGGAGGGCTGCAGGGCAGGGGAAAGGGGCTGCCAGGTGGGGGTGGGGGCTGCAGGGGTGGGGGCCGCAGGGTGGGGACTGCAGGGAGGATGGCTGTTGTGGCCCGGGCAACCCCACCATGGCGTCCACGTGGCCCATGTGCCCGTAGGCACTGGCAGGACCTGGGCTACCTGATCCTGTACATCACGGGGCGGCCAGACATGCAGAAGCAGCGGGTGATGTCATGGCTGTCGCAGCACAACTTCCCACAGGGCATGATCTTCTTCTCGGACGGGCTGGTGCACGACCCGCTGCGGCAGAAGGCCATCTTCCTGCGGAACCTGGTGCAGGAGGTGAGTGCCTGCCGCAGGCATGGGGCCCCCACACCCCTGCACCCGGGGGCATCTCACTGGGAGCCCCACACCCCGCGGGGATGGTGGGGACAGCAGGGATGGGAGGAGCACGGAGGCTCCAGGACTCGCCAGCGACCTCGCACTCATACCTTCCTCCTCTATCTCCTCCCCCTGGGGTCTCGTGATTCACCCCAAGGACGCCCGAGTGGCCCCTCCGCTCTGTTCAGTACCTGCTGTTCTCCTGGAGCGCTGACCCTGGGTGGGTCTCCCAATGTGGAGCAGGGGTCGCCCATGAGGGCCTAGGGCAGGACGCAGCCCCCTGCCTGGTGTCCTCCCACCCCAGGGCCAAGGAACGGTCCTCATGGCTTTAGGTGGTTGGGGAAGATGCAAGGAGGGTCATGTTTCATGACGTGGAAATCGTGGGAAATGCAGATGTGGGGCCTGCAGGCACAGCTATGTGGGAGCCCGGCTGTGCCCTTTCGCTTCTGCAGCAGCGACGGTGGGTGTAAGCTGCCCCAGAGCTGCTCGGCAGGTGCGGGACCTAGTGTGGAGCCTGCCGTCCTCACATCTGCTCACCCCACTCCAGAGGACAGATGGGGCTTTCCCCAGAGAGGGCATGGAGGGCTCCTAGGAGGAGGTGCCTTTGGAGCTGAGTCCCGAGTGTGCCAGGTGGACAAAAAACCCGTGTGTGCAAAGGCACCGAGGTAAAGAAAGGACAGGGATGTGCCCAGAGCCACGGGCATCCCAGAGGCCTGCGTGTACAGGGTCGCAGACCCAGGTCAAGGGGGAGCAGAGGCCTGGGGGTCTTCAGGACTCTGAAAGTCGAGAGGCCTTGAAAACCCTGAAAACCAGGCTGACCATAAACTGACCGTAAACTCTGCTGAGGGCAGTGGGGAGCCACAGAGGAGTGTGGAGCTGGGCAGCAGAAGTGACTACTTAGGGTTTGAGACCAGTCCCCACGGTGGGTGTGGGGGGAGGCAGGGAGGCCCAGCAAGGGCAAGGCCCAGTGGGGTTCAGCTGGAGGTCGTGGGGATGGGCAGGGTGTATGGGGGCTCCTGCCCAGGAGGGACGGGTGAGGGAAGGGCAGGGCTGTGTCAGGGTGTGGGAGATGCAGTTGTTCAGATCCCAGAGGGGCAGCCCCGGGTTTGGTCTGGAGGCCACTGTCCTTCAGGAAGTCGGGGTGGAGGCCGAGGGTGTCGATGGGTCACCCCTGGGTACAAGAGGTCCTCCCAGCGCTGGTGGGGCCGCCATGGGCCATTGCAGGGTGAGCGTGTCAGGTGGGTGGGTGCCGGAGTGGCTGGGTGGGGAGGCACGTGGGCAGCTGTGTGGACCACCCCCTACCTGGGGTGGCGTGGACTGCAGGGGGGCAGGGGGCCACACGGAACTGGCATCCAGTCCTGGCCCAGGGTCAGCAGATGCCACGGTGGCACTGGCCTGGGGTGCAGGGTGGGGTGGGAGGGGCACTGCAGGGCCCAGGGGCCCAGGGGCCCAGGGCTTGCCTGGCGGGGGGCGCCAGGCCATCCTCCACGAGCCCCTCTGCATTCCAGTGCTTCATCAAAATCAGCGCGGCTTACGGCTCCACGAAGGACATCTCTGTGTACAGCGTGCTGGGGCTGCCGCCCTCCCAGATCTTCATCGTGGGCCGGCCCTCCAAGAAGTACCAAACCCAGTGCCAGGTGGGTGGCAGGGGGCGGGAGGGTGGCAGTGGGCTGGGGAAGTTGGGGGGCATCCATGGTGTGTTCTTTTGTTTTCCTTCTGTCAGTCCTCAAGGGCTGGTGTCCTGCCCTGGCCCAGGCCCTGTGCTGGGCACAGGGGAGACCCTGCTGGACTCAGAGGTCACGTCACTGGGGCCAGTGGGTGGAGGGAGATGTTGGCAGACAGAGGCCTAAGGAAGGACAGGGACTTAAAGCAGGTGTAGGTCATTGATGAAGGCCCTGGGATGGGTCCTGGGTCAGGGATGGAGGTGCCCTGGGGTGGGAGCCGGGTCGGGGATGGGGTGGCTCCGGGGTGGGAGCCGGGTCGGGGATGGAGGAGACTCCAAGTGGGAACCGGGTTGGGGATGGAAGAGACCCCTGGGTGGGGGCCGAGTCAGGGATGGAGGTGCCCTGGGGTGGGGGCCGGGTCAGGGATGGTGGTGACCCCGGGTGGAGGCTGGGTCAGGGATGGAGGAGACCCCAGGTGGGAGCCGGGTCAGGGGTGGAGGAGACCCCTGGGTGAGGGCTGGGTCGGAGGTGGAGGAGACTCCTGGGTGGGGGGCCGGGTCAGGGATGCAGGTGCCCTGGGGTAGGAGACATATTAGGGATGGAGGTGATCCTGAGTGGGAACCGGGTCAGGGATGGAGACCCCCGGGTGGGGGCCAGGTCAGGAGAGGTGCCCCCGGGTGGGAGCAGAGTTTCCCTACTGGGGTCCAGGTTCTGCTGTGCTGGCCCCCTGCCCACTCTCTGAGGAGCAGGGGTCTGAGGTCGCAGCGGGAGGGCAGCATGGGGGCAGGATTGATGCAGTTCTGTGGGGCAGGGGCCGGGCAATGGCCAATCTTGCGTTTGCGGTTTTGGTGGCAAGTGGGCAGCATGGGGGGCTCGCCCCACAGGTCCAATCGCAAGTGCTCAGATGTTCAAAGCCGGGCAGGGAAGTGCAAGAGGTAGTGAGCTCCCCGTCTCCCCGGGGCTCCAGGGCAGAGCCAGAGGGCCCCGCTTAGGGCACGCAGGGTCAGGGCATGGTGGGCAGCAGGACGGGCCCCCGCCAACCTGACGCCTGTCCCCTCCACAGTTCCTGAGCGAGGGCTACGCCGCGCACCTGGCGGTGCTGGAGGCCGGCCACCGCGCACGCCCCAAGAAGAACAACCCGCGCATGGTCCTGCGCAAGGGCAGCTTCGGCCTCCACGCTCAGCCAGAGTTCCTGCGGAAGCGCAACCACCTGCGCAGGACCATGTCCGTGCAGCAGCCAGACCCGCCCGCCAACCCCAAGCCCGAGCGGGCGCAGAGCCAGCCGGAGTCTGACAAGGACCACGAGCGGCCCCTGGGTGCGCTCAGCTGGGCACGCGGGCCCCCCAAGTTCCAGTCGGTGCCCTGAAGGCAGGGCTGTGCGTGGAGCAGGGGGGTGCCCTGCCAGCTGCCTGCGGGCCGGGAGGGGCAGCTGTTCCCTGAGACAGGCCTTTTCCTGCTTTTTCCCTCCCGTGTCTGTCCAGAAGTGTCCACCCGAGGCGGGGAGCAACCCTGCCGCGTGTGGGGCGCGGGGCTCCCCCGGCTGAGGGGTAGGGGCGGGACCCCAGGGTCTGTGCGCAGCCGCGGCTGCCTCCCTGTGCGGCGCCCGTGGCCACAAGCCCCTGTCAGGGCCGGTGTGTGTGTGACCCTGGGGGCTGGGCTGCCCGTGGCAGGAGGGCTTGACCAAGTCGACCATCCTGCAGGTCCCGAGGCTTCAGAGGTGCCAGGTGGGCCCTGGAGGGAGAAGCCCCCAGACCAGGGGCCATCGGCCGCTGGCAGGTGCAGCCTCCCGGTGGGCTGAGGGAAGGACGAGGGGTGCTCCTCATCCTGGACCCCAATTTCCCGTGGCCGAGGAGCCACTTTGTGGGCATGAGAGGATATCCCCAGGGTCCTCCTGCATTTGCGGTGTCCATCCGAGGCTGGGGGGGTGGGGTCTGGTGCTGAGGGTCTGTCCTCCTGCAGCTGTCCATTGCCCCCATGTCACCCTTGGTGTTGTCACCATTTTCCCGCAGCGGCCTGTGAGGACAGTGGTTCCTATTCCCAGGGCCGGGGGTGGGGGTGGTCCCTGCCTGGCATCTTCCCCATGAGGCTGCAGCCCTGGGGTCCGGCCCAGCTGGGAGCCTACCCTGGCCCTCCCTGGGCCCTGCCTCCTGTTCAGAACTGGACGGGTCCCCCCACGAGGCTGGTATGGATTTGTGACTCCAGGCAACCTTGCAACTGAGCTCCCCGAGTGTTTGCGGCCTCGGAGGCCCTCAGTCAGTGCACAACCTTGCACGCAGCCTGCAAGAGGGGCCCTGGGGACTCAGGGGGAGGGAGGCGGACAGCCCGTGTACTTGCACTGATGCCCCCACCACATGTCCCTGGAAGGGGGACAGGGCCCCAGAGGGCTGCGACCGGGCTCAGCCTCCCCAGCTCTGCTCACACTGGCTTCCCCCTGTTGGTTCCTGGGGCCACAGAGATGCCAGCACGCTGGGGCCTTCGTGTGATTTTGGCTCAAACTGTTGTACTCCCTTCCATCCCGCTGCTCCTGGGCTTGGTGTGGTGCCCTACGCTCACCCTGGCGAGGCCCCTGTGTTGGCAGGGCCTGGCTCCCGGGGTTGCGGAGGGGGCTCAGAGCCTGCCCATGCTGTCCTGCTGCAGAGGCCCTGTGTGCCCAGCAGCCCCTGCTCTGGGCCCCTCGGGCCATCCCCGAGCGGGTGCAGCGCCTCCTCCTCCAGGCCTATGTCTGTCGTCCGTCCGGTGGGGCTGCCCCAGAGCCCAAGACACCCGTCCGCATCCACAGCCGGCATCCCCGTGGGCCCCGTGTCGCTTCCGCCCAGTGTCTACCTCTTGCAGCTCCCGAGTGGCCTGTGTGCTCCCCGACGGCGGCGGCTGCTGGTGGGAGCAGCCGGAACACCCTGTGAATTGCCCGGCAGGTGGGTGCCCTGCGGGCCGAAGGGGTCCAGCTCCCGCCACCGCCCCACTACCACACCACACGTCTTCTCTAGGCCGTTAGCGCCTGAGCCTGAGCAGCTTCATCTGTGGCCCTGCGCCTGGCAGCTGGGTGCGTGGCTGTCCCTTCCACAGCCACTCCGGGGGCTCTCGAGGCGCCCGCTCCCCAGGTGCAGCCACTTCTACCCTCACCCTTCCCACCTGTTCCCACGTCCGCCCTGGGTGGAGTGCGGGCGGTCCTTGCCCTGATCCTGATGCTGCACCCCGTCCCTGGGTGAAGCTGCCGATGTTGGCCTGGGTGGTAAAGTCCTCAGGAGATGTTGCTTCTTCCTGAGTTAGGCTTCCTCTGCCCCGCGACGCCAGGCTGGGAGGGAGGACGGAGAATGCCAGGCCCCCCAGGGAGGCTGCAGCCCACGAGCCGGTTCTGTCTGTCTGGGTCCCATGGCCTGCGGTCTAGAGCTGGGGTGGCTGCCCCTGTCCTTCCTGGAGTTCCCTGCTTGCAGGACTCACGCCTGCCTGGCTGCTGGAGGGACGTGGTACCCAGGGGCCACCAGCAACCCCATGGGGGTGCCAGCGTGGCTGCTCCCACGGCAACTCCGCGACCCATGCGCACTCCCTGCACCAGTGGTTTGTTCACTTTCATCCGTCTACTTCCATAGGAGAGAAACAAAGGGGGGGGGGTGCTGCTGCTGTTCCCTGCCCTGCCCCGTGACCCGGTGTGGCCATGTCCTAGAGGCCCTGTCCTATTCCCGTCCGCCGGCTCCCGGGCCCTGGAACCTGTCTTCCTGCCTGACCAAAGCTCCTTGTTCCCATGTGGCATGTTTGTTCTTCCCGACGTGGGGGGGGGGGGGGCTGTTCCTGTGGGAGGGCCTGCCTGCTGCCTCCTCTGCACGCACCCTGGCGGGCGGGGTGGTGGTCAGGGTGCCTCCTCTGAGGATTTGCACTCCCTTCGGCTCCACAAAACACATTTAGGAAAATAGAATCTCTCCGTGTGTGGGGATGCCTGGGCGTGGGGCGGCTCCAGAGGTGGTGGTGGTGGGGGGTTGGCTCTCTGAAAGGGTGGGGAGCTGCAACTCGTGGCCCTCAAGCTCTATCCTAATGACCTTGGAGCCCAGATTGAGTACAACCCACCCCCCCATGTGTCCTCCAGGCAAAACGTGGCGCCAATTTTTCAGAGAAAGCAGGTGGTGCGGGTTCAGCATGGACACTCCCCACCCAGCCCAGGTGCCACCGGGCCTGGAGGGGGCACCCTGACAGCGGAGGAGCCCCGCAGCCTGACCCCGCCTTAAATAACCAACGTCCTCGCCCATTCCCGGGGGTTTGGGTGCCAAGTGCTCTGCAAACCTGTTTTCTCTGGCTCAGCCAAAAGACACAACCCCTCCCCCTTCCCCTGACCTCTGGGCTTGGCGCAGGGTGGGGGGTGGGGTGGGGGGGATTTTCCTTAAAAATCACAGCTAGGGTAAATGCAGGCCCTGGGATGGCCAGGAGGAAACAGGCTGACCCCACCCTCACTGCAGTGGACCGGTGGTGGGTGACGTCAGGGAGGGGCAGGATGGGAGGTGGCTCACTGTGGGGGGGCCGCCCCTCCCCCCGGAACCCCACTGTGCTTCTCTGTTCGCTCCATGGTGGCAGCCTGTCTGGTCTCATCCGTTGTCCGATGGTTCCTCCGTGTGACTCAGTGTTACCCGTGGTGGACGGTCCTGTGCTCCAAGACGGTTTCTCCTCTTCCTCATGGCTGCCTTGTACAAACATCCGTTAGAAAAAGAAATTGTAAAATACCAGATTTCTAACAAGATGCACACACGGCATTAATGGCGTTCGGAGATTTTTACACCCGGTCTTGTTTTTGACGTGAGCTGGTTTTTACTCTCGAATGTTGTCACTGAAATAAAAACCTTCTTTGCCTTTAAAGGGCACGTGCTTGGTTCTGGGCCACGTGGAGAAACCTGTCATCGTCGTTGCTAGGGGGTCCCCACCCTGAGCCAGGGACCCGGCCACGTGGATGGAGCCCTGCGTGTGGGGGTGAGTGAGGAGGGGCAGACAGAGCAGGTGTCACATGCAGAAGCTGAGTCTTTATTACAAAAGAGCAGCGTTATCCGGGGAAGAAGTCACATACCAGGGTGTTTGTAATAAAATGACAAAGCAGATGCCTTAAATAATTTACCGAAGGCAGAGATGGCTGAGAGCAGGGTTGCCCCTCCCCGCACCCACCAGTGCCCTGAGCTAAGCACAGACGGGGATCCATGGGCTGGAGGGGCCCCCAGGGCTCTGGTGGGGACTGCAGGGATGGCAGCTGGGGTCCCCAGGGCCCGGGCAGCTCCCCTCCTGGGAACACAGCTCAGAGTTTCCAGGACCTTTGGGTGCCAGAGCTCTGTGATGCAGCCACAGTTGACGTGTGTGTGGGATGATGCATTTCCGAGCCTCATGGGGAGGAGTGTGACCGAGCATCCCCGCATCTCCCTCCATGTGACTTGGGCTGGCGGGCAGTCACCGGCAGGTCATGAGTGGTCACGTGTGGTCATGGGCGGGTCACAGGTGGTACGAGCAGGTCACGGGAGGCCACGAGCAGGTCCAGGCGTGGCTGGGGCAGGAACAGAGCCCCTGAGCAGCCCACACCCCCTGAGCCCTCCCTGGGAGCGCGTGGGGACACACAGATCCTAGTACGAGGGCATGGTGGCCGAGTGTGGCGGGCTCCATGCCATCCAGAGCTCCCTGCGTGCCTGCCGCTGTGCTCCAGACAGGGGAGGCGGGGGCACCATCGTCTCCCCCCGAGCCCCGCCTGCCACCCCGGGAACGGGGAGTTGGAAGGTGGCTCCTGCTCCTCGGGGGCCTGCTGGGCCGGGCTGGGGACACGGTCGGTGAGGTCAGCGGCTCTGGCTCCGGGCAGGCAGGGAGTCTTGCACACTTCCTGCTCTGCAGGGCCCATCAACTCTGCAGGGTTTTCCGAAAAAGATCCTGTTTGTGCAAGTGTTTGTGCAGGTGTTTGTGCGTGGGGGGGGGAGGGGGAGGAACCAGGAAAGATGCCTGGGAGGAGGGTGTTACCTGAAGGCACGTCCTCAGTCACGGATGAGAGACACGGTCATGTCACTGCTAGAGACGGGGGCCGGGGGAGGGGGTACAGGTCAGGTGCCATTGGTGCTATAGGGCAGGAGGGAGCCTCCCGCCACGTGCTCAGAGCCAGCTGGCTGCCCGGGGGCCCGTGGTGCCCACTGTCTGAATGGGCAGCGTCCACTGCACCCAGACAGCCACGCACAATGAAACTTTTGATTTGATCCCCGGAGGTCTCAGAGGAGTGGGTGAGGCTCAGCGAGGGGTCGGGCTGAGGTCACACGGCCTGGGGTCACAGAACAGGGGTCAGAGGCCTGCCTGAAAATGCCAGCTCACCCCTCTGCAGCCACAATGGCCTCGTCCAGCTCTTGGGACAGCTTCCGGAGGTGCTGAAGTCCTGCTCCCACGGGCTCTAGGTCACTGTCAGACTCGCTGGAAGGAGGAAAAGCCACCCCCAAGACTGGTACCCAGGCCCCTTGGTGGCACAGAGTGGGGAGATACCCTGGGAACAGTTTGCCAACCCCACCCCCTCCCCCCAGGAAGCGACCTGCCCACGCCCTGGAGTACCTGCAAACAGAGGGCTCGAGGCCCATAAGGTCAAGGGCAGGTAACCTTGCAGGGCAGGGGGGAGCCCTGCTGCCCCCTTGGAATAGGAGCCTCAGCCCCCAGGTGGCTTTAGAACGTGCTTTTGGGCTAAGGGTGGTCGGGGGTGGCTGTGGCCCCATCAGAGCCCAGCGCACGTCTTTGACACACAGGGAACTAAGGCCCTGGGGACACACCCCAGCTGCCTGGGCACCCCCACTAGCCGCGGCAGAACACTGTCCTCCTACCTGGGGGAGCACAGGGGCTCCGTCGATGAGTAGGGGCTCCGGAGGGCAGCGTCCCTCCTGAACCGCCGTCCTGGGTAGGCACGTGGGCCCCCGTGGGCAGAGGGCCGGTGGCAGTCCTCCCAGGGGCCCAGGCTCAAGTAGGCGGGGACGGTGCCAGGCAGTCGGCCGCCCTTCTGGCTCAGGCTGTGCGCTGGGGGGCTGCTGCCCTTCTGTGGCCCTCTCCGCCTCCTGGCCTTCACCTGGGTCTCCACCAGCCACCTGGTGCCGCTTTGGCAGGACTCCTGGATCCTCTGTGACAGATGCAGGGAAAGGTGAGCAGAGACAAAGCAGGGGTGAGCTACCCCGGAGTCTCTGGGCTGCAGACACCCACAGCTCCGAGCCTGGGGGTGGTGAGGATGGGTGTGGATGAGTCCACGGGAAACAGGCCGCTGTAGGAGCCTGCTCGGAGCCACCCAGGGAACGAAAGCCTTGGCCACGTCCAAACCCTCTTCCGGGACCTGTGACAACCCGTGATGACCCATTGACGACTGTGGCACGCACAGCAGGCCCACATGCCTGGCCTGGCCTCCAAGACCTGCCTCCGCCCTCACATGTGCATTCACTGTCCATGCAGGTGCAGGTTTTTCCTAAGGGGCTGGGAACCCCTCTGGGGCCCCCACTGCCCCGGGGAGCAAGCCCCAGCTCTTGGGTCTCCCGTACCCACCTGGGGGGCTGTGAGGCTCTTCTGGCCCAGAGCGTCTGCCCTGGAGGCCGGTGTCCAGGGGTTAGAACGAGACCTGAGTTGCATGTGGTGAGTGGCATGGCCATGTCAGACCCTCTCATTCCATGGCCCCGGGCCCCAGGAGGAAAACCATCTTCCCAGGGAGGGATGAGCACTGGGGCTTGGCTCAGAGACCTCCCAGCAGAGGGTCTGTCCGCAGGTTCTCGCCTGTGATTTCCAATCCCCAATCAGACCCCAAGGGGATACTCCCTCCATTGTCTCCTTGGGCTCTGTCCTTTCTAGGTGACACCATCTCCCATTTTCGGGCTGGAACACCTGTTCACCTGAAGAGCCCACAGGTACCTCACATCTACATGTGACATCTTCATGCCATGTGTGTCACACAAATCCCTGCAGACCTGCCTTTGGAGCCCCTGTGAGGCCAGACCCCCAGGCCCCTGCACCCCTACCAACCAGCTGAATGGCGGGTCCTGCTAATCGGGCCCAATTCTAATGCTGTTGAAATCCTCCCCATTGACTCTTGGGAGAGTCTAAACACCTCCAGCCTTGGGACCCCTGCCCTCCCCTCCCAGGGACCCCTGCCTTCTCCCTCATGGGGGACCCACCCCTGCCTTCCCCCTCCCCAGGACCTCTGCCCTCCCCCTCCCCAGGAACCCCTGCCCTCCCCTCCTGGGGACCCCTGCCCTCCCCCTCCTCTCTCTCTGCCCTCTGGCCACACCCAGATTTCTCTTCTGTGCCTCCTTCCTCCCTGGATGTGGACTCACACTATTTCACTGCCCCTCTGCAGGTGATTCCGTGGTGGCCCCCTCAGGAAACCCCACTTCCCTGTCATGCCCTGGTGTGCCACCCTGTTACTACGCAGGTTGGTCACCTTGCACGGTGGGGCCCTGGTTCCTCTACGGCAGCGTTTCCATTCACTCAGACCACTGCTAGTTGAGCCCAGGCAAAGCCAGCACTGGGGTGCAACCACAAAGCCCGACCCCCACCTCCCGGTGGCCTCCTCCGGGGCCCTCGCAGGCACCGGCCGTCTGGCACCCGGGAGGCCCTGGGTGAAGGGACAGTTCGCATCACCCACATTACCTGGGACACAGCACCCAGTGCGTTCTTAGCAGAGCGAGCCGCCGCCTGGAGGCCCTGCTGCCCTGGCTCGGGGCTTTCCAGGCGTTTCCAGGAGGGCCCCGCCCCCAGGTTGAGGCTGACCGCTCGCAGGGGCAGCCTCCTCTGGAACTGTCTGCACAGGGAGCCCAGGGCCCCGCAGGAGATGTCTGGATGGCCAGCGGCGCGCAGCACCACCTCGGGCTCCTGCAGCTGCTCTCGGTCCTGCCGCCCGGAGGCCCCCACGCCTGGCCACTTGGAAGCCATCGGCCTGGTCCAGCGTCTGTTCGGCCCACCAGATGCTGGGGAGGAGGCCAAAGGCAGGTCAGCAGGGCATCCCGGGCCCCAGTGCGCACAGGCTGCTCGGGCGGGCGCGGGGGTCCCTGGGGTGCTTCCTGGAAGAGGGGTCACTCTCCTGGGAGAGGCGTAGGGTGGACAGCAGGCCGGGCCTTCCGGGCTAGGGCTCCCTCCGCCGCGCTTTCGCGCCCCTGCCCGGACCCCGCCATCCATTTGCATCTCGCAGTCCCCAGACGCCCCCACCCACCTGCGCGCCCGCCCTGACCCAGCCCCCCGCCCCGGCCAGGCCCGTGGGGACCGAGGCCGAAGGGCCGCACTGACCCAGGGGCCCGCCGCGCCTGCCGCACGCCCGCACCGGCTCCGCGCCCACCCGGCGGGTTTGAAACTCCGCGCGGAGCCGCCCCCGGGACCGTCCTCGCAGCTGATTGGCCGCGGCCCCTCAGCCCGGGCTCCGATTGGCCCCCGCGCGCGCGGCCGGGAACGCCGGCCTCCCATTGGTTGGCTGCCCCATTCCTGCCCCGGCCGCCCCGCCGGGTGGGCTCGGGGGTCACGCGCCCCGCCCGGAGAGGGCGTCTCCTCGGGGTTGCAGCGCCGCGGAGCGGAGTCTGCGAGCCTGGCTCGGGTCCCCAGACGCACCACTTGCACTCGGGAGCCTGGAAGGTTCGGGAGGGCGGGACAGGCCGCGGCACCCCCTCACCCCTGGCCTCCAGTGCAGCCCCCCAGACAAGCAGCATCCCAGCAAGCTCCGCACCCTGCCCTCCCTCTTTCCCGCGACCTCAGGGCAGCCCCCCCAGCCCCTGCTTCCAGGCTGCTGACCTCTGGGGGGTGTCTCCGCCAGCGCCCCCCTTCCCCCTTCGTCTCTCTGTCCCCTGTTGGATGACCCCACCCGTCGGCCTTAGAGTCCCCTCTCCCCGCGGCTGGGGCCGCGCGCGCGCCCCCAACCCCACCCAGCGCTTCGGGGATGGCTTCAGAGGACCCTCCTCGCAGCCAAGGAGTAGACGGGGAAACTGGAGTCCAGGGAGGCCAGGCTGGGCTGGGCCCCGGTGGGCTTCAGTTTGTGGACGGTAGGATTCCCGGTGTCTGGGACCCGGGTCCCTGCGCCCCCTCCTCAGATTTAGGGCGTCAGTGACCCAAAGGACCAGCGATGGCACCTCGTGCCCTTGACCGCTCAGGCCTAAAGAAGAGGCCAGTGGAGCAAGACTCTGCGGGGTGGGGGCGAGGGGGTCCCGGCGCAGAGGGGCCAGCACCCAGGGCGGCACCCCACCCTCAGGCCTGTCAGTGAGACAGACGTTTCCGGAGACAGGACTGCACCCTGAGTGCTGCGCTTTGATTTTCGGGTTTGCTGTTTCACGGCCGGACCCCGCAAGCCGCCGCCGCGCGCCAGGGAGGCTGCTGTGCCCGCAGGCCCCGCTTTCCCGCGCGGAGGCCGAGTGTGGGCCGCGGAGGTCGAGGTGGGCCGCAGGGGCCGCACAGATCGGGGCAGTTCTCGCCTTTCCCCCGTGACACAGGAGGGGGAAGCAAGCGCGGTCATGGTCGGGGACACGAGCTCGCCGGGCGAGGAACGCGAGGACGGCGGGGACCAGTGGGCTCCCTGAGCTGGGTCCTGGGAGCGTCGCAGGGCAGCCCGCTCTGTCCAGCCCCTACGGCGAGCCCAGGACTGAGGCGGTATTTTCATCGTCATTTCGGGGGACAGCACTGGCACAGGAGGGCGGCTGTCCCTCCAATCCGGGTACAGAGTCCGCGCGGAGCCCAGGCCCGGTGGTGTCTCTGGCTTTGCAACCTGAGCGCGTGGGCTTTGATGGCGCGACCTCCTCAGGTTTGAGGGGCGTGGAGGGGGCTTGCCTGGCGCGTTTGGGGCCTCCCACCTGGTCCCTCGGAAAGTCCCCCTGCCCCAGCAGTGGCCATGGCAACGTGGGGAGGAGGGAGAAACGTTTTCTTGTGAATGAGAAGCTCTCCCTTATCCTGTGCGGGTGCAGAGCTGGGGGGGGCTGCGGGGGTGGAGTGGGTGAGGGTGGGGCTGCGGGGGGGGGGGGGCTCCTAGCTGGGGAGGGGGCACAGGGGCTCCAGCTCCTCCTTGTAAGGAAAGAGCGCCAGTCCCAGGAGGACGCTCTCGGGGTCCAACCGTGGCCTCCACCGGAGAGGAGGAGAAGGATGGAGGATGGAAGGGGGCCTGTCCCACCCTGCCCCACCCTGGGGGCTCCAGGCCAAGGGCAGTAAGTCCAGCAGTTTCCGGACCCTGTGGGATGCTCAGGGCTGGAAGGAGCAGACCCTAAACATGTGAAATGCCAGGACCGTGTGGAGCTCGGGGTGAAGAAGGCGGGTGAGGGACAGAAGACCCGTCCCCAGCACCACCTCCCCCCAAGGCTGTCGGGTGGAGAAGGAGCCGGCGCGGATCCTGAGGCCCTGCAGAGCCTTCAGTGGGCTCGAGGAGCGGTGGGCATAGACAGCTCTGTCTTCCTGGGGGCCGTTAGGAGGTTCGTCTGGGGGCCCATGTGGAGGCAGTGGCCCGAGCATCTGGCCGCAGCCCACTCCCACCTCTGCCCACGGAGGGGCCAGATCTATCAGCTGGACCCCGGCAGTGCCCAGTGCCTTTGCACCTGCTACAGGGGAGGAAGCAACCATCGCTGGCAGCAAAGTGCCTGACACGAAGGGTCTAGTATAGTGCGTATGTGAAAGCAAACGGCCATGTAACCGTCATGGTGGCGGGGACAACAGGGCCAGAACCCTGGGAGCAGCCCCCACCCCGCGTGACTGCCCTCCTCCTCTCCCCCTCCTTCCGCCTTTGTGGCAATCACTTTTGTTTTCTCTGTACTTGCCACACCGAGATGCCCATCCCTGCGCCCTGTGCATTAGGACCCTCGAGGAGGGTGAAGCAGAGGCCACGACCCCTGTGCCCTGTGCCCTTGCCCCCCAGCTGGGAGGGCACCCGGAGGGGCTGGACCCTGGGGCTGGGTGTGGGGGCTCAGGCTGGGCCCCCCCTGTGCTGATGGCTCCTGGGGGGGTCCTGGAGGGGCTGGGCCCCTCAGCTTCCTAGGGGGCGCAGGGGAGGGGATCTTCCAATCTCCGTGGGGAAAACAGGCTTTTGGAGGGTGGCAGACAGCTGGGGGCACCAGTTGGGATGGGAGAGGCAGGGAGAGCCCTTTGCACGGGGGAGGGGGGCTGACGATGCAGTGTTCCCCCCCACCCCCACCTCCGCCCTGGGGCGCCCCAGTGTCAGTGTGCGGTCACGGGGAGACAGGCCTCAGAGCCCCTGCACCGCCGCTTCCATTGGCCGCCAGGTGGCGCCAAACACCGAGCCTTGAAGGCATTGATCCCAGGGGCCTGGAGGTGCTGGCAGGCCCGCTGGTGGTCTGTGCCTGGGTCCCAGGGCTCAGAGACCCCTGAGGTGAGACCCTCCAAAGGGGGGCGCAGAGCTACCCCACAGCCCGCCCCTAGTGCCCCAACTGTCTCCAGCCCTGTCCCCTCCCTTGACCCGTTTCAGAGCCCCCAGAATCCCTGCTTCTCCCCCCTTCCCCCCGCCCCGTGTCGCCTCCTCTGGGGGGGGCATACAGTCTGGGGGGAGAAGAGGAGGAAACAGGAAAGAGGGGAGGCAGGGATGGGACTGGCGGCAGGGCCTTGACTGGGCCACCAGGCACCGCACGGTTGTGCCCTACCCATCTTCTCTGGAAACGCTCTGCTCGGGAGGGGGTGTCAGGAGGCCTGGCTGCGGCTTAGGGCTTATTGTCCCACCCAGGGGGGCAGGGCCAATCCCCACACCAGGTGTCTGTCCCTGGGGAGATTACTGCGCCCAAGCACACACCTCCCTCCATCCCTGGCCATGGATGCAGCTCTGCTCCTGAATGTGGAAGGCGTCAAGAAGACCATTCTGCACGGGGGCACCGGCGAGCTCCCAAACTTCCTCACGGGGTCCCGGGTGAGTGGGCTGCTCTCTGTCCAGGGGGGGATCCCCCCCACCAAGCTCCAAGGCAGCCCTTCTGCGTCCCCACTGCGCCATGGGCTTTGCCAGAACACGGCCAGGTGGGCAGCCCAGGGTCATTGGCACCTGGGCATCAGGGAGGCTCTGACATGCTGCCCGTGCCCTGGAAAGTTCTGATCCTGTGGGGTCAACTGTGGGGCACATGGTGGGGGGCTCTGGGGATTTTCTGGAGCCCCGAATGTTGAGTGAGAAGCAGAAGCCCTGGGAGTCTTGGTTTCACCCATATGTCTCTGATGGACATCCCTGGACGGCGGACTGGCTGGGCCCAGGGCCTCCAATCTGGGGCCTCTGGAAGCAAGGACTTCCCCACTGCAGTGCCACTGCTGCTGCTGCTGCCACTGCTGCCACCAGAGAGGGACAGGGTCCCCCAGGAGGGGCTGTGTGTGGGTGGCGGGGGGGTTGCCCTGCGGTGAGCTGACTGAGCAGCCCTGTGAGTGCCGGCGGGAGCCTGTCTCAGACCAGGGTCCCCTCCCTTGGTGATCAGGTCATCTTTCACTTCCGCACAACGAAATGCGACGAGGCGCGGACAGTGATCGACGACAGCAAGCGTGTGGGCCATCCCATGCACATCATCATCGGGAACATGTTCAAGCTGGAGGTCTGGGAGGTGCTGCTGACATCCATGCGCGTGGGCGAGGTGGCCGAGTTCTGGTGCGACTCTATTGTAAGTATGTTGCCTGCCCACACTCGCCGCGGCCTCCTGCGTGGGGGGCCACCTGCATCGCTCCCCCCGCTGCCACGCTGATGGTGAAGAGACCCTCAAAACAACATGCTCCCAAACCGACAGCCCGTGTGGTGGTGGGGTCCAGCGCTGCCCCCTCGCCCCCCCCCACTGCGTGTGCAGCCATCAGATCCCATGGGACTTTGCCTCCCCGCTCCGTGGCCCACATGGAAATGGCCGGACCCACTGACGTTTAAATGAACGTGTCCTACACAAACCCTGACATGTATAGGAAAGTCAGCAAAAGGTACAAGGAAGCCCCCTGATGACCCCCCTCTCACGGCAGCCACCTCACCTGGGACCCAGGCCTGCTTCCTGCACCCCTGCTACTTTCCTCCCTCACCCCACATGGTTTAGGTCACGCCTCCTCATGTCCACAAATACTAACGTGTACGTCTGTGAAATATTATCGGAATGTTCTCAACATCATGATTGATGATATTAATGGGGGGATAGGTGATGGGGTGGTGAGCGAAGGCCTCTTCTAGAATGTGCTGGAGGAGTTCCAAACACTAACATCCCTGTTTCACTGATGAGGACGCATAAGGGGCAGAGAAGGGAAGTGACCTGCTGTGGGTTAAACGGGTTAAGAGTCAGGGTCAGGGGGATCTGCAGTCCCCTCACAGCTGACCCAGCCTGGCCCGCCGCCTCCTCCCTGGCATCTTGGGTCACCTGCACACACCAGGTGAGCTACGTCTGTTCACTACCGGTCCTGATGGTTTAGCAAGAGGTGAATTGTGTTGTGATGAGCAGTCTTCAGACAATGGCTTCCTTGCGGTGTTGGGTCCTTTGAGGTGATATCTGCCGGCTTTGCTTATGGGAGGACAGACTTTGTGGCTCTGACCTTGGGGCCACGTGGTAGCTGAGGCTCGGCCTGGCTCGCAGGCTGGCAACCTCGGTGCTGTGGTGACCACTGCGTTTCTGACAGCCCGCTGTGTCCCCTCCTGACCCACGCGTGCACACATGCACACACGCACCTGTATGCACTTACCGCAGCCGTTTATCCCGCGATGTACCCCCCTTTCTCCATCTGCGCACCTGGGAACCAATTCACCCTCCTGTCCCCTCGACCCATGTTATTCATTATCCAGTCTTGGCGTCGCTACGCAGCCGCCTGTCCTGTGCCTGCTGCGTGTCTGTCTGTCTGAAAACACTCCCTGGGCACCAGCTTGGAACCGGGCTGTATGTTAGGAATGTAACATGGGGATCCCTGGGTGGCGCAGCGGTTTGGCGCCTGCCTTTGGCCCAGGGCGCGATCCTGGAGACCCAGGATCGAATCCCACGTCGGGATCCCAGTGCATGGAGCCTGCTTCTCCCTCTGCCTGTGTCTCTGCCTCTCTCTCTCTCTCTGTGTGTGTGATGACTACCATAAATTAAAAAAAAAAAAAAAAAAAAGGAATGTAACAGACCAAGCTCTGCCCTGGAAGGAACCCAGTCCTGTGGGAGGCATGCACGCTCAGGCAATTTCAGTGCAGGGCAGCTGCACATATGGGAGGGCAGGCCTCTGTGGGGCCATAGGCCATGGGCAACTAGCGCTTTAGGGTCTTGAGGAATCATCTTCAAGATGCTGTTGGACTGGGTATTGGAGGGTGAGTAGGAGTTCTCCAGGTCTACCCGCAGGGAGAGAGGTGGCATCCGGGATGCTGGTCTGTCTGCAGGATTTTGTGCTGGAGCCCAGGACTGCGAGGCCAAGGGTTGCAGACTCAAATTCCACGGGGGGCCAGGAGCTCTGGCTGGCCGCAGATCATCCGCCTGGTCCAAATGGGGCCGCTGGTCCTCAGCTCTAGCCAGATGCCGGGCATGCGGTCGGAGGTCCTGAGCTTTTAGGATGAGCCAGAAATCTGAGTCCCTTGGCATTTGAATGTTGGTTACCTAGTCGACCAGGACTGCACACATGAAGGATAGGACAAAGGCAGACCTGAAGAATGTGGTCTGTGACCAGCTTGTAGCCTCCAGTGTCAACACAGCCCTGTACACAGAGCTGCACTGGGACCTTGAAGCCCAGGAGAGGCGTGGGGATCCCAGCGCCCCTGGCCCGGCTCATAAACTGGGTCCCAGTCCCTGGGGCTGGAGCCCCACGCGTGGCTCTGCTGTTCTGCCCACCCCTGTGCCAGGCAGGTGGGCTGGGTTGGAGCACAGGACCAGGCCTGCCCTCCCCGCCCTCCTGCTGCCGCCCAGTGGGCACAGGACTCAGGATCTGTCCCTGGCCTTCCTCCTCCTCCTCTTCCTCCAGCACCTGGTGCCCCCCGAGCCCTCTTGCTGCCCGCCGTTCTGCTTCTCCTAGGATGCAGGTGTCTCTTGCCCGGGCAGCCACCTGACCCGGGCCCTGGCTCAGTGCCCTTTTTGGGAGGCAGGCCTGCGAGCTGGAGCTGGGGGCCGTCCCCTCCCCCTCCTGCCTGCCACCCCGGGTTGCGGGGGGGGGGGCTCTCCCTCCCTAGTTCAGCCTCGATCCCTGTGGCATTAACGACCATCTGGTGGCTTCTGTCAGGAAGGAGCCTCGAGCTGTGTTCTGGGCTAATCCTGGCAGGTGGGGGGGGGCTGGGCAGGCTGACCTTCCCTGACTTAGGGGATGCACTGAGTGGCTCCTGCAGATGCCTAGGGGGGCCTGAGACAGGCTGTCGCTGACCCCGTGCAGGCGGGGGGGGGGGGGCTCTCGGAGACAGCTTGTGGATGGGGAAGCGGAGGCCTGCAGGGCTAATTTCCCCGCCCCTGTCCACCCAGCCTGGAGCAGGGGTGTATCTGTCCCACCTCTAACCCACGATGGCTGCACTGGGACAGGTGCACACACAAGGGTGCAGCCCAGGCTCCCTGCTCATCCCCAGTAGCACCAGCAAGAGGCCAGTCCAGCCCCTGGAGCTGCCCCTCCCCCCACAGCCCAGAGACCCCCCCCAGGCTCCAGTCTCCTGGGGGACAGAAGTATGCCAGGGCCGAGCACGGGCACCATGTGTCCTCCACAGGCATGCTGCAATCCGGGCTCTGTGTTCCCAGCTGTGCGACCTTATGCACATTACTCGGTCTCCCTGGGCTCTGGGGTGCCCCCCTCACTCACCCTCTGATGGGAACAAGTGCCTCCCTGGCCAGGTCACTGAGAGACGGGCAGCTGTAGCAGGAGGAGTTTGCCAGGGGCACAGGCACCCACAGTTCATAGCAGGGGTGGGCAGGGGCGGAGAGCAGGGGGGCCGGGCCGGCTCTGAGCACAGGGGCCCGTGCCATCCGCTGTCTCCCCACCAGCACACAGGAGTCTACCCCATCCTGTCCCGGAGCCTGCGGCAGGTGGCGGAGGGCAAGGACCCCACTGAGTGGCATGTACACACGTGCGGCTTGGCCAACATGTTTGCCTATCACACGCTGGGCTACGAGGACCTGGACGAGCTACAGAAGGAGCCGCAGCCCCTCATCTTCATGATAGAGCTGCTGCAGGTGTGCCCTGGGGTGGAGGGGGGTGCAGGGGGCGGTCTCAGCCCCAGGGAGCCTGGGTTGGGGGGTGGGCAGCGGGTGAGCAGTGGCCTGGGGCATCACCTGCCTTCTCCCTAGAGCATGAGACGGTTCACGAGCCACACCCTTGTTTGTGGGGTGGTGGGAGAGCATCAAGCCCGGGTTGCGAGTCAGTTGATAGCCAAGGATGAGGTTCCGCCTGAGGGCTACGTGGGTGAACTGATAAATAAGAGAACTGTGTCCATAAAGGGCCTTAGTGGGCCTGCTCGGACAGTTGTGCAGTTTGCACACTGCACAAGGGCGTCACCTCTAAGGACATTATAGACTTTGTACACCTGAACCTTTAGGGTGACGCTTTTCTGGCAGTTGGCAATAAAGGGTCTTGTTCTGGACAAACAAGTATGGTGACTCTTCTGAGTATTCAAAGTCTGATGTTGACAAGGGCCATGTGTTCCTAACATGCACAAAGGTGCTGCTTTAGCACAGGCCCCAGGCCCAGGGCTCCATCCCCTGTGTCTGTGGATGGGCCCAGCCCACGGGCTCGTGCTGCTTTCCTACCCCATGGACCATGCAGAGGCCGCAGGGGGTGTGGGTAGCCAGGGTCCCCGCCTCACCACAGGCTCCTGGGGCAGGTGGAGGCCCCAAGTGAGTACCAGAGGGAGACGTGGAGCCTGAACAATGAGGAGAAGATGCAGGCGGTACCCATCCTCCATGGAGAGGGGAACCGGCTCTTCAAGCTGGGCCGCTACAATGATGCCTCCACCAAGTACCAGGAGGCCATCGTCTGCCTGAGGAACCTGCAGACCAAGGTTGGGGGCACTGCGGGGTCGAGGGGCAGTTGTGGGGTCGAGGGGGCGGAGGGGGCGGCTGCGGGGTGGGGGGAGAGGCTGCGGGGTGGGGGGGGTGACTGCGGGGCTGGGGGGGCAGGCAGGCCTGGCTCACGACAGGCATCCTGCCCCCTGCAGGAGAAGCCCTGGGAGGTGCAGTGGCTAAAGCTGGAGAAGCTGATCAACACCTTGATTCTCAACTACTGCCAGTGTCTGCTGAAGAAGGAGGAGTACTACGAGGTGCTGGAGCACACTAGCGACATCCTGCGGCTTCACCCAGGTGCGAGGCGGGGACAGGGGCAGGGTGGGGCGGGACGGAGCGGGCAGGGGCAGGCAGGTGCGAGGTGTGGAACGGGGTGGGGGGGTGGGGCAGGTGCAATCAGGTGCAGTGGGCAGGTATGGACAGAACAGGAGGGTGCACACAGGTGCAAGCAGGGCAGTGTGGGGCCTGCGGGGGGCGGTCCTGCTCAGACACCCACCCGCTGGGACTCCCACCAGCCGCTGGCCCCTCCCCACCAGCAGGTGTTTCGTGCGGAGGTGAGGGCTGTGCTGGGTCCCGGCCGCCCTCCTCCTGGACACCGGGCACTGGTTCACTGCTCACCTCGCCTGGTCTGGCGCCTGGAGCAGCCGCGGGGGCAGGCACGCGGTGGGGCCCAGAGCCCTCGGGGAGCCTGTGGGGGAGAACATGAGCAGGGTCCCCGCGAGGGACAGGAGTGGGTCCAGAATCGTCCCCGTTTACTGTCCAGGCCGTGGCTCAGGGATACGGAAAAGTTAAGGATCACGGTCAGGGCCAGGAGTTTTGTGGGCAGGTGAGGCCTGGCCTCCCGGGGGCTGCCTTCAAAGCTGGGCTGATCCCCTTCAGGAATCGTGAAGGCCTACTACGTGCGCGCCCGGGCTCACGCGGAGGTGTGGAACGAGGCCGAGGCCAGGGCGGACCTTCAGAAAGTGCTGGAGCTGGAGCCATCCATGGGGAAGGCTGTGCGCAGGGAGCTGCGGCTTCTGGAAAATCGCCTGGAGGAAAAGCGGGAGGAGGAGCGGCTGCGCTGCCGGAACATGCTGGGCTAGGGTGCAGGGGGCCTCCCCTGCCTCCCCAGCCTCCCCTGGACTCCCCCTGGCCTCCCCAGCCTCCCCTTACCTCCTCTGACCTCTCCTGCCTCCCCTGGCCTCCCTCAGGCTCCTCTGCCTCCCCTTCCCTCCCTGGTCTCCCCTGGCTTCCTCCAGCCTCCTCCTGCCTTCCCTAGGCTCCCTGGCATCTCCTGGCCTCCCCTTACCTCCTGTGGCCTCCCCTGGCCTCCCCAGCCTCCCCTGGACTCCCCAGCCTCCTCTGGTCTCTCCTGCCTCCCCTGATGTCCTCCATCCTCCTCCATCCTCTCCTTGCCTCCCTGGCCTCCCCTTACCTCCTCTGGCCTCCCCCAGCCTCTCCTAACCTCCCTCAGTCTCCTCAGCCTCCCCTTGGTTATTTCTGTAGCTCCACACCCATCCTCTAGAAGAGCGTGGGCCGGCTGATGGCACTTCCTCCCCCACCATCCCCACTGCTTACGGACACTGCACTCCTGTAGCCAAAATCCTGCGTTGTGCTCCGTCCTCCCTTGTCTGTCCTCCCTTGACTCTAAATGAATGAAACCAATAAATAGAGTAAGTTCCCCACAGGCCCTGCGTGGTGCCGTGATTGCTGTTCTGAGGCCCCGGCCCCGGGCCCCAGGGTGAGGCTGCTCCAGGTGGTGCAGGGTGTAGGGGTGCCCCGCCCCCTTGTGTGGCAGCAGGAGGTTTGAGGTCTGAGCCCCCGCCCTGGGGAGGACAGGGGCCCACGGGTGCTGGGTTCTGCCCCTGAGGTGCGAGGCCGCAGGGCAGGAGGCAGGAGGTCAGCCCTGGGGGACGCCGGGAGCCGGGGAAGCCACAGCAGGACTTTCCTGAGGTCAGTGAGGCTCTCCCCCAACACAGGACCCCCAGCAGGACTGAGGCGTGAATGTGCCCCCGACCCTGACGCGGTGGGAGCTGCCCTGGCCTTGGTGCTGAGACCGCGGTGGGTGGGTAGGCAGGCGCTGCCAGAGACTCTCACCCTGCCACAGAGTCCACGGCACCCCCCATGCCATGCGGTCCGGGGACTAGGGTCAGCCACATATGGTGACACAGGGTCCCGAGCCCCCGACTCAGCCTCAGCCAGAGGCCACCTCTACCTCTGGAAGCCTCACTCTCCTCATTCCTCCCTGGTAGTGTCTGCCCTGCCAGACATACTTCTCACCCTGGTGTGTGTGCACATGCGTGTGTGTACATGAGAGAGAGGGAGGGAGAGGGCAGGAGGGAATGCAAACCCTGCAGCCTGCCTGTGGCCCTTACACAGCCTCCAGGGAGGTCCCACTGGCCATGGGGCAGGTGGGGACAGGAGGCCTGGGGACATGGGCAGAGCATCCCGTCCTTTGCAAGGGCCCAGTTTGCAGACGGCCAGCAGGGAGCATCGGGAACAAGGGGCCAGGGGTCCCCGGGCGGAGGGCTGGGGCCTGGACCTGGTGACAGTACTCAGTGCAGTACTTCCCCACGAGCCTTGACCGCCTGCCCCATGGGCTGCTGGGACTAGGCCTCGGGCCGCTACAATGATGCCTCCACCAAGTACCAGGAGGCCATCGTCTGCCTGAGGAACCTGCAGACCAAGGTTGGGGGCACTGCGGGGTCGAGGGGCAGCTGTGGGGTCGGGGGGGCGGAGGGGGCGGCTGCGGGGTGGGGGGAGAGGCTGCGGGGTGGGGGGGTGACTGCGGGGCTGGAGGGGCAGGCAGGCCTGGCTCACGACAGGCATCCCGCCCCTTGCAGGAGAAGCCCTGGGAGGTGCAGTGGCTAAAGCTGGAGAAGCTGATCAACACCTTGATTCTCAACTACTGCCAGTGTCTGCTGAAGAAGGAGGAGTACTACGAGGTGCTGGAGCACACTAGCGACATCCTGCGGCTTCACCCAGGTGCGAGGCGGGGACAGGGGCAGGGTGGGGCGGGACGGAGCGGGCAGGGGCAGGCAGGTGCGAGGTGTGGAACGGGGTGGGGGGTGGGGCAGGTGCAATCAGGTGCAGTGGGCAGGTGTGGACAGAACAGGCGGGCACTTAGACACAGATATGTGCACACATGCACATGCAAGCACACAGGCATGCACACACATACAAGTGCACATATGTGCACATACACATGTGCACACAGGCACAATGCAAAAGGACACACATACATGCACATGTCTGTATGTACATGTGTGCACATATGTGTGTCTAAGTGCATCGCATCTCTGTGTGCACATATACATGCATACATGGTGCACTTCTAATGTGCATGCATGTATGTGTGCCTGTGCCCATGTCCATGTGTGCCTGTGTGCATGTGCACCCGGATGTCTGCACACAGATGTGTACACGTGTGCACACACATGTGCACTGTGTGTACGTGTAAGGGAGAAAAGAAGCGGGGAGAATGGACGAGGCAAAGTCTGACCAGTGAGGCATCTGAGAGGAGGGGACCTGCCAGAGACATGTGCCAGCACTCACCCCCAGTGACCCTATGGGTGGGGTCATTATTGTCCCAGTTTTCAGATGCAATGGGGAGGCTGGGCTCTTATAGGTGAGGGCAGCTGAGTCAGTGACTAGAAGGAACCTGACCCATGGGGCAGAGACCTCCCGCAGCCCATGTCCACCTCACCCAGATCGCTGGGATTGCAGGTCTTGTCCTCCCCCGTGTGGGTGTGGAGGCAGCGGGGGGGGGGGGGGCTTTCCAACGCCCCCTCGCACACTTGCTCTCTGTGCACTTACCTTTCAGGTTTGCTCTTCTTTTCTCCTGACAAATCCCTTTGCTCGGTTCCTGGACTGGGAGCTGCTCCGACAGCGTCTCTGTGCCAGCGGTGGCTCTAGGACCGGCCACGCAGACCCTCCTTCCAGCTCAACATCCAGTTCTGTGGCAGCTGTGGGGGTGGGGACCCCCGCTGAGGAGCAGGGACGCGGCCTCTGGGTCACACCCAGAGCCTGTGAATACGTGAAGTTACATGGTGCACGGCAGTCAAACCTGCAGATGGAACTGGAGTTTGCCAATGAGCTGACCCTGACATAGGGGGACCAACCCAGAGCATCTGGCGGACCATGGGGACCACGAGGGTCCTAGACACGGAAGAGGGAAGAGGAGGCCCGAGTGAGGACAGCGTGACAGGGACCTTGCCAGACACTGCTGGCCATGAAGGTGGAGGCAGAGGCCACATGCCCGGGGACTTGGGTGCTCCCCAGAAGACAGATTCACCCCCAGAACCTCCTAGAAGGAGCCCAGCCCTGCCAACCTCTATATTTTAGCCCAGTGAGACCCATTTTGTGTGTCTGAACTCCAAGGCTGTGAGGTAGTAAGTGCCATGTTGTTTTAAGCCACCTTGTTGGTGGGAACCTGTTATGGCAGCCAGGACCGTGGTGTATGTGCAGGCGGCGGGTCCAGGGTGGACTGGTCAGCGACACAGGGGCAGACTCCTGACGGACAGGCACATCCCTGAGCTCAGCTGCCACACCGGGAGGTCAGCAGCAGCGCCCAGGGCCCTGGCGGGGCGAGGGGATCACCAGAGCGTCTCCCTGCAGGTCCTACTTCTCTGTAGGCCAGAGACCTGGTCTCTGCATCCACCCTCGTCTTCCTTTGCTCCGTCGTCCTCCACAATATACTTCACCTCTTCTGTGTGAGTCCCAACTTTCAACCTGTTCACAATTGATACTCTCGGGGGAGCCCGGAGAGTCCTACCCATGCTGCCAAGACCTCAGTCAACGAAGCCAGCTGGCCCCATTGTTTTGTTTTTCTTTTTTTAAGATTTTATTTATTGATTTATGAGAGACAGAGAGAGGCAGAGACAGAGAGAGGCACCCTTTATTTGATGAATTCGGTCACTACTTCAGCATTTTATTTTCCTTGCAGGGAATGGGAGGTCGGGGTGGTGGGCCCAAGGTTGTTCTTCCAGGCTGGCACCTTGAACTCTCAGGCCCAGGATGCCATGGGGTTTGCAGAAATACTAAGTAGCCAGCTTCTGTTTCTTTGTTTACAATGTTCTGGGTGCCAAATGAGGTCTTCAGGATGTTTGAGGAACAAGCAGCTGGGAAGAAGTGTTAGCAGACCACCTGCAACCTACTCAACCCAGGGGCGCCCATCCATCTTCATTCTAAAAGAATGAGGCCCAGAGACTCCTGAGTGGCTCGGTGGGTGAGCATCTGCCTTTGGCTCAGGTAGTGATGCCAGGTCCTGGGATCGAGTCCCACATTGGGCTCCCTGCAGGGAGCCTGCTCTCCCTTTGCCTGTGTCTCTGCCTCTCTCTCTGGGTCTCTCATGAATAAATAAAATCTTAAGAAAATAGAATCCTCAACTGTTCATGTTACAGATTCTTAGATCCAAGTCTTCCCTCCCAGCCCTCTACTCCAGGGATCTAAACGTTTGTTCTTTGGGGGGGGCGGTGGAGTGCAAACGATTCCCCTTTGCCTTCGCAGTAATCAGGGGTCTCTGGCTTGGATTCACGAACCCACCCACAGAGGATGAGAAGCCCCTAGCACCCAGCTCTGTGGAGGAGCCTGAGGACCTGGGTGCGTCTCCCACCCAGCAAACCCGGGAGCTGTCTGTGAGCTGGGTCGGCACTGGGCAGAGGGGAGTCAGGAGAGACAGAACCTGCCTGCCGCGATGCCTCTACGGATTTTGTGTCTCTTCCTCCAGCGCCTGGTGGGGCGCTGCTTCTCACCTGTTTGAGAACTAAGAGCCTCAGAAAGTGAGCGCGTGGCATAGATCAGATGCAGCTGCGTTTTCCATTTACACAGATCCTGCTTCCTCCCGGGCTGGAGCCGTGTCCCTATGGCTGCCCAGCTCCCCATGGAGCGTGGAGCCTGCCACACACAGTAGGCACTTGAGAAGTGCCAGCTGAACATAACTCAGTAGCTCAGTGCCCAGGCTCTCCTGTCACCAAGACCTGTGCTGCCCTTCCATGGAGGAGGGGGATAGGGGATGCAGGAGCGGATGCGGGGGTGACATGTGACTGAAAGGACTGTTCCTAGGCCCTCTCCTTACCCCTCAGCCCCCTGGGAGCAGGGGACGAAATACAGCCCATGTGCAAACCTGGTATGCAGTGTCTTTATAAATAAAGTTTTATTGGAACATGGCTATTCCCATCTGCTGCTTGCCTTTGCAAGTAAAGTTTTGTTTTGTTTTTTTAAGATTTTATTGATTTATTCATGAGAGACACAGAGAGAAAGGTGGAGACACAGGCAGAGGGAGAAGCATTCTCCATGCGGGGAGCCTGGTGCGGGACTCGATCCCAGGACCCCAGGGGTCACACCCTGAGCCGAAGGCAGATGCTCAACCACTGAGCCACCCAGATGCCCCATGAGTACAGTTTACCGTCATTTGGTCGCACCCATCCTTTCAGGTCTCATCTGGACCTGCTTTCCCACGACGACAGCAGAGCTGAGTAGTTGTGACACGGGCATCCTGATGCACAAAACCTGCAACACGTGCAGTCTGGCCGGTTACAGAAGAAGCTGGCCGAGGCCTGCCTCAGAGGACCGTGGGACACAAGGTGGCAGGAACTGGGTCCCCGAGTCTTACATGGAGGGAGGTTGTGGCCACCAGGAACATGCATGCACGCTGGACTCTTCCGCAGGTGGGAGGGGGTCTTTTGGGAAGAAAGGGAACTTATGTTTTAGGGGCTCTCCCACTGGTGAAGCCTCAACCACTGGCCAAGCAGTCTGGGGATGTGCTACTGCTCCAGTGACAGCCTCCTGACTTCTGCTTCTGTGTCTGCATGGGGCCGGCTCCCAGCTCACTGACCGGCTGCGGGACGGAACCAGGGGCTTCGGGACAAGCCTCAGGTGCCTTATGTGTTTGAGGAGGGTCACTGAAGGGACACACAGGGCAACTGGGGGCGGGATGGTGCTGGGAGGCCCTGGGGATCTGGAGCTGGATGGGGACCGTGAGTGGGCTGGGTTGGCATGGATGGGCCCCAGGCCTGGCAGTAAGTGGACCTAACCTATGGGGTCATTACAAGGAACCCAGCTGGGTGGTGGATGCGAGGGGATGCTGGTGCTGGGGGCCCCGGAGAGCAGCGTGCTGGCTCCTCATGCCAGGGTGGGCAGGGGGACAGCAGGCTGGCTCCTTGTGGGCAGGGGGGCTGGAGGGACAGCAGGTCAGCTCCTCGTGGGCAGGAGGACTCCATGCCGGCTCCTTGTGCACGGGGCAGGGCGGGGGGCACTGGGCTGGTTGTCCCGCTGCTCCTCCAAGGCCCAAGGGGCAGGCACCCTGACTCCTTCCTCCTCCACATCCGAGCAGGTCAAGCCCTGTCTTAGCCCCTGAATCCATCTGAGATGCACCTGTTCTCAGCCTCCGCTGCCATTGCAGGGGCTGCACACCCTCCTACCTGCAGACCCCGCGCCCCCTCAGCTACCGGTGATGCCTCTTCTAGGCGCAGACCTGTCCACGTGGCTCCCACTCAAAGTCCCCCCAACAGACACACAGCTCCTCCTCGGTTCTGCCTCCTCTGCAATTGTGAGAGGCCCCCAGACTCCCATGGCCCCAGGGCCTCTGCACATGCCGTCCCCTGTAGGCAGAGCAGCGTTTTCTGCCTGCCCGGCTTACTGGTGACATCTGCTCGTCCTCTGGGTCTCGGGGCCACCCATCTTCCTCAGGGAGGGTGTGTTCCATGGCCCACATAGGACCTGTGCTCCTATGGGAATGAGGCCCCTCCTAGAATTCTGCACTGTGTGTGTGACCGTTGGGTCGGTGGCTGTGTCCCCCACCAGGCAGCATGGTGGGAGGCACCATTACGTGGGCGCATCTATGGCTGAGCTTCAGGAGGCAGAGACTGCATGTGTGTCAGTTCACACCCGCAGCCCCAGGGCACTGTGGGCAAGCAAGCCAGCCAGGATGAATCAAGGGTGTGGCTGAGCAAGGACTTGGGTCAAGCTCATGAGGATCAAGGGAATGAATGAATGAATGAATGAATGAGTGAATGAATGATTGAGAGGGCCTGTCGGGTGCAAACATGATCCAGACACAGGCTGCCCTTGGGGAGCTCACGCTTGTACTGAGAGAAGACAGAGCCACCAGGAGGGCAAGGGTCAGGGCAGGACCAGCCCTGCTGCAGGGAGGTGGACTCGGGGGACTGGTGGGGGGCCTGGTGGGGGAGCCTGGAGCTCTGCAGGCCTCGGTGTCACAAGCAGTGCCTGGGGAGGGGGCACTGACGGGTGGGATCCCCCAGCCCGCCACACTCTGCTCTCATCTGTGTGAAGTCTGTGGTTCTCATGCAAGATTTTGTTGGAGACAAAGGCTAGTGACCCAGAGGGGCTCCGGCGTGTGATCCGAGAGGGAGGGGAGGGCAGGGGCAGGGAGAGGGGGACACGCCAACCCCGTGGGGTTGCTCCCACTTGGAGGTCATGCTGGGCTGGGCTTCTCAGGTTCCTGGAAACATCCAGAGCAAAGCCGTCCTGCTAGGACGGGCTGCATGCTTTGTGGCCGCGTGGTCTGTGTGTGGCTGCCCAGTTCCGCTGTCCCGGCCCCCGGGAGTGCAGCCGCAGACTCTACCTAACTGACAGCTGGGGCCGTGTTCCAATAAAACTTTATTTATAAAAGCAGCTGACTCTGGAGAGTGGGGCGCTGTGAGCCCTTGGAGGCCATGCTTGCAGCGTTGGTGTTGTGGGTGGGGGCGGGAGGGCATGTCTCCACCCGCTAAATGTAAAAGCCTCCCCATACAGGTTCCAGGAAGCTGAGCAGTGGGTGCAGCCAGCTGGGGGGCCACCTGCAGTGTGTGCTGGGGGTGGGGGGGCCCGAGGGGGCCTCGCGGTTCTCTCCAGTGACAGGCATGTAATGAGCTGCAGGGAGATGTAGGAGACACGCTTCCCGGAGCCGCCTTCAGCATCCTGCCCTGACGGAGAGGGGCGCGCATGATGGTCTCAGCTCCCCCCACCCCCTGCTCTGCTGGTCGGTGGGCACCTGAATGGGGCTGGGTCCCCATGGGCTGAGAGGCAGCCCCATCCCTGCTGGCCGTGCATTGCTGTCGTACATGTGCCCAGGAGGCCCGGGATGCAATTTGTTGTCAAGATGACTGGGTTTGGCTTGGGTGTATCGGAGGGAAAAAAAGCTATTTCCTAGTGTCTAAATCTCATTAAAAAAGCAATTTTGCAATCAATTACAATGCAATTTAGCCACTAACTGTTTAATTATATATATATAAAAAAGGGAAGATCCTCATATTTATGAGCCAGGCCGAAAGAGCCTGTCTTTGGAGGACTCTCTGGAGCAGAACGAGTGGCCAGCTTGGCCCGATTATACTGAAACTCAAGCTTCCAAGTCGATATATTATATGCGCCCGCGGAGGTCGTATCGCTGTGAGCATATGGGAGTGGGAGAGATTCATTTTCCCGCAAGAGCTTGGACCCTTCTTATTCTATCATGTGCTGTAAAAATTGTATCATCCGATGTGGCTTTTATTAAAGGAACATTATTTCTATAAATTATTTTTTAATGCTGTGGGAGAGCATGGCTTCTGGATCAGCCTGGTGAACACAGTGGGGATGGCAGAGAGGGGATGCGGGCGAGCGGAGCCAGGTGGGGAGGGGTCCCGGGTGCCCCTGTGCACCTGCTCTGCGGTGGCCCTGCCCACTGGCCTCCTGTCCTAGTGCCCATCACTGGCAGAGAGCACACGGGTACCCGAGGGTCAGGGCCCTGCCTGCCAAGGGTCTCTGGGGGCAGTAAGCGGCGGGAGGGTTTCGGCAGGTGCGCTGGCGGCAGACAGGCAAGCACCGGCATGTGTGCTCGTATGGACAGCGTCCACGGGGATGTCGCCTGGGGGCTTGAAGACGCAGGACATCACCAAGGGGAATGATTTATTTCTGTCCTGCGTGCGTCCCCGGCATGACTCGAGCCCAGTGCCCCCAGAACGTTGGCCGCAGGTTTTGTTTGCAGGAACTGTTAGACTTTGCGTCAGAAAAATCCCGTTCCCATCCTCAGGTGGAGTCCCAGCAATGGCCCCAGTGTGAGCCTGGATTCTGGCCACAGGCCGAGGATTGACCGCAGTCACAGGCTGAGTTCAGGCTACGTCTCCAGGGTGACCCTGGCCCTAGACTGAGGTCCATGCACCAGGGCCAGCCACACATGTGTCCTCACACGATTGGAGGCACCCCTGACCTTCCCTCCCTCTCGGGTCACACGCCGGAGCCCCTCTGGGTCACTAGCCTTTGTCTCCAACAAAATCTTGCATGAGAAACACAGACTTCAAACAGATGAGTCGGACCCTCGGAAGTTTGTGCACCCCAGAGAGCGCAGCCATCCCTTCCAGGACATGACTTGGCAACCAGGTCCTGTGTTAGTGACACTGGGAGCCTCCACAGGTGCAGGTGGCTCCCCGAGTTTGCTGCAGACGAATAAGCTCACCTGGGGGCCTGAGAAGATGAAGCAAGTGAGCATCCACCCAAACCAGCTCTGATGGGCACCCACGGGGGCCCGAGTCGTGTCCCTCCACATCCCTCAGCCCAGGGGGAGGGATGCTGCACCCCTCGGTGCATGGAAGTGGGAAGGTGGCCATAGGGAACCAGGCACATCTGGCGCCTACCCCCTCCTCACCCTCATCCTGTGTGTCCAGCCTCTGGACAAACCTCTCTCGAGAAATAAATCACAGGGTTGGGACTTTATTAAAGCTGGAGGCAAGTATCATTCTCAATGGGGAAACACTGGGAGCCTTTCCCCTAAGATCAGGAACAAGACAGGGATGTCCACTCTCACCACTGCTATCCAACATATACTGGAAGTCCTAGCCTCAGCAGTCAGACAACAAAAAGACATTAAAGACATTCGAATTGACAAAGAAGTCAAACTCTCCCTCTTTGCAGATGACATGATCCTGTACATAGAATAATCCAAAAGACTCCGCCCCAAGATTGCTAAACTCATACAGCAATTCGGCAGCGTGGCAGGATACAAAATCAATGCCCAGAAATCAGTGGCATTTCCATACACTAACAATGAGACTGAAGAAAGAGAAATTAAGGAGTCAATCCCATTTACAATTGCACCCAAAAACATAAGATACCAGGAATAAACCTAACCAAAGAGGTAAAGGATCTATACCTTAAAAACTACAGAACACTTCTGAAAGAAATTGAGGAAGACACAAAGAGATGGAAAAATATTCTGTGCTCATGGATTGGAAGAGTTAATACTATGAAAATGTCAATGCTACCCAGGGCAATATACACATTTAATGCAATCCCTGTCAAATACCATGGACTTTCTTCAGAGAGTTGGAACAAATCATCTTAAGATTTGTGTGGAATCAGAAAAGACCCTGAATAGCCAGGGGAATACTAAAAAAGAAAACCAAAGCCAGGGGCATCACAGATTTCCGGTTGTACTACAAAGCTGTGCTCATCAAGACAGTGTGGTACTGGCACAAAAACAGACACATAGATCAATGGAACAGAATAGAGGATCCAGAAGTGGACCCTCAACTCCATGGTCAACTAATATTCGACAAAGCAGGAAAGACTATCCCCTGGAAAAAAGACAGTCTCTTCAATAAATGGCGCTGGGAGAATTGGACATCCACATGCAGAAGAATGAAACTAGACCATTCTCTTACATCAGACACCAAGATAAACTCAAAATGGATGAAAGATCTAAATGTGAGACAAGATTCCATCAAAATCCTAGAGGAGAACACAGGCAACACCCTTTGTGAACTTGGCCACAGCAACTTCTTGCAAGATACATCCATGAAGGCAAAAGAAACAAAAGCAAAAATGAACTATTGGGACTTCATCAAGATCAAAAGCTTCTGCACAGCAAAAGGAACAGTCAACAAAACTAAAAGACAACCTACAGAATGGGAGAAGATATTTGCAAATCACATATCAGATAAAGGGCTAGTTTCCAAGATCTATAACGAACTTATTAAACTCAACAGCAAAGAAACAAACAATCCAGTCATGAAATGGGCAAAAGACATGAACAGAAATCTCACAGAGGAAGACACAGACATGGCAACATGCACATGAGAAAATGCTCCGCATCACTTGCCATCAGGGAAATACAAATCAAAACCACAATATGATCCCACCTCACACCAGTGAGAATGGGGAAAGTGAACAAGACAGGAAACCACAAGTGTTGGAGAGGATGTGGAGAAAGGGGAACCCTCTTGCACTGTTGGTGGGAATGTGAACTGGTGCAGCCACTCTGGAAAACTGTGTGGAGGTTCCTCAAACAGTTAAAAATAGACCTGCCCTACGACCCAGCAATTGCACTGCTGGGGATTTACCCCAAAGATTCAGGTGCAATGAAACGCTGGGACACCTGCACCCCAATGTTTCTAGCAGCAATGTCCACAATAGCCAAACTGTGGAAGGAGCCTCGGTGTCCATCGAAAGATGAATGGATAAAGAAGCTGTGGTCTATGTATACGATGGAATATTCCTCAGCCATTAGAAATGACAAATACCCACCATTTGCTTCGACGTGGATGGAACTGGAGGGTATTATGCTGAGTGAAGTAAGTCAATCGGAGAAGGACAAACATTATATGGTCTCATTCATTTGGGGAATACAAAAAGTAGTGAAAGGGGCTAAAGGGGAAAGGAGAGAAAATGAGTGGGAAATATCAGAAAGGGAGACAGAACATGAGAGGCTCCTAACTCTAGGAAATGAACAAGGGGTGGTGGAAAGGGAGGTGGGCGAGGGGTGGGGGTGACTGGGTGACGGGCACTGAGGGGGGCACTTGATGGGATGAGCACTGGGTGTTATGCTATTATGTTGGCAAATTGAACACCAATAAAAAATAAATTTAAAAAAAAAAGAACTCCAATTAAAAAAAAAAAAAAAACCTGGAGGGACGTCCCGCTCCATCCTCATCCCTTCCGGACGGCCGTGGGCTCTTCCTTTGATGCAGCTCTTTCAGGTGCTATGATGGGAAGCCATCTGCCATGCTGATGCTGCTGGCTTGTCCCCTGCGGTGCCCACTGTGTGCCAGGCACTGTGCTTCTGCTGGTCCTTGTCATCTTCCGGAACCCTCACTGACAACCCTGTCAGGTGGGTGGTTTTTTTTGTTTTTGTTTTTTATTTTTTAAGATTTTATTTATTTATTCATGAGAGACACAGAGAGAGAGGCAGAGACACAGGCAGAGGGAGAAGCAGGCTCCATGCAGGGAGCCCGATGTGGGACTCGATCCCAGGACCCCAGGATCACCACCTAAGCCGAAGGCAGATGCTCAACCGCTGAGCCAGCCAGGTGCCCCGGGTCAGTGTTCTTCTTTGCTCACATTACACGGGGGTCGGGGGGTGGGGCAGTGGGTGACCCCACAGGACGCAAGCCTTGGCCTCTCTGACGTTAGGGAGGGTGATTTCCAGCCCTCACACTCCTCCACAGGAGGGACAGGGAAGGTGGCAGGCACGTGGTGGGGAGGCAGCACGGAGCCCACTCCTCTGCAGACCCAGCAGAGAGAAGTCACAGAGCCGTCGCCCCCTGGTTCTGCTGGCTTGGACTTGTCACAGGACCCAGCAGCCTCAGGTGGACAGACGGTCAGTCTCCCGGGCGTGTCCAGGGCCTGCCTGGCCAGTCTTGACCCCTCTCTGCTTCTGCCTGATCCCATTCTCAATCAGACTGGCCTGGGCCCCGCCGCACAGACAGGACTTAATTACCTATTGATCTCCTTGCAAAGGTGCATGGCCTTCCGTCCCTGCAGTGCCTCTGTGGCCTGCACACAGTCTGGTGGGGAAGACGGCTCGATTCGGGATGTCAGGGAAGGTCAGGGGACCCTGGCTCCTGGGCGAGCAGGAGATGGCACAGGACCTGGAGCCACTGGCTGTGGAGGAAGTGCACCTAGGCCCCTGTGGGCGCCACAGGCCGTGGCGCCACACAGGGAGAGCCACCACCAGGAACCAGAATCGCTCCCTGTGCCATGCCGGGCTGGTAAAGCAAGTCGGGGTTCTGTGCACGTAGACTTTTCCACCCAGGTGTCCCTGCTCCATCCATGCGATTCCCTGCAGGCTCCCCTGAGTGACTGTGTTCCCTGGCGCTTGGCCAGACGGCGTCCTCTCTCCTGTGCTTCCGGTTCCCCAGGGACCGTCTGAAATACTGGCCAAGCACTCTTACCTCCAAATTATATTAAGGAGTTTAATTAACAGAGATGACTCCAAAACCCATAGATCACAGGCTAAGCGTACATGGTGCGCAGACACACACGGGCTGGGGCTGCCTCCCCCATCCCTGGGGACCTGGTGCGTCATCCATAGCTGTCAAGTTGAGTCCTGACCTTCCTTTGTGTCTCAGGAACAGCTCTGGGATCGGGCATAGACTCAAGAATTCAATCTTGGGGGGCACCAGGTGGCTCTGTGGTTGAGTGTCTGCCTTTGGCTCACGTCGTGACTCCGGGGTCCTGGGATCGAGTCCCTCATTGGGCTCCCCGCAGAGAGCCTGCTTCTCTCTCTGCTTGGGTCTCTGCTTCTCTCTGTGTGTCTCTCATGAATAAATAAATAAAATCTTTTTTTAAAAAAAGTATTGATGCAATGAAAACCCACCTGTGGCCACCTATATGGGGGGGGGGGGAGATTACAAACGCCTTTGATGTTTCTTCTTCCTTGAGTTCCCAACCCTCTCTGAGGCCATTACTGCCCCGAATTTTATGTTCATCATTCTTTGGTGCAATTTCCCCACACACTTGCATATTTCCTTTGTGATCCATGGTGGACGCTGCCTGCAGGCGAGCTTGATGAGGAGTCACTGACGTGGTGCCGTGGGATGGCTTTTCATGAACGTGTGTGGCTGTATCGCCACTGCGTCTGGTTCAGAATATTTCTGTCTCCCGCAGAAAGATTCCCTGCGCCCACCTGCTGTCAGTTAAACACACACACACACACACGCACACATCCCAGCGGGCATGAAATGTATCTTGCTGTGATTATTTAATTTGCATTATCTTATAGATATTTATCTTAAGGATTTATTTTAAAAGACTTGGCTCATTTTTAAAGTTGTATCACTTTTGTTATTGCCGTCAACTCGTGGGACTCTACGCATTCCGTGTGAGTCCCTCCGTCTCAGTCTGTATCCTGCTTCTTAACCTGGTTCATGGTATATTTGGAGACAGGAAATTTAAATTTTGATAATTTTTTTTTCTTAATGTATGAGTATCGCTTTCTGCAAGTTAAGAAGCCTTCGCAAGTAGGAAAAACTCAGTGTTGCTGTGCATATCTCCTGCTCCTCATCTCACACAGGGCTCTTCCCTCCTGACGCATCTGGTCACCCATCACGTGTATGGGTTCCCCCCACCGAGCACTTCTCCACAGCACCAGCCAGGGGCGCTGCAAGTTCACTTAATTGGCACCCTGCCCGCCTGCAGCCAGCAGCAGATCCTGGGGGACTGGGGACTAGGGCTCAGCCCTGTAAGGCCGCCCCCACCCTGCCCCACTCAGGTCCAGGTGTCCCCTGTGCTGCTGACCAGCCAGCTCTAGGTTCCCGTGACCCTCTATTTCCTTGGTTTCGACTCCTCTGCTGGCGTGGCTCCCAGACCTCAGGAAGCAGGTTGCTGTGTTACCGTAAAAGGAGGTAACTTGAGAACAGCAGACAGAAGAGCTCCATGCCCAGGATGAGGTGTGCTGAAGGGGTAGACTGCCGTGCCCCTTCCAGAACCAGCTCCCCGCATCCCACTGGAAGCTCCTGGAACCCTGCACTTGGGGGATCTTTGCAGAGGTCTTGTGTTTCGGGCGTCATCAATCAGTAACTCCATCTCTAGCCTCTCTCCGGAGAACAGTGGATGAGACCAAAAATTCACAGCTTTTACTCACAGGTCATTCTCTCTGGTGACCAGCACCATCCAGGAGCCACCAGGAGCCACCTCCTTAGCACAAAGGGCATTGTTACCACTCAGGCAAATGCCAGAGGATTTAGGAGCTCTGTACCAGAAACGAGGGCAGAGACCATTGTGTGTGTTGTGTACACACACAACACACACACACACATATTCTATTATTTCATATGTTGTCTGCCCCAAATTTGAAAATAACATCTGTTTTCTCTGGAAGTTCTGTGGTTCTAATATTGTGTTTAAGTCTGTGACATATCTCTAATTAATTTTTGTGTGTGGAGTAAGTTGCTTAGATTTTTTTTTTTCCAGTATGGATATCTAGCTGTTCCAGCACCGTTTATAAAGACTTTCCAGGGATCCCTGGGTGGCTCAGTGGTTTAACACCTGCCTTCAGCCTAGGGCATGATCCTGGGGTCCTGGGATGAAGTCCCGCATCAGGCTCCCCACATGGAGTATGCTTCTCCCTCTGCCTGTGTCTCTACGTCTCTCTCTATGTCTCTCACGAATAAATAAATAAAATATTTAAAAAATAATAAAATAAAAAAATAAAAAGACTTTCCTTGCTCTTCTTGGATTGACTTTGTCAAAAATTAGTGGACTGTATATGTGGGTCTATTTTTTGGACTTCGTATTCTTGTCCCACTCACCTGTTAATCTGGCCTTAGATCAAAACTGTACTGAAGTGGGGGCACCTGGTTGGCTCAGTAGTTGAGTATCTGCCTTTGGCTCAGGGAGGACTCCAGGGTCCCGGGATCGAGTCTCGCATTGGGCTCCCTGCATGGAGCCTGCTTCTCCCTCTGCCTGTGTCTCTGCCTCTCTCTCTGGGTCTCTCATGAATAAATCAATAAGATCTTAAAAAAAAAAAAACCCAACTGCACTGAAGTGGTTACTGTTGCTTTATAGAAATCAGTTAGAGTCCTCCAACTTCATTCTTCTTCAGAACTGTTTTGGCTATTTTGAGTAACATGGATTTTCCTACACATTTTAGAATTAGTTTCTCAGTTCCCCTAGAAGCTCCTCTTGGAATCTGGGGTTGTGACCTACAGATCAGCTTGGGAAGAGCTGACATCGTGACAACGTCAAGTTGTTTGGTTCATGAACATGGTATATCCTTCCACTTATGTAAATCTTTCATTGTTCCAGCAATGTTTCATAGTGTTCAGCAGAGAGGGTTTGCACCTTGTTCGTTACATTCATTCCTAGGCATTTTGTCTTATTAATTCTACAGCAGATAGATAATATTTTAAAAACATTTCTGTCTTCTGATTTTTAGTTGCTGGTACATAGACCAATCATTGATTTTTTTTTAAGTTTTATTTATTTTAGAGAGAGAGCATGCACATGAATAGGAAGGAGGAGGGGCAGTGGGAGGGAGAGAGACAGAGAGAGAATCCTCAAGCCAACTCCCTGATGAGGGCAGAGCCTGACATGGGGCTTGATCCCACAACCCTGAGACCATGACCTGAGCTGAAATCAAGAGTTGGATGCTTAACCGACTGAACTGCTCAGGTGCCCCTCATTGATTTTTATATAGTGGCATTGTATCCCATAATATTGAAAACTCAACTATCCTGTTGTGTTTGTTTGTTTGTTTTTTTTAGATTCCATACTCTATATATATAACCACATCATTTGTTAATAATGACAGTCCTACTCAATTTCCAATATTTGTTATTTTTATTTATTTATCTTTTCCTATTACACTATTCCTATTATTATCCTATTACACTATTCCTAATATTATCTTTTCCTATTACACAAAGTTTCCAGTACAATGTTGAAAACAATTATCAGATAACTTTGCTATTGATCTTTTTTTTTAATTTATTTTTTATTGGTGTTCAATTAACTAACATACAGAATAACCCCCAGTGCCCGTCACCCATTCACTCCCACCCCCCGCCCTCCTCCCCTTCTACCACCCCTAGTTCGTTTCCCAGAGTTAGCAGTCTTTATGTTCTGTCTCCCTTTCTGATATTTCCCACACATTTCTTCTCCCTTCCCTTATATTCCCTTTCACTGTTATTTATATTCCCCAAATGAATGAGAACATATAATGTTTGTCCTTCTCCGACTGACTTACTTCACTCAGCATAATACCCTCCAGTTCCATCCACGTTGAAGCAAATGGTGGGTATTTGTCATTTCTAATAGCTGAGTAATATTCCATTGTATACATAAACCACATCTTCTTTATCCATTCATCTTTCGTTGGACACCGAGGCTCCTTCCACAGTTTGGCTATCATGGCCATTGCTGCTATAAACATCGGGGTGTAGGTGTCCCGGCATTTCATTGCATTTGTATCTTTGGGGTAAATCCCCAACAGTGCAATTGCTGGGTCATAGGGCAGGTATATTTTTAACTGTTTGAGGAACCTCCACACAGTTTTCCAGAGTGGCTGCACCAGTTCACATTCCCACCAACAGTGTATGAGGGTTCCCTTTTCTCCGCATCCTCTCCAACATTTGTTGTTTCCTGCCTTGTTAATTTTCCCCATTCTCACTGGTGTGAGGTGGGATCTCATTGTGGTTTTGATTTGTATTTCCCTGATGGCAAGTGATGCAGAGCATTTTCTCATATGCATGTTGGCCATGTCTATGTCTTCCTCTGTGAGATTTCTGTTCATGTCTTTTGCCCATTTCATGATTGGATTGTTTGTTTCTTTGGTGTTGAGTTTAATAAGTTCTTTATAGATCTTGGAAACTAGCCCTTTATCTGATATGTCATTTGCAAATATCTTCTCCCATTCTGTAGGTTGTCTTTTAGTTTTGTTGACTGTATCCTTTGCTGTGCAAAAGCTTCTTATCTTGATGAAGTCCCAATAGTTCATTTTTGCTTTTGTTTCTTTTGCCTTCGTGGATGTATCTTGCAAGAAGTTACTATGGCCGAGTTCAAAAAGGGTGTTGCCTGTGTTCTTCTCTAGGATTTTGATGGAATCTTGTCTCACATTTAGATCTTTCATCCATTTTGAGTTTATCTTTGTGTATGGTACAAGAGAGTGGTCTAGTTTCATTCTTCTGCATGTGGATGTCCAATTTTCCCAGCACCATTTATTGAAGAGACTGTCTTTCTTCCAATGTATAGTCTTTCCTCCTTTATCGAATATTAGTTGCCCATAAAGTTCAGGGTCCACTTCTGGATCCTCTATTCTGTTCCACTGATCTATGTGTCTGTTTTTGTGCCAGTACCACACTGTCTTGATGACCACAGTTTTGTAGTACAACCTGAAATCTGGCATTGTGATGCCCCTGGCTTTGGTTTTCTTTTTTAGTATTCCCCTGGCTATTCGGGGTCTTTTCTGATTCCACACAAATCTTAAAATAATTTGTTCTAATTCTCTGAAGAAAGTCCATTGTATTTTGATAGGGATTGCATTAAACGTGTATATTGCCCTGGGTAACATTGACATTTTCACAATATTAATTCTGCCAATCCATGAGCATGGAATATTTTTCCATCCCCTTGTGTCTTCCTCAATTTCTTTCAGAAGTGTTCTATAATTTTGAGGGTATAGATCCTTTACATCTTTGGTTAGGTCTATTCCTAGGTATCTTATGCTTTTGGGTGCAATTGTAAATGGGATTGACTCCTTAATTTCTCTTTCTTCAGTCTCATTGTTAGTGTATAGAAATGCCACTGACTTCTGGGCATTGATTTTGTATCCTGCCACGCTACCGAATTGCTGTATGAGTTCTAGCAATCTTGGGGTGGAGGCTTTTGGGTTTTCTATGTAGAGTATCATGTCATCGGCGAAGAGGGAGAGTTTGACTTCTTCTTTGCCAATTTGAATGCCTTTAATGTCTTTTTGTTGTCTGATTGCTGAGGCTAGGACTTCCAGTACTATGTTGAATAGCAGTGGTGAGAGTGGACATCCCTGTCTTGTTCCTGATCTTAGGGGAAAGGCTCCCAGTGCTTCCCCATTGAGAATGATATTTGCTGTGGGCTTTTCATAGATGGCTTTTAAGATGTCGAGGAATGTTCCCTCTATCCCTACACTCTGAAGAGTTTTGATCAGGAATGGATGCTGTATTTTGTCAAATGCTTTCTCTGCATCCAATGAGAGGATCATATGGTTCTTGGTTTTTCTCTTGCTGATATGATGAATCACATTGATTGTTTTACGGGTGTTGAACCAGCCTTGTATCCCAGGGATAAATCCTACTTGGTCATGGTGAATAATTTTCTTAATGTACTGTTGGATCCTATTGGCCAGTATCTTGTTGAGAATTTTTGCATCCATGTTCATCAGGGATATTGGTCTGTAATTCTCCTTTTTGGTGGGGTCTTTGTCTGGTTTGGAATTAAGGTGATGCTGGCCTCATAGAACGAATTTGGAAGTACTCCATCTCTTTCTATCTTTAGGAGAATAGGTATGGTTTCTTCTTTAAACGTTTGATAAAATTCCCCTGGGAAGCCATCTGGCCCTGGACTCTTGTGTCTTGGGAGGTTTTTGATGACTGCTTCAATTTCCTCCCTGGTTATTGGCCTGTTCAGGTTTTCTATTTCTTCCTGTTCCAGTTTTGGTAGTTTGTGGCTTTCCAGGAATGCATCCATTTCTTCTAGATTGCCTAATTTATTGGCGTATAGCTGTTCATAATATGTTTTTAAAATCGTTTGTATTTCCTTGGTGTTGGTAGTGATCTCTCCTTTCTCATTCATGATTTTATTAATTTGAGTCTTCTCTCTCTTCTTTTTAATAAGGCTGGCTAATGGTTTATCTATCTTATTAATTCTTTCAAAGAACCAACTCCTGGTTCTGTTGATCTGTTCCACAGTTCTTCTGGTCTCGATTTCGTTGAGTTCTGCTTGAATCTTTATTAACTCCCTTCTTCTCTTGGGTGTAGGATCTATTTGCTGTTTTTTCTCTAGCTCCTTTATGTGTAAGGTTAGCTTTTGTATTTGAGTTCTTTCCAGTTTTTGAATGGATGCTTGTATTGCGATGTATTTCCCCCTTAGGACTGCTTTTGCTGCATCCCAAAGATTTTGAACGGTTGTATCTTCATTCTCATTAGTTTCCATGAATCTTTTTAATTCTTCCTTAATTTCCTGGTTGACCCTTTTATCTTTTAGCAGGATGGTCCTTAACCTCCACGTGTTTGAGGTCCTTCCAAACTTCTTGTTGTGATTTAGATCTAATTTCAAGGCATTATGGTCTGAGAATATGCAGGGGACAATCCCAATCTTTTGGTATCGGTTCAGACCCGATTTGTGACCCAATATGTGGTCTATTCTGGAGAAAGTTCCATGTGCGCTTGAGAAGAATGTGTATTCAGTTGAGTTTGGATGTAAAGTTCTGTAGATATCTGTGAAATCCATCTGGTCCAGTGTATCATTTAAAGCTCTCGTTTCTTTGGAGATGTTGTGCTTAGAAGACCTATCGAGTATAGAAAGAGCTAGATTGAAGTCACCAAGTATAAGTGTATTATTATCTAAGTATTTCTTCACTTTGGTTAATAATTGATTTATATATTTGGCAGCTCCCACATTCAGGGCATATATATTGAGGATTGTTAAGTCCTCTTGTTGAATAGATCCTTTAAGTATGATATAGTGTCCCTCTTCATCTCTCACTACAGTCTTTGGGGTAAATTTTAGTTTATCTGATATAAGGATGGCTACCCCTGCTTTCTTTTGAGGACCATTCGAATGGTAAATGGTTCTCCAACCTTTTATTTTCAGGCTGTAGGTGTCCTTCTGTCTAAAATGAGTCTCTTGTAGACAGCAAATAGATGGGTCCTGCTTTTTTATCCAGTCTGAAACCCTGCGCCTTTTGATGGGGTCATTAAGCCCGTTCACATTCAGAGTTACTATTGAGAGATATGAATTTAGTGTCATCATAACTGTTCAGTCCTTGTTTTTGTGGAATGTTCCACTGAACTTCTTCTTAAAGGGGAATTTTAAGAGTCCCCCTTAAAATTTCTTGCAGAGCTGGTTTGGAGGTCACATATTCTTTTAGTTGCTGCCTGTCTTGGAAGCTCTTTATCTCTCCTTCCATTTTGAATGAGAGCCTTGCTGGATAAAGTATTCTTGGTTGCATGTTCTTCTCATTTAGGACCCTGAATATATCCTGCCAGCCCTTTCTGGCCTGCCAGGTCTCTGTGGAGAGGTCTGCTGTTACCCTAATACTCCTCCCCATAAAAGTCAGGGATTTCTTGTCTCTTGCTGCTTTAAGGATCTTCTCTTTATCTTTGGAATTTGCAAGCTTCACTATTAAATGTCGAGGTGTTGAACGGTTTTTATTGATTTTAGGGGGGGATCTCTCTATTTCCTGGATCTGAATGCCTGTTTCCCTTCCCAGATTAGGAAAGTTTTCAGCTAGAATTTGTTCAAATACATATTCTGGCCCTCTGGCCCTTTCGGCGCCCTCGGGAACCCCAATTAAACGTAGGTTTTTCTTTCTCAGGCTGTCGTTTATTTCCCTTAATCTATCTTCATGGTCTTTTAATTGTTTATCTCTTTTTTCCTCAGTTTCCCTCTTTGCTATCAACTTGTCTTCTATGTCACTCACTCATTCTTCCACCTCGTTAACCCTCGTCGTTAGGACTTCTAGTTTGGATTGCATCTCATTCAATTGATTTTTAATTTCTGCCTGATTAGCTCTAAATTCTGCAGTCATGAAGTCTCTTGAGTCCTTTATACTTTTTTCTAGAGCCACCAGTTGCTGTATAATAGTGCTTCTGAATTGGCTTTCTGACATTGAATTGTAATCCAGATTTTGTAACTCTGTGGGAGAGAGGACTGTTTCTGATTCTTTCTTTTGAGGTGAGGTTTTCCTTCTAGTCATTTTGCTCAGTGCAGAGTGGCCAAAAGCAAGTTGTATTGGGAAAAGGAGAAAAAGAGAGGAGAGAAAGAAGGAAAGAAAAGAGAAAGAGAAAAAAAAAGGGAAGAAAAAAAAAACGAAAAAAGAAAAAAGAAGAAAAAGAGAAAGAAAAAGAAAGGAGAAAAAAAGGGGGTGGGGGAAGGAAACAAATCAAAAAGCAAAACAAAACAAAACAAACAAACAAACAAAAAAAAGAACCACGGGGGAGTATCTTCTGATTCTGTGTACTTTAAGTCCCTTGGCTTCTCCTGGAAGTTGTCAGTCTGGCTGGTGTTCTGGGGGAGGGGCCTGTTGTGCTGGTTTTCAGGTGTTAGCAGTTGGGGGAGCTGCTCTGCCCCCTGCCTGGTGCAGGGCTCAGTGGGGGTTGTTTACCACGTGAGGCCACAGGAGGAACAGCCCCAGTGGCAGGGCAGCTCTGGAAACCTGGATTCAGCTCCGGCAGGAACTCCGTCTGCAGGGCCTGGAGGCTCCGGGGCGGGGCCGCTGATCTGCTCAGCTGGGGCAGGAGCGTCCTTGCTGTCCTGGGCCCTCCCGGCCTCTGCCTGTCCCGGGGGGAGGCCGGATCCTGGGCTGTGTCCCGGCGCACTGTGCTCCCGGTCTGCGCTGAATCCCGGGCCGCGCAACCCCCTCCGCGGAGCTGCCGCCCGAGCCCCTCCGAGCTGCTCCTGGAACCGCGCAGCCCCCTCCGCACGGAGCCTCTTCCTCTGCCCGAGCCCCTCCAGCTGCTCCGGGTCCCGCCGTGCGCGCTGCAGCCCTTAGGGAGCTCGGCGCACTCTCCAGGGGCGCAGGTGTCTGTTACTGTCCCGGGGAGCCCGAGGGCATCCCCGCCCTCCTGGGGTCCTGCTCCAACTCCCTGCGAGCCCCTTTCCGCCCGGGAAGGTCGGTGCAGCTCCTGCTCCTCCGGGACGGGGCTCTCCTGTCCTGGGGACACTCGCCCCGGCCTCAGCCCGGCTCCTCGCGGGGCCCCTCCCCCTTGGAGGCCTTTGTTTCTTTATTTCTTTTTCCCCGTCTTCCTACCTTGATAGATGCACGAACTCTTCTCACTGTAGCATTCCAGCTGGTCTCTCTTTAAATCTCAGGCCGAATTGATAGATTTTCAGGATAATTTGAAGGTTTTCTAGGTAATTTGGTGGAGACAGGTGATTTGGGGACCCTACTCTTCCGCCATCTTGCTCCTCCGCTATTGATCTTATGAGAAAAACATGCAACGTTTTATTTTTTTTAAAAAAAGATTTTATTTATTCATGAGAGACACACAGAGAGGCAGAGACACAGGCAGAGGAAAAGCAGGCTCCCTGCAGGGAGCCTGATGTGGGACTCGATCCAAGAACCCCAGGGTCACAGCCTGAGCCAAAGGCAAGTGCTCAACCACTGAGCCCCCCAGGTGCTCCTCAGTGTTTTACTATTAAGATATTGTTAGCTCTCAGTATTAAATAGACACCTTTCTCAGATTATAGAAAAAGTATTTCATAGTTTCCTTTTTTTTATGACCATAGTAGATGTTGAATTTTGTCCAATGCTTCATCTAAATCATGTGATTTTTCTCCTTTATGGGACAAGTGTTGCAAATTACACTGATTTTTTCTCCTTTGCTGTGTTAATTTAGAAAATTTCACTGACTTTTTCAAATTTTTCAACTTGATTTTTTTCAAGTATTTTCCCGATGTTAAATTAAGATTGTCTTCTTGTGATAAATATCATTTGGTTACAATGTTTTACATTTTTACATACCAGTATGTTTAATTTGTTGATAGTTGGATAAAAATTTCTCTCTCTCTAATCGTGAGGAATACTGGTTTGTAATTTTCTTTTCTTATAATATCTTTGCCAGCTTTTGGTACCAGAAGTATTCTGGCTTCATTAAATGATTTAGGAAAGGATTCTTTCTTCCTGATTTTCTGAAAGACTTTGTTTAATATTGTTATTATTTCTTCCTAAATGTTTGATAAAATTCATCAGTAAATCCATCTGGACTTGGAATTTTTATTGTGTCTGAGAAAGTTTTTTATTTGAATTAATAATTATTTTATATAAAACACTACTTAAATTTGTGCTTTCACATGATGTTAGTTTGAGCGAGTTATCTTTTTAAAGGGTTTGTCTATTTCACCTAAGTTGTCAATTTATTGCCATAAAGTTGTTCACTATATTCTCTATTTTCTTTTAATAGATTTAGAATATGTAGTGAAATCCCCTGTTTTGTTTCTGATACTAGTAATGTGTGTTTTATCTCCTTTTTTCTTCATTAATCTCCTCACAGAGACTATCAATTTTATTACCTTTCCAAAGAGACAACTTTGACTTTGCTGATTTTCATTAGTTTGTTCCATTTTTATATAATTGATTTTCTCTCTTTTTGTTGTTTCCTGTCTCCTGCTTACACTGGTTTAATTTTGCTTTTCTTTTTGCATCCATAGGTGGAAGCTAAGATCATTGATTTCTTGTTTTTTTCTTCATTGATACAGGTATCTAAGGCTCTAACTTTTCTCTTAGCCCCCATATTAGCTGTCGCCTACAGTTTTTGATATGTTTTACTTTAATTATCACTTAGTTTGAAATATTTCCCTATTCCCTTTGTTATTTTTTTTCACTGATTTATGGGTTAAGGGTGTTACTTAACTTCCTCATATTTGGTGATTTTCTGGATAGCTTACTGTTATTACTTTTAAATTTAACTCCATTCTATTAGAGAATGTAACTTGTATGACTTCAATCCTTTAAATGTTTTGAGACATGCTTTATGGCAGAGCATATGGCCCGACCTTGTGAACATTCCTTGTGCTCCTGAGAATAATGTGAATTCTTCTCTTTGATGGGGTGACCTCTCCATGTGAATCAGGTCAAGTCGGTGGACGATATTGTTCAAGTCTTCTGTATTCTCACAAGTATGATGAGAGTGAGGATGGGCTAGGAGGACATGCTCCGTGTTGGGGAGGGGTTGGTGGATGAGGATTTATTTGCAGGGGATCAAGCTTTGGTGTAACACTCTTACTTAGGACCCACGTATCTCACACGTAGAGTATCTAAACCAGCAGGTAAAGATGGCTTGATTCGTTTAAGTCAACTACTTGCTAAGGGCCTCCAGTGTGTCTATCCGTCTCTGGGAAGCTCCAGGAGAGAGGGTAAGCTTCCATCAGGAGACCGGATGTTGCCTGTGATGAAGCATACCTAGTGCCCCCTGCCTTTAGAACTGAGCATGCCCAGTGAGACAAGGTCTGCTCTGGCACTTTGGATGAGGCACCTGCCTGCCATGGCACTGAGCATGCTCAGTGGGCAGTTTGCGTGAGCACCAAGCACACATGGTGCTTTGGAATGCTCGGCTCCAACCCTTGGGGCTCCTGTCCTGCGTGACTGCTGCAGCCCAGGGATGCTTAAACCACTTGTGGCAGGGTCTGGAGGTTATCAAAACCAAGCGTTAGTTGTTCAGACAGGGGGATGAAAGCCAGAGGGTGGTAGGGGGTTGATCAAGATCATACTGGGAGTGGTGCCATGCAGAACACACGTGCTGGCTCTCCTGTCCCCTGCCACGACTTGGGGGCATTACAGAACTTTGGCTCCAGGCTGGAATCCAAGACAGCCCACTGTGACTGATGCTCCATGGTGTGCAAACCACAGTTAGGATGAATTGCTTCCCCCTGGCTTCTTCTTTCAGGAAACATCTCTTCCCAAGATCCCTGTCAGGAGAGATGTGTGGCTTTGACCCATTTTGCTCTCTTGGAGTGGCGCAGGAACCTCCATGAAGCATTTGCTCCCAGGACTGATTTGTTCAGGGCTGAGGTCACAGTCTGTGACCAGGGCACAGGGGCACGTGGTCCAGAGGTTGGTGGCTTAATTGCCCCAAGCAGTTGGGAAGGCGAGGAGGAGGAGGAGGAAGAAGAGGAAGAGGAGGAGGGGAAGTCCTCTGGTGGGAGAGGGTTAATTGGGTGCAGAGGTCACATTGCACCTGTTGCAAACCATCATCGAGCATCGGCAGGTGAGCGTGGGGCAGCATGTCCTCCACTTACAGCAATTTATTTGGCCCATCTCTCAATCTGTGGTAAAGTGCTTTTGCTGTGAAGGCCTGATGGTTTGTTTTTTCTGCTTAAGCAAAACATAAATTATCTGGCCCATTAATATCCGGGCATTTTAATCCATTATTAGAAGAGAAAAGTAAAAATCCCGTCTCAAGATGAATGTGTGCCGTTAAGGTGATTAATAATGCGCAGCCCCTGGTGCATCCATCACTCTGCCGGAGCCCCAGCTGGCAGAGGAGGGAGGATACAGGTGGGAACCTGGCAGAGCTGCTACCCAGAGCCTTGTCCCACGGCCCCTTCCCTCACCTCCCATCCTCCAGAGTCTTTGCCAGCTCCTTAGCTCCTTGCCTTCATTGTAAACCTCGGTGACCTCCCCGCCAGAGCGCCTACTGTGTGCGAGCCCCATACTGAGGGCGAGGCCAGAGCAGGGGACCTTGCTCTTGGAGGATTTTCTGTGTATCTGAGGAGAGAGGAACAGTCCACAGAGAGGAGTCAGTGCCCAGCACGAGTCGGTGAGGAGTCAGACGTCGGACTCCAAGGACCGTCAGCCGAGAAGGGAGACATTGGACATGCCAGGGATGCTTCCTGGAGGAGGCACCTGCCACGGAGATAAGAAGGGTGTGGGAAGCACAACTGCGGATACCGATTCTCCAGCACCTTCTCTATGCCCAGCACCACACGAAGGGCTTTCTGTTACACGATCGCGGCTTCACCTGTGGCCCCGGAGGTGGGTATTGTGATCACCTCCTCGCAGACCAGGAAACCAGGGCTCAGAGGCGGAGGCCCCTGCCGGCATCACGCAGCAGGAGACTCTGGGGGCTAGTGCTTTCCCCCATCCCCTCTGGGGGAGGTGGAGCCCCTGGGGGCAGAGGAGCCGGCAGGGTGGGCGGGTGCACTCAGCCGCGCTTGGTCATGCTGTGTAGCCCCGGGAGGGATGGCCTCGACACCAGACACTGAAACAGGGTGGCCTCCCCTCTGGACCTTAGCTTACTGTGTCCCCTGGAGCTGGGACCGTGTCCTCCATTTGGGGCCAGAAAGTGCCCACGGGTGCCTCCCTCCTCTGTTTCCAGTGAGGTGATTGCTTCTCTTCTCGTCCTTTCTGCCTGGCTCCACGTGGCACCGTTCCCCTTTTCTGGCCTGAGAACCTCTGTTCATCCCTTGAGGTTCTCCCCAGAGAACCTCTCGGTGGGTCCCCTGTGGGCAGGAGTGGTCACTCTCCCGTCCTGGAAGGGCTACATCATTCCTGGCCGCCCTGGACCCAGTCTGTTGTTCCCAGCTTGTTGGTGGGGACACCACCTCCAGTCCCCCAGGACAGTGGGCCCAGACAAGAGCGGGCCTGACTCCCGGAGGAGGCAGCAGGATGTGGTGGCCATGGCAGATGGGTAGCTGTGGCCGGTCCTGCCAGGGGCATTTTATCTAATTGTCCATCGGGTCTGTGATGGGCACTCAGTGCCAGGCTCTGGGTGGCGAGTGATTCAGACACAGTCCAGCACAGGGACAGATGTCAACAGGGACGAGCTGCCTTGCCCAGGGACATTGCGTGAGCTGTGTCTGAGCATGACAGCTGGAAGCAGTGTTGGCCAGCCCAGGGTCCGTCTCTGAGCCCTCATGGTGCCCAAAGAAATGACGAGCACCTGTAGGTGAGTGTCCAGGGAGGGGAGCCAGGCCCCTGCTGTATGGGCAGCCATCCCGAGGAGCCGCTGCTGGGCCTGTCAGGGGGCTCAGGGCCTTCCAGTCCTGGTCTTCCTGTTGCATCAGAGCAGCATGGTTTCTGGAGGACGGGTCCTGCCCGAGACTGCAGGTGTCCCTTGGCCTCTGGGATGCAGATGTGTCACTTCCCAGTGAGTGGGTAGGGGGATCCTAGGAGGACATCCTCCTGGGCCAATGGGAACGTGACACCTCGGAAACCCCATAGCTAGGGCCAGATGGTGGCTGGGCTGAGCCCGTGTGCAGGCAGAAGCATCCAGGGCAGATCGCTGGGTGTGGGGTGCACAGGGAATCTCTGAGCCTTAGATCAGAGCCCCATCTTAGAGGATTTGCATGCAGAGATCTGGGGATCTGTGTTTCTTTCCTCAGGGTAAATTTCCTCATGTAAAAATGCAAATTTTTACATTTTGGATTATAAAAGTAGTACTCTTCTAGAAAATACTGAAGTTCCAGAAGCATATAAAGAAGTAGAAATTAGGGGCTCCTGGGTGGTTCTATCCATGGAGCATCTGCCTGCGGCTCAGGTCATGATCTCAGGGTCCTGGGATCAAGTCCCGAGTCCGGCTCCCTGCTCAGTGTGGAGTCTGCTCCTCCCTCTCCCCCTGCTTGTGCTCTCTTGCTCACTCTCTCTCCAATAAATAAATAATAAAAAAGAAGTAGAAATTAGTAACCCGTTATCCCACTGTCCAGAAGCAACTCTGTTAGCATCTGGACGCTTCCTTCGCAGTTTTTGCACAGATCTTCTGCGTTCACGAGCCCCAGCGGCATATATAATTTTACAGCCCTCTTTCTATAGCACCGGAACGTCCCACAGCTCCCTCCACATCACTGATGCTTTGAGCTGCCTTCTCTGCAGCCAGGCGCCCTGGGGAGACACCCTCACACCAGCGTCCGCGCTCCGGAGCTTCGTCCTGGGGTGCAGGCACTGCTGGCTTGGGAAAAAGGCAGGAGGTTTCAGGATTGAGGGTTTCCGTAGGCAGTGGGAGCAGGCCCCGGGTCTCTGGGCAGGAGGAGGAGGCAGGATTTCAATTTAGGATGGTCTCGTCCTCCCCGGATCCCCCCACTCCGCCCTTCCCCACACCCCCCACCCCACCTCCGCCTTGCCCTTCCCTATTGTAAAAAACCCATTAGACTTTTATTCACTTACAAAATAATGTTCATCTTTCCTTTCTTTGTAACAGGAATATGTATTATGCTGAGTGAAGTAAGTCAATTGGAGAAGGACAGTGTATGTTCTCATTCGTTTGGGGAATATAAATAATAGTGAAAGGGAATATAGGGGAAGGGAGAAGAAATGTGTGGGAAATATCAGAAAGGGAGACAGAACATAAAGACTCCTAACTCTGGGAAATGAACTGGGGGTGGTGGAAGGGGAGGAGGGCGGGGGGTGGGGGTGAGTGGGTGACGGGCACTGAGGGGGACACTTGACGGGATGAGCACTGGGTGTTATTCTGTATGTTGGTAAATTGAACACCAATAAAAATTATTTTATTAAAAAAAAAAAAAGGAATACGTGTCCCCTTCGGAACAAGTGCAAAGCGTCGCAGGAAGAGCGCCAGGAGCTCTTTAACGCGTGCCCCACCCCCTCCTCCAATTCCTCGGGACTATTATTTATACTCTGCTGTAGGCATTTATATATTTGCCACATATAAACAATAAGTATGTAACTTAATAATGCATGTTATGAAATTTGCATTACTTTATAGACTGCTTTCTTCCTACTTAATGAGCTATTATCAACATTTCCATTGCTCCAAGAGTTCTTTGGAAAGATGATTTCTAACGGCTCGTACATTCTGTTGTACACATAGAATATCAGGCATTCCATCGAGTATTATGCATTTGGATGATTCTAATTTTTTTTTAGTTTTATAAATAAGTCCTTGATAAGCACACCCTTGCATAAATTTTTGTGTGTATCTCCATTTTTTTTTTCTTCCCTAAGTGCATATTCCTGGGAGTGGGATTTTTTTAAGGTTTTGATTATCATACGGAGCTGTCCTACAACAATATGATATCTACCTATGTATGCATATTGTATAAAATGCCAGAAAATGTTGTGATCTGTAAAATCATGCAGTAAAAATGACAGAACTTACAGGAGGAAAAAAAAGATGTTTAAGGCAGATCACTGAAAATTATGTTACGTTTTAACTACAACACTAACAAAAAACAAACCATCTTAATAAAAATGCTATTTAAAAATTAATTACGTTTCTAACAAACAGCAGGAACTGCCTTACTGGTAGAAGCTGCCTGCTGGACCGGGGGGCATGGAGAGGGTCTGGGGATGACATGCTGAGCGAGGGAGACGAGTCGGGGTGCAGACAGTGTATCCTGGGCAGAGCGTGGCCAGTGGGCCCTTTGGCGGGAGGGCAGCTTGCGGATCCCTGGCTCAGCTGATGGTGGTGTGAACACAGCCCAAAGGATGTGACCCCTGGGCTCCAGCAATGCTCCTGCCATCACACATGTATTCGCATCCTTAACTGGATTCTACCCAACACAGAAAGCTGCCAATTAGATAGATATGGCATCTCGGTTTTAAATATGTGTGTTTTTGTGTGTTTTTGTTTTTGTTTTTAATTACCAGGGAATGGCTATTTTTCTTGTGTTCCTTAGCCAATTCTGTGTCCTGTGTCACCTGTTGGGGTCTACGTGTTGCCTGTTCTTCCATTGGGGCATTCATGATTTTCTTTCTTTCTTTTCTCTCTCTCTTTCTTTCTTTTCTCTCTCTCTTTCTTTCTTTTCTCTCTCTCTTTCTTTCTTTCTTTCTTTCTTTCTTTCTTTCTTTCTTTCTTTCTTTCTTTCTTTCTTTCTTCTGATTTTATATTTATTCATGAGAGACACAGAGAGAGAGAGAGCAGCAGAGACACAGGCAGAGGGAGAAGCAGGCTCCATGCAGGGAGCCTGATGTGGGACTCAATCCCAGGACCCTGGGATCACCCCCTGGGCTGAAGGTGGAGCTAAACCGCTGCCTGGGCTGCCTGGTTTTCTTTATTTATGAAGGCTATTAATCCTTCCTCTGTCATAATGAGGTCAGATCCTCTCTTAGCTTGTCATTTGCTTTTTGGTTTGGTTTAGGATTCTTCTAGGGCACAGAAGTTTGGAAGTTGATAATCACATCTGTGCTACATCCTTGCGGCTCTGTGCTTGGAAAATCCTCTGCTGTTCCTCAGCCGGTCAAAGAATGATATCTTCTTTTTTTTTTTTTTTTTTTAAAGAGTAATATCTTCTTCCAGGTTTTTTTAAGTTTCTTTTCTTTTTTTTTTTACATTTAATTAAAAAATTAATCTAGAACTTATTTTAACAAATAGTATAATATGATGATCTAACAATTTATTTTTTCCTATATTCCAATTTCTCCAATATTTAAAACATTGTATTCCCACAAGCTGCCGCTGTAGGAATCAGCATTTTTACTCTTGTTATTATAAACTAGGCTCATTTAAGGGTAATGTGTCCTGTTTCATTGATCTGTTTGCCAATATTTCCCCTGATTTCCTTATACTGGGATTTGTATGGTTTATATTCATAAGTATCTCACCTACAACCCCTAGTTGCTCTTTTTTTACCCAAAGCTTTCTTTTTTTTTTTTTTTTTTTTTAAAGATTTTATTTATTTATTCATGAGAGATACAGAGAGAGAGAGAGGGGCAGAGACACAGGCAGAGAGAGAAACAGGCTCCATGCACTGGGAGCCCGATGTGGGATTCGATCCCGGGTCTCCAGGATCGCGCCCTGGGCTAAATGCAGGCGCTAAACCGCTGCGCCACCCAGGGATCCCATACCCAAAGCTTTCTTAGCCAAAACTTTATCCTGTTTCTTCTTCTCCTAGGTTTATCTGTTGGGAATTTTCATCAGGGTTGTATTAAACCAAGAGTCAGCAAGCTTTTTTTTTTTTTTTTTTTGTAATGGGTCAATACTAAATATTTAGGCTTTGTGGGACACACATGCCCTATATGCTCTCCTCCTCTTCCTCCCTTTTCCTCCCTTCCTTCTTCTTCTCCCATAAACGTAAGCAATAAAAGCCAGTCTTAGTTCAAGGCCTGTGGAGTTCACAGGCTGTACTTGGCCTGCAGGCTGTGGCTCACCGGCCCCTGATCTAAACCAAATGTTTTGGTTTCCTGGGCGGTAAGTGAAGACCACGCATGGGCTGACCTGGTATCGCAGGAGTTCGTTGTCTCACAGTTCTGGATGCTAGTGACCCAAAGTTAAGGTGTCGGCAGGACCATGCTCCCTCTCAAACCTGCGAGCAAGCTCTTTACGTGTGTCTGGCATCTGATGCCACTGGCTGTCCTTGGTGTGTTCGGCAGGCGGTCACGACCCTCCAGTCTTGGCTTCTGTGGTCCAGCTTCTCCCTGCAGCTCTGTCTTCACTCGGGCCTCTTCTTTCGGATGCCAGTCTGGGTGGAGGGCCCACCTGAGTCCAGTGCCACCTCACCGTAAGTGATTCCCTGTGCACGTCCCACTCTCAGGCATGCGGTTAGGGCTGTACCATACTGTTCTTGGTGGTATGCAATTCAACCCATGACAGCAGCAAATATGTTTGAGAAGAATCCAAATGGAAGAGATCAGCAAAAGATATCTTGACAATATTTAACCTTTCCACCCTAAGGTATCATATATATTCTATGTTAATTAATTTTGTGACATTAAACCATACTTGCAAACCAGGTTAATCCTGCAAACCAGGTTAGTCCGTGTTTATTCATCAGAGTAATTTTATGTTTGTCCTGCTGCTGCTTATGTAGCAATTTATATCCACATTCCCCAGCAAGCTCCGTCTTAGGTTTTCTCTCCATTGGTGCTTGGGTAGGTGTTACAGAGACCAAGCTTCCTTTGCAGAAGGGACAGCTTAGCTTTCCATGTTTGTCAGCACGTGGGAGTGGGAATTTATATAGTGTAGGAGTTAATTTGTGAGTAATTTGTGAGTAAAGGGTCCTGTGCCCTTTTTTGCGGCACATAATTTTATTTTTTAAAGATTTTATTTATTTATTCACGAGAGACACACAGAGAGAGGCAGAGACACAGGCAGAGGGAGAAGCAGGCTCCCTGAGGGGACCCCGGGATCACGCCCTGATCCGAAAGCAGACGCTCAACCGCTGCGCCACCCAGGCATCCCAGGACATAATTTTTTAACCGTGCATTTCCCCTGTGGCTGGTGCTCTCTCCCTCTATGTCGACAGGGTCAGATCCGAATCCTTAGAACACCAGCCCCAGTGCTCTTGGAATGCCCTCCTGCACATGGATGTGCTGAACTAAGGGTGCAGTGGGGGGACAGGGATGGAGCTGATGGGCTCTGATGTGGGCCCTGGGTGCTGTGTCTGCCAGTGCAGGTATCAGGAGTTCACCCGTGGGCACTCACCTGGATGCGTCTATGCACACGTGATGAGCACATGGTGACCCGAGGAAGCGTGCGTGGGAACATGTGTCATCTGCCTTCTCCACCTTCACCAAACCCTCCATCAGGTGGCCACCTTTCCCGCCGGCCTTGTACACCAAGGGCTTGTGGTCTGGATGCCCCCATGGGGCACAGAGTGCTGGACCCCCACTGGTGCCCCGGGCAATGCTGTGCGGACCCTCCATCAGCGCAGCAGACTCGGCCCTTCTTTGGAGCTGCCATAATCCCATATGTTCCCCCATATGCCTGAACCTTTCTGCAATTCTTCCATCTGTTTCTGGGAAATGTGAAGGAATTTAATGATCTTTTCTGGGGTGATTAAACCGACAGCTGTTGTCATTAATAGAGGACATTCTTTACTGTGGCGAGCAAACGCTAGTCATAACTCTGGCCTGTCACATGCGCTCTTGCTAATGATGAGCGCGTTTGTCTCCAGACCTGGGTGGTGGGCGCGGGTGGCTCTGATGCCAGCTTTGAAGAACGTCCATCTTCAGAGAGTGAATGTCCTCACTTCTGTTCTGTTCTCTGGGCTGCTTTTGAGGCAAAATGTATAATTGGCAAAAAACAAAATCCAATCCTCCAGCCGCTGGCTTTCTCTGAAAATGAAGGAGCTTGAGTGCTAAAAAGGAAAGATTACAATTTACCGTGTGTTTCAAATTGCAGCTCATTTTCTGGTAGGATGTTAGAGGCAGAGAGAAGCCAGTTTTTATGGTTTGAATTGGGGGTTGTCTGTACTGTCACAGAATGGGACTGGGGAGACGGGGCTGTGCTCACCTGAGGAGCTGCAGGGAGGAGATGCCTGACCTGGCTTCCACCTACCCCTGGGGCAGAGCAGGTTTCCTGACCAACAGCTAGCCTTAGGGTTTGATCTTTGGGGTTCGGATGGCGTGGAGTGGAAGGATGGGGGGATTTCTTCTCACCAGATAAGACTCTGAGATGCAGCAGGTGGTGGACACAGTGGGCAGGTGATGTGGAATATGGGGCCAGCAGGGCTGGGGGTTCCAGTGGCCACCTGCAGGCTGGCCAGTACTCCGGGCAGGGTTCTGGCAGAGCTGGGCATGCAGAGCCACATGCAGGCCCTGTTCCTGACAAGCTGCCGGCGATTCGAGCAGCGACCACAAAGTCCACCTGTACAGGCATGATGGCTCTTGGGAGGGTCTGAGCCCCAGCAACTCCTCCCTACACCGGCTATCCAGACCCAGTGAGAGCCCGCGGCGTGGTGGTGGTGACGGCGGCGGCGGTGGTGGGGGTGACGCGATTTTCTCTGGGTCCCGGATCTGGCCAGTGGGGAAGACCTGGGGTCCGTGACAGAGGGCATTGCTGGATTGGGAGAGTGAGCCTGCTGCAGGGCCTGTTGCCTTAGGGAGCGGATAGCTGAAGGGCACAGCACACATGGAGCATGCCCAGCCATCGGGGATCAGGGAACAGAAGGGACAGAGGAGGGAGGGGACAGCTGCCACCATCGGGTCACTTGCTCTCCAGGGACAGACACACTTCATCTGTCTGTTTATTCAAAAACATGAACAAGGTATGCACCCCACATTTTGCCAGGCCCGTGGAATATGAAGGAGCAGAGATCCTGCCCTCAAGGAGCTTAGGGTCAGGGGAGGGGACAGACACTCCAATCACACGGCAGCATCATCGTGCGGTGGCTGCTGAGTAGAGCGCACGCAGGGTGCTTGGGGTGTGGGGAGGGGCACAGGTTCCTGTCTCCATGTGGGTCAGGGAAGGCTTCCCGGAGGACATGACATCTCAGCTGGGAGCAAGAGGACAAGCAGGGCTCAGCCTGTCTACCGCGGGTGGGGGTTCCCAGCAGGAAAGGCAGCTCGAGGTGGGCTGAGGGTGCTGGGTGTAGACAGGGAATAGCCACACAGAAAGCTGAAGGGACAGGCGTGTGTGGGGAGCATGGTCCTGGCTGTGCCTTCTTGGATGTCGTGGGCCGGCAGGGACAGCCACCTTGGTAACTCTGGTGGCCTTTACTCTGCCCCACATGACAGTCAGACTAGGAAATCTGGCAACATGAGGAGTAAGCAGGTGGCGGGGTGTTTGCTTGCCAGCTGGCCGCTCTGTCGACAGCTCTAATTCCTCAGTATCTTCTCGTTGTGGGAGACAGAGGAAGACAAGCCTGGCATCTCCTGCAAGGCTGTGAGGGCTGCCGTCAGGTGCTCTTTGGGACCTGCTATCCGGGGGCAGCATCTCCGGGCGGGGTTCCCACAGTGATGACTGAGTCTCCCCCTTGGGCTTTTGGCTCCCATGGCTTTGTCCCCTCCATTTGTACCAGGTGGAAGCTGGGAGTGTTTCGAGTGGGTTTAAGGAACCCACCTGCATGTCCCTTTGCGAACTCTGAGCTGCCCATGGGGCAGGGGTGCCTCTGGGAAAAAACCACACAGATTTCACTTAAAGAAGTCACCAGTGGTCACAGGGCTTGGAGAGCATGATCTTGGCAGGAAAATCTAATGCCAAATAAAATATTTCTCAAACCCAATCAATGCTGGGATCTCTTTTTAAAATGAAACTATTTTCTTTTTTAAAAAATATTTTATTTATTCATGAGAGACATGAAGAGAGAGGCAGAGACACGGGCAGGGGGAGAAGCAGGGTCCATGCAGGGAATCTGATGCAGGACTTGATCCTGGGACTCTAGGATCATGCCCTGGGCCGAAGGTGAATGCTCAACCACTGAGCCACCCAGGTGTCCCTAAAATGAAACTATTTTCAGAGAAGTCTCCCCACTTCTGTTGACTCAAGTAATTCCCACTATAATGTCACTTGAATATGTACCAATATGAAAGCTGAATTAAAATTCTGATTATGGCGCTCATTTCACTACAAAAGCAAAACAAATGAGCAAATTATAGAATGGCAAACTATGAAATCAATAAAATTCAAATTAACGGCATTAATTTAATGGGATGCTGTTTCAGCAGACCTAAATCACCACAGTCCCCTGGAGCGTGGGCTCCACCTGCCTGTCACAGCTCCGGGGAAGTTTCCTGTGGTTCACCCGGCCCAGCGCCTCCCTGCAGAACATGCCTCTCTGTTCTGTTCTTAGCCCACCACAGTTAGTGAAAATAAAATCCAGTGAGGTTCCTGAAAGCTGGAAAGCTGTATTTTTTTTGAATTATTTATTTATTTTTAAGATTTTATTTATTTATTAGAGAGCACGAGCAGGGGGAGGAGCAGAGGGAGAGGGAGAAGCAGACTCCCTGCTGAGCAGGGAGCCTGATGCAGGACTTGATCTCAGGACCCTCAGATCATGACCTGAGCTGAAGGCAGACACTTCACCGACTCAGCCACCCAGGAACCCCATGAAATATATTTTTTTAAGATTTTATTTTTTAAAGTAATCTTTGTACCTAACATGGGGCTCGAACTCCCAACCCTGAGATCAAGACTCACAGGCTCTCCTGACTGAGCCAGCCAGGTGCCCCTGGAAAACTGTTGTTTTTAAGCCTCATCCCCAAACACACACACACACACACACACACACACACTCACTCACACATAAGCACTCTTTCAACTCCTTATGTTTGAAATTTTCATAGTAAAATGGTATAACAAATGAAAATTGAAAGGAGGGCAGCCTGAGTGGCTCAGCGGTTTAGCGTCACCTTCAGCCCAGGGCCTGATCGTGGGGACCCAGGGTTGTGTCCTGCATCGGGCTCCCTGGATGGAGCCTGCTTCTCCATCTGCCTGTGTCTCCGTCTCTCTCTCTCTCTGTATCTCTCATGAATAAATAAATAAAATCTTTAAAAAAAAAAGAATCAAAAGGAAATAAATCTGAGCACAGAAAGTCTGAGTTCTGCATCCCAGTGGGAGGTAGGGTGCTGGGTGGTGATAGGGCTGGCTGGGGAGTGCTGCCTGGGGCATGTGCTGTCCCAAGTGGATGGTCAGGGATTCCTGGGGGTGGCGAGGGAGCTGGCCACGTGGGCACCTGGTGTTCCAGAGAGGTCTCAGAGCAGGTGTGTAGCATGCAAGGCCCAGTGAGGAGGCCCCGGTGAGATGGGAGCTCCTCAAGGGCTTTGAGCCCAAGAACGAATCAGACTTATGTTTGAAGAACACACTGTGGCTTCTCTGATGAAGGCAGGGTGACGCTGGGTCACGGCAGAGGCCAGAGGGGCCCTGAGGCCATGGCCGAGGGCCAGGTGCCAGGTGACTTGGGCCAGGGCTAGGGTGGCAGCCCTGGGGAAGCCCAGAGTTGGCTGGATTGTTGGCACTTTCCAAGTAGCACCAATGGGATTTGCTGGTAGGGTGTAGGTGAGGAGGGAGAGGACAAGGAGCCAAGGTCGGGGTAGGAGGGGTGGGTTGAGTGACCAGCCCAAAAGAGATCCTGTTTCCTGAGATGGGGAGATTGGGGAGTCTGGGGAGCAGGTCATGGGGAGAAAGGGCACCAGTGCTGTTAGTGGACTATGGGGGAGGGACAGTGTGTGCACATGTGTGTATGTGTGTGTGCGTGCATGAGGAGGAGGCCGTCCAGAGCCACACACCCAGAGTCCCAGAGGAAGACACGGGACCAGCCTGCCTGCCAGATCCGGGCTGTGCTATCTTCAAGGACATGCCTGGCCTGGCTCCCATGCTGAGTTTTGGAGAGAACTCTATTGTGTGCATTGTCCCTCCCTTGGAGGGCAGTGAGCTTCACATCAGAGGTTTGCCGCTGTCACCAACAGGTTTGGGGCCTTCCCTGGGTCATCTGCTCAAAGGCATGGTGGGGTTCTAACGTCTGGGGGTGTGGGACTGGGGACGGTACATTGTGAAGTCTTCTTGTGTCAAGGGTGACCCACCATTCTGGTTAGCTGGGGACGGTCCTGTCCTGGCTTCAACAGGGAAACCCGCACATCTTGGGAAACTCCTCAGGCCCAGGTAGACTGGGAGGGTTGGTCACCTGACCCTCTGCCCACCTTCCAGGCATCGCTCACAGTCTGGTTTATGCACGGCTTCCGCACCGTCCACTCAGCACCCTGCATACCTGCCACATCGGAGGTTCACGACCTCGGACATGCTGGTTCAGGATGAGTGACCGGCTTCCCCTACAAAACATCTCCTTCCCAGCTATGTTGCTCCTCACTCTTGGGAGGACGGTGAAGAATGTGGGCAGGGGTGAGCTTTGCCGTGAGCCCGGGTGCACACACCAGCGTGCGGGCCAGCCTCCAGCCGGGGAGGCATGTGGGCCCCGCTGCCCTCGGCTCTGAGCGCTCTCATGGCCACGGGGCTCTGGAACCATCGAACCTGGAAGCAGACGGTGTGGGTCAGCTTGCGGAGAATGGCCCCAGGGATGTCAGGCTCCCCCATGAGGCCTGCTGAATTTATAGCACTCCTCTCCGTGCTGGGGCCAGATTTCTCTGCTCAAATCAGACGCAGGGTGTTCCGTGAAAAGTAGAAACAGAGAATATTGATTGCTCAAGTTGGGTGATAACGAAAATCCAATAATATACCTTGTTAATTTAGTGCAGAAGGGGGAAAAAAAAGCCCACACTGCAAATATAGGTTACAGGAGACAGGGGAAGAAATTACATTGTAACACATGTGAGGGTGCTAATTCGATACATCCGTGCTATAAATACCACAGCATCACATCAGCCCAGAATGAGCAATTGCTTTTCCCAGCTTATTGGACTCAACCCATTCTGCTTTCTTGTTGATTGGAGACTTTGAATCAAGAACAGAAATATGACCAGAAGGGTTTTTTTTTTCTCTCTTTTTTTTAAAGCCGCAGAATAAAAGCACAACTTAGCAAATCTACCCAAAAACACGAAAAGCAAATCTACAATTATCTGTATTTAGAAGATGGGCCACGGGGGCCCCTTTATCCTGTGGCACTTCTGGAAATAGCAGTTGAGGAGAAATTAAACTTTTAGTTCGTTGGAACAGAGGAGATCAGACGGGTGGTCGCGATCAGTCCCCAAACCATCTTTTAAGTCGCTGGCTTTCTGGGTCATTGCATGAGGCGCACAGTAAGTGCGGTGGGGCCGCCTTGGCCTCTCCAAACCCGGCACTCCTCTCTCAAGGAACGGCGCGTTTGAAACATATCTGTGATGGAAAAGACTTAAGTGTGAGGCCTCTAGCGCTCTCTCCTTTCAAGGTGACAGTAATTGAAGGATGGAAGCCACGCGATTCTGACATTTATAATTTAGCTGTGGAAAAGGTCAGCTTTCCTTCCGATGCGCGGTGGAGCCAGCAGGAGGGGAGTGCAGAGATGTCACATGACATGTTTGATATTTTCAGGGGTGCTTTGATTAATAACAGCTTCAATTTGCAATATGTAATTATAACACCCTACTCTCCACCATATGGAGTGACAGGCTCTGAAGAAAGTAAAGCCACTGAGGAGAGGTGTGGAGGCCCGTGAGGATTTGCAGGGAACCAGCTGTGGATCTTGCAGGATCTGCAGTGTCACACCCAGGAGGGAGCCTTCATCTGGGGGCAGGGATGACTTGTGAGTTGGCGTGGGTGGGGGGGGATGTGGTTGTATTTGATCCCACGGGGCTGGGTGGGAGGTGTGAGGATGCAGGTGAGGACCCCAGCCCGGGAGGGGCCGTGGGTGCAGGCTCATCTGAAGGGAGGAGGGGGGTGCAGAGGGAGGTCCCAGGGGGCACACTGGGGGTGGGTCAGCAGGTCTGGATGGCACCCTGGTGTGGGAGCTCCAAGGACGGTCCGAGGGCTTCCAGCTGCCCCGTTAACACTCAGGTCTTCCTCGGGGTTCTGGTTGGCAGCATCTGCTTAGATTTTTTTTTTTTTAAGATTTTATTTGAGAGAGACAGAGAGAGAGAGAGATCACAAGCAGGGGGAGCGGCAGAGGGAGAAGGAGAAGGTGACTCTCCACCAAGTAGGGAGCCTGATGCTGGACTTAATCCCAGGGCTCCAGGACCATGGCCTAAGCCGAAGGCAGAAGCTTCACCAACTGAGCCACCTGGGTGCCCTGCTTTGACGTTCTTGCATAGAGATGAGCTGGAGCCGGGCCTGCTCCTGCCGGGCGCCTCCAGGTCACAGACGGGCCTGGTGGTCCTTCTGGGTGGTGGGTTCCCAGCAAGAGAGTGTGCCCAGGCTCGGGTGTGGAAGCAACGGTTCCAGGCATCAGCCCCCCTCAATTGCACTGACAGGCCTATGCCCAAGATGACCAGCTGGGGTCAGGGCTTCGTCCTGAGGCCAGGCTCCAAGGTCAACATCTGGCCTGGATGAGGCTCAATCTGGGGCCAGGGTCAAGCTCTGTGGGTGCTGGGGCCATGGGCCAAGGAGGTGGCTGTGCTAGAATTGCAAATACTGGAATACATCCTCATGGACTGCCTGACACAGCAGAGGCTGAGCCATGCAGCTCCTGCCTTGTGCTGGATGGAGCCTATCTTACTCAAGTGTATTATTTCAGGTATCAGATTTCTGGGAGGGGAGAGGGGGTTAGATGGGCCCAACTTGGGTCACCCCGAGGGAGGTATCCACCCTCCATTAGTCAATAATCAGTGGTCAATGGGAGGTCTGGGGTCTCTCCAGGCCAAAGGGACTGCCAACATGTGTGGGGTAACTCCCAGGGAAGGGGCCCCCATGGTGAGCCAGGCTGGCCTTCCATTTGTGTGCATTTTCGGAAGCACTAGGACATCCTCCCTGGGGTGCTCCTCCTGGTGTTTTTGCACCTAAACCCACCCTCACCCTGAAGCCAATGGCCTGGGTTTGCAGGGTGCTGCTTCTTCCGTCCAGAGTGGTGGTCTGTCCAGAGGCTGGTGGCTTACTGCTTAGCATGCTCACACGCCCACAGGCCCCAGATGTTCAGATCTGAGCTGACCCTAGAGCTGGTGTGGGAAGGATGGGTCTTAGAGGGCCCGCCCACAACCACAGTCCAGGTCAAGGGACTGACTGCATGGGGGCCACCTGAGCCCAGTGACCTCTGACCTCGGGGTGGTTGATCCACGGCTGGTGGTGGTGGCCCAGCTGTCAGAGCATCAGCAGTCACAACGATGAACCAGGTCAGCCAGGTCTTTTCCCTCAGAAATTTAAATTCCAGATACAGAGGGCTTCAACCAGTAGGACAGAAGCCAGGGCTCATGGGAGAGGGCCACAGGGGCCATCTTCTCCTCTGCAGCAGAGGCCTGGAGGTGATATGCTTGAGGGTCCTGCCCCGTTCTTACAGAGCGTCTCAGGCTCTTTGGGCTGTAGCCTGGCGTGCTGTCTGTTCTTGCTGGGGGCTGTACATCAGAGACACTGTCCACCTTGTTGCCACACGGGTCTTTCTGCTCAGGGTGCCTGGGGAAGGAGACTGGTCATGGACAAACAAAGCATCTGCTTATCTTTCTTCTCCAGAGCCCAGACGTGACAGAAAAGGCCTCACAATACACGACAGCCAAACTGTGGGAAGCATAAAGCATGCTCTTGGACCAGACAGTATTTAAAGAAATCTACAGAAGCTGGAAAGCAAGTGGAGTAGAATTAAAACAACTCAGTCGTTGAGCGTTTGCCTTTGGCTCAGGCCGTAACCCTGGAGCCCTAGGATGGAGTCTCACATTGGGCTCCCTGCAGGGAGCCTGCTTCTCCCTCTGCCTGTGTTTCTGCCTCTCTCTGTGTGTCTCTCATGAATAAATAAATACAATCTTTAGGAAAAAAATAAAGTAAGCAATGGTTGGGTGCACCACATCTAGGGATGCCAAACTCAGGACGAGTCGACAGGATCAGGAGAGAGCTGGTTATAGCGGTCATTGTGCACATCAGGTGTGGAGGAATAGGGGGTGGTCTGGCCCCTTGCTTGATCCCTGTCTCCAGGCGGGAGCGATGGCGTGGCTGTTTGAACCAAGAGGCAGGGCCTCTGTAGCTGTGTCCCACGGTAGGAAGGCGGCAGTTGAGGTTGCAGTGCATGAACCCAACCAGGCAACCGAGGGACTCTCCCAAACCTTGTGTCCAAAGACTGACCTCCAGATCCCATATCTGACAAATAGGACTCAGCAGAGAATGAAATGTAGGAAATTCTCAAAGAAATAACAGCAAAATGCTTCCCAGGGCTAAGGGAAGGCTTTGCTGTGGGTGAGTGGCTCCATTTCCTCTTCTGTACAAGGAGTGTAATGACAGCATCTAGCACAGGGTTGTGGAAAGTATAGCTAGGCTGGCCATGCGGTAAAGCTCAATGCCAGGAATTAACATTCTAATAATCACGATTATTGCAAGGTGCCAAAGAGCCAAGTGTGTTGGGTAAAAAATGCACAAAGCCCCAGACAATCGTAGGAAGATTTCCTAACACCAGGGATAAAAAGAAATATCCTTAAAACCTTTCAGAAAGTGCAAAAGGTCAACGGAGAAAGTGAAAAACTGTTCTCTACAAAATAGCAAGTCTGAGCAGCACTGGATGCAAGAATCCGAGGAGCTACGTGTTCCAAGCTCTGAGGGAAAACAATTTAAACCAACGGTTTCCTATGTTTGCCTAAAATGCCCTAGAGGGTAAAGATATTTTCAAATGGGCAAAAAACTTAGAACACTTACTTCTCGTAATCCATCTGCCTGTGATCAGCTTACTTTTTCCTTCCAAGAATAAAACTCAAAAATTATTATATCATTTGAAGAGCAATCGGTGCTTTGGCAGAATTAAAATCGGCAATCTTTTAACTGACTCATGACCAGTGAGTCAGTGACTGCACACTGATTGAGGAGATCGCTCTCTCCCCTGGATTCAAATCAGAAGAAGTCATGCTGGGTGAATATCTCCCTCTCTCTCTCTCGTAGTTTGGATTACGTGTATTCAAGTCATACTTTTTTTGTCTTTTAAAGTAATTTTTATTTTTTAAATTATTTTTTAAAGATTTTATTTATTTATTCATGAGGAACACAGAGACAGAGGCAGAGACACAGGCAGAGGGAGAAGCAGGTTCCATGCAGGAAGCCTGATGTGGGACTCGATACCAGGACCCCAGGATCACAACCTGAGCCAAAGGCAGATGCTCAACCACTGAGCCACCCAGGCCTTCCTTAAATGATTTTTTAAAGAAAAATTTGAATATAGTGGACACACAATGTTACATGAGTGTCAGGTGTGCAACATAGTGATTGGACACGTCTACACATCGTGTTACGTTCACCACAAATGTGGCTGCCATCTGCCATCATATGACATTATCACAGTACCACTGATTGCATTCCTTGTGCTGACCCTTCCATCCCCGTGACTTATTCCTCCCATCCCTGCAAGCCTGGATCTCCCACTGCCCTCCATGCTTTCTGCCCATCCCCCCCACCCTTCTCATAATCCATATGAAAAAATGAACAGAGACATGAGAGATGAATCCCAGAAGAGGTGGTCTGCAAAACATGAGTATGACTTAAAAGATAAGTTAGGCATGATTGCTAAAAATAACGGTGATCTAGAATCAGGATCCCACAGAACATGAGTGTGGGAGAGCTGAGGAAGGAGTGGGAAGGGGAGATGGAAGCAAAGGATATTCAGAGTTTTGGGAAGCCCTGGTGGCTCAGGCATTTAGTGCCACCTTCAGTCCAGGGAGTGATCCTGGAGACCCGGGATCGAGTTCCACGTCGGGCTCCCTGCATGGAGCCTGCTTCTCCCTCGCCTGTGTCTCTGCCTCACTCTCTGTGTGTCTCTCGTGAGTAAATAAAGAAAATCTTAAAACAAAAAGGATATTCAGAGTTTTGTTCTGTTGGAGGGAAGGATGTAGAGATTGATTTCTTCCAGATGTTGATAGATAATTGTAGGTCCAAGCACAGACATGGAGTGTTTGAGGGTATTCTCTGGAACGATGGAGAAAGAGTATCAAAGGGAAATATGAGAGAAGAGAAATATGATACAGATCGTTGGCCCATTCAGTGATGGGTAGGAAGCGAGGTGTGGATGGAGGAAGAAAAAAAAAAGCAGAAGAAATAGGAAACACAACATAAAGTGGCGAGAGTCAGTCCAAAGTAACTATAACTCAAATACACCGACGAAGATAAATCTCAGTTTGGGTTTAGAAGTTTATCTCTATGCTATTTCCGAGAAGCACATCTAGAATGGGAATCCCACAGGGATGTGGACGATTGATAATTACAAGCCATGCTAATCTAGTACTAGCAGAAAAGCAGAAGTTGGCTCTGCTGATATTCAATAACGTATATTTCAAGATGAAACTATTAAAGGGATAAAGAGCAATGATTGGCATTGATAGAAGGTCCAATCAATGGACAAGGATGCAGCGATTATAAACCATCTGTTACCTAATACTGTGGCTTCAAAATACAGTATGCAAGGTTTAAGGGTGAATGTACAAGAAGTGGATCTATGATCAGCATGGAGCTCTTTATCTCTGAGGTCAACCAATCAAGGAGATAAAAGATAAGTTATAGCGAAGATTTTAATAACATAATTATTAGCTAATCTTACATACTTCTGCATATAGATACATAATATAAAGTTTTTGTTAATAAACAATACACATTATGTTCAAGCACATGTGAAACAAACTTTTGCACAAATTGGCATGTATTGGGTTATAGCAGAAATCTCAGCAAATTGTAATAAGTAGATATTATACAGCTCAGACTTTTGCCAGTCCAGTGAGGCACTCTACATACTGTGACCACCCCTCCCTCTGAAACAGTGCTGGACAAAATTTATTTTTTTTCCCTTAAATGCACTCATATTGGAAAGAGAGGAACAATGAGGTCAACAATTTAGTGAAGGCAGGCACCCCTCCTAGTCTTTGGATTTTTGCCCCAAGGGCATTTACTGAACTTGAAATTTGATTTAGAATAACAGGCAAAGACCCGGACCAGGTGGGGAATCTACTAGGAAACCCTCATTCTCATCATTAGGGAGCCAAAAATAACCCTCGATTCTCACTGTAAGGAAAACCACCTACCTTTAAATTTGGTACTAAGTGGAGGAGGAAAAAATTTTCCTTGGGCATAAATCAACACAAATCAGCTCTTCTTGATTGGTAAGCCTTGGTGGTTGGGACACAATAGTTGGCATTTTTAACAAGTGCCGTCTGCAATTCTAATGAGGGTGGTCCTCAGACTGCCTAAAGTAGTGGTTCTGCACATTTGAATTAGCTGGAGAGTTTTTAAATATTTCAATGCCTAGGTCACACTGCGGGCCAGTTAAACCTGAGTATCTGCTGGTGGAATTCAGGTGTCTGTATTCTTCAAAAGGTCTCCAAGAGATTCCAATATGCAACCAAACTTGAGAACATTGTCTTATAACCTGTGTGGTCAGTAGGTGCAAGAGCTAGAGACTTCTGGGTATCTACGCTAGGAAAATATTCCCATACCTACCCCTTCCTTCCTTCCTTCCTTCCTTCCTTCCTTCCTTCCTTCCTTCCTTCCTTCCTTCCTTCCTTCCTTCCTTCTACTCATCCAACCATCCATGCATCTATCCATCCATGCATCCATCTATCCATCCACCCACTTATCCTGTCAACAAATATTTATGGAGCCTACTTGAGCAAGTGTCTGTCTTAGGCACTGGAGATACAGAAGTAAACAAAATGGGGGAACCCCTGGATCTTAAGAAGCTTTTGTATTTGAACAGGGTAAGACAGATATGAAAGCAAAGTCCTGTGTGGGGATGTCTAATGCAGAGTGGAAAAACTAAAAAGGAGATGCCTGGGTGGCTCAGCAGTTGAATGTCTGCCCTCAGCTCAGGGCATGATCCTGGGGTCCTGGGATCGAGTCCCACATCGGGCTCCCTGTAGGGAGCCTACTTCTCCCTCTGCCTATGTCTCTGCCTCTCTCTCTGTGTCTTTCATGAATAAATAAATAAAATCTTTTTTTTTAAAAGAAAAACTAGAAAGAACTGCAATACCTGACAGGAAAGATAGTTGAATCACTGTCTCCTGTTCAGCAAGCAGGCTTCTGCAGAAGCAGATGGTATTGAGTGGCATGACTCCCAGCCCCACCGCTCCTGGGCAATGTGTCCTTAGGCAAGTCACTTGATGACTCTGATCCTAAGTCTCCTCATCTGTAAAGTATGGATAGTAATATTACCTTCCTCAAGATATTCTTATTTATTTATTTATTTAGTCATTCATTCATATACACATGCACACACAAGCATATGCATGCATACATAGGCACACATGTGCACATACATGTACATATGCATACATACACATGCACATACATATGTGTGCACGGGTCACACATGTGCACATACATATGAGACAGAGCATCGGAAATCTTAGTGGAGGTCCTGGCAGAAAGGAAGCCCTAACAGATGGCTAGCTGCTATTGTTTTTGTGGTTCTTACTGTTATGACAATTGACAGCTGCAGGGTTCTCAGAAAAAGTACAGGTTTAGAAGCAGAAAACTTGAGCTCTGCTCCTAAGGTTAACACTTACTCTGCATATGATCTGGGGTAAGGAACATTTAGGAAAGGTATCAATTAGAATCTCATTATGTTTCAGCTGTCACGTCTAATAATTTGTTTCTTTCAATCAAGATGGTATCCTCGGATGACTTATGTTCCTCAGTGCTCTTTAAACCAATGAAGGTGTCTGGGTCTCCTAAAGTGTACCCACCTTTCATCTTACTGCCAGTCACAAGGGGGACCTGGGCTTCACCAAGAAAGTAGAAGGGCACAAGAACACCAGTCTGTGAGCCTGACAGTATTGTTCCTAGCTGTGGAATCTAGAAACCTAATTCAACTAGTTTCGTATAGGTCTTAAAAAAAAAAAACACAAACCAATGAAAACATACAAAAACAAAGAGAATGGAGCAATGGACCTGTGTGTACCCTCGCTCGTCTTCAGCAGTAGTCAACACAAGGGCAGTATCGCATTAGGAGGATCTCTAAGTGATCTGAATGCATGGGTATGGGTCTCGTGAGCTTGATAATTCTGGGATCCAGGCCTCCCACTCAATAGCAGAGAAAACCCCAGCTCCCATGTTGAAGAATGCACGAGACACCGATTTCTGTGCAGAACAACTGGTTATCTGCACAGGAGACCTCTCTCTGAGGACCAGAAGGTCCAGGCTTGATGAAAGAAACAGAATTGTAGGTCCTGTGTAGCGTGCTCCCATTCTGAGCTAGTCCCAGGGCTAAATAACATTCTAACACATGGCTATTTACTCTTTTAAAATTCTACAAGGTAGGTGCTTTTATAATGTACAGGCTAGAGGGATGCCGAGGTGGCTCAGCGGTTGAGTGTCTGCCTTTGGCTCAGGTCATGATCCCAGGGTGGGATCGAGTCCCACATCGGGCTCCCTGGGGATAGCCTGCTTCTCCCTCTGTGTCTCTGCCTCTCTCTCATGGATAATTAAATAAAATTTCTAAGGAAAAAAATATTAACAGCTAGAAAAAGGACCTCTGTAAACAGAGGGTCAGAAATTGCTGGCGGTGACTCAGCCCAGATTTGGGGGTGACTAACACCAATGCTGGTGCTTTCAATGTCTTTCACTGTCCCAGGAAGGTCCTGGACTCTGGAGCGGAGAGAGGGGGTGAGCTCTGCAAGCAGGTGGGGGCACGGCCATTACCTGCCCACTGGCAGGGTTGGGAAGATCAGGCCTTAGCTCTGTGAGCTCTAGGAACCACTGGAAGCGGGGCACACATCTGGAGCAGAGCATCCAAGTCAGTGTCCCATCCAGGGCCCTGATGGTGGGAGACAGTGTAGCGGGAACAATGGTGGGGGGTCCTCTCTGAGGCACAGGAAGGCTTGCTCCCCTGTGACTGTCATCCTGCCCGGCTCTGGGGAAGGCCCCCCCGCCCCACTTTAGCTGCAGAATCTGAAACCAGACCCGATATTTCAATAAAAGCCTCATTTAAGTAACACGCCGTGGGAGGATTAATAGCGTGTTTCTCAACCGGATTAACTATTGAATGAGTTCTGGGGTCCATACGTAAAGATCTCACCGTGTCCTCGTTAATGGGTTTCCTCCCTGGGAATTGCAAGTGCTGCTCACACCCGTTACTCTGCAGCCGCCCCTGGAATTGCAGGGAAGGGCTCATTATGCCTACACGTTGCACGCTTCATCTTCTACGGAAAACGCTCCACAGGAGCTAATTGCCGATGTGCTGTGGGGGTCACGGCTGTCCTGCGTGCGCCCTGCCCGGGAGTGACTCGGGCTGCGGGCTGCAGGGGGACGCGGCAGGGGCAGGCAGCAGGCATACACGCCGCGGGGGGGCAACAGGTGCAGGTGCAGGACGGGGACCCGGGACGCCCCCAGCACCCTGTCCCTGGCTCCAGGCATCCGCTTGGGAGGGCTGCCGTCCCCCAGGGCCGCACCTGAGTCCGCAGCACCTGTGCAGCCTTCGACCACCGCCTGACGCCTCTCGGAGGCCCGTCTGTCCAGGTGGGCGGAGCATGTGACCCAGGCTGGCCAATCCGAGTACTCCGTGCCAGGTGCCTCAGTGATTGGGCAGCCGGAGACACGTGACCCAAGCCCGCCAATCCGAGTGCTCCGAGCCCCGTGCCTCAGAGACCAGAGAAGTGTGGACGCCTGACGTGGCCGGCGCGCGCGAGGCCTGTCCTGGGCTTTTGTGGACTCTGGAGCGGGCGGTGGTCCGGAGTGTCCGTGTCTTTTGTCTCTGGGAGGAGGTGAGCCTGGCGCAGGAGGTGTCCGGAGGCGCCTCCACGCGGGCGCACCTGGACCGTGGCCGCTGCGCCGGGAGGTTCGTGAGGGCCGCTCGCTCCCGGCCGTGGTTCCCGACGCGTGGCCCGGGGGGCGTCCGGTGGTGGGGCCCGGCCCTGACGGGGGGTCTCCGTGGCGAGGATCCCCGGTCGCGGCGGGCGCTCGCTGTGCGGATGGCCGGGGGCGGCGGGGTGGAGCCGCCCAGCGGGCGGGGTTCTGGGCCGCGGAGCTGTCCTGGGTTGGGGCTCAGCCCGCTGGAGCGTGGAGGGGCTGCACCCGCCCCCCGCGGCCCCCTCAGGCTGGGGTTCCGGCTGCCCGGGGGCCTCGCCCCTCTGTGGGGGGTGGGGTGCGCTGCCGCCGCTCGCTCCCCCGGGACCCCCGCACTGGGGCGCGTCTGGAAGGCACGTGGGGGGCGAGGGGCAGCCGGGCTCAGCGTGGTCTGAGGTCGCTGCTCATGAGGTCAGGCGCGGGCCACTGGGAACTCGTGTTGCGGGAGGGGGTGGCCGTGGCTGGGGCACGGAGGGGAGGCAGCCAGTTAGGGGCATGGCTGCCACTTGCGGAGCAGCGCAAACCTGCGCGAGTCTGACAGGAGGCTGCCCTTGGGTGCGGCACCTCCAGGCCCAGCCTGCCCCACGGCTCCACCTCGTGGGCCTCGGGCTGTCCCTGCCACCCGTCCCTTCAGAGCTGGGGCAGCAGAGTGGACACTGAACCCGCCCGCCTCCCACCGCCTGCTGCACCGTAGGGGGCGTTACTACCTGCTCCTTCCTGGCTCTGTGCCCACCTTGCCAGTTAGGGCTTGTGCTGTGTTACTTTTGGCTTTGCTGAGCTGGTCTGTTCATGGGTGTGCAGGCGTGAAGGTCATGAGGCCGGCACGTGGGTTCAGGCCTTTTCCCGAAGACCTCGAGTGCCCTTCCGTTTCTGTGGCTGTTATCTGGAGCGGTGGTCTGCCCCGTGGCGCTGAGGGTCCCTTAGGATCCATACTCCCCTGCCCCAGGCACTGGCTGGGCAGGTGGCCCCCGGCTAGAAACCACCCTTCCCGGCCTTCCTGTGGCCCGGGAAGCGAGGAGCCCCCGGACTAGATTGGGGACAGTAGGGTGTGAGTGGAAGTGCCGTGTGCCCCTCTAGGGGCAGAGCGGTGGCTCCACATTGGGGATGGCAGCACTGGCCACCCTGCCTGGGTCCCTGATGGCCTTGGCCGGTGGGGCCGTCTGTCCTTCCCAGACTCCCGCTGCTTTTGTGAGAGGACACATTATTTTATTTAAGTCTCTGAGTCCCTTTAGCTAACACCTCAGCCCCCACCCCGGCCCGTGTCTCTCTTGGGGGCCGTCCTCACATCTGATCTTAATGGTGGCTTCTTGAGTCGGGGGGCTCGTGGCAGCTGCCACACTTTGCAGATAAGGAAACGGAGACCCAGAGAGGGCTGAGTTTTGTCCAAGGTCACAGATGCAGGGAGGACACAAGGACCCAGGTCCCTTGCCTCCCAGTGTGGTGCTCATTCATTGCGCCGGGCTATTGCCTGTAACACTCTGAATCAAGACCATAATGTTGTTATTAAAATATTTACTTGCATGAAAAATTTCTATTACCTGAAACTCATGTATTATAGATGGAATCAGTAGCTTAGGAGGAAATAAACAAGAAGAATCACTTTAATAACAAAAGCTATGCAGATAAATTCCTCATTTCAGCAAGCTCTTGGCGGTCCCAAATAAATATATCATTTTTATCAGGCAAGTGCTCTAGAAATAGCGTCTTCAGGAAATATGTCAAAATAATCTCTCTGGCTGTGCTGCTTTCTGGAGGGAAGAAATACGGTGGTGGCTTCGGCACGGGCTGTCAGAACTGAGGGTAATGAGGGGCTGGACAGGCTGGTCTCTGGGCTTCTTTCCAGCCCGCCAGGCACAGATGAGGGGCGCAGGCCACACTCTCACCTCTTGGCTGCGTGGCATTAGCCAAGTTGCTTGCTGTCTCTCGAGCTTCCATGGGCTAATACCTACCGCTCTCTGGGTATGGAAATTTTTCACCCAGCACAGAGCACTGCTCACAAATACTTGGAACCTCATCGAATGCTGTTACTACTGTTATTGTTCAAGTTATGGGCGGGGTGTAAAGGGTGGACCAGAGAATGGGGACTGGTGTCCACTGGCTGAGGAGCGCGTATGCCTGCGCGTGTGCCTATGTGCACGCACTCACACACCCCATCTGCGCCCCTCTTCTGGAAATGCACCGCTATCGCCCAGGGCCTCAGTGGTCCAAGTCCGGAGCCATCTCAGCCCCATGCTCTTCTTTGAGAAGAACCAAGTCCCCCATGAGCCCTGGAGCATCAACGTCCTGTTCCTTGAGTCCCCCACCTCCTCTTGTCTCCACTCTCGCTGTTACTGCCTCAGGTCAGGACACCATTGCTTCTGACCTCTGCCCCAGTGTTCCCATGTTTGCCACCAGTTCGAGCTTCTCCCAAGATGAAAGCTGTTCCTCTGCTCGATAACCTCCCATTGCCTGGAGGGTGAAGTCTGATTCCTCACCTGACAACAGAGGCCCTCACTTCTCTGGCCCAGCAACCCTGACACATTCCATCTTCCGTGCTCCCACACCTGCTTGTACTCTGGTCTTTCTGCAGTGGCCTCTCTTTTCTGTGGGATGTTAGCTCACCCTGCGGGGTGCAGCTCCAGGGTGTCCTTCCAGATGTCATGGACATAGCAATGATTCTCTGCTAAGTCCCTCTCACAGTGTCCTATGCTTACGTCTGTGGCTCCCCACAGGTCCTGCAAGGCACAGTTACCCTCCTGTTAGTCCTATAGTCTGAGACGGGGAGGGGGGAAGGGGGCCATGGAGCCTATAGCCCTGCTCTCATGGTGCAGCAGCCCTGTTGTCTAGTGAAACCCGGGCTCTGACCAGCTAGGCCAACACCTCCACTTGGGGACAGCTTGGAGTGGGCACACGGAGGAAAGAATCTGGGGAAAGGACATGGGATGCCCCTCCTCCTTATCAGTGGTCTCATACTTCAACCCCAAGGCAAGAAGCAAACTTTCCGTTTTCTCTCCCATTGCATACCCTCACCCTATCCACCTGATTTAGCCAGAGCCCATCCCTGTAGCGACCCCATTCCTGCAGAGCTCTGAGGGTCTGTCTCAGGAAAGGAAGGAAAAGAAAGGTTGCTTTCTGTCTGGTGCTCCTCCATTCTGGTAGGCTTCTGGCATTTTGGAGGTTTAACATCTGACAGTTAGCTAAGAATGTGTCCTTTGCATGGTGCCCTTTGTGTACCACTTGCTGTGTGTGTGTGCGTGCATGCATGTGAGCGAGAGATGCAGGTGCATGCACATGAATGTGCACATGCCCACATGCAGGCATGCATGCGTGCACATGTGTATGTATACATGCATGTGTGAGTGCGTGTGTGTGGACTTGTGTTGAAGTGTAGAGTTAGTCATTTTAGCCAAGGGTCCAGGCAATCGCAGAGAGAGCTGATTTCCCTTGATAACAGCAGTGCATCTTGCAAACCAGCCTGCTGGTCTGCTCGCCCCTCATGTCCTCGACGAAGGGAGTTGGCAGCCGACTTCACTTCCTCTATGGGACATGCCCAGCAAAACTGCCCGAGCGCAATGACTGTGCTGTGCCTAACACGCCAGTAATTAACCTTGTAAACTCACTTTTTGAACAGCCCTCATCTATATTTTAAATTAATTAGGGGACCCACAAGGGACTGACTCTGAAGGAGATAATTATGCCTTTTCGTGGGGTTACAGGGAGCTTCACTAGTCAAGAAGCATCTTATTTTCCCCGGCAAATTAAACCAGCGCGCCATTATCACATCATTTCTAAATGAATAAAGAATCGGATCTTAACATCGTGGTCTCATTTCAGCAAGAAAGAGGCAAACTGACAAGCTGTTTTGTCACATGCTTGTTTGAGCAGAACATTTTGAGAAATGTCTCTGGGTCCGTTTGGGAAGGGGAGCTCCCGGGTAGGAAAAATGTCTGAGATGACCAAATGTGACAGGGCTGTTTGCCAAGTAATCACCCCACGCCTGAGCCTGGGGAAGAAGCAAATGCGTTTCCATTTTCTGCTCTGGAGCCAGAGGGGCCTTGCTCAGGGTGGGGAAGCAAAGTCTATCTAGCGAAAGATCATGACAATTCCGCTTGGCCTTTCGTTGCTGCTAGTGAACACAGTGATATGAAATCAGTCGGTTCTGTCTCATGAAATTGTATCCCTCTCAGGATGGCCTTCTGTGTCATGCACCGCTGTCGCCCCAGGATCTGGCCCCCAACTCAATGGCACCCTGCAGCCTCTGCTGTCCCTGGACCAAGAACTGCTTGGTCCACGAAGGCACAGTTGACCTGAGCCAGGCCAGTCACATTCTTTCCACCAGCAGCTGGGACTTGGGAACCATGCGGAAGCTGAGAGTCTTGGCTCACTTGGTGGACACAGTGCTGGTAACCGGCCCCTCCTCCCTGGAAAAGAAGGGGGAGAAGCAGAAACTTGGAGCCAGGCTTTGAAGCTGGGTTCCGATCCTGGCTCTGTGTCTTGGGTCTGATCCCAGTCTCATAACCTTGAGCATGTGACTTTACCTCTTTGACTTCAGTTTCCTCATCTGAAAATGGAAATTTGATAAAGAGAGAGAAAATTGTTATTTGAAACAACTGTCACAAAGCCTCTCTTGCTGGTTGTGAAATTTCTCTCTAGGGTGAATGGACCTTGGCTACCAAATGTTGACGGAGCCTTAGGTTTGAAAACAGTCTTGAGGATGTGGCTGGACATTGGCCAACTAAAGAGGGAGATGGAATGGTAGATTTTCCAGAAGGAGCAGGCTCAGGGGAGGAGGCTGCTGGTGGGTGGGTGAGGAGGAGTTCCAGAACTCGGGGCAACCTGGGCTTCTCCAGTGCTGCTTTTACAGAATATCCAGAAAACCGGAGGCCAGTGGCTTCTGCACAAGGATCATGTGCGGACTCATGAGGCATTCCAAATTAAAAACATCTTTATTTATAAAAACAGATGGATTGCCAACTTGTGCTTTAGGTTAAAGGGCATTCTTTTTATCCTTGACGGTTTGAGATTTCCCCATGGACTGTTGATAGAATGGTCTTGTTTTCATCCTTGAGACTGTTTTCAAAACCTTCAAGCCTGGTGAGCTTCTTGGTACTGATAGTTGTGTCTTCCAAATCCATTAAATTCCCTAGTTTTCCTAGGAGGTATTTTCTCCCTCCATCTTCTAGGAGCCCTACTAGTTATCCCATATCTGGTGGGCCTCCCAGACTTTTAGTTTGCCTCTTCTTTTTTTCCCTCTCATCTATTCTGTCTCTTTTCATTATGTTTTTTGGGCTATTGAATTTGACTTTTTAAAAACAGTCTTTTTACATGTTTTAAGAATACTTTGGCCATATATTTTTAATCTCTAAGAGTTCCTTTGTGTTCTCTGAGTGTTTAAATTTTGTAAAAATCATTTTATTTTATAATAAATGTAATGTCTTCTGGATTCTCCCTGAAGATACCACAATTAGGGTTGTGGTTTTTCATCTCCCGTCTTCAGAATTATTTCTGATCTCTTAGGGGTCAGTTTTTCTCTTTTATAGTTTGATTCCTTGTATGTTACAATCCCCACCCCCACTTAAGTATCCAGGATTCTGGTTGGCAATTATATTTAGATAATTTGTATTTGTTTTTAGAATAAGCTACACACAAGTGCATAGGTGCTTCATGAATATGAGGGGGCTTATTAAATGGTGGGATGGGCTTTAGAATGGTCAGAAGAAATTGTCTTTAGAGCTGGAGGACCCCTGAACCCCATGTGTGGAGGTCTGTTTTTCTGGGATGGTGTGGCTTTTTCAGTTTGCTACAGATTTTTGGGTATGCCATCTTGTACGAGGTAGAGCTTAAGTCTACTTCCCTGATTGAGCATCAGGCTTAGTGACTTTATTCTAACAAATAGAATATGGCAAACATGACCATGTGCGACTTCCACTGTTAGGTCCAAGAGGCACTGCAGTTTCCTCTCTGTTCTCACTGTTTGGGGAGATCAGCTGCCATGTCATGCAGATGCCCAGGCAGCCTCTGGAGAGTCCAGGTGGTGAGGGAGCCATCCTGGACGCAGACCGCCCGGCCCCAGACAAGTCTTCAGATGACTTAGCTCTGGGTTGTGTCTTGACTGTGCCTTGAGGAGAGCTAAGCCTGAACCACCTGGCTCACCTACTCTTGAATTCCTGATCTGGAGAGGCAGAAAGATAATACATGTCTGTTGTTGTGAGTGACTCAGCTTTGGGGTAACGTGTACCCATGTAACTAACTAATAGGCTATCGATCCTCCTTGAGATTGACTCTCTGATGTCTGACCTAGATATAGGTACCTGACTGCTAAGTTGTGGTCCAGCAGAGGTGTTCTGTATATGATCACCTTAGCCACCCTGCTTCCAGCTCCATATCTCATTTCCATTTCTGTGTGAAATGCCTTAGTCCCAGCCTTAGAGCTGCGAAGGGCTCACTGCTTCCTGGACCACATCTGTCTCCAGGTTAGCCTCAGGTGCAGTGACCTCCAGATGGCCTCCCCCCACCCCCACATCCACCCATGCCCACAGATTGATTTGCTCCTCTGTTCTGCTGATGACTCTCCTCCTCCGGTCTTGGTGGATATGCATTTGTACCTGGCACGGGCCGTCCACTTTCATCACAGTGGGGTCTCAGTGAAAGAGGACATTATTTCCTGTGATTGATCAACAATTTTTTGCTCCTGTTTTTCTAGAAGAGCCAAAGGTCTATGACTGGAAGCATATCAGGAAGATCTATGCAAAAGTCAAGATGATAAAGTTTCTGGCTCACTTTTATAGCATGGGGAGCTGAGAAGCACACCATGAATCAGGTATGTTTTCATTGCTTCCCCCAAGTTCACAGGTCTCAGTAAGAGTTTGTCCTGATGACCCCAGAGCCCAAGTGGCTCATGATTGTGAGGCCTGATTTCTTTTGCTAAACCTTCTATTTCATACTCATAATTCAGGTGCCTCAGCTGTTGCCATGTGACAAAACCTTTGATGAAGGCTGGGAGTCTTAATGAACCAATAATTAGTTTTAAGAACATAAGTCGACACAAAAGCACAACTAATGCCTTTTTAATTGCTTTTGCTCTCATGTTTTAGCAAACGCATACCCTGTGTCTCATGGAATCATAGTAACTCTGACACCCCTCTGGGGACCCAGAGGCCCCAGTCTTGGATGGGGATACTGCAGGGCAGGGACCCTAGGCTTTGCCTGGTCCTCTTGCTAGCCCTGGGCCATGGACAGGAAAACTGATCCACAGACTCATAAGATACTTACAGACACAGGGTCTTCTGGATGAGAACTCTAAAAAGCCAAGGACACACAAGATCCAGAGCTTTCAAGGAGCTGACTTGAGAGAGGAAGCTGGGAAGATGGACTCAATGAGGGAGAACTAGAAGTATCTTTTATTACTCCTTGGAAGAATTCTGTATCTCAGTCTCCAGACTTAGCTGTTAGCTCTGTGGATGGAAGCTCCTTTTCTGTAGTCTTCAGCTTATGTGTGAAGGTTCTGTCCTTGGTGTGGATGACACAGTCAGTGAGCAGTAATCAGATAAAAATAAAGCAGTTCTATTTTTGATAAGCATGTAAAGTGAACAGGTTAGGTACTGTGGCAGAGTGATCAGGGAGACCTTTCTGAGAGGGGACATGGTTGGGAATCTGAAAAGAGCTTGAGAAGGGGATCAGAATTCATTCTTAGAAGTGAGGCTATGGTAGGGGGAGTTTCACCATTGATATTTCTAAATTGCTTCAGTTTTTCTTTCAAGAATGTTACTTTTGTCATAAGAATTTATTTTTTTATTTTTAAAATATTTTATTTATTTATTCATGAGAGACATACAGAGAGAGGCAGACACACAAGGCAGAGGGAGAAGCAGGCTCCCTGTAGGGAGCCCGATGTGGGACTCTCGACCCCTGGACTGGGACCATGCCCCGAGCCAAAGGCAGATGCCCAACCCCTGAGCCCCCCAGGTGTCCCTGACATAAGAATTTAAAGTAATAATTCTATTTTAGGGGAAAAGGAAGGATCTTATTCCAAAGCCTTGTCTTCATATTTTCTTGTGCTCATTCATTGGGTTTGGCAGATTTCAGGGTTTCTGAGGGATGGGCTCTGCATCTGCCCTGGGCCGGATTGTGACCCAGGAGACTAGAAGATCCAGGCCTGTGCCTTGTGAGCCTGGCAGGCCAGAGGGAGGCCCTGGAGATGCCCTGCAAAGAGTGGCTGCTTAGTAACTGTTGGTTGAATGGATGAATAGATCACATTATGCAGAACAATGCTGCAACTGAGCCTGCTCATCCGCTTGTCCTGCGGTCCTTCCTCCCAGGTGTGTACAGACTGCTGTGGCATCTGAATGACAAAAGCTTTTGTCTATTTTAATCAGTGATGTGTTCTCAGCATCTGGAACAGTGCCTGGCACATAGGAGAAACTCAGCAGATACTCGTTGCTTTTAAGCATGTCTACAGTAGGTTGTTGTAGGGTCATATTCTGTCCAGAAAATAGGTTTATGGTCATGCAGCTATGCTTCGACCATGCTGTGGAGAGGCCCCGAGTCTTCATGTCTTCCTCTCTGCAGTAGGAACCATAAGGCACATCCCATACAGGGGCCCTATCTTCGTTTGGTACTCCGCGCATGTGGGTACATGATCCTGATGGCCATTTAGCTTGTTTTCAGCATTTCACCTTCTGGTAAATATATGTGCAAGCTTTTCCAATTATTTCCTTCAATAAATGTGTGCGCATGGAAGTGCTGAATCAGAGAGCATGTGCAATTTAAATCTTGACAGAAAGTGCAGGTTGCACTGTGGAAAGTCAGTGCCTCTTCCCATCCTACCAACACTGGCATTATTACTTTTTCCAGGCTGGCAGGTTCCAGTGACTCTGCATGGTCACGTTATTCTGCATCCATCTGATTTCCAGGGAGGTTACACATCTCTTCATCTGCATGACCCCATGAAAGCCCAGGCCCTGGCTCAGCACGGGAGCTTAATCAGAGAAGCAGACAAGCTACCCAAAGTAATTAAAAAGGAATCAGGCCTTCCTTTTGTCTCTCCAAGAATATTAAAGGGCCCTAATTCATAACTTACAAAAAGGCTCTTCTCAGAAGCTATTTCTCTTCATCCCTCATCCTCCCTACCCCCTTGCAGACAGAAGAGGCTCTAGAGTGCTGGGGGTGGGTGCATCCTCAAGTTAATAAGCTGTGTCCTTGTCACATTTTTCCTTTTTCTGTGAATTGCCACTTCATGCCTTCGGCCCTTTTCCCCATTGTGACATTTGTATTTTTCTCTTTGATTTGCACAAAGCTCTCACGTATCTGCTGGGAGCAGATGAAGTAGGGGCATCCCTTGTGGCAGATGAATGACAGAGCCCCATGTCTTGAGCCTGCATCCTCTCCTCAGGGATGCCAGCAATTCTTAGGGCTCTGAAAGAGTCCCTGAAACCTAGAAATTGTCCTCTTTCTGACACTTCCGTGCCTCCACCTCCTCTCCCATCCTCTTTGGGGTACCTTAGGGGCACCTGTTTATGGTGAGTGGTGGAGTTACCATGGAGACCTAAGCTGCATTGAATCATGTTAGTGGGTTGTGGCCAGCATCTTTTTCTTTCTTTCTTTCTTTTTTTTTTAATGAAACCAACTACACCAGAACAGAAAACATCAGAATGCAACACTAGTAGTAAGTATTATTTCAGTGAGAGATGGATCTACGCATATGCTGAGTCCTGCTGTAAATGTATCTGACTTTGGGTTCTAGACAAATGCTTGCAGTCCAGTGAGTTAGGGCACTGGCATTGGGCTAAGGGTTTGGGGTCTCATTCATGCTTGTTGGGGTGACCTGCAGTTGGCCCTCCTCTCTGTGGCCTTATGGCCATGTCTTTAGCGTGTTACAATGCATCTGTGTCCACTTACCCAGATGGGACCATGTGGAGGCCAGTCCTGCCCACAGCTCATGGGCATGCTGGCATGCCACCTCCTGCGCAGGCTCCTCCCTCTCTTGCTCCAGGTCCCCATTGCCTTGAGCTTGGAGACCTTTCTACCTATTTCCCAGGTGGATCCATCATTTCCTTGTATAGATCACAAGCCTGTTTTACATATGTATGTATGTATGCATTCATTCATTCATTCCTTCATTTTGCTGACCACGTTCCCTCCATCTGTTCCAAGAGGAGGCTTTACACACGTCTTTGCTGTAGAGCCTTGTTACGGACTGAAGGTTTGTGCCCCCACTGGCTTCCTCTGCTCAGGTCTGACCCCCAGTATTAGAGGCGGGACCTTTGAGAGGTGATTAGTTCACGAAGGTGGAGGCCCCGTGATGGGACTGTGCCCGTATGAAAGAGACTCCAGAGAGCTCCCTCCTGCCTCCTGCCATGAGAGGACATAGCGGCTTGACCAACTGTGAGACTGCAAACCTGCGACCTTGATCGTGGTCTTGTAGCCTCCAGAGCTGAGAGGTGAATTTCTGCCATTGGTGAGCTCCCAGTGCAGGCATGTCACAGCAGCCAGGCCGGGACACGTGCTCAGCTCCCTGTTGCTTTGGTCATCTCAGTGCAGTTTTGGGAGGATGAAGGTAAATTCTTGGGTTGAAAGTGGAGACTAGACTTTTAAAAATTAAGTTAAAAGTCACATTACGTAAAATTAACCATTTTAAAGTGAATAATTCAGTGGCATTTAGTGAATTTACAGTGTTGTGCAACCATCACCTCTCTCTGGTTTCAAAACTTTTTCATCCCACTGGACGGAGATCCTGGACCCATTAGGCAGTTCTTCCCTCCTCCAGCCTCCAGCCACCATGAATCTGCTTTTTGTGTCTAGGAATCTAGCTATTACGAATATTTCATGGAAATGGAATCATACAATGTGTGACTTTCTGTGTCTGGCTTCCTTCACTTAGCATGCTTTTTGTTTGTGTGTGTGTTTTTTAAGATTTTATTTATTTATTTGAGAGAGAGCACACACACGAGCAGGGAAAGGAGTAGAAGGAGAAGAAGACTCCCTGCTGAGCAGGAAGCCTGACACAGGACTTGATTCTAGGACCCTGAGATCATGACCTGAGCCAAAGGCAGATGCTTCATTTACTGAGACACCCAGATGCCCCTACTTTTTAAATCAATGGTGGAGATACTTTAAAAATCATGTGCAGGGCAGCCCAGGTGGCTCAGCAGTTTAGCGCCGCCTTCAGCCCAGGGTGTGATTCTGGAATCCCGGGATCGAGTCCCACATTGGGCTCCCTGTGTGGAGCCTGCTTCTCTCTCTGCCTATGTCTCTGCCTCTCTCTCTCTCTCTGTGTCTCTCATGAATAAATAAATAAAATCTTAAAAAAATAAAAAATAAATATGTCATGAAAAAAATAAATAAAAATCATGTGCAAATTTGACTTTTGCATGATTAAATTCAGAGGAACTTTTATATTTATTCCAGTATATTTAAATAAAGTGTAATACTAGTTTCAGCTGTATAGCATAGTGATTCAGTACTTTCACAGATCACTTGACACTCATCACAAATGCCCTCCTGAATCCCCATCACCTGTCCCCTGTCCTGCCACCACCTCCCTTCTGTGACCATCAGTTTCTTCCCTAGAGTCTGTAGTCTGGTTCTTGGTTTGTCTCTCTCTTTCCCTTTACTCATTTGTTTCTTAAATTCCACATATGATTGAAATCATAGGATATTTGTCTTTCTCCAACTGACTTATTTCACTCAGAATAATCTCTAGCTCTATCCATATCCTTGCAAATGGCAAGATCTTGTTCTTTTTTTGTGGCTGAATAGTATTCTTTTATACACCCCCTCCCACACACACATCTTTACCCATTCATCAGTCCATGGACACTTGAGCTGTTTCCATAATTTGGCTATTGTTGATAATGCTGCAATAAACATAGGAGTGCATGTATATTTTCAAATTAGTGTTTTCATTTTTTGGGAGGTGTAAATCCATAGTAGTACAGTTGCTGGTTCTGGAGTAGCTCTATTTGTAACTTTTTGAGGACCCTCCATACTGTTCTCTAGATTGGCTGCACCAGCTTCCATTCCCACTAGCAGTGTATGAGGGCTCCCCTTCTCCACATCGTTACCAACACCGTTGCTTCCTATGTTGTTGATTTTAGCTATCCTGACAGATGTGAGGGGATACCTCGTGGTGGTTTTGATCTGCATTTCCCTGATGCCGAGTGAGGTTGAGCATCTTTTCATGTGTCTGTTGGCCATCTGGACATCTCCTTTGGAGAAATGTTTACTGAAGTGCTCAGCCCATTTAAAAAAAAAAGAGTCATCTTTTTGTTGTTGAGTTGTAAGAGTTCTTTATATAGAATTGGTTATATACTCTGTCTTGGTCTAGGTCCCTGCCCAGCTGTATATGGGAAGGATGAGCTTATCCTGGGCTTATCTGGAGCCCAATGGTCAGGCTGAACTGGGGTGAAGCCAGACGAAGGTTTGCAGTGTGTCCTCCAGCTCTCTGCCTTTGGCTGTTTCACTGAGTATCTTTATTAATTCACTGAGGGTGATTACAGCTAAATGTCTGCTTCTCAGCTGGGGAATAGGTGGGAGCCTATGAAGAAATTAGCAGAGAGGGTTTGTTCTTACTCAACAGAACCTCATGACTTAAGGCTTTCATGGTCCAGGGGACGTGGACGTGTGCTGCCCTCCAGGTAGTGGGGAGACCCCTGCTCTTCTGCAAGGGGGCACGTGTGTGGGAGCATCGGAAGTGGGGGGTCTATGAAGCCTGTCTTCAGGGAATAAAGTCAAGGAGACATCTGTGGGCATCTTGTGATGGTCCTGGGGGCCCTGCCTCTGGACAGGGGCCCATACAGCATGAATCTGTGCAGTTCTGGGACCACTTTAATGTTCTCAAATTGATTAGATTGCTACTCCCTCTGCATTTTTTCTCAGTTGTCCTTAGAAAAACCTCCAGTTTTTGTCCTTGGGCTGTGCTTCTCTCTGGGGGATCAGGAAAGGGATAGCTGTGGGCATAGGCCATGGCTCCAGCCTCTGCAGGCCAGGGGCAGGGCAGATTCTGAAAGGGTGCAGCAGGTGTGGAGCCCTGCAGGGGAGCGCGCTCTGGTTCCTTATCACTGGAAGTCAGACTCCCAGGTGACTTAGCTGGGTTGGAACAATGGGTCAGAATTAGGAAGAAAACTAAGTTTAAGGGGTGAGCAGAAGAAATATAGACTCATACATTTGATTTGAAAAGAGTGCACATGCAGGACATAGGGAACAGGCTGAAATGTCTCACAGGAAGGGGACTTGTGTATGGCTGTCAGTGTGACAAGGGCCATCTCAACATAAACAGGATGGAGATAAGGGCTGTTTAGATCAAGGGCTGTCTCAAATGGAGTCGCATGTCCATCGTGTGGGGCCACCACGTGATGAGGTACATAGTCGTGGGCACTAGAGTTTACTGAGCAGGGTGACAGGGACCCTGAAGGCCTAGAGATCAGTTTTGTGAGAGGTGGCTGAAAAAACTGGGAGGCAGGGCTGTGGTCTTTGACTTCACTATGTCAAGGGCCGCCATGAAGATGGACCACTAATTTCCTATTGCTGCTGTAACAGGTGACTGAAAATCTAGTGGCTTGTAACCACATAAACTTGTCTTATATTTCTAGAGGTCAGAGTGTCACTAGGGCAAAATCAGGGTGTCAGCAGAGCTGTGTTGCTTCTGAGGCCTCAGGGGTGAGTTCTGTTCCTTGTCTTTTCTGGCTTCCAGGGGCTTTCATCGGCTTCTGGTCCTATTCTGTCTGGAAAGCAGCATCCTTAACCCTCTGACCTCTGCCTGCATGTTCACATCTCCTCTCACTTACTAGCTTCCCTCTGCCCTTGTAAGGTCCCTTGTGATGACACGGACCCTCCTGGACAATCCAGAACAATATCCCCACCTCAAGGCCCTTAATTTAATCACACCTGCAAAGTCCCTTTTGCTATTGAGGGCAACACTCTCAAGTTCTGAGGGATTAGGCCCTGGGCATCTTTGGGGGTCATTGTTCTGTCTCCCACAAACAACAGAATGTCTGGTTTGGTTTTGTTTTCCTGTTTGTGGCTACAGAGATACCCTTGGTTATATACTCTGTCTTTGAGCAAGTGCTGGTCTAATAGGTGTAAATCACAGGGAGAGATGTTTTGAAGTGAGATGAAGCCCTGTGTCTCACAGTCTGGACTTTGTACAGCAGGGGAGGTGGGATCAGGAAGAGAAAAGGTCCTGCTGTCCTGGGGTCACTCAAGTGCAGATGACTTTGCTCAGAATGCTGGTTCAGCAGGATTTTCTGCATTGGGTGGGATGTCAAAGCCAATGGTAGAGATGTTCCCAATTTTAAGACGGTTACTTCTCTACAGAGTGGGTGTATCATTTTACTTGGTTCATGATTGAGATTAGAAAAGGCTTGTCTCATGACAGGATGAGACACAATAATGCCCAGAGTAACATCTCTGTGCGTCCTGCACCCCCTGCAAACACCAGCCAGGCTCGGCGCCCCCAGGTGCAGGCTCAGCACCCCAAGGTGCAGGCCAGGCTTCAGTGCCCTGATGTTAAGCGCCTCCAGGAGCAGCCCTTGGCCAACGACAAAGGGAAGTGGGTGAATAAGGAACCCAGTTTCCTGGCTCTGGTAGTAGCGATGGGGAGCGCTCCAGACCTACTGCCCACAGTGACATCCTGCTGGTGAAAGCACCTGGCACTGGCCCCCTTCCTTTCCCACTTCCTACAGAGCTCCTGATGATAACCACCCAGTAAACCACCTGCTCTCAAACCTTAATCTCAAAATGTGCTTCTAGGGGACTCAGACTATGATAGAACAGGGGACTTGGGGGAAATAAACCCTCTTATGACAAGCAAGAATATGAACTAAGTTAAATTTCCCTGCAGGCAGTCCTACCACTTCCAACTCAGAAATCTCCACCTGACAGCCCCATGCTTCTGCCCATTCTAGAGTCGGCAGCTGTCTTTCCCAGCAGAGGTCGAGTGCTGCGCTCGGTGCTCCACGGAGAAGAACCTCCCGAGGAGCCACACACCTGGCATTTGTCTGTGTCCTGGGAATGGAATTTTAGTGGTCACAAAGTTGGTTGGGGGGAAAGTGTGATGATCTTGATTTCTGAAGCTGGCTTTATTTCCTGACTCCCAAGTGCCCAGAGAGTGACTTCATTTCTTCCAGGGCAAGTTTCCTTTACCTGTCTGCTTACTGGGACTGCTGGCCTGATCTCAGCCCCTCTCTGAGTCCCCGTCTTGGAGATCCTGAGGTGTTCACCCCCATCATCTGTACCCCTGAGAAGCTGGCTTCCCCAGGTTGTGGGTACCAACCCCAGACCCTCCTGTTCCTTGTCACTCCTGGAGCAGGGGCTCAGCTACACTTGGTCAGCATCACCTTGTCCCTCCACTGCCCTCTCCCAGCAGTGGGGGCCTTCCCACATGGATCAGGGTGAGGATGGTGGCCGGTGGGTCAGTGCTGCCCACATTTATCACCCTTTAGTGCTCACACTCCTGTCTCCACCTCAGAAGCCCAGAGAAAAACTGCCTCAGTGGTCATGCAGTGACCCCAGTTCTCATGCCTAAATGGGCGTGGAGGTATGTCTGTGTATGTGCAGCGGGGTGGTGGACAGCAGAGCAGTGTGCCCTGCCTGTGGTCCCAGGAGTCACCTTCCAGCTCTGGGTGGCTTGAAAGCAGCAGACACTAGCAGTTGGCAGTGACTTCTCTGCATCTCATGCCCCTGAGGTGAGTCCAGTACAAAGAGCACAGGGTCAGAGTAGCACCTGGGGAATGTGCAGTGAGAACCATGTCCTACTGTGCAGAGCTGGCCTGGGGCCCTGGCTCGGGTGTTGGTGGGGAGCACGCCCAGCACAGAGCTGCACAGCCTCCCCCTCAGCCTTCGAAAGTGTGTGGCACACATGGTCCTCAGTTACCCTGCACTCGGGCTGTTGGTACATGCTCAGTGTGGGGCCCGTGGCAGATGGCGAGGTGGGCTCCCCAGTAGGTCTGGAGCGTGGGCTTCGGAGAGCGCTAATGTTTCTCAGATCTCCTCTGCAAAGAGCCAACTGTGGCAACACCGAAGCTCAGGCCAGGAAATGGAAACACACTGCCAGGTGGTGGGCCAGGCTGCTTCTTAATTAAGGAGCCTCCCAGCTTGCAGGCACCGGGTGTGGTTTGTAAATAGTTTGCGCACCTGCTGCGCCCACCCACGTGCTGTGGGAGTGCTCCTGCACTTTGAGCAAGGGCTGTCCAGGCCCCTGCACTCTGCTGGGAGCAGAAGTAGTCTCTGTCTCTGTTGGACATTTACAGAGTGCCAGGCACTTTGTCTGCATGTGTATTTACAACACAGCAACCCTGTCGGCCGGCGCTGCTGTCGAACCCACCTTACAGGGAGGAGCTGGTAAGCGCTCAGATCATGTTGTTAGACAAACCTGAATTCTGAGCCTCATTCGTGGTGGGTGTGGTAGGGCAGTTCTGTGTACCTCATGGTTTATTGAGAAGATTAAAGAAAATTATGTGGACAAAAATATTACAGTCTAGAATTTCCCAATTAGTGATGATTCAGTAAATGTTTGAATGCTTGCCGAGATGGTTAATTTTTTATGTCAACCTGACTAGGCCCTGGTACCCAGATACTTTGCCAAACATTATTCTGAATATTTCTGTGGAGGGTGTGTGTATGTATGTTTTAGATGAAATTAAGACTTAAATCAGTAGACTTTGAAACATTGATTATCCTCCATGAAGTGGGTGAGCCTTATCCAATCAGTTGAAGACCCTTATAGGAAAGACTCCCCTGCCCAGAAGGGGGAGGAATTCTGCTCACTGACTGTTTCTGGCTCAAGCTGAAACTCCCATGGGCCTGCAGCCTGCCGGCCTCACTTGCCAGATTTTAGACTTGCCAGCCGTCACAGTCACATGAGTCTGTTCCTTGAAATAAATTTCTCTCTCTGTATGCTTCCTGTTTGTTCTTTTTCTCTGGAGGATCCTGACTAAAACGCCGACGAGGAGGAGGATGTTTTAATAATGTGTGGTTTACCTATATGGACTAGCAGACACTTGTTAAAAAGAACAACTCACATCTGTATCTTCTGATCTAGAAAGATACTTGTTAAAAGACATTTCAGTTTCCTAAGTGCATGACTTCATTTTCAGTGGAAAAGAACACGGAAACATATGTGTTTGCATGTTTACAGGCACAGAGGAAGTGGGAGGGACACGGCATGCCACTGGCCATCACCCTGGGACAGTGACCCGGGCAACAGAGTGCTGCTGACAGGGAGGGAGATTGGCTTCTTTTTGTGCCTCATTGTTTGCTTTTGGCATATGTCATTTTTGTCATTAAAAGACAGCCAAGTGGATAAGCGTAATGTGAAAGATTGTTGACTTTGAATCCTTTTCCCAGCTGTGTCTGCAGGTGGTGAGGACAGCGTAGCTGAGTCTGCTTGCACTCCACACCCATCTGGGTTAGGGCCCCTCCTGCCTGGGGGAGCTGACTGGCACTGCCCTGAGCCTGCTCTGATTATAGGGCCTCGGCGACACAGCTCTGGATGAGTGTCCAGAGCCACACGTGGTGTTGGGGGATGCTCCTTCTGCAATTCTGGCCCTGGTTTCTGGGTGAGCTGGGTGGCCCATGGGTGCAGCTAGGGAAGCCAGGACTAAGCTCTTGTTGCTGGAGGGCAACATGCAGCAGTGAGCAGCTACCAGGGGTGAGTCGTGTCCTGGATGGTGAGAGGCTAGACGTGGCTATGTTCCACTCATGATGACTCAACTGGAAGTTCACCCAGTGGAGTGTTCTGGAAGCCTTGAGAGTGGGAAAGTCTGGTTGACATGGACTGGTGTTTTAACATTCCCAGGGAATGTCAAGCAGCTTGAAGTCCTTGCCTTTGATCCTTGTAAGGTCGGTGGCTCACTGCTGGAACTGACTGTTGGCTTGAGGGACTTAGGTGAGGCAATGCAGGTTTGCTCCTTCCACAGAGACTGGTTTCCCGCCCACATCCAATGCAGAGGGATGCCAGAAGGAAGTGAGCCCCCAACCACCTCCCAGGCCTGCCGCTTTGGGGCACTTTAGTCCAAAGGAGGTTCATCTGAAATAATATACAAGTGCGACCTGCAGACAAGGCCCTACCGCAGGGTCACAGTGAGGGAAGGGGCAAACAGAAGGTCCAGCATATACACCACCAAGAACGGGCTGTCCGTGGATCACACATCAGAACCAGCCGAGGATCTGGGGCCTGAGCCCACATGCCTGTGCCTTTTGAACCCTGGTTGAGAAGCCCCGTGACAGCTGTGAGGGTGGGTGTTGGTCCCGGCGCTCATGCCACGTGCCTGAAATGCCAGATGCTTAGCCAGGAGGGGGAGCTGAGGCTAATGGTGGTCACCACATCAGGGGGGCCTGGTATCCTGCAGACCCAGAGACACTGGTTGTGGACAGGTGCCCCCTCCATGTGCCACACCTCATCCAGGTCTTATCTGTTTCTGAGGAGAGATGACAGCAACCACCTCCCTGCAGTGATGGCTTCTGTCCCAGAGAAGACAGCCCTGGGTGGCCGCTAGGGGCCATGGGCAGCTAAGATGCAGCTCTGAACCATTGCCGACCCCAGGGGAGGTCCAGCTGGGCCCCCTCCATCCGTCAGTGTGCAGAGGACTGCGGCTCATGCGGGCAGGAGCAGGGGCTGGGTGCCAGGAGCCCAGGGCAGTCCTCCCTGGCTCTGCCAGTAAGTGCTTTGAGGCTGCTCAGAAATGCCTCCGTGCCCTCTCCTGTCTGGGCCTTTCTTTCATTCTTTTTTTTTTTTTTTTTAAAGATTTATTTGTCTATTTTATGATAGAGAGAGAGAGAGAGAGAGGCAGAGACACAGGAGGAGGGAGAAGCAGGCTTCACGCCGGGAGCCCGATGCGTGACCCGATCCCGGGACTCCAGGTTCGCGCCCTGGGCCAAAGGCAGGCACTAAACCGCTGAGCCACCCAGGGATCCCCTGTCTGGGCCTTTCTAGAGCCCTGAGGGCATGAGGCCACAGGGGCTTCTCTGTTCCCTCGGGTCTCCACTGTCAGGATCCTCTAAGGTAAAGGACGTGGCCCCGGTCATGACATCCAGAGAACAGCTAGTCTCTGTAACAGTTGTAAATTCCAGAAGGATTAGGTGCTCATTGTAAACATGCAATGGACACAGAAGTCTGCAGAGTGGAGTCCCTTCTCCCCAATCCTGTCCCAGAGGCGGCAACAGCTAACAGTTTGGGGACGTTGTCGTAACTATCTCTATTGGAGTATCTGTTAAGCTGTGAGGTTTACCGATGGAAGGACTGCAGGTTTAACTAATATAGGACGGGATTGACTCAGAGTTGAGGCTTCTGACTGCTCTTCGCCTGAACACCTACCTCGGCCTCCTGGCCTCCTGGTTCCGAGTGGTGGTGGGCTCAGGTAGAGCGGCAGTCAGGAGTTGTGCTGGGGAAGTGCCTGCCACATCTCTCCACGGGGCTGGACTCACTGGCCGATGGGCTGGAGGCGCTGCCTGCCTAGCAGTTGTTTAGCTTCCAGGCTTAGGGTGGCCTTGGGCGCTGGCAGTCTGCTGTCCACGGCATGCTGTCTGCCCACAACTGTGCCTGTTCACACGGGTCCTTACCATGTTGATGTGGGTGGGTGGACACACGTGTGTGCTTGTGTGTGAGCCTCTGTGTATGTGTGTATGAGCACGTGTGCTGTCTCCGTGTCTGTGTCTTCTGGCCTGTGATGATGCTGACACAGCTGCCTGGAGAGGGGCAGAACCTGTCCTGCAGGGAGAGCCAGGCCCCAGAGGGGCTCTTCTGAGGGTGTGAGCTGCAAGCATGGTCCCCGGTGGGTAGTTCTGTCCTGCCTGCTCTGGGAGCCGGGCCCTGGACCTTCCTGGCCACCATCGCCTGTGTGCCCCATACCCAAACGTGGGGCTGGCATGCCGAGGCCCCTGCTGTCCCTGCTGTCCTGCTGCCTCCAGATACAGCAGGACCCAGATGCTCCATTTACTACTGCTTTTTTAAAAAACAAAACCGTACTGTTCATAGTACTTCTTGTTGTTTTTCCCCACTCAATATTTTGTGCACCTCTCTGCAAGTCAGGTTACATAGATGAACCTGCACTGTAATGGATGTTTTGTAGTCCAGAGAACGTGGGGCTGTCAGTTCTGTGTTTCTGCTACAGACACTTCTACCATGAACATTCTTGCTCATGCATCTTTTGGGCTGGCGCTTTTATTTCAGTTGGAGAGATTCCCAGAAGCAGCACTGCTCTTAGGTCAGAGGGACTCCATGTCTTCAACTTGAATAACTCCCACTAGATGGTTTTCCAGAATGGTTGAAATAAATCACGGCTCCACCGACAGGCTTTGTGAGTGCCCCTTTCTGCACACCCTGGCTGGTACTGTGTCTTATCAATCTTGTTACATTTGGAAGCTAAAAAGTAGGATCACATTTTTGGTTTCACTTGCATTTTCCTGAAAATTAATGAGCTTTTGCTTTCCTCCTAAACTCTACTCTGCTGTCTTGTGTTGATGTTGCCTGTGGGTTGGGTCATAGATAAAGCCAAAACGTGAAGACCTTTCAGAAGGTCAGAGAGCGTGGAGAAGACTGAGTGTATTCTAGATCATTCTCCAAGCCACGCGGGGGCTCTTGGTGCTGTCCCCCATGCACAGACGATAGGATGGGGCTGTCGTACAGAGAAGGGCCACTTACAGAAGTGGAATTGGGGTCGCCTTCTGCACATCAGAGCCAAGGAGGGACGGGTAGGCTTTTCAGGAGCTGCTGAATTCTTTATTTCTAGAGGGATGCAAGAGACCCCAGAAGACCATCTTTTGTTTCTTCATGCAGGACTGAGTGGTCTTTCCTCAGTGTCTGAGTCTAGTGGGGACACGGTGTGCTTACACATGTGACCGTGCACATACATCTTTGGTGCAAACACGATAGGGGCCGACAAGGTGTAGGGGAGTCTAACTTCGTGTTGTGGGGGGGCCTCCCCTGTAGGACAGTGTAAGATGAGCCTGTGGGATGAGCGGCAGTTGACCAGACCAAGGGATGTAGTGTTCAAGTGGAGGGCACAGCGTGTGTGGCTCCTTGGCTGGGGACATGCTGCTCAGCTCAGATTAGTGGACCGCTTGACCCCAGAGGATGCAAGCCTTCATTGGCCTGAACTCCACCTCCCTGAACTCTCAGCTGGGCTGGCTGAGAGCCTCTGTGCGGGAGTCCTAACAGCCTCGGTGGGGGCCCCAGGAGTGCTGTGGTAGAGAGGAAGCTGAAGTAAGCTTCTCGGGAGGAGGAGTCTATGCTGGGCTGTTGGTAGGCCCCAATGCCACCACAGAATCGTTATGGAAGGCATGAGGGCCTTTGTTTGGGCCTGGAGAAGGCAGTGTGACCATGGGGCCAGGACCCTGGGCAGCCTCCAGAAGCTGGAAGAGGCAAGAGACTGGTTGGCCAAGAGCCCCCAGAGAGCATGGCACTGGTGACACCTTGATTGTGAACCCCAGAGCTGTGAGGGGGCAGCTTACTGGGTGTTAAGCTGCCAGGTTTGTAGTGACCCATGAGTCGCCCCAGGGAACAAGTGCGTCTCCAAAAACAGGGATAAGAGAAGCCAAACCTTGGCTCCCTCTGAGCAGGGACCTCCTGTGGGATGGGCTGTGGCCCGGCTGGGGTCCACGTCCAGGGCAGAGGGGGTGCTGCCAGGAGCCCTGAACCTGGTGATAACAGGTTAACACAACAGCCTCTGCTCATTTGAGAGCCCGGCTACCCCCCCTGGGAGTGGGCTTTGCCAGGCGCTGGGTTTGCAGGGATAGGTGTGTGGGCTTCTGGCCAGCGGGGACGGGGAAGGAAGTGGACGCAGAGGAGGAGCAGCTTGTGCTTCTTTTTTTTTTTTTTTTTTTTTAATTTTTATTTATTTGTGATAGTCACAGAGAGAGAGAGAGAGAGAGAGAGAGAGAGAATGAGGCAGAGACACAGGCAGAGCGAGAAGCAGGCTCCATGCACCGGGAGCCCGACGTGGGATTCGATCCCGGGTCTCCAGGATCGCGCCCTGGGCCAAAGGCAGGCGCCAAACCGCTGCACCACCCAGGGATCCCAGCTTGTGCTTCTTGATTTCAACGCCTTTCCCACAGGCTCCACCTTTCCCAGCCACAAGGTGTTTGTTGCTTTCCTACTCAGATGCTGGTGGAGCCCTGGGGGTGGTGGGGAGGCTGCAGCAGGTGTAGACCACCTGGGCCACACAGCTGCCAGCTCATGCCCAGTGCTCACCCAGCTCCAGAGCTGCCGGGTGCTAAGCTCAAGCAAGTGCCACAGGAGGTGGGGTGTGTGCCTGCCTCGGGCCACACCTGTAGCCCCCTTGTTTTGGCCTGCCCAGGAAGTAGCCTGCCCAGGAAAACACGTGTTGTTAGTTGTAGGGCTTCTGCCCATGGCAGGGCGAGGGGTGAGCTGAAGTGTGGCCCTCACCAGCCCCACAGCGGGCTCTGCAGCCCCTCCATCACGTCAGGGTTCTGTCAGAGCCCTGGAGTCCCAAGGAGCAGAGCTGGGAACCTTGGACTGGGAGGAGGATGAGGACATGCCAGCATCTGGCCCCCGGATTTCCTGTAGACACACGCTTTTCTGCCCTCCTTTCCTCAGGGCTGGATTGTTCTTCCTCCGAGCACAGGCAAGTCCCTGTCTTCTTGAAGCCTTGGTTCTCCCGTCTGTAAACTGTAACAGGGATTAAAACTATCTCCTGTGTGAGGTTGCTATGGGATTCAGTCTGAAATGGGAAAGGGGACTTTGCTGTCCTTACCCCTTCATGAGGGTGCTACGTGGTCTGGACCAGGCTGAGAGTTCCCTGAGGGCATGCCCAGGATTCTCTCTTCTCTGCACTCCCCAGCAGAAGCCTTAGCACAGGCCCTGGAGCACCATGAGGCTCAGCAAACACAGAGCAAGGGGAGTTTGTGTGTGTGCTCTCTTTCATGACAGTTAACTCTTTCTGTGAGATGTAGTAACTGGACAGCTCATGTCTCATTTAACCCTATCTACAGCCCCCTAAGTGGCTATCATGGCCCCCCTTTTACAGGGCAGGAAGTGGAAGTTCAGAGAGGTCAAGTAACTTGTTCAGAGTCACATAGCAGGCAAGTGGCAGAGCCAGGACTTGAAATTGAGACCGTTGCTTCAAAGCCCATGCATCTTCTGTGTACCAAGAGACACTTTGCCAGTGTCTCTTGGTCCTGTGCCTGAGGCTGCTGGATTCCAAGTCACTGGTACCAGATGACCAGTCGGGTCTGGGACATTGCACCCCAGCCCAGGAGTGATTCATGATGGGTAAACAGTGGGCACAACTTTGAGTTGGTTTCCCCCTAGAGATGTCACTGGTAGGTCACAAGCACTTGGAGCAGCTTTGCCTTGGGTGCCTTCAGAATCCTTCCCTGGGTGGTTGTGGTATGTGTCATTGCCTCCATGGTGGGGTCTGGGAGATCTCCCCCACGTCTCCTCCAGCCGCCTTGCTGGCCCAGGAGCAGCAGGACAATGCTGGCCCCACTTCACTCTGTGTTCTCAGGGGCCTAGGGTAGATGCTGTGGGACATGGAGGGCAAGTCCCCTGCTGCTGGGGGTCTGTAGGCTGGTCGCTCACCTGTTGCTCCTCTTCTAGAGGATTGCCCCCTGCAGAAGGACACCTCCCCCAGGGGCCTGCCCCCCTCCCGGGGCGATCTGCATCCCGTGATCGTGCCCCAGCTCAGTGGAGCTGCACAACGTGGTCCCGGCTCCAGAGCTGTGTGAGCGCTTCTGCAGCTCAGCTTCTTTCCTCGCCCCCTGGCTATACTTCCCTCCCCTCCGCAGGGCTGGGCCCCCAATGATTAAGAGCTTCAGGATGGCTGTTCACCAACATAGGCCCCTGAGCATGAGCCGGCCTCAGGCAGACCCGCTGGTGGGGCAGTGGCTGGCTTTGTGAGGTGCCACCTCCCCACGATGGAATGAGGCCCAGGGCCTGGAGCATGGAACACCAGAAGCAGCTATGTGAGGGTTGAAGCCCTGCTTCTCGGGAGGGAGTGACCTGAGAACCTTCTACCCTGTGGCATTCCGGCTGTTGGGCCGGCCCTGGGGAGCCCCTTGTTCTGGGCCCTTCTGCACAGCAGCATAAAGCAGGGGACAGCTTTGCCTGCTGTGGGAGAGTGAGGCTCCATCTTCCTTGGAGCCTCAGTGGTCAGAGCCTTTCAGGGGCAGTGAGCAGGTCTTGCCAAACCCTCCCAGGAGCCCAGGAGTAGGAAGGTTCACTTGGGGGGCCTGTGGTGGCTTCCTGACCTGGCGGAGTCTTGTGGGACTGATCTGCCTGCAGACAGATGGCTGCGGAGGGCAGGGGAACGTGTGGCCGCTGGCCAGTGGATAGCAAACTCCAGACCTGCTCTGGCTCTGGGAGAGCTCTGCATGGGGCCCAGGCTGTCAGAAGCCTGGCCTTTCCACTCCCACCATCCCCAGTACACTCTTTAGGGACTCAGGACTCAGATGCTGTGCTGTCTTCAAGAGCAGCCGGTTTCAGGAGCTCGACCTGGAGCCACAGCCAGGCTCGGGCCAGCCCAGGGTTGGAGGGTGGCTGTGAAACCTGGCCGGGGATGGGAACAGGTGCTGGGCCGCCTGTGTCCGGAGGCTCCTGCTCAAACTGCAGCTCCAGCATGCAGCTCCAGGCTCTGCTGGCGGCTGGGTGATGGGGGCAGGGCAGAGATGTGAATGTGTTTCCATGTCTTCACCTCCCATGTCACCCCAGACCCAAGGGCATCAGGGAGGGAGGCTCTGCAGGGGACACACAGAGGAGAGTGTGACTTGGTGACCTTGGGTGGCACTCCACAGTTTAATAAGCCCTTTACCACTGCTTTCTCCTCTTTGACCCTGACTAAGATCTCCAGGGTAAGATGATGATCCTTATTTTATCTCTAAGACCACCATAGGGCAGAAAGTTCCAGAACTTACCCAACTTTCCCTGCAGAAGGGCTTAGCCAAGGTTTGAACTGAGATAAGCCCAGTTCAAAAACCCACGCCAATGTAACTGCCCAGATGGGTGGTTCTCAGACAGGGTCACGCTCCCAGAATCCCTGGAGGGCACAGGAAACATGGATGGCTGGGCCCACAGTGGTCTCTGAGTCAGCAGGCCTGGGAAGGGACCAAGAATCTGCTTTTCTGACAGGTTTCCAGGTGATGCCGATACCTTTGAGAGCCCCCAGCCCAGAAACCCTTCCCTGTATTCAGAAAGGGGACTTGTAGGGACCTGCAGGATGCAGCAGCTCTAAGAAGTAAGAGTTCTCTTTGGCCCATATTGTAGACGAGGAGCTGTGGGCACAGAGGGAAAGTGCACAGGGTCACACACCCTATAGACAGCAGACTCGGGCTTGGTGCCCAGGTGGTGTGGCTCCAGAGTCCACCCTGACCTACAACCTCACTCTGCCTCTGGTGTGGAATCAATGCTGGCCTGGGTCTAGCCTCTGCCCACCACTTACTGGTCTAAAAATGACCTCTGGCCTGTCTGCTGACCTTTGAGCCTCTGTGTCCAGGTTCCTGAAATGGGGAGAGTAGTGGCACCTGCTCCATGGGATTCTCAGGATCATAGATGTTGACTTAAACAGGCCTGGAGGAAGGTGGGCATATAGCAGGTGCTCAGTAAGCATTAAGTAGGGCTGCAGAGGGGCTCAGCCTTCACCCTGGCACACACCGTTGGCCATGGGCACAGGGACGGCCGGGTGACCCCACACCCCATCTTCCAGTCTGGGTCCTGTGTTTCCCTCTCCTCTCCCAAGGGGACCTGGAGTTCTCAGCAGGAGCCTGGGATCCTGTTTCTGGCCAGACTTGGGCCATGGCAGCTTTGGAAGCAAGTTGCATCATGAAATCACAACTCACAGGCAGAACAAAGGAGCCCTGTGTTCTCACTATGAAGGTAAGCAGCGCCCATTGGTCTTTCTCCCATCCCTGGGCGCAGGCCAGGGAACCAAGCACCAAGCCGTCAGCTGGTGGGCAGCCCCACTTTCTGCGGTTCAGGGTGGAACAGGCTGATCTCAGTACACACCTACTGGCGGCTGTGCCACATTGCACTTGGCTGTGTGTTTCTGGGTTCCTCTTACCGCCCAGTGGGTATTCCTTGGTCCTGATGTGTGGGTGTTACTGAGTTGCATTTCTTGAGGTGCAGTTGAATGTAGATTCTGGAATTCCACAGATATGACATTGGGCCCAAGCCCGGCACGTCTGAGCTGTTTCTCAGCATTTACCACGTGCAGGACACCAGTCTAAGTGCTTTCTTTCTAACACATTCAGCGTCTGTATCAACCGTACGAGGTAGGTGCTGTTATTCTGTTTTAGAGAGAAATGAAGCAAAGAGAAGTTAAGTAATGTACACAGGCTCACACAGCCAGCAGAGCTGGAATTTGAACCTCAAGATACTGGCTCTAGATTTTATTTTTTATTATTTGGGGTGGTTCTATGTGCCTCTGTATGATAACTCCCTCAGTGTCACATAACCTCATGAAGCATGAATTATTCCTGTCCTCACTTATAGATGGGAATATTGAGTCTCAGAGACATCAGGTCTTTTCAAGATGACACAGAAGGGAGCAGAGCCTGACTGTAAAGGGCAGAAGGCTGTGTGGGTGGATTGACCATCCCCTCCATCACTAGCTGTGTGAGCCTTGGCCGGGGCATAGCTGTGTCTTACGGGATTGTCTGGGATCGATAACAGCATCCATCGCTCACTCTGAGAGCCTTACTGTAAACACCCCCCTCCTTACTTCAGCTGCTGCAGTAACCCTGATTCCATTGCATAGCCTCAGTTCTATGGTTGAGGTGGGGAGGCTGTGAAACTTGCCTCGGGTCACACGGTTGGAGCTCATCCCCTCCTGTAATGTTGGGCTGGCCCTGCTGTCCACTCTGACACAGAATGTGCTGGGAGTGACACCTTGGCAGTTCTGGGCTGGCCCCTGAGAGTCCATCTCACTTTCCTGGAATCCTGCCACCAAACTACAAGAGGTCCTGGCCATGCTGATAGAGATGAGGTGCCACCTGGCCTGCTGGCCATCTGCCCAGCGTGTGGGAGAGCAGTTCTTACCCGTCCCCCACAGCTAGCTGAGTGCATCTGTTCATGTGTCCCTGCCTGGTCACCCCACACTGGTGGGAAATGACATGTTACCCTGGTTTTGACCCCTGGGTTCTAGCAGTGGGCACTGAACCAGGGCCTCTGCTGGAAGCAGGACAGCAGGAGCTGGAAGGAGGGAGCATCCCTTGTTCACGCCGCATTCCCTGGGACGGGTGCATGGAACCATGTGCACTCGAGGAAGCTGTTGGTGAGTAGCTCCTGGTGAGGCTGATCTCATTGTGAGTATTTGATATCATAAGACCAGGGTTCCACTCTGGCTTTGCTGGTGAGGCTTTGTGACTCCTCACCTTGTGGGGCCTGACTTTCCCCATCCACAACTTGAGAATGTCTTCCCTCTTACCTGTGATTGCCATGGGGTTACAGGAAGCCTGTGTCAGCGCCCGAAATGCCATGGGGTCTGGTTAACAAAGCCATTTGGGCTGCTTGTTCACCTCCTCAACTATGGGGAGCCACAGCAGGTTTTAGAGGAGGGGATGCTGTCATCGAAACCACTTGTCACTGTTCAGTTTTCTGTGAGTGACCTGAAAGGTTCATAGCATGTCCTGAGGAAAGAGGCAGGGGCAGGGAGTGGGTGCTGTGAGGGCAGAGTGACAGCAGTCCCCACTGCTGGGGACACTGGCATTTGGTTAAATTCCAGTGGGTCTGCAGTCTGCTGGGAGCGGGGCTGGGTGTCCCGCCTCTCTCTCTGTACACATTTCTGGGTTCATTACAGAAGGATGGTTCAGGTACCTCCCCTGCACCTCGTTGTCCCAGAGTGGACGTCCAGGTCACCCAGAGGGCACCTGGCTTTCCAGCCCTACTCCGGGCAGTTGTAACTGAGGCCTCCAGGCACAGATGGAGGCAGGCACAGCCCATGAATGCCCTGCAGCCACACGCTGGGAGGTCGGATGTGGGCTGGTTGGAGCGGGTGCCAGGGCCAGCCCCACCTCGCAGAGGATGAGGCGTCCACACATTTGTGCACGCTGGACCCTGTGGTGGGGAGTGGCTGCTGTCAGATCCTAAAATTGGGGCTGCTTGTTACTGCAGCATGATGGGTGGGACCTGCCTGCTACAGAGGGCAGGTCTGGAGGCAGCCAGCCGAGATGGGCGAGTTTGCTCTAAGGTGGAAGAAGGAAGCAGGAAGGTGGGATGAAGAGGGCATGGCAGCTGCTGGGCTGCGGGGCTGAGAGGAAGCTGACCAGGGAACTCCAGAAGTAGCTGTCGGGTGAAGTGCCGCTCACCCCGAGGGCAGCCGGGCATCAGGACGGGTTAGTAAGGGATGCCTGGGGCTGTCAGAAGAGTCTGCATGGAGGGTGTCTGGAGGCTTCTGGAGGAGGGCAGGTTTGGGCGACCTCCTTCTGGAGAGCCCACGACAGGCTGGAGGGCTCAGCCCTGAGCTGGCCCAGAGTGATGTGCTTGGGAATTCATTCATTCATAATTCATCTGTTCCTTCAATAAACAGGCTGCCTGGTCTCCTGCCCACTGTCTGTGCCCCCAGAGGAGACTGTTTCTCCAACCTTCTCTCCCAGGACGTCTGCTGGGACCTCCTGACACTACTCACAGGCTTGCCTGGTGGCTGCGTTCTGTGTTTAGCCGATGGGTTGCACCTCCTCTCCCATCTCTGCTTGCCCCTGCGTGTCAGCCTTGTCCTGTCTGTCCCTGTGTGGTCACTGATCCTTCCCTTGAGGATGAAGGTATTCTCAGGTAAAAGCCACCTTGAGAGGAATCTGGGAGGACCAGGCCCGTGGAAGCTGCAGTTTCAGGCAGCAGGGCTCAAGGTGTCCTCGCTGTTTGCAGGTGTGACCTTCATGGTCCCCGCATTGACTGTTCTAGCTGCTGCCACAAATCCAATTTCAAATAATAACATTTATTTGAATATCATGGTCTCCATCTCTGACTTCTGTCCCCATGACTCCTTCATGCTTGCATTGACAGCATCTCCGTTCCCCAGGATGGCCTTAAAACGGAGTCAAGTTCTATCACATCTTCTTCCCAGGGGTGGTAAATGCAGCAGAACAGAAACCTTCGTAGAGAACTTTTTTTCATTTTTATTGTGGAAAAATGTCTGCAAAATTTCCATGATACAGGGTGCTTGTTATTAGCCAGGAATCTTTATTATGAGGATTTTCCCCCGTAGCAAAGTAGGCACCAGCAGGAGTGTTTTCTGAGATTGGTGAACCCTGAGGTCAGGAGATCGAGGGGAGATGTGTCACTGGAGTTTGTCTCCGGTGGAGCATGGCGAGGGGCATTCCTCTGGCAGCATCTCAGAGCCACCCTGCCAGGTGGCTTGCATTCCCGTCTTGGAGCCATGGCCTGCTTGGTCACCATCCCTACACCCCCAGGCTCTCCCTTTCCTTCTACTGTGTTGGGATGTCCAGGTGGGGAGCTGGGGTCCTCTGCTGGGCTGTCACTGACCCTTCCCTGCCCCATGGAGGGGCCGGTGGTCACAGTGCACAGTGGCCCTTTCCTGGGTCCCCAAGGGCACCTTCCCTCCTGGAGGCCTTGGAGAGCAGTGCTCCTGGATTTTTTTTTTTTTTAAGATTTTATTTATTCACTAGTGAGACATACACACACACACACACACACACACACAGAAAGAGAGAGAGAGAGAGAGAGAGAGGCAGAGACACAGGCAAAGGGAGAATCATATTCCATGAATCAAGCCTGACGTGGGACTTGATGCCGGGTCTCCAGGATCAGGGCCTGGGCTGAAGGCAGGCACTAAACTGCTGAGCCACTCAGACTGCCCCTCTTGGATGTTTTACATCCAAATTAAATTTGTGCTGATTTAATTAGAACACATAATGACTTCATCATTCCCACTACTGGGTCCTGAGCAAATGGCTTCTCTCTGGACACGGCTGTCCTCACTGCCGGCCGACAAGCAGCAGACTGGGCCTTCCCTGGTCAGCCTGTTGGCTGAGCGGTCTTGGAGTTGGAGGGCAGAACTGGAATCCCGTGTCTGTCCTGGCACAAAAGGGAGACTGAGGGCCAGAGAGGGGCAGCACACTGCTGGGAGCCACATACACGGGGCATCTTGGGACTTGGTGAATGAGCCTCTGCCGGCTACCACAAGACCCAGGGGGTCAGCCCAAGGCCCCAGAGACTGTAACAGCACCACCCCTCTGGAGCTGGATGGGGCCTGTGCCAGATGGAGTCATAGCCTACCAAACACGCCGCATCCTAATGCCCCAAACTGTGACCTCCTCACTCTGCAGAAGGGACTTTGTGGGTGTGATTGAATTAGGTTCTGTGGGGAGATTGTCCTGGATTGTTCGGATGGGCAACAGGTGCTCCTGAGGACCCTCCTAAGCGGGTGAGTGGGCAGGAGGGTTTGTGTCAGAGGAGGTGTGATGAGGGAAGCGGAGGTGTGTGCTCACATGTGCATGTGTGCGTTTGCATATATATGCTTGCATGTGTTTGCTCATGTGTGCCTGTGTGCTCACATGTGCCTATGTATACAGGTGTGCTCACACACGTCCCTGTGTGTATGAGAGCAGGAGGGAGGGAAGCAGAGGTGGAGCTTCTCCTCTGCTGCTTTGAAGGTGGAGAAGGGCCCTAGAGCCAAGGGCAAGGTGCTGCTGGACCCTTGATCTTGCCCAGGCCGTCCAGAAGGGATGCGGCCCCTGACACCTGCATTTTAGAACCCGTGTCTCCAGAGCTGAGAGAGAATAAGTTGGTTCTGCTTCCAGGTGCTGAGCGTGTGGTGACTTGTTTCTGCAGCTGCAGGAAGTCAGTCCCCATGGGTCACGGTGCTGACAGTGGCCTCAGGCTGACAGGGTGGTGGTGAGGATGGGGGCTGCGTCTTCAGGCTGCCGCCACACACGGTGCTTTTCCTGGTGCTTGGAAGACAGGCTCATGCACTTTTTTGGGTATCCAAATCAATCAATAAGTTAAAGAATAAAAACAGCTAAAGAAAAAAAAAATTAAGTGTATCTTTTGGCACAAAATGGAACTTGTAAAATCTCCAAGCAAAAGTTTTCATTCAAATGCCACCGTTTGGTCTGAATATTTAAAAATATCCTTCCACTGTTCGTATCCAGTTTCAGTCTCTTGGAAGGAAAACCAGATAACAAAATTAAACAAACAACTGCCTTCCTTGGCATTTGACAGCTCTCGCTGGCTCGTCATCACAGGCAGACCTGGTGCGGTTCTTTCCATCGTGGACAGAATTTCCGTGAGCATGGAGGGATGTGTTCTTGAGATCTGCCCAGGCCTAGACCTGATGGAAGCCTCGCCTCGCCTCGCCTCGCCTCCAGTGTGGGAGTCCACGCTTACTCACCATGGTACCCGGCGCAGTGGGTGGTGTGTCACCCATGCTCAGTGCATGCTCTGGAAAGGGTGTCTGGTGGTGTCACAGTGCCTCAGCCAGTGGATCCGACCGGCCAGGAACGACATATATTTTCCTGGAGACAGGAGTGCCTTCCTTTGTTGAGGAGTAGATGCTCTCAGTGATATTCCTGGGATTGCTGTTCTCTGGTTCGTCCGGGCAGCAGAGGTTCTGTGTGTTCAGAAGGGGTGTGGAAGATGATCTTGGGCTGATGGTGAGCCAGGGAGAGAGGGCGGGAGCACCCACTGCATGAGCATCCACTGCATGAGCTCCTGCATAGGCCTGATCCAGGACTTGTGCAGGGTGCCTGCAGTCCCATGGCTCAGGGGTCATTATTGAGCACCTCCTGCATGCTTGACCTAGGCATTGCCTTCAAGGGCTTCCTTGACTAGAGAAAAAAGCTGACCTTGAACAAGCCAGGCTGTGGGACCGGCTTACATAGGACTGTGGGGCCACAGAGAAGGGAGCCTGGTTCCTGACACTGTGATTCTTGGGGAGGACAGGGAGGAGCTGGACACTGTGACATTCCAGTGGCTTCCGTGGCACAGGCTGGGATGCTGCTGTGGGCCTTTCCCGCCATGTGGACCCTGAGTCTTCTGCTCCTGAGAGGATGACCCGCAGGCTGGCAGGACCAAGACCAAGAGGTCGGTCTGGGGCTCCGGGGTAGGCCCTGGGGACTGTGGACACCAGCACGGTGCTGGGGCAGACGCCTGGCAGCACTGAGTGCCTTCCCTCATTTCCCTCCCTGCTTGGGGCCAGTGTCCCCCCACACAACCAGGATGCCCGTCAGATCATTGCTGTGGGGAGGGCTGTGGCATTTGTGGACGCTGCTCACCTTGGCAGGGCTGAATCCTTGAGCCAATGAGGCCACATTCTCTCTGGTTTCCATGCCATCCCTCCCTGACCTGAGCATGTTCCTGGGGTCCAGGAGGTGTACATGGCCCTGTCGCTCTGTCTGCATGTTGGTGAGCTCCTGCATTGAGGCTGCAGGAACACTCATCATGTCACAGCTGAACAAACACTCCTGAGAGCATCATGGTCAGAGGGCTAACTTCCCATGGTCTCCAGACTCCTGGGACCTTCCTGTGCAGGAGGAGCAGGGAGGCTACACATCGTGGATGGTGGGGGTGCTGGATCAAGTCCTTCTCAGGTGGCATCTTTATAACACACAGAGCTGTCCCAGCCCCTGTTGCATGCAGGGCAAATTCTAGGTCCTTTGTCTTCACAGTGAAGACCCCTTTCTTCTGGGACAACCTCTTCTCCATGTTCCCTGCTGACCACCCTATTCCTGCACCCTGGGGTGTCCCCCAAGAGCTGTGTGCTGTAGAGCTGCTCCACGTGTGCCCTGCTTGGAACAGCCCCCAAACTTTAATTTGCACAGGAAACCCCTAATGATTCTCTGCCAGCGCTGTCCCCAGGGCCAGTCTGTCTTAGCGCTGCTTGTCTGTCCCCAGTGAGAACGCGTCGCATCCAGGAATTTACCTTGTAGCCATCCCTCGATGCCCTGATCCCTCCCGTCTCGTTCTCACATGCTCTGTTCTGGCACAGGGATGCTTGGTGGATTCTCCCCTCCCCAAGCTCAGAATTAGAAGAGGGGGACAGGGTGGGATGGGGAACCTCCGACGTCCCTGATGGTGGACTCAACAGAGTTGGGGGCTGGCAAGTCCCTGCTCCCCTCTAGGCCAGACCTTGGGATTGCCTGCCTAAGAGGAATGGTTTTCTCAAGTGGACCAGTCCTTGCAGATGACAGCGTCCATGACTTGGAGAGGGTCAGAGCCTGGTGGAGAAGGCTGTGGGGGATGAGAAGATGACCATGGTGAGTGGTTCATGATGCGATGGAGGGAAACAGAGGCCCCTGTAGAGACACGCAGTTGGGGCCGAGGAGGTTCATTTGAAGTATAGAGGGTGGAGATCTTCCCGGTCAAGGAAGCTCAACTCGAGTCATCAGGGAGGGCTTCCTGGAGAGGTGACCCTAAAGCAGAGTCTCAAAGAATCCATAGTCAGTGAGAGTTATGCGAAGGGAGGAGGTGGTGTGGGTGTGATATTTGAAGAAATAGCTTACCTGCAGATTTTGAGGCAGTGTGGTGTGTGGAGAACTTACGTGTCCTGCTGTGGAGCCTGAGATGCTTGCTGGAGGGCAGCTGCAGAGGGGTTGGCAAGGTACGAGGGGATCCCGTCAGGTGGTAGTCCAGGGAACATGCTGGGAAATTCCATCTGCAGGAAATATGGCACCCAGTGCGACCTGAGGTACCCCCGGCCGTTGCCGAGAAGGCAGGCAGGACCACCATGGACCTGAAGGCCTGGGCCTTGTTTGTGACCTGGGGCTGTCCTGAGCCCCTGGGGGACTGAGGGTGGGAAGGCGGGGGCCTGTGAGCCGATGCCTGGAGCTGTGTGTGTAGTTCTACGCGGGTTACACAGAGGGAGCCCCTGAGCCATGGCTTCAGACCCAGAGTCAAGGCAGGAGCACAGACACCGACCCCAAGCCCCCATCAGGCCGCAATGTGAGGATGTGCTGTGTGGGTGTGCTTCGATCACCGGCTCCATAGCCAGAGTCCTAAGTGCCCCCTGGAGCTGATGTTCCATGGCAGCCACGCAGTGTGGTCTAAAAGTCAGAGCACATGATGGAAAATCCTCCGTTCACTGAGGTTCCCATCCATCTGAACGTGACTGTAGTTTTCACACGAGGTAGAAGCCACAGTAGTCTCCAGCCCCTTGTCTCCGGCAAGTGTCCAGGGCTCCTGCCTTAGCATCCATCTTGTTCACTTGCACCCGTCACACCTGCAGGACGGGTGCCCAGTGGGGCCATCCCTCGATGGTCCCTAGATGTGAGTCACCAGCTCTGTGGCCTCTGGGAGGGCGAGGTTTGCTGGGATTGGGAAGACCTCTGGAGAGGAGTAGTTTCCGACCAGGAGCCCACAAACGCTTCACAGGCTGTTGGGTGTCCAAAGTTATTTGCAAAATGGGGGGTGTGGGGGGCGTGTTCCTGTTTCAAGGGTGCAAGCTCACAGCTTTCTTCAGAGGGTCTGAGGGCCTGTGGTGCTTTGGGATGGGGAGCAGAGAACAGATGTGGAACCCAGCCATCCCTGGAATAGATCCTGCCCACATCCCTTCCCTCGTCTGCTGGAAAGCCATAGTCAGCTGTGAGGTGGGCTGGCCTGAGCCGGGTGAGGGAGGCCTGTGTATGGTGCCCACTGTTCTGTACCCAGAACCGTGCTTGGCTTGTAGAGCGTCCTTGAGTGACCAAGTGGGCCCGAAGGTTCAGGTGGTGGCGAGGGAGTAGATTTCGGGGATGGTGGGTGGGCTGTGCTCCTGCTCCGGAGGTGCCAGGCCTGCTTTGATCACATAACAATGGTGATGGTGAGCTGGGCCCCCTGGGGGCCCTACCACACAAACACTCCCACAGATCTTCTCAGACTGTGGGAGAAAGCCAGGCCCCGGGATGGATCTAGAAGGACAAGTAAGAGGCCATTGTGGGGGTGCTGACCAGTGATATGTCGTAGGTCTTTCCTCTTGAGGTCAGCTCTTTCCTGGAGCTCCAGGGAAGCACCTCCTCCACATGTCCTTTCCCCACTCTGTGGGCACCCGAGTGGATGAGGCAGGCAGGCAGGTGTGTCTCTGAGGGATGGGGCCGCATGGGAGGTGGTGACAGCGAGCATTACCCTGGCTCTGCTAAGCTCCCTAGGGCAGGATGTCCCCAAAGAGCTGCAGCTGGAGTGTGCTGCTGGGGGCCCCTGGGTCCCTGGGAGGAGGGAGGAGTGCAGACACACTGTGTGCTCTCCTTGTGGGCGGTCCCTATGCGGTGACTGCCTGGCCTGCATCACTCTCCGTCCCAGAGACACCACTCTATCAGCCAGAGACCAAGGACATGCAGGAGTCAGAGTGGCTGCAAGGGGAGGCGGTGGGGGAAGCAGCATGGGGAGGTGGTCAGGAGCCCCATATATGGCAGAAGAGGCAAGGGACAGATGTCCCTGCGAGGAAGGACTCGGCCCTGCTGGCACCTTGAGTTTAGCTTCTGAAACCTCATTTTGGACTTCTGACCTCCAGAGCTGAGAGAGAATGAATGTGCACTGCTTTAAGCTGCTGAGTTGGTGGCCCTTTGTCACAGCAGCCCAGGGAGACCAGCACAGAAGTGGTCAGGGGCGGGAAGCTTTCTCTAGAAGGAAACCTCATTTCAGTAAAGAGGGAGGCAGCTGCCCGTGCTCGGTCACCACCAGAGTGGCTTCAGCCAGGTCGGGAACATACTGGTTAATCGTGGAGGGAACAGGCCCAGTGGAGGGAAGTGGTCCAAAGCCGCGCCTCTGCCAGGATAAAAGCCAGGATCTGACCTGGGATGTGCTGAACCTCCAGGAGCTGCCAGATAGTTCATCCAGAGGCTTGGTCAGCAAACAGGTTTGCAAGTAACAGGCCCAGGTGGTGATAGACCTCTAGGCGGGGTGGTAGGCAGAATGATGGTTCCCACAGGGGTCCACATGCTGACCCCCGAGGTCATGACTATTTTAGGGTACATGGTGAAGGGGAATCAGGTTTTCATGGACTTAAAGCTGTGAACTCGCTGACCTGAGGATAGGGAGATTGTCCTTGATTGTCCGTGGGCCCAGGTCACAGGCAAAAGGGGGAGGCGGAGAGCCCCAGAGAAAGATGTCACTGTGACGACAGATGCTTCAGTGCTGCCTTTGAGCTAGACAGGGAAGGCACAGGGCAGATTTCACAGCCTATGGAGCCTGGAAAGGGCAAGGAAGCTTCCAGATGGCAGGCCTCCCTGAGGTCATGGCACTGGGGTTGAGCCCTGAATGGCACCCAGGAGCTAGCTCTGCAGGGTCTGAGGGAGGAGCCATCCGGAGAACAGTGAAGGAAGGACCTGGAAGGATGGCCCCAGGACCAGATAGGGTCAGTGTGCAGAGGCTGGCTCCTCACAGTGTGGTCCAGATGCCACCCCCATCAGCATTGGCTGGGGGACAGTTCAACACACATACCCTTGTCTCATCTAGACTTGCTCAGTCAGAGCCCCAGTGGTGAGTCCAGGGATCTGCTCTCGGCAAACACTTGTTCTCACAGTAATCACACAGAAAAGCAAACATGTAGTGTAAAAGTTTCAGGTTTCTGAACTGCCTCGTCACCCTCCCTGGCTTCGATGTGTGTGTCCGCACAACCAGGACACAGCCACAATACTGGGGGGTTAGGGACGGTGCGCCTGATCCCGGGAGCCAGTGCCCCTCACTGTGTCCACAACATGCTTTGCTCCAGCGCTGTGTGCTGCATGGAGCTCTCCCCATCCCCACAGCTCCCTCAGTCCGACAACTCTTCAGCCTTCCCCTGAGGTTGCCAAAGGTTATAGGACGTGTGCTGGGGTCCATCTGTGCCACCCCAAGACGAAGGTCCGTTTATGCATTGTTGGCAGGAGTAGTGCACATGCTTCCATTTGTCCCACTGCTGGAGGTGGTGGCTCCGGTCCCCATTAGGATGGCATCTGTCACGCTTCTGTGGTGAGGCCATGCTTCAAAGGGTGCAACTATTTCATTCCTCATCACATTTTCATTTTTATTTGTATATCTATACGAACTCATGCTTTCCCGTCTTATTCGATAGATTCTAACCCGTCATTGCCAGCATTCAATTTCATACTTACATTATTGTATTTGATGGGGCGGGGGGGAGCTCTGTGTCCCGTGGCCCCTCCTGACTTGTCCCCATCATCCTACCAACACTTCCTTGCTTCAGATTCACCTAACCTCGCCAGGCCTGGGATCAAACCTTTCTCCGCAGGGCCCTTTCTTCTCATAGTGGAAGTGGTATTTAGAAGCCAATGTGGAGGTACTAGATGTGTTCACGGCTGTTAGGGTGTCACTGCCTTCAGGTTTTCTGAAAGGACAGAGCTGAGAAATGTATGGAGGATATCATATCACGTTATATTACGTATTATCGTCATCTCTGTATAAGCATGTGTGTCATGTGTGAGCATATGTGGTGTGTTCTAGATATTGTAAATCACGCTTATACATGCACACACATGTAGACACAAACTATGCTTACACTCTTGTGTCTGTCTCTAGATACCAGAGGCCACACATTCACATTGACACATCTGTTCAGGTTCAACATGGGGTTCCACTGATGACACACTTGGTGCATTTGTCTCCTAGGGCTGCTGTGACAGAGTCCTGTGCATGGGGTGTGAGCAGCAGAAGCAGTCATTAGCATCCCCTGCTTCTGGAGCCTAAGGCCAGGGCAGCAGGGCAGGTTGTGGCTGAGGCTGGGAGGGACAGGCTGGGAAGGACAGGCTAGCAGGGACAGGCCAGCAGTGTTCAGCCCCCCTTGGCATGTAGATGCTCAGCCAGTGTCTGCCTTCAAGCTCTCTGTGTTCAGGTGTCTCCTCCCAAGGACATCAGTCACACCGACCCAGGGACCTACCCGCTCTGCAGCAATCCTCTTTCCAAGTAAGGTCATGTTCGGAAGGGCTAGGGTTCAGGGCTTCAGCATATCAATTTGGGGGTGACACATAGAACCATAACACCTGGCTTCTGCTGCTCTTCCTGTTTGATCAGTCCTCCTGAACAGTACCGACCTTCTGTCTCAGCTGCCACCTTGTCCCCCCCACGGGACTCTCTTAACTCTCCTGGCTCTGGATTCTACACCACGAGTAGATGCCATGTGCTCTACTCGGGCTCGGATGGGGACGGCCTCTGGGGTGGCATCCTCCTCATCCTGCTCGGGCACTGACACCATGTCACTCTGCTCCCTGCCAGGGGGACACCCTGTGTGTGGCAGTGTTACCGCTCCTGGCCCCTGGTCCCTGCCACCCTGCATTCTGAACGTGCAGGGAGGACACAGGAAGAGGCAGAGGACAGAAGGAGATGGAATGTGAGTTTCAACAAACTGTCCCATGATTTGAGTGCACTAAAGCCTGTGATCCCTGGTCCTACAGTCAATAAGTGGGGATGTCAGGATGCAGGAGGCTCTCACCCCACAGAACGACGTCCAGCAGGCTGGTGAACACACCAGCTTGCAGTGTAGGGGTGGGGTCAGGGCCATGGTACAAATCTGGAAGCCACCAGCGTTACCTGTGATGTGTGACCTCGGATTGAGATGCTGGGGTGGGGACCAGGGTCTGGGGTTGGTGAGCACTGTCCACATGGGCTGGCGACAGGCTGCAGGCCATTACTTGTGAACACCCATCAGATAGCACCTTGCAGGATGGGAGGAGAACACGGACACCCTGGCATGTACCTGTCCCCAGAAGTAACTGCTCTGTGGGACCACCACCAGGCCCATGGCAAGGACCCCTGAGTTGAGGAATGGAGTCCATGCCTGGTGGATAGCGGGTTCAAGTTCTGACTCAGCCCTGGACTTTAGAAGCTCGGTGCTCTCCAACACGGCGACTCCACAGCCCTGTGTTCATGGCTGCCCTGCAAGTGCAGGGCACTTCAGGGTTACAGGTCGTGCCAGGCCCTGACCCATCCAGTCCTCACACGTGCCCTTGGAGGGCCAGAGACGTCTGCAACCGATTCCATGGCCAGGGAAACAGCTCCATGCTGGATTGCTGGGGCAGAGTGGAGGCAGGACCTTGCTGCCAAAGCCACAACCCTCTGACCTGTCCAGATCGCGCCGTCCCCACCACCGGCCATGGATGCTTGCCCCCAGCCTCGGCTCCCCTGCTGTGGATGCTGTGCTCTTGCTGATGAGCCAGCATGCTCCACTCTTTCCTACACCCCTGCTGCCCTCAGCCCCTTCTCCTGGCCAGAACCTGACCCTCTAGTTCTGCCTGCCAGATTCACAGCTCTGGGCTCCCCTGGGTGCTCCCTGCATGCTCTGCCTTTCCACCTGCCCCTTTCTAGGGAGGCCTCCCTGATTGCAGCCTCCCTGAACCACCATGTGCCTTTGAGCACATTAGTCTGCCAAGTGCTCTGCTTGTGACAGTCCCTCTTACCTGTCTTGTCTGCAGTGACTCTCATCTCGGGGTCTCCAGGCTCCAATTTATCCTCTTTCCTTGATTAAAAGACCTGGCTCTGCTTTCTCTGAACCATAGAAGCAGATCAGTCCAATGTGGGTGTTGAGTCACAGACTCTTGCAGACCCTAGAGGTCATGTGCTTTGGCCTGCTGTCTGCTGTAGGCACTCTCTTGGCCCCGCTGGCCACCAGGTGTGCACGGAGGCTGTCTGTCACACATCAATTTGTAGGAAGTCCACAGACCTCTGGTCCTCGAGGGGACGTGTGTGCATGATCCGAGTCTCAGTGCTGACCTGACACGTGCCCCTGTTACCCCCAGACCCTGCCCATCCCCAGAGCATTTGGAGGCCAGCTTCCCGGTCCTGGCAGAAGCCTTTGAGGGGACGTAGGGGTGGGTCTGCTGGAAGGCACAGCTCTGAGCTGGGAAACACTTATGCCCAGCCAGTGTGGCTACATAGTCACCAGACCACGTCATTCAGAAATCCTGCTCCTTAAAGGCTCCCTGTGTAGCAACCCAGAAAATGCTGATCCACCACATGAGATTGTGTTTTATTTTTCTAGACAGGAAACGTGTTCTTCAGTCACATAGTGACTGTCCTTGACATAATAATGAGGGAATGCAAATTTAAAGCAACCTGGGGGGCAGCCCTGGTGGCCCAGCAGTTTAGTGCTGCCTTCAGCCCAGGGTGGGATCCTGGAGACCTGGGATGGAATCCCATGTCGGGCTCCCTGCATGGAGCCTGCTTCTCCCTCTGCCTCTCTCTCTGCCTCTCTCTCTCTCTCTCTCATGAATAAATAAATGGCATCTTTAAAAAAAAATAAAGCAGCCTGGGATGCAGAGAAACCGTTGTTGTCTGGGGGGTGGCCGCACAGGAATAGCGGGACTCACTGTGGACTGGCTGGGCCGTGTCTTCATTGAATTTTTTTTTTTTAATTTTTATTTATTTATGGTAGTCACAGAGAGAGAGAGGCAGAGACACAGGCAGAGGGAGAAGCAGGCTCCATGCACCGGGAGCCCGATGTGGGATTCGATCCCGGGTCTCCAGGATCACGCCCTGGGCCAAAGGCAGGCGCCAAACCGCTGCGCCACCCAGGGATCCCGTCTTCATTGAATTAACTGCTGACAAGGACTGGAATTTACCAAATTAAATTTTAGTGAGTGATTTCTGTTCATATAAATGGCAAAGATTAAACCTCTGTGCCTGTGGTAGGGGGGTGTGGTTGGGCTGATACTTCCAGGGCTGTGCCGCAGGGTCAGGCAGAGCCAAGGTGCCTGCCGCGCACTGGAGAAAACCGTCCACACATGGGAATCTGGAGACCCCGGCTCTGGATCAGGAAGGCTGCTGCTTGACCCCCAGCCTTTCCTCTCTCTGTCGAGGACGCGTCACCTATAGCCTACCTGGCCTCAGTTTCCCCATCTGTAAAATGGGCATGACTGGGGCCATTCACTGATGAGCAGTGGATGGAGTCTGTGAAACATCTGGTTACTGCCTCAGTCTGTGTGGGTGTCAGCCGCTCTGCAGCCCCTGCCTGAGGAAGTGGAGTGAGAACAAGCCAGAAAGAACAGTAATTATAATAGATGAGAAATAAGAAAGGAAGCTGTCCTCTGATGCCCTACTCCTCGCCAGGGCTGGAGATGGAGCCCGCTGCATGACACAGACTGCACTCGACTCCAGCGCACCTCTGGAAATACGCTCCCCTGGACTCAGCCAAATAGCTACTTAATCCAGTGGGTTAGTGGTCAGTTGGGCTGGTGAATGACAGCCAACCAGTTGCTGTGACGCTAAAGCCATAGATGGAAACAGAACATTTGGCAGCTCTGCCCTTGGTGAGATTGAGGAAGCAGTGATAAGAAACAGTGTTTTCTGACCTGTGAGCTGCACCTGTGCGCTAGACAAGACCTGATGAGGAGCATCCACCCTCCCCACATTCATGGACGCTTCCTTCATCCCTGAGCTCTGGGTCTGCCACGTGCCTTCCTTGGGATGTGGACAGATCCACGCAAGCAAGGACTCAATGTGCGACTGTGCAGCTGGCTGCTGTGCCCTCACCCTGACATGCTTCCCTTCTGTCCCAGGTCAGAGACAAACGGAGTGGACCAGCCAGCTTGGTGGCAAGGAACTCATTCTAGGGAAACCCCCAGTCTGAGGCAGAGTGGTCGGGCCCAGCCCAGGCAGCCCCAGCTTACCTGCGGGTAGGTGGACAGAATGGCTGAGATCTTTGTGGCCAGTTGTTACACAGCAAGAACTGACTGGTACAGGGTGCTCTCATAGCCACCGGCTCATCCAGTCTGCAGAAAAAGCTCCATGATATGGATAGTTTAAGTGATTGTACTTCTCTCTTCCACATGAGAAAACTAAGGGTCGGGGAGAAGAAATGACTTCTCAAGGTTATAAGCTGGTCAGAGAGAGAGAGAGAGCTCAGTGCAAGGTCACATGCTCTCTTCTCTGTAAGTCAGTAGCTTCTCTTGGGAGCCCTGGGGGTGGGGAGCCCTGGATTCCAAGGGTAGGGAGAGGCGTTTCTTCACCTCCCATTTTCACCAAAGCCAATCCATCAGCAGGGCTGGCCCAGCTCAGTGGCCTCCCTGGGAGCAGCCCATGATTGGCCTGTGGCTCGCACCATGGCGTTTCCTGTGATCTGGGTTTGTGCCAGAATGTCGCTGGGCAGAGGCAGAAGGCAGTTTGTTGTGTACACATTTAACAGGCAGTAGTGCCAGCAACTAAATGGGGCATCACTCCTGACAGTGTCGTCAGCTCCTAATCAGTGTAATTCATCTTGTTGAAATGATGTCATATCCCAGCGGGCATGGGCCTTCAGAAATACCAGATCCAACTTGCGCAAGGCCAGAGGGGTCTTCCACTGATTCTGACTCTGGAATCTCAGGATTGTTGATGCCCACTTCAGAAAATGGGAGGGAGTGCGTATAAGACACACGGTGGGCATGCCACGGGGCGTCTGGTATGACTTGTCCTTCATTGTCATGGGGCTGAGCCAGCCGTGTCAGACATCTTGCCCCTAGAGCAGCCAAGCAGGGGTGCTGGCCAGAACAATGCCCTCCCCGGGCTTTCTGCTGCTTTGTCATTGCTGTCTCTTGAACAAAAGCCCTGTGGAGTGTACAGAGGCATCTTCCAATGCAGTGCTCCCACTTCCTGCAGATAAGGTAGGAGGAACCCTGGTACTGAGCTGGTGCTTAGTGGAGGAACCTTCCAGTGGGTGCTGGGAGTGGCAGCATCACATGTTTGGTAAAACCAGAAATGTGGGCCTCGCCCCAACCCCTCTGCTTCCTGACCTGCGTATCAGCCACTAAGGTGCACTGTCTGCACCCATGGACCAGTACCCTACGGAACACATGTTTCTCCTGCCTCCTCCATGTTGACCTCTGCACAGGGGCCAACTTAGAGTACTTAGGTCAGAAACTAAGGGTCATGACCCTCCTCTACGTTCAGTTGTTGGCACTTAGACTAAAGTCCAAACTCCTGCCCCCCCGGCCTGTGTATGAATGGAGCTCAGCCGGGGAAATAGACTGTGCTGGAGGGATGTTAACAAGACTTTCATGCAAGGAGTGTGCGGGGAGCCTGAATCACTGAAGGGCAGCGGGGAGGTAAGGTAACCCAAGAGTAGCGGTGGCAGGGACCCACGATGGTGCTGGTTGCCAGAGTCCAAGAGCTAGGGCCACCCATGGGCCCAAGGCAAAGCCCCGGAGCAGATCCCACCCATAGCAGAGCCCAAGCAGAAGCACCTTTTTCTTCCTTTCTCTCACCTTCTGACTTCTCCAGCTGGAAGTCTGCTCTAGGTATCTGTTCTGGAGAGGAATGTATGTGGGCCACGGGTCATGCAAGCACGTGCTGTCACAGGAAGAGGGTAAACCCACTAGATCTGGTGTTCAATAGCCGGCCACACAGTGAACCCAAAACTCAAGTGGAAACAACAGGCCTGTCCCTTGGCGTGCGCCGTAGCACCTGGGCCCCGAGCTTGTCCTGCTCAGTGTGTTGGGGCCACCCTGGCTTCCCGGCACTTGGCATCCTGCTGAGTGGACCATGGCTGGGGCATCTATGGTTTCGTAAGTTGTTGGTGGGCTGCCCCCGGGAGGCCTGTGCCCGTGGACATGTGGCCACAGGTTCAGAGAGTTGGGCCCTGTCTCCACACCTGCCTGGAGCTTTGTGTCTGAACCCTGCGCAGGAGGCCAGGGGCTCTGTTGTGCCAGTGGCTGCTTTCTTTGATTGCAGCAGGATTGGGCAGCTAGAGGTCTCATACCAGGAGAAACTGCCTTTCACAACCTCTGCAATTTGTAGCAGATCCTCATGTGTTCCTGGTTCTGCGGTCTTTATTGGCCACATGTCTGCAAATGCTGTGTCTTACGATGCCTTCTCTCTTCCTGGGACTCTCTCCTTGGCACCCGATTTCCTCTCCGAGTTGGGTCAGGTCTCAATTATTTCTTTGTATCTTCCCTTTATCTGTTTCGCTATTTTCATTCTTCTCTCCTTTTACTGAGTCATACCCTCAAGTAACATTCTCAGGGAAGACTCAAGGAGGTCAAGATTTCTGGGGCCCCATTTGCAAGCAGCTCTGCTCTTCAAAGGCCTGATTTACAGTACTCACCCTGTAAAAGGTCAGCTCTGGTTTCATGTCTGCTTCCCCGTGGGCTGTGGGACTTGGTCTTGCTCTCCTATGAATCTTCAGCCCTTGGGACGAAAGGATGGGGGTGGAACATGGGAACGTTGCTCCTAGACCCCGCAGTCTCCCTGTGTTTCTGAACGCATGGTGCTGGCTGTGCCCAGGGTGATCCCAGGCTCTGCGGTGTGAGTCAGGCTCTGGGTAGGGGGCAGGCCGGTGGAGGAGGACTCTCCCCAGGGAGCACCAAGAAGACTATGACTCATGCCTCCCTCTACATGGGCTAACTGACACCATTGTGTCCAGTCGCTGAGGATGGCGGGGATGTGCAGACACAGAACCAGCCGATGAGGTGCAGTGCGCTGAGGGGGACAAGCCCTGGGTTTGAGTTCCAGCGTGGTCACTTAACATCTGTGTATCCCTGGGTGAGTCAGTGAACCTCTCCAGGCCCTTACTTTGGCCCACTGAGTCAGTCTTGTGAAAACCACGCACTTGATGAGTCTTTGTGCAGGGAGACAGGCGAGCTGGTGGTAATATTCTGGGGAGTTTGCATGTGCTGCACAAGGTCATATCTGTTTCACTGTCATCTCATGGAGACCTTCCAGTGATCTCGGACAATATTGTAATGTCCCTGCCAGGGGAACAAACCAGGACCCATCAAGGTTGAGGGTGTGACCAAGGCCCACCGCAGAGCCTCAAAGCCCTGTCTCCAGGGTTGTGGACTGCCCTCCCTGGGCCACGAGCTTCTCTCCCAAGGAATGGAGATAAGCAGCTGCTTGTCTGGAAACCCCTGGGCATTAGGCACTTCCTAGCTTCTCGTTTTTTCATGCAGATGGTTTGCTGCTGGCTACATGCCATCTTCATTCCCAGTGCTGAATTCCATGCCAAAGGGCAACATCTTAGGGAAATAATTTAGCCTCCCTGGGCCTTGGATGCCTTAATAATTTTCGTGGCCTCCTTTCTTTGGGCTCACCAGAGTAATTACAGGGCCTCCCTGAGACCACAGAGTTCAGCTTCGGGGTCATAGAGCCTCCAGCAGGATGAAGGGCTGCTTAGACACGGTGGCTCAGAGCTGGTGGAAAGCACACAACAGCCTGGTCCACTCATTTCCCCTTTCATGTGGGGACACTGAGGCTCCGAGCAGGCAGTGGCTTATCTAAAGTCACCAGCCACAGAGGTCAGACCAGAACTTGCCCAGCATAAATGGCCACCTTGTCACTGGATGGTTATCTGGGAATCTTTGATCAGGATCATGGTGTAAAATCCCTGGAGCTGTGACTTCTGCTCTGCAGTCCTCATGGTTTAAGGCGGGGTGGGCACACATTTTCTGTAAAGGGCCAGAGTGAATAACATAGGCTTTGCTGGCTGTAAGGTCTGTGCTGCCACTGCTCATCTCTACTCTTGAAGTCCAAAAGAAGCCACAGAGAATATAAATAAATGGGCATGGCTTTTTTCAATAAAACTATTTACAAAGACAGGTGGTGGGCCAGATTTGTTCTGTGGGCCATGGTTTGCCTACCCCTCAGGTAAAGATTAGATTTGTCCAGGATCTGGCCTATTGTCCACGGGGCATCTGAAAAGTCCTCCTTTTGCCAAAAACCGCCAACATGATTGTCAGGGTAAGGGGGTCTCTGTCACGGAGACCAGAATCCATCTGTGAAGTGCCTGGCTGTGCCCCTGGATGTTTCCTTTATGGAGAGAACCTCCAACACATTACTTCTGTGAATACCTGTGGCCGGTGAGAAGAGATTTGGTGTGAGGAACCGCAGGATGTGGCTCCCCTTTCTGCACACAGGGTCCCCTTGGTGCTCCCAGAGCCTCTGTGCTTCTCCTCTGAGATGTCATCACGCTCTCTGGGACTGTCCCATTTTCCTGTTTGTCTGCACTGCTGGGCTGGGAGTCCTTGAAGACAGAATCCATGCCTGTCTGATGCTGTGTCCCTGAACCCCACTCGGGCCCCTACAGCATCCATGCCCAGTAAACGGTTGTTGAGTACATGGATGAAAGAGTGAACAAATGGATTAGGGAGTTCTGGCTGGGGGTATTAGGAGTCTAGGGGGGCACTGGTGCAGAGGGGACACCAGGGGATGTAAAATTAGCAGGTCTGCTGGCCGAAAGCTCCTCCACCCAAAGCACCTGCTCCCCAGGGTGTGGAGGGCAGTTGAGGCTCCACTGCATCTTGACGCATCATGGCCAGGGACTAGGAGATGGATCCTGGCCTGACACCCACCCACCCCCATCCCAGTGCTTCTAGAAGGAGCCGCACAGCCAAGGAACACAACTAGAATGGGAATTATAGCCTACATGGGTTCGATTGTGTCCTCCAAGTAGTATGTGTACTGGAATCCCAACCCCCAGTATTTCAGCACATGACCTGATTTGTTAAGAGGATCTTGACAGAGGGAATCCAGTTAAAATGAGGCCATCAGGGTGGGGCCTAATCCAATATGACCAGTCTCCATACAACAGCTGTGTGCCAGCCTAGGGAGGGGCCTGGAGCAGACTCTTCCCCTCCATCCTGCATACCAGAGACACAGAGATGCCCTCCTGCTGCCTGTGCCAGCCAGTCTGTGATGTTGTCATGCAGCCTCAGCAAACTCCTGCAGGGCCCTGGGTTTTGAAGCAGCAACACAGCTGCCAGCATCCTTTACCTGCTGTGGAGCCCGCAAAGTCAGGGCCATCGCCTGGGCCAGGACCCAGATGGTGTCTCCTTTCCCTCCTGCTCCCCATTCCCTTTCTTTTGGGTTGGGCGGTGTGATACAAACTGTCCAACATGGCATGTGGCTGCTTAGATATACATTAGTTAAAAAAAAAAAAAATGAACACCTGGACTTCAGCCCCTCGCATGCAGCAGGCTCTGGGTGATGATGCCGACCTGGCCACCCAAAGCTGATTGCCGAGAAAGGCTGTGTTTGCCTGCTGCCTGTCCATGTGGGACACCCTGCTTGGCTCGGGCTGCGCAGTCACACTGCGGCTGTCATGGGGCAGTGTTCTCTCCTGGCGTCCATGTCGCTCACAGGACCCATGGCCAGACACGTGTTTCCATCTGTTTTCTATTTTTAGGGGTTACTTTGTAAGATTTTACTTTGTTTTATCATTTTCTGTATAATTACTTAAAATATTCACATGGTGCCAACACAAAAACAATAAAGCCAGGTTTATTCGAGGAAACTGACCCGCCACCTCGGGTGCGTGTTCAGCTGTTCTGTGGCTTATCCTTCCGTTGGAAAGAGCAAGCAGTTATATAGTCATCCCCTCCCTTATGTAAGCCGTGTATACTTGTTCTGCCCATGTTTTTAGTTTTTAGCTTAACCCCTCCACTCTCCCAGACACCATGCTGCCTCAGCCGACAGGCAGGCCCCTCCTGGCTGTGCCGCGTGTAGTGAGACTGCTCCTCCTTGCAGACCTTCCGTTGGAATCGAACTCAGTGACCTGTGGTTACAGCTGGGCTCTGGATCCAGGCCAGGGTAGTTTGCTCTGCTCTTGAAGACACTTGGTGGGAAAGGGTTTTTGAGGCTCTGCTGACACAACAGCCCGGTGATCCCTACCTTGCAGGAGCCCCTGCTGCTCGCTGTTGGGTGCCTTGTCCTGGACCTGCCTGGACGGGTGAGCCCCAGGGCTGGGACTGCTCAGGATGACAAGCACAGGACAGACTCGGGCTGTGTGAGCAGACAGAGGAATGGGCTCTGGAAGCGCCTTCTTGTTGATTAAAAGCCTCTCTTCTCGACCCAGGGAGCCTGTTATTCTGCTTCTTTCCCCACCCACTGGCGGAGGCTTGGGTTTGGTGTGTATTTCACTCACAAAAATATTAATTGCACTGGGTTCTTAGGCCATGATGCTCTATGAATCCTGCCTTTCCTGAGCTAATGGGGTGGCATAAATAACTCCAGGGTAAGCACTTGGCCTGGCAGCCCCCACGTCAGGCTGGAGTTAATCAGTCCTCTGCTGATGCATTGCTGGAGGCTCTGGGGTCGGGTCAAGGGTTATGCCCATCTGGGGCTAATTACCTCCACACACCGGCTGCTGCAGAGAGCCTAGTGCCCTCTGGTCAGAGGAAGGCAGCCCTGGGAGTTTAGGGCTCTGACCTGATGTCCCCATTGGCCCACAGATAGATGGAAGTTCACCCAGCTCCCAGAGTGAGCTGGGCAGCCCCAACCCTTCCTCTGGGGCCCCAGGGGTGTCCTGGGAGACGCTGGGGTAAGGGCAGGAGTCCTGTCTGTGGGCCACCTGCGCATGTCCCCAGCAGCGGCTCACCTCCCATCTCTCACCTGTGCGGCCTACTCCTGACCCCTATCTCTTGCTTGCTCTGATTCTTGGTTTCCTCATTTATAGGATTGGGGATGGGAAGGGGGAAGATGATGATCCTGTATGGCCCAGTATAGGACTCAAGGCATAACCATGAGTTAGCCTTAGACCAGGGCCTGGCCCATTGAAAGTGCTCCCATCTGTGGGGACTTTATCTGTCCTCGTGCTTGGGGAGCCCCATGGTGCCCTGGCCTTCCACCCAGTATGCCAGGAGGGGCTTTAGAATCATCCGGTCTGCCAGTTCCGCTAGGGGTTCTCCAGATCCCAGCATAGGCAGGGTTCAACCCTCAGCTCCTCAGACACTCTCAGATGGTAGGCCACTGCCTTCCTGCATTGCTGCAGGCAGTGGACCAAACCTGTTAGGCTGGGTCATCTCTCAAGCTGCCTGCTGAGCCCTCTGCACTAGGGACTTTGGAGACCGTGGAGAGAGGGTCTAAGTGCCAAGGGGTGCAGGACTTCCTCACTAGTGCATTAGACACCACAGTCTACAAGCCCTGCTACCCCTCTGTGAGACCCTCTGGGCCTGTCCAGAGCCCAGGGAGACCAGCTGGTCGGAGCCCTCCCCATGTCACAGAGGAAGCTGTGGCAGTTTGCAAAGGGGAGGCAGTTTGCACAAAGGCACACAGGGCAGTGGAACCTTCCTGTGGCTGCCCAGCTTATTCAGCCTCCCTGGCCCTAGAGTGACATGCTCCCAGCGCTGACCCTTAGCCTAGCAGCCTCTCTCAGCAAAGGCTGTGCCTCCCCAGCCTCAGATAGCTGAGCCCAGGCCACCTTCTGGGGGCAGGGGTAGCAGGGCCCCAGGGGCCCCAGGGGCCCTTTATTCCCAGGCTCCGAGTGGGAGCAGGAAGCCTGAGGCTCTAACACATATTTATTTTCAGAAGTCATTGAGATAAATCCAACTCCCAGAGATCTGGGTTCAATTCATTAAGCCTAGATGATTAATTACAAGGCAATTAAATATCTGATTAAATTAATCCTAAGGTGTTTAAACATTGTTTTGCAAAGAATGTTTGCTCATTAATTAGAATGGCTAAATGCAGAATTAAGTAGGTATGGGGGGTGGGTCGGACAAGGGATGGGGGCTCCCTCGGAGGAGGAGGCTCTTCCGTGGAGTCTCCCGCTCTGTGTCCTCATTTGCAAATCTGCACAGAGCGGATGGAGTCTTCAGGGAGCCTGGGCAGGGCAGGGCAGGGTGAGGAAACAGGAGATCCTGCCCCACTCTGTCACATAAATGTGAGATTCCAAACACAGGGAAATGAGGTACATTGTTGTTGGGACAGAACAGAAGGGGCAGGGCTCTGGGATTTCAGAGGGAAGGAATACAGTTTACAGGAAGAGGCACAGATCAAATGTTTGCTAACAGGTGTTTCCTGGGCCGTCCAGAAATGATGAGATGCAGGGGACTCTGATCAAACAGGCCTTCTGGGCTCTTCTCACCCCTCATTCCTCATTCACGGCATGATGTAGCTATCAGAATAGAGCTCTTCCTGAATTTTTCTAAAATTTTAGGCAGTTTGAGGAAGGTCAAAGTTTCATTCTGAGTTTTATGAGCTTTGATTGCTTTCAACTCAAAATTATCTACATGCCAAAGTAGCCTATCTTGGGGCAATTCATTCTGAATCCCAGTGGTGATCCAGACAAAGCAGAGGGTAGAGGACACTGAGTCAAGGACGGAGCTGGCTCCAGTGGTGGTGGGATGGGAGCCTGGCCAGGGTGCATTAACTGGATGGGAAGTGAGGACACTGAGTGCAGAGAGTGCTCATAAACTTTGTTGGGGGGCCCAGGGCCAGAGATAGCAGGGTGGTTGGAGGGAGGTAGGGTCAGGGAATGACAGGATGTTTGAGAACAGGAATCATGGGGCGTGTTTATGGTATTGGCAGAGATTTTCTAGGGCGTGAGACCTTGGTGGGCAGGTGCACTAGCTGGCTCCTTTCCACAGGTTGCATTTCTTCTGCTTTCAGGGTGTTGGGACCTCTCACTGCTCTGGTCAGCACTCATCCTGGGATGGGGTTGCCTGTGGGACTCCCTGGGTGGGCAGCTTGGAGCCCCATCTGCTGGGGGTGGGGAAGCTGCAGGTATAGCTACTCCAGCCACTGGGGGCCCATCGGAGGAGCACTGGCAAGGGGGATGGAAGTACCGGGTTCCCCCCGCTTCTGCACTTGCTGGCTGTGGGACCCTGGGCTACTCACTTCTCAGACTCTGGCAGCGTGCCCACTTCCCCTCAGGGAGGAGCATCTCTGCACCAGGTGTTTTGTGAACTAGCCTCTCAGCTTTGTCCACAGCCCCACCTTCTGGGCTGATGTTCCTGCTCTTTCCCTTCATTCTCCAGGGCTCCCTCTGTTCCTCCCTCTTAATCCTATCCCCTGCAGCCTCCCCCTACTCAGAGTGGGGTCAGCTGGCCTTCTCTCCCACTGGCAGCTCCCTCACCTCGCAGGGCAGACTCAGCCCCTCCCCTCAAGGGCGGTCTCTTTGAACCCCTGGGGCCTCCAGGCAGTCAGAGTCCCAGGCCCTCTTGGCTGCTCCTGAGCACCCATGGGCAGTGCCACCAGACTTTGCACCATGCCTCTACAATGGCATGTCCCTTACCTTCTGTGCCCACCCACCCATCGCTCTGCTCAGCATTTGGGTCATGGAGAGGATGGTGTTGATTTGCTTTGTGAGAATTAAAACAAAGAGGGTGGGGGCAGTGAGGGATTCCCAGCCCCCTACCCAGCCTGACAGCCCCACATCGTTTACTCACCCAGAAGCTTCAAATTACTTAAAGCAAATGCACACTTACTTCCTGCGGTTGTAGGTGTTTGAATTCTCTAGTTCAAGCTTGAAAGGAGAGGAGATTTCTTGCAGGAAGACAGCGTGATGTGGTGAAAAGAACTTGGGGTCTAGAAACATACTGGAGTTCACTATGGAATTTTTGCCCTGCCGTTTCTTTTTTTTTTTTTTAATTTTATTTATTTATGATAGTCACACACAGAGGGGGGGGGGGGGCGGGGGGAGAGGCAGAGACACAGGCAGAGGGAGAAGCAGGCTCCATGCACCGGGAGCCCGATGTGGGATTCGATCCCGGGACTCCAGGATCGCGCCCTGGGCCAAAGGCAGGCGCCAAACCGCTGCGCCACCCTGGGATCCCTGCCCTGCCGTTTCTTAGCTGCATGTGTTGTAGGCAACGTGTCCATTCATCCATCTGTAAAATGGGGGCATTAGCAGTAGCCTGTCAGCCTGCCCCATAGGTCAGACATGATTTCAAGCAAGGTATCTGCAGGGACGTTTTGGAAACCTGCATCCTAGGGATGGTAGGACAGGGAGGTGACTCAGCTCACCCCAGGCTGCCCTCATAGCTGCAGGAATGGCACTTCCTGGGATCCATCCTGTGCTCTGCTTGGGTCCCAGGGAGCACTGAATGTTCTGGCTAATTGGAGCAGAACAAAAGTCTCCCCCAGTGCAGCAAAAAGAAAGCAGCTGGAGAGGATGGGGGTGGGTGCTGCAGATTCCTGAGGAGGGTTGGTGGCTGTTGGTGGGGGAGCCAATAGGAAGCCAATAGGGAGTCTCCAATATAGGAGCTGGGATATTGCTAAGATGAGGGGTTATCTGGGTGCAGAGAGTGACATTTTCCTTTGCCACTTGTACTTGGGCCTCGGTCAAATTTTAGTCCTAAGTGCCTAGTTCTCCTTTCAAAGAGAGATCATTTGCAGTTAATTCTCTGGTCTTTGCAAGTGTGTTTTTTTTTTCTTTTTCTCTTTTTTTTTTTTTTAATTTAAAGGTCACTCTCAGAGATGCCTGGTACTCCCTGTTTCACCACTGCCATTGGAACCAGGTGTCCTGAAGTGCTTAGAGGCAGAAGGAATTCTATCTGGAAACACCTTTCATCTGCCTGTGTTTGCTGGCATTGTGGAGGAAATTTTCAGTGCCCTTCAGAGTTCTTCCAGCTGCCCTGAGCATCAGGTTGACATGAGATAGACCGGAGAAAGTCAGACAAAAGTTTACATACACACATACCTCCTGAATACATGGGAGAGACCCAGAAAGATGGGGTAACTCCTTGAAATGGCTGAAGCTGTCACCTTAAATACCATCTTCAGCTAAAAATGAAAGAGTAGGGAGTGAGGAGTCAGCTATGGGAGGTTGCCAGGAAAGCATAGTTAACAAGGTTGAGGCCATCATGCAGATTTAAGTCTGTGCCTCCTCCACCGATAAGGGGTCTTAGGGTTTATAGTCACCCCCTCTTCCCAGCACAGTGAGAGGGACACCCTAACAAATGGAGATTCCCTTATGCATGGAAATGTGTCTTACAGAAGGACAATTCCTCTTTCAGAACTCCTCTTGGGTCTGCATTTTCTTACAAATCACTGGCTTAAAATAATATTCCAGAGAGATATCCTCTGGGGAGGCAGAGTTTGCTCCCCTGCACTGGTCTTCACACAACCATGAGCCTTCAGCTTTTGTGAACCAAAACCCACCTTACGAAAGGGAGGACTCGATCCAACAACATAGGAGTGGGAAGTGGGAGACCTGGGTTGGGGCCCAAGCTCTGTACCTGGTGAGAAATTTGCATGATTCAGTCAACACCAAGAACAAAGTAGTTGTAAAATCATCCCCATAGCTACCTGAAAAATAAGGTGGTAACATTTAACCATGAAGTAAAACTTAAGAATGAAAGGACTCTTCACTAGGATAAAGCAAAAGTAGAAAATCAGCACTGGTAATATAGCTTCAGAATTAGGACCAAAAATAAATTCCTGTTATCGCTGCACTGATGATTAATGAATGATAATGAATGAACATCCTGTCGGGCTCCTAAAAAGATTTAAGATAGTTCAGCTTGATCTTGTTTGGACATTCTAGTTAATTCAGTCAGAGAAGATAGATAAACTGGGGGGGAAAGACAATACACGAATCTTGGTGTGGTTAGTGGAAACAGAAGAATAAGCAAAAATTGAGAGTTTAAGAGGGAAGATGAATGCAAAGTGTACTATACATGTTGATCTTCCTGAGCACGAGCAATAGCTGGCAAGTATAATGAAAAAGTCCATTTGTAGCAGAAACAGGTGATCGACTTACTTAGGAATAAACATAATATACGCCTGACCTCTGTAAAGAAAATTGCAGATCCTGCAGGGTGGGGACAAGGTGAGAAACAATATATCCCACAATGAGTGCATGTCCTATGGGGAAAGTGTGTCAGTAGCTTCATTTGCAAACACAGCCTCCCTCGAATCAATCCCAAGCATATTTTTCTGAACTCTGTGGATTCTGGAGAAGCAAACAGATGAGGATTTCAAAGAATATTTGAAAAATAAAAAGAGTAAGTTAGAAGGCCTCACCTTTTCGACATTAGAACACTTTATAAAATAATAATTAAAAAATAAATTAAAAATGAATGATGTGGAGAAACTGGATAGCATGGAGGAATTTTAATTTAGACAGCCCCCATGCCAAAACAGACAGCTGATGCCTCAAAGAGACAAACCTCTTTTTTAAAAAATAGAAAAGTTAGCACATAATGAAATATTTATCATTCTTATGAAGAAAGACCTCTCTCTGCTTTGAAGCAATACAAGAAACCACAGAGGGAAACAGGGACAGTTGACAGCAAGAACAAAGCAAACATTCCTGTATGCAGAGAAAGTAGGGACTTGAAACGCTGTGGAGAGGAAGGTGGTGGCACTAGCTGGGGTGTGTGTGTGTGGGGTGGTGTTAATAACCAGGCCAAACAGGCATGCATTATAGTTCACGAGGGAGAAAATGATCATCCCGTAGCAGGTAGGCACCCTGCTCACAGGGGCTGCTCCCTCAGGGGAACTCCAGGGTACACAGCACTGGGAGAGCCAGTAACCCTGCTGCTGATCAGGGTGGTCTCGGGGTGCTGCGTGCTCCCTGCTAAACCGGCAGAAAGCACCCCCCAGGACTTGCGCATGTCACAGGCCACCACGGCAAGGTTGGGGTCAGGGCATGGGATGTGGGGCTCTGGTGAACTCAGTTCCTCTCAGGGGTCAATGTCACCACTCTGTAAGCAATTGCTATGCAGTTTGGGCAGAAATACCCGTCCTCTGGCCTAATCAGTGTACCTCTGCAAGGAAAAAATTATCCCCCCGGAGATGTGCAGTGTGGCATTCGTCATACTGACAACTTGGCGGTAACTGATACACCCAGTAATGGGGGATTGTTTAGTATTAGGGGCATCTCTGTGTGTTATCTTGTGCAGCTATTAAACTTGATTATAGGGGTGCTTGAGTGGCTCAATCGGTTGAGCTTCTGACTCTTGGTTTCCACTCAGGTCGTGATCTCAGGGTTCTGGGATCAAGCCCTGTGTTGGGCTCCCTGCTCAGCAGGGAGTCTGCTGCTTCCTCTCCCTCTGCACCCCCCCTCGTGTGTACATGCGCTCTCTGTCTCAAGTAAGTAAATCTTTTAAAAAGTTTGATTATAAAACCTATGTGGAAACATAAAAAATGTTTATTAAGTGTTGTTAAATGGACAGACCCCCCCCCCCCATGCAAAATTACACACATACTACACTTGCAATGAGGAAAAAAAATGCATCTCTATGGACAAGGGCAGAAGGAAGTGGATACAAATGAGAGTAGCTTTGTTAGGGTGTTACTGTTGTTTCCCTTTTAAGCACTGGTGGATATCCCCCAAGGCTGGTGGGGTCTTCCCACCCACAGGCCCTTCCCCAGGCCCCCCGGGCACCAGTTCCTCAAGGATGGGCCCTGCCTTCTTTCTCTAACACAAGTGTGTGTCTACACCCCACCCCGGATGTGCACAGCCAGGCCAGCAGCTTCCTGGGAGCCCCAGAGTCCCCTGTGCTCCCAGCAGCTGCGAGGCCTGCAGATCCCACCACCTCTGTAGGATCTCACTATCCCCCGAGTCATTGCTGCAGTTCCCAGTGTGGCCAGCTCAGCCACAGGGCCAGAGTGGTCAACCCTAGAACCAGCAAGGAGCCCCCTGGGAGCCAGGAGCCGACCACCCACGGCTGTCCTGTGGGTTAGGCCAGCCCTGAGAGCGGGGCCCTACCTGAGAAGAGCACCAGGCCGCCAGCCCCAGGCCTGCAGGTGCCAGGGGCTCCAGGCTGGGCTCTGAGACCTCCATGCCCCTACCATTCCAAGAGCCGCCTGAGTGTGTGCGTGCATGAACCGGTGTCCCCTTCTCCTTTTCATGCCACATTGCTTGTCTCCTCTGTCCTGGCTTCTGTGGGGCCTGCCCATAGGCCTCAACCATTAACCCAGAGCTTGTGGTCCCCGCCCCTCCCTCTCCAAGACTGTGTCTAGGGCCTGAGAGCCTCTTGGTATGAATCATATGGATAAAGGAATAACCACCAGGTGGACAGCACTTTACAGTGTACAGGATGCTTCCATGCATACTTGTCTGTGCCCTTTATTCCCACAGGACAGTCTCTGCTCCCAGCTGATCTTAATGCTGAGACTGACCCCCTCCCTGCTTTCCACAGAAAATATAACACCACTGATGATGTCGTGAATTTTGTAGGGTTCCTGAAGATTCCAGGAACTCAGGGAGAGACTGCACAGAGCAGGGCATGGTGGCACTTTGCTGGCCACGCCGTGGGAGCCGGTCTCCTGGCGGTGGACCTCCTTAGCCTGGGTGTGGGTGGGAGCCTCCTTGCTGGGGGAGTTCTCTCTTGGGGGCCTGAGTGGAAACTGGCCTGAGTGGAAACTGGCCTGCCCTGTGACGCCAAACAGCTGCATTTCCCCCTTGCAGGATGGGGGCGGGGATGGGGACATGGGGACTCAGACCACAAGTACGCATGTTCCTGGGCCTCCTGAGGGTCTGCAGCACCTGGTGGGGAGGCAGGAGAATCTTCCAGATGACTGGGCAGCTGTCCCCTCTGGGCAGGCACCACCCTGCCTCTGGCCTGGCAGGTGCCTCTGGGTGGCACAGCTCTGGGGAAGGCTGTGCCCCTTCTGCCCTGGTCACCCCATCTGGAAAGCCCCCTGAGCTCTGCAGTTAGGCCTTCCCAGCAGTTTCCGCCCCCAGGCATCACCTATGTGGCTTCCCCATCAGATACTCCCCCTCCTGTTTCTCTAGTTGTGGAGCCTTCCTGCATCACAGCCCTGCATCCTCAGCAGTTGCACTGGCTGAGGTCCCTGCCCTAGCACAGGTGGTGTGGGGTGGGCCGGCCCTTCCTGGGGAGGATCATGGCCCCGTTCAGGGACCACCACTCCTTGGAGCTGTGTCCTGTACTAGGGGAGGTGGGGTGACTACTGCCGTATTTCTCAGGAAGTCCCAGGAACCTGGGGCCCAGGGAAGGGGAATTGAAGGTCCTGGGCTCCAGACCAGCATGGGTCAGGTGTTTAGGAACCCCAGAAACCCAGGAGAGCGACTGTGTTAGAACTTGGGACCTGGGCCAAGAGTGGACGTGGGGTCTTGCCTTGGCATAGAGACTCCCCACCTGCTCCTCCTTGGTTGGACCCCTCCTTCCGTGCTCTGCTCACGTTACATCTTATTCCTCGTCTGCCCATATAAACACGTGCACATCTGGTCCCCACCTCTCACTCACATGGTCCTTTCATGCCCAGCTGTATTGAGGCACAGTACACCCCACACTTTGGCAGTGTACAGTTTGGTCGGCCTGACGTACACACGCCCACGAAGCCATCAGCACAGTTGGGATGGTGAACACACCTGTCACCCTGGAAGCTTCCTCCTGCCTCCTCTCCACCCTGAGCCACCTACGGACCTGCTTTCGTCTGCTGCAGACCAGTTAGCGTTTCCGAGAGTTTTGTAAGCGGAATCCTCCTCCTTTCCCCCTCTGGCTTCTTCGGTCTGGTGTGAACACTCTCCGTGCTGCAGGGTCACTAGTGCTTCCCTCCTGTCCTATGCACTCCCCTGTGGTAGCACACTTGGTGTATTTCCAGTTCTGGGCAATTACAGATGAAGCTGCTGTGAACATGTGCTCGCAAGTCATTGTAAAGACATGGTTTTGCATTTTTCTTGGGTATGTACTGAGAGGTAGAGCCTCCCGATTTTTATGGCAGGTATGTGTTTAGCTTTCAGTTGGACTGAAATTTTTATTGAGATAATTATTAGCTCACCTGCAGCTTTAAAAAATAACAGAGATCCTGTGCGTCTTTCCCCATTTTCCTGCAGCGATAACATTTTGTAACATCACAATGGGGGTAGTGACATTGATACAACCCACGCATCCTGTTCCAGTCCTCCCCGGGGTGACTCATGTAACTGTTACTAATATGTATGTGGGTCTTCAGTTATGATACACAGTGTATCACATGTGTAGACTCTCCCCATAGCTGTGTCTGCATGGTTCCAAGCACACATACCTCCCTGCTGTCCCTGCCCCTTTCATAACCCCAAGCAATCACTCATTTGTTTCAATTTCTAAAATTTTGTCATTTCAGAATGTTATTCAAGTGGTTCTGTACAGTCTGTTCCCTCCTGGCCCGGGCTCCCTCCCTCGGCTCCCTGGAGAGCCTTCCAGGTGCTGTGCATGTGTCCGTGCTCAGCTCCGGCTTATGGCTGAGTGGTGTCCTGTGCCGGCTGTGCCTAACCGTGTATCTGTCCAGGACATCCGGCTTGATCCAGCGTTTGACTCTTAGGAATCATGCTTCTGGGGACCCCTGGGTGGTGCAGTGGTTTAGCGCCTGCCTTTGGCCCAGGGCGCGATCCTGGAGACCCGGGATCGAATCCCACGTCGGGCTCCCGGTGCATGGAGTCTGCTTCTCCCTCTGCCTGTGTCTCTGCCTCTCTCTCTTTCTCTCTCTCTCTCTCTGTGTGACTATCATAAATAAATAAAAATTAAAAAAAAAAAAAGGAATCATGCTTCCACAAACAAGTCTGCACAGTTTTTTCTGTTGGACGTAGCTTTGGTTTCTCTGTGACGCAAGTCCAGGCACGCAGTTGCTGAGTAGTATAACACCTTCATGTTGCCTTTTCCTAGAGGTGCTCCCCACTTTACATTCCCACTGCAACTCGTGCGTGATCTGGACTCCCTACCTCCGCACCAGCATGTGGTGCCGTCCCTGTGTTCTGTTTCTGCCAAGCTGACACCATGCAGTGGAGTCTCGCGGTGATTTTACTTTGCACCATCCTGGCGACTGATGACGCCGAGCATGTTTTCATGTGCTTACTTCCTTTTTTTTTTTTTTTTTTTTTTATGTGCTTACTTCCCACGTATACATTGTCTTTGGTGAAATGTCTAGTTACATATTTTGCTTATTTTCTGATGGGATTACTCATTGATTTGGGCTATTGGCTTTTGGCTATATGGTTTTCTCCCTTTTTTTTTTCCTAAAAACTTTATGGTTTTGAATTTTAATTGATTCTCTGGTGCATTTCAAGTTAATTTTTGTATGAGGCATGAAGTGTCAGGAGAGGTTCAGTTTCTGCCTGTGAACATCCTTCCTCCACTGAATTGTCCGCATGCCCCTGTCAGATATTGGTGGTGCACTTTTGTGGGCTTGTTTCTGTGTTCTCCGTTCTGTTCCATTGATCTGTGTGTCTCTCCCCATCGCAGGCACCATAGTCATGGCCTTAATTACTGTGGCAGTGGTATGGAACAGTAGTGATCCTCCCACTCGGTTCCTCTCTGCCAAGATTGCTTTAATTACACTGGGGTCTGTGACTCTCCATATAAATTTTAGAATAAGCTTGTCTACGTCCATAAAAACCTTACTGGTGTTTTGACAGAAATTTCATTAAACCCATAGATCAATTTGGGGCTCATTTAACTACGTTAGATCTTCCAACCCATGAATACAGCTCATCTCTCCACTTATTTGGGCCTTTCCAATGCCTTCCATCGGCATTTTGTGATTTTTAGCATGCCGATCCTGTGCATGTTTTGTTAAACGTGTAACTAAGGGTTTCATGGTCTCCGAGGTGGTTGTAAATGGCTTTGTGTTTTTAATTTCAGTTCTGGCATATTCATCATTAGTGTATAGAAATGAAATAGATTTTTGTGAGTTGATCTTATATCCTGAGAATGCGCTGAGCTCATGTATTAGTTCTAGGAGTATTTTGTTGATTTCCTGAGATCTTATGCATAGATAATTGTGTCATCTGCAAACAGAGACAGTCTATTCTTCATTTTCAGCCCATTTGCCATTTATATATATATATGTATTTTCCTGCCTAGTGCAGTAGCTGGAACTTCCAGGACTCCATCAAACAAGCCATGGGGATGCTCTTGCCTTGTTCCTCGTCGTAGGGAGAAAGTGTCATATTTTTAACCATTAAATATAATGTGAGCTGTTGCTTTTTTTATAGCTGCTTTTTATCAATGAGGTAATTCCTTCCTATGTCTAACTGCCTGTTTTGTTTTGTTTTGTTTTTTTAAATCACGAATGACTTGAATTTTGTCAAGTGCTTTCTCTGCATTCATTGATAGGATCATCGGATTTTTCTTCAATTTGTTGATACAGTGGATCACATTGATTGTTCTGAATATTCAACTAACCCTGCATACCTGGAATAAATTCCTCTTGGTCATGTCATAGAATATCTCTTATACTCCATTGAATTCACCTTGATAATGTTTTGTTGAGCATTTTTTCATCTTAATTAATGAGCGATATTAGTCTGTAGTTTTCTTTCTTTGTGTTCTGTGTGGCTTTGGTATCAGGGAAATACTGCCCTTATGAAATAAGCTGGAAATGCTTCCTCCTTTTCTGTTTTCCAAAAGAGATTGTGGAAAATCAGAGTTAGCTTTTTCTCCAGCTTTACTGATGAATAATTGATGAAAAATGTATGTATTGACTATGAACAGTGTGGTGTTTTGCTGAATGTACGTGCTGTGAAATGCTCACCAAGTCAGGCCATCATTGTGTCCATCACTGACAGTTGTTTATGTGGTGAGAACGTTCTCTCCTGGCGGATTCCAAGTGTGCATTATATCATTGTTCGCTAACATCACCATGCTGTAGGTTAGATTTCCAGAACGCCATCTCACATAACTAAAGCTTTGTCCTCTTACCCAGCATCTGCCTATTTACCCCTAGTCCCTGGTGGCCACGCTTCTGCTCTCTGCTTCTGTGAGTTAACTTTTAGATTCCACATGTAGGTGAGATCATGCTGTATTTATCGTTCTGTGCCTGCTGGTTTCATTTGTCATAATTTCCTACAGGGTCACATGTTGTCCGAAATGTCAGGATTTCCCTCTTTTTGAAGGCTGAGTAATATTCCACTATGTGTATACACCACATTTTCCTTATCTATTCATCTGTTGGTGGACACTTGTGGATGATCCCACATCTTGGCTGTTGTGCATAATGCTGCAGTGGACATGTGGGTGCAGGTATCTTGAAGATACCACTCCTTTGGGTAAATACCCAGAAGTGAGGTTGCTGGATTATATGGCAGTTCAATTTTTCTTTTTTTTGAGAAGCCTCCATACTGTTCTCCAGAACAGCTGTACCAGCTTGCATTCCCATCAACTGTGCACAAGGATTTCCCCTTCTCCACATCCTTGCCAACACCTGCTATTTCCTGTGCTGTTGATTTTCGCCATCCTGACAGGTATGAGGGGATACCTCATGGTGGTTCTGATCTGTTTTTCCCCAATGCCAAGTGATGTTGAATATCTGTTCATGTGCCTGTTAGCCATCTAGATGTGTTTTATATATATATTTATATATATATTTTAACATTTGGTAGAATTATCCCAAATGACCATCTGGGCCTTGAGGATTTCTTTCAGGGGAACTTTTAATTATGAATTCAGTTTCTTTCATGATTATGGGGCTGCTTAGACTATATCTTTAATCTTGGTTAGATTTTGTTTAAGTTTTCTAAAAATCGGTCCATTTCTTGTTTGTTGTATTAGGAATTGTAATATTCTTTTATTATCCTTTTCATGGCTACACAAGCTATGGAGAGAATATTCCCTATTTAATTTCTGATACTGGACAAAAAGTCAGTAAAATTTACAAACCTCTGAAAAAATTGACAAAAATTACAAGAAAGAACCAGATTTTTGTTTCATTATTTTTATATCATTTTCTTACTTTCTTTGATTTCTACTCTGATTTTTGGTTTTCTTGCTTTTCTCTGCTCTGGGTTTATTTTGCTCTCTTTTCCAGTTTCTTGCAGCAGGGACTTAGATAACTAGCTGGAGAGTGTCCTCATTTCTAGTGTATTTAGTGCTTAAACATTTCCTCTTTAGCCCTGCTTTAAAATCATTGGTTCTCAGCATGACAAGTAATTTCTGATTGTGTGCCAGATGTGTCTTTTATATTAGGAGATATCAGTGGCCTCTATTTAACTTTTTTATTTGGGAGGGAGTCTCCCTGTTACTTCTGGAGGCAGTGGTTCTAATGACAGCCTAGTATGAAGAGCTCTTATGGCGTCACTTTGGTCGTCTTGGTTCATCTGGAGCAACCATGGCTTCCACTGGCTCCTGTTGGTGCTGCCAGGCCCCTGGAGATAAAGAGGCTTCCTGGCGGAGCCCTTGCTGTGCTGGGGGCTCCTCTGCCAATGCCACTGGCCACTCCAGGATCTCCTGGCAAGAGCGGGGGTCTGGGGCTCGGTGTAGGGGAGAGAGCATCTGTCCTAACCATTCACTGTGAGCAGGGCTCCTGCTGACACCCCTGTGGGTGGGGCTGCCATTGCTTGCCTGCACGGAGTCTCCTGCAAGGCACCTCCATGTCCATTCTTGCTGTTCCTCCCAGACCCCCAGCTCTGTTCCCACATGAACTTTGTCTTCAGCTGAGACGAGGGAAGATGTGATTTATGCCCATGTGTTGCTTTCAGCCACAGCTGAGAACACAGCTGGTCACAGGTCCTGGGCAAAGGACCAGCAGGGGCTTTGGGTGTGAGCCAGGTGGGCCTTTCAGAGAGGGTCAGTGCCTGGGGGTGATGGAGCTTCCAAGTTCGCTAGAGTTCTAGAGCATAGGTATGTATTCCGGCAGCCTATACTCACGTCCCTGTTTCTGCCCTGATGCTTCCACAGGTGCATGTGGAGGCCGAGAAAATTAGGGCCGTTCAAGTTTAACATTGGCACAAGTACAGCCATTGTAGCTTCGGCAGCCGTCTCAGGCCACTGTGACCAGGCCACTGTGACCAGGTACTGAACTCTACCTTATCCCGGCTATAGAAAAAAACACAAAGCATGCCCTTATTGGAATAAGGAAGCAAGAGCTTGTGAGACCTCTTTACTGGAGATTCTCACACCCCCACCCTTAGTGAAAAACCCCACCTTACCCCTAGACCAGCCCTTAAAAACCCAGCTGTAACCCACCTCGGGGTCCAAATCCCTGCTCTGCTATGTCAGGTATACTTGGACCCAAGCTCGAGCTTGCTAATAAGACCCAGCTGTAACTCACCTCGGGGTCCAAGTCCCTGCTCCGCTGTATCGGGTATACTTGGACCCAAGCTTGAGCTTGTTAATAAACCCTCACGTACTTGCATCGGTGTCGGCTCCTTGGTGGTTTTCTCGGATTCGCAATCTTGGCACAACAGTGCACAGGCTGGTGGTCCACTTGGACCTCTGCCTCATCTCTTTTCCTTTCTGCTTCAGCCTGTGCATTTGCTTCTTCTTCCACTTGGCTCTCATGGTGCAGAGGTTTCTAAGGAGATGGCTCTAAGGCTGAGCTGAACTTCATCACTTGATTCAGAACCCTGGGGTGGCCTCTAGGGCTGCAGACCCTCCACTGTCTGTTCATCTCTGACCACGTTCTTTCTCCAGCTCATGCCTCAACCTCATGACCTCCACGCGTTTCCTGGCCCAGGCCTCAGAGCCTTTCACTCCTTCATGACTTGGATCTAAGACCCCTTTCCTCTCCTTCCTGGTCATTTCCTGCTTCTTCATTCAGTTTCCAGAGCTGGAGTTCCTGGATTTAAATAGCATCTCCACCAGGAGGATATATTCGTTTCTCCCCCACCTCATCCCCATTCTGCGTCCTCCCTTATTTCTTGTAGAAATTGAATTCCCTTTCAGATTTCTTCTGGCCACAAGGCTGCCCCATGGAAGCCGCATGTCTCCAACTCCTCCTGCCATGCCTTTCCCCCTCCCACCGCAGACTCTGCTGCACGTATCCCTGGAGCTGTGAGAGGCAGGGAGACAGGTGGGGAGACCCAGCGTTCCTGACTGGTCCCATGGCACAGAACAGGCTGCGGATCCTGGGCAACCTGCCTGGTGCACGGGGAGTGAGCCTGGGAGCAGATGATAGGCAGGGCTGACCTTGCAAGTCCTGTTGGCCACAGGAAGGCTCCCTTAGTGATCCTGATAGTTTTGAGGAGAAGGGTCTGTTTGAGAAGGTCTGGCTGCTGTGTGGGGATGCACTAGGCTGCTAAAAGTGTAGCTGGCAGGGGTGGTGAGGATGAAGGGCAGAGCAGCAGTCCCGAGTGTGAGTTGGGGGAGCAGCTCCTGGAGCCCCATCCACGCCTTCAGCAGGACAGGAATGCCGGTGTGCAGCACAGGGCATTTGCCAGGACAGAGAGGAAGGTGAGGTTTGGGAAGAAAGATCCTGAGGGCAGTTTTGGATTTGCCGAGTTGGGGGCAGTTTTGTGACGTCAGGCAGACAGATGGGTACACAAGGGCAGGGCCCAGAAAGATTGGAGATGCTTGAAAAGGATTTATGAGCCTGACGGTGGGGCCTGGAGTCCTGTGTGAACCCCATCACCCAGGGAGAGTGCGTAGTCAGAACACAGAGCTGCAGAGCATAGGTGCTGGATCCAGGCATGGGATGAGCACCAGAGATGCACACCCATCAGAGGAAAAGCAGGAGAAATGTAAACTGTCATCCTGGAGAGGGAAAGCCTGTTTATGCGAGTCGTGAAGGAGAAAGGTTACAATTCCCACATTCTGTAATAAGGAAGAAGATACCCTCCTGGACAACGGGACACAGAGCCTGACAGAACCAGACCAGTGCACCCAGCTGGTGTGACCCATGCTCCCGAGAACCAGGTCCAGGGAAGTCAGCAAGGAGGGCTCCACACCCATCAGTCTGGCAAACCTTAAATGCAAGAACTACAAGCACAGTGGAGCAAAAGGGACACTTGTATCCTGTTGGGGAAGTGTGTTCGGAGGAGAGTTTGGGAGAACGAGTCACAACTCTAACCAGCAACAGACCTATTGTAGACACAAGCTCGCGAGCCCACATCAGGTGCCCTGAAACAAGGGAAGGTTATGAAGTATTTCTACAGAATGGGTTAGAATGGACGTGGAAGTAATCCAAGTCCACAGGCGCACTGGTCAGAGGATGCCCGGTTTGTGAGGGGTAGTGATGGTGGGGGCGGGCAATCTCTCTAGAAACCCCTGTGTGGTCTGAAGCACACTAACAAGAATGCTGTCTTGCCTTAACTGTGGATAAAACAAACTATCAGACAGAAAAGGAGAAATCCAGAGTTGGCCTGCGCAGAAAGAAGGCTGTGGCTGTCTCGTCTCTTTTCCGCTGGCTGTGGAGCAGGCCCTCTGCACCTGGGTGGCAGGTCCAGGCTCTCCGTCGGAGGCAGCCAGGAGAGCTGCCTCGAGGGGGAGGCCCACACCTGGGAAAGCACTCTGACCTCCTGCTCAGAAGCCCCCATTCATTCACATAGCCTGGCAGCATATTTTCAAATAAATCACAAGCACAACAGTTACATTCTCCAAACCACGCTGGAAAAAGGATTATGGTATTTACTATGGGGACAGGAAGATTGATTCTCACCCAGAAGATCTGCCAGGTTCTTGATTTAGGGAGCTGGTGATCAGCATGGGTTAGCCCTGATTTATATTGGCTTATTCTCCCCACGGCCCCCTCTCCAGGGTCCAGGGACACTTGGTGGGATGGCCCGGAGTGAGTACTATCCCACTGGGTCCCTATGAGATGGTGCACCCAGGCCATGGGCACAGGCAGAGATCACTTCCCACCACCACCTTCCACTGCACCCCTGATCCTGACCCTGCCTGGTGGCTCCTGGCACCCCTGGGTAAAGTCCGACTTCTTAGCCTGGAATTACCAGACCTCCTGGTTGGGCCTCTGCCACCAGTTGGTCCTGCTTGTGGCCCTGGCACTTGTCCCCATACATGACTGGTTCTCTCTGCCCTTGGGCAGCTCATGGTCCAGTGCTGGACACTGACCTGTGGCCAGTCCCGAGAGACAGGTGGGCTGAGGCGCATGGAGGAGGCAACGTTCATTCCTCTTCCTGCCTGCCATCTGTGCACCCACGATGTCCTCAGGTCACCTTCTGGTCCTCGCGCCTCACTCACCATCCACGTGCTCTTTCTGCATTTCCTTAGAGCCCACGTGGGGCCCCAGGACTCATGGCAGCCCAGGCACTGTGCACCAACCTGACCGGGACTAGCACTTGCCCTTGAGAAGGAATGTCTAGCTGACCAGGTGCTTCCTTTGGGGTCACTGAAGGATCAGTGGGTAGTGTAGGACAGTGGGGTTTGGAACTTGGCTGTGGACCAGATGGACTTGGGACTGCACCCCAATAGCTGGCAGCAGGCCCCATGCAGACCTCTTGTTTTCTCTTGAAGCCAGCACTTCCAGGGCCACCTCCTGGCCTGAGCAGATTCCATTCGGTCCGGTTCTTACCCACCCTCATCCGGGGGGCCCCCCAGCCCTGCCTCCAGCCCCCTATTGTGTTTCTCTCGGCCCGCCTTCCACAGTGGATGTTGCCTGGATCCGCCTGTGCCCTGGAACACAGGTGCCATGGAACACAGAGGAGAGGCTAATACACGTGTGTCCCAGCTCCACCACACTCTGGCAGGGGAGCTCAGAGTCCCAGCTGCCAGACACAGAGGTTTGCGTTCGGGTGGATGTGATTTCATGGTTTTCTCCAAAACAACCATGAGTGTTTGTGTAACTAAAAAGCACATCATGGTGATTTTCCTAAAATAAAGGAAGAGTTTATTTCATCATGATGAAGGTAAGATTCTTGGGAGCAATTGTGAGGTGTTGCGACGTTTCCTGTATGAGAGTCAGGAGGCCTCCCGTTAGCATTGCCAGCCGATGGCTCCCCAGGTCCGGCCTGCATGCCCTTCGTAGCTGGGAATTTGCTTCTTCCCACCAGCGCCAGCTGGCAGCTGACAGTGTGTCCACTTCCTCGGACCCCACCCTCGGCCACTCCCCCCGCCCCTGGCCACTCTTCCTGGGATGGCACCCCACGGCCCTGGACACTGGGGTATAGGCACTAGTCCTATCTTCCCTGGGTGAGGCTCAGCCCACCCCCTAGCCCACACCTGCAGGTGCTACTCACCTTGTCTGGACAGCAGCAGAGTCTCCTGATGGTGACGCAGGGAGGATCAGGGAAGATGCAACCTGACACCCACCCCTGCCCACCATGGGTGGCCTCTGCTGGTGTGGGGAAGCAGGCCAACTGGCCAACGACCAGTTTGTAAATTATTTTTTTAAATTTGAGTTTTGCTACAGCCATTCTTCCTTGTTCTCTCCCATCGGAGGTTGAGGAGCTTGTGGGTGTTGAGTCTGGCACCCAGCTGCCCTGGAGTGGAGTAGCACCTCCTAGGTCTCAGAGCTCTGTGGGCTCAGCTGCTCCAGCCTGGCCAGAAGCCCTGTGCCACTTGCCACAGCCAGGTGGATGTGGTTGTGGACCTGCAAGTACATGGAGGAAGTCACTGCGGGCACAGGGAGCAGACCCAGCAGAGGGTGCAGGACAGGTGTCTCCTCCAGAAGAAGATCCAGCAAGAGGCAGGAGACAACTTAACAAAAATAAATAAATGAGAACATAGGTAAGAGCTCCTGTGGAGATCCCACAGGAGCAAGGTAACACCGTCCTAAAACTTAAAAAAAAAAAAAAAGTGTGGTTTTTTAATTTCAAAATATATGCACAAATTGGAACACTGTCTTTGTTGGGAATTATAGTGATAACAACTTGCAAGATCAGGTGTGGAAGTATTGAAAACAGCCTAAATACACGAAGGTGGAAATCAGGGGGAAAGATGGGAGGAGGGAGGGGGAGGCTCAGGCCCGTGTGTCCGTGTGTGAGGAGAGGTAAGGAACCCTCATCCTGGTTGGGCCACAGAGAGGCTCATGTGAGGGGAGGGGAGGAATGAGTCCTTCCCTGGAGAAGCTGGATGAAGCGAGGACAACACCGTACAATAGTGATGTGGTGGGAGAGGAAGCTTGTTCTGTGAGGCGCTAGATCTGCTCATCTCTGAGGATATCACCACCAGGACGAAGCCACCAGGAGAAGCTTGTGATGACACGATGGCAGAAGGCCTGGACCCAGGGTCAACCACAGGAGGGGCAGCCCTTCGACTGCATGGTACTTGTGGTGGGGGGTTTACTCACCTGCCACACATTTGTGCTCCGGAGGCCACTGCTTGCAACACTCCCCTTAGCCCATGGTGCACACTGTCACTGTGCCCAGTTCACCCGCGGGGCTGAGGCTCAGAGTTGGAAGCCAGGCCCGGCCACCCCTGAGGACCACACCTGATGGCGGAGCCAGTCCCGCATCTGTGGCCTTTGGGGGATGTGACCTATTTTAGTATTCTTAGCAGTTTTCAAAATATCACTGATTTTTTTCCAGCAGAACATGGCTTACCTGTGACGGAGCCGCTACCCCCTCCCCACCCCCTACCCCACCTGCAGACCTGCCTGCTCGTGGACACAGTGACTTGGCTCAGACTCAGGCCTGCCACTCCTGGTGGCCAGAATCGGGGATGTCTCCTGCATACGGAGTTCACAGGCACCACCAGCTGCGTCTACCTGCCTGCAACATCTTCGAGGTGATAGATGCTCAGTGGGATTAAAATAATCTGGTTCGTATGATTGGCATCAAGGTAATTAAAAACTAATTAAATTAACCAAAAGTAAAACATAATTAAGGTTAAAAGGATAGAAGTGGGGCTCGGCCTCAGGGACGCATTTGGCTGGCCTGGCTTCCTGCGTGCCCACTCTCAGTGGCCATTTGTGTCAGGGTGTGAGTGTGCTGCCCATGTGACGGTGCCTTCAGGGCCAGGGGGCATGGGATGAGGATGCCAAACAAGTGTCAAGTTATCTTCACATCCAGTGCTCAGGAACTGGAAAGGCACCAAGTATCTGATGTTGATAAGGAAGTCAGGCCCGCTGGGCAGGTAGTCCCTGCCCTGACTCCATCTTCATTCCCCAGGGGCCCTCAGACACCCCCCGCCCCCCCCCTGCAGTTAGCATGTGCATAATCTGTGCAGACCCCAGGCTAAGCCCCTGCCAGGGCACCTGCAGGGGTGGGGTGGGGCTGGACCTCGTGCACCGCTGCCTTCCCCTTCCCCTGGGGGTGCAGGAAAAATCTGTCCCCAAGCTGGGGTGACCAGGAGCCACAGCAGCAGCAGAACCAGCCAGGGAGCTCTAAAAATCCACATGTGCTGTTACCAACCCCCCCAAAAGCCCCAGAGCAGACTCTCTGGGTGGGGAGTTGTTATCATATTAAACTCCCATGGGGATCCCTGGGTGGCTCAGCAGTTTAGAGCCTGCCTTCTGCCCAGGGCATGATCCTGGGGTCCTGGGATTTAGTCCCACATCAGGCTCCCCGCATGGAGCCTGCTTCTCCCTCTGCCTGTGTCTCTGCCTGTCTCTCATGAATAAATAAATGAAATCTTAAAAAAAAAAAAAAAAAAACCTCCCAAGGGACTCCAGTGTGTGTCCAGAGTCGGGGCCAGGGGAGCCTAATCTGAGTCCCCTCTGCCTCCCCTCAGGGCTGAGGGTCCCGAAGGCTGCCTTCTGCCAGGAGCATGTGGATGGTACAGGTGCTGCTTGGGCCTCTCGCGGGCCTGCACTCCCCCTGCCAGTTCTGCCCCAGCGTCTGGAGCAGCTCTCCACCCACTCTGTGCCCCCATCCATGCCTGCCCGAGCCAGGCCTGTGCCCCTTCTCACCCGTCCCTTGCTCAGTCTATGCTTGCTCCCCCATGCTGTGGCTTCCCCCCACCTGCTGGGCCCTGGTGGGAGGGTCTCTCTCTCTGGGCGGCCCGGGAGTCCGCTTGGCCACACTGGCTGGGCAGGCTTCTGGGGTGGGGGCTGTGGCTGCCGGTCGTCATGGGATAGGCAGCGCCCCCAGGGAGGCTGCACACTCACCTGCCCCGTGGGCACAGAATGCAGAAGAATGCTATCGCCTGCTGGAAAGCCGCCTGGTGTCCCCTGCTACTGGGTGAGGCGGGATGGCTGCAGGTGCATGGGAGCGGGCTGAGAATCTGCATATCCCCATGCACCGGCCACGTGCGGTGCGGGGAATTCCCATGCACAAACACTGTAGGCAAAACCGAGAACATCATGTGTGATTCCATTTAGAGAAGATTCTCGACCACGCAAATAAATGGAGGGGGACAGAAAACAGAAGAGGGGGTGCCTGGGGATGCGGGGCTGTGGGCGGCCATGGAGGGGCCCAGGGAAGCTCCTGGTAGTGGTGACACTTCTGTGGGGACACATGCACCAGAGCTCACTGAGACGCGAGGTTCAGCGCAAGCCCGTTACAACTCAATAAAGCTGTAAGGAAATCTGTGAGACTTGTGACCCTGGCTTGCTCCTCCCCTGTCAGGGTGACCATGGGCAAGTTAGTTCAGCACACTGTGCCTCGGTTTCTCCATCTATAAAATAGGAATAACACTGCTCGCCTCCAGTAGTTGTGCAAACTAGTAAGACCATGATCAAAGCTTTGGGCCTGCCATTTCTTTTCCAGCCCTGTTTGTGCGCCCGGGAGGGGTGGTCTGTGTGCATCTGGGGAGAGGTGAGACCCTGCTGGGCGTGTGTGGGGAGGGCAGGCATGAAGCCCCCTCCATCCACCTGTCCCCCTTCTCTGCCAGTCCGTGTGGGGACTGGTTTGCTTTTTTTAACAGTCACTAACCTGGTATGTTTACTGACTCATTCGGTTCTTTATCATTTCCAATAACACAGCGCGTTTTGGAAATCACATTGTCCCGGTGCCTTCATGGCTTCTGCAAATCAAATTTATTTTGCCATTGAAAATGTCAAAAGGGGGGATCCCTGGGTGGCTCAGTGGTTTAGCATCTGCCTTCGGCCCAGGATGTGATCCTGGAGTCCTAGGATCGAGTCCCACATCAGGCTCCCTGCATGGAGCCTGCTTCTCCCTCTGCCTATGTCTCTGCCTCTCTCTGTCTCTGTGTCTCTCATAAATAAATAAATAAAATCTTTAAAAAATATATCAAAAGGATTCAGCCAAAGGACACCTGAAATCTGTGGGGTGGAGGGGCGCTAAGGCTGGCTCTTGGGACACGAGGGCAGCTGAAGCTCCCTGTCTGAGTCGATTCCCTATAGTGGGGAGGAGTCGGGGCATCCCCTGGAGAAGAGCGGCTCCAGACCTTCTGGCAGGTTTCCACGGGATGAGGAGGGTCGCATGGCATCACCGCACAGCTGGGGCCCTGTCTCTGCTGCCCTGTGCAGGGGTGGGGATAGGAGGGGCATCAGTGTTCTTGCCCTTGGAGGCATTGCAGATGAGAGCGACCCAGGGCCTCCAGCTCTGGGGATGGCACTGTAGCCAAGTTGGTGTCCAGTGACACGGGGAGAGTGTCTGCAGGGTGCGCTGTGGGATCTGACCACTCTGCCCCTCACCAGCTGTGCAGGCCTGGGAGTCTGGTCTGCAAAGTGGGTATCTGGCACCTCACAGCTTAGCCCCCACTCCAGGCCCTTGGTTATGTATGTCAGGTACGAATCTGAATGTAGACCTAACCAGGGGTCGGGCATGTTTGTGAATAGGTCATAGGTGTACAAGGACACACGTCTCAGGTGCCGGGGGGATAGTTTCCCAGGATTTCCAAGGTGGGAGTATCCGCATAATGAGGATGAAGCTCTGAAATCCCCCCTTAGCAGCGAGTCAGGTTGGGCTTGTCCTGGTTGGTGCAGCCTGGCCCATCACCCCGGGGACACCACACAGATGGGCCAGGTCCTGCCTCCCGGTAATCTGCTACCCTGTGGGCTGTGGGCACAGCAGGGACCAGCCCCATGGGACAGACACGATGGACTGGACCCTCAGGAGGGCTTCCTGGAGGGGCTAGACTGGTGTTGTGCAGGCGAAGGGCAGGTGCAGGCAGGGCTCCTGGTGGAGGCAGGAGTGGAGGCCAGAGCTGGGTGACAGGGACCACTGAAGGTCAGGTGAAGATGCAAGCTCCATCCTGGAAGGATACCAATAAATCTTTCAAGGGGCTCAGTGTGTAGTCACACCAGGCCAACATGTCTCCAGCGGATGGAGGCCCAGCGAGTCAGCCAAGGGCAAAGGCATGTGGCATACCCAGGGTAAATGGGCATGAGCCTCCCAGGGCCATGTCCACGGTGGGACCCTCGGGACAGCAGGTGTGGTCCATCTGGGAAGCTCCCAGCTGACAGTGTGCCAAGGCCACGGCCCCGAAGAAATGAGACCCTGCGTGTAGAAGACTGGCGGCCAAGCGCTGCTCATCTTCCCTTGCTCCCTGTTCCCTGTCTGGAGACTTGGGACCCACGTGCTGTGGCGTGGTGGTGTGTCCTCAAGGCCCCCACGACTGAGTGCCACACTAACCGTCCTGGAGAAAGTCCAAAAGGGAAGGCAGCGGCGATTCCGTGACATTTCAGTTCTGGGAAGAAGCCAGTTTCCAAGTGTGTTCCTGCAAGTCTAGGAGAGCAGGAGGTGCCCTGGTGGGACCGACTGTGTGCACGGGGTTGTGCGAACCCCCGAGACTGAGTGTGTGCCTCATCAGAGAGCATGCTGGGTATTTATCTTCAGTCGGGTCGCCTTTTGCCCAAAGTCAGAATTTTGCCATCATTTAAGTTAATGTTTTGGGGCTGGGAGAAGCCTACCTGGTCTACCTGGCACCTCTTGGGCGGTTTCTGATGGTTGCAGGGCACATCGGGGCTCATCCCGTGGCTGGCAGCTTGGGTTCCACAGTGCGGGGCTTGCAGACGCCGTGCCGAGAGCCACGGTGTGTGCGATGATGTGGGGCAAGGACCTGAACCTGTCACGGGCGGCGAATCCGCTCCGTGCTTGCCCACTACTCTGCAGTCCCTGCCTGGGTCTCCATCGGCCGCCTTTGGGGGCTGGGAGGAGGTGGGCCCCGGAGCCGCATCTCCCGCCCCACCCCACCCCATATGCAGCTCTGGGTCTGGCTTCCCCTCTCCTTCCCGGGGCCCTAAGGCATCCCCCATCCAAGGAGCCCTCACGGGCAGGCCTGGCGGGGTGTGGGCTCCCGAGGGGGCGTCCCCACCATCTCTTCAGCTCCAGCAGATACTCCAAGGACCCATTTTGTGAATTCAGCTCATTCAACCAGCAGTAGTTCTGGCTCTGACTGCAATCAGACAGAGGTCACCTCCCATAACCCTGTGCATGCTCGCCAGAGAGTGCCGGAAACACGGGTAGCTTGACCAGGGCAGTGCGTTCGCTTGTGGCAAAGGAGGGGAGGGCCTGCTTCCAGGAACCACGAGGTGTCCCGTTGAGAGGGTCCAGGCCTGTCTCCGGGGGGTGGGGCAGTGTTCAGGAGGTGGAGTGAGTGATGCTGTGGTCTGGTATCCTAACCCTTAGCCCCAAAATAGATCAAGCAAAACCCTAAAACATTACAGGGAAAGCTGACAAGTCAGCAGGTGTAACGATTGAACGTCTCCCTCGAGCGTGTTCCAGAACGTGTGCAGTTGTATGCGTGTGTAAATGTACACTTGAACCGTGCACATGGAGAATGATGTGGGAACCCAGGGAGGTCTCCATGCGTCCCAAGAAGACTTTGTTACCTGCAGCTCTCGCCCAGCGGGAGGGAAGTGGTAATCAGCAGCCAAGTGTGGGTCAGGTGTGTGATGAAAACCAAAAAGCACACTTAAATCATCCGTGGGTTAGAAAAGTAAATCATGGGATCCCTGGGTGGCGCAGTGGTTTGGCGCCTGCCTTTGACCCAGGGCGCGATCCTGGAGACCCGGGATCGAATCCCATGTCGGGCTCCCAGTGCATGGAGCCTGCTTCTCCCTCTGCCTGTGTCTCTGCCTCTCTCTCTACATATATAACTATCATAAATAAATTTTAAAAAATTAAAAAAAAAAGAAAAGTAAATCATAACAGATGCTAACAAGTGTTTCAATTGGAAGATGAGGGGGCACCATGTACTCAGGCTTGTCTGACATACTTGGTTCTGAGGGGTGTCATTTATAGTCTCGGACGTGTTTGTTAGGAATTTAGCACAGCTGCCCGAGACCCGTGACCCAAGCAGGCGATGCAGGAGCTGGGAAGACAGTAAGAGAAACAGGAAGGGGGGAAGGCGATGATAGAAGCAGATTGACAACCAAGCAGGTAACAGAAGGGATGGCAAGTTACGGGGAAGAGAGCCCCAGAACAAGCCTGTCCTAAGCCGACCCTGAAGAACGACCAAGGAGGGGAGGTGTTCAGAGCAGAGAGGGATCCGGGGCGTGAACACTCCTCTGTGTCCTGCTTCCAGACGTGGGATAACTCCCCAGCAGATGACAGATGAGGACTTGTCCTCATGGGAACAGTCTCGTTACTCGGTTTTGAGAGATGGGTTCCAACCCAGTGGTGTCTGTGTCGTTGTGACTCCTGGCGCCAGGGGCATTCACCCGGATGAGAGATGCTCAGAAATCATGGGAGGATGTGCTTCCGGGAAAGTTGCAGGAGGAAGCCCAGCAGGGGACTGCTGGCCACTCGTCAGCTGTGCCCTGAGAGTAGGGCCCTTACCCCGCTGATCCCAAATGTCCCTGTCCTGCAGCTGGAGACCTTCGGTGCTGACCTCCTGGAACCCCAGATGCCAGGAGGTGGCCTAGCCCTGAGGACAGGTGGTGCTCAGTAAGCACGGAAGGCAATGGGAGGCAGGGGGACAGGTGTTGGTATCAGGAGTGGACGCATGGAGTGCAGGGGGCGTCGGTGTGGAAAGAAGTCACATGCGCCCAGCCCAGCCCGGGGGGAGGCTCTTGGGCTGCGGCCTGCTGAATGAAGGGGGTGCCATCTGGTGGGGGGGGGGGCGAGTGTGGGTCTGCGGCGGGGGGGGGAAGGAAGTCAGTTCTGACCTGCCGCTGTGCCCTGGGTCTTCCCACCACCTCAGTCTCCCCCTTCCCCATACTTTAATCACTCCTACTTCCCCAGTTGTGTGGCGTGGGGGCCATGTGCATGTGTGCGTGTGTACAGATGTGTGTACGTGCTGGAAGCAGGGGAGCAGCTTCTCACAAATCCATGCTGTGGCTGCAAACAAGAGCATGCTGGAGGCATGTTGATCTAAGTCGGCCGGTCAGAACAGCTGTGTCCCCACCCAGATGGGACTCGGCGCGCGGCTCTCAACCGGCCTTCTCCAGCCACGCTGGCTGTCACCCGGTGGGCCTCGCTGCTCCAGAAAGCTCTGGCGGGTGCTGCTGCCGAGTGCCCTTCCCTGCCACCTTCCTTCTGAGCATGAGGCCCTCTGAGGATGCAGACAACTGCAGTCCTCATGAGTCTTAATAAAATGTGCTGTACCCGGTTAATATCCTGTCGGTGAGACCTGACTGCTTCCTCCTGTTACAGTAACATTCCTTTAAAACTAATTTCTAGAAAAACATAGGGGCTGTCGGATGACTTGGGGTTGCTAAGCTTGCTGACCTACATTTCCAGGCTGCGTTTACCCCACGTTCCCACTGGAACCCTCCTGGGCCCAGGCCCCCTCCTCCTTTTCCATCGCGCTGGGTCGGAAAGGGCTGACCTGAGTGGGCTGGCGTGCATGAGGGGCTTGGTAGTCACGGGAGGTGGGGGGACAGGTCAGCAGAAGCCAGTGGGGCTGTGCTGTGAGCTGGGATCAAGCACGGGCTGGGCAGCAGGTCGCTGAGGGAGAAGAGCCAGCATATGTCACTGGAAAGGCAATGGGGATGGGATCTCAAAGGATGAGAACCAGCTTCCAGATGGGAGCAGGAGGGGCTGTCCCAGGCAAGAGGGTGGTGTGGCCTGAGGCAGAGGTGCAGGGAGCCCGGCGGGGGGAGGCCCAATGGGGGTGCCCAGCGTCTGCCTACAAGTCTTCTCCCTGTGCACCCACCGGCCATGGGGCTTCGGCTGCCGCTGAGAATGAGATCTGCCACCGCCTGCGTGCCTGTCACCCCCACGGCCACCGTCCCGTCCTGGCTGAGTTGGAGGAGCTCTGCACGCCTGCCGGGGCTGTGGAAAGGAAGGGAGGAGCGCCAGCCGTCCAGGGCTGCGGGGTGTGGTTTGCCCCGGCCTCTGCCCAAGCAGGGAGAAGGGTCTCGTCTGGTCAAAAGAAGCATCTGTTGCCTGTTTGCTGTATGTACTCAGGCTTCAGAAGAAGAATATATTTAAGGTTTCTCATGTGAACTGCCGCCTGCCCTGGTGTCGCCTTACGGCCTGGCACCTAAGCTCATGCGTGGGGGCTGGTGGGCTACATGGCCCTCCTCCCTCACCCTTTGCAGGCAGGCATGGGCGCGTCCTCTCAGTCGTGGTGGAGGAGCAAGGGAAAGGGGCATGTGCATCGTGCCCTGTCCTCTTCTGGACACAGTGCATCTCCAGGCCCACGCTCAGTGGGGCACATAGACCCCCGTTGAGGGAGGGGACTGCAGAGGGCATGGGTCAGGGGCTGAGAAGCAGGGCAGGGGGGCGACTGGCGTGGCCTCCACCTCCATCTTGAGCTCTGGCGTCGTGGGCACCCCCGCCGTCCTCCTCTGTCAGCAGGCTGTTTGTCCTCCTCTCGGGGCGCGTGCACCTGTCTCCCCCGCTCCAGACCCAGCATCTCCGGTCAGGGATGAATCATCCCCTTGGGAGGAAAGGAAGATGTCACCTTTGTGTGAGGAAAGGAATCCGAGGCTCTAGCTGGGCTGGTGGGTGCCGGGTCTGCTTGGCTTGTCTCCATTGGCAAACCTGGGCCTCGCAGGATCAGGGCTGCGTAGCTCCCTGGGACCCACGGCTGCCTGCCTCACCCCTGAAGTTTAATTAAAATGAAGATGAAGTGCTTTCCGTGACGGGTCACGCTCTGTGGCAGTTGCTGTGCCAGGGACCCTGGCAGGGCCTCTGATGTTGGGAAGGCTTCGCCAGCTTCTGCTCTGGCAGCAGCTTCCTCCAGGAGCCTCATTATAATTCCTTTGGTAATTAAAACAACAGATGTTATAATTAAAAGGCTCCTCATTAAATCACAAATAACTGAAGCTGGAGGTGTGTCCCCCTGAACAGTGTCCTGCAGTCCCCTTTGGAGGGAAGGAAAAGCATGCGGGGAAGGGTGGGGGGCGCAGGGGGCTGCCAGGTGGGGGCGCTGGCGAGGTGCTGACAGGTGTGTGTGTGGAGGGCTGCTCCCCGAGGGTCCTCAGCACCTTGCAGGGTGCAGCAGGAGAGCAGTTGGCCCCTGGAGGGCTCCGTGGGGCCGGGATGGAGGACTGTCCTGCAGGAGGAGCTGGTACTGCCTTGTCTCACTCATTCTTTTGTTCCCAGGGGCCGTGTGCACAGATCAGTCCTAAGACAAATGAGTCATGGAGAGCTTGCAGGAGACAGCACCTGGAAAGGGCTCAGGGCACTTGGTTCTCCCCCTGGTGGGCTGCTCACTCCCTCACTGTCCCTGAGCAAGCTCTGTCTGAGACACAGCACCCTGCTGAGAAAGGGGCAAGGTGACACCCACCCAAGCCACTGAGGTGCAAGATGTATCCCTCTGACTCGCTCCTGGGGCCGAGGTGTCTGGGGTGTGAGCCACGGGGCTGTTCATCTCTGAAAGACCCCTCACCCAGGACCTACCATAGCAGGGCTGCGGCTGCAGCTCCCTGGGCCCTGTCACTGGGCACGGGATGAGCTACCAGGGCCTTGCCTGGGTGCGTGTGGTGTGCGTGCTTGTGGGGGGGTGCTGTGGCTGGAGCAGGAGGCAATGCCTCCACCTGCAGCTCCCACCCTGGCCACCTGCCCAGTGAGGCTCTCAGTGCTCTGGGCAGTGATAATGGGCTTTTGCTGAGAGACGCCCCCAATGGCATCCTTCGCCGCAGGAGAGCAGGGGTGTGGTACTGCCAGCCTTGCCAAGGGACATGGCCTCCAATTCCTCCTCCTCTCAGCCTTTGTCCACAGGCGGCTGTGGCTCAGCCTGTCCCTTACCTAAGGGCCACCATACCCTGAGCAGGTTGCTTTGAGCATTAATGATAAGCCAGTGAAGGCAGATGTTCCTGTAGTACTTACCACGTGACAGGAACTTTCTAGAACTTCACCTACGTCGATTCATTCGATCTCCACAACAGCCCTTGGGGAGGGGCTGGGAGAGTAAATGGATGGGCTGCGTTTAGGACTTGACGACTGGGGCAGGGGTGGGATCTGGACCCACCCAGCACCATCTTGAGCTGTCTCAGGCATCTCTCAGGGCCACCTGAGGGCAGTGCAGGGTGGCAGGGGCAGGGGGAGCCAGCATTCCTCCTCCAGGTGGCCTGATCCAAGCCAGCGTGTCCAGGTCAGTTGGAGGGGGAGGGAGTGGCTGGAAGGAAACCAAAGCCATAGCCTCAAGCATCAGGAGCAGGACAGGGGAGAAGGAGCTACATCAGAGCTCCTTGTCCCACTTACTCAGTGTTATGTCACCAGCCTGGCACTCAAAGCACTCAGTAAATACTGGTTTCATGGATGGATGGGTAGGTGGATGGAAGGAAGGAAAGAAGGGTGGAGAGAAGGGGAAGGATGGAAGGATGGATGGATGGACAGACAGGAGGATGGAAGGATGGATGGAGGAACAGAGCAATGGTTGGGTCCCACAGCAACCGTTTATTGAGGACCTACCACGTGCCAGACACTGTGCATCTTTCTCATCTATTTCTTACATCAACCCTGCATCAGCTTTATTATTCTCATTTTTCACAGAAAACTGCAGTTAAGTGACTTGTGCTCAAGCTCCCAGAGAGACAGGCAGCGTTTGAACCCTGAGAGGAGGGTCTCCAAGACTGTCCTCCTCACTGTGCCCCACAGCGCTTGCAGGACCAGAGCTAAGGCCAGTTACCTGTTCAGATGAATTCTTGACTTCCTTGTATGTCCCCACAGAGCAGCTGACCAGCATCCTTCTGCCCTCCAAGGTGATGAGTACTGGGAACACAGAGACTATCATGACCATGGCCTCTGTCCTAGAAGGGTCTGGAGTTGTTACTGGCCGCCCAGTGCAGAGCTCTGGGCTTGGGGGATGTCCAGGGGACAGGGGAACCCAGAAGAGGGGCTGGCTGATTCCACCGGGCACCTCCAGGGCACTGTGGTATTTGGACTGTGTTCTGAAGTCAGGGCAGGAGCTAGGCAAGTAAAGGAAAGTGGGGAAAGGTCACTCTAGGCAGAAGGAATGGCATTTGCAAAATCAGAGGCAGGAAGCAGACTTTGAGGGTGGGGGTGGGTGGCAGGGACAGAAGATGAAGCGGGAGAAGGGGAAGTTGAGGCCAAGCTATAAAGGGCTTTGAAGGTCAGGCCACAAAGCAGGGAGCTACCAGAGGTTTGGAGCTGGGGGATGCTGTGCTCAGCTGTGTGGTGGGGAAGCTCAGTTGGCAGTACAGGGTGAGGCCGGCCAGAGGTGGGGCCACGTGGCAGGCACAGCTGGGTGACTCCGGTTGTTCTTGTGAACCACAAAATCACAGCAGACTGGGATGAGATGACCCTTGGAGACCATCTCTAACTTTCTGGTTGCATTGATGATGAACCCAAGGCCCAGAGAGGGCCAGGAACTGGTTCAAGGTCGCACAGCGAGTGAGTGGCTGACCAGTAGTTGGTGGTAGCTGGGAGGAGATGTCTGTGTTTCATGACTCCTGGGTGGTGAGCGGAAACCAAGTCGTGGCTCCATGAATTGTGGAATCCCAGCACGTCCGAGAGGTTTGTGTAAAATGATGCTTGTAATAAATTTTTCCCCCTCGAGGACCATGAAGTACAAAAGGAGGGGGCGAGCGCTTGGCAAGTGCTCTGATTAAAGCCAAATACAGATGTTTTCAACAATAAAAGGCTGCTGACGCCACAGAGGAAAGAATGATGCTGGGAGAGTGGGGCCCCCCAGGCGGCGGAGCCAGAGGCTGAGCTGGAGGCGCAGGTGCACACCCCCCCCCCCACTGCCCTGCGTCAGCACCCCTGCTGCTTCTGCCGGACAGGAGAGGGTGGCTGCGTCATTCACGCTGCCCTCAAGGAGATGCATCTGCATGACTTGTATGGAAGTGCAGCTCCGAATTACCTTGCCATGGCCCGACTTTGGTTTTGCTTCTTCCGAGTGGCTTCAATCACTGTGCCACTTAGAAATAAACAACTGAAACTTATAAAAGTCTAGAATCGTAGAAAAGAATTATAGCCTGAACCCCAAACCCTTTCCCCCCAAACCTGCCCCCAGACCAAACCCCGCAGTCCCTTTGGGCTCTGAGAAGGATGGGTTCAGTCCCTTCCTCAGCTGGCTACGCCCCTGGACAGCCCCTGCCCACTGCCCCTGAGAGCAGAGCAGGGAGACACACCCGGTGTCCCCAAGGCTCAGGTCTCCCCTGGATATGCAGCTGGGACCCGGGGGGGAAGGGAGACCAGGCCCCACCTGCTTCCATCCTATAGGTGCACGGTCTTCCAGAGTGCGCGAGGTCCTGGGGAAGCAGGAGCTGTGACAACGTGGAGTGGAACCCAGTCACCAGGCCACCAGTGTCACCAGTGAGGGCGACACGCCCTCCTCAGCCTTCTCCCGAGGTTCTGACCACAGACATGCCTGTTCCATTGCGGGCACCTGGGAGGAAGGGGGCCAAATGCTGTCGCCCCAGAGGTCCTTGCCGCGATTGCCAGAGTGCGGCTCAAGTGCGTGACTGTCTACAGAAGGGACCTTCCTTAGCTTCAAAACAGGATGGCGCCTCCCCGTGTCCCAGCCTGGGCCGAGGAGGCGCCTTCCTTCCGGAATGTTCTTCCCCTGACCTCCTATCCCGGGGATCCTCCCAAGAAGGGCCCCCAGCTGTGCTTGGAAGCTGCATGTGTGTGTGTCCCCTTGAAGGACGTTACCCTCCTGACCCTGTGGTCCCAGTGCAAAAAGCTGGCCCCAGTACCTGCCCTGAGGTCTCGCCCACCTGCACCCCAGTGGAAGTGTCCTGTGGCCACACGCAAGGCAGGGGAGCTGCCCTGCTGGTGGTCTGGCAGTTGTCACCAGGGAAAGATCCTGTTTGTCTGCTTTGAAGGAATAACAGGAAGGTGCCTCGGAAGCAGGAAGGAAGGGCCGAGTGACTGGCACTGTCCAGCGTGGTGAGGCAGAGCCCCACGGAGATGCTGGGGGGTTGCTGGATCTGAGGGCGCTCTGAGCTCTTGCACACCCTACTGGCTCCCGCTCACGGCCCTGGGGCCCGGGGAAGGCTGCCCATGCTGGGAGTGGTGGTAGTGCGCCCTTCCCATGAAGGACCGTGTCTGCTCCTGGTGAGGTGTGGTTCTGCTTCCCATGTGGCCCTGGGCGGAAGAGGTGACCGTGCGGGGGGCTGTCAGAGACCAGATGGGACCCGAAGCACAGCAGCAGCTGATAGACGCAAGAGCTTGGAGACAAGGGTGCAGACCCCCGTGGCTCGGGATCCCCTGCAGGCTGTGCCCCGGGTGTGCCTGTGTCCAGGGTGGGGAGACGGCCTGATCTGAGGCCACGGTTGGCTTGTAGTGAGTGGCCGGTGGCGGGTCCTCCACCGGCATGCATGCTGCTCTGAGGCCAGACGGGGGTCAGCGCCCCTGTCTCACCTCAGGAAGGTCCGGGAGCCCGGGGGAGAGGCCCAGGTAGTGGCTGTGGCCCCCAGCCCCCATGGCCCACCTGCCACCTGTGTGCCTGTGACCAAGGAGGAGGAGAGCTCAGAAGAGCCGTTAGCACCCTGCCGGCCTCCTCGCCCCCCACCAGACCGGCCCCTCTGCTTGGCTGTGTCTCCCCACAGGCAGTGGGGGAGCCTGGAGGTGTCTGGCCCCCCTCTCCTAGGGCAGCTGTGGTCTGTGTGGGAGGCTTGTGACCTGTGGGACAAGAACAGTCCCGTGGCTGTGGCCCTGATTCGGAGCCACCGTGCGCTGAGCTCTGAGGAAGCAGCTCCAGAAGCCTGGGGGCCCCCGCGGGACTTCCTGGAGGAGGCGATGTTAGCACTGACTAGTGAGACTCTGCAGGCTCTGAGGCCAGAACCCAGTCCCATCGAGAGTCACCTAAAAACCTGGCAAAACTATCCAGAACCTTTTCTGTATGTTGCTTCACTTCAGACACATATTTTGATAGTTTGCACATAAGATGAATCAGAAACATATGCATTAATTTCCCCTTAAAATGATACACTTGCTGTACTTGGCAGAACACAGCGTGGGATCTGAGGAATGTTGGGCAGCCGCAGACTTGCGTGGGCTCCAGGACCGGGAGGTCACAGGGGCTGGAGCGCTGAGCACCAGCCCCTGTGTCGCGGGGGGCCCCAGGTACGAGGTGAGGGGCACAGAACAGCCACCTGCTGCCCTGTACAGACGCCCCCAGAGGGATTGGCTGAAAACAGCAGCGGGTGTGACCTGTCATGGTGGCCGTGGGGCTCGGCTGGGCTGTCTGGAGCTGGGGTCCTGGTCACCGGAAGCTTCTAGGGTGGTGTACTCACTCAGCTTGCAGGCTGGACCTGACTGTTGGCAGGAGGCACCTGCTGCCGGTCCCTGTGGGTGTTGCCCCGGGGCTGTGGGAGGGTCCTCGGGGCATGGCCGCTGCTCCCCGTGGAGAGAGCGTGAAGCCAGGAAGGGGAAGCCGTATCTTTTATGACCTAGTTGCTCGCAACTGCTTCTGCGTGTCCTGTTGGCTGCACAGGGCATCCCATGACATAGGTACACATGTGCACACCAGTCAGGGGTCACCGCAGACTGTCCCAGAGGTGGGAGGTTCTGTTCCAAGGTAACACACTGTCGAGCCGGTGGTCACAGAGGCAGTCAGCTACGCAGAGGCCCTCTGGGAGGCCTTTTGGGAGGTGGTGTCTGGAAAGCACTTGTCCCCAAGCCTGGCACAGTGTGGTGACAGATCGGCACCAGCTGCCACCACTGGAGTGTCCTCACGACCTGGCGAGCCCACCACCCAGCCCTTGCTCTGGGTCACACCATATATGTCAGAGACTATCTCGTTAAGTCTCTGATGCACCCTCAGGTCCAGTGTCCATTCCCGCCATAGCACCCGGGCCATGCCACAGCCAACAGCCCCTGTCCTGGGATACAACCCAGTTTGTGTCTTCAGGGTGGGCACAGACACAGGTGGGCCAGGAGACTTGGGGTGGGAAGGGTGCCAACTCAGCTGGCTGCTTCTGTTTCCTGGTGAACTAGGAAGCAGACCTCAGTGGGGACGGCCAGCTTGGGGGCAGGTACGTCCCTGTGTCTGAGTGTCCTTCCTTGGGGACAGGGCCCATGAGACCTGGGCCAGCATGTAGGTACCACCTGAGGGTTGGCTACTGCTGCTCCTCTGCTCCATGGCAGCTGCGGCCAGGATGTGAGGAGGTCGTGGGGCTCAGGGGAAGGCCATGCTGGGGGGGCCGCTGGGCACCTGCAAGGACTCACCGGCTGAGAGTGCCAAGCAGCTAGAAGCCACCCATACAAACCACAGATTGTGGATGGGGAAGCCGAGGCCCAGCATGGGAGGGGACTTGTCCCTACCACCCCAAAGAGTCTGGTTGGACTGGGTCAAGGACCCAGGGCTCCTGACTTCTGTGGCCTTAGACTCATCCTACCACTGTACTTTGCCCTTTCTCCTGCATTTACATCCAGGGCTGTTTTCACAGAGCTCTGATGGCCACAGAACTTCTCCTTTGGTTGATACCTCACCTGGGGGTGTCTCAGTCTGGGCCTCAGAAGCCTCCATAGAAGTTTGGGTCACTGTGTCCTTCCTTAGATGCAAGCACAGCCTAGGAGCTGGGCTCTGTGCTAAGTGTGGGGTGTTCCAAAAGGGATGGGGTGCAGTGGGCCCCTCCCAGAGCAGAGGGCATGAAGCAGGCATATGCAAAGGGTTAAGTAAAGACACAGAAGTGAGGGCAGGGACAGAACACATGTGAGGTGTGGTGGGAGCCCAGGGTGGGGTGGATGTGCTGTCTGCACAGAATGGGGGAAGGCTTGTCCAGGGCGTGACACCTGAGTCTTCAAGAGGAATGGACCAGCCTTGTGAGATCTGTGGCTTGGCCAAGTCCACGGTGCCTTGCCTCAGTTTCCCTGGCTATAAACACAATAATAATAGCATAGTCCTCATGGTGCTATTATGAGGATTAGGATCCACATTTGCAGCACTGCACATAGGGCTGGCCCACCGTAACCCCCAACAGATGATGATTGTTGGTGTTACTGGGGTAGCCACGGAGGTCCCCAGAGGGCCAATACCTCGGATCACTTCACAGGTGGAGGGGAGCCATTGGAAGCTCTGGGGTGGCGTGGCAGGCATGCTTGAAGGGAGAGCAGGGCCGGGGCCTCAAGGACAAAGAAGTCATATCTGGAGGTGCCCACTCCCAATCGTAGCTGGCCGGAGAGGAAACGGGGTCTTTCAGCAGGTGGTGAGCTCCCAGTCACCGAAGGCGTGCAGGGCGATGGTGAACAGTCAGCTGGAAGATATGTGGAATGGGTGTGTGGGTGTGGGTGGGTGGGGGGCGCATATCATCCTCCCTGAATCTGGGCCACATGAGACCTTCCGTTCCCAAGCTCTGTTGTTCTCTAGAGGCCCAGGGCTGGACACCAAGCAGCTAGGTCAGGCGGGGCTTGCACTTCAGGGCCACCTCATGCCACAGCCAGGCTCCCAGGGCCTCACAGGCAGGGGTGTGGGGATGCGGTGCTGGGCCAGCTGCAGCCCCGGGAAGCCAGGGGCAGGTGGTAATCACAGTGCGGACGAGCCGCCTGTAACAGTGCCAGCCCCGCGCCCCGACCTGCTGATAGGCCGTGTTTCCCTGCTTTGCCTGGAGAAGGCAACATTGGTCAGGAGGCCCCGGCCTGGATCTAACTGAACACTTGCGCCGACTGCACTGGCTCGTTACGTAGAAGGCCATGTCCTTCGCTGTTGCCTGGGAAATTGCAGCCAGCTTGGGCCTCGGTGACGGTGATGGTGATGGTGATGGATGGATGGAGGGGAGGATGACGGACAGGAGGCCGGGATGGGAATGGAGTCTTTTTCCCCTCGGAAAATCCAGTCTGACAAGCCAGATAGCACCTTCCTCTCAAGACAGCTGTGCATCCCTGGGAAGGAGCACGTTGGCCACGTTTACCAGGATGCGCTTGCAGGACTGCAGCCTTGATGCAGGAGGCTTTCCGTATGTTCATCTCAGGAATGAGCTAATGTGCGTGCTCCTCTCTTCTCCTCCCTCCCGCTGCAGGCGTGAGGTCCTAGTATGATGGGCTCAAGAGGGATCCTGCTGCTTCTGAGGGTGCGAGTGGGGTGCTGGGAGCAGGGAATGAGGCTCGGGGTCTCAGGCCTGCAGTTCTGGACTCTCTTCTGCCATGGACAGAACCTGAGTGTCCCTCTCCATAGCCCGTGCACATCGCTGACGGTGAGCCTGGGGCTGCCCACCTTCACGCCTCAGGTGTGGGCCCGCGGGGCACAGACGACCTGTGCACGCTCGTCTGTGTGCTCCCAGAGTTGCCCCACTGCCTGGGGCTCAACACTGGGGATGGAAGTAGGAAACGGGTGGAGGGCACATAAGCCACGCATGCTGCCCAGTGCTCAGAGGTAGCAGTAAGGACTGGCACAAGGGCAGCAGGCAGAGAAGGGGGCAGAAGATGCTCCGTGGAAGGCATGGTGTGGCCTGGACACAGGGAGCATCTTTCTGGAGTGCAAGTGGACATGGCTGGGCGTGAAGCTAGGGCTGCACCACAAACAGCCTCAGAGTTTAGCACCTGTGGGTATCTGTGGAGATAGTACAGCAGGGAGTAATGGATTTGTGGGTTGGGGACAGAGTTGGATGGTGGTTCCAGCTAGGGAGCCCCAAAAGAGGCACTGGCAGCTACTGCCCGGGGAGGGGGCAGTTCTGCTGAGGTTCTGAACCTGCTGTGACAAGAGGGTGAGACCAGGACACTGATGGAGGAATACATGAGTGGTTGGGCAGGGGTTGGAGGAGGGGTGTCCAGGGCAGTGTTCCAGTGTCAGGTAGCTGAGGGGATGGTGGGGAATGCGGCCATGCTGGTCTGCTGTCTGGGGAGGCTCCAGGCACAGGTGCTCAGGGCGGGAGGAACTAGGAGGCAAGTGTTCAGGAGGCAGATGCAGGTGCTCAGGACACAGGTGCAGGGGCACAGGGGCTCAGGGGGCAGATGCGGGTACTTAGGGTGCAGGTTCACAGGGGCTCAAGGACGTGGGTGCTCAGGGGGCAGGTGCTTAGAGCACAGGTGCAGGTGCACAGGGGCTCAGGGGGCAGGTGTGCCTGGCAGTGGAGGCAGAGAGTAGGAGGCAGGGAGGACCCACCTGGAAGGAGCAGGAGGGCAGAGCAAAGAAAAAGCCTCTGAGAAAGCCCGTTGCAAGCTCTGGAGCGAGCCTGATGAAAGGCTGCCCAGTGCTTCCACACATTCTTGGTTCTAAGTAGCAGGAGAAGGGAGGCCTGAGTTTTAATAGTAATTTATTTCAATGTAAGCTTTTAGACCTCAACTTATCATTGTCGTTGACAACACCCAGATTAATCTGCTGCACAGTGTCTTGTGGCGGCTGCGAACCCCAGAAGGATAAAGGGAATTGATACACATAAAGAACTGAACTTCAATTAATGCAAGCCTGCGCTAATCTTCCAGCACCTAACCCGGAAACATTCCCATTTATTACACTTTTGTCGTCCCCAGCTCTCGAGGGGAAACGTGCCTATATTTATTTATTCTTCCAGCCTCTGACTCGTCATCAAAGGGCATTTTGGGAGAAGGGGACCAGCTGGCCCTTGCCCCTGCCTCTAGTGGTCCAGTTTGATGTCCAAGGAAGGGACTGCCTGTTCCAGGATTTGCCGGGAGTTTCTTGGGCGTCTTCCGTGATGCTTCGGCAGCTGGGTGTTGGTTTGGCTCCTGGTGGAAGGGTGGTGTGTGGCACTGAGGCTGGTCAGTGGCTGCTGGTCCCCAGGCCCAGTTCCTGACTCCCCGGGGGGGGGGGCGAGGGCTGCGTAGGGTGTCCCACCTTCCTGTGGAGGTGGGGCCCTCATCCCAGAGCCTAATCCTGGTGAAGCAGACAGACTTCACCCCAGTGCGTGGGAAGAAGACGGCAGGCATAGGGATGAGCAGCCTCCCCGCCCACCCTCCCCGCCCCTGCCACAGTCCGCTGCCTATTTGCGGACCTCCTTGAGCTCGCCCACCCTGAGCCTGGGTGCCAGCAGTCCCTTTGGTCAGCCGCACCCTGTCCCCACCTGCCACCAAACTCCTCCTGCTTTGTTTGCACAGATGGGCTCCACCTCTGTTCTGGGGTGCCCTCTGTGCTCCCTCCTGCAGCTGCTCATGGGGGCCAGCGGCCTGAGGACAGAAGTTGCTGTGCGTTCAGAGTCCCATCACGGGGGCGGGGAGGTCCTGGGGACCCACTCTGTTCAAGCAGGGCCTCATGTTTCTAGCACATTGGTGGGTGTTGCCCCTGAGGAACTGTGCCCAGAGGGGCAGCCCTTTTTCATCTGTGCCCCCACCCTGCGAGTCTCCTTATTCCAGCCCACACGAAGACGGCCTCTCAGCCGGGCTGTTTCTGGGAGCAGGACAGCCTCCAAGACCAGGGTCAGCCTGCCTGCCCAGCCAGAGGCAGTGCCTCTCGGACCTGCACATTAGAAGCCCCTGTAGAACTGGGGTCTCCCCAGCCACGTGCGGTGGGCAGGAGCAAAGCCCCTTCTGGCTCAGCCAGAGGTGGGGAGGCATCAGGAAGCTAACCCCCCATGGCTCTCGGTCACCTGCCCTGCCCCCCACGTGGGCCGGAGGTCCTCCTGGTCTGCCACTGCCCGGGAGCTGGCCTAGCCCAGACGCTGGCACCCAGTAGGTGCTCAGCATATGCGTTAGTCAGGCTTCTCCAGGAAAACAGGACCTGTCGGATGCAGATCTATCTAGAAGGAGCTGTTTTCCAAAGCACCGGCCGATGTGATTACAGAGACGGGCAAGCCCACCTGTGTGGCACGGCCCAAGCCTGGCGGGATGAAGGGCATGGAGGCGGCAGGGGGATCTCCTCGCTTGTCGGGGGCTCAGTCTCTGTTCTATCCTGGTCCTTACGGATTGTGGGAGGCCCGTCCACTTGACCCCTCACCCCATCCAGAACCGCCCTCTTGGAAACACCCGGAACAATGAGTGTTTGACCCATAGCTGAGCTCCCAACCATCAGCCCACATGTGCTGCATGAGGAAAAAGATGCACAGCCTCCCCAGAGTCCTGCCTGTGAAGTGGGGCCCATCCCCTCTTCTTGAGGTCGTTGGAAGGAATACACGGGGTGTCGGGTGAGCAGGCAGCTAGTGGGCCCCTAGCCCACACTGGGCACTTGGCAGATGGCCCCCCACCCATCACAAGCGCCCAGAGAATAGAAGCTGGGTGTCGGGGTGTGGCCAAGTGCGGCTCTGCCACTGGGAGCACACGTTGCCTTCTGCAGCCCCAGGGGCGGGCGGAGGGTAACCCCCCAGGCACCTGCCCTCTGTGCCTAAACCATTCAGGTGCCCCTGCCTCAGCCAGGCTGGAGGGCACACCGTCTGCATGTCTTGCCGCCCCCAGAGCTGGGCCCCGAACACAGCCTTATGCAGAGAATGCAGGGATCAGCATGATGATTAGGGGCTGAGGAACAGCAGGTCAAGTGCAAGTTGTGATGATTTATGAATGAAGAAAGAATAGTATTTTTTGTTTTAATTTGCATATATCGTATTTTCAACCAACTGCTAAGCAGTTAGGATATAAATATCTGTTGTTTGGACCTTGTTTAATCAAGGGAGCTGTTGGGTGTTTCTCTTGGCCTCGGAGTGCTTGCTGTGAGGAAATCGCTGTCCCAGTCTCCAGGAGCTGTGAACGTCCTGGAACCTCTGGGGTTTAAGGGCTACCCCTGGGGGGCTGTCAACTTCCAGTCCCTTCTGGCCTTCGGTGAGGCAGACAGAGGGACCCCAAGAACCCAGGGAAGCCCCCCAGCAGAGATGGAGGCCTGCACTTGCTGGAGTGAAGCCAGGTGGGAGCCGGTATGAGAAACGGCTGTTTCAGGAGTCTGTGTGGATCCGTGCAGAGGCAGGTTCTGCTCCAACGGCGCTTCCCAAACTGTCAGGAGTGCGGGAGCCACCCAGGAACCAAGCAGATCCCAGGGCCTGAGGCCTGCCCAACATGCTGATGGGTGTGCGTGCCCCCCACTCAGCACCCCTTCCACGTCCACAGATGCCCCATGGGTTCAGGGGAAGCGCTAGCCCTGGATGGTTCAGGTATCCCAGTCCAGCTTCAGAGGCTTCCAGCCTAGAGCCTCCCACTCCACAGGGTCTCACCCCTCCTCTAGAGTCCAAGATGCTGACAGAAGCCAGTGACAGGGAGAGGTGAGGTGGGCAGAGAGCACCAGGCAGATGGGGCTCAACCACTGTGCGGTCAGACGTGGCATGGGGAACCCCTGGACCTGGACTGGCCATCCTAGGAAGGCCCTGAGTGGACAGAGAGCACACACACCCTCCCCTCTGCAGACCTCAGGCCCATCCCCAGGACCCCAGCTGGCCCCATGACTACCACGCCCCATTGGGGTCCAAGAGTGCCAAGGCTGTCAGTGTGCTGGGCACCATCAGGCCGTACCTGTGGCCTGTACAATAACCCGCTGTCTCGCCAGCCAAGATGGGCTTATGCAGGAATAGCAGAGGAATCGCACCACTGATGGGAACAGAGGACGGTCCGCAGAGAGCAGCACAGGAGCTCTTCTCTGGGGCATGGGGGGCTGTTGTTCCTTTAAAGTCCGCTGGGCTAGACCGAGGACTGGAAGGGTGGTGGTTTCTCACCAGCTGGGCTGTTGCTAGGCAGGCAGGGCGTCCTCCTCCGCCCAGCTGGGGTGGGCGGAGAGGCCAGAGCTGAGCTCCTCACTTCTCTGTAGTGAGGTTTCCGCTAATCAGTCATACCCTCTAACGTGGGTTCTGTGCCCTGCCCCAGGAGTTGGGGCATGCTCTCACCAGAAGCTGGGCAGGCAGCAGGTGCCGCTGTCGAGTCTGCTCTGGCTGGGAGGGAGAGGTATGGGGGGAGGGTCTGGCTCCCACCGGCCAGGTCGGGGCTCCAGCTTGCTTCCTACAGGGTGGCACGACCCACCAGGCGCCCCGGGCTGCTCTCCTCCTGAGGGCTGCTGTCACGGGCCCCTCTGACTGTCCATGCCTGCCACCCATGCTCTGGAGTCCCCGGCGGAACTGTGCCCAGGGAGAGGGACAGAGAAGGCCAACAGGCTCACTGTGGGTTTCGACATCAGAATGACCTGGGTTCCATCCTGGCTCCACGTGCCACCAGCTGTGTCCGTGGATTGAACTGTGGCTCCCATCTCCCAGCCCCCACTGCTGAGCATGCTCTCACGCTCCTCGTGGAGGCACCTTGCAGCCACTCCCAGCTGTCCATGCCCAGCTGCTCCCTTTCCCACTGATGTGGGGTCGGCTGTAGGTTTAGGTTTGCTAACAGGCAAGGTCTGTGTTTGTGAGTCTTGACTTGGAACCTGCTCTTCTGCCGTGAGGGGCATGTGTTCCCGAAAGTACTGGACTTGGGAGAATGAGCAGGCTCCTGGAGCAGACCAGCCCAGCCTGGAGCCGAGCACATGGGGGAAGCAGTGCTTGTCGTCTCTGGAGTTCGAGGAGTGTTTGTTACGCAGCATGATCATCTTGGCTGATCAGATACAGGCTGATGGCCCACAGGAGCGTTGGCAGGATGCTTATGTTAATCCCTGTAGGATGCGGTCTCCTCATCTCTGAGCACCTGGCACTGGTCCTTGCCCTGCGGCCCTGGTATGAGGGTTTCTGGGTATGACTTGAGCAAAGACAGGGATGGTGCCTGGTCCGCACAATGTGCTCAGGGAGTGGCAATTTTAAAATGAAGTCATCTGTAGGAGCTGGATTCAACCACAGGTACCGGGTGCCCACCCTGGCTGGCTCAGGGCCAGGCCGTGGAGGATGGATTTCAAGTCCTCTTCCTGCTACAGGATTTCTGTCCTTCCAACAGCCTTTGGGCCAATCTCTGGGCCAGACCGGGGCCTCGGGGCAGAGGTGGAGTCTGAAACCTCCTTCCCTATGTCCTGGACCTCACTGCAGCAACGGAACCTACGTCCTCCCTCCTTGGCCCTGGGTCAGCTTGCTTTTTTATCAATTTTTCGGCAATGAAAGCGGCTTTGCTGTGGTCATCTCCAGGACACTAGTCACAGGAGGGCTCCTGATGCACCTGAAGGGGAGGTTGTTGGAGATTCGGGGTGCAGTTCCTCTGCTGCCCCAGGGTATCCTTCGCCCGCACCGTCTCCAGGGCCTGGGCTCTACTCGCCACGTGTCCTGTGGCGATGAGCCCCTGGAAGCCCTGCTGCAGTGTGTGTGTTCAGTTCACGAGCTGCCATGCCGTGGTGGGCAACGTGCTCTCAAAACACTGCGTTGGGGCCCCAAATGCCGATCCTTTGAAGGCCTGGAAGCAGAGAGAGTTTTGATCAAACTTCTGGACCCCCAGCTGGTCTGGGGATGGCTGAGGCCCCGGGCTGGACCAAGGGTCAGGGGTGAGGCCTGGGTGATGTCCTGGAGGCCGGGGGGAGCTGAATGATGGTGCGAGTGCCCCATGGGCGGCGAGAGCACGGGAATCAGCCCCTCTGCACCACAGACAATGTCGTAGTGCACGATGAAGATCATCTCCCCTGCTCAGACCCTGATGTTAATTGGTACTTACTTTAGGAGATTCACATAAAACAAAAGTATATGAAGAATAAAAAGGCAAAAAAAAAAAATGTACCCTGAGTTATCATTACCCAGAAAGACCCACTGTTAACGTTTTGGCGAGCATGACTTGGGCGGATTTTTCTTTGGACGTGTGAACCCCCTTTCGAGAAGGATGGGTTTTATTTAGTGAGAGGCCCCCAGGGCACTGGCCCTGAGCCCCCGGGTAGGTTTAGATACAGGTGGGGTGGCCTAGGTCTGGATCTGGGGCTTGGGCAGCAGACAACGACTGGGTCACTGTGTTGCATGAGGTGGGAAGGTGCTCAGAGGTCATTGGGCCAGTTGGGAGCTGGAGAAGGCAATGGGCTGAATGTAGAAAACATGAGCTGTGCCCAGTGGGACTGGAGGCTGGACAGCTGGCCGTGGGAGTGGCCGAGACACCGGGACGGGACTTCAGGAGTTTCCGTGGGCCTCCCCAGGCCTGGTAAATAGTCAAGAGTAAATTTAAAAATACATAAATAATAAAAGTAAATAATAAAAATCCTTCAAGCTGTGGGTGCTGCGGAAGTGCCCCCCACACCCCGTGGCTTCAAGGCTGGAGCTGACCTGAGCCAGGACCACGGCTGGGAAGACAGCAGAGCCCACCCCGGGGAAGAGAGGGTTTGTGTCCCCCAGATGGTCACTGGTCCAGGTGAGAGGATGCTTCTCGGGCCCACAGTCAGTTGCAGAGAACGTCAGGTTAACTGGTCTGCCGTCTTGATTTTACAGAAGGGGAGACTGAGTCCCATGGTCACACGGTTTGCAAGAACACAGTAAGAGCTAAAGATGTGCTGTGTGTCTAAGACACATTTTAAGCCTAAACTGTAGCAGCAGCCATGAGAGGGGGCATCTCCCCGCTGCTGTTTCTCGGCTGTGACCCGGGAGGGCAGGAGGGGCTGTGCCCCGAGGTCTGCGGCCAGGGCCTGTACGGGAAGGCACCACGGGGTCGGGCCCCAGCCAGCCTCCGCCGCACGCCTGTCTATTGCGGGGTCTGTCCCAGCTGTGAGCCTGGAGGACATTCTGGCCGGACTGCATAAATGAACAATTCAGTGAAAGTGGGTAATTTCCATGGCAACCTTGCCCGCACGTGAGGGGCCGCGGCCTCCCAGGGCTGGGTACGTCCCGATATAGAGGCGCACTTGTCAGCTGCACAGAGTACACGGGGATTGCGTGTCATTCGTGGGGTGGCAGGGAAGTAGATCGGTGGCTGGGCCGGATCTGCAGAGCCTGCTCAGTGTGGTGCGGGGCTTGTGGAGGGGTCGCGCCCGCCTGTAGTGTGGGGAGGGCTGCCTGTCCCCATGTGGGGCGGCCCCAGGAGCCCCCAAATCTAGGGTAAAGACCATGTGAAACCACCTGTCACTCCCCAGGCGCTGAGCTGCAGAGCCCTGACCGCATCCCTTCAGGGTGAGAAGGGGAGACTGAGGCCCAAGCCACCTCTCAGCTGTTTCCCTGGCTGTGCTGGCCGGGGACAAAGCCTGGACGCAGACCCCAGGCCTCTGGGCTGTGGCCCTGCCCACCCTGCATGCGGGAGCTAGGGTCCAAAGGGGGAACACGGCCAAGCCTCCCATTTGAACCACTCACTCACATGCATGGGGCTGTGGGGGAGCGGTCGTGTTTGGGGCGCAGCCTGGGAGGCTCTGGGGACTCTGGGCACACCTGAGGCAGAGGCAAGGCATTAGCCTGGGGTGAGTGTGCGACTCTGACCTGAGTCAAGGTCAAGGTCAAGGCCAGGGTGGGCCTGTCCTGGAGGAGCCTGGAAGCTGGAGCCGGGGCTGTGCCCACATCTGGAGAGGGTGCGGCTCAGTCAGGCTGGGACCTCCAGGACCCTGCCGCCTTCAGGGTCACCCACTTCCCATGCCTGCAAGTGTGGGAAGGAGGCGAGGCCTCCCCCAGCAGCGCCTGGGGCCCCACTCTGTGGACTGAGGGGCTGCCGAGCTCCTGGGTGGTGCTGGGTTTACGGTGACCCAGCTGGGGTTGGGGCTTGGCTCTGCGAACTCATGGTCAGCCCACCAGAGACGTAGATGCCAGGTGAAAACAGAGAAACAAGACATGACAGCCCCTGGAGAGTTACAAGTGGTGGGTGTGGGGTGAGCATGCCGAGTCCCAGACACAGCTGCCATGTGTGGAGGGGACAGGGAGCAGGGCACCTCCTCCCTGGCACCTTGGATGTCCCAGGGGCAGCCCGGAGAGGGGTGGGGGGATGGGATCTGAGGGCGGCAGGCCGGGCTGTTCTGGGGTGTTGCCAGCAGCATCCCACGTAAATTCCCATGGTGGGTCCTCTCTCTACGGAGGCCTGAGGACGGAGAGCGGACACCCTGGTCCTGCGGGGCCTTGCCTGTTGTCCTTCCCGCCTCGCCCCAATGGGCCCCCTTGCTGTGCAACTCCGTGGGTCCTGCACCCACCCCACCCCCGCCACACCTGGGTCTACCTGCCCCCGCTGTAGGGAGATCTGCCCGTGGGGTATGTCCCGTGGGAGCAGCAGGCTCGGGTGGACCCCAGGCCCTGGCGGGACCTGGAGCAGGAGGAACAAGGTGGCCGGAGAAACCGCATCTGCTGCCTTAGCTCTGCAGGACGTCCCACAAAGGAGGTAGGAAAGAGGAGTCTGCATGACAAGTGGCCGCGCTGTGCTTCTGACCAGGGACGCTGAGCCCAGAGCCCACACCCGCTGCTCCAGGTCACGGGGCTCCAGGTAGGACAGCCAGTCGGCCAGGCCTGGTCACCCTGCCGAGGCGTAGCACAGCCACAGGTGGGGTCTCCATGCCTGGACAGGGCCGCCCATCCTCCAGATGGCTGGAGGACACACGAGCTCAGCTCCCAAAGCCCAGTCGGCTCGGGGAAACTGAGGCAGCATGGCCCCTTGCCCTGAAGTCATGAGTCAGGCTCCGTGGAGCAGGCTCGGGCTGGCTGGGCTGAGCACACAGGGGTCCCCACATCTCCAGCTAAGGCACCCCTGGACCAGGGAGGCCAGGGCAAGGCCGATGCCCGGGCCGGGCCTGCAGACGGGGAGCGCCTCGCCCTCTGATCACAGCACCTCACCCCAGGGGGTGTTTCCTAGCCCATTATCACCCGCCTGCTTGGCTGGGTCTCCATTTGTCACGGCAAACATTGGCCATATGGTAATGGTCCCGTAAAACATGCCCTGTTGGGTCTTAATGTCTGTTTAATGACACCTGCTATGAGGGCTCCCATAATGGAACTCATTATGGCAGATGGGGGGCTCTCAGGCAGGGTGGAGCACTCCCTGACGGCAGGCGGCCCCTCCGGGTGGTGCTGAGCCACCAGGCTTACCCCCAGGACTGGCTCACATAAGCTGCCCAGGCCCCCCTTGTCCTGCTGGGTCCCCGGGGGGGCAGGGAGCAGAGGTGACTCCTGGGGGACACCAGGGCATCAGACCTGGTTTCTGTTTCCTTTATCATTATGATGTGTGCTCAGAATGAACACCGGGCACTATGTTGCCCATTCGGGGCAGGCAGGACAGCGGAGGCTGCAGGGGTGAGAGACGGCGGGTGGGAGGGGAGTGGGAGATGGCCCTGACTGCCCCCTTGCCTCTGCTGCGCCTTCCACTCTGGCCTCAACCTTCACCCCGGGTGGGGAGCAGAGGCGGTTTGGGAAGGTGGGTAGAGATGTTGCCTGCCATCCACAGCAGGCCTCAGTCCGTCTCCTAAGTCCTCGTGTGCTTACCGCCCCGCTCGCTGCAAACTGGGCCAATGAGGAAGTGCTTGTGGGCAGCATTTCCCAAGGTAGGTGGCATTTCCCAAAGTGGGTGGCACCCACAGCTTGCACCTGCTTGCTCTTCTGCGATGCGCCCTTGTCAGGATGTGGAGTCTTGTGGCCGACACGATGTAGCTGGATATGGCCCTGCAGGACTTGAACCACCAGCCGTGTGAGGGAGCCCTCATGAACAGAAGGACCACTCTCGACCTCCAGGCACAGGGGTGGTGCGTTGCACAGACGCAAATGGAAATTTCCAGGATGAGCAGAATGCCGCCCCTGCGCTGGACCGATTGGCCGTGCAACCAGAGATGGGCATGAAGGTCTGCCCCATGCGGGCGCTTTCCCACAGCAGCACACGTGGGAGTCTGCCTGACGGCCAGGGAGGAAGGACGCTGGCTGAGGAGGGGATGGCATGTGGAGCAAGGTGTCTCGTGGACGCAGGGACACAGAGCTCCACACGCCTTCTGTAGGGGCGCTCAGCACCACCGGTGGAGCACAGCATCTTCCTAAGATACGATTAATTCCTCCCATCAGCAGGGAAGTTAACACATTTTTATATTGACGCCAACAAGAATATATCACAGTAAAAAAGCAAACATTATGTGATTTTTATTTTTAAAGGATTGAATTGGAAAAATCCAGATACATCTGTGTCTTCCTTGATGAAGGAGGGCTTTGCTGAAATGTCCGTGGAGGGCAGCTACGGTCCTCGGGCCTTGTGGGCGGGAGCTTCGAGGGGCTCTCGGAGCTGAGGGGTCACTCCTGGAAGGTTGTTGTTGGGGGGGCATGCTGCGAGCAGACCCACCGTGGGACAGTCTGTCTGGACCCCCATGCAGGATGTGGTTTGGCCAAGACTGAAGCCCAGAGGCTTGCCTGGCACCGGCTGAAAGGGCCAGTGTGGAGGCTCCACGGGATGGGAGGGCGGCATGGTGGGGTGGGGAGGTCCCAGTGGGGCTGAAGTAAGCAAGGGCTGGCTGGAAGCAGGTGGAGCAGGGCTCAGACTGCTGCCCCGGGAACGCATCCAAGGTCCAAGGTCCCTGCAGTTCTGTGTTTTCATCTCCTCGATGGGTGGATATTCCATGTGAGTGTTTCTGGTGCAAAGGCCAACAAGCAGCATCTCCTAGAAACTCTGACCTTCCACTCGGGAAGGAACACCCTTGCCAGAATTTCCACCTGCTCTCACTCACAGGAACTGGGGTGCATGGGGCCAGGAGAGCCTGGAAGGCAAGCGTCCGTCAAGGTGCATGGCGGCCCCACCACAGTCAAGGTCCTCTCAGAGCAAGGAGGAGGGGTGGATATTGGGTCGGTGCCTGGCTGCGTCGGCCGCGCTGCGGGTCCGCTTGCATTGTTGTCCCAGCTGCCTTGTGATGTGATGACGGTGTGCGTAGTTTGATGGATGAGGGATGAGGGGCAGGCAAGCCAGGCCATTCCTTTTTTTGAAGATGATGTGATAGGTGGAGGAGCTGTATCTCCCGTGAGACCGTGGGCGGCCTGAGCCAGGACCACGCATGTGTCTTTTCCCCGTGTTGCTGGGTCTCCGTCACTTGGGACACAGTGCTACCTGGTGTGAGGCCCAATGGAAGGTGTCGTTGACAGCCCATTGAGGTCCTGTGCTTGTCCTCCATGTCCGAGGAAACACACCCGGAAGCCTCTGCATCCATGCCGGCCTGGGTTTGCTAGGAGGATGAGGCCGGCCGACCGCCAGGTGTACCTAACAAGGTTGGAATTGTTTCAAGGAGAGTTTTTAACAAGTTGTGACTATATGTCAACAAGTCCCATTGCTGCAGAGTTGATGTGGCCGATGCAAAGCCATCGTGATCCCCTGAATCATCCCTGTCTGTTTACAGGAGCACTCCATCCCCCATCTTCCAGAAGGACACACAGAATGCGCTTTACAGGGAAATGTATTTGATATTGACATATGGTAAGACTGTCTTGCATTCTGTGTCCTCACTGGCTTGGGGGCTATGTGACAAAGAAGAAGCCAGACTTGTCATTCCTATAGATTTTTATTTTTTTAAAACACCCACAGGTAATTTCTCTCAAGCATAAACATGCGCATTTGCAGAATGATGATGTTCTCTCCACGCAGTCTGCTCTAGGACCAGAAACATGGCCGGTGCCTTGGGGTGTGATTGTTTGCTGACAGACCCATCTCTCTCACTCGAAGAAGTAGGATATGTCTTGTTCTTTTTTTTTTTTTTTTTTTGATATGTCTTGTTCTAATGTACAGTCACCCTGCACTTGTCCCCCCCATCACCCCTGCTACAGCTGAGCACAGGGTCCCGAGTGTTTCATGCATGACCTTCTAGAAGAAAGACTGAATCGCCCTGATGGGGAAGTCTTTGTCGTACACAATTGTCTGTATGACAGTCGGGGCTTACAGAGTAAGAGTAGAGGACTTGAGTGACCAGGGTTGTAGCAGGCAGCGAATGCCACAGCTGTGCCGCATAACAAAACACCCCAAAACTCACTGGCTTAAAGTAGAAAGTACTTCTCCCAACCGTGGATCTGCAGGTTGATGACACTACGGCTCATCTAGGTGAATCTAATTCAGGCCACAGGTCAGCTGGGCGTGGCTGACTGCAGAGTAGACTCGGGTCTTATGTTTCTCCCAGGGCCACGTCTGAAGTGACAGCCTCTAGCTGGTGTGTAATCTCCTTGGGGGTCCCAGGAATACGAACGAGAGCAGCAAATTGAGCTGCACAAGGACTTTGCAAGCCTCTGGCTGCATCATATCTACTAACATCTCATGGGCCCAGACAGGGCACATGGCCCACCCAGAAGTCAGGGCCAGGGAGGGCTGTGGGCCGTGGGGAGGGTGAGTGAGTGAAACCTATGACCAAGCAGTGAAGAGTGGGAAGCAAGGGTTCAGTCTGTCCTGGAGGAAGCCGGCGGGTAGGGCGGGCGGAGCAGATAAGCGGAGGGAAGAAAGCAAGCTTGGGAGCAGGTAGGGTGTGAGTAGAGAGAGAAGGGAGAGAATCTGCGTGTCTCCCAGGTCACCCCGGACGTCTCCCAGGTCGTCTCAGTCCTGTGAAAGGTGGGAATCATGCAGCACACGCAGAGTGTGCCCAGGGGACATGGCCCCCTGGCTCCAAGATCCTCTGCGGGGAGGTGACTGCAGCGTGCACCTCGTCTGTAGAAGAGCCGTGGTTTCTAGTCTCCCCGCAGTTAGTGGGTCTCTTGGAGCCTCTGTCCCTCACCAGCCTGCTCAGTCCTCCCCTGCTGACCCCTGGCCTCTGCCCCTGGGGCCCCACTTTGCTGACAAGCCTCTCCCCGGTTCACCAACGACTTCCTCCACGCCAAACCCAGTGGGCACCCGCCAGACTCCCCCATTAGTGTATGGTACCGGCAGCCACTCCTTCTGGAGAGTTCCCTTCCCCACGATTCTCATTTGCATGTCCCTCCTGCCTCCTGGAACATTTCTTCTCAGTGCCTTTTCCTGGCGCATTCAAATGCTGCAGGAGGAGAATGTTGGCGGCAGGGATAGAGAGAAGCAGTTGGCAGTAAGTGGTCCAGACTCTTTTGCCTTAGAAGTGACTGGAGCCTCCTGCTAACAGCGTCTGCCGTGACGTGGGATTGGGTGGTTGGCGAGCTTGTCGGAGACCTGCCGTGTGTGGGCAGTGACCCGCGCCCGCCTCTAGCCCTCTCCACTACCTTCTGGGCTCCTGGGGGCAGGCCTGCAGCTCGGGCACCTGGTCCTCCCATGGAGCCCACGCAGGGTCCGGCAGGTGGCAGGTATGCAGAGGGGAGGTTCACAGCCCTCACCCACAAGTTCCAAGGCCTGTGTCTCCCACTCCACCGACCTTCAACCTGCCTTTCTGCTCCCCGCTGCCCCCCACTAGCCTGAGCGAGCTGCCTGTGTGTCTGAGCCCCTGCCTTCCCTCTGCCTGCCCCTTCATCATGCACCGTTCAGCTGGAATGCCCCTTCCTCCGGGCAGCCCTCGCTGATTCCCTTGTAGGAAGCATCTAGCAGTCCTTGCTCTGTGCCTCTCTTCTGGAGTGTTTATTACTGTGCTGCTTGCACTACCACTTACCCACCTCCCCCTGACTGTGGGTTCCTTGCTGTGGGGGAATTAAAGCTTTGCTTTCCCCCCGCAATTAGCCAATGATTCGAGTGGAGTAGGTCCTCAATATATAGTCGACTAATCATCAAATTAGGGTAAGAGTGGCAGTCTAGGAAGAAACCTGGTATGTTCTTAAGAGCTCCCATCTCAAGCTCATGGCTTTGGAAGAGAAGGGGGTGCGATCAGGTTTTATTGAATCTGTCTGCTCTTTGCAGAGTTGTCTTGTGGTCTCTCTCATTGGGCCAATTACATTTATGAAGATGAATTATGATAGGCGAGCACCCGCTTGCATGGAGTGCTGTGTGCTAACTATGTAATTAGCGGCCAGCATCTAGGAAGGGAGTTGGTTGGATATTTCCATCAGAAAAGAAACACATTATGATCCATAAAAAACAATGAGCAATGATAATTTCATTTTTATTGGTCATTTTAAAACATTAACTGATAATTTCCCCCACTCTTAATAGGCACATGCTTGCCTCTTTCAAAATACATCCATAAACTTGTGGCAAAACAAAAACAAAAACACAAAAACAACTAACCAGTCATGTAATTGTTCAGCTTCCTCCCATGGTGAAGCCCAAAGGAAAGACTTCCAAAGGCAAAAGTGTGGGGTTCATGGAGGGCACTGGCCCCGGCGTATGGGTCACCCGGTTCAGCAGGACTCATGGTGAGAATGAACACTGACCACTGTGCGACAGGATGGGCCCTTATAACCGGTATCCTGTCCTTTCCATAGATAACCAAGAAGAGGCTTGAGGTCCTGTCCGGGGACCTGGACCTCAGGGTAGGGCCAAAGGTAGACACACATGAGCAATAAGTGGTAAGTGTATGAGTGAATGACCCTGGGCAGATGGAGGGATGGATAGACAGACAGATGGATGGACGGATTCAGTTGAACCGGGTGGGCCTTCCCACAGCCTGCTGAGACCATGCATCTGTCTGCCCCTGGTCCCATCTCAGGTCACACCAACCAGGGGCTGCTGGGAAGGTGGCCCTCCCAGTTCAGGAAGGAAGACACATGCAGGTGTTTCCAACACCACCTTCGGGAAGTATTTCAGTCATCCCAGGCGGAAATCAGATCCTCCGTGTGAAATTCATTCTCCTTCTCTTTGTACTCCTCTTGGCCAATCAACCCCATTCTCTGGCCCCTCCCTGACCTCTGGCCCCTACGTCCACCCTCCCATTGCGTGGTATGTGCAAGGCCAGACACCAGCACAGATAGGAACAAAGACTGGACTCTGGAGGGAGGGGCCCATGCACCAGCCTCGGGATGTACTTCTCTCCAAAGACATGATCCACCCTTTTGCTTGTGCTGTGAAGCCGGGCAGCCTATGAGTGTATGCGTGTGTATGAGTGTGATTGTGTATGCAGGTGATCATGTATGTATCTGTATGCAAGTTCATGTGAACATGTGTGCACATGTGTATGTATGTGTGTGCACGAAAGCCTTGAGCATGTGTGTGAGCAAGGATGAGAGCATGTGTATACATGTGACCATGAGTGTGATATGTGAGTGTCTGAAAATGTGTGTGTGTGTGCATGGGAACATGTGGGCATTGTAACCACACATGTTAGCATGTGTATACATGCAACCATGAGTGTGCAGGTATGTGTGTGCATGTGTGTATGAGTGTATAAGCATGAATATGTATGTGAGCATACTTATATGTGACCATGGGTGTGCATGTATGTGTGGGTATGTGTGAGTGTACATGTGCTCATGTGTGCATATGAATGAGCATGTGTATACACGTGTGTGAGCATGTGTACAAGTATATGTGAACACATGTGTGTGCATGATGTGTGCATTTGCACATGAGCTTGGATGCACTGTGTGTGCACATACATGTGACTAAACATCTATGTGTTCCCGCGTCTCCAGATGTGCCCTGTGTGGAGGGAGCGGGACAAGAGGTGGGACGCGCTGCAGGGCCTGCCGGTCCACCTGAGCGTGGGCAGGGCTGGGTGACGGCCAGCAGGCGGGTGGGCCACCGCAGTCTGTGTTTGCTCCCAGCCACGCCCTGAGTACATGGTGTCTCCGTGAGCTGCGCGTGTCTGCTATGAGCTCTGCAGCGCCCTGGGCTTCTCTGGGCCTGAGTCACAGGCTGTGCCTCTCACGTTCCCATCGTGGCCTCTGCTCTGCCAGTGCCTGTGGCTCCCCATGAGCACTGGGTCACTGCCCGCTCTGCCGGGGCAGTTCTCCATCTGCCCCTTCTCCATTTCCTGCATCCTGCTTGGCTTTCTTTGGCTCTTGAGCACTTCCTGCCGGCACTGCTCTCTGACACAGCTTTTCCTGGAGGCTCCTGTGGGGCCGAGAACACATCAGAGCTCCCCATCCCACGGGCCTAGGTGCTCCCCCATTTCTGTCCTCCCGGGACCATCGTGGTCCTGGACCCAGAAGGATGGGACATCCTTGTCATCCTTGTCAGTATCCTGGAGTCACGTATGCTGGCGTGGCTCCTGCCATTAAGTGTGTTGGGGATTTTCCCGAGTGGGAAGAAATGAGGGGCCTCATTGCGTGGATTCTAGGTCATCCTTTATTCCTTTAATCAGTGAGTGGATTGTTTTTCTGTATTTGTGTGATTTTTCTCTCTTGTTGCTCATTTGCTCATTAATGTGTTTGAATATTCATTCCACAAACGTTTAAGGAGTACCTCATGAAGCCAGTGGGTCAGAGCTGTTGGCCCAGGAGTAGGTTCCAATCCCAATGCCACCACCCACCCAGCCTCTCAGAAGCCCACTTGCTCATCTGTTAGATGGGCCTCGGAGGCGGCTCCAAGGAACCCTGAGCAATCGCATCTTAAAGCCCTGTAGCTCTCAGCTGCCCTTAGGGCACTAGAATCCTCATCATTAAACCAAGCGTCAGGCACCTGCACCGCAGAGGCTCCCGGTCCAGCAAAGGCAGGTACAGGGGGCCCGCGGTGGTAAGCAGCACCTGATGTGGACGGAGGACACGCTTACCGGTTCTGCCTGGGAGAGCAGAGGAGGCTGAGCGGGGAGGCGGCTGCTTCTAGGCTGGCCGTCTAAGATGGTGAAAATGTTAAGAGTCAGCGAGGGGCAAGAAGGGCGTCCCAGGAGGGTGGAAGAGCATGCATGGCCAACCGTCTAGAGTGGCCGAGCAGATTGAGGATGGCGGCCGTGAAGAGGACAGTTGTGTGGCCAGATTACAGATAGCCTTAGAGAGCCTCGAATGCCAAGCCAAGTGGAGCACCTGGGTGTCATTCTATTGGCTGTGGTGAGTGATTCCAGCGTCTTGAATAAGGGAGCAGTGGGATCCAATCTGTGCCAAGGGTACAAGTTGCCATTATAAAAATAAATACGTTTACCCGAGACTAAGAAAGTTGGCAGGAATAAGCGGCCAGGTTTTCAATGCTCTGCCTGTGTGTTTGCTTCCTGCCACAGGAAAAGGGGCCAGGAGGGGTGATGTCACGGGAGCTTGGGAGGCCTCATGTCCAGAGCAGGCAGCCAAGTCAGGCTTCGCAGGGACGGCGAGGCGGGGAGGTGGGGCAGGTGGCATTTGGCCCCGTGGGAGGCTTCCTCTGTCCTCACAGCTCCAGTGGCTCCTAGAGACCCCGAGGACTCACAGGGGAAGCAGAGGGAAGGAGGGAGCCACAGGCCCTGTGACATGGGGACAAACTGCCTGCTTCCCCAAGGTGCGGCATCCCTGTGAGTGGGGGAACACACTGGTTGGTCCAGTGAGGAGTTGGTGGGACCGTATGACTGTTTGGGGTGCACCGCGGGGCATGCAGCAGGTGCTCACCAAGGGGAGCTGGGGGGCGGGGGGCTTCGGAGCCCAAAGAGGCTGGGCACACCTGCCCCTGCCTCCTGCCACCCCTGCCCCTGCAGCCCTTCTCACCAGTGGGCTCTGCCCCAGGCTGGCCGCACAGGGTGTGGGAAGCACGACTCCCGCCCTGGAGGGTTCACGCGGCTTCCACCGCTCCTCCCCCAAGAGGGTAACACATGCATCCTACATTGTTTCTTCCAGGACCTTTGAAATTTTCTCTGTAAGTGGTAAAACACATCAATGAATCTCTCCATGAATATTTATTGAAATGGTGGTTTTAATACAAAGCCGTTTTAGTGAAACTCCCAGGAAATGCATTTTGTGCAGCCATTGATCTTAAAATATTTACTATGAATATGCTCATCTTGGAAATATTACACACTGCTTTTTATTATTTGTTCTGGATGAAATTGCAGGGACTTGGCCCACACGGATTTTACAAGCTGAGCAATGCTGGCAAGATGATCTTCTGGATGGCGTTCGGCTTTCTTTCCTCCTGGCCCTGGATGTCTTGGTTTCTGCCGCTGCTCCTGACATCTCGGGGGTTCACGGGCGGCTGGGGAAGGGGGCTAAAGGCACAGCTCTAACAGGTGGGCTCTGCGAGCAGACACCTGGAGAAGCAGGGACACTCGAGCAAGACGGTGCTTGGGGGTCACCTTGCCGGACGCCTCGACTCACCCACGAAGGTGCCTCTCAGATCGGGGCCACTGGATCAGGAAACTTGAGAAGATTAAGAAGTCCCGAGGTCCACGAAGATGCGGGGAAAGTGGCGTTTCGTATGTCCTGGTGAGGATGTGAATTACTACAGGCTTTTTGGAGATGAGGCCACCGGTGTCCATCAAGATTAGAACACCAGCTACCCTTGAGCCCGCGTTTACCTTTGGGGGTCCATCCCACAGACATAGAAGCGCTCGTATACAGATGTGTGTGCAGAGCAGTGCTTGTTCCAACAGGCCAGTGTGGCCCCAGCTAGAATGGGCCTGTGGACCCAGCCACGGGGAATCACGAGTACAGTGCCCCCTGCCTTGTGGACCAGCCACCTGAGTACCTCTGACGGCCCACCTACCTCTAGCATGCACCTCTGAACTGTGGATTTCTGTGCACATGGATGAATATTGTAAGCTTAGGGTAAACAAACAGAAAACAGATTTGAAATAGATGAGATAAAGCACTGAGTATTTTTCCCTGTGCCAGTGGGGTGGATGTGCCCCGCATTGGAGATCCTTGCTGGGGCATGTCATGCCACTTTCCTGAAGTGCATCATCTAGCGGAGAATAAAAAGGCAGGAAAGTGTGTGCATCGTAGGATCATGTTATTGCAAAAACACACAGCGGCCTTCAAATTCTCCTGTGTCTGTCTGTAGACTGTGGATACAGCTTTATGGCTGCAGATATGCAGGTATGGATGCACACTCACGCCTTCGTGTGCCTACACGGGTGCACAGCCCTTTGTGGATAGGTAGTATCAGTCCCCATTCCCGGAGCCCTGGCGGAGGCTGGACGCGAAAGTGGGAAAGGGAGAGGGACTGGAGAAATAAGATAATGAACAGATAAATACAAACCGAGAAAATATGCAGGATGTGATGCCAAATAGGCGAGAAAGTAAACCCCGTGTGTTGCATGAGTTCACAGAGAAGAGGACGCCAGCAGATGAAAGGCACCAGCCAATGACCAGGACACGTAGGGGTTCTGACTTGGTGCAGGGCATGATTCTGTGTTGGGTTTAGGTCATCCTGGTGATGTGAGAACTCAAAGCCACCGCATGAAGGCTTCCTCCCCGCAGGAGGCCTGCACGTCCGAGGGCCGATGACATTCAGTGACACTGCTCAGTGACCTCCCAGATCCAGACAGGCCAGAGGTATCCCAACAAGGTGCTCCTGTGGGAGGGTAGCAGAGAGGCTCCCGGAGCAGAACATGGCTGTGTACACAGCAGGCGGCTCCCCTGTGGCTCTTTTGCCATCAAGAGTCTGTACCACACGGTCACTCATGTCAGATCGGAGGGTGCGCTGGCCTCGGGTGCAGCAAACCTCCTCTGGGTGCCGTGCAGCAGAGCTCAGTCTGCGGACTGGGACGGAGGTGGAGAGGGGTCCCAGGACAAGGTCTCCAGGGGCGGCTGCTGTGATCGGAGGAGCTTGTCCACGCCCTCAGGGGTGGGGCCCAGCCTGACCCCTGACCCCAGAGTCAGGGACCATCCCACTGTCCTTGGCTACTGGGCCATTTGAGGGGAACATTGATTTCTAACCCCATCCTCCTCCGGTACACACGACAATTTGTCCCGGGAGTGAGAGGCTATCAAGGCAAGGGAGAGCACTTGGACAGTTCCCCTGAAGCTCGCACTGCCCGCTGGGCCTGTGAAGATCGACCGTGACGCCACAGCAGTTGGGCAGTAGGGCCAGCATCGAGTGACGCCATGACAAAAGCGAGGAGCCGTTGAGCTTTCTCTGTTTGAACATTTCATTAGACTCTGTCAGTCAGAGGCAACCGGCTAGCAGGAGGGTGACAGCGAAGTTCTCCCGCGTGGAGTCAAGCCCGTAATTATCTGATGGAGGTTAATGTGGCCTCAGGAGACGGGGGCCCTGGGGGTGATGGGGACAGTGGGTTGTGCTGAGAGCCGTTTCTGTGGGTGAGCCCATGGAGCGGGTCGTCTCACCCCCGGGATGTCTGGACAGTTTCCTGGCCTTGCGCGTCCCCTCCCAGGCTGAATGTGGGAAGCAGGACACAGTTGGAGGGTGGGGCCTGCAGGAAGCAAGCCCTGCACTCAAGCATTGCAGCAGGTGCCTGGCTGCCCTGGCAGAGAAGTTTGGGGGCCGAGGGTTCTGAAGGTCACAGTGTGCAGGGTGGGGGTGGGGTAGGTGGGGAGCAACCTTGGGTGGAGTGTGGTTCCCAAAGGGGCCACCTTCTGGCACCCGTGCCCCTGCGTGACCCCTCCTCTGGGTGCCAGCCGGACCTGGTGACGTGTTTCTAGTGAACGTAGGCAACAGAGTGGTGGGACTCATGGGGTTGGATCACCAAGCCTGGCCTCCAAGTCACACACACACCCTGCATCCTTCTCCCCGCCACTCTGTCAGAGCTAGCTGTGTGGGTGAGGGCCTTACAGGGAGGTCTGTCTGTGAGAGACCCATGAAAGCCCTGCCAGGGATTCCTGACACACATCAAGTCTGAGTCTGTGAATGTTTGCTTGAAGCCGTGGGTTCACGTTGTGGCTGTTTTGGGGTGACTTGCTGCATGGTGATGGGTCACTAATGGTGAAGTTTGCTGCTGGGGTGGGGGCTGCAGGGGCCTGGGGGACAGATGCCATGCATTCCCCACCATCGCCCCCTCTCCTGGGCAGTGGGGCTGGGAGAGAAGCCTGGTCCTCCCCGGCCGGGCCAGCATGTGTGCATGGTCTGGGAGCCACACAGCATCCTTCCCACTCCTCGTTACGTATCTAAACACACTTGCCCTCCGCTGCCCTCAGGAGAAAGAGGGCGTCTCCGTGTCATACCTCGGGGCCTCTGACAGAAGGAGGTTTCTGTTTAGAAGAAAAAGCATTGCTGTAGGTTTGACGTTCCGCTTCAGGTACCAAGCGGTGGAACCGGGGGCGAAGGTTGGGTGATGCCGTTAGACCATCTTCACGAACATCCACCAACCAGGTTTTGGAAGAAAACCCTGCTGCTTTGTCTCCCGTTGTGCAAACAGGAGCAGGTGGCCTTGGGTTGGAACGAGGCTCCGGAGAGCTTGGGGGCAGCAGGTGTCTGTCCCCGCTCTGCCCGCAGCACTGACCCTGACACACAGGTGCAGAAATTCAGCAGGTGTCTTTAGCCATGTCCCCCCAACTCCAAACAGGAAGCACGAGGCAACATTTTCCAGGAAGTGGCTGTTTTCCTAGAATACTAGAAAAGCCAGATGGTTTAGGATTTCCACACATCCCTACTTCCTTCCCCTGGCATTTGCTGCGCCTCCTACATACGAGTCCTGGGCCAGGAGCCGAGACTAGAAAGGTCAGTACAGGGCACAGCACCATCCCTGTCCCCACTGCCTTAAAATCCAGAGGAGTAGACGTGTAAATACAGCTTTTCAAGTGAATTGAAAAATGGTGATTATCAAATTTAGAACACAAAATACAGAAGGATACACAAAGAGTATTTTAGGAGTATTTTATGTCTTTCCATGCACTGTCCATTTTCGGGAAGTCCTGACAGAGACTGGCCTCTTGAGTGAAAGCCTGGCTGTTACAACGTGACTGGTCAGGCCAGTGTCTGGAGCAGGTGCAGGGGTGTGTTCGTCTGCCAGGTGGTTGGACGTCCCAGCCAGATGAGGTCATAGACAGTTCTTCTCTCAAACTTCTCAGGTTGTTTTTGTTTTCAGTGAGGAGCTTGGGATTGAGGGGGAGAGGATGCTTGCCCGAGGTCACACAGCACCTGCTGGCACGTGAGGCTCGTCGGTCACCTGATCTGATTTGCCTGTTCAGGGATCGGGTTCTCACTGCGGCTGGTGAGGCAAGCACTTGCTCAGCGTTTCCCTCCCCTGAATTATACCCACACAGTGACACGGCTGTGCTGGACAGCTGTGGACAGCAACGGGACAGACTCTGAGCGGTGGCACACAGACGGGATGGTCAGAGGCCATGAGCGCCCAGCAGGCGCCTGGCTTGTGCCTCCGAAAGGCAGGCAGGTCTCACCAGGAGTGGGTGGAACCAGGGAGCAGAAGGTGGCCTTGGGGTGATTGAGGGGTCGTTGGCTGAGGCCCCAGGACAGTCGGCCCTGCACCATCCTCCTCTCTGTAATGAGGGCAGAGCCACCCAAACCCTGATGAGGACCAGCCTCATGAAAGAGGCCATGAAGTCAACGGAGAGAGGAGCTCACACCCAAGGAAACAGAGTAAGTGGAGCACTAAGTGTGTTTAGTATCTGCGAGTAGATGTGAAGAGGCACCACCCATGAAGCCAGTGCAGAATGCGGTCAGCATCAACCAGGAGTTCGAAGAATTTAAAAGAAAACCCACATATGGAAACGGACAGGTTAAAGGGAGCTGTATGCAGTGAAGAGCAAATGATAACTTTTGAGGATCAAAGTGCAGAATGGCCCCAGCACCCGGCGTGGTGGGATGGAGACAGCATGTGTGGGAAAGGGCCGCCACAAGGGACGGATGGAGCTGAGCCCTGGAGTCCCAGTGCCAGGGAGTGAGGAATTGGAGCTGTGGGCTTGGAGGTACTGTGTCACGTGGCAGCGGAAACCAGCCAGGGGACGCTGGTGTGGTGTGATCTCAAGCCCCCGCTGGATCTACAGTGCAGGTGGGACGGGGGAGGGTGGGGCGGGGGGGTGGAGGCAGCAGGAAGGAAGGCAGCCGCTGCTCCGCTGCCATCCAGGGGTGTGCCTGCCTGTGAGGTGGGTGTGAGTCACATCAGCTGGGTGTGGGGCTTGGTCTATGGGGACAAGATCACCGAGGGACCTGATGCCAAAGTGCAGGTGACCGGGCACCTGTCTCATGGTCAGGAGGGCTGGCACGTGATGCTGAGGGTCACCTGCCTGTCCTGCTGGTGGACACACCTGGGGGGCGGGCCCCCTGCGGTCTGGGATGCTGGGACGGAGGATGAATGCCCCGGGCACGTCACAGTCCCTCTCACTGCTCCTTCTGGGCAGGTCTTCAAGTACTGGCGGCGCGCTGATAAAATGGCCCTGGGCGCTGAGCTCAGGCGCCCACCAAGTGTATCCTGGCACAGAACTAGCAGGGAGATTAATGGGGTCGCTTGCAGATGAGCTGGGTGTGCACACTTGCCCATCTGTGGCGACGCCTCCAAGAGTTATAGGGATGCAGCAGGGCGGTCAGGTGGTTTCGTGGAAGGAGCCCGCACTCCCACCCTCGCTCTGCTGGCTCATCCTGCCAGGGCAACCTCATGGGAGACCCGCCTACCCCGAGTCCCATTTCCCTTGTCTGTGAAGTAGAAGTGCTAACTCTCTCCTCCCAGGAATGGAAACAATGTGCACCCCACCGAGGCACACCCGGGGCGAGGTCTCTGTAACTCCGTGACATCCCATCACCGCGGGCCCGTCCCTGACGTCTGCACCTGAGCACACCTCAAGGGACCCAAGGCCCCTCGGGAAGGCTGCGTGTCCAACTTGCGATTGCACAAACAGCAGCAGCTGGGGCTGCTTTTATCTTTGAGGTGGAGACTCCTTGTACATGGGCAGTGATACTGTTCCTCCGGGGGGTCTGCTCACTTCCCCCCGGCAGGGGCCCAGGATCCTGCAGTGTGCACACAGTAGGGGCTCCCCGGTGGGCCGCATCTGCCTTCGGCCACAAACAGGAGTACGGGGGTGGGGGTGGGGGATCCTGGTGATTTCCTGGGACCCTGGGGCCCTGTGTCGTAGGCTGACACAGAGGAGGGTTTGAAGACGGGCCACACAGAGCACACTCTGTCCTCTGATCTGAAGAGGGAAGGACGGGGCCAGAGGAGGGGCTGCTGCTCACTGACATCAGCCCACCTGCCTCCAACGGCAGCCACGCTGCCCTCTCACGTTCCCACGCCCCTCGCAGTTGCCTGAAGCTGCGTGGCCACCTCCCACTCCCGAGGGACTGTGGCACAGACGCATCCCCACCCAGCCAAAACCACTAATTAAAGGATTCCCCCCAGCCCCACAGCACATCCCCCACAGAAGCAGGTATGGAAACCACGACAGGGCCATGCTTCCATGGTCACTCATACTGTCCAGGGGACAACAAGGATTGGTTAAAGGTTAAACGATCCAGTTGCTGGTCGGCACTGGGCACATGACAGGAGTTACTTTATGAGGACATATGGGCGACCTACTGAGTGGTGACCGACCGCGGCTGGTCCTGGCCGGCCGAGCCCAGCATCCTGCAGAGCAGCACACACCCGGCCCCGTTCCAGGAGAAGGCACCGTCCCCAGGCCCCCAGCTGGAGCCGGGCTGAGGCTCAGCCCTCACCTGTGTCAGCCACAGAGACGGTCGGAACGCGGCGCCAACAGAAGCCCGACTCAGCACAATGTGAATAATAAAGGGGATTTATTGGCTTGTGTAACAAAACCGTCCAGAGGGAGGGCGATCGCAGGCAAAGCTGGAGCGCGCATCGGTGCCACAAGGGGCGCGGCTCACTGTGCCTCCCGACGGCCCCTGCGGGAGAACCAGCTTCGCGCTGGGGGTGGCCCCTCTCCAGGCGCAGGGCTGCCTGCCTCCTGTCCCAGCAGCGGCGCACATGCACACACGCAGTCTCTACCCACAACTCCTGATGTCCTGGGGTATCCTGGGGTGCCCTCTGGCTGCCTGAGCTCACATGACCGTCCCTGAAGCGGCCAGTAGCCAGGGAAATGGAGAGAGCCACTCTTTGTCCAGGCTGGGGGTCCCCCCACCTAAACCGGGGCTGCTGGGGAAAGAAATGGGGAGAACGGGGGGGGGGAACCGACTCCGTGTACCACACCCCTCATTGTGTGCCTGGGAGCTGAGACCACACGGAATGCGGCCTTGCCCAGTGGGCGGGCTGAGTTCCCCTCACTCGGACCTTGTCCGGGCCGGCCAGTTCTGTGCAAAGTAGTGATCAGTGTGGATCCTGACCCACCCGCCCCAGACCCCGGCCCTGGAGGCCTCACGCGGTGACACCCCGATGAGCTTCCAGCCGCAAGTGAGCAAACCTGCATCCTCAGAATTCTTGCAGCCACGAAGGCCACCCCCGGCACTCTCACGTCCCCCACCCAGGCCCCCTTGGGGAACCAAGCAGCTCCGGCTCCCGTTAAGGGGGAAATGCATTCTGGTGTGCAAACATCATCACATATTCACACACTCGCGGTCTAATTTTAGCTGTAAGAGGCTTCATTACGAGACGCTCACATAATTAAGCAGCTTTCTTCCCGGGGTCTGGGAGCCTGTCTATTCTTCTGTCTCATTTGCACATCACTGGGATTATCAGAAATGTGTTTTAGTTTCCTAAAATTACATATTTTGGTTTTTCCAAATTGATCCACAACGGGAGGTGAAATCCATGGAAATCACACGTCTTAACACGTCTGTGTAACTTCCAGGTCCCGGGCACGTCCCTGCCCATCCAACACCCAGGAGCACCAGCCCCATATCAGGTGCCTGACCGTGTGGACCAACTCGGCATGACCCGGGTGCAGACTGATCCCCACTTATGCAGTTACTCATCTGCATGTCTGGCTAAGGTGCCCAGGAAGCACGAGGCGCCTGAGCAGGTGGCTCTCCACCTGGAGGGAGAGGAGGTCTCTGGGCCCCTGGCAGCAGGAAATGGACCATCTACGGGGGGGTGGGGGGGGGAGTGGGCTGCTGCTATCCTGACCTCGGGGTGGGCAGGAGAGTGGGTGGCCCTCCAGCCACACCGCTGCACTTCCCGGCCTCCCTGGCATCTAGGTCTTCTCCCCAAACCATCCAGTTGGCCAGGAAGAGGACCAAAGCCAGGGGGCCATTCCCAGGAGGTGGCCAGCTTCTGGCCCTCATCCCCTGGAGACTAGGTTTGCCCAGGGCTGCAGGACCCCGTTGGTGCTGGCTGCCTTCCACGGCAGGTCTAACTCCTGGCAGGTCCCCCCTTCCTGCGACTGCAGAGAAAGAGTGCCATCGGGGCCCTTCCCAGGCTGGACTGCGGAGTCACAGCCGCACCCATAAACGTCTACGAAGACCTGGCATGTCCACCTGTGTGCCATGCACAGCCATGAGAGGGCCCAGAACTGGCTCGGCACCAGTGTGGGTTTAGCAGAGCCGGGGCGGGCATGGAGGCCTCCCTCTGGGAAGGGCAGCCTGCTGGGCTCTCCACCCCGCCCACCCTCGCTGCAGTGGCTCTTGGCTTCCCGTGGCTGGCAGGGTGCAGGGTCAGGGTGTCCCAGTGCTGGTTCTCCCAAATCTCGTGCCTCATTTTCTCCCCTGGGTGCAGCCTGGCTCAGGCCACAGGAGGCCAGACCAAGGGCCCAGCCAGAGTCACTGTCACGCCCCTCGCAGGGGTCCACACCCACCACCTCTGGCCCGGGCCCTGGTCTCCGCAGCCTCACTCTGAACCCGCGGTGCCCATGAAGGAGGCTGTCTGTGCTCCAGGCTGAGTGCCAGGTGGTGTGTGCACAGTCCCCTTCTGCGTTTCCAGCTCTGTCCCCACCCTCCTGCTCCCGTCCTCACTGCATGGACTCAGACACACGGCCACACCCCACCCACCTGTCCTTCATGCCTCTGTTCCCTGAGCCTCCTCACCCTTCCCTCTGCTGTGCTGCGTGATTCCTGCAGAGCCCCCAGCCCAGGTGCCAACCCCGCCCACACAGCACACAAGCTCCTCTGCCAGCAGGTCACTGCGGTTTCTGGTGAGCCCTGCCCGGTCCCTGAGGCTGTGAGCTGGGGGCCTCTCCTCTGCCCCCTGCCCCGGCTGGCACACCACAGGCAGCCGCATCCCTGAGGGGCCTTCCTCCAGGAGGGGCACAGAGACCGGGGTGTGACCAGGAGGCCCAGGGACGGCGTGGGGTGAACACCGAGGGCTTGGCCGCAGGGCAGACTCCCCCCAGGGGTGTGTCCAGGGGGACACGGCCCATGGGACCCCACAGGGAGCAGGACAGCCCCCAGGTCTCTCCATGTGCACCCTGAGCACCCCCTGAGAGGGGTTTGCAACCCCTTGCAACCCCTGAGGCCTGGGGCTCCCCTGAAGCCAGCCCCTCCTGTCCTCGCACCCTTAGACCACTTCTGGGAGTCAGGCAGGGGGCCCTGCAGGGACTGCAGATGTGGACAGGGTGGGGGTGCAGAGCTTGGCACAGGTCCTGAGGTCAGTATTGGGGGATCCTGCTCGGTGTCCAGTGCTGCCGGCCTGTCTGCAGAGGAGGGAGAGGCGGGGCTGCTGACCGTGGTGCCTGGTGGTCACACCACATGCATTTGTCGGGTGTCGGACGTGCTGTCAGAGTTGTGGGGCCCAGCAGCACCTGCCCACGGTGCCGACGCCCACCTGGCCCTGCATTCAGGGCAAGGAGCCCGGCTAGCAAGTCCGCAGCGGGAAACAGGAGCCTGGGAGCCCGGGAACCCACGCCTGCATGTCCGAGCGTGTCCAGCCCCCTGCGTGGCCCTGTGAGCACACCGTGGCATGTGCACACACCGAGGGTCCTGCAGCGTCCAGGCGGGCACGGACAGAGCTGCCGAGCCGTCATCTGGGCACGTACTCGCCGGGAAGCCCGGCCCCGCCGTGCTCACGCAGCGCCTTGTCCACCGTCCGGATGTAGCCGTCGATCAGCGCCCTCATCTCAGGGGTGAAGGGCTCGGGGTCGTGGGGGCGCCGGCCGCGCCGCCGGAAGCTGCCCTCCTTGTTGTTCTCCACGCAGAGCAGCCGCTCCTCGCTCACAGACACGTTGAGGAAGGCCACCATCTCCCGCAGCGTGGGCAGCAGGCTGTGGCGCAGCTCCTCGTAGTGCACCACCAGCAGCCGCTTGCCGTACCGCAGCCAGTCCAGCACGTGCGACGACCACCACGCCGCGTAGCTGTTGACGAAGTCCGGCCACTCTGCGCGGGAGAGACGGTGCCTGTCAGGCCAGCCTCCCAGGCACCCGACGGACAAGGCCCTGTGACAACCCACAGGGAGCGCGAGCAGCACCCCGGGCTGGCCTGGGTCACGTGGCCACGGCCGCGGGCGCACCGTGCCAGGACAGATGTGGACCGAGACCAGCCGAACTGCTTCCCTCTGCCGTGGACCGGGAGTCCCTGAACGCTGGGCCCACGCTGGGGCCGGGGGAGCCACAGCGGCGTTAGGATGACTGGGAAACCAGATGACCCTCGCTGCCTTCACCTTTCCCCCGCCAGCTATGCCCGTCCAGCGCGGGTGACGGGGATGAGCAGGGCTGCGGCAAGGATGCACTCCGGCCCAATCGCCTGCCCTGGGTCCTCCTGGGAAGCTCAGTGAACGAGGCCCCCACCGTGTCTGGTGGCGGTATCGTCAGTGTACCCCATGACCCTGCCGAGTGGCAGGAAGCGCCATGAAGGACCAGAGGGACAGCTGCCGACGTTCACAGACACTCTATGCCGGGGGTCCTAGTGCAGCTCGATCGGCAGGCTCTCCGTGTTGGTGGGAAGGTGCAAACGTGAAGACCGGCCCCGACACAGCTGGTGTAACCGAGCTGCCAGCACACCTCATGTGCCCCAGGAGCCTTCTCGATGACCCTGAGCTCAGGGTCTCCCTGGTTTCTCAGATGAGCAAACCGAGGCTTGTGAGAGCCAAGGAGGGACTGGAGCTCAGTGTCCTGTATCCGGGAGGTCAGCAAGGGGCAGGGGCGGCAGGAGGCACCGGGAGGCAAGGGCTGGAGTCTGTGGTGACGGCCTGCCTACCCTATGGCTCCAAGTCCCCACTGACCACCTGGTATCCTGTCACTTGCCATGCAGACCCATGTTTTGACCGCACTGTGGTGCCTGGGGTGGCAGGCAGAGGCCGGGACTGCCAGTCCGACCCCAGCAGGATAGGGGACATGTGTCTGCACCAGATAAAGCTGCATGGAACGCCCCCCACCTGCCCCTGCCACCTACCTTTGCTCTTCCAGTTGCGATCGGCCGCATAGCCCAGGTGCCCGGCACACTTGCGGTTGAACTCGGCCACCAGGGACCTGTACGGGTTCCGGATCAGCAGGATGGCTGAATCGAACATCTCAATCTCCCTCCTGCCGCTCTCATGGGTCTTCACGCAGATGGTGCGCCGGCTGCGCCAGTGGTCTTTCTCACCCTTGAACCCTGCACAGGGAGGGGAGGCCCCTGAGGAAGGCGCCAGGGCCCTGCCATGGCAGCAGGCCGAGCTGAACGCACCTCCAGGAGACCCCGAGGTCAGGGCACAGAAGCCCGATGCCCCCTAGATGCGGAGATGCGTGGTCCATGGGGGCGTTTGCATGGCGATGCCACACAAGCACAGCAAATCACCTGTGAGTTAGTCGTGGCTGCAGGTGTGGCCCTGAGAGGGCACGTGCCCTGCCCCAGATCCCACAGCAGTGCAGTGGCACAACCAGGGCACGTGTGTCCCTGGGAGGCCTGTCTCCTTCCCACCTCTGGCAGTGGGGCCGGCGTGCAGTCACCAGGGGCCAGGCCATAAGCCACGGCTGCCCTGCCCTCTGCCCTTATGCCGTGGCCCCATACCGGGCCCACCCTCCATCACAGAGCCACACGTGCACCCACAGGATGCTGCTGTGCTCAGTTAGACATGACATTGGGGGTGGAGGGGGCTGCGTGTGGGGCCACCGCACACAGGGGCTCTTGGGAACCCGCGAGCTGGGAGCATGTTAGCTGTGCAGGTTCCCTGACCCTCCGGGGGACCCTCTGCTGGCAGCTGTCGCTCACCTTTGTTGTACAGGGTCCCGTCAAAGTAGTAGCTTCCGGTGTAGAAGCCTGTGGCATGCTCGATGAGGTGCCGCGCCCACGTGTTCCCGGCACCTGGGAAGCTCGACAAAGCCACAAACACCTTGGACTTGGTGGGCAGGAACCTCCGGTCAGTGCAGCGGGTGTCTGCAAGTGCACAGGCTGGCCACCGAATGCCCAGGGGACTGGCTGCCCCCAGACCCTGCTTCACACTGGGGAAGTTGAGGCAGGCCCAGGGAAGACGGGGTTTCCGCCCAGGGCAGCTCCGCTGCTGCTTGGTCTCTGTGGCCTCGGCAAGCCCTGAGCCACAGCACAGAAAGCTCCAGAACAGGGCAATGGCCGGGCCCTGCCTCTCCATTCCCCTGCCCGTCCTCAAACCACCTTCTCCCCGACTCAGGAAAAGGTCAGGTGCCTCCAGGGACGGTGGTGGCCTCCCCTGCCCTCCCCTTCCCTGCCCTCCCCAGGACTGCACACAGCCACATTGGCATCCCCAAACCCCTGGAGGGCAAACCGTGGTGGACACGGGGTGGGGGCCCCACACAGTGCGTCTCCCGTCCCCAACTCACCCTGCACGGGCGTCTGGTAGACCTCGCAGTACTCAGCCAGCCTCTGTAGCTCAGGCTCCTGGCCACACAGCGAGCTGTCCACGGCATCCCGAAGGCTGAACTGAGGCGTGGGGTACGCGCAGTAGCACTCCCAGCCCCGGAGGACGGCCAGAGGGAACTCCTGGGGGGCGAGGGGTGAGAGCAGCTGGGGCGCGGGGGGCCAGGCCTCCTGGACCCAGGGCTGGGGGGACACGCAGGATCCACAGGGATGACGAGCCGGGGGGGACACGGCCTCTACCCCCAGCAGCTTCCAGAGGCTGTGGACCCCTCAGCAGTCCCCGCGTGGATGGAGCCGGGCATGGCCATCCCAGAGGAGTCCTCCTGCCAGCAGGAGTGTGGGCAGGAGCAGGTAGGGGTGTGTGTGGGGGGTCAGGATGGGATGGAGAAGCCTGGGCGGGGGCAGGACTGGGCAGCATGGGCCACGTTGGAGTCGGGGGAGCCCAACCCTCCTGCAGAGGTGGGGGTGCAGGGCCAGGTCATAGTGGGGCTGGGTGGTGAGGCGGATGTTCTGGGGGACGGGCACCAGGGAGGGACACCAGCCTCACTCGCCCCTGCCCGTCCTGCCTCCTGCAGACAGGAAGGCTGGCCACACCAGCAGAGGGGGAGGCGGGAGGCCAGAAAGCCCCTCACGGCTGAAGCCGTGCCACACAGGCCTCGTCGTCTCTCGCTCACAACAAAAGTCTCATAAATAAGTAAAAAGACAATCAATCATGTTTTTCTGAGCAAGGCCTGGCAGAGCCGGGATCTCCATGGGGACACCATGGGCTGAGTCCCCCCAAGGACAGCAGGAGGGCAACACAGGGCCTGCCCCTGTGACCCCAGTGCCCTGCAGCCCCCACGAGAGCCCCTCCCTGCCTCCCTGCTCCTCCAGCACGCCTGCGGGTGGCTTTGTCCCTGCCAGGAGTTCCCAGGGTTCCCACCCCAGGGACGGGAGAGACCCTGAACTGTTCTGACACTGCACACTCCACCACAAACCCTTGCATGCCCCCACCACGCACCCCTATGCACTCACCTTCACCCTCACCATGCAACCCTGCTCACCCCCACCACGCACCCTGCTCATCCCCACCATGCACCCCTGTGCACTCCTCACCCCCACCATGCACCCCTGTGCACCCCCCATACCCCTGCACATCCCTGCACACCCCCACCACGCATGCCCATCCCTGCTCCAGCACCGAGCTCCTTCTCACATTGGAGAAGCCCTGGAACAGCTGTGGGACCTCCTGGAACCCTAGCCTCTCCATCTGTGACACAGACAAGACCTGCGGGTGGCCTGCCTAGAAGAGGCAGAGGACCTCGCTTCCCTCCAGTCTCCTCACAGCTCTCCCGCTCCCCTGGGGCCGCAGCCCTGCTCTCCATGCCTTTGCTAGGCGAGGCTCAGGACGTGGATTTTCGGAGGATGGAGGACGGGGGAGGCAGTGGCTCCGGGTGTCCATGGTCTTCATGAGCGCAGGGACCAGGGAGGAAGCAGCAGGTGTGTAACTTGTCAGACCCTGACACAAAGCCCTACAGCTCAACAGCTGCCCCATCCAAGCCTCGGTTTCCCCACCTGCAAGCTGGGGGCAGGAACTCCCTGCTGTTGGGAGGACAAGGGATGATAGCCCAATGCATCCTAGGCACCCCGCTTTTATCTCAAGACCTCCACTGTCCCCCCACATGTGTAGGGTACCCCAGGGTCTGACCCCTGAACTCTGCCCATGGGCTCCCCTCCAAGGCCCCTGCGCCTGGGATGGAGAGAGGCTGGAAGTCTCACCGCAGGACACCCAGGCATGCCTGTGGCCCCAGTGGCCCCAGCCCACACTGGCCACATGCCTGGGCACCACAGTGGGGCTGGTGTTGGGGGGGTGGCGTGTCACAGAGGCTGGAAGCCAGTCAGCAGCACCAGCAGGGCTCCGAGCTGGCACTCTGCACACACGGAATCTGTCCCGAACCCACATTTTCCCCCTCCCGCTCCCCGTGATGCTGCTGTCTTCAGAGGCAGGGCCTTTAAAGAGGTGATTCGTGATGCTGCTGTCTTCAGAGGCAGGGCCTTTAAAGAGGTGATTCGGTGAAAATGGGCCACGGGGTGGGAGGTGTGATCCCATCTGACTAGTGTCATTATAAGGACATTAGGACATGGACAGATGGCCGTGTGAACACAGGGACACGATGGCCACCTGTGAGCCCAAGAGGCAGGCCTGAGAAGAAACCAGCCCTGCCGACACCCCACCTCAGGCTTCTGGCTTCTAGAACCCCAGGAAGGGCGAGCCCCCATCCATGGCACTTTGTTGGGGCAGCTGTGGAGAGCTCCTACACTGGGGTCCTTATGGTCCCTGGTTGTGCACCACAGGACCTTTGCACCTGCAGCTCCCTCTGCGCTCAGGCCCCTGCCTCACGTTTTCAAGCTCCCTTCCCTGACAGGCCTTCACTGGCCACCCTGTTTCACATCGACACACCCTCCCCACCCTCACCAGCCCCCTATGCCCTGGGCGAGCCCTCTGGTTATTTCCCTGAGAGGCAGGACTTACTGACCCAGAGGAAAGCTCAGTCCCACGGGAACGTTCGCACAGCTCTGATGCCCGCGCACGCATGCGCCGCCGTTCCCTCCTGCCCCCGCTCCCTCCTGTAACAGCTGCGGCTCTGACTCTTGTGCCCGGTCGGTCTAGTCCCAAGAACAGGATCCCGAAGCACGTACTTTCCCTTCACTCAAGTCTGGGTGCCAGTCCTCGTGCGCTGATGCCTCCGTTGGGACAGTTCCTTATTACTGCAGCGTTGCAGTCCGTGTACAGACGCGCCATCGGGCGCTCCACTGGCTCCCATGCATCGGGTGGTCCCTGGGCCCTGTGTGCCACGTCCACGGGCGTGCTGGCAGGATCGAGTGCCGCGGGCACACCGTGCTGTGTTGTGTGCTCCAGCAGGTCTGCACCCAGTGAACGCCCCGTGAGTGTCTGACGAATACACCGGCGGGCAGACAAGTGTCCCCTGAGGTGCCTCCAGCGTGCGTGGGCACCAGACTCCTGGAGGGACGCACAGACAGCAGCAAACCCAGGCAGGGCCTCACCTGCCAGCATCCTGGGCTCTGCTCAGAGAACAAAATGCCACCGCAGGACCCCTCCCTGGCCTTAGGGCCACCCCATGACCCCGCACCCCCGGGCCGGCTTGGGCTGCCCCCACCAGTGACCCCGGCCCCTCGGCCTCCACGAGTGGATGAGACAGTCGAGTTCCCAGGCGTGTGCAGAGCAAGGGGAGCCGCAGACACTAACGTGATTTTATTTACAACGTGCCTGCTTCAGCGACATCCCTGGGTTCTGAAAACACAGAACAATTTTCAGCCCCTTGGGGATTTCTAGGACGTGATTTCCATAAAGATTAAATATTGATGAAGCTCCTCTCTGCCAGCTCCCGCGCAAGAAGACGATCAGAGGAGGGGAGGCGGGAGGAGGAATCTGGGACGCGGACGTGGGACTGTTAACATCCCAGGCATGAAGAGGGGACCGGCTCAACCTGTCAGGGTTGGGGTGGGGGACACGTCCTCCTGCTGCCTGGAACTGCATCCAGAGCCTGGGCCCCGCGTCGGGTCACGGCACAGCAGGGGCCGGGTCCTAGGTGCCGGGGGCCCACGTGCAGAGCGTGGTCGTGGTTAGGCTCGGGAGTGACGTCCCAGCAGGCCAGCAGCCCTGAGCATCTCCCCTGCTGTCAGTCTCCAGGATTCCAGGGACTCCCAGAAACGTCCAGAATCAGGACTCGAGGCCTCAGGAGGGCAGGTGGAGGCGAGGAGGCCAGGACTTCAGACCGTGAGGCCAAGCTGGACAGAGCTGCCCAGGGCTCTGCCACACTCCACACTCAACTCTGTGGACACAGATGAGTGCAAGGTGGGAGGTTTTGGTGAAGTCTTTGAACCAGCACGGAGCTCACCCGGACGGATCTCCCACCTGCTTTTGCTCCAAGGCAGGCCTGGACGTTGAGGCCCAAAGGGAAGGAGGTACTCGGGGGTGGCTGCGGGGATGGGAGTGGAGGGCGGACTTCTGCTGGCAGGCGAGCGTCAGGGTGAACCAGAGCCCGTCCGCGGAACACGACACCTCATCCTTGTCTCCTGCTGATCTGAGGCTCTTGCCGTCTGGCTGCAAAGTGGGGACCATGGGGTTGCAGAGGCAGGTCCAGAGGCGGGACCAGCCCACGCTCGACGCCAGGAACCCACAGCTTCGAATCGCATCCATGACAGTCAGTGAGAATGCCATGGCTCAAGGCCACGCACTGGCCAGGACTGCAAAGCAAGGACATGGCTGCACAGGGACACGCATCCGGGTCACTGACCCAAGTCAGAGCGAGGCCGGGTGACTCACTCCTGGAAACACACCTCAAGTCTCAGGGGTGACTTAGGGGATGGGGACACACAACTCCTTCACAACAGCGATTCCACGTGTGATGACGCAGCAAACGGCTGTGCACCTGCTCACGGGTCCACCTTTAGGAAGGGTCGCGGCAACAGGTGGCCCAACAGGAGGAGGCGTGCATTGCAGCCACAGGGGGCACGTATCACAGAGGGGGGAAATGGAAGGAGACATTCCTTCTTTTTTTGAGCAGCCTCCACGACGAGCATGGAGCCCAATGCAGGGCTTGAACCCACGACCCCGAGGTCATGACCTGAGCTGAGTTTAAGAGTCAAACGCTCGACCGACGAGGCCACCCAAGGGCCCCCAAACATCAATTTTTGAGAAGCGAATTCCACAAAGGTAGAAGACCAGAGGCTGTGAAATATTATTGGTGGTTTTCTCCGATGTGGTAAAGTTACCATTGAGTTTTCATGTAATTTTGCATTTCAAAATTTTCGAAATTTTCTAAAATAGATATGCCTTTGTCACCACCAACCCCCCGAAAAATAATACATTTTGTTTAAAGATACACATGGTACAACGTCGACAGATCTACTGCAGAAACAGTGTAAGAAACCCAAAGCTGTGCGGGATCGTCCCCCGATGAAGGACTGTCCAGCATTTTCGCAAAGGGAAAACTTGCGAATGTCCAGGCAGTTAATTCACAAAACCCAGACCCTTACTGACCTGACCCTTGGCAGAGCCGCAGAGGCAGTGCCCCCACCTGCCCCCAGGGAACAGACTGCGCCTGCGGGGATCCAGGTGGGTCGGGCAGCAGGGGTCAGCCACACGCAGGGTTGCTGGAGGAGCAGCAGGTGTCAGCAGTTGGATCGCCGATGGTGCCTGAGTCCCTGGGCCCCACCGCGGGGCCTGCACATAAATACCAGCCCCAAAACCACCATCCCAGATCCAGGAACGGAGACAAGGCAGGTCTCTCCCGAGACTGCAGAAAGTCAGAGCAGATGGCTTCTCTGGGTTCAGACGATGTTGGGGGGGCTGATGGTGCCCCAGGCATCCTGTCTGGCCATATCCTGGAGTTCCTGAACCATCGTAACCACTGAACAACAGTAGAGGCTTTCATCCAGGGCCAGAAGCAGGACTCCCAAGGCACTGGGAAGCGGGGTGCCGCAAGGTGGCCACGGCATAGGCTGGTCCCTGTGAAGCCCCACCTGAGCCCAGCCTTGGCCTCGCACTGGGGGTGCTGCGCCCCTGTCCATGGGGACACAATCTACCAGGAAGCGCCCTTGCTGCAGGCTGACGTGGGTGCCCCTAGACCCCACGGAATCCAACCTGGCGGCCGCCTAGAGGCCAGGCACATTACATGGATGCCACAGGGCACAAGGTTGAGGGGTACAGCAGGCTGGGAACAGAGGTCACCACACTGGGTAGAAGGTAGCTTCACCTGGCTGCGTGACCCTCTGTGTCCTCCCTGCCTACCTGGACCCCGGGTCCAGAGCCAGGTCATAGGCCACCCTCCGTGGTATGTCAAGTGCCCCCTGGGTCTCCAGAGTACATCTCCAGAGCATCCTACCATAGCCAGCCCTCCCTGCGGCTGTCACAACCCCCGCTTACTTGAAGACATGCACCTGGACCCGGCCACGGCCCCCGCGCCCACTGTACACACGCAGCTCCCGCTCTGTGCACTCTGCTCGCCCTCATCTGCCTGCCGGCTCCTATCATGTCCTCCAGCTCCGTCCCTTCCAGGAGCGGCACCCCTCAACAGGTCACCATCCCCCGCGGGGGCCGCTGACCCTCCGGGCCTGCCCCAGCCCTTCCGGGTGCTGAGCTGTGCGCCCCCCACCCCAGGGTTTGCCCACAACCCTCCATCCACTATACATGTCCTGCTAAGACCTGCCCTCAGCTTCAAAGCTGGAAGTCCTGTGGATGGCAACAGGACTCCAGACCCCCTCTTCCAGCCACATCCACGGTACAGGGGAGGGGGAGGCAGGCCTGTGTGTGCAGTGGGGGCCCCGCGGCCGTTTTTGAGAACCCAGGATGCGCCTCCAACCTCGGTCTGACCCAGACAGTCCCCAGCAGCACCAGCCGGGCCAGGCAGGTACCTGGTCCATGAGACCCGTTGGACGGCAGACCCTCAGGTGCCGAAGCCCGAGATGGCTCAGGACAGTGTGAGCCCGCCCCCGTCAGGGTGAAACTGGTCCCCAGTCTGCACACTCTGTGTCTGTAGCCATCGTGCAGGTCCCAGGTTACCCAGGTCAGAGCACTCGGCCCAGGACTGCTCTGCAGCCGCTCCCCCTGGACGTCACAAAGCCACCTCCTTGGCCTCTCATGCACCAGCGGCAAGGGCATCAAAGCCACGCATTCTGTGCCCAGCGCAGCACGACCGAGGTTACCACTGGGACAAGGATGCACAGACTCTGACCCAGCATCCCCCTGGGGTCTTGTTCTACGGATCCAGCAACACAGAACAACCCACCCACCAAGAGGTCACTGCAACCCTGCTTGCAAACGCCACACGCTGAAGACAACCGAAACACTCCACAGCAGAGCACTGGTCACACGAAGAACAGGATGTCCGCACAGCAGAGCAGAAGAGCAGGAAAGTGCTCTCCCTGCCAATATGGATGGAGCCGTCCCTGGGCCCTGCCATGGGCTGTGGGTCGGGGACATGGAGCCGTCCGTCCCTCCCCTGATGCCCCAGGGGATGGCAGCACGTGGGGGGGTGGAGTGTCCCCCCAGAGCCCTGAGAGGTCACCGCAGGTCCCCAAGCACATAAGACACCTGCAGGTCTGGTCCCTGTGGGTGCTCTTGAGAAGCTGTGAGCAGCCAGATGGTGTGAGCCCCAAGAACGCCCCAGAAATCCCGAGCTGCTGCAGACGCAGAGACCCACCTCAAAGGCTGCAGCCTGGGTGGGAAGCGCAGAAAGACTGTGTGTTGGCCTCCAGGGGGGACATCTCAAGGGGTGCCAAGGAGGGCGCGCCTCTCGGGGTTCCCTACAGCACCAGGCACTGGCTGGGTCCACATCCCGGCTCGCCCATGTAGGGGCGCGTGACCTCGGACAGCATGCCCAGCCCCTCTGCCTCCGCTCCCTCACCCAAAAACGCAGCGCATCCTAGTGCCCGCTGGAGGGGCCGTCAGAAGGATCAGGCGGGGTTGCTGCCTGGTGAGGGACGCACAGCAGCTGGATGAACGATGTCACCATCAGCCTCTGGTCACAGTCCTCACAGCAGCCTACTGCCCCCCACAGGGGCCACCCGCAGGGCCGCTGGACCCGGCCCCAGACCTCAGCGCTCCGGGGGTCCTGTCTGGCCTTGACCACTGTGTCCCACCCAGAGCTGCGGTGCCAGGTGCCCCACCCACCTTCTGCAGAGCCACGTCCCACCCCTGAGCTCGGACGGAGCCCAAAGCACACCCGTGACCATGGCCCCTGAAGCCAGGCTCAGCACCCTGCCCCGTCCTCAGGCGAAGCAGGTGACCCTCCCGCTCCCTCTGAGCCGGCCAGCACTTCTCACTAACAAACCAGTCAGTCCAGCACCCGACGCCCTTGCCAAGAGCTGCCGTCAGGGAGCCATGCGGCCCTGCTGTCAGCTAGCACAGGCCGCAAGGCCCTCCCGGGGTCTCCTCACCGCCCCCTCCTGCCCCGACACCTGCGCACCTGCCCCACGCAGCCCACCCCGCGCGCACCTGTCACAGGTGGCCTTACTTTCTGGGAACAGAATCCCGAGCACGCCTCCACTGTTGCGTTGGCCTGCACGAGGGAGTCGGGGAAGGCGTGGGTGCCATTCTCCGGCAGCCTGAAGCATCCGCGGTATGTGACGGTCCTCCCTGTAGGGACAAAATGGGTTGCTGATGAGGATCCTTGTTGGTGCCTGTCACGGGGGGGAAGGTGGCTTCGGGGTCTGACCCGGGTGCCCACGCAGTCAGCAGGTGGGTTCTAAACCAGAGAGCAGACTGCGGCCAGGGGTTGGCAGGCCAGACTCCTGAGACCCCAGGCGCCCAAACCTTGTCACTGTGGTTGCCATCAGGGGTGGACCTCAGGTCTTCGTCTCCCACCCACTTCGGGGACAGCATCCAGCCAGCCCTCTGTCCCTCCCTCCTTCCTTCCACAGATCTGGACTCTGTGCCCCTTATGGGCCAGGTTCTGCACCCTGTGACCCAAGAGGCTGATATTCTGCAAAATTCCATGTCTTTGCAGTGCAGGCGTGAGGAGGAACTAGACCCGGATGCGTGAAATCCCACCACAATCGGCTCACTGTGCTGCCGTGTCAGACCCTCTTGTCTCTGATCCAACTCCCGCCAGGAGCTCCTGGAGCCCATGCTTCAAGGAAGCCTCCTGCCAGGCTGTCCTCCAGGCCAGGTGGAAGGGTCCAGCCCCTAGCCCACATCCCCTGGACATCCACCCTGATGCCTGCCCTGATGCCCGCCCCACCCCCACCTCAACGCCCCCAACAACGCCCGCCCCAATGCCACCCCCGACACCCACCCTGACGCCCACCTGGATGCCCCTCCAATGCCTACCCAGAGGCTCACCCTGACGCCATCCCCACACCCACCAGACGATCACTTGGATGCCCACTGGATGCTCGCCGCCCCCCCACCATGTAGGCCTGCAGGTCACCGCTCCCTGCAAGGTCTGCTTGCCCCTCCCCTCCTGCTCAGGTCAGTTCCACCTTCCTCTCTCCCTACACAGCAGCTGCTGTTTGCTTTTGTTTTTTGGGTTTTTTTTTTAAAGATTTTATTTATTTATTTTAAGATTTTATTTATTTATTCATGAGAGACACAGAGAGAGAGAGGCAGAGACACAGGCAGAGGGAGGAGCAGGCTCCATGCAGGGAGCCTGATGCAGGACTCGATCCCGGGACACCAGGATCACACCCTGGGTCAAAGACAGGTGCTAAACCACTGAGCCACCTGGGGATCCCCTGTTTGCTTTTGAACAGAAAGTTCCAGGGCTTTGTTCTCCCGCAGAACTGAAGCTCTCTGTTGGCAGCTCTGACTCCAACTCTGTGCCTACGGCCCTGCACCTCCTCCCATGTGGGCCTCCCTGCCACCCTCAGGCCCCTCTTTGTTCCTGGGGCCTGGGCTTTCTGAGGATTGCTCCTGTCTGCCTGGAACATCTGGGCGCTCCACAGCCAGGGCATGTCAGGCCGCCAGGCCCGCCTCACTGCTGCACGGCCAGGTGGGCCTCCACGCTTTACGAAGAACCAGAGCCCAGAGTGGGCAGGCAGGATGCCCAGGGCCACATAGCATGTCCGACATGTGGCAGGGCCAGGCCTCCAGAGAAGCGTGACCAACCCACAGGCCAGGGGCCCAGGCCTGGCTGAGCCTGACCCCCCACCCCTACGTGAGCCCCCCAGCAGGGCTGCACCCTGCGTGTGCCTCAGGCCGCAGGGCAGAGGGCAGGGCAGGCCGGCACACTCACGCTTCCTGGAGCCGGGCTGCAGCTCCTCCACGCGGTACACAGACAGCCGGCCGACGCCCCCACATGCAGAGCCCTTTTCTCCTTTGCACTCGTGGTTGCACGCCTCGGGCCCCATGCTGGTCACCGGGAGCCGGTTCCCGCAGTAGCACTCTGCCCCGGCCTCCAAGCCCGCGTACACGTAGGACCTGCAGGGAGAGCAGCCCCGCTGGGTTCCTGTCGCGGCCCAGGTCCCGCAGCACCGACCGTGGGCTGGGGTCAGGTGGGGTGAGGGGCTGGTTGTCAGCCAGACTGGAGGGCCACCAGCGAGGTGGGGAGCAGACCTTCCCCTGTGGGGCAGCGGCCAGCCCCGCGGGGCCCTCGCCAGCCTGCACCCTGCCCTGAGGTGCCACTGGGTGTCCTGAATGGGCTCTGGGCCAGGGGACGGGGCCCTGCTTTGTGGCATGGGTCAGCGCCTTGGTGGCAATGCTGCTGTAGCCCAACACTGGAGCATCCATGGTCGGTCCTCCCTGAGCCAGCACGACTGTAAGCGACTACCACCTGCCTCTTGGGACCGCGACCCCCAGAGTCCCCACTCCACCAGGTGTGGCAACAGCACAGGTGAAGAAAGACTGCAGGTGGATTTGCTTCAACGTGGATGGAACTGGAGGGTATTATGCTGAGTGAAGTAAGTCAGTCGGAGAAGGACAAACATTATATGTTCTCATTCATTTGGGGAATATAAATAATAGTGAAAGGGAATATAAGGGAAGGGAGAAGAAATGTGTGGGAAATATCAGAAAGGGAGACAGAACGTAAAGACTGCTAACTCTGGGAAACGAACTAGGAGTGGTAGAAGGGGAGGACGGCGGGGGGTGGGAGTGAATGGGTGACGGGCACTGGGTGTTATTCTGTATGTTAGTAAATTGAACACCAATAAAAAATAAATTAAAAAAAAAAAAAAAAGACTGCAGGTGGGACCAACCACGTGCCCCTCGGGACGTCAGCCCTGCCAAGAGGCCTGCTCTTTCCCGCCCCCAGCTCCACAGGCCAACACGGAAAACCCAGGTGAAACCCTCACCCCCACACAATCCCAGTGCCTGTGTGGCCACTTGCTGGCCTCCTGGCCCTGACCAGCACCTACTACCTGTAGGCTGTTCCCCAAACTGCCAGAGTCACTTTCAATTCTGTCTATTTTGCGAGGCTGAGCCAGGACCCATCCTGTCTGTTTTGGCCTCAGTTTCTCCATCTATAAAACGGGCTTGATGGGAGCTAACTGATCGGCCGGTGATGGGGACTCAAGACCACACACGAGGAGGAATGTGATGTGGCAGAAACAAGCCAAGTGCACGCCCCCCTCGATGCTGGCACACACGTGTCCCATGTGCAAGTGCACATGCCTGTACCCAACCCCCCACCTGTGACCTGGGAGCCGTTCCCTCACAGAGGCGGGTGTCGGCTGAGTCCGGCGAGCTGCTGGTTCTGGCACAAGGACTGGGGCCTGGGCGATGTCTGGACACACAAGTAACCCGAGGCTCAGGGTGAGGAACCTCCCACTAAGCCCCCTGCCCCGCACAGCGGGCCCTGTCCCCGCAGGCAGCGCTGCAGCATCAGTAAGCCCAGGCTGATGGTCCAGCTCCCGGCCACCTGGCGGGTTTGGGGACTGTCCTCCCTCCCGGCGGCTGGACGGCCTGGAGCTCTTACTCACCGCTCGGCGCATGCATCCTGGCAGTGGGAGACGGTCATCTTTCTCAGGTCAAAGAACACGGCCCCCTTCAGGGTCCTGTCCCGGCCACTGTCACTGAAGCAGCCAACGTACATTCCTGCGGGCGGAAAGCACAGCAGAGACTCAGGCCGGGGGAGACAGGGACCTCAGAGGACCCAGGGCATAGGTCCCACATCCCCCAGCATCAGCCTGACACTACTGTCCACTGCCAGCCCACCTCCCGGGCGTGGAAGGTGCCCGGCCTCCACCAAGGTCTTGCGGCAGGTCACGTCGCCTCCCTACAACCCTGAGGGAAGAAGCCAGGCATGGAAAGTCTGACCTTCCCTGAAATAAAGAACATCCCACAAATGGAAAAAGTGAGTTCAAGAAAAAATCTGTGGTCCTGGGCGGGGAGGACAGAAGCCCTGTTGCTGGAGAAGTCCACATGTGTCTGCCAGGCTGTGAGACAGCAGTCCCTGGAGGGAATCGGTAGTGCGGCAGTCGGGCACCTCTGGCCCCTCCCTGGAAGGTGACCTGGGGGGTGTGACCCTGCCAGGTGGTGCCGGTGTCACCCCACAGTTACGGGGCAGAGGGAGCTGTCTCCCGACACAGCGGAGTCTCCCAGAGATGCCCAGAGACTGCAAGCACAGAGCCAGCGCATGGGGCGCGTGAAGGCACTGCCACGCTGTGCGGGAGCTCGCTGGGTCCCATGCCACGCATGCCAGTGCTGTGCAGAGACGAGGATGGGGCGCCCATGGGCAGATGCTGCCTATCACCCCCAGGACGTCTGGAAGGGCACTCATGTAGCACACGCTGCCTCTGGGGAGTGACGCCCAAGGCGGCCCGCGGCTCCTGGACAGCTTTGTGGCAGGAGGATGCTCTGCCCACAGCCTCTGGGATCCCAGTCTGGAGCAGGAGCAGGCCTCCTGCCAAGGGGTTTGGAGACGCAGGTCCCAGCCTTCCTTCCCGGGGCTGAATCCAGGGTGATCGCCCTGTCTGTGAGTGTCACACCTAACTCCACTTCTGACCTCTGCTACGCAAGGCAATGCTCTGTGCCTCCCTCCGGTTCCCTAGCGGCCCAATGGATAAAGGCCTGCCACCTGCCCCACCCCACCCGAGCCACTTCCCTTGCCCTCAGCATGGACCTATGCCTTCCCCCTGCCCATAACCGCCCTCTGTTTCCTGCCTGTCCCTGACGGGCGCCACTGTGTCCACCAGGGTCCCCACCGGGCCCGGCACACCGTTGGCACAAGCGCCCACTGTCCAAGGTGGGTCAGGGCCCCAGGGTTAGGTGAGTCCTGCAAGGACGGGGAGGGGCCCAGAGGGTCTGCCCGACACCTGCCCGCAGCTCCCAGGCCCCGACTAATAGATGCAGAGCAGCGGGAGGTGAGTGGGTGGCCAGGGGCAGGACCCCACAAGGCCAGGGTCACCGAGGGGGACGCCGTGGAGGGTGCGGCCGAGGTCACCTTCTCAGTGTCTTCCCGCAGGTTGTGCACCCTCACCTTCACCCTGGGATGCCCCTCACCCAGAGCGTCCACAGGCCCCGGCTCTCACTCGGGATGTGGGCCCTCGGGGTTATGGCCGCATGGGGACCCCTGAGACCAGCACCACCCTTCCCCCACTGCAGGGAAGTGCCGTCCCCAGTCACCTACTTGGGGAGAGAAAACCCTCATTGAAGACATTTCTAGAGAGTTGCTCAGCAAAGAGATCCTATTACAGCTTTCAGTTAAACCCCAAACCCAAGCCCACAGCACATTGAACGTTTGTCGCCCTTGATGGGAGATCACCCAAGACCAAGTCGGGGGTCAGGGCTCCAGGCCCCGGGTCCTGGCTGGCAGAGGTGGGACGTGTCTGGGGGCAGGGGGGCACGAGTCTGTGCATGAGTCTGCTCCCAACTGTGAGGGGCAGGCGCAGGAGGGTGGAGAGGGTGAGGTCACGTGCAGGCGGGGTCTGCGCAAGGTGGCACCCAGTGGGACTGGGTTCACTCTAAATGACAAACGGGGCGCCGTCCCCTCCTGACTGGACTCCTTTCTCCCTGAGATAGGGGCACCACCTCCTTCACTCCAGGGATGGACTCAGTGGGTGTAGCTGGGTGTGCTCCCCATGCTCTGGTGCCACCCGGCAGGGACCCAGCCCACTCCGGGGACGGGAAACCGTCGCAGGATACTCGGCCCATGACCCACACGTGTGAGATGGGAGGAAACACTCCAAGGCCGGGCTCTCCACTCGCCGTACCCCGGGCCGCGCACCAGGCCTGAGACCCACGCGCCTGCTCCGTTTGGAAGAGGAGGTGAGCCCTCCCTCCTGGAAAAATACCGAATGGTTCCTCCAGCTCTGACAGAGGTGAGGGTGTGCGGCGGGGAGAGGACATCCGGGGGACACGCTGGGACACATTCTGAGGCGGATTTATTGCTTTCAGCTAAAACGGAGGCAGCGCATTATTGTCTGTGACTCCGCAACTGTTCATTTGCACATCAACACGGACACGCCGCGAGGCCGTTAACGATGGCTTTGGAGATATTGGAATGTCTTTGGGAATCACTATCAATAAAAAACAAACTGGCGGTGGGAAGTTACTATTTCTCCCCTAGTAAACTTCCTGACATTTTACTCCATTATGGACGTTGTCCAAGGTATAATGAAATGCCGGGTGATGGATGGGCCTCCCGCAGCCTCCGCGCTCCGCAGGATCCCCGGCCAGGAGCGTGGCCGCCTGCCCAGCCGCAAAGAGCCGCCCTCTTTGTCTGTAGCCCCAGCAGCTGGCCCGGGGGCGCACCATGCTCGTGACAAGCTCGGGGGGGGGGGGGGGGGGGGCAGGATCACAGGCCAGCGGCCCCCTGCTCTGCAGGATGCCCCCGCTACCCCCAGGGCGCACACGCTTCCTCCTGTCCTGGGTGGGGGTGGGGGGCCGCCCACATGCTCCTGCTGAGCCGGCCACTCACCCTCCTTGCGCTGGTCCCGGGTGCTCCTGGTGGTCACTGTGCTGACCATCCCACACCCGCAGTGCACCGCCACCCTCCGGGCCTGAGCATGGCTTGGTGTACCCCATCCACCCCTTCACTAGGGGGAGATCCCTGGGGCTCTACAGGGTCACCCCTGCCCTGCCCTCTGAGGGCCAGGTCATAAAGACCTACCCCCAGGTCTCAAGTGCACAGAGCCTAGTAGACTCACACGTGGAACCCCAAGAAGTGCAGACCAGTCTGCCCAGGGTCACAGAGCCAGTGACCCCAGCACCAAGAGACAAGCTCAGGTCCATTGTCAACACCTGTGCTTCTTCACAGCGGCTCCCCAAGGACTCCATGCTGACTAGCAGTCGTTCATACTCTAGTCTGAGTGAGGCAGGGTAGTACAGGCTGCATGGAGACCCAGACTCCCAGGTGCTAGGGCAGGCTTACACTCGGCAGGCAGGCCTGCACACAGTGGGCTGCATGCACCATCGGTGTCCGCCCCCCAGCCTGGGGGAAGCCCCGCTGACAAACCCCACAGCACAGGGCTCTGACCTAGGTCACTTCCTGAGAAACACCCTTCTGTGATATCAGGAGCCCGCCATCCTCTGGGCCTCCCTCACCATCACGAGGGCCACAGGGCTCCTCCCTGTCCCTGGACCTTCCCACCATCCTGAGGATAAAGCCAGACTGCCAGGCTTGGCTCTCCTCCTGACCCACTGCCTCCAGGCTGCACTCCCAGATACGCACTCTGCCCTCCATATCCCTCCTCTGCCACCTTCCCCTCCCCGACTCCCTCTCCACTCCCTGCCAGCACCTGGGGTCACACCCCAGATAGGCCAGGGCTTCAGGGGAGGGTGATGGCGGGACCTGCCTGAACCTCTGCACCCCAGAGTTTTCCCCCGTAGGATCGGGATCCAACCATTACGGTAATTCCTGCATGTGGTACATTTATACACGCACCATAAATGCCAAACGATGGAACTGGTTACAGACAAGATACAGCTGCCAGGTCCCAGTGCCCACAGATGCCCCAGGCCCTCCCACCCTGGGCTCTCAGCCTGCACGAGCCACCATCACCTGCTGACACTGCTGTGCAGACGCGGCTCGTGCCCCGAGTTCTGGGGGAGGCTGCAGCCCTGGGGCTCTAGTCTCTGTCCCTGCTGCCTCGGGGCCCCGGGGACGCTGGGGGACATGTCCACCTGACCGTCAAGCCTGCCACAAAGCCGGGACACGTGCTCCGGGATGTGGGGCCTGTCCCGCAGGTGACAGCAGGACTCCTGAGGATGTAGATGGGAGCAGTGGGCCTGCGGGGCCTACGGGGTCTTGGGAGCCACCCCAGGCAGGGGAGGGCCCCCGGGGGAGCACCTACCTCGGCTGCCAGCGGCGGGCCTGGGAGCCTCGGGGCCTGGGGCGAGCGGCCCCTGGGGGTCGCCCATGAAGTGGTGAAACCAGCGGCGCCGCAGCTGGCGGAGCTCCGAGTTTCGGCCGCGGAGCCAGCGGGGCCCAGGCCGGGGCCGCGCCAGGGGCCCGTGCAGCACATCCACGCCCAGCAGCAGCTCTGGGCTGACACGGGGGGCCTGCAGCGCCCGGCTGTCCAGCAGGCCCACGCCCAGCGCCACGGCGGCCACCGGCAAGGCCTGCAGGGGGCCAGGTGCGCGGGGTCCCGGCGGGAGGGCCACGCGCACTCGCTGCAGGAGCAGCAAGCTGCCGGTCATCAGGTAGGCGGCCGTGAGGAAGAAGAGCAGGAACTGGGTGCGGCGGAGCAGCTTCTGCAGCCGGAAGGAGGGTTTGGCCATGCCCCCGGGACAGAGGGGCTCCCGGCTGGAGCCTGGGCACGGCTCCTAACGCCCAGGTGGGAGGGAGGCCGGGGCCTCCAGAGGCCTCATCCCCGCGTCCCGGTGCCCGCCTGTGCTCCTCAGGGTCAGCAGGTGCGCTGGGGGCAGCATCACGCGTCTCCGGCTACAGAGCCCCGCAGCTGTGGCTTCTGCCCCTGTGTCACCAGCTTCACCATCGCTGAGCTACACGGACACACATCCCCGGCTGCGGAATCTGGAAAAGCAGAAAGAGCACGCTTAGATGCCACGGTGTGTGTGTGTGTGGGGGGGGGTGGGCACTGAGGCTCCTGCCTCAGTTTACCCACGGGACACCTGTGCTATGGATGCACCGACAGAGCACAGGGCTCCAGGCACAGCCCTGCGAGCTGCCGGCTGTGTGCCCCTGGGCAGTTATTCCAGCCTCAGCCTCCCCACCAATGGGGAATGACACCCCCATCCCCACAACTGAGCAGATCCCGTGACAGAGGGACTGTGACAGACTCCACCGCCAGGCCCTGACCTGAGCACTGACCCCGGGGCAGCCCAGCGAGGTGGAAGGGGTAGGAGCCCCATTTTACAGGCAAGGCGATTGGAGGCAAAGATAGTTTGCCGAGTCGTTCAGCCGGCAGAGGAGCCAAGGTACCCATAAGCAGCAGGTGCCCCATGCATGCGAACGGCCTGCCAAGTACCCGCTGGGGGTGCCTCAGGACTGGAAACTGTTCTAGAAACTGCTTCTGCAGTGGTCACTGGGCTGAGCAGGGGAGAGGGTGTGGGCAAGCACCTGCTATCTCGGAGGTGGGCACCTGGTGGGAAAGCAGGAGGGCGCCCCGCGCTGGCCCAGGCTCCTGCGGCGGCGCCCCTCAAGTGTGCTGCTCGCTGCTCGGGGAGGGGGGCTCTGCAGCTGCCGGGAGCCGGGCCGCCGCGCGAGGGTGGCCCTGAGCACAAGGACGGTCTTGTCCCAGGAAGAAAAGCTCCTGGGAGCGTGACTAACGCGGCCTGGGACCCCCGCCAGGCCCGCAGCCCCTCAATGGCCGCTCTGTGCGTGGGGCTCAGCCAGCCCAGCATGAGCAGAAAAGAGGTGTTTGGGCTCTTAGGGGCTGGCATCCCGGGAGAAGACTCTGCAGCCAGAGCAGCCCGCCCCCAGAGCCCATGAGGCCACCCCCCTCCGACCCCCTACCCCCTCCCATCACCAGAGGAGGAGGGGTGGGTTAGCGGGTGGGGAGGTGTGGGCAGGTCCTGGGGTGGGGTGCGGGGTCTGTGCATATCCTGGGGGCCAGGGGTGGGGGTGTGGGCAGGTCCTGGGCCAACAGTGCAGGGTAGGGGCCTGCAGTGGGTCTCCCAGACTCTCCCTGCCCCATCGGATTTGTGAGGCCACAGAGAAAATCCCCAGAAATCCCTGCTGCTCTCTGTGCCTCCTGCTCCGAGAGGCCGCCAGGGCCACCCTCCCGATGCACACCTGCTCATGGGCGCTGCCCTACTCACAACCCCCACCCCAGGGCTCTGGGATAAACACCAGGCTCCAACCAGCTCATCCCACCCCAGGCCCGGGGCTCGCGCACAGGGATGCACGCACCCAGACGAAGGGAGCCTCCTGAGCACAGAGTCTCTGCTGCCTCCTCTTGGGCCTCATCTACCCTCTAGGCCCAGTGAATCCCCGGGTATCTTCCAGGGCTTAGCCTGGGTGCCACCTCCCCCAGGGAGCCTTCCCTGACCACCCCACTGCCACCACATGCACACACTGGGGTAGACTCCTCTGCCGTCCCACAGCCTGGGCTGACCCCTGGCCCAGCACCCAGCACCCGGCTCCTGGCAACAGCTGACCCCGCTCAGAAAGCTGTGGATCACCCACGGAGGCCTGTGACCAGCTCCAGGCAAGATCCTGCGCCCGGCTCATGTTTGCAACCCCGACCCCAGCGCAGAGCTTGCCCGGCCTTGTACATGCAGCGATCCTCGTTCTGAGTACGCTCTTCAAGGTGAAGGAGAGGATGACCTGAGAGGCAAATCCTCAGGTCGAGAAGCTGCTCCCCCTATGGGGTCCAGGGGCTCCGAGCTCTCAGGCCGCGCCCAAATGTGGGGGAGTTGGGGCGAGCGCCGACACCCAGCAGCCAGGACCCTGAGGCAGCAGGAGCCACGAGGTGTGACCCCTGTCCGTGTTGTCATTCTAGGGAGGGGGTCTCGGGTCTGCTTGCAAAAGGCTTCTGCTGATGAACCTGGGGTTCTGTTTGAGAAAAACCCTCTAAAATGAACATAGCCAGACTCTGGCTGTGGAGGGAAGGGGTCGGGGCAGATGGGGTGGAGGGGGTGGCGGGTTAGCACTGTGAATGTATGGTCACAGCTTGGAGTCCCCACAAGCCACACATGGTGGGTGGGTGCTCGCAGAGCCAGGGATCACCCCTAGGCTCCCCCAGGACCCCACCTCTGTAGTCACCCATCCCAGAGGGCCTCCTGGCAGGGAGGGGCTGCGCCTGGGGGCAGGGACGGCCCCTGAAATCCTATAAAGCAGGCCGCCATCCTAAACTCTCCATTATAAGGCCAACTCCCAGCCCAGAACACCTGTGGGGGGCGGAGGGGGGGTCCCCCACCCTGCACTCCTCCCCACCCATGCCCACCCTCCCTGAGGCCAGCAGCCCCTCCAGCAGGGCACCCATCCTACCAGATGTGTTACACGCAGCCCGCAGGGAGGGCGGCTCCAAGGAGTGTGGGGGGAGCGCAGGGTCAGCCCCACAGCATGGCCTGCCTGCCCAGGTCAGCACCCATCAGTGGTGCCTGCGGCACCCCACAGCCCCGGGGGTGAGGTGCTGCTCAGGACGGAGCCCAGGCTCCTCAACTACGATGTGGGGCAGCTAGCTCAGCCCTGCCATTGAAACTCCTGCTCCTGAGAAGTTACGAACACCAAGGAGGCAAATGAGGGAGCAAGAGCCAGAGGAGGGGCCGCGGCAGGTGTGACCCATCCCCTGGTGTCCCTTGTACCCCCACTCCCTGGGGCAGGCCTGGTGCCCCATCCTTGCCTGAAACCACCCCCAGCTGTTGGCAGCTGCTCCCATGTGAGGAAAGATCCCAGCTGGGCCGCGGTCACCCCCACCCCACCCCCGTGGGTGCCCGGCATTCCCCCACCCCAGAGCTGCAGCCCCCACGTCCCGTGGGGTGAGGCCCACTGCCTGCCGTCGGACCACAGGGCTGCACGCCCCCTGCCTGGGCCACCTGCTCTGGAGCCCCCCCTGCGCCCGCTGCATGCAAGGACTCCCACGCGCTTCCATCAGCACCTCCCTAAAATCACGCCGGGTCCGAGCCGCAGGTGTCGTGCCCGGTGTGCCCCAAGCCCAGTGTCCCAGATGCTGCCATGTGAGTGAGCGTGTGGGGGAGCGTGCCAGCTCCTGGGCCCCTCCGCTGGGGGCCTGGGCCAGTTTTCCCATCTTGGAATCAAGCAGGTGCTCTAGGGACCTCGCCCAGGCCCTCATCAGGAGGGGGTGTGGGGCTCAGCCTGTCCCGGGGCTGGACACAGGTGGATGCTCGCTGCCCTGCCCAGACCAGGACAGGCCTGGGGGAGGAGAGGGAAAGGGGGCACGGGGCTCCTGGGGATCCCGGGGGAGCTGGGGCCCTCTCCTGTTGCTCTGTTGCTGTCTGGGCCTCAGGGGCAGCAGGTGCCCAGCCTGTGGGTGGACAGGTGTCAGGCCCATGGTGCCTGCCTCTCGGGGGGTGGGGGCAATGGGGAGAGGACAGCAGGCAGCCCCTGGGGCCTGGGGGCTGGAAGGAGAGCTGGCAGGGGCCCCCTCCTGACCCCGGGTTCAGAGCTACCCTCCCCAGGGAGCGAGAGCTGTACAGATGGAGGCCCGGGGCCCAGCATGCTACTGTCCCCCAGGAGATGGGCCATGGGGTCCCGGCCACTCAGAGCTCCAGCTTGCAGGATGGGGGGTGTCCTCAGCCTCGGGACCCAGGGCGGGGGGTGGGGAGCCGCACTGGGGAGCCCCCAGCCAGGCAATGCCTGTCCCCGCCTCCAGCCCAGCCTCCACGCACTCAGCTCCCTGCCATCACCAAAGCCCAGGACGGTGGCCTCATTCACAGAAGAATCAGTGCTGCTGCCCCTCATGGCGACTCCCCAAGACTCGGACGGCCCAGCCCAAGGTCCTCAGGACCCCTTCTGGAAAGGCTGCGTCCCGAGCACAGTGTCTCCTGGCCAGCGTGAGCTGTGTCATGTGGGGTCCCCTCACATGCTCTTCCATGGGCTGGGGGGGCCTGTGACCCTGACATAACTCTGAAATGCCTTGTGACCATCAAGGCTCAGCTTCAGTGCCACCCCTTCCAGGAAGCCTTCCTGATCTGTGGCAGAGCCACCCCCCGCCCCCAGAGCCCCACTGTAGGACAGGGATGCTGGGTAAACCACACCTGGGTGATGCATCCTGCCTGGAGTCAGGGCTCCACGCTGCTCTCCCCACGGTTCCTCTCAGCCTGGGGGCCCCTCCGCTCTGGGTGGAGTGCAGGACAGACCCCCAGCAGATCTGTGCCCCCGGCCGCCCTCACCATGGTGCCCACGCCTCTGCATCTTGGAGGCTCAGACCAAAGAGCAAAGGACTCCCTGACGTTAAATGTCTGGGCCCTCGGGCGGGACAAGGTCTGGGAAATGGGAACGGGGTGGGGATCCCCAGCTTTGAAGACCCAGGTACTTTGATCTGAATGCAGGACTTCAATGAAAAAGCCCAAAATAAGAAAAGCTGCTAAGAGGGCATAAAACATAAGAGAAAGGTGGAGACTGTGTGCACCGTGACGGGGAGGAGGGATGCTGAGGTTCCCACCAGCGCGGCTCACACCCAGCCCCAGAGCCCACTGGGTGCTTCCACGTGCCTGGAATGACCCGCCTGGAATGACCCGCTCGCTCAGGCGTGAATGCGCCACCTCCCCATCAGCCCCCAACGAAGGAATCACAGAGGGCCCGCGTCCCCACCCAGCCTTCACTGAGGGCTCACTACACCAGACCTGCGCTTCCCGATGTGCCGCACACACCACGCAGCCCACGTCCAGGGAGCCCCACGGTGCAGATCCGGAAAGACAGCAGGGAGCCACCGTGGGGGCTGCCGACTCCCCTCCTCTGCGGGCTGATGGGAGGGAGCCCAACGCTCCCCCGAAGCAGCCCGTCACAACCTGTCTGGGCTACCGCGGGGCCCTGCTCCTGGAGAACCCCATTTTGTTCGTTCACATGCTTCTCCAAATCCCTCCCAGCAATTCGGAAGTGCCTGGGCGAGTGTGTGGAACCCGCAACCTCAGCCCCGCCCTGCAGTCGCTACAGGATGGGGTGCCCGGGGCGCTCCTGCCCTCAGAACCCTGCGGGCCTCAGGCCAAGACGGCCACCCTCCCGGAGGGGCTCACCTTGCCCAGTGTCTTCATGGAGAAGAGAAGCCACGCAGAAGGAAGGGGACCCCATAGCCAATAGGTGCGCCTTGTTTCTGACCCCCTAAGTTAACTAACCCAGCCTGTTCCCCCATCCGCGTCCCCCATCCACAAGGGCAGGCAGCTCCTCTCCAACCACATTCTCCAAAAGTGGCACACTCGTGAACACCGTGCAGGCAGCCCATCAACACCAGCAAGGAAAGGTTAGAAGAAACCATGTGACAACAAGGCCTGGAGGCCCAAGGACAGGGTATGGTCACGCACGCACTCCCCAGGTGAGCAGGGTGGCCCGCTGGTGGGCATGCTGGTCAGGCGCGTCCCTGGATGACGTCCCCGAGGGTCCACCCTGCACCCAGCCCACTCCTGGGCCCTGACCTCAGTGCAGCCCGTGAGGGACGGGCGGCCCTGGGGCTGAGCCGGATGGAAGCACAGGCCGGACTGCCCACCAGGGAAGCAGCCCTTCACAAGCGCCTGCTCAGCAGGATTTCAGTGCGGCCTCCAGGCGTGGGGCGCCGGGGGCCTTGCAGGCCAACTCCACGGGAACCAGCTCCGTGACTCACTCCCCAGTGCTGGCCCTTCAATGACCTGGCCGGACACTCGGGCTTTGGCGGCCCACCAACTGGGAGCCCAGAGCATCATCCCCTTCTGTCTGGTGAGGTGGACAGGAGGGAAGGGACAGGGCCTGGCCTTCTGCCTAACCTAAGCTTCATTTCACTTCCAGCCGGGTGTGCTGCAAGGCCATGGGCCACACCCCGCAGGGCCCCCACACCTGCTGGACAGCGGGGTGTGCTTACCCCCAAACTGAGCATCCTTCCAGAGGAGTTAGGAGATCTCACGCTGAGGATGGGAGGTGCAGCTGCAGGTGGGGGCTGCGGGCACCCCCACCCCCGGGCTCAGCGCACCAGCCCAGCAGCCTGCCCAGCTGCCCTGACCGCGAGTGTGCTCGGGAGACTGACGTTCCTGCTCCCTGCCGCTCCTCACAGGACCCGGGGCTCTTGCGGCCCATGGGGGCACCGTCTCCCAGGGACTTCCGAGACCCTAGCCAACAGTATGTGATGGGGGGTGAGGGGCATCCTTGGGGGAGCCCCCCTTGCCTCCTGTCCAGCACCTGCAGCCCTCAGGAAGGAGCTGCTGCACACAGCAAGGCTGGCCAGCCTTTCCGTCCTCTCCACCCCCCCCCCCACCCCTCGCTTCCCTAACCCCATATCCTAGGCCCCATCTCCTGACCTGACCCAGGATGGCCCAACCAAGGATGGCCCCAGTGACTCCACAAACCCAAGCACGCCGTTCAGGCCACAGAAAGGGTGGTGGCATCTGCTGCGGTCAGGAAAGTACAGTGGATTTCCCAGTCTGTCTGTCTGGGGGCAGCCCTGGAAGGGCCCGTGTGGACAGTCACTCCCTGCCGGTGGGGAGGGAGCCAGACCTCGGTGCCAGCCTCCCCCTGCCCAGAGATGGACAGCTGGACCTCTGTGCCCCTACCTCCCTGGGGAGGACCAGCAGACCCCCCCATCGACTGGCCACCCCGAGGCTCAGGACACACAGGAGAAACACAATTAGCAGCCCCCAGTCCCGTGTCGGTCCCCACCTGGGGGGGGGGGGTGCAGGGCTCTGCTGGGGATATTTTCCAGACCAAATGCACCAGCAATACGGTTCGGTTCGCCTTCTTCTCTGCCTCCGTTCAAGTTCCCGGAGAGGCAGACGGAGCCTCCGCTGGCCGGAAGCCTGGCTTGGCCGCGGAGCAAGGGGAGCTGCCACGGGGACGCGGCTCCTCCCGGAGAGGCAGCGCGCACCCCAACCCCGCGCTCGCCCACCGCCGCGGCCCATGGCCTCCCTTCCACGGACCCGGGCGGTTAAGGGCGGGTGTAGAACGCATCCAAAGCTGCCCTGCGCGCCCCCGCCCACCCCGGGCCCCGATCGCTGCCCCCACGCGTGCTCCCCCACTCCTCGCCCTGGCCGGTCGCCCCAGCCAAGCAGGTGCACCCCGCGCCCTCCCCGGGCGCCCGCGCGCACCCCACTCCCCGCCCCGGCCCCAGAGGCGCCCCCGCCAGCCGCCCCGAGCCCAGGCAGGTGCAGCCCTGCCGCGCGCCGGCCGCGTCTGCACAAACTTGTTCGCGGGCGGCTGGGAGGCTGGGAAGGAGCGACGAGGGTCCGGGCGGGGTCCCGGCGGCGCGCCCGGGGGCAGGACTCACCCGGTGATCGCCGGCTGGGGCGCCCGCCCCGGGCACCGAGTCCGAGCCCCGGCCCCGCAGCCGCGCAGCCCCCGCGCCCTCGCGAGCGGCCCGACGCGCCTCCAGGCAGAGGCTCCGGGGCTCCGGGCGGCGGGCGGCGGCGGGCGCGGGGGGCGGGCGCGGGGGGCGGGCGCGGGCGCGGGGGGCGGCGGGCTCTGCACATGCTCACTCGCGCGGCCCGGGGACAGCGGCCGGCCGCCGCCGGGTCCTAGAGGCGCCCGCGCCGCTCCGGCCGCCGCGTGGGAGGGGGTTCGGGCTGGGGGCGGGGGCCGCGCCCGGACCTGGCCCGCGAGCCCGGCCACCCAGGCGGAGCAAGGACGCGCGTGAGCTGCCCGGGCGCGTGCACACGGGTGCACACGCGCACGCACGCCGCCCCCCCCCCGTGATGCACACACCCAGCAGTGCATTGGTGCTCACACTCCGGCACACGTATACACAACACGCGGCACTGCCACACTCACTCAGACAGAGGACAGGACACACCGCATCCCTGTTCCCAGCCCCGCGGACGCACCCTGTGCTCTGTCCCACTCACTCACAGGCGACCCAGGACGCTGTGACAGGGTCACACAGGGTCACACACTTGGTGGTACTCTGGTTCCAACACACAGACACACACCGGGTCACTGTCCCATCCACGGCTGGACTCGGACACACGGAATCACCACCCCACGAGCAGACACACGGACACCACCTCCCAAGCCTGCACACTCAGGGTGCTGCCACCTGCTACGGTACTGCCCCCACACGGACCCTCCACCCTCAGGGCCGACCCACTCCTTCCTGCCATGCCCCACACCAGAGACCACTAACAGACACACTCTGGTGTGGAGTCGGCCTAGGCACTGACCCACAGGCACTCGTGTGTGACACACGAGGCAGACAGGCTCTGATACGGACACACAGGTATACAATCACTCTGCTATCCACAATCCCCCTCTAAATAAGGGCTGGATCCAACCCTAAGGATTTCCCCTCAACACCTCTCCCCTGCCCCTGCCCCTCAGAAGTCCCCCCAGCCACAGTGTCACCCCCTGCGGATGTACCAGCGGGCCCTGTCCTCACCGCGGCTAGAGGCTCCGGGAGGCTGAGGACCAGCAGCAGAGGCTGCAGGAGCAGGTGGCGGTGGCGAGGCTCTAACCCTGTCTTCCTGAAAGGGGAGTTTCATGCCTCCAACAACCGCTAGGGGCAGAGCTGCCTGGCAAGACTCTGAGGAGCCTGTTTGCAACAGGTGCAGGGTGGGCAAGGAGAGGATGAGACTGGGACCCGTTGGAGCCCCGCTTCATGGAGGTCAGCCAAGCGGCACCCAGAGGGGAAGGGGACTTGTTGACATTCGCTCAGCCAAGCCCCAGAGTCAGAATAGAGTCAGCCCCCCCTGGAGCCCTGAGGACACTGGGCGAGGGTACCGGGGTGAGATCCACATCCGGCACTGCCCTGGCATTCCCAGCTTTGCAGAATAGCCCCACGTGTATCCCTCCCAGACTGCGGATGTGTGCAGAGGATCATGCTGGCGACGCTGGTCCAGGCCCCCTCCCCCTGCCCATTATCTCCCTGGGGGCTCACAGGAGGTCAGGGGCTGCCCTCACCGGCTCATTTTACAGAGGAAGCTCCTGTGGCCCGAAGGCGGATAAATGCCCAACGCTCCCAGCAAACAGAGCTCAGGGGAGTGTTGTTAGCCCAGCCCCTCTGGGAGGTCACCGGGGACAGCATTCAGCCAGGAAGACCCCTGTGGCCACTGCCAGGGAGGAGAGTTGCTTCATGACAAGAGAAGAGCCGTCCACTGTGTGTCTGTGCCACTTCTGTGCCCCATGCCACACTGCACCTGCTGTGCAAAGCCCTCCAGGGGCGTGCCATGCAGCCTCTTCGGGGGGCACAGGTAGGGGCGTCTGCTGACTTGGGAGACATGTGGAGCAGGAAGGAGGAGGATGGAAGCCAGGAAGTGGTGGACAAGGGCTTGGTTATGGGGCTCGGACCACCTGTCAGGTGTCCAGACAGCCAGGGGTGTTTCAGAGTTGGGACGAGGTGACAGACAAGAGGTCATGAGGAGGCCGCCTGGACTAGCTGTCACTCCCGACCACTGTCCAGCTCTGCCTCACAGCTGTCACATCTGCACGGGTAGAACTGTTTGACAGTGGTCCGCATGTCATCTTTGTCCACATCCCAGGAGGTACCTAATACCACGGGGACCTCTGTGGGGGTCCCACCGTGGAACTGACACATCTAGTTACCCCTGGCAGAGCACTGCCTCCCTCTCCCTGCAGGTCTGGGACTAGGGACCTGACCATCTGCTCCCACTTCAATCCCACCTCTTGTCTTTGGGTTTAGACCCCATCTGCTCCTCTCTTTGTGGATCCAGGGACTGAACCCCAAGTATTTACATTGTCTCCTAGTTTCATATTACCTGCTGGCTTATCCATCCACCCATCCTTCCATCCCCCCACCCACCCATCCATCCATCCATGCATCCATCCATCCACCCATCCATCCTTCCATCTGTCCATCCACCCATGTATCCATCCTTCCATTCATCCTTTCATCCATCCTTTCTTTTTTCCATCCACCCACCCATCCATCATCCATCCATTCATGCATCCATCCACTCATCTATCCATCCTTCCACCCACCCATCCATTCATCCATCCACCCAACCATCCATCCACCCATCCTTCCATCCACCCATGTTTTCACTTATTCACTGAGCAAGACGTCCATTGCATTAGTATTGACCACTGAAGCCTCTTTGAAAAGAAGGAGGGGAAAAAAAAAAAAAAGAAAAGAAGGAGGGATCTCTTCAAAGAATTTCCAGTGTGAAGAACGGGACAATGAAATAATGCATAAAGTGAGCATGTGCAACAGAGAAGGAGCTCTGCTGTGTCCGTTGGGAGGCTGTAGCTTCAAGCTCATCACCACGTGGTCAAAAGTGTTCCTCTGGGGGTAGCAAAGCACAAGGAGGATGATGGCTGCTGGGAGGGCCAATAGCAGGGTGTGCATGGATGCATATGACACCAAAAGTTTGGAGGAATTCAGGGGAGGCCTCACGGAGGAGGTGACATTTCCATGGACTCCTAGAGGAGAAGTCGGCATTATCGGGGCTCTAGGGAGCAGGCGCCATTCCAGGCAGGGGAAGCATGAAACACACAGTGTGGTGGAAGGGTTGCTGGTGACCCGATGTCATGACATGTGTAGCCTGTGGTCTGCCACAGAATAAACATATAATGTTTTTTAGCAAATACCATCTGAGGAGCTCTCCCCAAGCTTCCGCACTCCAGAAATGCCGCACATGGGCACTTTCTTGACCCAGCAGGCTCATGGCGTGCCTCCCCCGCAGCGCGGCCATCCTGATGTCCTACTTAAAGCAGCCACCTTGCCGGCCAGTTCCTGGGCTGCACAAAACCTTCACCCCATCGTGACCCGGGGCACATGGTTTTTGTCTGTCATCTCCTTCCTGACCCTCACAGCCCCCCACCGCGCCCCATTTAGAATGTTGCCAATGCAAACCTGGGGAAACGTCTGCATAGTTCACAACTCCATCCTTGGGGTCTAGCTTAATTCTTGGCACATAGGCTGGCTCACTAAATATTTATTAAATAAATAATTGATTGATTTTTTAAAATGCAGTAAGTCTAGCATGACATATTTTTAATGAATCCGGGCAGGTCCCCAGTGGTCAGCCACGGTGCTTCCCAGGAATTCAGAGACCACGCCCTCCCACTCAGGTCGCACACTGATCCCCGTTTCCACCCAGTCGGCTTGCGTCTTGCGGTCACCTGTGGGATTCTGTGGCCGCCAGGGGGGCCCTGGGTCAGAGGGAGTATGGGTGGCTCACTGTGCCGGGTCCAGCCACCATGGGCCAGGGTGGGATGATGAGGCACCAGCGCCTGGCTACCTGCCCATGAGTACCCTCCCCTTTGACCGCGGAGCCCTTGGCTGCCACTCCAGGAGACCCTGACCCACAGGGCGATCAGCTCCACCGCCCTGGAGTGGCCTGGGAAGGCTGCCCTCACTCCTGTGGAGCATGGCATCCGCATCACCAGAGGCCGCGGCCCTCAGAGACCTGGAGACCTGGAGGGACCCTCTTCCCGCCTGTGCTGGTTTGCAGCGCCGTGAACCGTTCGGGGCACGCTCTGCGCACTCAGACGCCAGGCCTGGCTCTGCGCTTGGCTGGGCTGCCTGTTCGCAGGTCCCCCCCCCCCCCGCCCCCCGTGAGGAGGGGCCGCAGCCGGGCTTTGGCGAGGCCACCGAGACACAGCCGGGAATTGTAACCCTTATGGGACGGAGGAGCCTGCAGAAGAAGGAGGGGCCTGCAGTGGGAAGAGGGACCTCATTTGCCTGGAAAGGCGCCCCCGGACCCCAGCTCTGCTCTGGGGCAGCCAGACGTGCAGGCCTGGCCAAGGGAGCCCGGAGTCTCGGGAGCGTGGGGGTAGCGGAGGAAGCCCGGGGTCCCTTCTGGGCTGACCTGAGCCGGCTGCCTGGCCCCATACAGACCACCCCCTCCACCGGGTCCTGGTTTGCCTCGCGGTAAGAGGGCACGATGTCTGGGTGACAGGGAAGGGCCTTTCTGTGGGGAATGCAGGGGAGCAGAGGGCAGTGCTTGGGGGTCAGCTCTACTCCTCTAACTGTATAAATCACATCACCGCCCCTGCCCCCCCTTTCCGGGTGGCTTCCTAGTCTGCCAGACTGAGAAGGTTCCAGGGCCAAGCTCCTGGCACAGTACACGGTAGCCACGGTGACCCTTCACCCAGTGGCCCCCGATGGCCCCAGCGTGCGGTCTGGCTTGGCAGGTGCAGGATGAGGTTCACTGGGGCGGGTTTGCAGCTGCCTGAGCCGACCGCCCTCCCCGCAGCACACAGGCCCCTCTTGGTGGAGCAGAGGCCAGCTTTCGTGGTTTGGGTCAGATGCTGAGCTCACGGGGGCGGCTGTCACCTAGACAGCGGAGGTTGGGGAGCAGACCTGGGGCAGGAGGACCGCGGGTGGCACCTGCTCCGCACACGGGGGTGCGCGGCAGAAGAAATATCTGCCTCGTCTCTTCCATTTCTGTGAACGTCCCTGTACGTCGCTCGTCAGAGGTCCAGGAGGAGCAGGTGGTCCTCTCGGTCGGGTGGAGCCCAGGCTTCCTCCTTCAGTGCAAGAGGATGCACGTCCACTTCTGAGCACGTCCTACCGTGCAGTGACTGTGGATTCTCATGGTACCGGGACACCTTTGCCAAACACGACCCCGCACCAGCTTGCCGCCAGTGACCATGTTCCAGAATTGACCTGCATAAATGCTGTCTCCCTGCTCCAGGACCCACGTGGCCTTGGTGGCCATGCCCCCTGGTCTCTGGCCTGTGACAACTCCTTGCGCTTCCCTTGTTCTTTGGGACCTGGCAGCCTTGGGAGGTACCGGCCAGGCCCTCACCCCTGCAGAGGGTCCGGGGGGTGTGGACGCCATCTCTCACTGTGTGAGGCCTCCTGGCCAAGCTCTGCCACTGGACGGCTGGTCAGCATCCTGAGGAGAGGGGAAGAGAAGGAGAGGCCACTGTGGAAGGACCAGGGCTGGCAGGTGGCCGGTGCTGAAATGATCGCTGGAGGACAGGTTGGTCGGGCTGCGGATGCTCGCGGCCCCTGCCCACTGCCCCCGCGCCCTCTTCCACCCCGAGTGGGGCCCCCATCATCCACCTGCGTGGCCCTCACATGAAGGAAACCAGATGTCTTGGTCGGGGCACCTCGTCCTCTGCTGGATGGATCCTACCCAGGGGAAGCGTGTAACCTTCCCAGGACCTCCCACATGGTGCCCCGTCCTCTGTGCCCCATAGCCAAGTGGCCGTTCGGAGGCCGCCAGGGACCAGGGACTCTCCCTCTGGAAGGGGACAGAGCATGGGGGCAGCAGCGCCGACGGAGGACCCTTCCCTCTGGATACATGTGGGGAAAACCATGTCTCTTTGCTCCACACTCGAGCCCTTCTGTGGGTTTCTTCCCTCCAAGCTGGGAGGCCCCAATATCCCCCACAGGGTCAGCGAGGTCCTGAGGCATGCCTGCTCCCAGGTGACCAGCACTCTCAGGGGCACGGCCCCCGCCCACCAGGGTCCCCCCAGCCTGTGCTTGAGCAAAAGCCAGGATGGGGAGACACGGGGTGAGCGGGCAGCACAGGGGTGTGTGCACCAGTGGAGCCTCCCTGCCTCCCACTGACTGCTAGCCTGGTGGCTGGGGAGAGGCCGGGTCTGTGGGTGTGGCGCTGGGGCTCTGACCCAGAGGCCCTAGGGCCCATCCTACAAACCTGACAACATGGGCACGTGTTAGCCCTGCTTTCCAGGTGAGAACACAGGCTCAGAGGCATCAGCGGCTGAGCCCGGATCCCAGCACCAGCTGGTGGGAGAGCATCCCCGTGTCCCTGAGGCCCTGTCCCTTGTGGCCACAATGGTGGGCACCCCCTCTGCATGTGCCCGCCCCCCCCCAAGGGCTGAAGGACGTGCTGGGAAGGACACGGCTGAGCCATAGAGGATGTGACCAGGGTCACCGCCAGCGCCCAGGGGACCCGGGAGGGATGGAGGGGGTAAGGGTCTGGAGTGACAGCCGTGCTGGTGTCCTGTCAGGCCGTAGGCCCACCTGGATGGCTGGGGGAGGTGAGAAGGCCCAGGGCGGGGCAGCAGGCGAGGTGCCTTCTCTGCGGTTCTGGAGAGATGGGTTTGACCCACAGGATCTCAGGCTGAGATCCAGACAGATGTCCCGGCCGCGGACGCCCCTTGGATTCGTAGCAGGTGCCACCGCAGGAGCCACGGCGGGCTCAGGTGTGTCAGGTGCACCACTGTGCTGCGCCCCCGCCCCCGCGCCTCGGCCCCCCTCCCGCCTGGCTCCACTGAACGAGGAAACGGGAAGTGACAGCCACTAAGTCTCCATCACCTAGCTGTCCAGGCGGGTGGAGCTGACTCAAGTGGACACGGCCCCTCAGGGACCCCGGGCCCCTTGCCGGCCTCCCTCCCGGGGGTCAGGCTTCCTGTCCGGCTCCAGACCCTGCCCCCACAGCCTGGCTTGGCCCTCCCTCACCCCAGTCACATCACGGGGTCTCTCCCAACCCGCCCTCCTCTCTCTGGCTCCGCAGAGCGAACCCCTCAAAGCGGCGCTTGCGTCTGCATCGGCGCGTCTGGGGCCAGACTCCCGGGAGCAATGAATCGCTCCATCTGCGTTTCGTTTATTTCCTTCCCCCCCTTTTTTGGTGACAGATTGAGGGGCTCCCGGCTACTGCGTCTTTCTCCAAATGGCCCTGCTTTTCCCAACAACCCGGACGGCGTCCCGTTTGTTACCCGACAAACCTCAGGAGGAATCTTTTCCAAGGGAAAACTTAGAGAAATCTAACATCATCTTAGACGTGGGCCTTTGCATTCTCTAAAACACAGATCTGGCCAAGTCACTCCCCTCCTCAGGACCCTCCTGGGTCCTACAGAGTGGGGAATGCATGAGCTAGACGCAGCCTGATCCAGCTGGACCTGAGACCACCTTGTGCCAGTCCTGCCCAGGACATGACCCACCGTCAGTCCCAGGAGTTAAATCCTCTGACTCCCCCAGGCTGGGTCCAGTGCCACCAGTCCTCACATAGACATACACACACCCCTACACATATGAGTGAATACACAGAGGTGCACACGCATTCACCTGCACGTGTATGTACAGTGCACACATGCACACAGATGGGTTTTGCATGTGTTTCTGGTGAGCCTCACAGTAGATCCTGGGTGCCTCTTTCACTGGCCTCTCCGCCCTTCAGTGACCCAGCACCCAGCACAGACTACCTGGATGGCCCGGCGCAGCAGGAGGCAGTGGGCTCACCTGCCCCAGGTGGATAGGCCCTGAATGCTGGGCAGGGAGGTGGGGAGGCCAGTCCACATCTCCCACTGCAGCTGGCGCAGCTTATTTATGATGCTTTTAGCTCCAAGCAGACCCATTTCCGAAGTCCTCTCCAAGACATAAATTACCCTAAAGGGCTGACTTGTATCAGTGTGGTTGGACAGTGCCTGACCAGAAAGCACTCCCGCCTCTCAGCAATTTCAATCCAGGGAGAGCTACAGGGATTTTTTTCCTTCTTTTTTTCCTTCCTTATTGAGGACTTCAGAAAGGGGGCTGGAAACTTTCAATAGGTTTCATTTTTAGGGGAAGCAATTCTGGCTTATTAGGCATCAACAGCTTCAGAAATATGCTCACTAATGACTTCTATTTAAATATTTTCCTCCAGCTGAGGCTTTTTCAAAAAATACTGTGTTAATGGATTCAGCTTCCCCCTACGTGGGTACGTTCCCCACCCCGGCCTCTGAACCCTCAGGGCTGGATCCCCTATGCAGTCCGAGGCCCCGAGCAGCCCACATCAAGGCGACCTCGTCAGAATCCTGCATGGAAACGACGCCCTCCCTGCCCACCTGTCACGCGCACGGCCTGCGGCCTTGTGTGAGTACCGGCTCTGACGGAATCACGGTGCCTCAGAGCCCCTTGCCGGCTCCCTGGCTCTTCCAGGATGAAGCTAAGCCCCCCAGCCTGCCCTCACTGGGGCTGTGATGCCCACCACACTCCCCGCTGAGTGCCAGGCTCAAAATGGTGGTGTAGCTGTCCAGGCTCCAGACGCTTTCCTGGGCAGCCCGGTGGCCAGAAGGGCAGCATCTGCCTTAATGTTGTCACCTTGAAACTCTTTCTTTTCTTTTCCTTTTTTTTAGGTTTTATTGATTTGACACACACACACACACACACACACAGAGAGAGAGAGAGAGAGAACATGAGCAGGGGGAGGGGCAGAGGGAGAGGGAGGGAGACAAAGACTCTCCACTGAGCAGGGAGCCTGATGCAGGACTTAATCCCAGGGTCCTGGGATCATGACCTGAGCTGAAGGCAGATGCTCCACCACTGAGCCACCTTGTGCCCCTCCCTTAAAATTCTCAATCATGCATGACTAAGGGTCTCCCCACATTGTCCAGTTGCCCCAGATCCAGGCCGCACATTCCTTGTCCTCAGGATAAACCTGGCCGGTGGAGGGCAGTACTGGGAGGGGTTCCATACAGCCCAGCGTCTGAACAAGCCAGGGTCCCGGAGCACATCTCTGCCCTCCCACTCACGGTTGAACACCACAGTCCACCGCGGCCTCAGTTTTCCGTCTGAGGAACAGGATCGTGGGGGGGGGGGGCTGCTTCCCAGGCCTCCCCAAGGGCCGTGCGCAGACCCCACCCCCACTCCCCTCCAGCGCTTCGGGGAGCATGTGGCACAAGGACCATCTGACGGTTTGTCCCTGCCCTTTGTCCTCTGAGCCTGGGCGTCAGCACCATCCTCTGACAAGCCAACTGTCCTCGGAGATGTTGGTGCCCTCCCCCAGCTCCCAGGCCGCCCCCGCGGCCGACACACACCCGAGCCCCTCAGCCTCATCACAGGGACTCCTGTGCCCCCAGGGTCAGAAGCCCATGCAGGCAGAAAGAGGGTCCGGTTACCAGGCCCTTGGGGCATCCTCAGAATCCCGAGGGCAAGGCCTCGGTCTAAACCTCGGAGTATAAACCTGGAACGCGGGACACTCCCTTCTACCCGGGAAAGAGTCTCTTTCCCCCCTTTTCCCCCTCTGACCCTCAGTCTGTCTCTGCAGAATGTCTTCCTCAGCTCAGCCACACGGTAGAAAGGTATTTCCTCCCCTTCTCATGTTTCCGTGTGGTTCTAGCCACACCCAGCAAAGCTCCCGGTTCAGTCCCAGGGCTCTACAGACGGGGCCCTGAGCGGCCCCTCCAGGGTCAGGTGTGCATCAGTGCAGCCCGGACGGCAGGACAGCCTTACACTCTGGAGCACCTTGTTCCCACCATATCTGTTGTCCACACATGTCTGTCTTCCCCTCAGGGGCCACACGTTTCTCCTCTTTGCCTCCTCCTGAACCCCATCCAGTGACGGGAACATAAATTTTCTTGCATCAAGCGAAAGGCATGAATGATGGAGGAGGGGCTCGCACTTCCAACCCCTGGAGCCCTCCCATCCCAGCCCCATGCTCATGCTTACCGCTCCCACCAGCAGCCTGCAGCTTCAGGATCCAGGTTGGTTTCTGCAGGAGGAAACCTGCTCGTGCACAGAATCTAGGCTCCCAGGAGTTATGAAAGGAGCAGAATTAAATTCTCTGGGGTCAGAGGCCAGGGAACATTGGAAACACCCCATCCCCGGTGGAACCTCCACTTCATCACCGTGGCAGCCCACCTGGCAGGAGGAGCTGGGATGCTCCTGAATTATTTCCCTGGGGGGTACGGCAGTGGGCAGGGCCTCCCAACATCAAAGGTGTTTGCAGGACTGGCCCCCGACCCCCTACTAACCCCCTAGGTAAGGACCCAGAGAAAGGAGAAGGAAGTGCTGGGCCGGGGCTCCCAGAGAGCTGACCCCGTGCACTCGGGCTGGGGTTGGCTCCACCTCTTGCTGTGGGATCAGCCAGGGCCTGAGCCTCTGCAGGGCCAGAGTGGCTGTGGCTGTGACCTGGGAGCATCACCTCCTTCCCTCTGACGCTGTGAGTGAGGATCGGTGAAACATGGGTGCCTGTCCGGTGCCCAGAGAGGGGTGGGGTCCTGACCGCCACGCCATCAGGACTCGGTTTTCCTGCTCCCTCGACATGGGTGGGGGGCTCCCAGCGCTCACCCCCCGCCCCCCCAGCGCACCCCTTGGTCAGTGGGCTTCGCCCTGGGGCAAACACCTGCCAGCGCCTGCCCAAGTGAGGAACAGCCCCCGGAGACTTTGGGAGTAACCATAGCAACTGCCTTCCAAGCAGGATTATTGGGACTTTATCCAAAAGTTCTCTCCCTGCTCTGCTCCCCAGGGGCCCCAAAGGTCACGGAGGGTTGAATATCCATGTGTGTTTTCCTCACATCAGGGCTGAGTCTCTCCTGGTAGAAACTGTTCCCCAGCTCAGGGGCAGGGACAGCCTGAGGCCTGCTCCTCCCACAGCCCCCCCACCCCCTCCCCGTGGAGCAACTGGTCAGGGTACTCGTGTCCTCACCGCCAGATCCCCGTCCTGGGTCCCCTTGGTGGCTGCATCCCTGTCAGAGGGAAAGCTTCCTCCTCCAGGCAGGGCTCTGACCAAAGGGAAAACCTCCTCTTGGAGGGGCCAGTGAGGAGGGAAGCCCAGGCCTGAGCCCCGGGGTCGGAGCTGAGTCCTTCTAGTCACCATCAGGGAACAAATAAAATCCTGGGGTCCAGCCCAGGGAATAGCCAGGCTGGTCCCCCACCCATCGGGTCAGAGTGTGCCCCGAGCACATCCATGTCCTCTGCAGCCACAAGAGAAGGAGGTGTTGGGCCCTGGGGGAGGCTGGTTCCCACTGGTTGTAGCAGTACAGGGGAGACGCCGTGTGCAGGGGGCAGGGCACCCCCCCCCCCCAGGGTTGGGGCATCACTCCAATCAGCGCCTGCTCCAAGCCCCGGGCCAGCCGCGTGGAAGGAACAGGGGTCAGAGGGAATGCACGGCTGTCGGGGTTGCTTGGGGATCGCTGAGGAGCAGGATGGTAGGGGATGGGGGGCTCCCCCCTAGGCTCAGCCTGGGGCCCTGGGTCTGCTGGGGGGCCTGCCGTGCCCAGGGAGGGGAGGGGAGGGGCCGGGCATCTGGGCACCCATGTCACGGCCGGCACCTTGGAAGCAACCTCCTCTCCGCTGATTCGGCCAGGACAGCCTGGAACCAGGCGGCTCTTGTTCACAGCGGCTCCGTTTCCCCGGGCGCTCAGACCCCACCCCCCGTGTCCTCCTTGATCCTGCCGTCCATGCCATCGGGAGTCCATCCCGTCAGCAAACTCCACTGCAGCCTCACGGCCCGTCCAGAGCCTGAGCACCACCTGCTCTGCTCCTACACCTGGACCAGCAAAGCCACCCTCATGCTGCCCTGAGATTAGTACCCTTGAGGTGGACGTGTCCTTGTCCATGCAGTCATCGTCCACTGTGGCCACAGCAACCCTGTTATAAACCCTCCAGGGACTCAACTGGTGCGGGCCAGAGTGAAGGACAAAGGGCAGCGTCTCTGCCCGACCCCCTGCCCCACCTTGTCCCAGGTGACCCCCTTCCCACTGCAATCTTGGTTGGGGCCCTGGCCCTGCCACTGACTCTCCCACTCTGAGCCTCAGTCTCCTTGTCTGGAAAATAGGCATAAAAAAGCCTCCCTCCCAAGGTCCCTGTAAGAGTTCAATTAAATGAGGGACCATGTGCACACAGACCGCAGGCTGGGAGCTTAGGGCTCTGCACACGGCCCCACCACGCTCACCGCCAGCAATCTGCGCACCCAGCTCCCGCGTCCGCCTCTCCTGGAGGCCAGGAGGCCTCACTTCCCGGCCCCACCAGCTCCTCTCCACCCACCTGCCAGGCTCTGACTCTCCAGCCGGGACCATCACGTGGGCTACCCTGCCCACAATGCCCTCGCATGGGGGGCCCACCCGAGAGGGGACGGAGAGCATGTCAAGTACCCCCACATCTGCAGTGGGACCTGGCAGGGTGAGGCACCACTACCTGGACTCCCAGCCACCCACGGCTCACCTCAGATCGGGGACGAGCAGCCCATGGGAGCCCAAGCACGGCAAGACGATGGCCCCCGACCCGCCAGGACGTGAGTCCCTCAGGGCAGTATTGCCAGGCCTAGGGTCTGGTGGCAGCCGCACTGGGCACCGGGCAAGGCCGGGCAGATACAGGAGCCCACGCATCCCTGGCTCTGTGCCGCTAGCCACCCCTGCTCTCTGGGCTGCCTTTGCCGCAGCCCTGAGGTCCAGTCACCCCTTGCTGTGATGGGACCAGCACAGGCACACGCGCATATGTACACATGCATGCACACACACCCCTGCAGGAACACGTATACAAGCACACATGCCACTCACGCAGGCACATGCACACATGCACATGCTCACACATGCACACATCCAACCAGATGCTCATACATGCTCACACATGTACACACTCATGCAGGCACATGCACACATGTACACACACCCAACCAGGTGCACATACATGTTCAAACATGCACCCACGTATGCAGGCACATGACACACATGCATGCGCATACACATGCAGATGCATTCACACGCAGGCACACACACTTGCTGTCGCAGGCACACACATGTGCACATTCATGCATTTCCTTCTTTTATAATTACATATTCCATGTTTTTCTCCACCGCTGGCCCCCCTGGAAGGCACACACCATGTTTTTACTGAACGGGCCCGAGCCCGGTGTACAAACCTAGTCCACATGGCCCCAAGACCTGCAATGTTTCGTCAAACCATGATGTCTCCCCGTTTCTGGGCAGGAACCAGGAAGCTTAAGTGAGCAAGGCCTGCCCACTACAGGTATGTGAGCGTCCAAAAGTAGCCCAGTATCCCCCCTCTCAGGGCCACCTGCCTCCTCCTCCACTGCTGTGACCTCTCAGAGTCCATCCAACGGGCTCCGGCCCCAGCACAGGTCCAAGTCAGGAGCTCAGCAGGGGTTCTGGTCCTGGGACTAGGAGCCCAGAGCTGGCGCCTCTTGTCCCAGGATCTCCTGGAGGCTGCACCACTGTACCCTCAGCCCAGCGGCCATTCAGCCCTGCCACCTGCATGTTCTTGAGGAGTCCCTTCAGGTTAGGGTCTGGGCTGGAGGCCCATTCTCACTGACTCAGTGTCCTCGACGGTTGTTCCCTGAGCTCCACCGAAGCAGGACCCCCCGGATGCCGGGCAGGCAGCCAGGGTAACCACTACTTTCCCCCAGAGTCGACCTCCAGCTGGTGAGGGAGGCTGGAAATCCTCATTGTCATGAGCTGGCGATTTCCCCTGCTTTATCCCACCCAGCAGGTGCAATATCGCTGAGCGTCCCAGTGTAGGTGAGGACACACACCTAAGCCTGTGAGGTTGGGGCTATGACTCTGCTGTGCTGCAGCGTGTGCCCCTACCCTCTGCTGCACCTCTGCGTCCCAGCCCTCTGTGTTGTGGCATGCGCCCCGGCTCTACCCCCAACCCTCTGTGCTGCGGCTCTGTGTCCCAAACTTCGGTGCTGCGGCTCTGCGCCCCGGCCCTCTGGACAGAGACCTTCCCATTAACCCAGACCACGTGGAGGTCACACCCGGTTCTCTCGGCAGCTCACGGAGATAACTGCCAACAGGGAGATTCCGTCCTGCCTCCCGGACAGAGGGAGGGTCCTCTTTCCCTGAGACCACAGTCCCAAAGCAGACAGCCTCTCCGGAGTCGGGGGAGGGCGTAAGAAAGGAGGAACCGTGGCTCGAGAGGCCGACGAGGAGCTGATTACTGCTACGCCTGCTGCAGTTCCTCTTCAATTATTCATAAACCCAAGTCAGTGTTGGTGTCCGGGCAGCCGTCTAAACGCTAAACAAGCTGACGCGATTGGGAAAATTGCCCTGTTCGAAACACCAAAACTGAATTTGACAACAAATTATTCTGTGAGTGAATTTATTCTGTTTCTGGTGTCTCAGCTGGATTCTGGGAGCTCGTGACAAAAGGGAGGAGGGTGTTTTGCACTCGGTGGTCACTTAGCCCTGGGCTCTGCTGGCCAGGCCGTGAGCCTGCTTCTCTCCACACCTCGGAGCCCGGTGAGCGTCTCCTGACTCCTGCCCTCGGCTGCAGGCACCTGGTTCTCTGGAGCTGCCTCCCTAGAATGTGCTGGAACCCTGCAGGGATCCTGCACGTGGCCCACTGGAGAGCACCTCCGGGGAACTGCTGGGAAGAGGACACAGAGACTTTCCAGAGGGTCTTGCTCTGAACCCACAAACCTCACCCATGGGAGTTTGCCCCAAGGTCACAAAGGACCTGCCGAAAGGTATGGCCACGGGGCGGGGCGGGGAGGGGTGAGCGGGGTGCATGGAGGATTTTAGGGCAGGAAAATATTCTGTATGGTACATGGTACATTTCATCACATGTTTGCCCAAACCCACATACAAGAGCCAAGCGAACCCTAACACATCCTGTGACTGACTGCCTGTGGGTGATCACGACAGGTCGGCGGACATTCATCACCTCCAGCAAGCATGACATTCTGGTGGGGAGGCTCTGCGTGTGCGGGAGATGTCTGCACCCTTCGCTGAATTTTACTATGAACCTAAAATTGCCCTAAAAAAAAAAGACTTTAAAGGCAAAAGAAAAGTCACCAAAGCATTGTCTAAAATAGCAAATGTGAGGTCGAGAGCTTTCCGTGGCCTCATAGATTGGAGGACTCAAAAATTGGAACTCAGGGTACACCAGGATCACAACTATCCCAGGTTTATCACTGGGGACACTTCAAAGGACAAATGGCTAACCCGAAACAGACCGAGCTTTTGACAGTCAGTGTCCAGGATCAAGCTGCCATACAAGGGGATATAGAAGAAAAGTTACATAATCATCTCCATAAATGCAAGAAATGCACACAAAGTGCAAGACCCATTTTGACTTAGAAAAAGAATCGGAAGACAGTCCTGAACCTGCTAAATCTCCAGCAAATATCACACTTAGTAACGAAGTGATAGTTTGCTATCAAAAATTCTATTTTGGGGGCCCCTGGGTGGATCAGTGGTTGAGCGTCTCCCTTTGGCTCAGGTCGTGACCCCGGGGTCCTGGGATCCAGTCCTGCATCGGGCTCCCTGCAGGGAGCCTGCGTCTCCCTCTGCCTGTGTCTCTGCCTCTCTCTCTGGGTCTCTCATGAATAAATAAATAAACCTTTAAAAATAATTCTATTCTGCTGCTGGTCTATTGCAGGTCCTAGCTGCTGCAATGAGGAAGTTAAGTATTTCCAAATGTGTGGGATTAGAAAGAAAAATATCAACTCATCATTTTTCAGCCATGACATAATTGCATACTTAGAAAATCTGAATCTACAGATAAGTTATTAGAGTAAATACATGAATTTAGCCAGATCACTAAGCATAAGGTCAATACACAGAAATGAATTATGTTTCCATATGCTAACCACAAAGAGAAAATGAGAGAATTTTTACATCTACCACTTATAATGGTGTAAAACCCAAATACTTACATAAAAATCCAACAGAAAATGTGAGAGACCTCTGCTCTAAAAGCCACAAGCTATAAACTATAAAATATTATTGACGTGAATTAAACGAAACCTAAATAAATGAGGGAACATACTGTGTTTATGGACCAGAGGACGCAATATTATAAAGACATCTATTTTCCCCAAATTGATTTGCAGTTTCAACATAGTGCCAGTAAAAATCCCAGAAGGTGCAGTGAGTGTGTAAAAATTGGTAAGTCAACTCTAAAATTCATACAGAAATTAAAAGTGCTGAGAACGTACAAGATGATCTTTATGCTCTTATATGTCAAGATTTTTTTAAGAATTTATTTATACACTTTATACAGATTTACTTGTTTATACAATAGAGCTGGAACTATTTTTATAACACCAGAGTCAGCGAAGATTTCATCAGGACACAAAATCGCTAAATTTGAAAGATATGACAGACAAATTGGGCTGCAGTGAGCTCTGTATATCTAATGACACCATCAGGGTGGGGACAGGGAAGCAGGAAGGCCACTGTGGAAAAGACGTTTTCGACTCATAACTGACTTGGGACTGATAGAGGATGCGATGGCAGCACCTGCAAACCCGTAAGTGAAAAAGATGAGAAAACCAGGCAACGTATTTGAACAGGTGCTTTAGAAGGAGGATATTTAGGGGCACCTTGGTGGCTCCGTTGATTAAACATCCGTCTCTTGATCTCAGCTCAGGTCTTGATCTCAGGATCATGAGTTCAAGACCTGCATTGGGCTCCATGCTGGGCATGGAGCCTCCCTGGAGGAAAGAAAAAGGATATTTAAGTGACCAATAAACTGAAAATCAATCAAGGTCATTGGGAATCAGGGAAACGCATTAATACCACCATTCACTCTGAGTCCAAAATAAAGAGACTTAGGGTCCTGACAAAGACGTGGAGGAATGGGGTGCATTTGCGCCACTCGTGGGAACATAGGTTTGTGCAAACCCTTTAAGGAAACAGTTTGGTGGGCCTCCCCAAGTTGAAATGACCCAAACCCATTTACCACCAACTATATGGTACCTGCGAGGGGTAAAAACTAGGAGCGACTGCAAAGTCCAGTAGAACAGAAGGAATTCTGTTTTTTTATGCTATGTATCCTCCTGGGTAAATAAATTGCAGCATATTCATCTTGTGAACTAGTAGCAAATGGTGAACTACACAAGCAACTGTGATGATTTGCGACAGCGACAGCGTGAAGGAATCTGAGAAGAGAGCCAGACACAAAACATGTGCTCTGTGGTCCCATTTCTCTGTGGTCTCTGTGGTAAAATTCAAAATCAGGCTAACCTAACTCAAGGCGTGGGGGGCCAAGGGGCTGATGGCCACAGGGAAGAACACACAGAGGGCTTCTGGGGGCTGGCGGCGGCGTCTCTCTCCGTGGGGTGGAGCTGGTGTGGATATGCTCACCGAGCGAACGTGTGACAAACGGCCTGCCACGTGTGTGTGCTTTCCTGAACATACTTCTTCTCCGGTAATTCGGCTTATCTACGTATGTTTTAAAGAACACACTGCACCTATCTGGATGCGAGGCAAACAAGCAGGTGTGGTAGCAGAAAGCTTCTAGATGGTCCCGGGGCTGGGGCCAGGTGGGATGGCAGAGACATGGGGAAGGGGCTGGAGGGCCCCCCTCCCGGCTTCTCCCCCACATTCCGGGACATGAAATCGTCAGCCAGGCTCTTCCCCAGTTGGTATTCACCACAGGCCCTCAGGAATGGCTTCCTTGTTGAGAATAAACGTCTGCATCCCAGCAAATTAGCCATGATTTCGTTGCCATTGGGGTGAGAGCATTGCTTCCTGTTTTCTGCTTCCTTGACTGTCTCACCACGCTCTGGGCCAAACAGCCACCGCTGAGAGGGGTGGACAAGCCGCCAGGGTTTAGGGTCTGACCGCGGGACTTTCTGTCGCCGAGCGGTTTCTAGAACTGGGGTCCAGACAGTGGAACGAAGTGTAGACGCTGCTCTTCCTCCAGTGGTGCCAAGATATGCATGCAGGCAAATGCGGCGTGTTCTGCAAAGTGAAGGTCTGAGGCCACCCTGCATGCAGCATGTCTGTCCGCACCATGTATCCAACAGCGTTTGCTCGCATTCTGTTCTGGGTCACGTTTCAATAATTTTCGCAGTATTTCAAACTTTTTGTTATTATGTTTTTGGTGTGATGGGATCTATGATCAATAATCAGGAACTTGCTAAAAGCTCAGAGGAAGGCTGGCATTTTTTAGCAATAAAGGATCTTTAAATTAATGTGCATATATTGTTTTTTTAGCCATGATGCTCTTGCACACAAGAGCTCTTATAGACAACGGTACGATGCAAACATAACTCATACATGCGTGGGGAAGCCAAAGGATTCATTTGCGTTGCTTTATTGTGATATTTGCTTTACTACATGGGCCTGGAACTGAACCCACAGTATCTCCAAGATACGCCTGTACACACGCATGCACACAAATGCCCCTATGCGCACACATGCATGGACACACTCACATGTGTGTGCTCATATATGCAAAGATGCATGCACACACACACTAAAATGCATGCACACAAGCACACACAGATGCTCGTGTGTGTTTGTGTGAGTACATGTGAGTACACATGTAGTCGTGTGTGCATACATGCATGCACACATGTATACACACAGATGCATGCACAGAAATGTACATGTACGCACACATGCACACAACGATCACATTCATGTACTCATTTATGCAAACCTGCTCCCACATGCATGTACTCATGTATGCACACGTGTATGCATATGCACGCACATATGCACAGAGATGCACACACGCACATTCGTGTACTTATCTATGAACACATGCACACACTTCCTGACTCTGAGCCTGCACTCTCCCCATTGTTCCCTGAGTCCTCTTTGGACATCCGTCTGCTGAGTGACCAATTCCTGCCATGTTCTTGGCCTCAGTTTCCCCACCTGCACAATGAAGGACTGAATAAAATGATCCCTGGCCCCTCACTGAAACCCCAGACCACAGTTTTCTGGATCTCCTTGGCTCTTTCGAAAGCAAACAGGCACAGGATGAAATAGGGCGGAGCTGAATGCCCTTTGATGCTGATAAGGGCTCAGTAACATGACCTCTGGATCAAGAAGAGTCCGCATGGGACCTGGCCTCATGGCTCCAGCTCCTCCCTCTGCTGGCATCTGCAGCTTCCCTCTCTCGAGTGGGGGAGCGGTGCAGGCGGGACAGCCCTGTGAGGCACCTGTCCTCCGTCCCCACCAGCCTGCCTCACCTATGCACTTGTTACTTCCTCCATCATGTACTCCTCATATGCCACCTGTGGTGATGAGTCCTGAGGTTGAAAGGATGCCTGAAGTGGTCAGATACAAATGCCTGCCGCAGCACACCGTTGTCCAGCCGGTGCCCAGGGAAGGCCATAGCTGGTCCGGCAAGGTCAGTGGCCAGGGACCACGCACCCTCCTGAAGAGCCGCCCTGCAGGCGAGCACCCTGTGCACTGGGAAGGGCCACCCGGGCCCTGAGTCAACAAGGGGCCCAGCACTCCTGGCTGCCCTCACTGAGGCAGGGGCTCCAGGGACCCCCTCCCTAGAGGCAGAGAAGCCAGAGTCTGAGGATTATGCCTCTTCTGGGCCGATGTACGTGTGGCAGCTGCCTGTGTCCATGGGACTGTGGTGACCTGCTGGGTCAGCACCACTCTGGGCACGGCGGCCCCTGGCTTCCCATCTGCGCAGAGGCTGCTCAGCAAGGGGTGCAATTTCCTGACTCTAACGCAAGACAAACCTTCACGTAAAGGATAACATGAAATTTCCTTTGGAGGCAGGCACCAGAAGTCCCACGAGCCTGGTCTGTGGGAATCACAGGCCGGGCAGGCGAGACTCAGCACGTGGGAGTCCTGGTGCGGATGCCGACTGTGCAGCTGCCAGGTGGCTGGTGGTCAGGACCCTCCGACTGGGTGTGTGCTTGCCCCAGAGGGAACTGGCTCTCTCGTGCTCCTATCACCTGTGCTGCCCTGACCTCTGCATGCGGCTTCCAAAGGCGGGCAGCTCACCAGTCATGCACACGGCAGCATGGACAATGCAGACTGAGCGGGGGCCGAGAACACAGCTGAGCACGGGGGCTCTGGCCTGAGACGGAGGAGACAGGACCTCACCATCCGAGGAGGGAGGCGCCCACTTTCCACCTGACCCTTGACCCTCACTCTCCTGGTGGGTTGGGGAGGGGTGGGACCCCGAGGGAGACTCAGCAGACCCTGCCCAGACGGCCCACCCGGAGACATGCTCCACGTGGGATACAGGGGCTCAGCTGTCCATCCCTCGGCCTGCACCGGGCACTGGGATGTCCATGGGGCTGCCCATTCACGAATCCGTCTACGCTCCGGGTCACAAGTACAAAGCTTTCATTGTTCCTGGGAGGACACAGAGGGACACCAGCCCCAGGACCCCAGGGCCAACCACCCGCCTCCACTTGTGCTGGGGCTGTGGGGAGCCCAGATTTCTGGAACCTCCTTCGGGATGGGAGTTAGGAGATCAAAGTGACACCAGCATCGGCCTTCAGGGACAGGCTGCGGCCGAGGGTGCCAGCGGCCACCAGCCGTGCATTTAGATCCTCCCTCCGTGGGGCCCGCTTGCCGGGCATGTGCACACGACCCCCTGGACGGCCCAGCCAGCTCTTAGGTGGGGACAGAAGCCCCGATGTGCAGGGGATGAGCTGTGATTAGAGGCAGGGCCTGGGGTAACGTCTTCGCACAGGTTAGAAGCTCATGTCAGTGACGCTGGTGACAGCAGCAGAGAAACAGCCTAAGCGGGACAGCACAGGGAAGGGACGAGCCCTGCCAGGAAGTCCCCGTGCCACCACGCTGCACCTTTCCCGGCTCCAAATCCCTTCTTCTTCCATACAACCCACCCGGGGCGGGCTGGCAATGACCCCAAGGGACCTCAGCCCGAGAGCCTGGTAAGAGCCTGGCAGGCGTGTAGAGTCAGACCAGACAAGACCAGATCTACAGGGACTGAGGCTGGTGGGACAGGCTGGTTCTCCAGGGACTCGGAGTTGCCACCAAGGGGTCCACTCGGCGCCCACTGGCCACCTGGCATGCACTGGCCCACGGGAGCCTTGCACACCTGCCCGGTCTCCTCCGAGAGCAGGAGCTCAGGCTGCACACCAACCCCCTGGGGTGTTCAGGTGGCATGTTCTGGGCACAGGTGGGGATTCAGGGCTGAGCCTCACAGCTAGGCTGCACCGTGCAAGGAAACCTGATTTTAGAGATGTTCTGACATTTTCCCAGATTTTTCCATTTTCTTGCTGATGCCTGGGGGAAGCCCAGAGAAGGTAGGAAGTGTGTGTTCAGGTGCCCGAGAAGCGCACAGACATCTCCCGAGCAGAACTGACCATTGGACCCACTCTCTCAGTCCCCGGGGGTCATCCCTGAGGAAAGAGGCTGCGACCCCGAGGAGGGCACAGTGCTCGACGCTTCCTCAGGGCAGCCCAAAGCAGTAGCTTTATGCACCTGCTGGCACATTCTGCAACAAGCTAGACTTTTCCTCCCAGGCCAAGGAGCCAGACACCACAGTGCACATGCGCCTCCGTTGACGTGAGGTCCCAGTTCGGGCAGACTCGCCCATGTGGATCAGGCTCAGGCTGGAGGCAGTGTGGAGGGGAGAACTTTCTGAAATGATGACGATGTCCTGTCTTGGATCTGCCTCGACTCTTCCCTCCACACCATCTGTTTGAGTCAAGCAGGTGACTTCTGGTCCTCAAGCCTCCGTCTCCCTGGAAAACCCTCTTGGCGGACCCCGCAGGCCCGGGTGCCTTCCACCGCCAGCCACTAGTTAACACGTTGCCTTCCCCAGGAAGCCCTCCCTGCTGCGCTGTCCTTCTGGTGTTGACCCTCTGGTTCTCCCCTGTGACCTGACCGCCTGCGTTCTTTGCTGACTATCGGCTCTGTCCTGGCTGGCGGGTGACCTTGCTGGCAGCCAGCTGCACGCGGACTGCGGCCCCCTGACCCCAGTGAGGGGCCCAGATGCCTGACCCGGCCCCGGGCAAAGAAAGAATGAGGGAAGCGTGACACGCAGTCCTGCGCTGTGTTGACGCCTGTCATTTTTCCACCGTACAGGATGCAAGCCTCCTGGAGGTTTGCTGGAATATTCTCTGGGCCCCCGGGGAGGGCGGGGCCGCCAACTTCTCGTGGAGTAATTAAATGACAAATCGCCTGCCCGCTCCTCTGGAAAACCTCTGCTAGCGCAGCCTTCCTCCAGCACGGGAGTCAATCAAAGCTGAAAGCCTGGGAGACCTTCGCAGCCTTTGTTCTAAAGGTTCACACCCATAGACGGGGAAACCGGGGCTCAGCACAGGTCAGCGGTTCGTTCTAGTGGCTTCTGGGGAGGGAGTGCTCACCATCCTCTTGTGTTTTCCAGGGAGCACAGGAGGCTTCCCAGTATGGGATGGGGCTGGAGGAACATTCCCATCCTTCTCTGCAGCCCTTTCCTCCGAGAATGGGAAAACCCTCATCAAATCAGAGACACGACGGTGAAGACCCCCGGCCAAGCATTGCCAGTGACCAGCGACGGACCCCGCTCCTCCCATGCGCTCCCGGCAGCTGCTTCTTCCTCGCAGGAGGCTTGGGGATGGGACTGCCCCCGGGGAGATGCTCCCGCCCTCAGCCCTCACCGGGTGGCTGATCAAATTCAAATGCCCGCACCGTGTGTGGGGCTCAGTCTGTCATGAGCTCATTGATCCACCTTCATTGGTAATACAGTGGATGACATATCTCGACTTCTGTATGGTTTCTGTTGTCTGTCCTCAACCTCATCTTCAGCACAGGGACAAGAGGCAAAGCCTGGAGATGGCTGGGCCTCCTGCCACCTGCCCAACAATCCCCCTGGAAGGATCCAAGGAGCTATCCAAGCTGCACCCCGGGTTCTTGTCTGACTGACTCAGTTGGTGGGGAGCTCTCCCTCAGAAGAAAAACAATAACAACAACAACAAACATGATATGGGAGGAGAAGTTTCCAAGAGATGGACATATGCTCAGCTGTGGCCACGCAGCCAGGCACCCAGCTGAAGGTGTTGGTGCAGGCAAAACCGTGACCCAGGGCCTCCCAGACAGCCTGGCCTGGGGATGGGTGGAGGGCGGGGGGACGGGCCTTGCGGGCTCCCAGGGCAAGTGGCAGGCAGAGGTCCCCAGAGCATGGACCAAGGGCCGAGAGCATCAGGCTCACGCAGGTTGCCAACTTCATCTCCTGCCAGCGGTGTCAGACACTTGGGGCCCCAGGCCCATTCGTGTCTGAATACACTTCCCAGGTCACCCTGCTGCATGTGGCAGTTTAAGGACCTCCGGCACTGCAGGTTGTCTTCTTACAAGTCTTTCATTAGATTGATTTCTGGGTACCTTCTAGGCATTTGGTAGGTTTGGTTCCCATCTCACCGCCAGAGCAGTGCATGAAAGCATATCTTACCAAAATAACCTCAAATTCTCTCCAGTTCTTATTGGCTTTTTTAAAGATTTTATTTATTTATTCATGAGAGACTCAGAGAACGAGGCAGAGACACAGGCAGAGGGAGAAGCAGGTTCCCTGCGGGGAGCCCGATGTGGGACTCGATCCCAGGACCCCGGGATTCCGCCCTGAGCCAAAGACAGATGCTCAACCACTGAGCCACCCAGATGCCTCCAGTTTTTATTAGTTTTTTAAAATGAAACCATTTTGCAAACGCCGGACATTTGTCATTAGTTCCAAGTGACGAGCCACGTGAGGCGTGCATGGTGAGATATCCGAATCTTGCTGCAGCATCAACACAACTAAAACAAGCACCCAGGGGGTAAGTGAACACCTGCGTGTGTACAGGTGTCAGCGGAGACGTAAGAGGCCAACGGGACTAACTCTGACTCGCCAGCACAGGCGGCCACCCCGACACTGGTCTGCAGGCTGCAGAGCCCACGGCCAACGGCGCTTAGTGGGTCACAGATCTCACCGCACCTGCCGCCCACCACGCCCACCAGCCCTGCTTCCCTCCCCTCTGCTTGCAGGAGCCCAAGCTCCAGAGGATGGGTTGATGGTGACGCAGGTGTCCTGGCAGCTGTCCCAGAACTCACGGGTCCAGAGTTTCCGGAGCAGCGCCCCCTCCCCGCGCAGCAGGGAGGAGTGGCAGGATGCACGGGTTTAAGGCCCATGCCTGGGTGGGAGCTGAACTCGGCTTCCTCGAGCCACATCTCTCAAAACTGGGGCTGAAGTCCGCATTCTGCAGCCAGCCCCGTAGGGACGGACACAGAGGATGACGGCGCCACAGGGGGACATGACACAGGGCAACAGGAAATTCATGCCAGCGCCCCGCCCCCCGCACATCACCCCATGGCTATCGGTTCATTTAAAGGAGAGAAGGTGCTTGCGCCATGGACGGGCAGGCGGGTGAGCACCCCTGACCACGGCCACAGGGTGGCAGGTGCACAGCCAACATCCACGCGTGTCCTCTGGGACAGAGCATCTCCATGAGGCCCAGATGGGGGTGTGGCCGTGATGTGCCGGCGCCAAAGCAGGTGCGGCGCGAGGGGAGCCAGGCCCCCGGGAATCATCCGTTTTTAATTTCCTCTGTCTCTGCGATTCTTTCCATCGTCTCGTGTTCTCTTTGGAGATTCCTCTTACTCTCTCATTTCTCTTTTAACATATTTGCCTTTTTTGCTCTTTTTTATTTGCTTAATTAGATGAGCGAGCAGTTTACTTATTTTATCACATCTCCCCCCAAGCGCCGGCTCGTCTGTGTATTTATTGGTTCCTCGGTTGGTAATGCATCACTTTTTATTCTTATCTCCGGCAGCTCCTTCTTCTGCTTTTCTTAAGCTTATTTTGTTCCTCTCACATGTCTTTTTTTTTTTTTTTTCCTCTACCCGCCCCCGGCCGTTTGGAGCTGAGGCCTTAATTCATTAATTTTCATTTCTCAAAAAAAAAAAAAAAAAAAAAAAACAAGGAATGATGTTGGTATTTCAGAACCTGACTTCGAGCTTGAAGCCCATGGGGACAGACTCGCGGTATCTTCATCGATCCCTCTGCTGTCTTGCTTGGAGTTTCTTGACACGACACAGAATTAGGGGCAGTGGTGAGGGGTGGTGGGGGATGTTTGCCTGTTTTTCGACTGATGGGTCTTGTTGCGGATCTATTTTATCATCATTACTCTGCGATGTTAGCAAATCATAGCCAGGGAGTTGTTTTTCTTTATCTTTTCGACTCTCCGGGATTTCTGGGGTTGTACGTGATCTACTTTCCTCTGCAACCTACACAATGACCGTTCCCACAGACACCCCCTTCCCCACCGTGGGCAGGGTGCTGGCCGTTGTGCAAACGCTGCAGACACAGGTGCAAACGCCGCAGACACAGACGCAAACACACCGCGTGGCTCATTGGGGTTTCCTGTGTCTCTTCAATTTGATGAGCAGCCCCGTTATTTTGGGGTCAGCTTGTTTCCACCCACTAGAAGCTTTGACACCTGGAAGGCTGGGGGGTGGCGGCACCCCCTGACGCTGCTCTGCCTTTGTGAACCGCTATTGCCGTGTTTTGACTTAAAAACGCTTACGATGGATGGTGAGGGTGTTCGCTTTTCCAGCAGGAACACTCTTCCCCAGCCGCGTGTCCTGCTTTCTGCCGCAAATCGAATGCTATTGAAGCATGTTGCAGAGCGGCGGATTACAGAACATGGGATCATTCAGGAGAACACGCACGGAACGACACACTTGCAAAACAGACGGAGCTGACCCTGGTATTTACACGCGCATCCTTGGGGTAAACCCGTGCGGAAAACCTGGAGAGGAATGGCCGCAAACGGTGAGGTGGTGAAGGATTCTGGAGGGACAGGGATTGAGGGCCGCCTCCAGGGCCCTGAGTTACAGACCGTGCTTTCCAGCCGTGTGGGCTTCTTTGTGCGTGCTACAGGTCACGACCGAGGTCAGAAGGGAAACAAACACCCCCAGAAGACAGGATGGGTGAGAATGCTCCCTAATTGAACTACCTCAATCTTCAGATTGAAGAATCCTGAATGCAAAAAAAAAAAAAAAAATTAAAAAAAAAAGTAAATCCACGTCTAGACTCATGGCATTGAGGATGAGAGAAAAAGCCAATATTGATAAAATGGTGACATTCTGTCCAATCTGGGAATTGGCTTCACAGGCATCATGTTATTTTCCGAATGTATGAAATATTTTATCATCAGGTTTTTTTAATCTGAACGAGTTGGTGGGATTGTGTAGGAACACGTGCAAAATGCCCTTTTAAAGAGGCGTCAGACTAATGGTCGCCTCAGAGGAGAGGTTTTGGGGCTGGCTGTCCTTCCTGGGTTGGGGCACCCACTGCGGCACCTTCAGTGGGGCCAGGGGTCCCCAGACCACAGATGGCAGGTGAGGCTTCATAACTCCACTGACACATTCTGCTTTTATTGAGGAGCAGTCAGACCAATGATGGAACTTCTTGTGACTTCCTAGAAAAAGGGGACTGAGAGGACAGCCTCCTCCATGCCTGACCCCGAGCCGGCCATGCGACAGGGGCAGCAGATATGACAGGAAGGACCATGCTGGTGCAGGTTGAATCCAGGGCCCATCAGTGTTGCCATGGCAACAGTGTGGTGGTCATGCACGTGGCTGCCGAGCACGAGGGGGGGGATCAGAACAAAGTGCAGGCTGACCCTCCAGGTCCAGGGTCACCGGCCCTTGGTGGTGGCGACCCACCGTGTGCTCTTTCTGGGATGGCGAGAAGATAGGTCATGGAAGACGAGCGCCCTGCTGGTGATCACACAATGAGTTCGTGGACGAGCCAGCCTGTGGTCCCCGGTGTGCATGGTGGCATGGCGATTGGGGTAGGGGTGTCCCAGTGGCCCTTGCAGGAGTCCCTCTTCCTCTTCCTCTGGCCAGAACGCTCACAGGACAAACCGCAAACCCGTGTACCCAGGAAAGCGGTTAGCTCTGTGCTCCAGGATCCCACAGCTGCTCCAGGAAACCTCTCTGGCCCCATCTGTCCTGCAGGCCTGCGGCTGGCGCCGGCCAGACACTCAGTCCCATGATAGCAACAGAGGCCGAGTGCGCTGAGTGGTGGGGCAGGCGGAGAATCAGTGTTTTCACCATTACCTATCCCTCCCCACCCCATGGAAGGCCCCTGTGCTGCGATGACCTTGGGGTGAAACACATCCCTGTTCACAGGGAATGCTTGGGCACCTGCTGGTTGGCACAACCAACTTGGGGTGCCAGTAAGACATTGGGAACCCCAAGGCCTTCCTAGCAGAGGCAGGTCCCACCCCAGTCTCCTGACTGGGAGCCCCTTGCTTTGGACGCTGCTCCAAACTGCTCCCTGCACACTCGACACAGTAGGAGGTGAGTGACCAGGATTCCATGTGCCATAGGGGTACGAAGGGACTGTCTCCCAGTGTCAAAGACCCCAAGCAAGGCCTTCCAAAGATCACAGGTTCCCCCCTGTTACTTTTCTGCCCACTGTTCCCCAGCCCAGAAAGTGAGACCAGTCTGTCTCTCCTGCTCCCAAAAAGAGGCTCACAGCAAGAAGAGAAAAGGTGCAGAGTCCTGCCCTTTCAGGCTGGAAGTTATAAACTTTTCATTAAAGCCGATTCCAGTTTTATCATTAGTATGTAATGAATTATTCCCAGTCTTCAATGCCTTGGTAATTGTCTCTCTGAAGAACCTCATTAAACATCGCTGGATACTTTTGATCATCATTAATAAAAGTGATAACTTGGAATAATCCTGCATTTCTCAGCCGAGGCTGTAAACCTGAAGCATTACAATAGATAATTAATGACGAGTGGAAATCTCCAGGGAAAAACACGGGGGGTGTGTCTGGTCTTCGTTCTTCTGGGGGAGACGTTTGCTACTCAGAGTCAGACCATCTGCCTGACCCGTCCTTGCCCTCCCGCCCCTTCCTGCCCCTGCCTGGCTGTGGCTCCGTGGGCGCATTTCCTCCCCCAGCATCCACTTTCTCATCTGGGTTGTTTTAACAATTCATGAGGGAATGAGCTTCAAGGCTGAAGCAGAAAATGCTCCCCAAATGTTCTGTTATTATTAGCCAAGAAATAGGTACTCTGGTATTTTTATTCCAAACTCTGAATTGTGAAACTTGGTTTGGAGGCTCGTATGTGCGCCGGCCAATGTGAGTTCACAGCAGACATTTGAATCAGGATTCCTCTGTGTTATTATATATTGTTATCTGTGATTAATATCTCTTTTCTAAATGCCAGGCACTATGCTACGATCTTTAACATGAGTGATCTCATCTGATGCTGTGGCGATTCTAGGAAGTAGAAACTATTTATCATCCCCGGTTTACGGTTGGAGAAAGTAAGATTGTGCGCAGAGGTTGTTTCCTTTGTCCAAAGCCACTCCAGTGATAAGCAGTGGAGCTGGGATTCAAACCCTTGTGCTCTACCACCTTCTTTCTTTTTTTTTTTTATAAGATTTTATTTATTTATTCATGAGAGACACAAGAGAGAGGCAGAGGCAGGCAGCGGGAGAAGCAGGTTCTCTGCGGGGATCCGGATGTGGGACTCAATCCCAGGACTCTGGGGTCACGCCCTGAGCTGAAGGCAGATGCTCAACCACTGAGCCACTGAGGGACCCTTTACCACCCTCTCATATTTATTACAATCTTTTGGGGTTCAACATACTCTTCAAGCAAGCAGAAAACTAATGGCCTTGGAATCCACTCTATGGTGTGTCCCCCAAGGAAGATCCCAGTCCAGACACATCCTGTCCTCACCAGCCTGCATCTAAATCCTAGAATCTAGAGCAGATTGTATTTTTTAAAAATAGTCTGTCAATATATCCCGTCCTACATGCTCTCCTGCTAATCTGATTGTGATAGTCTCCCCATTCAGCGGTGGGGTCCATGTTCCATCCCCTTAGGCCTGGTGGGATGTGTTGCCAAGCGAATTCCAAGAGTAGGTCATAAACATGTCCACATGATTCTCCTGGGGTCTTGCTCTCGGGCCCTGTGCCATGCTGTGAGGAAGTTCATGCATCCTGCAAGAAGACCCCCCATTCCCAGGCCTGCCTGAGGTCCAGCTGACAGCAGTGTCCCTGTGCCAGCCAGATGTGTGAATACATCATATTGAAATGGCTCCTCCAGCCTCAGTTGACCAACATGGAGCATAGACAAGCATCCTCACCACTCTCTATCTACACTGCAGATTCTTGAGCTAAATAAGCAGGGTTTGGGGCTGCTGTGTTTTGGGGTGGTTTGTTATACAGCAGTTGATAAACTGGACCAAATTCCATTCTTGTTTTTCCTTTCCAGACCCATATGGTCAACTGCCTCCTGCACGTGCTCACTTGACCGTCTCCAGATCACTTCAGACTTAATGTGCTTGGGAAGCCCTGCTTCTACTTTGAATGTAGAAATCCCTCCCACCCAGGAATGTCCCTCCCATTGCCCTTATGGGAAAAACCCTGATAATCTACCAAATCATAACTCTTTTGGAGCCCTTTGGAGAGCCGAGCTCATGAGGCAGCCACATGGACTGAATCCCAAGCAGTAGTGAGCCCTTCATCACAAGAAAGGTGTCACCTTTGGAAAACATGAGGAGCAGGTTTGGCTGCCATAAAGTAGGAGAGAGCAAAGGAGCTAGACTTGGAATGAATTCTTAAAGGTTGGGCATGGGCTGGTGTGACAGTGTAGAATTCAGAGCCTCAGGGATATCTTTTCTGCAGATTCCTGCAGTGGGCTCCCAGGAAAAGCAGGAAGCAGGGCAGGGAGCATGAGGAAGCCCTGACCAGTGATGCAGGCATGCAAGTGATGCTCAGCCGCAGCAGGGTCAGAGGCATAAACCCCTCCTACTCCCATGGACTTTCTTTCCTAAAGCAAAAGCCCAATGCTATTGGGAGAAGTGAAGGAAAAGACTCCTGCTCCCCAGGCTTGAGCAGAAACACTCCACTGCTGGGGGAGAAGTGGAAACCAAGCTACCTGGTCATGAGGGGTGGGTAGATGCCCCTTGGGGCAGAGGCAGGAAACACTCTCAGGCCTAGGACCTTGTTTTGGACACTAAGTCTGCTGGGGGAGGGGGGGAGGCCTGTGCCAGCCATAGGCACAAGGCAGAGTTTGGTTGCCCAGGAGGGGAGAAGCGGAGCTGTTGATAAAGTCCACACCTCTGAGGCCAGAGTGCAGAAGGTCTGCCTGAGACTGGAGATGGACACCAAGTAAGAAAAGCTCATGTGCCATCATGAGCCTTGCAGAGTATAGCAGCGCCAAGTGCTGGAGTCAGGGTGGGGGCCCAGGGGCAATGCCTCCTGGGTGCAGGTGTGCAGGACCTGCTGGAAGCTGAGGGTGAAGCAGGAAGACTGGAAGTGCCTCCCTGGCACCCTAGGCCTAGCACTGAGCACAAGACAGCAGCAGGCCACACCTCTGAGGGCCTGTCTTTGGAGAGGACAGATAGCACAAGCCCTAGCCCAGCCGAATGCCTCCTGATGTACACTCATCCCCCAACCCAAGATTCTGACAGAGAAGGAAGTGTGGATGCTTCCAGGAGTAAAATCACTGCTTGCAACACAAATAAAAACTGTGAAACACACACACAAAAGAAAGAGTCGATGATCCACCTTAAGACATACAACAATCAGTTGAACCAGACTCTAAGATGATGCTGACTTAGATACATCAGTCTGGGACTCGTCACCACAGTCATAAAGCATCTGTGGGGAAAGATGGAGACGATATATAAACCAATGGAGAATTTCAGCAGAGAAAAGAAACTATTTTAAAAGTAGGAAATTAAAATGTTATAAATCTAAAAATTGGATGTCAGAGATGAAGAATTTCTTCAATGGGCTTTTAGTGGCATAAATGCGGCCGAGGGCATTTGGATTGGTGGGACTTGAATGTAAGTCAACAGAAAACTGCCCAAACTAAAACACAAAGCAGAAAACAGAGGAGAGCATCCAAGGGCTGCAAGATGATATCTTTAATTGGAGTCCAAGAAGAGAAAGAAGGAGAAAGAATGTGGAACAAGTACTTGAAGGGATAATGGATAACTTCACAAAATTAATAAAACACAGTAAACCATAGATCCAAGCAGTTCAAAGAACATCAAGCAGAATAAATTACAACACACACCTAGGGACAGAGAAGTCTGAGACTGAACTGCTGAAAATAAAGATAAAAATATAATAGTGAATATAGAAAAAAAGAAATATTATACAGAGGAAAATAAATATAAGAATTCAGCAGACTTCGGGGCACCTGGGTGGGTCACTATTTGAGCATCTGCCTTTGGCTTAGATCACAATCCTGGGGTCCTGGGATCAAGTCCCTCATCAACCTCCCTGCTCAATACAGAACCTGCTTCTCCCTCTCCTCCCTGCTCATGCTCTTTCTTGTGATCTCCATCTCTGTCTCTCTCTCAAATAAATAAGTAAAAATTTTTTTACAGAAATGAAACTAAAATAGAGATTTTCCAGAAAACCAAAAGCTCAAAGAATGCATTGCTAGCAAACTTGCAGTATAGGAAATGTTAAAGGAAATTCTTCAGACATTTACCAGATGGAAATTTAGATCTACACAAAGAAATGAATATACACCAAAAAGTGTAAAAATGTGGATGAATATATAAGACACTTCAAAACTGACTTTTAAATTGCTTTGAAATATAATTGACTGTCTGAAGCAAAAAGGAAAAAAAAGCCATAATGTATCTGGGGTCTAGAGCATATGTAGAAGTAATGTATATGTCAACCATAGCATCAACAATGGGAGTGAGGACATGGAAATATGCTGTTGTAAGGCTCTTACACTACATATAAGGTAATATAATAGAAGGGAAGCCTGGGGTAAGCTAAAGCCGGATATTGTAAACCTCAGAGCAATCACTAAAAAGTAAAAAGAGAGAGAGAGAGAGAGAACAAATAAACCAATAGCAGAGATAAAAATGAATTATGAAAAATATCCAATGAATCCAAAAGAAAGCAGAAAAAAGAGAACAAGGCAAAAAAAAAAAAAAAAAACAGATATAACAAATAGCAAACAACCAGCAAGATTAGTAAGAATACAATTTTCCTTGACTCTATTTCCCCCTGAGCCTGACGCAGTATTTGGGAGGAGAGCTCAGCACCCTCTGAGCACAGCTGCTTCAACCGGCACCCAGCATTCTCTGGATTATTTCTGATGGTACCAAGGCCATCGGGTGGGTGAGGGGAAGTGGATCCTCTTCTTTTATCCATTAGCTCAGAGCAACAGAGAAGTACAAGTGCTACAGATTCTTCACAAAAGGTTATTGATTTATCAGGGGTGCGTCAGAGTCAAGCCCATTATATGGAGATGGGCCTGTGTAGAGCTGCTTAGCAAGTGAAATGCCACCTGGGAGACGCAGACCTCCACATCCTCCTTCATCTTTCATGCTTGGTTCCTGACCCTCATCCCACAACTCCCACGTTTGTTTTCAGGCTGAGATGGAATTTCAAATATAGATGTTTTTAGGATAGAATCAGGTGTTTTGAAAAAGTAAAAGAAGTAAAAAAAAAAAGAGAGAAAATCATATTTAAATATGTATATTGAATACAACTAGATCAATAAGTGAATTAAATAGAGTCTAAGAAACTCAGTTTAAAAAGATGTCAGATATGAGTAACAAAAAGGAAGAACTAACTTTACCTACAAAAAATGCACTTGAAATATAAAATCATAAATAGATTAAAAGGGAAAGAATGGGGGCACCTGGGTGGCTCATTGATTGTCAGGTCATAATTCCAGGGTCCTGGGATCAAGTCCTGCATCAGGCTCCCTGCAAGAAGCCTGCTTCTCCCTCTGCCTGTGTCTCTGCCTCTCTGTGTCTCTCATGAATAAATAAATAAATAAAATCTTAATGAATAAATAAAAATAAAAGGGAAAGAATGGGAATTATAATGAAAACTAATCAAAAGAAGTCTGGGCCAGTTATATTAATACCAAGCCAAATGGACTTTAGAACAAGATATATTACCAATGATAAAGAGAGACATTACATAATTAAAAAATCTTTAATGTGCATGCACTTAACAGAACTTCGAAATAAATAAAACAAAAATTGATAGAACTATAAGGAAAAATAGACAAATCCTCATCACACTCCCAGTAATCAATAGAACATGTACGTGGAAAATCAGTGAGAATATAAACGACCTGAACATTAGAATCAGAAAACATGAGCCCACACTCTCTTCCAGAAGATAGGAGAGAAAGCTTTATGAGATCGTGGTTACCCCAGGACCTAAGCCATTTAAAGAAATGGTAAGAAGAGGAAACTATAGACCAAAGTCCCTCATACACATAGGTGCAAAAATCTTTAACAAAATATTAGCAAACTGAATCCAAAAATCCATTAAAAGGACAGTATGGTATGATCAAAGGAGGATGGCCCCATGAATTCAAGATTGATTCAAAGCCTAACCAATGTAATACCTGATAACAACGAACTGAAAAATAAAAATTGTATAATCACCTCAGTAAATAGTAGGGCGGAACTTGGAAATATTCAGTATCCATATATATGATAATTTAAAACACTCTAAAGTGTTTTCATAATCTGGGAACAGAAGAAACTTCCACAACCCAATAGGAGACATCTGTTAAAAAAAAACAGCTAAAAAAATGCCAGTGACAAAAGACTAAATGCTTTTCCTCCAAAACTGAGAATAAGCAAAGATGTCTTCTTTTTTCTTTTTCTTTTTTTTTTAAGGATTTTATTTATTTATTCGTGAGAGACACACACACAGAGGCAGAGACACAGGAAGAGGGAGAAGAAGGCTCCTCACAGGGAGCCTGATGTGGGACTTGATCCTGGACCCCAGGATCATGCCCTGAGCCAAAGGCAGAGGCTCAACCACTAAGCCACCCAGGTGTCCCTAAAGATGTCTCCTTTCACCAATTCCTTTGTCAATATTGTTCTGGAAATTCTATCAGTGCAAAAGGCAAGAGGCAGAAATAAAAGGCATGTAGATTGGAAAGGAATACCTATAACTCTTTATTAGCAGATGCATTATTGTCAATATAGAAAAATCTCAAAAAGCAGCAAAATATTCTTCCTGCCTCCCAAATGCTCATAAATGAATTTAACAATATTTCTGACAGAGTACCCTGAAACAGACAAAACATTTGCTGAGAAAAATGTAAAAAGAATCCCCCCAAAATGGAGAGCTATACCATGTTCATGAATCCAAGACTCTATAGCATTAAGACATTGATTTTCCTCAAATTCATCACAAATTCAATCAAAATATCAGGAGACATTTTGGTGAGAAATTAACAAGTTGATTATAAAATTTAAATGGAAAGAGCTAAAATAGCCAATGTACAAATTAAATTTGTAAGAAAAGGAGAAAAACGGTGATGGAGGACACACACTGATTTCAAAACTATGAAATTATAGTAATCAAGACAGTGGGTATCAACACAAGGAGAGACATGGAGACCAAAGGGACACAAGAATAGGAAATTCAGAAATAAGCATTCACATGTATAGTTCATCAATTTCCAATGAAAGAGTCAAAGAAAATTCAATAGAGGAAGAATGTCCTTTTCCAGAAATAATGCTGGAAATATTGGGCATCCTTATGCAGAAATAGATGATAGATAGATGGATAGATAGACAGATAGATAGATGATAGATGATAGATAGAGTGATAGATAATAGATGGATAGATGATAGATAGATGATAGATAGATGATAGACAAACCTACCTCAACCACTAACTCACACCATACACAAAAATTAACTCAAAATGGATCAGAGAACTAAAGTGAAAATCTAACCCTTTACAACTTGTAGACGAGAGCATAGTTTTTAAAAAAGTCCTTGTAAAAATAAATAAATAAATAAATAAAAATAAAAAATGTCTTTGTGACTTTGAGATAGGCAATGATTACTTAGGACACAAAAAGCAAAAACAATAAAAGAAACAGGAATTGATGAATGGGATTTCATAAAAATTTAAAGCTTCTGTCCTTTGAAAGCCATTGTTAGGAAAATTAAAAGTCAAGCTACAGAGACTGGTGGAAAATATTTGCAAAACATCTGTCTCATAAAGGACTTGTGTCCAGAATATGTAAAGAACTTCAACAATTCCATAAGAAGAAAATAAACAATATGACTCCCCAAAATGGCCAGAAGAGGCACCTGGGGGGCTCAGTGGTTGAGTGTCTGCCTTTGGCTCAGGGTGTGATCCCGGGGTCCTGGGATCGAGTCCCTTATTGGGCCCCCGCAGGGAGCCTGCTTCTCCCTCTGCCTGTGTCTCTGCCTCTCTCTCTGTGTCTCTCATGAATAAATAAATAAAATCTTTTTTAAAAACGAGCAAAGACTCCATCACATGAAGAAAACCTATTATAAGTGTCAGATAAGCACACAAGAAGATGCCTGATGTCATTCATCACAGGGAAAGGCAAGTTCAAACCAAATGGAAATATAGGCTCCCCAAAACTCTCTCATTTTGAAACCTTGAGTGTTATCCCTGACGATGAGTACTCACGACCCAACTATCCCTTATTTCTTTAAAGGGAAACTTGTGTTTTGTAAGTAGAGGAGCTGGTTCAGCTCGCAACCAAAATGACTGCACAAGGACAGCTGCTTCTGAAAGACACTCGCAACTGGCATGTGGACGCTTTACTTCTGCGCGTGTTCGGTGAAGAAACAGTGTGAGCTCATTGCCACAGGCTGGTGCTCTGGCTTTAAGCATGCCAGCCAACTTCACCCACCATTGCTTTGGCAACGTGGCGGCAAGTATCTGACTGTGAGAAGGGAGGGCAGATGAAATCTTAGCATCACTGGGGAAGGTGTATTGACCTTACAGATGTCCTGACCTGGTCTCAGACGACCCCACCCCCTAGAGCCCACTTTTAGACATCTGTTCCTCTGAGTTTTTTAAAATTTGAAATCAGGCCCATTTTCTTGGGACCAATCCGATCTCCTGAAACGCCCATCCATCCTCCCCCACCTCTGAAAACACCTTCTCTCAAGACCCTACTTGAAGTATCCCTGACCTGCTGTCCATACCTTGTCCACTCCCTCCAGGAGCCAGAGCTGGAGCGGACCTCCAAGGGGCAAACAGGGTCGGGATCCATGGACCAGAGTGACTGGTAGGGCATGCTCCTCAGATGTGAGGAGTTGAAGCACAGCCTATGAAGTCCCTGACTTCTCAGGAACGTGCACCTAAAACGATCCCTAAAACCCTACAGAGAGACAGACCCAACCAGGAAGTGGAAATTGTAGGAAGTCTACATTGTTTTAGGACCGAAACCACCAGATGAACCCAGAGTACTGAGTTCTCCCAAGGCAGGGTATGCACTGGTCTCCAGCCTCGCCCTGAGTGCAGGAGGCGTGGGGGCCACTCCCATGGTGGGATGAGGTGGGGGAGGGGCAATCATGCTGTTAATGATGCAGAGGAGTGAGAAATGTATGGAAGAAGTTAGTGGCCAGTGCCGTGTGGGGGGCTTCACTCTGGGGGGAGACCCAGGGCTCGAGGTCTGAGATCAGGGTTGTGCGCAGGGCTGGCTCCTTCAGGAGGGTCTGGTCCAAGGCCATTCTCTCAGCTTCAGGCATTGGCAGCCATCCCTGGGGTGGAGACACATCCCAGAATCCCCACCACCTCTGTCCCCCCAGCTCCTCCTCTTCTGCTCAGGGCACCAATCATCCTATCCCCCTTGACCTCTTCTTATGTGGTTACATCCTCAAAGATCTTATTTCCAGACAAGGTCACACTCACAGATACTCGGGGTCAGGGCTTGAGCGTATCTTTTTTTTTTTTTGGGGGGGGGGGACATAATTCAACCCCTAACAGGGCTCACTACAGAGAGCTGAGGCCCATCCCTGGACTCCCAACCAGGTGTCAACCCCACCAGCAACCCTGGGAGGGGCAGAGTGTGGGTTCTGGTGAGAAAGGTGGACAAGACATAAAGCAGGGAACCCCCAAACTTAATAAGCCAGAGTATGGGATGGATCATCAAGGTCAGATCTTCAGGAGCAAGGCCGGGGCAGGGTGCCCCAGGGCCGTTTCTGGGCTGAGGCCCCCACTCCGGACTCTGCAAGCCCCCCTGTTGGGTCTATCTGCCCTCATAGGAGGCAGGCATGAGGTCCCGCCTTCAGGAGAGAAGAGCCAGAGGGCACAGAAGACGGCAGGGGTGCAGGCAAAGCTGAACGTGCCCCCTGCCCTTCCCCCACCCCTCCCGCTGAGGAGTCCCTGGGAGGAAGTCATGCCCTGGCCAGTCCCCTCTTGGGCTCAGGGTTGGCCCATAGGAAGGAGGCTGAGCAGCTCACCTTGCCATCCTGGCCCTGTGCAATGACTCCCCGGGGCCAGTGCAGGCGTGTCCTGGAATCGGAGGTGGGGAACCTGGGCTGCACCCAGACCACCGCCCTCTAACGTCACCAGCGGCCACAGCGGCCATCGCTGGGGGTCAATGGCGAGTTGGGGGCTGAAATCATTCAGGCTCTGACAATGGATGACACGGTAGCTTTCCTCTTCCTGGTATGAGCTCATTTCATTGTAAAGATCTTAATAAATTCAGCCTGATTAACTCCAACCTTGTGGGGGAAGGTTACTTGGTGTCATGGAATTAATTTTAAACAGAAGCCAAAAAATAAAAGAAATAAATAAAAAATTCAAAGCGAGGCAGAAAACCTCCAGCTCAGGACGGGGACTGCGGGAGGTTTGTGGCGGGAAGTCAGAAACGGGGAGCACAGCGTCTGGGGTCGCACACAGTGCACCTCCCCATGAGTAAATTGCTATAGGGATCCAGAGGAGCCTCAGGGGAAGGGGAGGCGGTGTCCCGAGGCTGGGTCAGGCCCCCAGACCCCAGACCTGAGCTCCGCCCACCCTGCCCCGGTCAGCTCAGCCCTGGACAAGCCCAAGCCATGCTGAAGCAAGAGCCCAGGGCAGAGCCCAGGTGGGGGGGACAGCAGTGGGGTCGCAGGGTCAGGCAGCCAGAAGAACCCTCGCTCCACCTGCCCATTGTCGTTTTTGTCACTGCCGCGCTTCTTGGGCATGACAGCCTCTCCATTCCTGTTCTCACGGTCTCCCCGGAATCTGCACTGTTTCCTCGGGGCCTGCAGGGCTGCAGCCTCGCTCGGTCAGCTCCTGCGGGAACCCTGCATCCGCAGGGGAGGCCCTGTCTTCCTCTGTGTCCTACAAGAGCTGTTTCTTTGTTATCCGTGCCTCATGTGCTGGTACCACCCTGACCCCGCCCCTGCCCCACATCCAGCCTTGCTCCTACACCCTAGCCTGACTGTGGCTCCCCAAACCCACTCCCTGTGCAGCCGAGTGGGCTCCCTCCTCAAACCCCCCCTCATGCACTGCCCAAACCCTTCTGCACCACATAACCCCCATGACCCCCACCTGACCCTCAGCCCCTCACCTGCTCCCCTACCTTGGGGCTCCAGTCGGGGCAGGGGGGTGGTCTGGGGGTTCTCCCTCCATCCCTCTTGGCATTTGCTTTCACCTGGCGAGTGACGGTTCTCCTCTTGGTCAGCTCCTCCTCTTCTCGGAGGCCTTGGCCAGCGAGGGTCGTGGGGAGGGTCATGGGGAGCAGTGGACAGCACCTCGGGCCAGTGTTGGTGTTTGAACTAAGGGTTATGACCATGGGTGACCATGGGGTCAGTTATCAGGCTGCAAACAGCATTTTTATAAAAATACAGAGTTGCATAGAAGAGGAAAGGCCGGAGGGGATGCTACTCTGCAGGTGAGTTGTTTGGTGAAACCGTTGAAATCTTTTGTGCGTTTGCAGGTGTATATATATGCATGTGCATATATATGCATGTGCGTGTTGGTTGTGCATGTGGCTGTGCACCTGTGTGTGCACCTGTGTGCTGTGTGTGCATGTCTTGTATGTGTGTGCTGTGTGTGCAAATGTGCATGTGTCTGTGTGTGCTGTGTGTTTGCATGTGTGTATGTACTGCATGTGCACACATGTGCCCCTGGGCTGTGGTGCACAGAGTGCTCCCTAACCGTGGATGACACCCCAAACTGAAAGCTATGGAGAGAGATGGCTCTGCTGCCCTGCGGGGCCTTCGATCACTGCACCAGTGTTTCGGGGTCCTGGAGCCACGGGCCTGGTGACTGGGATCAATGACCATGACAGAAAGGGAGGCACCTGCCGCACTGCGTGTTCGGACCCCCTCTGCAAAACTGACATGTTGGAGTGCTCACCGCAGATGGGCAGTATCAGGAGGCGAGTTGAATCGGGAGGGCAGAGCCCCCAAGACGGGAGCAGTGTCTTTGTAGGAAAAGAAACAGATGCCAGAGCTGGCGCCCCTGCCTGGTGGGGCACAGCAGGAAGTCTGCGTGTGCAAACTACACGCCTGATGTGCAGGCACCTGGACCTCCCATCCCAGGGGCGGTACCGCCAGGAATCAGGGCTCGTGGGGCAGGCCACCCTATCTGGGGTATTTTTGTTAGGGTGGCCCAGCGGGCTAGGGCTCCGCTCCCAGCCAACCCTCCCGCAGCCTATAAGAGTTGTTTCGGGGTGTTAGCAACCAGATGTGTCTGCAGAACATCATGGGGCTGCCACCCAGGGCTGGGGCTCCTTGGGGGCACACGGGCTTACCACATGCTCGCCCTACAGCTCCCGTGGGGCCTGCGCGTGGCAGGCGGCGTGTGTTCCCGCCACAGCCGTGTCCCCCGGGGCCCAAAGGAACCAGTCCCATGCCCACCGGCCCCTAAGAGCAGCACTTAGCCGACCCCTAGAAGCACAGACATCCGTCTGTGTCAGCCCTAATGAACCGCATTTGTCAGACGGGATCCAGGGAGCTGCTGGGGGAAGGAGACAAATCACTTCAACTGGCAGGGTGCACAGGGAGGCGTTTAGCCACACGGGGGGCTGGGGGCCACGGGGGGCTGGCCAGCTGCCTGGCTGCTCGGGGTCGGGGGACTGTGCTGCTGTGCTTGGGCTGCACAGGTTCACGCAGCAGGGCAGGAGGGGTGCGTGCCCTGCGGACGCCCTGGCGGAGGAGAGGGCCTGGCGGCGGGGCGGCCTTGGCTCCCCGCGGGATTCAGACACATCATCGTCCCTCCGCCCCGCCAACTCGCTGCCTTTGGAGATGGTTGAGGGAAGACGCTCAGCAGCAAGGGGCAGCTAGCACAGAGCAGGGGCGCCCACTCACAGCTGTGGGGCTGGGCCACTCTGCAAGAAGGTGGGGCCACCCGGGGCTTGGCGGACACGGTCGCCTGGGGACGGTGTGACCCGGTGCCTCTGCTTTTGGGACGTGGTCCCCGTGCGCGGCTTTGCTCTCTGGCACAGGCTCCCCACCGGTGGGAACAGGGCATGGCTGCTGTCAGGTTTCCCTCTCAGGGCCTCCAGGGGTTGATGGAAGATTCCTCTGGGCCCAAAGTGGGAAAAAATAAAACCTCCCAGGAAGGAGCTGTGATTGGCCGCTGCCGATGGGCGGCACCGTCAGATCACATCATGCGTGGCAGGAGGCTGGGGGCCCCTGGCAGCTGGTGTCCAGAGGGAGAAGGTCTCCACCTGCCGCAGACAAGCGACCGAAGTCCTTGCTCCCCAGACTGTACCCGACTTGGCCCGTGACCTCGCAGCTGGAGGACGTCCACAGGCCTTGCGTGACCCTCGGGGGGAGGCGCTGGGGGGAACCAGGGTCCTCAACGTGGGTTCCCTCCCTCCAGTTCTCAGGGAACCGGCACCAGGCACATGATGGACCCATCGGCCACTGTCACTTCATCGGTGTCGGTGGCCGAGCGTCGCTGGGCTGGGTGTTGGTGGACTCTGCGTACAAGCTGTGCTTCTGCTCCATGCAGACACGCAGACACACAGACACACCAACACACATAAAATAGAAACAAGTTTTGAAAAATCATATTTGAAAAACTGTTCCCATGATGCATCTCAATGACTTTATTCCACCCTCCCTCCCCTCCCCTGTTCTGGTCAGTCTTAAACGCCACTGCACCTTCCTCATGGCCCACAGAAGAGGCTGAGCCTCTACACGGAGACACATGCCCCTCGTGGAGCTGTGGCATGGCGCTGTCCCGGGCGGGGTGCCTGCTGGGCGTCAGACCTTGAACCAGGCTCCTTGTGTGTGTGACTGATCTCACCTCCCATTAATCCGAGCTGCTGCCCTGTCACCCCAACCAGGCTGAGATCAGTAGCCAAGAGCAGACGCTGGTCACATCCTGAGTGGAGCGTCCTTAGTAGCCGAGGCCATCAGAAGACAAGGCCCCCTCTGCCTCCACCCGCTGCCCCTGCGACATCTGCAGGGCTCCTGGCTGCTGCCCCATGCTGGGGTGGACCTCATGTCACAGACGCCGTGTGTCCCTCCCCCTCTGTCCTCTTGGTCTGCTCGCCCAGCAGCAGAGGGGAAGAGATGTTGTGAGACCTTGAGGCAAATTCAGGAGCTCATAGCTTGGGAAGGAAGGGCCTCCTGGATACCTTTCAGGGCACCCAGTCCACCTAGCAAGCAGGAAGCCCACCACCCGGCAACCCGGGCACCCCTGAAGCCGCAGTGGGAGCCCCCGGGGGCACAGCCAGGTGCAGCATCCAGCATTCTCTGGGAGAAATCCAAGAAGGCCAGACCATACCAGGTGTCCCACAAGGAGCAGAGATCCCACAGCACAGCCCCGGCCCCACAGAACAGCCCCCTGCAATGACTAGCATCGCCTTGAGCCAGAGCCACCACAGTTTCAATATTTTCTTACCTGTGATTGTTAAGCCAGAGCAGGAGCTTCTAGAGCCTCCAGCCCGAAGGCCCCTGGGTGCTCTGCCTCTTCCCCCTGCAAGTCAGGATTGGCCAGAGAGGCCTCACTCCTCCCCATGCACCTGCTGAGGACCTGCTAGAGCCAGCACCCAGCACCTGCCCTGGCCTGGGGCTCCCCACTTCCCTAGAACCTCTGTCTGTGACCGCCAGGCTGTGCCCGCAGACCCTGGGGCCTCATGTGTTCCCCACCCCGAGGTCAGTGGCCACGCAGACCAGGGGGAGGAAGCTGCCAACCATGCCCGGCTCCGGAACAGACATCAACAGTAGAAAAGCATTTCCTTCTATGTTCCAGGCACTGCCCAGCTGCTGGGGGGTGGGGAGGAAGCAACCCTGAAATAAAATGGCTTTTAGGAGGAAGCTTTATGACTCTCTGGCCCCACAGCACAGGCAAAGGGTAAAGAAATCCCTCGCGAGCCTAAGAGAGGACCATAGGGGCAGGGGAGTAGGGGTGGAGAGGCAGGGAACAGGGAGGAAGGAAGGAGGGGGGAGGCGAGGAGGAAGGAGGGGATGAGGGGAGCAGAGAGGAGGAGAGGAGGGAGGAGGTGAACAGCAAGAAGGGGAGGAAGGGCAGGGAGCAGGGAGGAAGGGAGCAGGAGCAGGGGAGCAGGGAGGAGGGAACAGGGAGGAGGGGAGAAGGGGCAGGGGAGGAGAGAGGAGGAAAGGAGGGAGCAGGGAGGAGGGGAGGAGGGAACAGGGAGGAGGGGAGCAGGAAGGAGGGGAGGAGGGGAAGGAGAGCAGGGAGGGGAGGAGGAGGAGCAGGGAAGGACAGGCAGGGGAGGAGGGGCAGGGGAGCAGGGAGGAGGGAAGCAAGGAAGAAGGAACAGGGAGAAGGGGAGGAGGACAGGAGGGGGCAGAGGAGGCATAAGAACTGTTTGTTAATATTTACTCAAATTAATCAGACGTTGAGCAACAGTCGCTACATAAAAGCCACAGTTAAAATTAGCGGTTCGTCTGCTCTAACAATGGGGAATAATTAATTTCCACACTCATGTGCTTTTTCCCCCGTGAACAGTAATTAAAGAGAAATATGACACAGCCGCACCTGCTGCTCACGTCCGCTCCCCGGGCGGGAGCCCAGCCCTTTATTGCCGGCGGCCAGGAGCCGGCACACCTGGGGGACCGGGAGCCCCGCCCCCCGGACACGTGTAGAATCCTGTTACCGGACCATTCGGAGGGAGGGCGCAGTGCGAGCCGCGAGCCGCGAGCCCCGTGACGCTCAGCTCCTTGGAAGGGCCAGGGCCTGCCCAGGGCAACGCCGCGGTGGCCGCCAGCGGTGGCGGGTTGTCCGGTCTCCGTTCCGGTTCTGAATTCTTGTCCCCGAGAGCTGGGGTCAGGGCGGCCGGGAAGCTGAGCAGGCAGGTCCAGTGGTCCTGGGGCCGCGGGGGGTGTGGACACTTCAGGTGTCCCGGCAGCTCCCCCCACAGCCATCACGGGCTTCTGACGCAGGGACAGCGAGGCCGGGGCAGGAGGAGGCCAATGTTTGTGGGACACCTTACAGTTTACTCGGGGTGTGAAAGGGGTCACAGGTCAGAGCACCGCGAGCAGAGTCTGATTTTCCCCCGGAACAGGGACGGAGCCTTGGATGGACGAGGCCCTGATGGTGCGCTCAGAGAGTGTTTCTGGACACCGACCAGCCCGTTTCTCTGACCCCCTGAGGTGCCTGGGACCCCAGGACCCTCACAGCGCCTGGGCCTGGCCCTGTCACGCAGCATCAGTATACCTGCTGACCCGTAGCCCCACACCCTGACCGTGGGCTCCCTGAGGCAGGAGGCACCATTTCCCCCACCCTCGTCAGACGTGTGGCACCCCACTGCTGCCTGCTGCTGGCCCTGGACTCCCCAGGGAGGCCGAGTGGCGGGTGAAGGGACCCCAGGTCATCCCTGGGTTGGGCAGGTGGACACTTCGGGCAGCCAGCAGCAGGCAGAGCCACGACCACATCCCAGAGATTGCTAGGGGCGCGACTGTGGAAAGGGGCTGTCGGCAGGTCCCTAGGACACCAGGGGGCTGAGGAGGGTGGGACCACCGCGCGAGGGCAAGCCGTGGAGAAGAGTGGCACACTGGTCATGCCAGGCCTTTGTTCCAAGGAGGAGTCCCCTCCCCTGAGGATATTCAGCAGGTGGCCATCTGTGACCCCAGCCTCTCGGCAGAGACCCCTCCCCTTGGAGGGACCCCATCCTGGCACCTGCACAGAGCTGACCCACACTGAAATGCTGCCCTTATTGGCGCCAGTTCGTGGCCAGTGGGAAGAACTTGGCAACACATATTAATAATTTCAAATATATTCCAATCTTCTGATTCAGTAATTGCCCCCATGGGAAACCGAGCCTCAGGGCGTCCTTGGGGCCGTGGACACTTTGCTCAGGGATGTTCCTCGAGACACAGCTTAGACACAGGGCTTAGGTGTTCAACGAATGAGAAACGGTCTTGAGGGGGAAATATTTGCAGTGAAATATTTTGCGGCGAAATATTTTGCGGCCGCTGAAAGGGACACAAAGACGTTTTCCAGGGAGAACAAAGGACGTGAAATTGCATGAAAGAAAAGAAAGAAAAAAGAAAAGAGAAAAGAAAGTAAAGAAAAGAAAAAAGAAAAGAAAGAAAAGAAAAAAGAAAAGAGAAAAGAGAAAAGAAAAGAAAAGAAAAGAAAAGAAAAGAAAAGAAAAGAAAAGAAAAGAAAAGAAAGAAAAGAAAAGAAAAGAAAAGAAAAGAAAAGAAAAGAAAAAGAAAAGAGTGCCCGGGTTGGGGAGTTTGGATTTTGGCTATTTCTGTTGTTGCACTTTTCTCAATTTCTAAAATTTCCACCGCAGTCAGTCACATGTGTCCTTCCTGTAGAACTGGGAAGGGGGGGCAGAATGACCGCCTTCCTCTGGCCCCGAGGGCACCGGTGTCCCCAAAGCTGGAGTCACTCACCATCTGTGCGCCTCCCTGTAGGTCCCTAGGATGCAGTACCTGGGGGGAGCACAGTGATCACACAGCGTCCTGCCAGCTCGTGGCCACACAAGGAACACTTCCCGCCATAGGCGTTTGGAAGAAATGTGCCACACGCGGGGATAGCCGAGGGGCAGAGGGAATGGTGGTCACGACCAAGGAAGTCCACACGCCAAGGGGGAGACACCCGGTCCCCCCGGGAATCCCCGTAGGTCCCGGGAGGGGCACCCGGATTTCCCTCACAGGCGGCAGAGTGCGGGGGGAGTCCATTCGTTATGCGTCACACCCGCCAGTGGGACACGGGAGTATTCACACACATGACACCTGGATCTTTTGCTAAAAAAATAACTATGTGCCTTCAAAAAAAAAAAAAAAAAAAAAGCCTGGGATGCCCTGGTGGCTCAGCGGTTCACATCTGTCTTCAGCTCAGGGCGTGACCCCGGGGTCCTGAGATCCAGTCCTGCATCAGGCTCCCCGCAGGGAGCCTGCTTCTCTCTCTGCTTCTCTCTCTGTGTCTCTCATGAATAAATAAATAAAATCTTAAAAAAAAAAAAGCCCATTCCAGCATCTAGATGTTTCCTTCCTCCCGGGAGTCTGCAGCTCGCGTTTTTAAGCAGAGCCACCGGCCCCCAGCTCTGTAAGGAAGTGGGACCGGCTCCTGCTCCCCAGGCTACAGGCTGCTCTCACTTGGGACCTCCGTCCTGCTCCGCCCCGGACCCCGCCCTGACCCCGCCTCCACCAACCCCAACCCTCCCGGCCCCGCCTCGGACCCCGCCCCTGGATCCCGACCCCGACCCCAACAGGGTCCCTCCCGGCCAAAAGCAGCTCTGGCCTCCGTTTGGCAGGGGAAGAACCCTCCTCATTTAGATCGTGGGTCTGCACCTACCTGTCACCTGCAGGTCTAATCCAGTGTGCCACCTGCTCTCGTGCGACCTGTGAAAATAGTTTGCACATTAAAAAAAAAATTATTTATTTATTAATGAGAGACAGAGAGAGGCAGAGACCCAGGCAGAGGGAGAAGCAGGCTCCCTTTGGGAAGCCCGGGGCGGGACTCGATCCCAGGACCCCAGGGTCACGGCCTGAACCGAAGGCAGATGCTCCACAGCAGAGCCACCCAGGCACCCAGTTTTCACATTTTTAAGTGATGGCCAAAAGAAAAAAAAATCAAAAGCATATTTCGCAACATGTGAAATTTGAATGAAACTCCGAGTTCTACGCGGCTCCAGGGACCCTGTATGGAGACACAGCCAGGCTCATTCATTCCTCTGCGCAGGCCCCATGTGGGCTTCCAAGCTGCGGAAGGCGAGAAGCTGCCACAGGTGCCTCTGACCCGCAGAGCCGAAAATATCTACTCTCTGGTCCTTTGCAGACAGTTTGCTGACCCCAGCAGTGGATCTTCCAATGCGGCTCTCTGCTCTGGGAAGTCAAATGAATCAGTGACCTTTCTCACTAGGGCTCTAGCGGGGACGAGGCCTGCTCTCTGCCTGCTGCTGAGGATGGCCTTCCCTTCCCGTGAGGGGACTCCTTCCAGCCCTACAATCCCAGGACCAGGCGAGAGACTCCCACCCTGGCAAGGCTGCCCCAAAAGGGCAGGAGGTTAAGAATCTGGTGTGTCCAGCTGCACCCAGAGGCCCCACGCACATGCACCCTGACCTAAAGCTGCCCTGGCCTGCCATCCTGCCCACTCGGGAGGCGGGAAACCATCCATGTGCCCCAAAAACAAGGGCTCGTCTCCAATCCAGAGCCTGACAACCACAGCTCCTGGGACCCCCACACCCTGGCTGCCAACGGGAGTCACCAGCTTTTGAAAACTCCTTTGAAATTGGACATATTGATGAAATCACCCCGCCTCTGGCCCAGTGCATCTCTTTCTTACACAATAAAGCAGAAAGTGGAAGCTGCTCATTCACCCCCGAAAGCCCCTTTGGATACAGTTCAGACAAGGGAGGACACGTTGTGAATGCAGTGCGCTCTCTGGAGCTAACCCGCCCCCACTGCTCAGATTCCTGGTTGCACAGACGCCACCCGGTAAGGAAACAGCCACACAGGATGCACCTTGTTTCCCCACAGGATGCGAGCCCTCTGGAAACAACCACGTGAACTTTGTGTTTTCTCAGCAGCTTTGTCTAAAACTTGCCAAGACTGTCTGCTGTGCTTCCCGCGACACACACCGGCAACAGGCAAACCCCAAAGGATAACAGGTCCGTCCATGTGCACGGGGTGCTTACCGGGGCATGGCCGGGGCTCGGCATCCCCTGCACTCTCACAGAGGCTCAGCAAGCAGGTGTTAGGACTGTGATCCTACAAAGGCCCAAAAGAAGGCCTGCGGGATAGACAGGTGAACACCACTAGCTCAAGCAGGTGGTCAAGACAGGGTCAGAACCCACACGGCCCAGTTCAGAGCCCACAGTGAGAGCCCTTTGGCTCTACATTGTCTTCAGTCAATTGAGGGACACGTAAACAGACTGATGGACGTGTGGAGGGGCGAGCAAATGAACCGTGAACACATCACTGCCTCACGCCCCGTGTGTGCTCAGGCCGCAGTGGGCGTGTGCAGAGGCCTAGGCCTGAGGCCCCGGGGGCACCAGCATGGTGTACCCCCGGCTTCTGCCCCAATGTTGCCATGGACACAGAGCTTGCCCTTCGGGGTCAGTGGGGGGCAGAGGGGGAGCGGCAGTACACAGGCAGGTGCCTCCCCGTTCCAGGACACGGAGACGAAGGAGCAGCAGTGGGTTTCTCTGCTCCTCTCATTGGAGAAGACCCAGCAGCCTGGGGTGACAGGGGTTTGTAGGAGGAAGCATCTGGGCTGGACCATGGCCGTCCCGCCCTGCCAACCAGCACCCAGCCCGGGTCCCCTCCATGAGCTCTGGGGCAGAAAGGTCAGAGGGAGGGACTTGTCTGTTTTGATCATTGACTGTGATCCAGGCAGTGAGATGAGCATTTATACTTGGGGACCGTGGTCAGAGTGCAGATGCGGAGCCAGAAGACACGGGAAGGGCTGGGTCTGTGACTTCAGATGGACCATCTGTCGTGTTTACACCCGTGGTCGGCAGTGGGTTTCCAGACCCCACATCCAAACCAAAGAGCTTAAAACAAAAGCAGCTTAGCTTACAAATTGAATCTGCACGTGGGGAACGGTCCGCTGGGGACAACTCCCGGCTCCGCATGGGTGAGGATAAAGACGCAGCTTGGTAGGGATGCCTGGGTGGCTTAGTGATTTGGTGCCTGCCTTTGGCTCAGGGTGTGATCCTGGGGTCCTGGAATCGGGTCCCACATCAGGCTCCCTGCCTGGAGCCTGCTTCTCCCTCTGCCTGCGTCTCTGCTTCTCTCTCTCTCTCTCTCTGGGTCTCTTATGAATCAATCAATCAATCTTTAAAAAAGGGGAGGGGGTAATCCCTGGGTGGCTCAGCGGTTTAGTGCCTGCCTTTGGCCAAGGGCGTGATCCTGGAGACCAGGGATCGAGTCCCACGTCGGACTCGCTGCGTAGAGCCTGCTTCTCCTTCTGTCTGTGTCTCTGTCTCTCTCTCTCTCTCTATGTCTATCATGAATAAATAAATAAAATCTAGAAGAAGAAGAAGAAGAAGAAGAAGAAGAAGAAGAAGAAGAAGAAGAAGAAGAAGAAGAAGAAGAAGAAGAAGAAGAAGAAGAAGAAATAGAAGAAGAAGAAGAAGAAATAGAAGAAGAAGAAGAAGACGTGGCTTGGCAGCGGCCCACGAACAAACAGGAATCTGGCGGAGGTCATGGGCAAGGGTCCCCATCACAGCCCCTATGGGTCCAGTGGGGACCTCCTGGCAATGTGGGCAAGTCCTGCAAGAGCGAGACTCCCTGGAGCACAGGAGGGCGTGCAGGGCACGCACTTGTGCTGCTCGCTGTGGTCCAGGCAGCCGTCAAGGGGTATCCCCAGGGTGAGCCCGGCCTCATCAGGTAAGCCCTTTAGAAGAGGTTCTGAGTGTCCTGCTGGCCTCTGAGGAGCAACTGCCACATGCCCCTTTGCTGATGAGGGATGGGGCAGGTAGCGGCCACCCCGCCCACCCTTCTGTGTCTGCAGCCAGAGGAGAGGGCGCCCATCTTGAGTCCACCCCTGAATCCCCTGCTTTGGGGCCTTTGGGGCCTCCCCATGGCCGGCCCCGGGTGCTCCCCACATTAAATCCCCACAGAAATACCTGGTGTGACTCACCTGCCTGCCTGGGTTTGCCCGAGTGAGGCTCAGCTCCTTGCATCCCAGAGGCCTTTGTCCACAGTGGAGGGGTTGTGACCTGTCCACAGACAGATGCTCGCAGCAGAGATTTACACCAGCATCTGCTGCTCAGCCCTGGGGACCCTGCAGACCAAGGGGAAGTTTCCAGAATGGGTGAATGACCAGGCTAAGGGCCATGGGCCCAGCATCACACACTCTGACCCCTGACCTTGGGCCTGTGGGTTAACCCTGTGCTGCCCAAAGGATGGGCTTCCCGCTTGGCCTGCTTAGAATATAAATAATAGTGAAAGGGAATAGAAGGGAAGGGAGAAGAAATGTGTGGGAAATATTAGAAAGGGAGACAGAACATAAAGACTCCTAACTCTGGGAAAAGAACTAGGGGTGGTGGAAGGGGAGGAGGGCGGGGGGTGGGGGTGAGTGGGTGACGGGCACTGAGGGGGATACTTGACAGGATGAGCACTGGGTGTTATTCTGTATGTTGGTAAATTGAACACCAATAAAAATTATTTTATTAAAAAAAAAAAAAGAATAGGGCCACCAACGTCTGGATTGGTGTTCTCCGGGCTCCCTGTTCACCCTCCCCGCCTCCTGGAGGAGGCAACAGCGTGATGTGCACCAGCCGGCCCAGCAGGCCCCAGGGGACGGCCAGAACCAGCCCCGGGGCAGGTGTCTCGGCCTCTTACCACCTCATGGGCTTCTGTCCATGTGTTGCCCTCACTTCAGGTCAGCACAGCTGCATTGAATTCAATATAACAGCCCCTGATGGATGCACGGGTGTGACCTGACAAATGCGACACACATATCCCTGAAAACTCAGGAGGGACCCAAATTCAATCATGGAATGCAGTTCTGGCGTCACAGCCAAACACGTCCCTTTGGATACGCCCAGAACAGAACACCACCCGGCCCAGCCCACGACACCCCATTTGGCGTCCTTAGCCCACTTCCTGAGTGAGGCAACATGGGCATCACTGTCCAGGGAGATTGCATCTCTTCCAGCCACTTTCCACGGCTGACACGACAAGAGCCAAGAGCATCAGGAAACCCAACCTGCAATGTCTGCACCAATGTTTGCACCAGAGATTAACCACCTCCCAGAAATTAGGGAAGCGTCTTCGTAACAGTGACTTAAAGACACCACTGTTCCATACGTCAATGAAAAACCCATTGATGTTTGGCATTTATCACATGTCAAAGATTAAATTTAGCCGTCCTGTGATTTTAATCAGTGGGAATCGGATGGCACCCACGGGTAGCCATGGGAGTCAGGCAGACACCCCCACCTGCACGCCATCCCCGGTCTTGGCCCCCGAGGAAGGGGTGGGCACGCGACTCGGTCACCTTTGGGTCTTAGAAAGAGAATCTGTGTGGGAGGAAGGGAAGGAAGGCAGAGGATGCAGGACAGCGTGGTAGGGCTTCTCGCAGGTTCTGTACTGCTGTCCGGAGCATCCTAAGGTCCGGAAGATCAGAGGTGAGCTTCAGTGCCATTTCGGCAACAGGCAGGTCACTAGATATTATGGCACAAGTAATGCCAAGGGTGGGATCTCCATTCAAGGATGTGCATGGAAGCAGATGCCTTCTGTGGCCTTGGGGCAAGGGGTGAGGTGAGGGCCTGGGGTGAAGAAGGGGTGTTCTGAAGGCCATGAGGCATGATGAGGACCTAGAGCCAATCCTTATGTGGCCTCCCCAAGCCCAGACAGGGAGTTGGATGGGTGTGGGGAGGTCAAGACACGCTGCATGGCCTCCTGCGAGCAGCACGGCATCTGATGAGAGCACAGACTTCAGACTCGTATGATCCGCATGGTGGTTTTAAGCTGTGACCACAGATGCTTCAAGGTTGCCCAAGTCTCCCACCCTGGAGCGCGGGCTGGTTGGTTATGGCGGCTTTGCTTCTAGTGGACAGAATATGTCATTTTCAAGGCCAAGTCCTGGGGGATGTTGCCCTTGGCCGCGAGCACCTGCTTGGGGGCAGCCACAGGCACTCACATAGTCTGAACTCCTCTGCCGCAACCCCAGTCAACAACTGCACGAGGAGCCACCCCGGAAGCTGACCCTCGGCCCCAGCCAAGCCTTCAGATGACGCAGCCCCAGCCAACATCTCGATGGAAACCTGGTGACTGCAACCAACCATGCTGCTTGAGCTCCTAGCCCCCAGGACCTGAGGCATATTTTGTTTTTTGGGGGGGTAAGCTTTGGGCAACAGATAAATAATATATTCTGGGTCCAGATTCAAGCTCTACCAAATATAGCCAGGATGATTTTAGGCCTTATTATCCTAAGTATAACATAAGAGGGGCACTCAGGTGGCTCAGAGGTTGAGCCTTTGCCTTGGGCTCAGGTCATGATCCTGGGTTCCTGGGATTGAGTCCCACATCAAGCTCCCTGCAGGGAGCCTGCTTCTCCTTCTGCCTGTGTCTTTGCCTCTCTCCATGTTTCTCATGAATAAATAAAATCCTTTTTACAAAAATTAAAAAATAAAGACCCATTTAGGGCTTTTGGATTTTCCGTAGAGTCAGAGACAATTCCAAAGATCAACATCAGGAAATGATATTGTTAGAGTCCAGGGCTCAGCGTCTGGGGCTTCGCTGTAGACCAAGTATCCGTGTCTCCCCAAAATTCATATATGGACATCCAATCCCCAACCTACTGGGATTAGGAGGTGAGGCCTTTGGGAGGTGAGTAGGTTCTGAGGGTGATGCCCTCACGAATGGGATGTGTGCTCTCCCAGAAGACCCCCAAGAGCACCCGCGCCACCCCATCCACCCCGTGAGGACACAGCAAGAAGACAGCCATCCAGGAACAAGGACATAGGCCCCTGCCAGACTCTGCACCTGCTGAAGCCGAGTTTCAGCCTCCCTGGCCTCTGGGACCATGAGGTCCCAATAAGTGTGCATTATTGAGAGGCTCCCCCCACCCCCCAACTGTGGCTGTTGTGTCATAACAGCCAGAGCAGATTGGGACAAGCTCCCTCCACCAGGCTTCTTGGACCCTGCGCTTTACCAACCCCGGCCCACAGGAGCCCACACTGGTCATAGTACTGGCTTCCTCAGGGTCTCCCTGGATGTCATCACCTCTGCTGCCCCTGGGAGAGGATGCAAATGCTACATGTCCCGCATTTCTGACTCCGTCTTAAGTCCAATCGCAGCAGATCCTCTGAGCTCCTCCTCTTGCTAAACCATGAGGAAATAAATTAAATAAATAAATCCCTGCCTGGTCGAGTTGGGACTGGGATGGAGACAGGGTGAGACAGCCAGCTCCTGGAGTAACACACAAGTTTGCAGGGATTCCCTCCCAAGACTAGACAGGAATGACATTCTGGGCTCATCCTGGAGAAAGATTTGCATCTGTGCACCAAGAGGTTAAGCATAAGGGGGCCTGTGGCACTATTGTTGGTAAAGCAAAACATGGAGGCAGCTGACATGGCCATCAGCAGGGAGATTGCTGAGTGACTCCCAGACATCATGGGGCACCATGCAACATTTTTAAACATGAGGTGGGTGGGGGTGCCCAGTGGCTCAGTCAGTTGAGCATCTGACTCGATTTCTGCTCAGGTCATGATCTCAGGGTCATGAGATGGACCCCTGCATCAGGCTCTGCACTGGGTGTGGAGTCTGCTTGGGATTTTCTCTCCCTCTCCCTCTGCCCCTCCCAATATTCACACACGATTTGTCTCTAAAAAATAATTTTAAAAATTGGTATAAAAACCAAAACTCTACTTACAGTATGATCCTGTCTACGACAAGACCAAAGGCTATAGAAATGTGTAAGTTTTCGAGATGCGTATTTATGAGAGTAAATGCGCAAACAGTGGTGTATACAAAACCGACAAAGGCATCTGGTGCTAGAGAGAAGGGCGCCACAGGCTGGTCCAAGGCACTTCTGCTGGATCGTGTTGCAACTAGTCATACCTGAAATAAAATGAATGTATCGTGCAATCGTACTATTTGTGTAACCAAAACAAACGGAAAATAATGCCGTCCCACTTTAAACAAACGTGCCAGGGCCCTGGACGTCCCCATTTCCACTCAAACATGCCAAGAAAGCATGGTTCATTTCCTTCTTTATGGCTGATGTGATCTTCTCACCCACCCAGCATTGCTCCGGCCCAGTGATGGCAGGAGCAGGAGCCATCAGGCAGGCGTGAAGCTTCCTAATCAAGACTGTCGTGATCCCTGACAGGTTGATGGCCTCTGCTTCCCTCTGAACAGTTCCCAGAACCGTGTTCCATCTGACTCTTTCCCTTGGCCTCTGCTTCCCTCTGAGAGGGCATCCCGTGTTTGGGGACTTGGGTTCCCTTGCGGCTGAGCAAAGGGGACTCTGATCTTAACGGGGTCGTCCAGGTCATCCTGGTGGGTCTCAGAGCAGCCAGCTAGGCTGCATGGTCCTTGGGGAGACATGCTGGCACCTCCCTGGAACCCAGGGTCCACCCCACCCCATCTGCACCCCCACAGCATGTCTTCTGCAGCTCATCATCGGCCTCATCACACCCCACCAGCATGTCCTCTGCAGCTGCAGAGCTTTGGGCTCCCTGCACAGCTCATGCAGACGGTCAGGGACTGGAGACACTTCCCTGAGCTTGTGTGTGGGGCTGACCTTCAGCCAGGGGCCCCCCCTCCTGCTCCTGCAGAGACACAGCCCTGCCCTGGCGGGCCCAGGGACACAGAGATATCTCCACGCGCCTTCACACCTTGACCTTTGGGTTTTTAGCATCCCCAAAATGAGGACATGAGCCCACATGTTCCCATATGAATGGTGAGGATTTGGATAGTGATTTTTTTAAAAGATTTTATTTATTTATTCATGAGAGACATAGAGAGAGAGGCAGAGACACAGGCAGAGGGAGAAGCAGGCTCCCCATGGGGAGCCCGATGCAGGACTAGATCCCAGGACCCCAGGTTTCTGCAACTAGAAAAGCAGCCCCACTTCCAGACAGAACTGCATAAGGAGTTCTGGGAAAGGAGAAGGAAGAGGATGCTGCCCCCCACCCCCCAGATGCCCTTGGACAATCCTCAAACTTCAGCTTCCCAGTGTCACCCTCATTTCCCTCCCATTTGTGAGGCCGGTCAGAGGGGCAGTGGCAGCAGGGACACGTTCCAACTGTCCTCACATCATCAGAGAGCAGCGGGCAGCTGTGGGCACTGCCCATCTCCCCTCTGCAAAAGCCATGGGATCCCTTGCTGAGCTGCACAGTGGCTGAAAAGAAAAAGGTCACGGCAAACGAACATCAGCCTCTGTACTCAGAAGCCATAAGGGGACAGGGTCAGGATCAACACGGAGGCAGCGGGCCCCATCCCCACCCACCCAGAGTCCAGGATGTCTAGTGCCGCAGGGTCCATGGAGGGGGCTTTGTTTTCTGGGCGCAGGGAGCAGCCAGGGAAACAGATCCCACAGCTGGAACCCTGCCTGTGGGTGGGGAGTATAATTTTCCTCTTATGTCGGAGGCTCTTCCATCAAAAGTCATTAATCCCTCCTTGAAGTGACAAGTGGTTGGAACTCTTTCCCTTTCCGCAAACCTACCGGCACAAGAAGCCCCCTGCACAGAGGGAAGGAATTAGCCCAACACAACAATGAATATCTAATTCCTTAGCAGCCAGACAGGAATTAGGAAAAGGGACTCAAGACTCTTTGAAGAATCCCTTTTATGGGCTTCCAGTAAGCGCACCTCAAGTCAAGTCCCTTCCTTTGGCTCACAAGCAGCAGAAAGCCCAGAATAAACTTGTTAAGATTAAAAAAAAAAAAAAAAAAAAAAAAAGCAGAGGAAAAAGTAAAAAGGAAAGTCATTGCCACGGAGCTGAAGAATCTGGGCGTCAGGTGTGGGCTGATTGAGGACTGAACAACAGTGTCAGAAACCTCCTTCACTGTCTTGGGCTTGCTCTCTGTGTCTTGACCCTTTTCTGATTTGGTTTCTTCCCTCATGGCTGAAAAGTGATCACCCAAAGCTTCGGGGGGCCATACATTTCCAGGTTCAAATCCAGTGGGCAAGGGCTGGCAGAGGAGGCACCTTCGTCCTGCATTTGTGGTGGTTTCTCTAAGCAGACTTGCTGCGTCAGGACAGTGCTGTGAGGCAGCCTTCCACATGTGGAGGAGCTTGGCTGTATGTCCTCACTGGGCATGGAGCTGAGACCAACGGGGGGACAGTCCACACACACACACCCCCCTCAGAGGAGGCAGGTGCTGCAGCAAGAGAAACAGGCTCTGTCCTTCCCATCATGACTATCCAATGGGCTCCGGCTGGGAATGGAGGTTTCCACGCAGCAACTAGTTAACCGTGTGAACACCACTGCCCACCCACCCCCCCGCCCATTGTACAGACCGCGCAACCCAAAGCGTCCAGCCCACGCGGGGCAGCTCCGGAGCGGCGAAGGCAGGGTTTGAACCTGGGACTGCAAGCCTGGGTGTCTGATGGCCACCTCCCGCGTGCAGGCCTCCTGGAACCCCACTCCCTTCCACTGTGACAACCCCCGGACACCAAGTGGGACCGCATGACGAGGTCTGCCGAGCCTGCTGCCTCCCTTGCAGTCACGTGGCCGGACGTTCGTGATTTTCCAGTTCCTGAGCTTAGTCTAGGTTTTTCTGCCGCTTGAAATGGAACGCATCCCAGTGGACACAGCAAACTGCAGTGGGCTCAGCCGGTCTGCTGCCGGGCAGGGAGTTTGCACCAAGTCTCCAAGGACAGAGCCCCTGCAAGGAGCGCGCAGACCTTCCTCCCTAGGGTCTCCACGCCACCAGCTCCAGACACATCAGCAGGTTGAAACCCATTTGAAGAAATAATCATCTGTTTTCTGAGTCAGCCACGTCGGCCCCCATCCCCAGCTCCTTCCCGCGGGTCACAGCACAGACGCCCTGCACTGCATCAGGAAACATCTTATTGTCTCTGAACTGGAGGCAGCCCCTTCAGGGAGCTGTGGGGGAAGGAGTCTGATGCACTCCCGGAAGCTGGGGTCCCCGTGCCCACCTGCCACCCCGGCCACCCCACGGAGCATCCATCCCTCTGAGGAGGAGTGTGGGGAGGTCGCTGCAGGAAACCAGAGAAATCACTATGGGAGCCAATAGCCAAGCCTCCAGGGGGGCGTGGAGTCTAACGACCAGCTGTCTCAAACGTCAGAGATGTAGATTCGCCAATGCAGAAGCTGAGCAGACCCGGGAAGTCAGCTGTGGGTGAAGGCGCCGGGGCGCCCACCGCGGCCCCCAGGGGGCCTGGCTCCAGGATGCTCCTCCGCTGGAGCTCACAGGGGGTGCAGGCTCCCTGCTGACCCCTCCTGTGCTCAGGTGTGGTCCCCCCAAGCCCGCCCCCTGCCCACCCCCCTTCCCACCCCACCTCCTGCCTACATTCTCATCTGTCCTGGGGCAGGATGCACACATCAGTGTTTGCTTCTTCCCTGTCTCGCCCCCGTCTGTCCCAAACCATGGTTCTTGACCTTTGCTGCAGGTCAGATTCGCCAGTAAGTTTGGCTTTGACTTTAGTACAGATGCCTCCCTTCATCTGCAGCAACAGAATTTAAACTTCCAAGCGGGACCCATGGGAAAAAATACCTGGTATCTTAGTCCAGGAGGACTGCACAGTCTGCACACTCTGCTCCACGAACGGTCTCCGATTTTTTTCTAGACTATTGTTCTGTTTTGTGTTGACACTGGTGACCCTCTGCTAGAGGTCCTACAGACGGGAATTCACTTATTTGGGATATTAATTGGTCTCACTCTTTCTCTGTCTCTTCCTCTTCCAATGGCGAGGTCACCACCTCCCTGGTTCTTTGCTGTTCCTTATCTCAGGTGTTGTTTTTTTTTTTAAGATTTTATTTATTTATTCATGAGAGACACAGAGAGAGAGAGAGGCAGAGACACAGGCAGAGGGAGAAGCAGGCCCCATGCAGGGAGCCTGACGTGGGACTCCATCCCGGGTCTCCAGGATCAGGCCCTGAGCTGGAGGCGGTGCTAAACCGCTGAGCCACCCGGGCTGCCCTTTTCTTTTCCGTAGCATAGCACGCAGACACTGACTGATGTTGAAGGATTTTTTCCAGACTTCTGTAGAAACCGAAGCTCTCTGATGAGGTTGGGCTTGATGTCCCCGGCAGGAGGGGGAGGAAGGACAGCCTCAGAGCCTGAGGTTTGTGAGGTTTCCGCTGGGCTGGAAGTAGGAAGAATGTTGTAGGGTCTGGGGTAGCAGGCAGGGAGCTGCGCCCCGTGTGCTGGCTGTGTCCTGGAAGGAGGGTAAGACCCCAAGGGCCGGTAGGGGGACCGTCTCCATAAGGCTGAACCCTAAGAGTTCCCAGCTGTGGCAAAAGCACTTGTGCCCCAGAGCGGCGAGGACCAGCAAGCTGCGGGACCCCGCACGGGGACTGAGGGTGTCTGCAGCCCATCCCATCACAGTGCAGACATTAAACACCCAGCCCGGCCTCCAGGTGGCCCTTCAACCCCTGAAATTTTCAAGAAATAAGGGGATGAGGAGCCCATAGGCCAGGAGCCTGACTCTCCCCCTGTCCTGGTGGGGAGCAGATCCAGTGAGACTTATGTCACTCTAGGATGTAGGCTAAAGGATGTGATAGTTCTTCTACCCTCGGTTTGTGAGGTAAGATTTGCAACCATGGCACCCCGACTCTGCTCCCGCGTTGCTGGCTCTGCGTCCTCTCCTCTCTATCCCCATTGCCACTCTGGCTGGCAACAGACTGGACAGCTGAAGCCCACGTGGATAAAGGGCTCAGTGGGGTCACTCGGTGAGTGTCGGTCTCCAGATCCAGAGTCTGCAACAGCCCACAAGGGTCTTCCCTGGGCTGAGAGAAGGTCCCCAGAAAGGGCGCTCTCCTGGGGGGCATGGCTGGTGCTGCTCCCAGTGAACGCGACAGGTCAGAAGGCAGTCGGCCCATGTCGCCCTCATGGTGCCCCGGGGAGCAGAGTGGCTTGGGGTCGGCCACCCTTAGGTGATGCCACCACTCTGCTGAGGCATGTCCCTCCCAACCTGGGCAGGCCCGAGAGCCCCCGTGCCGTGGGAGGGCTGAAGGGCAGAGCTCACCCCAAGGGTCGGTGAGAAGCAAACTGAGGCACACTACCATATCTAAGAGTTTATTTGAGCACAGAATCGTCCCCCCTCTCTGGAAGATATTTGCCACATGCCCCAGGAGGCTCACCTGCTTCCTGACTGGGTTGAGCATGGATAACGGAAACCATGGTGTCCGTAGATTCAAATCTGGCAGCCGCAAACCTCATGGAGGGTCCTCAAATAATCAAAAATAGAAATACTATACGATCCAGTAATTCCACTGGAATACTCTGGAAAATACTATGCTGTAGTAGTTACCCTGAGAATATGAAAATACTAATTTGTAAAGATACACAGACCCTGTTTCCTGAACCATTATTTACAATAGGCAAATCATGGAAGCAGCCCCAGTGTCCATGGACGGACGAATGAATAAAGAAGATGCAGTAAAAGTATATTCACGATGGAATATTGTTCAGCCATTAAAAAAGAATGAAATCTTGCCATTTTTGACAGCGTGGATGGAGCTGGAGGGCATTATGCCGAGTGAAATAAATCAGACAAAGATAAAAACCCTGTGATTTCATTCCCACGTGGAATCTAAAAAACAAAACAAACAGCAGAAACAAACCCATAAATGAGAACAGATGGTTGCCAGTGGGGAGGGGGCAGGAGGAGTGGAGGGTCAAGGCTTGCAAAGATGGAATGAATAGGTCATGGGGATGAAAAAGACAGCAAGGGGAACACAGTGACATTGCAAGAGTGACAGGCGGTGGCAGGTGGCAGCCGCATCTAGAACATACAATCTGTACATCGCCCCATAGTGATACGGTGGTGAGCACAGCCTACTGTTTAGATTTGTCCAATCACGAGGCTGTGCACCTGATGCGAAGGTAACATTTTGTGTCAACTACAAATAAAAAAAAAATCAACCAATCAATACATCAATACATAAAACATCAGCCTCCCTCCATAGGATCAAAGCTCACACCTAATTCCCAGATGTCCTGAGATGTTTGAAACTGAGTGCCATCCATCTGAAAACCTCATGCCAATTAACATTTTCTAGAAATGCGGGTCCTTCCATCCTTTAAAAAATTGCCTTTCCTTGATATTGGAGACCCTGAAAATTTAAAAAGCTGCATTTTGTATTGATGTATGTATTTTAAGTTGTTAGTAAAACATGCGCAACTCTCTCCTGTCGGGACTGCCTCTGTAGCTGCTTCTTCCACCGACCACCAGCACGCTTCTAAGGTCACTTACTCGTTGGGATTGGGGCACAAAACCGGCGATGCTCTGGGGGCATCAGTCCTTTGTTTTGCATGTTTTAATGGAAAGTGGGGCGGCTGACAGTCCATGTGCTATGAAAGCCATTCAGTAAATCCACACTGGCCGAGACAGTGTGGGTAGTGACAAACAAGCTCCACCTGCAAACAGGTGTCTCTCCTGGGAAGGCCGCATTGGGGAAACAGCCCGGGATGTGGTCAGGCTGCAACTAAGTGGCTGGCTATTCCCAGAATACGGCACAGAGGACAGCCCAGACCCCGGCTCCCACATCTGCTATTTGTGGGTTTGCTCCTCCCACCCTTCATCTTTCCCCATCTGTAAAATGCAGAAGATAATAGACCCTCCTAAGGACTAGATGAGTCAATGCAGGTGACCCGTGTAGTCAGTGGTAGTGGCAGGTTTGGGAGGGCGTTATTCACACTGCTGCCATGACTGTACAGTGTCAGGAGACTGTACAGATACTCTGTGGACAGCTCAGGCCGCATGGCACCCAGGTTCCCAGATCAGACATTCAGTGCATGCCAAGTGGCAAGCCAGCACCTGTTTCTTACAAGACGCTTAATTATTGCTGATGCTCCAAAATGTAAAGATTTCCTTCCACTGGGGCGTCTCCTTTGTACCACAGAGCATTCCAGCATTGTGGGCTCGATCAGCTCAAAAGACCAAGTGACAGAGTAACATGAGCCACCACCTAGACATCTGGAGGCTGTCCTCACTCATGTGGCACAGGCAGGTGAGTCTGCTGCTCCACTGACCTTAACATAGGAGAGATCACCCAGGCGAGTCCAGTACAACCACAAGTTCCTTTTACATGGGGAGAGGCCAGGGAGTGGAGCGAGGAGGGCGTGGCTGGCCGTCACTGGCCCCAGGGGATCACAGGGACCCGCTGGCCCAGGAATGTACAGAATTTGCAGAAGCTGGAAAAAAAGAGAAGAAAAGTGGAATCTCCTGCAGAGCCTCTGGGAAGGACCATGGCCCTGCCAGTGTCTTAACTTTAAGCCAAGGGAGACCCACTCAGACTTCTGACTTCCGGGGCTGCAAGACAGCATGTCATTTAAGCTGATGCGTTTGCAGCGATTTGAAACAGCAGCCAAAGGACTCGATGCAAGACTTTGCTGAGACTTTTATGAGCTCTGCATAAAGCCTGCAGGGAAGATGAATATGCAGGTCCAGGTAAGGCAGTTGACAAGGGTATGATGCCCCCTGAGAGATCCAAAGAGGCTTGACCGTGCTCCCCTGGGGGGTCCCTGGGTTCACAGACACCCCGGTGGGACCACCCAATCTGGGAACAACCTGCACTCCTGGATGTCAGGAGATACTCTGCATGAGCGTCAAGCCATAGAAGCTACTCTAACTTACACTGCAGAGGAATCTGTTGGCAAAGGTAGAGCTGAACCACGAGGCCTCCAAGGGCCAGGAGCCACCTCTGCTCCTCTGGCCACAAGCCCCTCACCCTTTCTCACGATGTGTGAGTCCACCTCATAGGCTATTCTGAGCATCACGGAGCCTGGTGCCCAGAGGAAAGTGTCGGGAGATGCTGAAACCCCGGGGTCCCCGCTGCTCCTGCTCGCACCGTTGCCCCAACCTTCCACGGCAAGCTGGCGGTGATGCGGGAGGGGTGGCCGGTGGCCTCATGGGTGGACCTGGGAGTCCAGACCGAGACTCGGAGCAAAAAGCCACAGTAGACTTACATGGCCCCACCCCAGCCCCACAGAGCAGGTGTCCCAGTGCCCGGACATTTGGTGTACTGGTCAGAGAGCTACTTACTCCAGCCCAGCATTCTCCACACCGGTGAGCCAGCATGGACTCCGGCTTTGGCACAAGATCAGCCAGGGCAGGACTGGACAGGCATCTAGGGCAGCAGACCCCCTGCCCCACTGCAGCACCCTCAAACATGGCTGTAACAGCTGGGCCCAACTCACACGTGAGGCCGGTTTCAGAGGGAAGGCACTTGCCCAGGACCACAGGGCTAGTGGGGGAGATGGTGGTGTGTGATTTCCTCTTGCGGTCTCGCCCCGAGCACGTAGCACATGTCCAACTCCCCACTGGGCTGCATCTTCTCTGCCTGGTTCCTGCATCAGAAGCTCCTGGTCTCCTGGGACCGACCGTGTCTGCCTGGGGGCAACGCCCCAGTGGAGAAGTCGGGCAGCTGGTTGTTAATTAGCAGGTACTTATTGATGCTCCTGAGGGGTTTCACAGCAAATGAAGTACTAACGCCCGCCCGTGCCCAGCAGAACCCCCTCACCGCCTGGGAGGCCAAAGCCTCTGCACCTGCTACCCCACCTGCGCACCTGCTACCCCACCCACCTGCTGCCCTCACACACACACCTACTATCCCCCCTCATGTACTTGCTACCTCACCCCGTGCATCTGCTGCCTGGCACATCTGCTACCCCGTGCACCTGCTACCCCCCGCACACACATACCTGCTACCCCACCTGCAAGGCTACAGACATTCCACTGATCTCTTGCTCTTCCCTGCTCCCTCCACAGAGATGTGCAGAAGAACCAGGTCTGTCTCTGCCCTCCGCCTTCCGTCTTCTTGGCCCAAGGCAGCTCTGCACCATCAGAGAGAACCCTTCTGCTGATAAATCTCTGTGTGGGAAATTGTCCCCAGCCTTAGGCAGAGCCATGACCCCGGCCCCGGGTCTAAACTCAGAACTGCTGCCTGGTTGGCACACATCCAGGACTATGGTATTTTCCATATTCTGAAAACAGCCCCAAGGTCAGTGAGCCAGTGGGTGGAAGGAGCACTGGGAGCTGCAGGATGAGCACGGAGAGCCTGTGCATCTCATCTGCAGGCCTCCCCAGCCCCATGCCCCCGTCCTCCCTCCGAGTGCTTGGCCCCCGGCCTCTGTCTTCCCGATGTCAGCACCATGGGCTCAGCCACCGGGGACAAGCCCCAGACAGGAAAGCTCTGTGTGGTCCCCATGAGGCTCCGGGGTGGAGGGGACCCTCCCAAGCATACAAGTAGCCAACCTATTGGATGATCTCGAAGTTCCTGACTGCCTCGACCCACTCAGGTCCTCACCTGGGCAAAGCCAGGGATTGGGCTTCACGGTGAAAATACCCTGAGGACTGCCTGCCCCTGCTCAGGGCTGCTTGAGTGATGTTTACACAACATAAAAGTAAACATTTTATTTTTTTTAAGATTTTATTTATTTACTCAGAGACACAGGCAGAGGGAGAGGCAGGCTCCCTGCGGGGACCCGGACACGGGACTCAATCCCGGGACCCGAGGATCACGCCCTGGGCCGAAGGCAGACGCTCAACCGCCGAGCCACCACCCGGGCGTCTCAGGAAGGATGTTTCAAAGAGGCGGAAGGTAGGTGCTGCCTCCAGGGCTGGGGGGCAGTTCCGTGGGGACCGTGCGTCAGTTTGGGAAGGTGGAAAAGCTCTGGAGACAGCGGGGGGTGGGGCGTCCTCCAGGCGCCAGAAACGCGCGCGGACCAGCGGTGGCCGCGGTGCACGTTGCGCTGCAGGGTCGAGGCGGGGAGCGCGGGGGCGCCGGGCGGGCTCGCAAACGGGCTGCCACCTCCCCGCCGCCCCGCCTCCCGCGCCCCCTCTGTTTCCCGCTGTCGTAGGGAGGACGCCTCCAACGCGGCTTCCTTGGGGACTCCAGCGAGCAGCCGGGCCCCGTCCTGGGCGGCCGGCGCTGCGCCCCGCCTCTTGCCCTCGCCCGCCTCACCGCGGGGCCTGCAGCCCGGGCCGCCCAGCCGCGCGTCGCTCGGTCACGGTCACGGCGCGGTCACGGCGGGAGACGGTGTGCGCGTCTGCGACTATAGGAAGGAGGGGCCTCACGGCGGCGGGCGGCGGGGCCGGAGGGCGCGGGGGGCGGGGGGGGCGGGTCCAGGGCCCTCGCGCAGCCGCCGTCCGTCCCGTGGCCGTGACCGCCCGCGCACACCCTCGGATTCCCCGACGTCAGGTCCGTGTAGCCGCCGTCTCGGAGGCCGGAGGCCGGGAGCGGCTCGCGGGAGAGGGGGGGAGGCTCGAGGCCCCGCGTCAGGCCCGGAGACCGGCTGCGGACTTGGGCGGACGTGCCGGGGCCACGAGGTGCCCGCGCCCCCGCCCCCCGGCAGTGGTTCCCGCCCGAGCTCAGGGAAGCGTGGCGGCCCGGAGTGGGGGCTCGGAGTCCGCCCGGCCGGTCCGAGCTCCCCCCTCCCCCCGCTCCCGGCCGGTAGTGCAGCCCGGGCCTCCCGGGTGGGGCGCGCTGGGAGCTCCGCACAACCTGCTCTTCGGAGAGAAATCCATGCATGTGAACCACCAGGAAGGAAGGAGGATGGCAAAGCTCCACGGCTCACGTGGCAAATACACAGCAAGCTCGCGGCCCGCCGGCGCCCTGGGCACTGGGGCGGGGCGGGCGGGGGGGGGGGCGAGGGACACAGAAAGGTTGGCCGTGGCCTCGTGGCCTCGGGGAGTTTGCCTGCTGCCGGGCATCCTGCCGGTGGACAGGAAGGAACGTGAAAAACACTGGAAAGAGCAGGCAGGGGGGGCCTCCTGGAGGAGGTGAGGGGAGCCAAAGCCGGAAGGGCAGGAGAAAGCAGCCAGGGGGTAGCTGCAGGAAGAGCCCGGCGGGAAGGCCAGGCGGGAAGGCCAGGCATCGGTGTCTTCCTGGGGCGCCCAGGGCGCAGATTAGAGACAGAGGCCCACAGGGAGCCCAGAGCTCCTCTGTCACCTCCTCTGCTCTCTCTACTCGCCGCCAAGTTTAGGTTGGATTTAGGAACTAGGAAAGAGCCTCGGCCTCCCCTCCCAAGGCCCCGCCACCCCACCTGCCCTCTTCTCTCCAGCCACCCGTCTACCCTGTCAGTGCGCCAGCTCGGGCCACCAGCCCCTCTGGGAGCCCCAGAACAACCCAGCACGTTGGCTCGCAGCCCCGGGGGAATATCTGACAGGTGGAAGGTTCGGGGTCACAGAGGGAAGGAGAGAGAGAGAGAGAGACTTGGCTCCTGTTCTCAAGGACGTGGTAGAGGACACAGAGGGACAGGGTGCACCCAGATCACGCTCTGTGCTTGGACGCTTAGCAGAGAGGGTGGAGGCTTGTGTGGGGCTTGTGTCAGGGAGGTGGTGCCACCACCACTGGTTTAGCAGGATGAATAGGAGTCCTCCAGGGAGCCCCACGGAGATCGCATTTCTAGAGAGAGACAAGCACAGTGGGACAGGCTCCCCAGCAAGCACGTCCAGTGAGTTATTGGGTGAAGCTGGCGGCTGGGGAGCACGGAGGGAGCAGCTGGGCCCCTGGGGGGAAAGCCGAAGAACACCAGGCCCCAGGCCCCGGGGCTCCAGGTGGATGCTGCAGGTGACCTGGGGGCCGCTGAAGGGTCTGACGCAGACATGAGACCCTGGGGGTGGGTGTGAGCAGAGAAGCCCACGTGGGGGACAGTGTGAAGGGCCGGCTAGTGGGGAACCCTGGCCCACGGGGGTCTGTTGGTGTTCGGTGGAGTCAACCGATCAAGGTATGGCTGCTGGTGATGGTGGACACAGGAGGGGATCACACTCTGACCTTATGGCCCTGGGGGCTGTTGTGTCCCCTCCTCACCCCAGAGCCGGGGGCCATGGCCAGCCCCCCAGAAAGGGGAGGGGGCACCACCACTGCTGCAGCCATCCCCCAGCCACCGCGGGGCGGAGCAGCCTTTGATGAGCCCACAGAGAGCATGACCCATGGCTTCACCGGCTCCTTGTATTTAACAGGCCTTATAAATCACATAACGTTTTATAAACCATATAAATTATGTTTTTATGAAGCATGAAAATCCCCTGTGAAGACATCACCTGTAGGAGGCCGCGATCATTCCAGGACAGGTGTGGGGTCCCCACGGTCCCCCCTTTCCCCTTTGCCCTGCGCCACATGCCCACAGGCATGGAGGGGACCCCACAGCTGGGGTCCCGGATCTGCCCCTGCTGCCTGAGATTTGGGGCGAGACGTGCCTGCTCCCTGGTCCTCGACCTCGCTGACGACTAAGACTCCACAGGACCGAGGTTAGGACCCTTGCTGAGGACTCCCGGGGGATTCCGGCTGTGGCCCCCGCAGCGTTCCCAGGTCACAGAGAGACTCTGAGCCCATATGGTCCCTGGAGAGACAAAGGATGCTCCGGCGTGACGTCTTCCCAGGACTGTCCTCCTCTGTCCAGGGTTCTGAAAGCCTACGGTGTGGCGGGGCGGCTGGCGCAGTGTCCAACCGGTAGTGGACAGAGGACACCCCTAAACTAGCAGCTCCTCCCCTCCGTCCAATAAGGCGCTGGTGTCGATATGTAAGTCTGGGAAAAGCGATGAGCCACTGGGTCGTGTCGGGGGTTCTCACCTGCGTCCCCCCCGCCCCCGGCTGTGGGAGCCCCAGGGGCTGCAGGCAGGCCGGTGGTGTTCAGTGGGAAGGGCTGTGTGTCAGGATGTTGAGTGCGGTGGGCGGGATGTGTGCGTCCCTCCAGATCCACATTTTGGAAGTGGAGCCGTCGGGAAGAGGGTTAGGTCAGGACAGGAGCCCCCACAACGGGGTTAGGGCCTGCGTGGGAAAGACCTTACTTGGGAAAGAGGCGCCCTCAGAGGGATAAGGCACTGCTTCCGCAGCCAGCCTGCCAAAAATGAGAATCTCAACCTCATCGTGAAGAAGCACCAGACGAACACAAACAGAGGACAGTGTACAAATATGCAGCCGGCGGCGACAGGCGGGCCCGGGACGGTCCCAGCGCGCAGGAAGAAGAACGTGCGTGGGGAGCAGGTGCAGGGCCTTCTGCGGACCAGGCGGAGCCCCAGCGCAGCGGGGGGTGGCGGGGTGTTAAGCCACTAGCTTGGGTGTCCTGGCCCCGATCCCAATGCCCTCGCTCAGAGACGTCAGCGTGGGGGGACACGGGGAAGAGGTGCACGGGAATTCTTTTTTTTTTTTTTTAATTTTTTTTTTTATTTATTTATGATAGTCACACACACACACACACACAGAGAGAGAGAGAGAGAGGGAGAGAGGCAGAGACACAGGCAGAGGGAGAAGCAGGCTCCATGCACCGGGAGCCCGATGTGGGATTCGATCCCGGGTCTCCAGGATCGCGCCCTGGGCCAAAGGCAGGCGCCAAACCGCTGCGCCACCCAGGGATCCCGGTGCACGGGAATTCTGCTACGTATGCAGCTTCTTTGTAGATCCAGACTCACCTCAAAGTTGTGAACTATTTTGAAGTCAAGGAGAGAGAAGACAGACTCAAGTGTGGGGTGAAAGGACTCAACGTGAGGGGGCGGTTCCGAAGCAGCCCTTCGAGGCCTGGCTGGGCTCAGAGGGAATGGGGATTCCCGCATTCCCGCTCCCTGCCCCAGTCAGAGCTGAAGACCCCCAAGCCGCAGTCTCCGTGAGCCCTGTGTGAGCCTCCAGGACACATGGAGCCCAGATAGAGCCCCGCGCATCCGCGCCGGGTCCCTCCAGCCATGGGGTGGGGGGATGGCTGCCCAGGGGGTGAGGAGGCGCCCCTGGCCCCCAGGGCAGAGCCCCAGGAGCTGACCCACCGGTTGGGAAGAACCACCCGCACCACGCCCTCTGCGTGCGCCCCTGCCTCTTCGCGCCCAGGGCACTCAGTCCCCAACCTTCAACAGTTCACTGTTTGGGGGCCCTTTGTGACCAACAACAACGAAAATCCTGGGATGCCCCCAGAGGGTGGGGAGGACTTAGCCGGTTAAGTGTCCCACTCTTGGTTTCGGCTCAGGGCGTGATCCCGGGGTCCTGGGATCTAGTGCCCCATCGGGCTCCCTGCGGTGCATGGAGTCTGCGCCTCCCTCTGCCACTTTCTCTGCTGGCGCTCGCTCTCTAAATAAATAAAATCTTAAAAAAAAAAAAAAAAAAAAAAAACCTCTTGGATTCCCACAGAATTACAGTCAATCCTTTGGTATCCATCCTCTGAGAAAAGACAAACTTGCAAAAATAAAAGCAGATGCGTTGACCTTTTACAAATCAAACTCTATCTTGCTGGTCACCAGGGATAGATGGTGATGGGGACGGTCTATCTGCCGGAAGTTTGGGCTCCCAGGACCCACAGGGGAGAGTGCCCCTGGCCAGCAAGACACCTGCCACGGACCAGCCTCCCCCACCCCTGCAGCCGGAGCCCCCAGCATTGACAGACCCTCGGGACCTCAGGACCCCTCTCAAGACAGGGCTTCCTCTGGAGTCTGAGGTGGGGGAAATGTGCACCCCACAGACACTCTTACCAAAACATCCCCCCACATTTCAGGCGGAGGGAGAAGTCAACGCAAAGCTCAGCAAAGTAAAACCACTGTGTACAAAGTCCTGCCCCGCTCCATCCACCACTAAGCCCACCACCAGGCAAGCTGTTGAGACTCAGCTCCTCTGGTCGCACAGAAACGCAGAGTGACAAGACCATTGGCCTGTTTTTATGTAAAATGTTGACTCGTGAGGGCGCCTGGGAGTGGGGGGCAAGAGCCGAGGACCTGAGCCCTCCAAGGCAGAGCTCTGCCTGGAGGCGGGCTGCTGGGAAAGAGCTCGCAAGAGGGAACTCTCTCTACTCCATCAGGGACAGATGGGCTTGCACACACCTCCCAGGCTGGGGGTGGGGTTGGGGAGGAAGAGTCAACTGAAATAGATTTAATTATTGAATAAAGGAAAACAGACGCAGAGACAAAAAAAAAAAAAAAAGTTTGGCTTCCATTGCACAGCAAGTTGGTTACATAGAGATGGTTCTAGAACCCATTCCTCTGACCAGGACCAACTGTAGAGTATGCAGGACGGACCTGGTGCAAAGTGAAAGTGCAAAGCCTCCTTGGTCTGAAATAATTCAGAATCTCAAGGTGGCTTCAGGAGAGCCTGAAAACAAGCTTGGACTCATCTGCCCCAGCCCCATGGGCTCATCGCCTACCCTGTTCCAGAATCTCACTGCATGGGGACCCGCAGACCCCGTGAAAGTCCCCTCCTCAGGCGGCTTCCAGACAAATTAAATCAGAATTCTGAGACACGAGGATCAGTAGTAGCTCCTACAACTTCCCAGGTGACCCCAGTATGTGGCCACGTTTGAGCATCCGAGATGGGTGCTCAGAGGCACAAACTGTAAGCGCGAGCACCCTGGGTGTGGGGGAGGGGATCACAGCCCTGTCCCCAGCCCACACTGGAGCAGGAGTGCGGCCTGAGAGCAGCCTACTTACAGCCTCAGCTCCTCAATGCCAGCAGCGCCTGCGACCCGCAAATGACCAAGCCCATAAATAGATGGATCTGAGCCCCTTTCCACTTCTCCGGGTCTCCAGATACATATGAATTCAGGGAAGTTCCCAAGAAATGTAATATTGTGTCTCTGCAGAGTGGTTCAGGCCTGCTAGGAGAGTAAGGACTGAAGAGGTCATCCTATCCGTTCCGGTTCTGCTCGCTTGGTGGTGGGGAGAGGTTGATGTCAGGTGCTGTGTGCCATCCCCTTGGAAGGACAATGCCTCTGTGCAGCCCTGCTCATGCCCGTCACCGCCACTGTGAGAAGATGCCTCCCTCCCTGGGTCCCAGTGTCCTCTTGTGTCCAGTATTGTACATCCTCCTAGAGCAGCCTGCTCCCTCTCTGGACAGCTCGGAATTCCAGAAAATTCTGAGTGACCATCCTGGTCTCTGTCTGCCCGCTCTCTGTCTCATCATAGCCACTGCCGGGCCCAGTGACACCTGCTCCCTCCACCGAGGAGGGCCTTGATGGGTTTCCCCAGACGCTGGGTCTCCCAATCTGCACTCTCTGGGTCTGAGCCACCAGCCCCTCAGTTACCTCTCACGCAGGGCGACTGCTGTGCCCCATTCGCTGCCTCTGATGCTGACAAAGCAAATGTCTGATAGCACCTTCTGTCGACAATAAAGGGAAAGTTCGAAACCTCACATTTAGAGACATTGGCTGGAAAGCTTGAGCTGCAGACTCTCTCAGACGTGATTTCACAAGCGTTGTCTGCATCGATGTCCTGGATTTTGCCAATAGCGGCATAAAACGGGGAGAGCGCTCTTATGAAGTGATCAAGGGAGAAGCGCTTCAAGCGTCACTGCCTATTTGCATCTCACCTTTTCGGAGGATCATCTGTTTGCAGAGCTAATAAGGAATAAGGAAGCAGAGCAAACGGCAGGGAAGGGGGCAGCTTTGTGCAGTTTGTGGTTCAACACACCACCGTGAACCAAGTGTCCACCCCAGGGGTCAGCTCCAGGGGTCACCCCTGTTCCAGGAGCCATGTGGACTGAAGCACAGGTGTGATTCCAGGTGGATGGGCCAGAAAAACCGGCACCAGGAGGTCCCAAGGGTGTGAGAAGCCTTCCCCCAGCTGGTGCGTCCCCTGAGAAGGGGCCCCTCTGAGAACAAGGTGCCACAGCCTCAGCTGGGATCCCTCAGCCTCAGCCGAGAAAAGCTACAAGACACCAAATCATTGCATTTAAATCTCTTTATGTGGTGACACTGAGGTCCAGGACAGGCAGTGCAGGTCAGGGCCATGCAAGAGTCAGTGCTGAATGCCGGACTTCAACTCGCAGCCACAGCTGGGCCTTGACTCTGCTTCGGGAGCGGCCAAGCAATGCCTTCCCAGGGTCACAGGGTCAGTTCCCTATAGCAGCACCTCCCCTACTCCTACCCTCACGGCATGGAACAGTGTCCATAGATCTGCTATGTTTCCCAGTTCGGGGTGCAAGTGAGCTCGGTTGGGCACTTCTGCTCCATGCAGTTTAGCCATAGCTCCGCATGTGGCTGCTTCCGGAAGAATGGGCAAGTAGAGCCAGAATGTCCAGGATGGCTTCCTGCAGGTGGAAGGGAGCCTCATGGCCAGGCCCTGCACCGCTGTGGGAGGGTAAACCAGAGCATGCGCACCAGGAGGCAGGGGGGCCCCACCGAGATGCCCCACTCTGACCCTGTCCCCACATTGACCACTGGCCACAAACAGCCTAGGTCCTGGTGCCTGGCTGGTCACGTCCATGGGCTGCACCCTAGACCAACTCCTGCCAGCTCCTCAGGAGTAGGTGAGAGCGAATAATGAGAATTTACAAGGAGAAAGGTCAAAGTTCAATCTGATACAGGATTTTGTCGGAGGTGGTCAGGGAGGAAGCAGGCTGCCTCAGGAGGAAGTAACGTCCTTGTCACTGGAGGTATGTAAGGAGAGTCAGAAGCGGGGGGATCGGGAGAGAATGTGGGGAACCCCAGGCCCTGCACAGACCCCAACAGGATCAGAGGAACCCATAGCCCTACAATTCCTTTCCCATCCCTGAGTTCCAGGCCAGAGCATGGTGGACGGGGAGCCAGAGGCCAGGGTCCTAGCAGCTGGGCCCAGGACCAGCACTCATCCAGACTTTGCCCGGGAGCTACTGTGACTCATTGGTCTTCCAATCAATTCCCTACAGAGCAAAAAACAGTAATCAAATCCCAGACCTCTGAGCTCCTCCTGGACTCATGCAGCCTTGGCCCTGCTGCCCTTCCCTATGACCACCCCTCACTCCCTGGCCTCCAGCCCCAGGGACAGAATTAACATTCCCCAAACCTCAAGACCTGCCCTGTGTTACCCACACCATCTAACACCCAGATCTACTACTGGGACCGTTGTCTTCTCTTTAGAGGTGGGGTAGGATGGGCAGGGAGATGGGAGGAACCACGCAGGGCTCAGAGCCCTTGGGGACATAAAGGACAGGCTCATGACCGTGGTAAGTCCTGATTCTCTAGGCCCTTCCAGGGCACCAGACATTGTTCTAAGGATGTGAGAGAGACAAAGGCACTTCTTCACTCAGACCCCGAGTGCATACATCACATCTCTCTTATCTTCTCTTTTGCTCCCACGCTGTGCAACTATGACAGATGACTCCGTATTTTCTCTCTCCTCACACCTACTATACCCCTTCTGTCGTCCTCCCGCATAGCAGACTCTCTACAATCATCTCCCCTCCACTGAGGAATTTCATTCTTCTTTATCATTCATTCAAAAATATTGACTGAGTACCTATTATGTTTTCTAGTGTGTAGGACCATTCCTGACTCATCCATGACTCGCAGCAGCAAGTGTAGATCTTGTATACTAAGTGAGACCCTGGTAGAAGTGTGTTGGGTAAATGGAAAGACGGATGGATGCCAAGTGGGTGGATGAATGGTTGCATAGATGGGTAGGAGCGTAGGTGAATAGATGGATGAATGTTGGAGAGATAGAAGAGGATGGATGAATGATGGGTAGATGGGGAGGATGGATGGATGATGGATAATAGGTGGATAGGTAGAATGGATGGATGGATGGGTACATGGATGGATGGATGCACAGATGCATAGATAGATTAACAGATGGAAAAAGACAAAAGACGATGGATGGAAAGAAGGATGGATAGATGGATGGTGGGTAGATAAATGGATGGATGGTGGACATATGGAGAGGAACGGATGCATGCACGCATGGATGGAGGATGGATGGATGGATGGATGGATGGATGGATGATGGATGGATGATGGGTGGGGAAGGATGGAGGATGGAGGGATGGACAGTTGGATGAATATGTGGATAAGGAAGTGCATGGACAGATGGAAGATGGTTGGGTGATACAGGATAAATAGGTGGATGACTGTGGAGGGATGGATAGCTGGGTGTCTCCATGACATCCCAGTTTGGGCACACTCATGGGGAAACCAGTCCTTAATGCCCAGGAGCCCCCAATGAGGCCCTTTCCACTGCCTAGCAGCCTCCCAGTGTCAACAGGATTTCCCCCACCCAGCACCAAATTCCCACAGTGGCCATTTGTCTTGAGCCTCCAGGGCAGCCCCGTGGTGGCGCCATGAGTCCTCATTAGCAGGCACCAGAACCAGGCAGCAAATTCCAGGGTGTGGGATGGTGATCGCACACAAACGGCTCGGTGAGGCTCTGCACCTGGAATGACAAGCGTGGCCTCGTCCCCTCTCCAAGCTCCTCCAAATGCCAACAGGATGCCACATTAGCACAGGGGTGAGTTTTTTTTTTTTTATTGGAGTTCAATTTGCCAACATATAGAATAACACCCAGTGCTCATCCCATCAAGTGCCCCCCTCAGTGCCCGTCACCCAGTCAGCCCCACCCCCCGCCCACCTCCCCTTCCACCACCCCTTGTTCATTTCCCAGAGTTAGGAGTCTCTCATGTTCTGTCTCCCTCTCTGATATTTCCCACTCATTTTCTCTCCTTTCCCCTTTATTCCCTTCCACTATTTTTTGTATTCCCCAAATGAATGAGGGGGTGAGTTTCATTACTGACTGACTCCAGGGCAGTCCAAACGAGGAGAGCAATTAGGCCAAGCAGGGGAAGACGATGCGTCCCTTGACAAACACAAGGATGACACAGGCGGAATCGCTGTGGCCCAAGGCAGAGCATGAAACCACAGCCCAGGGCTCCTGTGTGGGGTCCTCGGGCCCCCGCTGCCTGCCCTGGACACCCGTCACTCCCCCAGGGCCTCAGCCCCCACGGGGAAGAAACAACCAACACGTCTGTGGAGTTAGAAGAAATTCCTCACCGAGACTGGCAGATGCGGGGTTGTTTTTTTCCAGGAAAAATGTGAGTTGTGGAAGAAGAGTTTAAGGAACTGCACACCGCTTTAACACAGTGATGGGAAGCCTCCTCCGTCTGTCCTCATGCTCCAGCCATTGGATCCCACAGATTATGGAGACACCAGGCAGTGTGACACATCTAGGTGTTGGCATAGGCTGCTCCATGGAGTGCCCTTCCCCTCAGCTGTCAACACCCACTTGGGTGTGGCTCCTGTCACTTGGCCCCACAGGCAGGGTCCCCTGGTGCTGTCATCTGGGGTCTGAGGGCATGGCTACTCCCCTGGGCCAGAAATCTGTGTGTCTCCAGTGCCCAGAAATTAGAGACTGCTAACATGCCACCTCCTGGGGCCTGGGGTTGACCCACACTCCTTCCCCCACAGAGGACCATCCCCTGACCTGGGGAGGAGAAATGACAGAAATCAGAGACCAGCGCAAAGGACATCCTGCAAGAGCACAGAAGGTGACCAGGCCTGGACCCTCATTGGCCCAGGGCAGTCTGTGCCGGAGGGCTCTGGGGGTGCAACCATCCGCTGAGAGCCATGAGCACACACGTGGGACGAGACCCCGATGGCTGGACTCTGGGCACAAATGGACATAACCTCTCCAAGCCTCGACGTCTCCATCCGTACAACTAGAAGGAAAGAAGTCACCTTACGAAATGACGCGCATGGTGCTGGGGGCAGGGCAGACTAGGCCGGCAAAGGAGCCGGCGCAACATGGGTTCTCAGGGAGCGTCCTCAGCTCCGGTCAGCGGGCTGTGACCTGACCCCGCCCACAAGCTGTGACCCAGCTCTGGGCGCTGTGACCCAGCCTGCGCCATGCATGTGACCTGGCCCTGCCCACGAGCTGTGACCTGGCCCACCCCCCCCAACGAGCTGGTCCCCAGCAGGTGTGCCTGCCCACTCACAGCCAGCGCCCATGCTGCTTGTGAGGCTCCCCCACCCCCACTCCCAGGCGCAGGGTAGAGTGCGTGTCCCCATGAGTGGAGCGTCCCCCCCCCCACCCCGGTCAGGTGCCGTGTCCTTGCAGGATGGCAACAACCCAGCTGTTTGCAGATGGACTGGCCTTCGCTCCACTAGAGTCTGAATACACCCCAGTCCCAATCCCAGGCTGCCTCCCCGTCCTGGGTGAAGGTGAGGGAGTGATTTCACATCCTTTAGCCCCCAGTGTGTTCGTCTGTGAAGCGAGGAGATGCCACCAGGTGAGCGGGACGCCCTGAGCAGTAAGGGAGCTCATGGGTGTCGCATCCGGACCCCAGGAGCCTCTGTGTTACCTGCCTGGTTCCTGAGTTGGGGACTCCCTGCTCTGACCTGGAGCCTCCCCGCCCCCCTCCCCTGCTGTTCTTTATGCCTTGGTTGCAACGTCACTGCCTTTTTTAAAAAGCTAATCCAATAGTTCATTTTTTTATGATTGTATTTATTTATTTGAGAGAGAGAACACGAGCACAGCTGGGACAGAGGGAGAGAGAGATGCAGACTCCTCACTAAGCAAGAAGCCTGATACGGGACTCAATACTAGGACCCCAGGATCACGCCCTGATAGGAAGGCAGACGCTCACCCACTGAGCCCCGCCGGTGCCCCTTAAAGGTTTTGCTTTTAAAGGTCTCATAGCTGAGCTGCCTTGGCTGAGTATCTATTAACTGGATGTTCTCCTCGATCGCAGGTCACACCCTGCTGTTTCTTCACGAGGAACTTCTGGGGCCACAGGCAGATGCCAGACTCCTAGCTCTCAACCCTGCACCCCAAAGTCTCCATGCACTTCATAGCCAACCTACAGAAATTGTTGGCTTTGTTTTGTTTTGTTTTGTAATATAATCAGTCCCGTGAAAAGCAGGACAGAGTTCTGTCTGCGGGTGTACGGCCCTCATGGGTGTGTGCACACGTGTGCACGCAGGCACGTGTCTCTAAGGGGGAGCAGCAGGGCTCCAGCACCACGGCCAGAAGGCAGAAGCATTTTCTGATACTTACAGCATGAAGCTGAGGTGGCACGGGCTCCGGCAGTTAGTGACTTGCTCCCTGACAGGTGTTCAAGGGAGAGTCCAGGCCTGTCTGGTGGGAATGGGGTAGGAGGAATTCCTGCAGGTTGGCAGGGGGCCGGGGGTGTGAGCGGAGGAACCCTAAGGAATCATTCAAATATAGAACTTATCAAATGTGCAAGTGCCCAGGACAGAGCTGGCCGGCGATGGAAGCTTGCAAAGTGGGTAATAATGTGCGCTGTTATTCTTATAGCCAATTCGAGCCGTGGTGGCCCTATCTCTCCTCCAGGTGGTGTTTACCATGAGCAGCAAAGCGCTGCAGTCCCAGTGCCCAGGCCTGAAAATTGCTCCCGCCGTTTCACAATAGAAAAGAAAATGTTTCTCGGCTGAAAACCACATTTGCTGGTTATGAAAATGATTCAGAGCTGTTTCTTCTTCTTCTTCTTCTTTTTTTTTTTTTTTTTTTTTTTGTATTGATTCCCAGCCTTCTTGTTTTATTGTACAAATACAGGCCCCAGGACGGAAGATGTATTACTGCAAATCTCTTCCCGGGAAATTGCTCGCATACAGAGCGCTGTGCCACACTCGGATCCCCAGTCTACAACAAAGGCAGCAGGTGACCAAAGGGCGTCCAGGTCCTCTTTCTCTGTAGCAGGTGCACCGGGAGCCAGGGAAGCCCAGAGGGACCCCACACAGGGCCTGGGGTTGCGTGGAGCAGGGTGGGACTGGCCATGTCCTCAGTGAGGGACCACCTGGCCTCCACTCGGGCTGCACGCTGTGAGTGGAGCTCACCGTCATCTGGTGGCCCCTTGGGCAGGTACCACAAGGCCCTAATGGTCTCCTCAGTGAGGTCCCACACCCCCTTCTCTCAGTACAACTAAATGACTGAGTAATGGCCCCATAAGTGGCCATCTGATTAGCCTGATCCCCAGAGAAGGGAGACCCTGACTGGGCAGTGTGTGCAAGGCGCACGCGTGGGGATCCCCATCCATCTCTGTCACCTGAGGAACCCATACTCATTAGTCAGCTCTGACAGGAGCTGCACGTCATCGGAAAGGGAAGAACAGTGCTCCCCATTGTTCCGCATGGGCACAGAAGGCCTGCAGCCACCTCTCTCCCCAGTGAGGATGGGGATTCAATGTTGTCGGCCGATGGGAATCCTCCACTGAAGCACACAGCCCGAGACCCGGGGAACAGAGGAAGCTGTGTGGACAGAGGAGACCAAAGTGAGGAGGCCCCGGGACCCGCATGCACACTGACCCAGCGGGCCGGATCCTGGAGCATGGGCAGGGGTCAGTGAGGCCAGGAGGAGGGAACCAGGCTGATGGCTCTTGTCCATTCTGCAGAGACAGGGACAGTAGGCCCAAGGCTTGTACCCTAACCATCCTCCCGCCCCACTAACAGCTGAGAGCCCTGTGAGGACACTGGGCCCCACTGCCCCTCGGTGGGACCATCTGCTGCCTGGACTACCAGGTTGCCCCCGCCCCCTTCCCAAGCCGCCGGGCCTTTCTGGCCTGCAGGACCCTGCTCAGTGGTCATTTCCCTCCTTTGTAGGGCTTACCCTCGAGGAAGGCACTTTCAGGCCGGCCTGCACCGAGCAGACACAAGAGCAGGTGCATCAGCCACCTCTGCATCTGGTCCTGCCTTGGAGCCCTCTGGCAGTAAGACACAGCTCCTGGGCAGCTGGGCTCGCTCTTGTGCCTGGATGGTCGTGGTGGGGAAGGCATGATCTGGGAGCAGAAGGGGCGACACAGCCTCAGGACACTGGGGACACACGGCACGTAGGGTGGCAAGCGCTCTGTGATGTGCCGTGTGCAAACGTGAGGTCACCACACCGTGCGCCCAAAGCCAGTGCAGCATTGTGTACCCACCGTAGTTTGGCTAATCATGAAACTTTTTTTTTTTTTAAGATTTTATTTATTTATTCATGAGAGACACAGAGAGAGGGAGGGACACAGGCAGAAGGAGAAGCCGGCTCCCTGCAGGAAGCCCGATGCGGAACTCGATCCCAGGACCCCGCAGTCACTCCCTGAGCCGAAGGCACACGCTCAACCACTGAGCCACCCGGGCATCCCAAGATTTCATAATTTTAAAAAGCCTTTGAATAGTAGGGAGAATCCCATGTGAGGGGAATATTTTATTTTATCCCTTTCATAGGCTGTGCAAGCGGTGCCATTATTTTATTCAAGCTTTTTTTTTTTATTGTTTTTTCTCATGGTTGTCCTGAGTGGAGATTGGTTTAAAGTTTTTCTATTTCTGTGCTGATTTTGTCAAATTTTGGTATCCGTGTTACGCTAGTTTTATAAAAGGAATTTGGAAGGCATCCTTCGTTCTCTGGGCTCTGGGAGGGTTTAAATAGTATCAGGTTCATCTGTTGCTTGAACGTTTGAAGGAATTTACCTTTCAGACCATCTGGATTTGGCGCTTTCGTGGAGCGGTTGCTTTATTTATAACTTTCCTCAACTTCTTCCATTGTTTCTAGTCTGTTCAGATTCCCCATCTCTTATGGAGTCAGTTTCGATCGCATACAGTCCCTGGAATCTGTTTTATTTCACGGATGTCTTCCAATGAACGTCCACTGAATTTTGTGCAGAAGTTATTATTTCCTTTGGATCTGTGGTATTTTCTCTTGAAAATGGAGAGAAGCTCGAGCAGTACGCTTGCTTGACCTGTCTTTTTTTGTTATTTTATTTTTTTTAATTTTCAAAATATTTTATTTAAATTCAATTTGCCTGTATATAGCAGAACACGGCAAGCTCATCTCATCATGCGCCCTCTGTAACGCCTGTCACACACTCAAGCTTTCTCTGACAATTTACCGAGGTCATTGTGGGCTCCCCCAGGCTAGCTGCATCTTGATGTTATTTAGAGCTCCACCAGCTTAGTGGGTCTTCCTGAACTTTTTCTATCAGAGGCTTCGTTCATCCTTTTTAATCCTTTAATCCTTTCTTTTAAACAGGCTCCTAAATCTCAGGTTCAGCTGAGGAGACAAGACATCCCACCTGCCAGAGACCAATGCCAGGTGGGAGACTCAGCCACGCAGACACTCAGGCAAGATGTCCGGGAGCTGGTTGGGTGGATGGTCCCAGTGGGGCTGCAACAGGGCAGGCAGACAGGGCCCAGAAGGCACGTGGGAAGAGCCATGCTCGAGGCAGACCCGACTCCATGGCGGCCTCGTGAACCGTGCATCAACAGGGCCAAGCCCGTGAGCGAGCCCAGGGGAGTCTGGGGGTCTCTGTGGCTGGGGCTCCCCCTCCCCAAGCACAGACACCCTATATGTCATAGCATCCCCATTCCATGAGCTCTGGAAGGCAGGGAGGCCTGACAGAAAAGGAGGCCCTGCCCAAGGAGCAAGAGTCGTAGCTCGGGGAAACTCTCTTAGGCAGAGTTCACATAACCGCACTCCAGGATGGAAGCAAGCGAGGCCACAGGAGGCCAGGGCCTGTGGGGAGGTTTCTGTGGTCCTGCCTCCTCCTCTGTCCCCTCATCCCCCTCCTCCTCCCCCAGCTTCAAACCAAGATGGGCTGGGCCGCTGGGAAGGGAGGTATGGGAATACCCTCAGGTCCCCCAGATGGTGCCATGCCCCGTTACTGCGAATGGACTCAACCACCCACAGCTTACCAGAAAGGCGAGGGTGACTCACTAGGTGTCAGAGGAGGAGCTGCCAAAAATCGTCATGTGCTCTGCAAAACAAGCCCTGCTTGCCTGGCGTCCTTGTCTTCGTTCCTGTCTGTGCTTAGGTCCCTGACACCCCTCCCCTCCAGACCTCATCTTCTCTCTCAGCCAGGAGTCATTTGCCAAGCAGCGATTTCTTCCATCTACCCCTGGGGGGTGGGTTTGCAAAGGGGCGTGTCTATCTTATCTTCCTCTGGAGTTAGATTGTGTGGACCTGGGACCACTGGAGTTAGGAAGCAGACGTCATTTGGGAAGGCTCGGCTGCTGAGGAGGGTGCAGGTGGGCACCAGCCCCCGTTCGGGTCCTCCTATGTCTCTGTGCCATGCTCATTTCCCCTCCACCGGCCGGAAGCCTTTCCGTCCCCGTTTCTACCCCCTGTGACCTGAAATGTTAAGTCGCTTGTGTTCATGTGGGTCCTCTGCTCCTGGAGAGGCTCCTGCGCGTCCCTCATAACTCACACTTGGTGCAGGACCAGCCTGCTCTCTAGGCCCTGCCCTGCACCCCATTTCCCTCATGCTCCCTCATATTCCCTTGTCCTGGACACTCTTCCCCGTAGCCATGCACCGAGCACGGATGCAAAACGTGGAAGCCCCATGGTTGAAAACATGATACTGGGCGAAAGCAGCCAGACACAGACCACATGCTATAAGGAATTCTATGTTGCACGAATCACACCGTGGCTAAAAAATAAATTTCTCAAAAATGCAGATGAAGAGAAAAAACAACGAAGAAATCAGCAGCCATGCCTCAGTTTATTCTCAAAACATTGCAGTCCTGTGTCCACGGCGTCCACAGCATCCACTCGAGCGTCTATTGACTGAGGGGCACACCTTCCGTGACGCCTCCGGGGCACCTGCTACACGTTCCCTTCTGCTGCCTACACCACGTCAGCTTGCTCCCAAACTACTGTTAGACATTTATTTTATTTTGTCCCGTCTTTTGCTCGAGGCTGTGGTCGTTTTTAAAGATGTTCACAAAATTTTTGAAATACCTTCCTTCAGGAGACGAAAGTAATTCCTCCCCAACACACGCACACCACCCCCACCTGTGAGTGTGGGCTGGACTCAGGGAGTGCTTCTAATGAGAGAAGAAAATGGAAGTGAAGGTTCATGATATCAAGACCCAGTCATGAAAGCCCACTAGCCTGCTCTCTCTCAGAGCTGTCGGTGTGTGGGAGGCCAGGTGCCACGTCATGAGGACACACAAGCAGCCCTGTAGAGGTCCACACGGTAAGAAACTGAAGCCTGCTACCACAACCAGCACAACCGCTTGTCTGTGCTCTCCTTAGAAGGAGCCGAGGCCTCTTGTTTTTTGCCACCTTGGAAAGAGCCAAGGCCTCTTGTCTATGCCCACATGAGCAGCCACCTTGGAAGAAGCCGAGGCCTCTTGTCTGTGGCCACCTTGGAAGGAACCAAGGCCTCTTTTCTGGGTGGCCTCCTTGGAAGGAGACAAGGCCTCTTGCCTGTGGCCTCCTTGGAAGGAACCAAGGCCTCTTGTCTGTGGCCACCTTGGAAGGAGCCGAGGCCTCCTGTCTACAGCCATGGGAATGAGCCACCTTAGAAGTAGAACTTCCTGCCTTCACCCTTGAACCTCATAAGAGACCCTGAGCCAGAACCATCCAGCTACTCCCAAGTCCCTGACCCACAAGAACTAGGGGACATAAATAATCATTCTAAGCTGCTAGGTTTTGGGGGGTAATTTGTTATTCAGCAAGCGATAGCTAATTCAAAGTCCTCCCTCACGTGTTTGGTTATCATTTGTTGAACTGTGTTTTCCAGAATGAGGACATTAAACGTGGTGAAAAGCTCTGACTCATGGGCAGAGCTTCCCACTTACAGGTGTTGCTTTGGGACGCTTAGGTCCCCTCTGCTCTGGGGTCGTTCAATGTGTGTGAAAGAGGACAGCGATGTACCCATTGAGAAGCAGAGGGGAGAAAAGGGAATGCCCATGCGGATGGTAGGCTCTTCCCTGCTTCACCACTACTCCAAGTCCATCTAGGCTCCAGAGGGCACATGAAGGCCCTCACCTGTGCCCCCTGCCCCAGCTCTGCACCAGTAGCAAGAGAGCAGTGTAGACATTCATGGATGAGCAAGTGTGGCCGCCTTCCAGCAATGCTTCATCTACAAACAGGGCCAGTAAAGAATAAAGAACAGGTGGCATGTCAGATCCGGCCCATGAGTCTTCATTTGTCTACTCCTGCTTTAAAAGATGAAACAATTTTCCTGCCCTCTGTCCCATCTTTTTCTTCCCTTTGTCGCTGGCTGCGATGATAGCCTTATTTTTTAGTTATTTTTGTGGTTCACTTTATAACAACATAAAAAATACAAGGAACTGCGAGATTCAGTGTCAGGAGGGTGAGAAGACAAGCCACAGAGTGGGAAAAAATACTTGCAAAAGACACATGGGCTAAGGGACGCTTATCCCAAATATACCAAGACCTCTGGAGACTCAACTAAACCAGAGTTAAAAGTGAGCCAAAGACCTGGAGAGAAAGTTCACCAAAGAGGATGCACAGATGGCAAGTCAGCACAAAAGGAAAGATGCGCCATGTTGCGGGCTGTCAGGGAAGCACACGCAGAAACAGTGGTGGCAGACCGCCACGCACCGACGGGAGTGGCCGAAACCAGAACACACACAGTACCCGATCCCGGGGAGGACGCAGAGCCGCAGGAACCTGCAAAATACGGCCGCTCCGGAAGGCGCCGTGTGGTTTTCTTACAAAAACTAAGATCCCTCTTGCCGTGGGATCCAGCTGTCACACTCTTGGTATTTGCCCCAAAGAGCTGAAAACTTATGTCCACACACAAGCCCGCACACAGACGCTCACCGAAGCTTCATTCAGAATCACTACGACATGGAAGCACCCGGGGTGCGCTTCCACGGTGCTTCAGCAGGTGAACCCGCAGCCCATCCAGGGAGCAAAACGTTCCTCGGTACTAAAAAGACATGAGCTGTCAAGCTGTGGAAACCATGGCAGGGCCTTCAGGGCAGATCACTTAGTGGAGGAAGCCCGTCTGAAAAGGCTCTGCGCTGCATAATTCCAACCATATGACGTTCTGGGAAAAGCATGACTACGGAGACGGTAAAGGATGGGTGGTCGCCAGGGGCTGGAGGGAGGGAGGGAGGGAGGGAGAGAGGGAGGGGTGAACAGGTGGAGCACAGAAGAGCTTTCAGGCAGTGAGCGAAAATATGCAAATGTACAGATGAACGAGGCAAAAATACACGCCGGGGGAGGTGTCATCTGAACAGCAAGCAAAACGGGCCATCAGCCTTCCCGCCTGGAGCTTCTATTCCAGCTTATATTCCAGGCCACAGAAAGACAAAAACAAAATAAGTAAGTAAAATGTGCAAGAGGGATAATATGTGTGATGGAGCAAAATTAACCCAAGAAGAGGGCTGGGGACAGGGGTGGCCAGGCGCTGGTGCACATGGTGAGGAGGAAAGCCCTCACTGCAGAGGCAACACCTGAGCAAAACTCAGGAGCAGGGAGGGGGATGGGAGGGATTTCTGGGCAGAGGGACAGCAAGTGCAAAGGCCCGGAGGCCCCAGCAAGAAGGCCAGGGTGGCTGGAGCAGAGGCCAGAGGCTAGAGGGCAGAGGGCAGAGGGCAGAGGGCTGTAGGAGGTGGACCAGCGAGGTAACCATGTCAGCCTGTGGGCCCTTTCAGGTTGCAGTAAGGACTCGGTTTCTACTCTGAGTGGAGGAACGTCACGGGCTGGATCCCGGCCTCATCTGCTGCCGCCGTGCTGGATGCAAACAGACAGGAGCTGTGGGCAGCAGTGGAGAGGTGGGGAGGGGGCTGTTAGGTAATGCAGGAGTGGCTGGGGTGGCTCCGACCAGGCTCAGGATGCTGGCAAGGGGTTGGCGTCTGGTTTTGCTCAGGAGAAACAGCCTAAGGGACCCGCTGGCAACTTGAGATGCACAACGAGGGAAGAAGGTGAAGCTGGTGGTTCTCTAGGGTGGGGAGGGGGCAGGAGGCATGGAGTCTGGGGCGTCAGGGATCAGGTGCCTCCAGCCTCTGCCCAGTGGGGGGGTGGAGAGGACGCCTGATGTCCAGGGGAGACATCTGAGCCCAAGCCGGCAGCTGGCAGGTAGCACCCGGAAATGCGTGCCACAGCTCTGCTTATAACAGCACAGAAATGGAAACAGTCTGTGTGACCAACAGCACAAGTTTAGGTAAATAAATCATAAGAGCAATAGACAGACACATCCCCCCAAAATGATGGTTACGAAGGCTCTGAGGAGCGTGAAGAGCAGCTCCGATGTGTTGTGAAGAGCAGAAGGGGATAAAAAGGAGGCAAATTTAGAAATTGGACACAGAGGCACTCCTGGGAGCCTCACCGGGTGAGCATCTGCCTGCGGCCCAGGGCATGACCCTGGGGTCCCGGGATCAAGTTCCACATCGGGCTCCCCGCCAGGAGCCTGCTTCTCCCTCTGCCTGTGTCTCTGCCTTTCTCTGTGTGTCTCATGAATAAATAAATAAATAAAATCTTTAAAAAAAAGAAAAAGAAATTGGCCAAAGAAAAAGGCAAAAAAGAATATACCAACATATGCATTATAACAGGATCAAACATGAGAACTGGGATGACTTTTTTCCCTGAGACACAAATTCTCCGTAGCGACATTACAGCCCCTTTATAATCAATTTCCATAAACAGAAGAAGGGACAGTTTAGCTCTGTGTGACTTATTTATAAGAACCGAACCAGGATGATAAAGACTCTCCCAACTCACGTCCCATAAATGATTCAGGACCCGGAAACACTTACTCTAGAGCCAGACGGACTGAGGGGGTCCTCGTCACCATCCATCAGCCCGTGACTGCTGTCGCAAGGGAGATAAATGAGCCTCGCTTCGTGTGACGGTAGAGAGCAGAATGGAGGGCAAATGGGAAGTGTCACTCTGTTCTGCCTGAGACAAGACTGTCTAGGAGTGAACACTTCCCAGGAATAGACGGGGCTGCCTGTAAGGTGAGGAGCACACCGTCGCCAGAGGTATTCAAGCCGAAGTCACAGCTGATACCAACAAGGAGGTTGAAAGAAGATGGGGCAGGAAGCAAGGGAATACGGGGGCGACCCTGGGCTGCGGCCCTTCTAGCTGACCCTGGGCTGTTCATTGTTCTTTGACTCCGAAGCCAGGAAGCACTCTTGATCGCTCCGGTTTCACGCAAAACCAGTCTTTGATGGAAGGCTATGTTCGTTTGCAATCACGAGATGTCCAGGGGAGGAGGGCACACCGTGTTTCACTCCAGGAAGGGCCCTCGCCTCCAGGGATGAAGGCGGTCATGCCAGGCTGAGAGGAGGGAGCTGCTGCATTTCCCCAGGAAGCCCCGGGAAGAGCCGATCAATAAAACCCATCGGGCTCGCCACCTCCTCGAAGCACTTTGTGTGTTCATTTATCCTGGGCCTGGGAGTGATTATGTCGGGGCCTTTTTCCCAAGGACTCAGGGAAAATAAAACAACTTTCCATTCCAATTCTCTTTCACGGAACACTTTCATTTCTTCAAATGCATGTTTGCTGTTTATCTCAAACTCCTGGGCAGCCCAGGGGCTGTTCGGGATGACGTTATCATGGGCAACAGGTGCCTCGCAGCCACGGTGCCTCATGGCCAGTGAGCCTCCAGCCCCGGCTGCGGGGGAGAAATCATCAGACACCCATGACCAAGAGCTGACTTGGGGTGATGATGAGACAATCCTAGCAAACAGAAAGGTGAAAACAACCCCTCCAAAGTCCTTAAACAATTATTTAGATAAATAATTTTCAGTTTTTTTTTATATTTTGGGGGCACCTGGAGGGCTCAGTAGTTGAGCATCTGCCTTCAGCACAGGGCATGACCCCGGGGTCCTGGGATCGAGTCCCAGTTGGGTTCCCCGCAAGAAGCCTGCTTCTCCCTCTGCCTGTGTCTCTGTCTCTCTCTCTCATGAATAAATAAATAAAATCTTTAAAAATTTAATTTTAAAAATCTATATTAAAAATTATTCAGATAATTTTTTAATTAAAAAAATTATTTAGAGAATTATAGAATCCCCACTCCCCTGACCCTTCAGCCAGGGCTATGAGCAGCAATGCAGGGAGCTGGGTGTGGTGGCTGCTTTCCCAGCAACAACACTAGACAAAACTACACCATCTCGACCAGGACATTGACATTCATATAACCCACTGACCTTGTTCAGATTCTGGCTTTACTCGTACTCATTCTGTGTGAGCGTGTTAGTTGTACTCAGCATCCGAGGTCCACGTAGTAACCCCACAGTGGAGCCGGGGGCTGTGCCTTCCCCCTGGGCACCTGTTTGTTTGGTTGGGCTTTTTTAAAAGATTTTATTTTTTTTATTCATGAGAGACCCAGAGAGAGAGGCAGAGACACAGGCAGAGGGAGAAGCAGGCTCCCTGTGAGGAGCTCAATGCGGAACTTGATCCCAGGACCCCGGGATCATGCCCTGAGCCGAAGGCAGACGCTCCACCCGCTGAGCCCCCCAGGTGCCCGTGCACCTTGTTTTTGAAGAAACTACCAGACTGTGTTCCAAAGGGGCCTCACCGTTCTGCGTTCCCGCTGGCTGTTGTAGATGGTTGGCTTCACGGGAGCAGCGAACAGCGGGCAGGCCTTTCGGGGACACCCGTACCTAAGCCCCTGGTCTCCCCCAGGAGACCTCAGGAGGCCTGGGAAGGCGGGACCAAGGCTCCTCTGAAGACTCACGCTGCCTGCAGCCAAGCCGCTATCTTTTGCTGGTTGGGTTTTCTGTGGCTTGCATCCAAAAGCTCCCTAGTGTGCACAGTTTTTGAGGCTTTCCCAACACACAACTGATCCAGGAAATGATGCACTTGCTTATGGGATCTGCTTTGACGAGTGTAGACGTTCAAACCCTCCCGTGATGCCATCACCGCGCACCAGGTGCTAAACATGCCCGTCGCCTCCCCAAATGTCCATGTGTTCTTTTGTGCGTCAAGAAGATCCATCTTCTCGACGTGTTTGAAGGCGCACTGCTCTGCACTGGCAGCTCCCGGGCTCTACAGATGTGAGAGCTCTGCACACCCCTCCAAGTGTCAGCTGTCCTCGCCTGTGGATGGGGGAGCCAGGGTCCCTGGTCTTTGCTTTTAAGGAGGCCACACCTGCGAGGGTCTCAGGAGGTGAAGCAGATGGGGGTCTGTGGGTCAGGTGCCCCAGGAGAAGCCCGACCCCACAGCCACCGCGCTCTGTGACCCATACCCTGCGCTCAGGGCCCCGGCCCTGTCCCTCTACTCGGGTGCACGGACACCCCTCACATGCACCTCTGTGTACGACGAACACAGGAACAAGCTAACCTTGAGCTGGCATCCTTCAAGGGGCTCTTCTGACCCTCGGCCAGAGCTCTCACCTGCTCATGGACCCCATGGCAGCCCCTGGAAGTCAGCATATCTACTTGCCAGCTGCACATGGCACAGCCTGAAGCCACCAAGGGCCCGACCCCTGTTTGTGCAGTGAATCGACCTCGACTTGCCAATCTGTGCAATGGGCACACACCAACTGATGCTCGCTGGCTTCCAGGGCCAATTCCATGACTCCGAGGGGATCACCCCTCTGGATGTTTCCCGCCTCCTATCGACTCAGGGGCAGTGGCTGTATGGCTGTCCCACCCAAAGAGCGGTGCTGGTGCCCTGTTCAGGCTGAAGCTGCCTGTGTTCGTGCCAGGTTCCATGTAAACTGGCACAGGCTGCTTCTGGATCAGTCAGGTGTTCCAAATGGGGGCAGGACCCAGTTAACGCCTGAAGGGAGGACTCCCTTTAAAAATGGACACAGAGGAACCTCCACACAGTTTCCCAGAGTGGCTGCACCAGTTCACATTCCCACCAACAGTGTAAGAGGGTTCCCTTTTCTCCGCATCCTCTCCAACATTTTTTGTTTCCTGCCTTGTTAATTTTCCCCATTCTCACTGGTGTGAGGTGGTATCTCATTGTGGTTTTGATTTGTATTTCCCTGATGGCCAGTGATGCAGAGCATTTTCTCATATGCATGTTGGCCATGTCTATGTCTTCCTCTGTGAGATTTCTCTTCATGTCTTTTGCCCATTTCATGATTGGATTGTTTGTTTCTTTGGTGTTGAGTTTAAGAAGTTCTTTATAGATCTTGGAAACTAGCCCTTTATCTGATACGTCATTTGCAAATATCTTCTCCCATTCTGTAGGTTGTCTTTGAGTTTTGTTAACTGTATCCTTTGCTGTGCAAAAGCTTCTTATCTTGATGAAGTCCCAATAGTTCATTTTTGCTTTTGTTTCTTTTGCCTTCGTGGATGTATCTTGCAAGAAGTTACTATGGCCGAGTTCAAAAAGGGTGTTGCCTGTGTTCTCCTCTAGGATTTTGATGGAATCTTGTCTCACATTTAGATCTTTCATCCATTTTGAGTTTATCTTTGTGTCTGGTGCAAGAGAGTGGTCTAGTTTCATTCTTCTGCATGTGGATGTCCAAATTTCCCAGCACCATTTATTGAAGAGACTGTCTTTCTTCCAGTGGATAGTCTTTCCTCCTTTATCAAATATTAGTTGACCATAAAGTTCAGGATCCACTTCTGGGTTCTCTATTCTGTTCCATTGATCTATGTGTCTGTCTTTGTGCCAGTACCACACTGTCTTGATGACCACAGCTTTGTAGTACAACCTGAAATCCGGCATTGTGATGCCCCCAGATATGGTTTTCTTTTTTAAAATTCCCCTGGCTATTCGGGGTCTTTTCTGATTCCACACAAATCTTAAAATAATTTGTTCTAACTCTCTGAAGAAAGTCCATGGTATTTTGATAGGGATTGCATTAAATGTGTAAATTGCCCTGGGTAACATTGACATTTTCACAATATTAATTCTGCCCATCTATGAGCATGGAATATTTTTCCATCCCTTTGTGTCTTCCTCAATTTCTTTCAGAAGTGTTCTATAGTTTTTAGGGTATAGATCCTTTACCTCTTTGGTTAGGTTTATTCCTAGGTATCTTATGCTTTTGGGTGCAATTGTAAATGGGATTGACTCCTTAATTTCTCTTTTTTCAGTCTCATTGTTAGTGTATAGAAATGCCACTGATTTCTGGGCATTGATTTTGTATCCTGCCAAGCTGCCAAATTGCTGTATGAGTTCTAGCAATCTTGGGGTGGAGGCTTTTGGATTTTCTATGTAGAGTATCATGTCATCGGCGAAGAGGGAGAGTTTGACTTCTTCTTTGCCAATTCGAATGTCTTTAATGTCTTTTTGTTGTCTGTTGCTGAGGCTAGGACTTCCAGTACTATGTTGAATAGCAGTGGTGAGAGTGGACATCCTGTCTTGTTCCTGATCTTAGGGGAAGTGCTTCCCCATTGAGAATGATATTTGCTGTGGACTTTTCGGAGATGGCTTTTAAGATGCTGAGGAATGTTCCCTCTATCCCTACACTCTGAAGAGTTTTGATCAGGAATGGATGCTGTGTTTTGTCAAATGCTTTCTCTGCATCTAATGAGAGGATCATATGGTTCTTGGTGTTTCTCTTGCTGATATGATGAATCACATTGATTGTTTTATGAGTGTTGAACCAGCCTTGTGTCCCAGGGATAAATCCTACTTGGTCATGGTGAATAATTTTCTTAATGTACTGTTGGATCCGATTGGCTAGTATCTTGTTGAGAATTTTTGCATCCATGTTCATCAGGGATATCGGTCTGTAATTCTCCTTTTTGGTGGGGTCTTTGTCTGGTTTTGGAATTAAGGTGATGCTGGCCTCATAGAACGAATTTGGAAGTACTCCATCTCTTTCTATCTTTCCAAACAGCTTTAATAGAATAGGTAGATGCAATGAAACGCTGGGACACCTGCACCCCGATGTTTATAGCAGCAATGTCCACAATAGCCAAACTGTGGAAGGAACCTCGGTGTCCATCGAAAGATGAATGGATAAAGAAGATGTGGTTTATGTATACAATGGAATATTCCTCAGCCATTAGAAACGACAAATACCCACCATTTGCTTCAATGTGGATGGAACTGGAGGGTATTATGCTGAGTGAAATAAGTCAATCGGAGAAGGACAAACATTATATGTTCTCATTCATTTGGGGAATATAAATAATACTGAAAGGGAATAGAAGGGAAGGGAGAAGAAATGTGTGGGAAATATCAGAAAGGGAGACAGAACATAAAGACTCCTAACTCTGGGAAACGAACTAGGGGTGGTGGAAGGGGAGGAAGGCGCGGGGTGGGGGTGAATGGGTGATGGGCACTGAGGGGGGCACTTGACGGGATGAGCACTGGATGTTATTCTCTATGTTGGCAAATTGAACACCAATAAAAAATAAATTTATTATTAATTTTTTTAAATATCTATTCTATTTTTTTAATTTTTTTTAATTTATTTATGATAGTCACAGAGAGAGAGAGAGAGAGAGAGAGAGAGAGAGAGGCAGAGACACAGGCAGAGGGAGAAGCAGGCTCCATGCACCAGGAGCCCGACGTGGGATTCGATCCCGGGTCTCCAGGATTGCGCCCTGGGCCAAAGGCAGGCGCCAAACCGCTGTGCCACCCAGGGATCCCCTAAATTTATGATTAAAAAAATAAAAATGGACACAGAATGCAGGGAAACACTTGTTCACATTCAGCAGCTCATGAGAGGACATGACGAAAGCCACAGGTGGACAGCAGAGGAGATGCATAGGGCAAGGCCAAGCATGGGAGCTTCTGTCCCCGTGGAGTTGGTGTGCATCACCCCCGACCCCCCACCCCACCCTGGGGTGGATGTGTTCACTAGCCCCCACACCCCTGACTCCACGGAAGAGAGGCAGACATTGCTGAAGACACTCCAGAGATGGGAGGTGAAGCCGGGGTGTGGGGTACCCTCCTCTCCCCTCCCCACCCCTGCCTCTCAGCACTCAAATCTCAATGAGACCCAGGAAGCTGGGGAGCCGGGGATATACTGTTTGCAGGGGCTGGCCAGCCCCCAGCCCACTCCTCCCTGTGACAGAGAAGAGAGCGGAGGAAGGCCAGAGGATAAATCTGAGAGCCAACAGGTGTCCCTAACCACCTCCCTAAGCAGACCCCTAATCAGATCCTTAACCAGGTCCCTAAACAGCCCCTTAACCTGATCCCTAACTAGTCCCCTTAACCATATCCCTAACCTGATCCCTAACCAGCTTCCTAACCAGATCTGTAACTGGCTCGCTAACCAGATTCTGAACTAGCTCTCTCACCAGACTCCCCACCATCTCCCTCACCAGACCCCTAACCAGACCTCTCACCAGATCTCTAACCTGATCCCTAACCAGACCCCTAAACCAGAACAATAAACAGGCCCTGCCTTTGGTATTAAAAATCTGTGATTGGATTACGGCGATTCAATCTGTGGGAAGACGCTAGTATTCGGTGGAACCACATGAAACTGCCAAGTGTTTTTAGGTCCAAAGCTGCCCAGTTTGGGCCAAACTGCCAACCCACAGGGTCTGTCTGGAGGGAGCAGGGAACCTGATGGCTGTGACTGCCCCAAGACCACAGGGAGATGGAAACAGCAGTGGCACTTCGTGCCCTGACCCTGCAAGAGTTAGAGAACTCTGTGTCTATGCGCACCCATCTGAAAAGCTGTAAAAATACAAACATTTTTCACCGATGCCTGCAGTGTGGGGCATTCATGCAAGCATTTTGTTCTGAGGTTAGTGTTCTGACAGGGGCGGCAGGGGAGGGCAGCTGGACCCCAGGGGGAGGCGGGGAGGCTGAGGGAACGGTAGGGAGGCAAGAGCAGACAGGTGCACTGGGCCAGCAGCAGGCCCAGCGATCCGGGGTTGAGGGGATGTCTGTGGCCTCAGAGCTCAGCCTCCACCCCGGCTGCGGTCGGCTCATTCCCCATCACCGCATCAGTGCTGTCATGAAGCCCAGCATTAGGGGCCCCTCCAGCACCCCGACCGTGGGGTTCCCCAGATGGGGTGCCACCTGACCCAGAAGGTCATCATTTTCCTTGCAGGAATATTGGTCTTTGCAGACCAGCTCCAAGCCTTAGATGACTCGCTAAAAGGAGGAGGAATGACCTCAGGATCTGGGAGCACAGAAGGGTCAGCCACCTGGAGGATGCCCACGCTGCCCGAGTGACCAGCTATGTGGACTTGGGTGTGTGACTCAGCCTCTCTGAGCGTCAGGGATTCACTGGATGCAAAAATGGGGGGTGTCGTGGCCATTTACTGTGAGGATTGATGTGAGAGGATTCGAGGATTTCCTTGAAAGTGACACAAGGCTGCGTGGTAGCCTCTGTGCTTATTCCGACAACAGCACGGTTTAGGGCGATTCCAGTCTGCCTTGCGGCCTCTGGATGCTGGTGACCCCTTCCACCATTAATTCTTCCCCTAGGAGTCACCACCTCCAGGCAGAGGGGCCCACACTCAGTCCCTGGCACCGGTTTGGGCTCCTCAGCCGGGGGAGCCAAGTCCAGAGGCCGCCTGCCTCACCCCTGCTCCTTCCCACGACCGTTTTGGAAAATGACGAGTACCCTTGCTGCCAGGAGACGCACGATATTGAAATCACTCCCCTAATCTTTATGCGATTGCCTTCTCACTGATAGAAATATCGCCTCTTGCTGAGTATTTATTGTCTGCTTCTCTCCGAAAGTATTGACTTTATGTAACAGTTTGATATACATCAAATCCTTTACGGATTTAATAAACTCCTCTGGTCAGCCTTCTGTTGTGAACACAATGAGATTTATGGTCGTCTTGGTGTAAAACCCTTTTTCCTTGAAATTTTCTACTTCCAGATATCAAAAGATAAGAAAGGGAGCATTTATCATCTTGCAAATCGTGCCCCATGTCTGCCTGCCGGGTGTGAGTCAGAGATGACTAGTGGTTTAAGGACTAAAATATGACAAATGCCTGGTTGCCGAACAGCTGGGGTTTAAGCAAAAAAAAAAGAAAAAAAAAAGAAAAAAAAAGAAAGAAAGAAAGAAAAAAGAATTCCTCCTCTTCCCCTCAAAAAGGATTTGTCTTTACGATTAATCATGAGTACGTCTGGGGCAGAGAGTAGCCTAATTTGAGTCGGATGTGTCACCATGGCAGGACTTGGCAGAGGTTAACAGGTGGGGTGCATCAAGGATGCATTTAGGGCATGCCAGTAGCTGGTGAGTGCTGGGAACACGCAGCCTGAAGCCGCTATGGAGCAGGACGGTGCAGGAGCAGAGAGGCAGGAGGACCTCTGTGTGCACTCTGACATCCCCCCAGTGCCCCTGCTCCTTCTGGGGCTGTCCCTGAGGCTCCGACCCCGAGGGATGGGCTCACCTGTGTGCATCTGCCTCTGGAGGTGCACCCCAGCCCTTCTCTTTAGTACTTGAGAAGAAGGCAAGATTGAAGGGCTGTGTGCCAGGGGAGGAAATGAATGAATGAATGAATGAATGAATGATTCCGGCCTAGGTTGCCCAGAAGACGGAAAACCGGGTGCAGGAGGTATACGGGTATTTACAATTCTCTGTACTATCGTGAAGGAAACACAGTTCTGTGAGCAGGATGAGAGAAGGTCAGGAGGGAGAAGCCCCCAGGGCATCCTGGATGCTTCCAGGATGACTGGTGGGAGAAGCCGGGATGTGGAGAAGACACAGAAAGGGGAGATGGAGTGAGTCTCATGAAAATAAATGCAGGGAGGAAGGTGGTTTTCCACATTCAACTGTGTTTCTCACTGTACCTGTGATGTCTGTTCTGAGAGCCTGTTAATTCTGTGCTTTCTGGCCGCAGTGAGTGGAGGAGGGGCCCCGTGGGTTTCCGTCCTCCTGGATGACATCCCCCCCCCCCCCCGCCGCCCCCGTTATCCTGTGAGGATGTTATGGCAGGTCTCTCCTCCAACACTCGAAATGCCTCCAGATTTAAGAGTTTCATAGTCAGCTGAGTAATTAAAAAAACAAAAAAACAAAAAAGCTGCTTGTATGTCGATTGGCAAAAATGGGGTCCATGACACAATATGTTATGATTTTTTAAAAGATTTTATTTATTTATTCATAAGAGACGCAGAAAGAGAGGCAGAGACATAGGCAGAGGGAGAAGCAGGCTCCCTGTGGGGAGCCCAATGAGGGACTCGATCCCAGGACCCCGGGGTCATGCCCTGAGCTGAAGGCAGATGCTCAACCACGGAGCCCCCCAGGTGCCCCAACTTTTTAAAATAAATTAATGTATTAAGCAACTTTTAGCACTTCCACATGGTGTATAACAAATAGACACAATTTTTGCAGGAAAAATTAAAATTTGCATGTATTTCCCTTACAGGAGAAAACATTTATACTCAATCGGGTTAAAAAAAAAATCATAGAAAAAGAATCTGTCCAGCGTAATTCCAGTTAAGGAAGCAGTGTGTGTAAGAGCAAAATGCATAAAAGGGAGAAAACATATGAAACACTATAGACTAAAATGTAAATAGTATTTCTATCTAAAGAGTAGAATCATGAGTGCCTTCTGTCTTTTTATGACATAGTAATTTTTTAACCTATAAAATGTATGTAAATATATATATATAAATAAAATATATATAAACGCACACAGGTGTGTGTTTTAATCTATTATATGTGTTGCAAATATCTGCTTTCATTCTGGGGTTGGTCTTCGGATTTTATTTGAGACTTTTGCTCTGTCAGGAGGTTGAATGTTCATGTAGCTACGTGTATGAATCTCATCCTGCACAGCTTTGGGGTTTTGTGTATTGCATCTCCAACCCGAGATGATAAAATTATTCTCCTAAACTTTTTTTTTTTTTTAGTTCTATTGTGATGTGGTTTTTTTTGAACCATTAGGGATTAATTGTAAGGTAAAGTGTGAGATAAGGATCTAAAACGTATTTTGTTCCAGATACCTCACAGGTTGCCCGACATGGATTTCTTAAACAGATGATCCCCTTTGCTCTTGATTTAGAGCAGCTCTTTTATCATAGGAGACATTTCCTCACAAACGTGACTCTGTTCCTAGATTCTCTGTTCCGTTCCGCCGATTTGTGGGTCCATTTGTGTGCTAATATGTTTTAATTATTTTTGGAGCTTCACAGCACAAATTCCAAAGAGCCAGTGTTGGACACGTTCCCCGCGTCAAAAATTGGCAGAAAATAACAAAGAGGGGAACGAACGAGAAGGAGAGACAGGAAGTCCTCGAGAGTAGCCGCCTGGGGTTGGGGGTTGGGGTGCGGGGCAAGGAGCGGGGTCAGGATGGAGTGTCCGGTGGCTCTAACCGCACCCGTCACGTTCTAACACAGAAGCAGGGGCTGGCTCACGGGTCTGCATTGTTTTGTTGTTTAGTATTATCCTCTATAGCTGGTAGTATGTACGGTGTTTTTTGCATTTATCAATTATTTCATTTTAACAAAGAAGAATAATAAGCCCTGGAGGACAGCCCCCAGAGGACGGGAGGCCCAGCCCCCCTGCCCCCCGACGTCACCCTTGGAGAGCAGCCCCCAGAGGAGGGCAGTGGCTGCTGACAAAAATCGCCACCTCCTCGAAGGTCGTAACAAGCTCGGCAATAGGCTTACATGGGTGGAGAAGGGAACCGCAACCCGGGGAACAAGTGAAGCAATGAGGTAAAAGGGAGATTACGAAGAGGAGCCATCAGGCATCCGAGATGGAACAAAGAGGTCAGAAAACCCTAAGAGTCAGCAGAGAAACGAACCAAGACACTGGGGGCAGCTGAACAGAGAACTGGGGACCATGGGGACCAGACAGACGCAGCCAGAGGGGCTGGGAGATGGGAAAACGCAGAAGAGGGAGCCTGGGGGGCTCAGTGGGTGACCTTCTGCCTTTGGCTCAGGGCGTGATCCCGGGTCCTGGGATCGAGTCCCACAACGGGCTCCCCACAGGAAGCCCTGCTTCTCCCTTTACCTGTGTCTCTGCCTCTCTCTGTGTCTCTCATGAATAAATAAATAAAATCTTTAAAATAAAAAAATGTTTAAATAAAAACTAAAATGTAGAAGAAAAGCTGACAGGCGTGGAGAGAGACCCCATGGCTCTGACAGGCGGCCCCAGAGGGCAGGTGGACGTGACCCACAGCCTTGAGGACCTCAGAGCCGGGAATCTCACAGAACCTCAAGAAGCCCCCAGACCTCAGATCTGAGCACTGCACCCAGTGTCCAACAGGACACATGAAAACCACCTGGTTCATGATGGTGAAACTGAGGACGCACGGGGTGGAGGGAGACACCGCAGCACCGACACTTCATCTCATTTCGACATTTCGCCTCATTTTGTCTTTGCACGACCTTGAGGTGAGTCGTGATAGCATTGCCTTGGAGGAGGAGAGTGCCCGTGTGTCGGGACGCAGGGGAGCCCTCGGACCCAGACACCTGACCCCAAAGCTCATGCTCCTGGTAGCCGGCTGGGAGGACAGACCCAGGCCACCGGCAGGGGGACATGGGGATCCCTGCCCCGAGTGTGTCCCGGGGCTCCCGCCTCCAGAAGCACCTCCTCTGACCTCAGAAAACAGGCTGAAAAAAAAAAGCCAGAATAAGCTATCCGGATTTCCTGCGACCGCTTCAATAACCAACATGACATTGTGAAGGACACGCCAGCGCGCGTAATCTCCCCTGACAAGTCGTTAAGTATTTATAGAAACGTTTCCTCCTGGCCCTGCTTAAGGGAAGCACTGTATCTAATTTCCTCGGGAGCCGTGTGCTGGGGCAAATCACAAGGATAATCTGTCATCCTAAACAGCAACGAATATTCAACCTGGAAAGAGTTGCTTGTTTAGCAAAGTCGCCATGCAGTAACAGGTTTTCCTTTGTTGTAGCTTTGCAATGAAAAGCCCGGGGAGTGGGGGACATGGGTGGTATGTGAGTCCATGGGGTGCTGGGTTCCCATGTTCCCAGGATGGGGGAGAGCTCCAGGCCCAGCTGAGCACTGGGAGCTGGGAAATCATGGATGATGGGAATAGCGTGCTGCAAGGAGTCTGCTTGAGATTCTTTCGTGTTCCCTCTGCCCAACCCAGTCCACCATGCTCTCTAAAATCAATAAATCTTAAAAAAATAAAAAACTAAAATAAAAAAAAAAAGAGGCATTGCTGGCTCTGGGGCCATGGAGCCTGGATGCAAGGAGATTCCAGTGAGTTGGGTGACATAGCCTATAAATCTCTGGGGGGTTGAACTGGTGGCCCCGAGGTTAGTGGTCAAGTGGGTGTCCCCTTGAGGGAGCCGGTCCCAGCTCAGTGGTGCTTTCAGAGATGTCCAGAAATTGGACGAACCATTCCAAGGGGTGAGTCCCCCGCCGTTTGGGCTGTGCCAGGAGAAGTTCATGGACCACCTCTCAGGCTTGATGCCGCAGAAATTCCCAGCCTGATCGAGGGCAGATGGGAGGGGGTGGGTGTTGAACTGACTCGCTTGAAGGACCCTTCTTATTATAGAACTCTGACTCTACTTCCAAGGCTTTCCCGTAGTCTTGGGGTCACATTCCCACCGTCAGAGTAGGTAAAACTAATTCTCCGCCCTCCACAACCCCAAGGGGTTGGGGGCTGCCTCAGCTGGGACAGGTGCCCCCAGCTACAGCACCAGGCCTGGAGCCTCTGACCCACCATCTCGTCTTCTCTCTGCCCCGCCGGGGAATCAGCTTCGGGGGAGGCGGGTAACAGTGGAGAGCCCCAGAGGCACCAGGGAAAGGTGACCCAGGTAGAGGAGACCCTGCCCCAGACCCGGCACCAGCAGGGCCTGTCCATGGGTGGCTTGAAAAGCCAAGAGATGTGAACACGAGACATGGGGAAGGCACAGACTCAGCTGCATGAGGGTCCCAACCACCCCAAAAGCCACAGGAAGCTGCGACTCCACGTCATCTGGCCTCTCATACCAGAAACACAGGAAATCCGACCAAGAAGGCTGTGGGGGGGTTGCTGAGTTCTCCTGGGGACCCTGCGACCCGAAGGGGCTGACTTCCCAGGGCTCCAAGGACACAGCACAATAAACGGCACCCCTAGTCTCAGCTCCTCAGCACTGAAGGGCAGCTCAGCTCCCAGGTGCTAAGTGCCCCAAGTCTGGTGTCTACCAGAAAGCCACTGGTCGGCCTGACCCAGGGACCGGCCTTGACCTGACCCAGCCGCATAGGTAGAAGCCCCGCCCCCACCTGCTGGCACTGAGCCCTGATGTCCAGCTGGTGGAACAGCAACGGGTGCTCCCCTGGGGCAGCAACCTGTCCCTCCGTGCCCCAAGGCCGCCCCACGCAGATGGCAGAGGACCGCATCACTCCTGGGGAGGTTGATGGCCACAGGGTGCCGTTTGGGGCGTGGGAGCATCCGGCCCGTTTGCATGAAGATGCCCAGAAGGAACAGGATCAGCCAAGGTTTGGTGGGGAGTCCATCCAGCAGGTTGGCTGCGCTAACTGGAGTTTTAAATTAGGACCCATGGTGGGGCACCTGGGGGGTTCAGCGGGTGAGCATTTACCTTCCGCTCAGGGCGTGACCCCGGGGTCCTGGGATTGAGTCCTGCATCGGGCTCCCTGCAGGAAGTCTGCTTCTCCCTCTGCCTGTGTCTTTCTCTGTGTGTCTCATGAATAAATAAATAAATACAATCTTTTTTAAAAAAGATAAATAGATAAATAAAGTAATTAATTAGTAGGCACACGCTAGCCAGCGCCTAAAGGAGGTCATGGACACCTTGATTATCGACCGTTTTAGACTCTCCATCCCCAGGACTGTTGATGATACACGTGAATTCTCTTCAGACCCCTGAGCTTGTGCTAATGTATTACAGCAGCCCCAGAAAACCAACGCCCATGTTAAACAAGGGAATTCTGTAAAATACGTGTAAAATAAATGACGTCACAAGGTCCTGGACCGGGGTCACTCAGAGGGACTGTCCCTCGATGGTGGCGAAACATAGACCTGGACCAAGGGACATGAGGGGGCACATTTCTGGTGCCATGTCCCATTTCCACCAACACGTCGGCAGACAAAACTAAATAACAGATATCAGAGGAAAATCTTTCCCAAGCAGTGAAATGAAACCAAACGAAACACAAAAAAACTGTCAGGGGAAATAAAGCCTACTGTCCCGCCAGATGGATCTCACCCAAACAGTCTAAGCGGGCAATTTCCACAAGCCCGGGGTATCTTTCCTGGGATCACGTGGTTCTGAGCCTCAGACACTCGAACCCAGTAAAAGGTTCCACTGCAAATCCAGTTCTTTCCAGAATAACATCCCCAGGGCACAGCTGCCGATTGGCCAGGGCACATGTGTCAGCCGAGGGTTTTGTGAGTCCCATGGCATCCGCAACCCCAGCATTTGGCAGAGTGCCTGGCACAAAGTGGATGCCTGGTAAATGTTTGTCAGATGCATCCCAGGATTATTATCACATGACACATCCTAGGATGTGACTAGGAAAAAGGAGGGGAGAGGAGATTTCTTGTGGATACAGTGAACAGCAGGTGTTTATCCCATCACTTCTGTCCAAAAGCAAAGGTTAGGAATCGTGCAGGAAGAAAGTCACACATGTAGAAGGGCTGCGATGCTGTCCTTAGGAAGGCCAGCTGGTAAGGCGCACCCTGAGCTGGCGTCTGGGAGCTTGAATGGCAAACAATCCCTTACATGGGTGTAAAACCTTCCCTAGAACACGAGAGTGGCTCTCCTGTGCTTGTATCATCTGGGCAGGCAACGTGTGGTTACAAAGAATGCCTGCTTTGCTTCTGGGAGGCTGGAACCCTGGCACTTGCCAGGCAGAGGGTTCTCCCCATAAAAACCTGGGGCGCTAAGCCTCTAATGAGCTGCCCTGGTTGGTAGGGAAGGCCTCCAAAAAGACCTGACCACCAGATGACCGTCGGAGGCTCCGGACGCTCTCCCCATCCTTGGAAGGTGGTTTCTATCTGCCCTCCCTGCTCCCAGAGGCTGCTCCAAGGGCATCACCTTGGGGTAGTGATGGAGCTGAGAACACCTGTGTAGATAGAAGGCCAAGCCTAGCTAAGGCCTCTTTGTAGTCTTCTACAATTTGGAGGATGGGTGCTGGGACCCACATGTCTCGTTGCCACTGAAGACAAACCTCGTGTGTGAGTTCCCTTTGCTTATTATAACTGCTACCTCCTGCCTGGAGGGGCAGCCACTTCTAGGTCCCTTTCCTGACCCCTGAGTCTGGGGTCCTATTCCCCAGACACCCGGAGGAAGATCCCCCAGAGGCTGGAAAACCCACCCTTGAGGAGAGCATTTCACACCTGTTGTCAGAACTCACTCCTGGGGGAGCTCGGTCCCTCCGGCATGATTACATTGGAAGCAAGAGCCTGGTCTCCTCCAGACTTTTTTCCATGTGCCTTCTCCTTTGCTGACTCCGCCTTGTGACTTCCCAGGAGTCGTCCCAGAACATCAGACCTGGAGGCGTGCCCAGGGCCCAACCGATGCACCATATCCAAATGGGTTTAAAGCATCAAACCCGAATTCAGCACACTTATTTTTTTCCTAATCAATATACGTCATCATTTTTACCACTGCACATACAGAAATTTATATAATCTACATTAATATCCAAATGTTAACTTTAGGGACGCCTGTGTGGCTCAGTGGTTAAGTGTCCGCCTTTGGCTCAGGGGGTGATCCTGAAGTCTCGGGATTGAGTCCCACATCCGGCTCGCTGCATGGAGCCTGCTTCTCCCTCTGCCTATGTCTCTGCCTCTCTCTCTCTGTATCTCTCATAAATAAATAAATAAAATCTTTAAGAAAAGACAAAGCTTAATTTTAAACAGATACATCTCAGAAGAGAAAGCCACAGTGATGCACAGATTAGCTTTCCTTCCATATTCATCTGTGTCTTTATTCCAACCTGTGGCCACACTGTCTGGCCTGGCTGTCCACCTGTGGACCACAGACCATGAAGAAGCCACCAGGATACTAAATATTCTCTGTGGAGAATACTCAGAAAAACTCTCATATATGTGATAAAGGGGTTACCGCTCCCATAGCTCCTATAACTTGTTTAAAGATACAACTATTTTTCAAATGTATGTGGCTGCTTGAGTTTCACAAAACATGATTTATTAGGATGCCTGGGTGGCTCAGTGGTTGAGCATCTGCCTTTGGCTCAGGACATCATCCCGGGGTCCTGGGATCCAGTTCCACGTCGGGCTCCCTGCATGGAGCCTGCTTCTCCCTCTGCCTGTGTCTCTGCCTCTCTGTGTCTCTCATGAATACATAAATAAAATCTTTTTTTAAAAAAACAAACTTATTTAAAAGCACAACTGCATTTCTGGTCGTGAAGTTGGCTACATGCAATTCTACAAGATGAAATAAAACCAGTTTTGACTCTGTGCTAGCCTAGTAAAATAATAGGAAGCAATACCAGTATTTCAGAAATTGTGAAGAAATTTAGGAGAATATTAATAAACTGGATTTGATCTGGACATAAACCAAATGAGGGAAATGCTGCTGAAGGGAAAGACTGTGTTAAAGGGAGAAGTGATGCTCAAGGGACTCCAGACTCAGAGGTATGAGATAGGAGGAGAGAGGGGCATTATCTGGGGGAGCCACACTCAGAGCAGTCAGACCGGTCAGCCCCTTCCCCATCCCAGGACAGACAGACTTGAAGCCCAGAGTGTGAAGTTGTGTCCTTTACATCCAAGGAAGCCCTAGACAAAACTGGCCACCAGGAAGGATGGGAATCTATGCACCCAGGAAAACACACTATCAACCACTCCCTGCCTGCAGGTGCCATGGAGGATGAGAGGCATCTATTCCCAGATATGAGGATGCATCACAAATTCACCAGGTATTCACAGAAAACCAATCACTGGAGGCCACCTCAAGCATACACCTAGATTAGGTGATGTGTAAGCTCAGGAGTGCTTCTGAAAGCTTCCTGGGCCAAGAGGACAAAAGCTGGGGTCCAGGTCTTGGGCAGGGGCACTAATGCATCACTCCCACTAAAGGCTGACATGAGGCCAAAGAGCTAAAGAGCTACATCCTAAGCTTGAGGGTGAACAAGAAGCCTGTCAGCCCTCACACAGACTTTCAGGTCTCACTTTCAAGTCCCCAGGTATTGCAGATGATTGCACCTGAAATCGGACAAAGGTGACTAGGGCTGGCACCTGGCAGAACTAATTGGAGAAGAACTGACATGATTCACCATGTCAGAGCATATCCAAGAAAGAACCACCTCAAAATTTGAGGCTGGAAAATAGAGCAGTTGAAAAAAAGTCAGAACTTGAGATGCAGCGGAAGAGAGAATTAGCAAAATGAAGTATATATCAGAGGAAAATACTTAGGATGAAGAAGTGAACGGTAGAGAGCTGGAAATTGGAGAGCAGAGGATAAGAGATACAGCGGATGCCATGAACAGACTGATGCGGGTTTAACTAGAATCCCAGAAGGAGAAGAGAAACAATATTGGAACAAAGAAAATGACCTTGGGGCGCCTGGGAGGCTCAGTGAGTGAGCATCCGCTTGTGGCTCAGGGCGTGACCTGGGGGTCCTGGGATGGATTCCCACATCGGGCTCCCTGCAGGGAGCCTGCTTCTCCCTCTGCCTGTGTCTCTGCCTCTCTCTTTGCATCTCTCGTGAATAAATAAATAAAATCTTAAAAAAAAATCACTAAAGCAAATGAAAGGAATCACATCCATGGATCTAAGCACCAATGACTCTAGCAAAATAAATAAAAATAAATACGCATTCAGATAAACCAAAATGAAAATCAATTTCATTTAATGCTAATAATATTGCCGGGAGCAAGTGCTGAACTACATGTAGAATCCAAATACAACAGCATGTGAGCCAAGAACAGGAGGAGATAAGGCTGCTCTAAGAAGGCCCCTTACCTGTACAGAAGGCAAATAAACGTAGTGAGTCTGTGGTGCACACTGTCACCCAGGGAGGCCATTGAATGATAATGGGAAGGCCTATAATTTCCATCTGACAGAGACACAGAAATGCACGCGTGTGTGCACATATATCTAGGAAAATTCTGAAAAATAAAAACGAGAGATTTGTCCAAACAAAGGTGGGGGGTAGGGCAGTGGGAGATATTAATGTGATGCTTGTTTAAATGATCGGGTGTGGGCCTGGGAGTGGTATAATATATATAACAGTACATAATAGGATAATAATAGGGTTAATATCCATTTTCCCCCCTCCCACATTTTAAAAAAGATTTTATTTATTTATTCATGAGAGACACACAGAGAGAGGCAGAGGAAGAAGCAGGCTCCCTCTGGGGAGCCTGATGTGGGACTTGATCCTGGGACTTTGGGATCCTGCCCTGAGCCAAAAGCAGACGCTCAACCCATGAGCCACCCAGGTGTCCTCCCCTCCCAAATTATATTCCTATTGAAACCCTGATTCCCAAAGTGATGGTATTTGGAGGTGGGGTGAGACATCTCACGACAGGACTAGTGCCAGAATTAAAAGAGGCAGACAGACAAAGGAGAGGGACACCATCAATCTCAGCAGAATTCGAACACACCGGCACCTGTCAAGGACCTCCTGGCCTCCAGAACTGTGAGGAGTACATTTGTGTGTAAGCCTCTACATCTCTGGCATTTGGTTCTAGCAAAGATGAAATGACTAAGACATAGGAGGACAGATCGCGGGAAGGAACAGAATCCACAGCTTTGTTCTCTATGCCAATTCCATTGATTATGATGGAAGTAACATTGGAAGTAGGAACTGTTCAAAGTGTTCTACTTTAAATGTTTTAATGCCTGCGTTTGTAATTAGGGATCCAATATCATTTGTGATAAAGTCAGTGTGTAGATTCCTGGAATGGAAAAGACTAATCAATAGTTTCATGAAAACCGTGTATCTGTGTAAGGAAAAAAAAGTTAGAGGCCTAACCTACACCATACAAAAAAAAGAAAGTCCAGTTAGATTACAAAGTGAAATGCAAGAAAGAAACAATTGAAGCTTTGGAATAAGATTATAAAGAAATTCCCAGTATTTGAAAGATTTTCCTAAAAATGAGACACAGAACCCAGAAGCCACGTGATAAAAGTTTAACACTTTAATATCATCGAATTTTTAAAGACTTTGTGGAAACATGACACCTTGCGTACAAAGTCAAATCACAAACAGCAAGTTAGGAGCCACTCTATGTAGCACATTGAAGACACTGAGAACTTATAGCCGGAATACATTGGGATCTTACACAAATCAAAAAAAAAAAAAAAAGACACACAATAAAAATTGGAAAATTATATGAATAGGCAATTCTCAGAAGAAAAACACAAATGTCATTAAAAAAAAGAAGAACACAAATGTCAATAACCACACAAGAAGATGCAGAGCTTCTGCTAGCAACCAGGGAAACAGAATAAAACAATAATGAGAAAGGGGTTCCTGGGTGGCTCAGTGGTTGAGCATCCACCTTTGACTCAGGGCATGCCCCCAGGGTCTGGGGATCCAGTCCCACGTGGAGCTCCCCACAGGGAGCCTGCTTCTCCCTCTGCTTGTGTCTCTGCCTCTCTCTGTGTCTTTCAGGAATAAATAAAATCTTAAAAAAAATTAAAAAACAATAATGAGATATGATCTTGCCCTCATGACGTTGCCAAAAATTAAAAAGATTGATAGTAAACAAATATTAGCAAGAATAGGAGGAACCAGTTCGGAAGCCAACTGGCATCGTGGGCCAGGTTACACACGCATTCCCTTCACCCCAGCGATTTCAACTCCTGGAGACCCGCCAGGAGAAATGCTGGCGCGCGGGCACGGAGATACACCTGCAGCGGTGAGTCGCACTGCGAGGGGGTGGGGGGCTCAGAAACCCACACCCCTCGGGCGGCAGCCTAGACAAATCTTACCGTGATGGCATTCTCTGCAGACGCTGAAAAGACGCGTCGGTGTCTCTGACACAGAGGGATGCTCCAGACGTCATGAGCACAATCAACTAGAACGATAACACGTCTTGTGTGACATCCCCCGCGTGGGTGAGCACACACCAGGAGTGGACAGATGTCAAGACTCAGGTGCGGTTTCTGCAGGGACGGGTAGGTGGGGGGATGGATGGGCAAAGACAGGATGAGTTTTGCTCAAGACCAAGACTCACCAACACGCACTGTGTGTTGGGCCCCTTTGGGGTCCTTGGAGAGGATATTCTTAGACGTCCGAGGGGAGGTGGGACCCCAGGGCTGGAGCTGACTCGGGGTGACTCCTTGTCAGGGAAGAAGCCCTGTGGCTGGAAGCTTTCAGCTCGCAGCCCCCGGTGGACCTGTTCTACTTTCCTTCTCAGATATGTGACCTGATGGCTGTGATTAACGAGTCCCGTCCGATAATAGTTCCAGATTCTCTGGGGCACAGATCGAACCCCCTTCTGGGAGGAATGGGTTTCTTCACCACAGGTGAGGTCTGGCTGCCGGGAGGCAGGCCCCTCCCCGCGCTGCCCAGTGGCCTCCAGCCGGGAGTGGTGACCCCCAACCCGTGGCTACAAATGCCCGTTTACCCCAGATCGCTCTGAGCTGTGAAATCTTATGAAAGCAGGAACGAGGGAAACCCGGGTGGCTCAGCGGTTTGGCGCTGCCTTTGGCCCAGGGTGTGATCCTGGAGACGTGGGGTTGAGTCCCGTGTCGGGCTCCCTGCATGGAGCCTGCTTCTCCCTCTGCCTGTGTCTCTGCTTCTCTTTCTCTCTCTCTGTCTCTCATGAATAAATAAATAAAATCTTTAAAAAAAAAAAAAGAAAAAAGAAAGTAGGAACGAGTTAGCATAATACCTACGAAATATCTCATTACAGAAATAAACGTCCCCCAAGTTTAGCTTTTTAGTCCATATCTTCTTAATAGGGGATGTTAAAGAACTCTCTCATCTGGAAGTTCAGAAAGACACTTTGATGTTGAAGACAGGATTTTTTTTTTCTTTTTGGCCTTCAAGAGACCATGCTGGGCCAGCTCTCGGGCTCGTCATCACCAGTCTTCCTGCAGATGAAAGGGAGTGTAGTGGGACAGGAGAGGGTGTGGGAGGGAAATAAACGTGCTTTCAGTTGTGGAGTATAAACCCAAAAAGGGAAGGGCCATGGCCAGGGCGGGATCTGCCCTCTAACGCACACCCCTGGAGACCTCGCCCACAGAGACAGCTGCATGGGGTCCCCAGCGGCCACCTGGGGCCACCACGGCCTACAAACCCAGTCTCCCTGGTTGGGTGGGGGCTGCACCCTTTCCTCCTCACTCCAGGGCTCTGCTTTAGCATCCAGGCAGCTAAAGGTTGCCAGAGAAAAGCACTTTAAACGAACTGATCAGTGATGCTTTAAATTCATGCCACGGGCTCCGTGGCTGAGCATCTGCCTTTGGCTCAGGGTGTGATCCCGGGGTCTTGGGATCGAGTCCTGCATCAGGCCCCCCACAGGGAGCCTGCTTCTCCCTTGGCCTTTGTCTCTGCCCCTTTCTGTGTGTCTCTTGTGAATGAATGAATGAATGAATGAATAAATGAATAAATGAATAATAAAATCTTTAAAATGTATAAATGAATAAATAAAATCTTTAATTTTTTAATTCACACCACAGAAGAAATGCAAACAGGAGTGGGGGCGGAGGGAGAGGTGCCCAGCTGAACATCACTCCCTATATTTTCACACCCTTAACCTCCTCCGACCCCCCACTTCAGCCCATGAAGCCACATCCCTCTTCATGGAGGAGTAAAGATCACCATCAACAGAGACCCCTGCCCCCGCCCCGCACCCACTTGCTGACCTGTCTCATGAAGAATGAACCCCTGCTCTTCCCAGAGGCCAGCGCCCTCTGGACTCCAACCTCCCTCGCCTTCTCCAACCGGCACCTATGTCCTTGCCGTAAAGCCCAACGAGAGTGCCCTCTTCACAATCACACAAGGTCAGTGTTTCTCTGCCTGTTGCCGCCTCGTCAGTCTCTTATCTCTCTGTCATGATCACGTGCACATCCCAGGAAGTAGATGCAGGAGCCCACTGATCAACCGTACACGCTCCGGCACACTGCACGGACACATGTGTGCACATGTGCACAAGCCTGAGCATACCCCAGTTCTGCAGAGCCAGAAGCCCAAGCCCCCTGGACACCATGTCACCGTTTCTATAAGTGTTGACAGCTTCCCTGAGGCTTCCTTCTCCTGGGACTGTATTTCTCAGTAGATACAGGAAAATGAAGAGGAAAAGGAAAAAGTTACCTGTGATTATTGCCACAGAATGCCCCATCCCCTGGTCCTTATCTCTTGACTTTTGGGAATTTTATTTTATTTTTTTAAAGACTTTATTTATTCATGAGAGACACACAGAGAGAGGCAGAGACACAGGCGGAAGGAGAAGGAGGCTCCCTGTGGGGAGCCCCATGCAGGACTCAATCCCTGAACCCCAGGGTCATGCCCTGAGCCAAAGGCAGACACTCACCCGCTGAGTCACCCACATACCCCTATACATTGTGGATTCTATTCTGGAGACTCCAGATTTTTCAAATTACTCTGAAGAGTGTGAATATCTTGGTTTAAGCTGCATCTAAGTTGCTTAGACTCAAGCGATAAGTTCTGTACCAGCTGCAGGGGACAGCAGGTCAGATTTCATTTTGCTTCTTTGGCCTTAGTTTGGTTCTTTGATTCTTTGCATCCTGTTCCAAGTCTGAAGCATGCACGGTTCGGGGGTCGGCCAGAGACCTGGGCAGAGTGTAGACAGAGTTTGGGGCTCCCCTCCCTGATCTTCTCCCTCATGTCTGGCAGACATCCTCTGGCTTTGTCCTCTCATCCTTCAGGCTGAAAGGACAGTGGGTTTTCCTCTCAGAGCTTTCACTGCCTCTGCTGGGTCATGGCTTCGGATTCCCTCAGTTTGTAAGTCATAAAAATGAGAACATGCCCTCACACCCATCCTCTCTTCCAGGTCTCAAATACCCTACACAATCTGCTTACTTCTGTTCACTCCCTTCAGAGCCCTTGGGATTTTTATATTTTATCCCGAATTTACAGCCATTATGTAAAGGAGGGTTCATCCATAAGGCACTTTTCTACTGTATTGGAGGAGGAACCCAAACACAATCAACACATAGTCTTTACAATTACATTTAACATATCAGTTTGTTTGTGTACATCCTTATTTATAGTTAGCTTGAATTCCATAAAAATAAGATTGGGGTGGGGGAAACAAAAAATAAAGGCAGATGGGTACAGGAAGGGTATAATGAGAACTTGCTAGCTAAGGAAAGCTATCACAATTGAAAGAAATTCTGAAATTTCCTTGCAGCCAAGGAAACAAGAAAAATTATATGCATTTTGTATGTTTCCAAGGCTGGTAATAGGGAACCTGCAAATTCACTGAGGCGTTGTTTCCTAGTCCTGAAGTCAATGGAGTGACATGGCATCTCCTGTACACAAAGATACTCCTGGTATTTGATTATTAAATAATTCAAGTAAAGCATTTCCTATAGTGCACATAGAGAGTGATAGTGATGGTGATGATGGTGATATGATGATGGTGATGGTGGTGATGGTGGTAGTGATGGTGGTGATGGTGGTGATGATGGTGGTAGCGATGATGGTGGTGTTGGTAATGGTGGTGGTGGTGATAACATTAGTGATGGTGTTGAGGATGGTGGTAATGGTAATGATATGATGGTGGTGATGGTGTTGGTGATGGTGATGATGGTAATGGTGATGGTGGTGAGGATGGTGGTGGTGGTGATGGTCCTGGTAGTGATGGTAACGGTGATGGCAAGGATGGTGGTGATGATGGTGGTGATGATAGTGGTGATGGTGGTAGTAGTGGTGATGGTGATGGTGGTGAGGACAGTGCTGGTAGTGGTGGAAGTGGTGGTGAGGATGGTGCTGGTAGTGGTGGTGATGGTGGTGAGACAGTCTACATTTATGCTGCCTTTGGAAAGGAGAACCACTTCCATCTACTGACAGATTTTGACCTGACACCCAGTAAGTCAGAATGTCAAATGTCACTCACTTAAGCTGGTTCTGATGGAAACTGTCCCCCAAGGACCAGCAAACCAGCTGCTTTATGGCCTGGGTCTGGGCATCAACCTCCCAGCCCCGTGGATACTTCAACTTAGTAAGCCCAGTAGCAAGGCCCAGGGAGCCGGCTGTGGGGAGGGCCTGTGGGATCCTCCGCTCAATCTCCACCTAAGTGCCAGGTGCTTTGTTCTGAGGAATTAATCAGAGAAGCAATGATCTGGAGAGGGCACTTGGGGAAGGAGGAAGTGTGATGCATGTTAACCAGCCTTGAGCGTGAAGCCAGGGCAGGGCCTGGAAGGCCATGTACATGCAGCTCCTGCAAACCTGGCCTTGTCCCCTTGGCTGGCATCCCCCCGCCATGGACGGTAGATCCCACAGGGTGGTAGCCAGGGTGGGAAACAGCAACAGCTCACGTTCAGGGGGTGCTTGCTTTGTGCCAAGGCATACGGCACCACCTGAGCAAAGGTGTATGGGCTTGCCAAATCCCCCACGACAACCTGGGCTGTAGGTGTTGTCATCATTCCCGTTCTACCCAGAGAGGCCCAGAGAGGCCCAGAATCCTGACCAGGGCCACACAGCCGAGGGCAGACCTGGTGCCGAAGCTGGACAGCGTGATCCCGGAGCTCAGCCCTCATTCACAAGGGTGCACATTGTAGCAAACAGCCCAGGGTAGCGTTCCCTAACAGGCGACCACTTCCTAGAACGCACACTGGAACAAGAAGTGCCGCCCCAGGGAACTCTGGCTGCAGTTCTCGGCTCTCACTTAACCAAACACTAAATTTGTCTTACCTTTGCAAAGGAGAACCCATGGCTTTTCTTCCCCCAAATGTCTTTTTTTGTTGTTGTTAAGATTTTATTTATTTATTCATGAGAGACACACAGAGAGGCAGAGATACAGGCAGAGGGAGAAGTAGGCTTCCTGCGGGGAGCCCGATGTGGGACTTGATCCAGGACCCTGGGATCATGCCCTGAGCCGAAGGCAGCCGCTCAACCACAGAGCCACCCAGTGCCCCTCTTCCCCTGAACTTCTCAAAGGGGAGGGAAGACTGGGGCCTCGCACTCCCTTTCTGGATGCGGGAAGAGATGCCCGAGCCTGTGCTTCCCATGCACCTATGACGGCTGCCAGCCTCCCTGCCCCAGGAACCCTGCTCCCTGCAAGACTCCTTCCCAATGGGAGGTCCAGGCTCCAGCCACCCTTGCCCTCCCCCAGGCAGGTGAAACATGCCGTTTTACACCTTCCTACACCTACCCTAGAAAGAGCCTCGAAAAGAAATGCCATTCTTGCTTTCTCTGAATAATTAAAAGCTTTGGGGCATAATGGAGACATATGGGGGTTTCTCCGGAAATCTAGACCACCCTAAAAGTTCATGCTCAGCCACTTGGAAGCTGGCTCTGTGCCCTGCAGCAGGTGATTACATTGGATCCATTTGCTAAATATACGTTTCAAAGTCAAGGTAACTTAGACACACACTTTCAAAACCCAGCCTCATAAGAAGGGTTTCCACTGAGAAGCACTGCCACCTCCTCCCCCCAGCCCGGGCACCTTGGAGAGGCCCCCGGAAATAGGTTTGGTTGAGATGTTAATGCTTCTGGCTTCTCTGGGCCCCGTGGGGTAGAGACGAGGGCTCTTCCTCACTCAGTTCATCCAGTGTCTGCCCCTGACAGGGCTACGTGCTGGGGCTCGGGCCGAGATGCCACACAGACCAACCTAATACATTCCCACCTTGAAATAGCCTCTAGCTAGGGCGATACGAGGGCCGGATGTTAAACCAGGCACTGAGAAGGCCAGAAAGAAAGAAATCACTGGCAAAATAAAAATACAAGAGAGTGGGATGCCTGGGTGGCTCAGTGGTTGAGCATCTGCCTTCGGCCCAGGGCGTGACCCCGGGGTCCCAGAATCCAGTCCCGCATCGGGCTCCCTGCAGGAAGCCTGCTTCTCCTTCTGCCTGTGTCTCTGCCTCTGTCTGTGTCTCTCATGAATAAATAAATAAAATATTTTAAAAAATTAAAAATTAAATTAAATAAAAATAAAATAAATAAAAATACAAATGAGCATTTCAGAAATCTGGGGGAAAGGCCATGCAGGGGCTCAGAGTGGGAGTCAGGGAGGGTGCAGGGCTGCCGGGCATCCACTTCTCCCCCAAAACAGAAAGGATGAGGAGGGAAAGAACAAGCAGGCTCTTGCAGGCAGGGGGTTTGTAGGGTGTTGAGGAGGAGAACACTGGGGTCCAGACGCACATCGCTTCCATCCTGCGGGACCCGGGGAGCCCGTCTCTGGGCACCCCGGGATGCTCGTCAGTAGGACATCAGAGTGACACGTAGTCACAAACACCTGTGACACGGTAAGCTCGGGATGTCTTAGCTAAGGGTAGCACCACCCCACCTCCCTCCTGCCCTGCACGGTCCCAACCACCCTCTTTTCTACCCGAGGCTACACCATCGCCCGTCCCACCCGGATCCTCGTCCACATCGAATGACACCGTGTGGGAGGAGCTGGCATCTGAGCGCAGCCCGGGCCTGTGCCCCAGCTTTGCTGCCTTCCTTACCCAGAGCCTCACAGCAGAGCCCCCGTGGCTCTGCGTCTCCAGGAGTCAGGCTGCCCCATGGCCCCAGGGCGGCATGGGGAGGGGGAGAGTGAACCCCCAGTGCTGGCAGGATCAGCGATGGTGCGACGCCTCACCCTCAGCTTCAGGATTCCTTCCGGGAGCTCTTCTAGCATCTGCTGACATGCCCCTGGCAATGGGTGTCGCATCACTGCTCCCAGAACCACCTCCCCTCAGGGAGACGAATCCTCCAGGATGAGCTGAAATCCATCCTTTTTGGGAAGGGGTCGTGAGACGGCCACCAGGCCCCTGTGTAGGCCTCCACCTGCCATGCTGCCCAGAAGAATTAATCCCATTATCAAATGGCCAGCCCCAGGGGCTGAACTTCCAAAGGCTTACAGCAAGGTGGGTTAATTAAAATCTTTGATCGAAGCCCCATAAACGGCATAAAGCTTCTCTCTCTTAATTATCCTGGATGGTCTCACAAGCACTAGAGCCAAACGGGAGGTGATGCGGAGGCAGGGATGTGGAGGGGAGATGAGCAGCCTGGAGGAGGGCTCAGAGAAAGCGTGGGCCGGCAGGCAGGAAGCTGCCACGCCAGCACCCCGAGCAACCCTCCTCGCGGGGCCCTGGGGAGGCAACAAACTTACCTGCTGATGCTGGGTGGGACCAGAGGGCTGAGCAGGGGCCCGACCCCAAGGACAGCTGCTGAGGGCGGTGAGTAACGGTCCTGTGGGCGAAGTCTAGCTACGCAGAGGGGGAGCGGGATGCAGGGGACGAGCTGAGAGGCAGGAAGCCCAGGTAGCTGACTGTCCAAGCGAGAGAACGTGCCACCCCATTCCAGGCGATGGCAGGGGTCGAAGCAGGTGGGTTTGAGGGATGCTGGGGCCACACAGGAGAGTCTGGGGGTGGCATGCTGCTTGGGTGTCTGGGTGAGTGACGGTGACCTCCCCCGCCCCCCAGGTGAACCAGGAGGGAGAGCCGGCTGAGGGCCAGGGAGATGGAGGAGTCCCAGTTGGACACTTGGAGTCTGACCGGCCGGTGACCCCATCACAGCTCCCAGGAAGATCCTCAGGGACTGTCCATGCGTCTGGGGGTGCCGCTGGCTGTGTGGGAGGACCTCCGGGCCATGCCCTCGCCCTTGCCTCCCGCCAGCTGCAGCAGCGCACGATGGCCCCAGGAATCCGCATTTCCCTCGGGTGTGCGGGGTGATCCCTGGTCAGATCCAGAAGCCTTCTGCTGCGACACTCCCCATCACCCAGCCATAAGTCCCAACCCCTGCAAGTTCCCCCCATGCGCTCTCTTCCACTATTAACACACCCATAAGTCACTAACACAACACATGCTGGTTGTGATGACAATCTGAGGAGGACAATTCACATTTCTGCGAACTTTTATAAAAGGAAAGCAAGAGCCTCCTTAGAAAACTGTTATTTTTTTTCCTCGATCTTTACTGATCTATAACCTGAGTAAAAACAATGTACTTTCTAAAGAATCACAGCTTCAGGGGAGCCCCTGGCATCAACCCTCTAGCCAAGCAGCTCCCATTTTGCTTCCCGTATGCAGGAATTCAGGCACAACCATGAGGAAAGGTGTCTGTGCCCCGTGCCCAAGGAGAAGCAGCGGTGGTGCAGGGCCCCACATGCCACCACCCCTCCTGTGCTGGAGACAGAAATGCTCCTGCAGAGGTGCCCCTCCCCTGTGCGACCCAGATAAGACAGCTGGGTGACCCTTTGTCTGCCTGTGATGGGGTCGAACACAGACCTCCCCGGAATTCCCATCTTTTGTCCCACAAATGATCAGCTGATTTGTTTGTCCTCCCAAAATGGCTGGAGAGAGAGCATCATGCCCCTGATCGGCCAAGACTCCCCTGCCCTCCGAGCCCTGACCTCCCCGCTACAAAGTGTAAGGCGGGATCTCCCTGAAGAGATATTCATTTGCAGCCAGGGAGCTGGCCTCATTGCAGAGATGAAATCTGTCCCCTTGCAAGTCCAGTTTTGCCTTTGACAGGCACCAGTACTGTTAGTGTCTGCAATTTGGTCGATTAACTGATGACCATGGTCAGCACGGCGTCTGGAGACAAGGTTATGACATGGCTTCTGGTGGGACCACCTGCATTGCCCACAAGAGGGGCTTTTGTGATGGGCCATCCTTTCTTCTGGACCTCCCAACCCTGAGGCACGTACAGACTTCCGTTCGGGCTTGCAGACACGTGCTGCTGAGGCACGGGAACCACCTTGGGCTCACGGCCTCCCCATTTAACTCATGTTTGATGCACTAGGTCTGGCCCATCCCGCTTCCTCCACCTCACCTAGGCAGGCTTGCTCCCTTGTCCGCAGCCCTGCTCATCAGCTTTCTAGGAATGATTCAAACGCCCCCTGTTCCAAGAAACCCTCCCTGCCAGGCCTCCCTCTGAATTGCAGGGAGGGCTCCTTCTGTGCTTCACTCTCCAGTCTTTGCCAATGGTGTCTGGTCGCCGGACCAGCGCAGCACAGAGTGGGACACCAGCAGGTCTTGGGACCAAGACACAGGTTGGCAAGTCCACTTGGCAGTGGGTTGCCTGTGGCCTTCTGTGAGCCACAAAGTTCTTGCTGGGCCTCTGTTTCTCCGTCTATAAGACGGGAATGCCAATCTGAGTGGGAACCCCCCACTTCCATCCCCGCGTGAGGATCTTGTTAGGGGCAGTGGGTCTGGGGTGAGCCTGACCTGCCATGTTCCCAGCAAAGCCCCAGGTGATGCCATAGCTACGGGGCCACGGCCACACGTCCAGCAACAGGATCCAATATGTTCAGCTCCTGCGAGCACCTGAGCCGTAGTAGGAGCTCAGTAAGCAGGAGGCTCAGTGATGCTACTGAGCCGGTGCCAGTGCCAGACACGGTAGGTGCTGGGGATGCTGGGAGCTGCTATCACTGAGGCTGATGGCCTTGCAGCCTGGACAGGAGCCGAGCATGGGGCTGGCACTTAGTCTTCCATTGAAAGGTCTTCCTCCTCTGGGAAGGAAAAAACAAAGTAGTTTACTTTTTTATTTTATTTTTTTAAAGATTTATGTATTTATTTATGATAGACATAGAGAGAAGAGAGAGAGAGAGAGAGGCAGAGACACAGGAGGAAGGAGAAGTAGGCTCCATGCCGAGAGCCCGACGCAGGACTCAATGCTGGGACTCCAGGATCGCGCCCTGGGCCAAAGGCAGGCGCTAAACCACTGAGCCACCCAGGGATCCCCTAGTTTACTTTTTTTTTTTTTTTTTTTTTTTTAATTTTTTTTTTAATTTTTATTTATTTATGATAGTCACACACAGAGAGAGAGAGAGGCAGAGACAAAGGCAGAGGGAGAAGCAGGCTCCATGCACCGGAGCCTGATGTGGGACTCGATCCCGGGTCTCCAGGATCGCGCCCTGGGCCAAAGGCAGGCGCCAAACCGCTGCGCCACCCAGGGATCCCCCTAGTTTACTTTTTAAAAAGATTTTATTTATTTATTCATGAGACAGAGAGACTGGCAGAGGGAGAAGCAGGATCCCCGCAGAGAGCCTGATGCGGTACTTGATCCCAGGACTCCAGGATCACGACCTGAGCTGAAGGCAGATGCTCAACCCCTGAGCCACCCAGGTGCCCCAGTAAAGTAGCTTTTATGAAGCTGTGGCAGGGTAGGGTCTGCTTTGTCCTGCATTCTGAGCACAAATGCACAAATCACGGCCCAGAGGAGGCCACTAGTCCTCAACATTGCCCTATGAGGGGCCCGCCAGCTTTCCCCCAAAAGCTTCCCTCCTCTGAGGCCAATTTCTGATGGAAATGAGCCCCCTGCCTCTGCACATCTATAAGCTGAGGGAAACAGTTGGCATCATAACCTTGGGGGCGGGGGGGGGGGTGGAGACAAATAAAGGAGTCTCAAGAGGTTTATCAGAGACCCCAGGAAGCTGTAAAACATATGTTGTGACATTTTGGCCCCTGATAGGTAGCAGCAGATGGGGAAAGACTCCCTCCGACCTGACTCAGAACAAGTTAATGAGGACCTGCCCCACCTCCTGCCCTGGGGGGCAGAGTCTCCCTCCCCGCCCCTGCAGGGACCCATCTGCAGAGCCTCCATCTCAGGCCCATCAAACCGGCAGAGCGGGGCTCGGCATCCGGCGGAGAGCCTCTTCTGCCTCCAAGACCCTGAGATGTGGGCACAGGCAATGACCTATCTTGGGCACCAGGTGCCTGGAGACATTCCACCTCCAAAGATGGGGGGAGAGGGGGTTCAAGCCGTTGATTGGCCCAGGGGTGAGGAAAGCAGTCACAGCCTGGAACAGCAGTTCCCGGCTCTGGTTACACATTAGAATCACCTAGGGTGGGGTCGGAGGCGAGGGGGTGTCTTTGAAAATATAGGGATGCGGGACACACTAGATGGTGGAAGAGTAGGTTCCCCAAGTCACCTGTCCCCACCAAATTACCTAGATAACCTTCAAATCATCCTGAAAATCTACGAATTCGGCCTGAGATTTAAAGAGAGAACAGCTAGAGGCTACAGTGAGAAGAGTTCCGCTTCTATCAAGGTAAGAAGATGCTTCTATCACGGTAGGAAGATGAGGGTGGGGGGTGGGGGGTGGGGGTGGGGGGATAAAGAAACAAAAGGCATCCAAGGGGGAGGGGCCGCGCGAGGAGCCGGGCTAAGGTCGGGGCGAGTGTCCCCAGGACAGGAAAGCACCGTCCTGGAGACGCAGGAGCTTCACCAACCTTCCCGGGGGGAAAGGCCTCGCAGGGAGTTAGAGCAGGACCCAGGAGGGCGGGGATGCCCTCAGGCTCCCGGGGACACTAACAGGCACCTGCGCCCGGGGAGAGTGCGCCGAGCTCCCTAAGGGCTGCAGCGCGCACGGCGGGACCCGGAACAGCTCTGGGGGGCTCGGGCGGCGGCTCCGCGGAGGGGGCTGCGGGGCGGGAGCGCGAATCCAACAGCGCAGGCCCCGGAGCACAGGGCACTGGGGACACAGCCCAGGATCCGGCCTCCCCCGGGACAGGCAGAGGCCGGGAGGGCCCAGGACAGCAAGGACGCTCCTGCCCCGAGCTGAGCAGATCAGCAGCCCCGCCCCGGAGCCTCCAGGCCCTGCAGGCTGAGAGCTCCGGAGTTCCTGCGGGGGCTGAATCCAGGGCTCCAGGGCTGGCCCCGCCACTGCGGTTGTTCCTCCTGCGGCCTCAAGGGGTAAACAACCCCCACGAGCCCTGCACCAGGCAGGGGGCAGAGCAGCTCCCCCAAGTGCTAACACCTGAAAATCAGCACAACAGGCCCCTCCCCCCAGAAGACCAGCTAGACGGACAAGTTCCAGGGGAGTCAAGGGACTTAAAGTACACAGAATCAGAAGATACTCCCCTGTGTTTTTTTTTTTCTTTTTGATTTCTCTTTGCTTTCCCCACCCCTTTTTCTTCCTTTCTTTTTCTTTCTCTTTTTCTTCTCTTTTTTTCTTTTTTTTTCTTCCTTTTTTCTTTTTCTCTTTTCTTTCCTTCTTTCTCTCCTCTCTTTTTCTCCTTTTCCCAATACAACTTATTTTTGGCCACTCTGCACTAAGCAAAATGACTAGAAGGAAAACCTCACCTCAAAAGAAAGAATCAGAAATAGTCCTCTCTCCCACACAGTTACAAAATTTGGATTACAATTCAAGGTCAGAAAGCCAATTCAGAAGCACTATTATACAGCTACTGGTGGCTCTAGAAAAAAGCATAAAGGACTCAAGAGACTTCATGACTGCAGAATTTAGATCTAATCAGGCAGAAATTAAAAATCAATTGAATGAGATGCAATCCAAACTAGAAGTCCTAACGACGAGGGTTAACGAGGTGGATGAATGAGTGAGTGACATAGAAGACAAGTTGATGGCAAAGAGGGAAACTGAGGAAAAAAGAGACAAACAATTAAAAGACCATGAGGATAGATTAAGGGAAATAAACGACAGCCTGAGGAAGAAAAAACTACATTTAATTGGGGTTCCCGAGGGCGCCGAAAGGGACAGAGGGCCAGAATATGTATTGGAACAAATCATAGCTGAAAACTTTCCTAATCTGGGAAGGCAAACAGGCATTCAGATCCAGGAGATAGAGAGATCCCCCCCTAAAATCAATAAAAACCATTCAACACCTCGACATTTAATAGTTAAGCTTGCAAATTCCAAAGATAAAGAGAAGATCCTTAAAGCAGCAAGAGACAAGAAATCCCTGACTTTTATGGGGAGGAGTATTAGGGTAACAGCAGACCTCTCCACAGAGACCTGGCAGGCCAGAAAGGGCTGGCAGGATATATTCAGGGTCCTAAATGAGAAGAACGTGCAACCAAGAATACTTTATCCAGCAAGGCTCTCATTCAAAATGGAAGGAGAGATAAAGAGCTTCCAAGACAGGCAGGAACTGAAAGAATATGTGACCTCCAAACCAGCTCTGCACGAAATTTTAAGGGGGACTCTGAAAATTCCCCTTTAAGAAGAAGTCCAGTGGAACAATCCACAAAAACAAGGACTGAATAGATATCATGATGACACTAAACTCATATCTTTCGATAGTAACTCTGAACATGAATGGGCTTAATGACCCCATCAAAAGGCACAGGGTTTCAGACTGGATAAAAAAGCAGGACCATTTGCTGTCTACAAGAGACTCATTTTAGACAGAAGGACACCTACAACCTGAAAATAAAAGGTTGGAGAACCATTTACCATTCAAATGGTCCTCAAAAGAAAGCAGGGGTAGCCATCCTTATATCAGATAAACTAAAATTTACCCCAAAGACTGTAGTGAGAGATGAAGAGGGACACTATCTCATACTTAAAGGATCTATCCAACAAGAGGACTTAACAATCCTCAATATATATGCCCCGAATGTGGGAGCTGCCAAATATTTAAACCAATTAATAACCAAAGTGAAGAAATACTTAGATAATAATACACTTATACTTGGTGACTTCAATCTAGCGCTTTCTATACTCGATAGGTCTTCTAAACACAACATCTCCAAAGAAATGACAGCTTTAAATGATACACTGGACCAGATGGATTTCACAGATATCTACAGAACTTTACATCCAAACTCAACTGAATACACATTCTTCTCAAGTGCACATGGAACTTTCTCCAGAATAGACCACATACTGGGTCACAAATTGGGTCTGAACCAATACCAAAAGATTGGAATCGTCCCCTGCATATTCTCAGATCATAATGCCTTGAAATTAGAACTAAATCACAACAAGAAGTTTGGAAGGACCTCAAACACGTGGAGGTTAAGGACCATCCTGCTAAAAGATAAAAGGGTCAACCAGGAAATTAAGGAAGAATTTAAAAGATTCATGGAAACTAATGAGAATGAGATACAACCGTTCAAAATCTTTGGGATGCAGCAAAAGCAGTCCTAAGGGGGAAATACATCGCAATACAAGCATCCATTCAAAAACTGGAAAGAACTCAAATACAAAAGCTAACCTTACACCTAAAGGAGCTAGAGAAAAAACAGCAAATAGATCCTACACCCAGCAGAAGAAGAGAGTTAATAAAGATTCGAGCAGAACTCAACGAAATCGAGACCAGAAGAACTGTGGAACAGATCAACAGAACCAGGAGTTGGTTCTTTGAAAGAATTAATAAGATAGATAAACCATTAGCCAGCCTTATTAAAAAGAAGAGAGAGAAGACTCAAATTAATAAAATCATGAATGAGAAAGGAGAGATCACTACCAACACCAAGGAAATTCAAACGATTTTAAAAACATATTATGAACAGCTATACGCCAATAAATTAGGCAATCTAGAAGAAATGGACGCATTTCTGGAAAGCCACAAACTACCACAAACTACCAAAACTGGAACAGGAAGAAATAGAAAACCTGAACAGGCCAATAACCAGGGAGGAAATTGAAGCAGTCATCAAAAACCTCCCAAGACACAAGAGTCCAGGGCCAGATGGCTTCCCAGGGGAATTCTATCAAACGTTTAAGGAAGAAACCATACCTATTGTACTAAAGATGTTTGGAAAGATAGAAAGAGATGGAGTACTTCCAAATTCAATCCAAATTCATTCTATGAGGCCAGCATCACCTTAATTCCAAAACCAGACAAAGACCCCACCAAAAAGGAGAATTATAGACCAATATCCCTGATGAACATGGATGCAAAAATTCTCAACAAGATACTAGCCAATCGGATGCAACAGTACATTAAGAAAATTATTCACCATGACCAAGTAGGATTTATCCCTGGGACACAAGGCTGGTTCAACACTAGTAAAACAATCAATGTGATTCATCATATCAGCAAGAGAAAAACCAAGAACCATATGAACCTCTCATTGGATGCAGAGAAAGCATTTGACAAAATACAGCATCCATTCCTGATCAAAACTCTTCAGAGTGTAGGGATAGAGGGAACATTCCTCAACATCTTAAAAGCCATCTACGAAAAGCCCACAGCAAATATCATTCTCAATGGGGAAGCACTGGAGCCTTTCCCCTAAGATCAGGAACAAGACAGGGATGTCCACTCTCACCACTGCTATTCAACATAGTACTGGAAGTCCTAGCCTCAGCAGTCAGACAACAAAAAGACATTAAAGGCATCCAAATTGGCAAAGAAGAAGTCAAACTCTCCCTCTTCGCCGATGACATGATACTCTACATAGAAAACCCAAGAGACTCCACCCCAAGATTGCTAGAACTCATACAGCAATTTGGCAGCGTGGCAGGATACAAAATCAATGCCCAGAAGTCAGTGGCATTTCTATACACTAACAATGAGACTGAAGAAAGAGGAATTAGGGAGTCAATCCCATTTACAATGGCACCCAAAAGCATAAGATACTTAGGAATAAGCCTAACCAAAGAGGTAAAGGATCTATACCCTAAAAACTATAGAACACTTCTGAAAGAAATTGAGGAAGACACAAAGAGATGGAAAAATATTCCATGCTCATGGATTGGCAGAATTAATATTGTGAAAATGTCAATGTTACACAGGACAATGTACATGTTTAATGCAATCCCTATCAAAAACCATGGACTTTCTTCAGAGAGTTAGAACAAATTTTTTTTAAGATTTGTGTGGAATCAGAAAAGACCCCGAATAGCCAGGGGAATTTTAAAAAAGAAAACCATATCTGGGGGCATCACGATGCCAGATTTCAGGTTGTACTACAAAGCTGTGGTCATCAAGACAGTGTGGTACTGGCACAAAAACAGACACATAGATCAATGGAACAGAATAGAGAACCCAGAAGTGGACCCTGAACTTTATGGTCAACTAATATTCGATAAAGGAGGAAAGACTATCCGTTGGAAGAAAGACAGTCTCTTCAATAAATGTGCTGGGAAAATTGGACAGCCACATGCAGAAGAATGAAACTAGACCACTCTCTTGCACCAGACACAAAGATAAACTCAAAATGGATGAAAGATCTAAATGTGAGACAAGATTCCATCAAAATCCTAGAGGAGAACACAGACAACACCCTTTTTGAACTTGGCCACAGTAACTTCTTGCAAGATACATCCACGAAGGCAAAAGAAACAAAAGCAAAAATGAACTATTGGGACTTCATCAAGATAAGAAGCTTTTGCACAGCAAAGGATACAGTCAACAAAACTAAAAGACAACCTACAGAATGGGAGAAGATATTTGCAAATGACGTATCAGATAAAGGGCTAGTTTCCAAGATCTATAAAGAACTTCTTAAACTCAACACCAAAGAAACAAACAATCCAATCATGAAATGGGCAAAAGACATGAAGAGAAATCTCACAGAGGGAGACACAGACATGGCAACAAGCACATGAGAAAATGCTCTGCATCACTTGCCATCAGGGAAATACAAATCAAAACCACAATGAGATACCACCTTACCCCAGTGAGAATGGGGAACATTAACAAGGCAGGAAACCACAAATGTTGGAGAGGATGCGGAGAAAAGGGAACCCTCCTGCACTGTTGGTGGGAATGTGAACTGGTGCAGCCACTCTGGGAAACTGTGTGGAGGTTCCTCAAAGAGTTAAAAATAGACCTGCCCTACGACCCAGCAATTGCACTGTTGGGGATTTACCCCAAAGATACAGATGCAGTGAAACGCCGGGACACCTGCACCCCGATGTTTATAGCAGCAATGGCCACAATAGCCAAACTGTGGAAGGAGCCTCGGTGTCCATCGAAAGATGAATGGATAAAGAAGATGTGGTCTATGTATACAATGGAATATTACTCAGCCATTAGAAATGACAAATACCCACCATTTTCTTCAACATGGATGGAACTGGAGGGTATTATGCTGAGTGAAGTAAGTCAATCGGAGAAGGACAAACATTGTACGTTCTCATTCATTTGGGGAATATAAATAATAGTGAAAGGGAATATAAGGGAAGGGAGAAGAAATGTGTGGGAAATATCAGAAAGGGAGACAGAACATGAGAGGCTCCTAACTCTGGGAAACGAACTAGGGGTGGTGGAAGGGGAGGAGGGCGGGGGGTGGGGGTGAATGGGTGACGGGCACTGAGGGGGGCACTTGACAGGATGAGCACTGGGTGTTATTCTGTATGTTGGCAAATTGAACACCAATAAAAAATAAATTTATTATTAAAAATTTTTAAAAATAAAAATATACAGATGCTGGGACGCCCCCTCGGGAGTTCTGAAATCTGGGGTGCTGCTCAAGCATCAGGGTTTTTCAAAGCCCTTTGGTCACCCCAATGAACATCCAAGGGCGGGACCCCCTGGCTGAGAAAGAATTCAGTTCAGACCTTTCTTTTTTTTTTTTTTTTTCTTTTTTAAAAATGCTTTTATTTTTTTTTTTACATTTTTTAAAAATTTAAATTCAATTTGCCAACATATAATATCACACCTAGCACTCATCCCATCATGTGCCCTCCTTGGTGTGCATCACCTAACTTTCAAAAGCTTTGAGAGATCCCATGCACCAATCATCAGAGCATTTCGATCTGCAACAGAAACAGTTTTTCTGTTTCAATGACACACACAAAAAAAAGAATCAAACCCTGAAGGACTGGGGTCACAAAGCAGGAGGATGTGGGGCAGGGGATGAGGGCAGTGTTCTCACCCCAAAGGAAATTACATTCCTGCAAGAGAAGAGGGAAACTGGAAGGGAGACCAAGCCAGGGAGAAGTGGGTGAACTCCCACAGCCCTGAGCCCCCAGAGAAGGCTGGGTGGGGAGGAGAGGTCATGTGTCTGTTGCCCCACCTGGAAACCTGGCAGCCACTTGGAAGGAGTGGCAATGACACCGAGGGTTAGAATGGTGGCTGGGAGGATCCTAGCCTCCTCCTCCTCCTCCTCTCACCTCCATGTGGCCCAGGGACTGTCCCAAACCTGGACCCGAACCTCAGGGGTGGCTTTCGGCATCATCTGCTCCAGCGGGGTGGGGTCTGGACATGGGGGACACCAGTGGCAGGTGCAAGGTGCCACTCTTCCCGCAAAGGGACAGGACAGGAGGGGCAGAGGTGAGCCGGTTCACCCAGAAGTCACAGAGCAATAGGTCACTTTGGATCAAAAGTCGGTGCAATAAGTTGCTTTGGGTCAAAAGTCAGTGCAATAAGTTGCTTTGGGTCAAAAGTTGGTGCAATAAGTTGCTTTGAATCAAAACTTTGTGTGTTTCTGCCCATGAGCTAGGGAAGCTTAGTTACAAAAAAAATGAACAAAGTTATGTTTCTGTACTTCTAAGCCTGACCGTAAATCTTCAACCTGCTGTGAGGTCTATTCAGAAAAGAGGAACAAAACACGGCCAATGAACAGGAAGAGAGAGTCAGCCTCAGCAGTAAGACACACAAATCAAAACACCTGTAACCCACCGTGCGGGCCCCTCGGGTGGGAACTGCTTTAAAATCTAATAGGCACGGGGCACCTGGGTGGCTCAGTGGTTGAGCGTCTGCCTTCAGTTCAGGCCATGACCCCGGGGTCCTGGGATCGAGTCCTACATTGGGCTCCCTGCATGGAGCCTGCTTCTCCCTTTGCCTTTGTCTCTCATGAATAAATAAATAAAATCTGAAAAAATAAAAAACAAGCCCTAGAGAAACAAAAATAACAGAGTCCAGAAACTGGAATGACACAGAAATGAAAAATAGGAGAGACAAGGAAGATCACTGCGAGAGGAAGCTGTTGGGAAGCAGAACGAGCAGAACGGAAGACAAAAAGATGGGAAAGATACAGGGTGCTGGGGGATTAGTCTGGGAGATGGTAGGTGCAAACAACAGGACAGAGAACTGAGAAAGGAGAGAGAGACTCACGGAAGGAGAAATGGAATGAATGTTCTCCGCACTGCAGCACAGCTGAAAGGGGTCACCGGGTGCCCACACTGAGGATCCAGGCACGTGCCCCTTATGGCATCGGACCACGAGGGACAGACGCTTCCAGAAGGTTCTGGACTTCATGAAAGCATCGAGAAGAAGCAGAACCACTTAACCCTAACAGCAACACTGGAGCTTTTGTAAGACACTGGAGCAACGCCCTGGACATTCCGGAAGGAAGTAATTTCCAGGCTGGAGGTCCACGTCCAGCCAGGCCACTAGCGAAGGCCAGATAAAGACATCAAACCAGGTCCGTCCCAGGCACCACGTCTCAGAAGGACCCCAGAGACGACTCTACAAAACAAGGGGAACCGGCAGAGCGAGGGGACGTAGATAGAGCGGGGAGAGAAGAAGCGAGGTCGGGACATCTCGTGGTCCCACTGAGAGGTTCCAGGGGGGCAGGGCATCAGATCCTGGATGTGTGGCCATGAGAACCCAAACGGTCTGCAGAGGGGTCGGGGGCAGTGCAGAGGAGGAGGACAGGGGCTATGAGCTCACCTCCAGAGGCAGGAAGGCAGCAGTAGACTGGGCCACCCGCCAAAACCCCGAGGAGCAGCTGCAAGCTCCTTATTTTAGGATGAGGGATAAATACCCAAAGTATGAACTACGGAGGTGAGAATCGTTGCTCCTGCATGTGGACGAAAGGAGGAGTGTTTCCAGACGTTGAGTTCACGGGCCTATCGGCTCTTTATTTATTTTTTTTAAAAGATTTTATTTTTATTTATTTATGAGAGTGAGAGAGAGAGAGAGAGGCAGAGACACAGGCAGAGGGAGAAGCAGGATCCATGCTGGGAGCCCGACGCGGGACTGGATCCCGGGACTGCAGGATGGCGCCCTGGGCCGAAGGCAGGCGCCAAACCGCTGAGCCACCCAGGGATCCCCCTATTGGGCTCTTTAAACGAGATGCCGTTCTGATGCCAAATGGAAACCAACAATTCATCTGGAGGCCTGGGCATCAGCTGGAAGATTTCCAGAATCCCCTTCCGCTGGAACAGCCTGTGACTCAGTTACTTCTTTAGGAATCCCGGGGGGCTGCTCCCTGGAGCTCCAGGGCCCTTGAGCATCCCCTGTCCATTGTGAAATGACGAATAAATGGGTGAATAGGGCGCCCGGGGGGCTCAGTGGTTAAGCGTCTGCCTTCGGCTCAGGGTCCTGGGGTCAAGTCCCACATTGGGCTCCCTCTCTGCTTCTGTGTGTATGTCTCTCATGAATAAATAAATAAAATCTTTAAAAAAAATAAGTAAATGGGCAAATAGATCAGGTTTTCCTCCCTCTGCGTCCCCAGCTGAGGATCCTCTGGACACGTCACTGCCCTAGGCCACAGAATCCCCAGTGTGGGCGCAGGGCTGTCAAGATACAGGTGCAGACTCACCCCCAAGCCAACCATGGCCGGATCCCTGAGGCTGGGCCCCTCCGGGCTGCTCCTGCCCCTGCCAGGAACTCCCCAGAGCCCTCGTCTTACAGCATCCCTTCTATGTCCTACGTCTCCCCAGAGTTGCAGAGTGTATTCCCTGAGCTGGTGCAGAACCAGGGTGACCAGGCTCCAGTCCTGTCTCCGCCGACTGTCCTCACGCCTACTCCACATCCTCGGCATATCCTGGGGCCGTGGCCGCTCCCAACCAGAGAGCAGGACACCTGCACCAGCTAGCTTGGTCACTAGGGGCGGAGGGGCGGGGGAGGGCGTGGAGGGGCACACCAGCCAATGAGCATTCCACCACTGTCGCATTAGAATTTGTTGTTCTTTTTTTTAAATATTTTATTTATTTATTCATGAGACACAGAGAGAGGAAGAGACACAGGCAGAGGGAGGAGGTTCCATGTGGAGAGCCTGATGTGGGACTTGATCCCATGACCCAGGGATCAGGACCTGAGCTGAAGGCAGACGCTCAACCCCTGAGCCCCCTGGGCATCCCGGCACTCTTGTTGGAGACCCTGGGAACACAGAGAAGAGTGGCGCACAGCACAGGCCTCAGAAGTCACTCACAGGCCAGCATGACAGCCAAGCTCATGCATATCCTGCTCCCCTCCCCCGCCCCGAGAAGTCGGACAGGGGTCAGTAGAGGAGCGACACCACGAAGCTCTCTGCAGAAGCAGACAGCTGGGCCCCGCAGGTTAGTCCCAGGGACTTGCAGAGAGAAAGCGCTATGAGATCTGGCCCGGAAAGAGGAGTGGGAGAGCAATCAGGCCGAAACGGGAGGAAGGCACGCAAGGAATCACGAGCAGGCAGGAGCTGCGCCAAGAGAGATGACTTCGGGGGACCAGTGTCTGGGGAGGAGTGGCAAGAAGCTCAAGGGGACAGGGAGGGGGGAGGGAGAGATGAAACCGAAGGACGACGTGTAGGGCACAGAAATACATCATAACTCAGCAAATAACATCTTTATAGTCTTGGGATAGAAGGACATGTCTTGTGACGCAGATCTACCCTCCTGCACACAGGGCACCCAAAATGTCTTCCGATACGCGATCCTAGACAGAAAACCCTGATGCTTTTTGGGGAGCACAGCTCACTCCTGAGCCACGGCATCTGTCTCCCCAGGAAGAAACCCAAAGGATGGGGCTGCGATTGGTGTTTATTATTCTGTTCTCTTTAATTATTTTTTAAGATTTTATTTTTAAGGAATCTCTACATCCCAACATGGGACTTGAAATCACAACCCAGAGACCAAGAGCCACAGGCTCCACCATCTGAGCCAGCCAGGACCCCCCGTTCTATTCTTTTAAAAAACCAACAGATTCAGGTTCAAGATGGAGGATTGGGGGGCACCTGGTGGGGCTCAGTCAGTGAAGCGTCCCAGGGTCCTGGGATCGAGTCCTGTGTCAGGTGTGGGACCCAGGAAATTTAACAAAATCCCCTACCCCTGGACAAGCAGAGCAGGACTGACTCTATTTTGGCTGCACCCCCCTTGTGCTGACTGCTTATTACCTAGGGCACTGCCCCGCCCTAGTCAGAGACCAGGGCACACCCTAACCCGAAATCCGGCTCAGTGGACCAGCATGACTGTGCAACTTTCTGCATATCCCATTGGCCACGGGCCCCTATAAAGCTGCTGAGCCTCTTAGTCTCGGGGTCCAAGTCCCTGCTCCGCTGCGTCGGGTACACTTGGACCCAAGCTGGAGCTTGTAAATAAACCCTCGTGTGTTTGCATCGGTGTCGGCTCCTTGGCGGTTTCTCAGATTCGCGATCTTGGGCACAATATCCACCCACCCGCATCAGAGGGAGAGCCTGCTTCTCCCTCTGCCCCTCCCCCTGCGCTCTCTCTCTCTTTCTGTGTGTGTCAAATAAATAAATAAAATCTTAAAAAAAAAAAAAGATGGGGGTTTGGATTCACACCTTCTCCTTGACCAATTTCATTAAAAAAGACACAAGAAAAATAGATATAAGAATCAGCTCATTGTTGAATTAGAAAACAAGGAAGAGTGCCGTTGATAAAAAATAATGTTTGTGACCTTACAAAATGAACAGCAAAAACCCAAAATATACTTTAAAAAAAAAAAACTTAAAAAAAAAAATACAGAGACAAGACTACTAGCACAGTGGGATACATTCACTTACGTCTCTTATCAATTATTCCATCAGATCCGCCCTCCAAAAACACAATTATAATTATCATGAAAAAGTATGATTCAGACATATATATAGATTTCATAACCTACAAATAAGCATTGTATATTTACAAAGAGTGTATATTTACAAGAGTTTGACAGGGCACATATCCCAGACACATAATAAAACAAAAACATTTAACAAGAGAGAAATAGCAAAAGAAAAAAAAAACTAACCATGAAAAAATTTTGCACATATCCCAGACACATAATAAAACAAAAACAAAATAAAACAAAAACATTTAACAAGAGAGAAATAGCAAAAGAAAAAAAAACTAACCATGAAAAAATTTTGCAAAAACTTTTCAACAAAATTCAAGAAATATAGATCATTTAAAGATGAAAGACAGGAAGGTCTCAGAGATGAAATCCTGTGGCGTGAGGACCTAAGCCCAACAGAGAAAAACTGATCATTGAGATATTTTATTATGAAATCAGAAAGAAGGGAAACAAATTAGCTTTCAGCTCCATAAATTAGATGCTACACCATGAGTTATTTTGGGTTTTTGTTTTAAAGGTAGAATGAAAGATTTAATCTTGGCAATTTAACCCACCCACCCCCCAGAAAAGAATGAGTTAGGGGGAAAAAATCTATGGAAATGGAGATACTAAAACCTGGTTCTTTAAAAATTCTGATTAATCAGACACAATCTCTGGCAAACTTGCAAAGAATAAAAAAGAGAAGACATGAATACCTGATGCTTTTGAGACATGAACAGGGAGATATGAAGATGTGAGATAGTGGGAGAATACTGAGTACAACCCTGCCGGTGAGTTTGCAGGAACAATTCTACTAGAGAATAAAAATTTCAGGGGCGTCGGAGTGGCTCAGCCGGTTGAGTGTCCAGCTTGGTTTCAGCTCAGGTCATGATCTCGGGGTCATGGGATCAAGCTCCACGTGGGGCTCTGTGCTCAGCGTGGAGAGTCTGCTGGAGATTCCCTCTCCCTCTGCCTCTCCCTGCTGCTTGTGCTGTCTCTAAATAAATAAACAAAATCTTTAACAAAAAAAAAAGAAGAAGAATTTTAAACATGACACGGGGTGAGGCAAGAATCCGAGAACATCAGAGAAGCAAAAAAGCCTATTAGGCTGTCAAAAAAAACAAAAACAAAACAAAAAAAACACCAGAAAACCAAAATCCCACCAAATAAAAGCACCCATATCAAAGGCTTTATGGGGAATGTCTATTGAGCATTTAAGGGATGAATGCATCCCACGTCATGGAAACTGCCCTGCGGCATGAGAAAAAGGGACAGCCTCTGGAGTCTTTCAAGGACGTGAGCGAAATCCTGAAAACGGCAGTCTAAACGCGCACACCCCGTGCCGCTGTACACATGCGCCACATTCCATAAGCAAATTCACTCGTGAATACAGATGCAACAATTCCAAATAAAATATTAGCAGATTAAATTTAGCAGCAAGTTAAGCGAAGACTTTAAGCACCTACAAGTAGGGTTTATTCTGGCAACACAAGGATTGTTCAACAGTATCAAAAATGCTAACGTCGTTTGCTGTAATAAGAGGTCATTAAAAAAAAAGCAAAATACTGAGGGGTTTTGATGGAGTAGATGTACTTTCGCCTATTCCTCCCGGTAGGATGTTACGTGTAAGAAAAGCATGAGGAGGGGCCCTTGGGGTCTCAGCGGTTGGGCGTCTGGCTTCAGCTCAGGGCGTGACCCCAGGGTCCTGGGATCGAGTCCCACATCGGGCTCCCCGCAGGAAACCTGCTTCTCCCTCCACCTGTGTCTCTGCCTCTCTCTCTGGGTCTCTCAGGAATAAATAAATAAATCTTTAAAAAAATAATAAGAAGTTACTATGGCCGAGTAACTTCTTGCAAGATACATCCACGAAGGCAAAAGAAACAAAAGCAAAAATGAACTATTGGGACTTCATCAAGATAAGACGCTTCTGTACAGCAAAGGATACAGTCAACAAAACTAAAAGACAACCTACAGAATGGAAGAAGATATTTGCAAATGACATATCAGATAAAGGGCTAGTTTCCAAGATCTATAAAGAACTTCTTAAACTCAACACCAAAGAAACAAACAATCCAATCATGACATGGGCAAAAGACATGAACAGAAATCTCACGGAGGAAGACATAGACATGGCCAACACGCACATGAGAAAATGCTCTGCATCACTTGCCATCAGGGAAATACAAATCAAAACCACAATGAGATCCCACCTCACACCAGTGAGAATGGGGAAAATTAACAAGGCAGGAAACAACAAATGTTGGAGAGGATATGGAGAGAAGGGAACCCTCCTGCACTGTTGGTGGGAATGTGAACTGGTGCAGCCACTCTGGAAAACTGTGTGGAAGTTCCTCAAAGAGTTAAAAATATACCTGCCCTACGACCCAGCAATTGCACTGTTGGGGATTTACCCCAAAGATACAAATGCAATGAAACGCCGGGACACCTGCACCCCGATGTTTCTAGCAGCAATGGCCACGATAGCCAAACTGTGGAAGGAGCCTCGGTGTCCATCGAAAGATGAATGGATAAAGAAGCTGTGGTTTCTGTATACAATGGAATATTCCTCAGCCATTAGAAATGACAAATACCCACCATTTCCTTCAACGTGGATGGAACTGGAGGGTATTATGCTGAGTGAAATAAGTCAATCGGAGAAGGACAAACATTATATGTTCTCATTCATTTGGGGAATATAAATAATAGTGAAAGGGAATATAAGGGAAGGGAGAAGAAATGTGTGGGAAAGATCAGAAAGGGAGACAGAACGTAAAGACTGCTAACTCTGGGAAACGAACTAGGGGTGGTAGAAGGGGAAGAGGGCGGGGGGTGGGAGTGAATGGGTGACGGGCACTGGGGGTTATTCTGTATGTTAGTAAATTGAACACCAATAAAAAATAAATTAAAAAAAAAAAAGAAAGGAATTCAAAATGCATCCATTCATGTAATAGACTTATACTTTTAGGACATAAATTGAGAAAATTTTAATCATGTTGATTTTTTTCAAAGTCCTAAACTGGCATTATAGCAAGTTACAAGATTACCTGCCTACAAACGTGCTATGTGTGGATAACACTCTATAACTCAATCAATGTTATCATTTTCATGTGTTTCTATATAGAGTTATATTTTATAAACTTAGCCCATCTTGGAAATCTGCATTTACTCCATAATGCAGGGAGATTATCATGGATGTAATTATGGTTATGTCTATAGTATTTATGCTTTAGAGGAACGAAGGTAAAAGTAGTCTGAACATTTGCAAAAAAATAAAATAAAATAAAATAAAATAAAAATAAAAATAAATAAATAAAAATAAAAAATATAAAAAAAATAATAATAAAAGAAAGAAATCAATGAATCAAAGACAGAAACATGGCAGAAAAAACCAACGACACAAGGAGCCGGTTCTTTGGAAAACTCAATACAGTTGACAAACCTCCGGCAACACTGGTGGGGAAACAGAGAAGACACGAATGAATGATGTGGGCTTCAAATGAGGGCACACGACGGGCGAGTGTGTACGTGTAAATCTGACATGCACACAGTTGGGGGAGGGTGGGGACAGCGCGGGCAGCGACCTGGCAGCCTTGGAGGGCCCGGCACGGCCCCTGAGAGACATGGTGCAGCTGAGGAGCAGGGGCCGCCAGCAGACCCCTCCCAGCTCCCCGCGGAGTGGTGGCCAAATGGTGCAGACCTACTGGGGAGCGGGTGACCGCTCAGGCTTATGGGGCGTGTGTGTGAGTGGATGTGTGGGTGCACACATGTGTGGGTGTGGGCACACGTGCACCTGTTGGGGTGGGGGGCAGGTTGTCAGGGAACAGTCTGCTTTCCTCTACTTCAGCCTTTCAAGTGGGAGACTAATGCTGTCGAATCTATTTTAGAAAAACCTGAAGGCAGACGCTCAACCCCTGAGCGTTCTTGGAGGAAGAACAACATCCCCAGAGAAATCCAGGGGGGCAGTCACTCGGTGCGGACGCGCAGGAAGGCAGGACTGGAAGGCGGGGTTGCTGGAGCCTGGCAAGGACCAGCTGCTCGGTACAAATGTCCTTGGGGCTCCAGACCAAGCTCCAGAGCCCCCAAGCCCTCGGCGTCCACAGACACAGGGGACACACGGAGCTCACTGACACCAAGGGCTTGTTCAGCTGAGCCAAGGTCAGCTCAGCATCCCCACCCTACTGCCCCCCAGGATTGCCCCTCAGAACATCCAGCCTGTGACAACAGGCGTCCCTGAGTGCACCCCCGGGGCCCTGCCCACGCTTGCAGATACTCCCAGCCCTCAGGGCTCCCCAGTAGCCGTGCATCTCCCAGCCCAATGCTTAACAGTCTCAAAATAGGAGAAGATAAGTGTTGCCCCTCATTCTTCTCTTTTGCAGAAAATACCCTGAAAATAGAGCCAGGATGCCGGGTCCGCTCTCCCAGCCTCGGAAGGAAACCTGTCACTGCTTCCAGCACACTGTGGTTTGCACACACAGGCCACGCTCCTGGCCTGTCCCATTTCCCGGTCCACAGCAGAGACTGCAGACCACGCCGAGTCGTGGGGGGTGCTCCCATGTGCTTGTGACAGAGCAGGGCCCCCAGCGCTCAGGGTGTGAACAGATCAGGGCTCCTTTGGTGGCAGAGTCCCCGAGCAGATCAAGGCCCAGGTTGGGGCTCGGGTGTGGGCCTCGTGCGACTGCCTGCCCCTCTCAGGCACCCTGATCCCCAGAATCCAGCCCAGAGCCAGCCCCCAGTGGGTGGCCCCCCAGTCAGTGATGAGCACGGCCGCCCCACCCAGCGCTGAGGCTGCCTTGGTCTATGCCAGAGCGGCTGGGCTCACACCCCCACCTACAGAAGTGGTCTTGCATCCCGCCCTAGCACCTCCTCCTGGGGGGACCCTCCAGGTATGTGTGGGGGATAGCGGGGCCCACACCAACCTCACAGGCAGAGTCACAGCATCCACAGTCACGTTTCTTTCTTTTTTTTTTTTTTTAAGATTTTATTTATTTATGAGAAACAGAGAGAGGCAGAGACACAGGCGAGAGAAAAGCAGGCTCCATGCAGGGAGCCTGACACAGGACTCAATCCCGGGTCTCCAGGACCATGCCCTGGGCTGAAGGCGGCGCTAAACGGCTGAGCTACCCAGGCTGCCTACACAGTCGCCTTTCACAATGAATCAAGAATTAAGGAAAAAGCCAGAGAGATCACTGGGTTTTGATGCAAAGATGGAAAAAACCTCAGATGCTATCAATACAATGAGGGTCCTCCACAATGCGGCCTGTGGCCAGAGAATGGGAACCGTCCTCCTGGCCAGCTGATCTGTCTTGAACGGACCTTGTCAGAGCCTCCCCAGCTGTCAGAAACTACGTTGCCCAGGGAACAGCTCCGTAGACGTGGACGGCGCGGGGACCACAGGAGCAGGCAGACATCGAGGGGACTGTCTCCAGTCCGAAAGCTGCTTCTTCCACCACAGAAATTGGGAAACTATGGTCCTCAGAACCAATCTGTCAGCTAAGAATGACTTTCATAAATTTAAAGAGTTGTTTTTAGAAAGAAAGAAAGAAGAAAGAAAGAAAGAAAGAGAAAGAAAGAAAGAAAGAAAGAAAGAAAGAAAGAAAGAAAGAAAGAAAGAAAGAAAGAAAGAAAGAAGAGAGGGAAGGAGGGGAAAAAGGGAGGAATGAGGAAGGAAAGGAGGAAGGGAAGGAGGGAGGAATGGAGGAAGGAGGGAGGGAGGGAGGAAGGAAGGAAAGAGAGAGGGGGGAGGGAGAAAGGAAGGAGGAAGGAAGGAAGGAAGGGAGACTATGTGTCACTTTATGTGACCCCCAAAGCCCAAAACAGCCACTCTGGCCTTTACAGGAAGTCTGGAGCAGGGAACTGGAATTTCTACTCCAGTCTGCAGATTTTGGAGTGAAAAACCACAAAACTGAATTTCTTTGTGACTTAATTTAGAGCTTCCTTTGAGGTGGCATAGACCTGCCAGGTCGGGGTCCCTTCATTTTGCTGGGGCTACAGCTACGTGCCGGAGACGGGTGGCTGCAACCAGTGCTGAGGGTCAACCCCCGCACGAGCATCCCTCTACCTGCGGGGATCTCTCACTGCCAGTGTCGGGACCCCTCCCTGGGGTTGTCCACAAGGGAATGGGGCACAGATGCTCCTGTTCCAGACGCGGGGACAGGGAGCAGTGTCGCAGGAACACACATGCCACCCGGCTCACAAAGCCCTTCCGCCCGGCGCTTGGGGTTCTGGCTTTCTTTCCCCAGCATCTGAAATTGCTTTCTGTTCCAGAGACCAGATGGTAGCTCCTCCTCTAGACTTAAACATTTTTGTCTAAATGTCCAAAAGGGCTTTCTGTTCTAATAGCGTTATTTTTAGACAAAAAGAAGGAAAAAGAAGAAAGAAGAAAGAAAGAAAGAAAGAAAGAAAGAAAGAAAGAAAGAAAGAAAGAAAGAAAGAAAGAAAGAAACAACCCAGGCAGAGAATCCACAACTGTGTGTCTCCCACCATCGTGCCTCTGCTGTGAAGGGTGACAGGGCTGCTTGGAACAAGGAGGAAGGTTCTAGGCTCAGGGCCAGAGAGGTCTGTCCCACCCCCCAGCTGTCTTCCCCACATGCTAGGCTCTCCGCTTGTTAAGTCATTTATTTCCTCTCACGGTCGCACACTGTCGCGCTCGCAAGGGCTCTCAGGAACCGACTATTAAATGTTCAGGAAGTTCGCAAGCTGATTATTAATCCTCGCGCAACGTGGGACCAACCGTGGAGAGAGCGTTTACTGTGAAGAAACAGCAGACACCGCAAAGCAGGGCAGCCCGCTCACTGCCTGCCCAGAGCCCGCCGTCCTGCATCTGCGGACACCACACACCTGCTGGGACCCTGCCCCCCCACACACATTAATCACGGCAGAGCTCCAGGCAGGCGGGGGTCCCCTGGGTGCGTTGGGGGCTCGGCAGCACCCTGGCCTCCATCCACGGGATGCACTTGCACCTGCCCCGTGTGCAGACGCTGGGTCCAGGGGGACAAAATCATCCTACAGCGGAGAAGTTGCGTCCTGAACCAGCTGGAAAGGTTGTGGTTCTGCGTGGGCCTCCCTGTGGATGACGGGCAGTGCAAGAAGTGTGGCAAGCCCAGCACACACCCCTGCATGTGCCCTGCCTGTCTCCCGCCCCCCTCCTCTGTCCCCTGTCCTCACCCCTGCTTCCCAAGGCCACCCTTCCCGGCACCATGGGAGTTCTCATCTCAGGCTCTGTTGCCCAGGAAATCCAGGCAGAGAGAGGTGCCCGCCGATCTGCCTCCCCCCGCCCAGGAACTTGGGGTGGGAGGCACATTACCACCTGGGGGTGAGGCTGCTGCTCAGCGCTGAGCCTGAGCAGCCCTGTGGGGTGGAACCCCAGGCGCGGCTGAGGGTGAGTCTGCAGAAGAAGAGCACGGTGGGAGTACATGCCGGCCGACAGGGTGAGGGTCAGACCCAGGCTCCCACCTCCAGCCTCCCCAAACCCCCCTCTCCCCACGATCACCACATGCATCCTCATTACTTGCAACCAAAAAGCCCTAGAGGAAACCCTTGGAAAGACCCTCACCTCCCACACATCTGATGGCAGCTCGACTTGGGGGGGGGGGGGGCGTTCCAACAATGAGAGTCCTTCCCTCTCCCACCGGGGTCATCGCAGAGAGGCGGGCAGGATGACCACCTCCGCTTCCTGTCCCTCTCCCAGCTCTGAGCTTCCATGATCCCTGGGTTTGGGTTCAGAAAAAACAGGTTCTTTGTCCTGATTCTCAGGCCACTTGGCCTAAAGCCTTCCCTTCAAACTGGCTATCATTTCCCCTATACACACATGAAGAGCTTTAAATGCTACACTTGTGAAATATTTGAAAACTGTGATGTTTGCACGACAGATGTCAGAATTTGGAGCCCGAGTAACACCAGCAGGTAAGAACATAAAGTCTGGGAAGAGTGAAAATAAAGCCTAGTGCGGGTCCAGAAATCTGGTTGGGTCAGCATACAAGACAAAGGGCAGAGCTCTGCATCCACAGGCATAGAGAGGAAAAGAAAAAAGTTAGAAAAAAAATTAGTGAAGTAATTTCAGTGAATGAGCAGTGGGACGTGGCAAGAAATGAACGCCCTCTAGGCCCTAAGAGCGCAGCGCTCTCAGCTGAGTCTGGGACACAGGCCTGCCCCTTCCCCCACCGCACGTTCTTGCCGAAATCACAAAGTGGCAGCTGCTGGGCTCTGTCCCCCACCCCAGCCCCACAGCCACCATCCTCCTATGCAGATGCTGACCACCCAGCCGCCCCCCCTCCGCCACCACTTACACCCCCAAACCCTGGCTCTGCCTCACCTCCCTCTGGCCTCCAGCAAGGACAGCTATTTCAGGGTGAGAAACGGGGCAGGCAGGGAAAAATTCCATTCACTCAATTAAAGAATCACTGCATTTTTCATGATTAACTTCATGTTCACCAGTCAAACGCAAAAAGCTGTTAGCGGAGCGCTCCCATTTCCGTACCTGACATGAGCAATGGGAATATTTGTTCTGCCCGGGAGGATTACACCTTCCATTAATCTCCGTTTTATTGAAAGTTTAAATAACAGACAGACACAATGTGATCAATTAGCAGTGTAATTCCAGGGAGATGTCATCGCGAAATTAAATCTCGGGCATATCCGCGGTGAGGATGCCTGCAAGTTCCCTCCCCAGTCTGCTTCCACTGCCGCAGTGTGTACATTTTAATTGAAAGTTTATTCTGCTATGTGCCTCGTCGACTAAATTTCAATTTAGCATTGTAATGAGAGGGGTGTTTCTGAGCGGTGCTTCATAGATAGTTGGAGGAGGCTTTTTGCAGATTAAGAGAACGGGTGAATGGGCGGCACTTTCCCAGCAGCTGCAGGAGGAGGGAAAGCCCCCCCCCAAAAGCCCCCCCAAGCACCTAACCCTTCAAAGAGAATCTGCAGGCCTGGGAGACCAGCCTAGGGAGCCTTTGACTGATGCCTGTAGCAGCTGATGAGCACATCCCAAAGCAGCAAGGGTCCCAAGAGACGGGGGATCTCAGGCCAGGCCACCTGTGGCACAGGCAGGTGGGCACCTGTGGCCCCAGCCCCACCTCTGGTATCCCTTCACTACCTCCTGCTGCCAAAACCCGTGGGGACACCAACTGGTCAGGTGAGACTACGGTTTGCAGAGCCTGGCCCAGTTTTGCAGAACAGAGCCGGGAAAGGCAGGCCTGGAAGTAACAGGCAGGAGCCCAGAAAGCAGGATAACACTCTTGGGAACATCGATTCGACCCTTAGCTTCTGCGACTGTGACAGGAGGATGATGATACCCGATTCTCGGGGTTGCAGTGAGACAAGAATCCAGCCTGACAGGAGGCTGGCTGGCGCGGAGGGATGTTTCCCAGGAGGGTGGACCCTTCTGTCCTGAAGTGTGACCTCAACCAAAATGACTTCAGGGAGGGGTAGTTGCAGGGAGGTCTTGGCCGGGCTGGGAGGGGGGTCTGAGGCTCAGGCTGCAAGAGGAGCAGGCTGGACGGCAGCATGAGGGCAGGGTGAGGTCTATGTCACCAAAGTCAGAGGTGAGTCACTCAGCATCCCTCAGGCTGAGTCTAACCTGCACCCCATGCACCCGTCAGGGGTACAGAAGGCGCAGGGGCACTAGCAGCCACTGCTGCTGACAGGCAGGGCCGCACCCCAGCCCTGGGAGACCCGCGCTCTGGGTGAGCAGGTGATTGCTCCAGCCGCGCGCTAGTGGGGAACCCAGGGGTGCCTGGGGTGGGGGGACACACTAACGTCCAGGACTTAAATCATTCTGTGCAAAAGGGCAGGAAGGAGTCACACAGCTTTACCTCCTGCCCTGCTGCCTTCCTGCGTGCCCGGCCCTCCTGTCCCCGCCCCCTCCGTCTCTGCTTGCATCACGGTGCCTGCTCAAACGCCATCGCACCTGTGACCTGCCGTTGTATCCCATATCTCTCCGTGTTTTCTGTCTGCGTCTCCAAATGTAAATCCCGCTGGGGTGAGTTGGGGAGGGGAGGGGAGGGGGTGCTCTTTACTGTTCTCAGTTCTACCATGACACCTGTTACAATAGTTGCTCAGGAATTACGTGTCACATTATTAAAGGAAAAGAATGTGATGTGACTTAATGACAGAACTTGGAAGGTGATTCCCACGTGTCCCAGCAGATTCTCAGCGGGTACTTGGTGAAGGTCCCTGTGAGGAAGAAGCCCACTGTCTGGAAATTAGGAATGGGTCCTGCCTATGTCCCTCCTGAAATGGCCCCTCTGGTCTCCGTGGGTGAGGCACACCCCACAGCCCAGGAGGGCTCTTGGTGGCAGCGGCGGCAGCATTGGGGAGGGAGTGTCCCGCGTGCCCATCAGGGTTAGGAGAGAAGCAGAGAAGACATCCCCACCCCCCCGGGACAGTCCATGGGACATCGGGCCGCACACCTTGCCCCTGACGTTGTGACCCGCTCTCAGTGTCCACACGGACAGCGTCTGGTAAATCCTCCTGATTACATGTCTCCGGGTTTATCTCAGCAGATAAGGGGAGTTAGGGTTCACTTCGCAGAAGCTTGCTGCGATGCCAGCTTGGCTAGCATCAACACAGGGCCAACGGCAGTCAAAGCCACTTCCCTGGCCTGCGGCGTCCGGCGGGGTCCCCACTGTGCCCCTAGGTGCATTCACTGTTGGACCACGAGCCTCAGGCCTTGGGGATAGGACCAAGAAAAGAAGTAGGTCCCTTGGTTCCTTGCCACGGCCTCCTCATCCTCCTGCCGGCAGACCCGGTCAGGTCATGGCTCACGGATGACACACCTGCCACCTGCCCCCCAAGCCCTGGAATATTCTGGATCTCAGATGCCCCCTCCCAACCCCAGAATTGTCACCCATGCAGGAGGGTGCGTTCCCCCAGGGCATCCACACCAAGGCCTCCCTCTGCCTCGCACAGGACCTGCTCATGTCTCCCACGTCAGCTTTCATAGCTTGTGTTGTGCTTCTGGGCAAGGGAAATGTTTCCAGCACTGGAATTCCTCAACAGGTGTCTGATTTTTCTTATCAGAGATGTCACTGTAACATTGGAAACACCAACCGTGTCTCTCCAGGGAGATGGCTTTGGTCGGGGCCTTTGTTCTCCAGAAAGGTCTTCTGTGGTCATGGGGGGCGGAGGGGGCCTCCAAAAGTGGGGACACCACCCCTCTCACTCTTGGGAAGTGCCCCGAAGACCTGCACGCTGGCCCTGACACTTCTCCCTCCAGCTCCCTCCACCCAACACCCTCATTGCACCAAGAATTTCCCCCAGATCAGAGCAAGCCCAGCACGACAGCCTTAAACGCAGACCTCCAGAAACATCCGCCGACAGAGCTGAGCTCAGTGGGAACCCCATGAGTGACATGGCCCCCAGGCTGAGCTCCCCCCTCCCACCTCCCTAACTCTGTGACAGGGTGCGCTCCTACGAGCTGGAGTCCCTGCGGGCTGTGCTCACGTGGTGGGGCCACCGCAAATTCATGGCCTCTCCTGACGGCTAACAAGCTCTGCGGCCAGGAAGGGCAACAGCGTGGAGGCCCAATTACAGCAGAGGAGAGCCTCGTAGAAAGGGCTTAAATGCACTAACAAACCATTCTGGAAGTGCAGGGAGCCCCTAATGGCCTGCCTGCTGTCAGAGAGAGAGAACAGCAGCTCCACGCTGCAGCCTGGCATCTGTCATCTGTCTGTCCTGTTCATCGGTCTTGTCAACAAAAAAAAAGAAAGAAAGAAAGAAAGAAAGAAAGAAAGAAAGAAAGAAAGAAAGAAAGAAAGAAAGATTTAAAAAAGGAAAAAGAGGGCAGCCCCGGTGGCTCAGCGGTTTAGCACTGCCTTCGGCCCAGGTTGTAATCCTGGAGTCCCAGGATCGAGTCCCGTGTCGGGCTCTCTGCATGGAGCCTGCTTCTCCTTCTCCCTGTGTCTCTGCCCCTCTCTGTGTGTGTGTGTCTCTCATGAATAAATAAATAAAATCTGTTTTTTAAGATTCTTTTTTTAAATTTATTCATTCATGATAGAGAGAGAGAGGCAGAGACACAGGCAGAGAGAGAAGCAGGCTCCATGCAGAGACCCCAACACGGGACTCGATCCTGGGACTCCAGGATTACAACCTGGGCCGAAGGCAGGCGCCAAACCGCTGATCCACCCAGGGATCCCCAATAAAATATTTTAAAAAAAGAGAAAGAGGAGAAGTGACATCACGAGGGAAGGAATCCATTTCTGCAAAGCACAACTGTGGGTGGCTTCTTACTGTTGACGGCCTCCATGACCCACAGAACAAAGGACGAGCTTGCCCCTCCCTGATCACCAGAAAACTCCTCTTCCCTGTCACTGGGCTTCTCAGAACGCAGACTGTGGGTCATGGTCACCAGGAGGGGCATCACAGGAGCCTGGGCACATGCTTCAAAGGCAGACTTGTGTGCCCTTTGCCCGCTCCCAAGCTCTTTATTTAGAATCTCGGAGCAGGGTCAGGGGGGTCGGGGTCAGGGCTGGGGGGGACTGGATCCTAGGGGTGTAACCAGCTTCCCTGGGGTATTTGCAGCACATTCATTTTTTCACTGGCCAGAACGTCCGGTCAGGAAGCAGACCGAGAGCAGTTACTCCCCTCCAGGTGCTGTGCTAGGTGCTGGCAGGAGGAGGTAGGCAGAGTGCACTCCTCGCCCTCTGCTCCCTGGGGAGCTCCTGGGGAAGGCTGTGATCCACACAGGTGAGCACAGGTGCACACTCTCATGGATACAGGTGTTGGCGCGGCCAGAGCTCACACACAGGGCCTAGGAAGGCAGCATCTGGGAGGCTGAGAGCCGCCCAAGTCCAGCCGGCTCCTCTGGGCTGCATCTCACCATCTAGCCCCCCGGCATCGTGCAGAAGCCCCACAGCTAGGCTGGGCCTCAGTCTCATCTGGAAGCCCGCATGGGGCCCTTGGGGGCTGAGGGGTCAGGAGGTGTCCCCTCTCCTTGGCTCTCACCTCTGGCCGACATTTCCTGAGCTTTTGCTATGTGTTGGGGTCCCCCAGGGAGCCCCCAGGGCCAGGCCCGGAGAAAGGACACCATCCATGGGGTGTTCCTCGGCAAGGATCATTCCCCCCTGTCTGGGCCAGATGAGGCCATTAGCACAGCGTCCCCTGTGGGGCCCAGCAGAGCCTGCCGAGCCGTGACCCTTCCCCACTCCGAGGCAGGAGGCTTGGGGGCCACATGACCCTTCTCCCCAGCTGTCACAGAAGGAAGAAGAAAGATTTGGGGGCCCTGGCAGGGCTGGGCCAAGCCACCACTCAGAGGGGCTTAGTGGTGGGGGCGGCTCCAGAAGGTTGGGGCAGCGATCCAGCCGCCGACAGGAGCTCCTGCCACTGAACACGTTCCCGCGTTGTGCTTAGAACCACGGAAGCATAAAACAGGCAATTTGGATCTGACCTCGGAGGTCAGCCCTCTACGCTGGGAAGGAGCGATCTGGTCTGGCGGAAATAACAATCCTGTAAATTTGCCTAACATGATACAGTCACACTCCATTTCCGTCGGCTGGTACCTGTGGGTGGACCTGGGGGTCACGCTCACCCCCGCCATGACCCAAACTGATCCTCTGCGTAAAGCACGCATATCGCCGCCACCGCTGGCCAGGACTCTCCACCTGAATCTTTCTGGACCCCGTGTGGCCAAACCCTCAGGGTTGGAGGCTTGGGGTGAGGGCGCAATGTCCCAGTCCTTCAGCAGGAGGGTGAGCCACCCCCGAGCGACTGCAGGGCAGGGGGATAGTGGGCAGTCCTAACGAACGGCTCGCAGGATGCCGGCTCAGCTGGGCGCAGAGGAGGCATGCTTGACCCTGTGCGAGAAAAATGATTCTGAGTGGAGGGCAAAAAAGAAGCCAATGACCCCAAACTTGGCAGTCTATCCTTCTTGCACACACGGGGCTCCGAAGCTTCCCAGGAGGGGATGGGGATGCTAATGACAGGGGCTTCAGGACGACACGCTGTGCGTCTCCACGGTGCTTTGGGCACATGGGGAATCCAGGTCTGACTCATATCAGAAGTTGACTGCAGCAGCCGGTGGCAGCAAAGTGACAGCTCAGCGCAATCTTGGAGGAGCTACCACAAAAGGGCGGCCCAGAGGGGCAACAGGACCCCAAAAGCCAGTCTGTGGGGGAAGAACATCACTGGGAATCAGAGGGTCCAGGGGGCAAGGTGACTGTGCCCCAGGGAGGGCTGGTGAGGGAGCCCCGGGAGCTGGGACAGTGGAGACACTGAACTCCAGGTCCCCGTTGTTCACTCCCTTCCTTTGGGGTGGCACGCCCACACCCCGCTCATGCCCCTCTGCTCTGGTCTGGGCAGTGACTTCTATGGCCAAAGGCAGCCTGCCGGAGCAGGGCAGCAACTGCACTCGCCCGGCGGGGCCTGCCCCCTTGGCCCATCCCCAGAATGACTGCTGAGCCCAGGCCTGGAGGAGCCATGAAGTAAACCCATGGCCTGGAGCTGACACACCAACCCAGTGCAGTCTAGACCAAGAGACCCCGCTGCCAACCCCGACCCCGAGAATGCACTCTGGTTTTAGGCCACTGAGTTTTGGAGACATTGGTGATGCAGCGATACCCCCAAAGGTCAATGGCACCAGAGGTCTGAGATGCCTCAGAAGCACGCAGGGGGAAAGGGTCAGCAGTGACCAGCACCAGCACCAAAGGAAGTAGTCGCCAATGCCCCCACGATGCAGACTGTTCCTGCCCTCTGACTTCTCCCCTGCCTCAGCCACACCTCCTGGCCACACAGGAGCCTCACCAGCTAGTGGGATAATGAGGGGAGGGTGGGGGGTTGCCGGTCAGGTTCACGGGCCAGCGTGGCCAGGCTTCCATCCTGAGTTCTTCAAATGCCCACCGGGGGCTGCTGTAATGGTATCATGCGGAGCTGGCTGATGTCCACCGTCAGCCGGCTAGACAACCCGGGGGTCTGATTCGATCAGTTGATCAGTTGATCACCACAGGCTGAGCCTTCCTGAAGGAAGAAGGCAAGCCCCCTGCCCTCCCAGTGGCCCACCCTGAAGCTCCCGGCCCTGTCCGGCCGGCCCCACCACCACGGAGACCAATTCTGTGCCATAAACCTCCCAAACCACCAAGTTCTGGTTCTTTGTTACAGCAGCAAATGGAAATGAATACGGACAGTGGCAAGAAATGTCTGCCCGGATCACCTGCTCCTCACTCCATTTTTCCTCTGCGTGGGGCTTTCAACCTCTGCAGTCCCCGCCTCCACCCTAAGCCCTCGGAGCTACATCCCCTGTGGAGGGGTGGTGAGCCACACCACTTCCCTCTCATCCCGGAGTTGTGCAGAAATAATTCGCCAGCATGCCAGTCCAGTGCTGCGTGGAAAGGGGGCGCCTTGGGATGCCACGGGCGGCAGCGGAGGGGTTTCTACAATTCAACAGGAGCAACCGGTATCCTGACTCTGCCTCTTCCCAGGTGTGTATGTAGAACAAGAGACCGACTTCTCTGGACCCTGGTTTCTTTATGACAAGGATCATAGAGCCCACCGCATAGGGCTTTGGTGAAAGTCAAAGAGGAGAAGGACGGGTAAGTGGCAGATCCTCAATAACAATAGCCATCATCATTGTTATTACAATTAATGTGGTGGTCAGCTGGGCCCACCCCCTGCACTCACCTCCTGCACCCACCCCCTGTACCTGCACCTATACCTGTACCTATACCTACACCTGTACCTGCACCCTGTACCCACCCCCTGCACATGCACCCACACCTGCACCTGCACCCCACCCCCTGTACCTACATCTACATCTGCACCTGCACCTGTACTGCACCTGCATCCACACCCTGCACCTGCACCTGTACCTGCACTTGTACCTGCACCTGTACCTGTACCTGCACCTGCACCTGCATCTGCATCTGCCCCCCTGCACCTGCACCTGCAACCGCCCCCTGTACCTGCAGTTGCTGTGTCAGGGCCACCTCTGTCCCTGCTGCCCTGACCAGTCCCCGCCCGGCCCCACCACTCAGCAGTCACAGGGACTTCCCCCCTGAGAGCCCCGTGGCCACAAACAGTTAATGCGATTATTGCATTGAACCCAAATTGCAACCGCTTCCTCTCTCTAATCACTTTGAAAGTGTTTCAAATACCTTTGCTACGTGACTAAAATCAAAGTGGCACCTGTGAAGGCAGAGAGCCTGGCTGCCAGCATGAGGTGGGAGACGCAGAACAGTCAGGCTTTGATGGGGAGAAATTATGTCTTTCTTAATTCCTTTCACCCTATAATTACCAGGCACAACCACGTGGGTTAACAGCAAAAATAACTTGCACATAAAGACGTCATGTGCAAAATCCTGGTGTGCATCCTCATGGAAGCCCCCAGGCGGAAGCTCCAATGCAGTCCTCAACCTAGGTGTCTGCACGGCACGGCCCACCTTCCTCACCAGCTGTCCTGTCGAAGGCCAAGCTCTACCACAACCACATCCCTGCCGGCCTAGCTCACTAGCTCCTCCTCCTCATGCTTTCCTGGCCTGGTGCCCCGGGGGCAGCTCCCTGCCTCCCTTCTGCCTCCACCCTCAGCCTCCCTTGCATGCCTCCCTCCTCCTCCTCCCTGGGCCCCAACACTGGCCTCCCTGGGGTCCTGCCTCCTCCCCTCACTCCTTCCCCACACCATCCCTCCCTCATGTCCTCACACCCATGGATCCCAAAGTCTTGTCCACCCGGAGTGTGAGTGTTGGCGGAAGCCCACGACGGGAGCAGCTGAACCTGAAGAAACCAGAAGCTCATTAACCTGCCAGACTAATCCCTAACCCTCATTCCCCGACTAGTTAACAGCTTTGACTTTGGGCCTAGGTCTCAACTGTTATACGACTCTACCATCTGCTCACCTCTCAATTTATGCACGGTCTTCGTATGCTTTTTGGGAGGAGGCAATGGTTTCCAGCGCCCGCCTGCAGTTTGGAGAGTCAGAGCTGGCAGGCAGAGAGCCCCCTAGGGCACCTGGATGCAGAACGCACGGCCCCTCCTGGCACAGCCATAAAGAAGTCCCCTCCCTCAGGGGATGTTGGACGCTGTGTTTCATGAATTCCCATCATCACCAGGGTACTTTCCTCTTTCATCTCTAAATGAGGCCAGCGCAAGAGGAAGGAGGTGCAAAAGGACCTGCGACCACCATAAGCCCCAATGACAACCGCGCACTACCCTGGACACGGCCTCCTGCCTCCCTGTGGCTCCTCACAGAACACGAGGGACGAGGACCCGAATGGAGCACTTCTGGGTGAACGACACTACGGAGGGACCTCTACACTCACCACAAAGAAGGTGGCAGTTCAATTTTTATTGTGCAGTCTGCTAAAAAAAAAAAAACATGCTTTCATGTCTGTTTTCTCCTAAAAAGTGTATATATGCTCTTCGTGGTGGAATGCAGTGCATCACAGTCAGGGAAAGAAATGTCTGTGGCTCTTACTTTTTCTGTCTTTTCAGAAAAAAAGTTATTTTTTTAAAAAAAGATTTTATTTATTCATGAGACACACAGGCAGAGGGAGAAGCAGACTCCCTCTGGGGAGCCGGATGCGGAACTCAATCCCAGGACCCTGGGGCCACGCCCTAAGCCAAAGGCAGATGCTAAACTGCAGAGCCACCCAGGCACCCCAAGAAAAAAAGTCATTTTGGTGTAAGCACTTCTCACCTGCACATGGTGCCCCAGGGGTCCCTGCCAGGAGCAGAAGTGTGGCTTCCTCATCTGTCCTGTGCACTCCCGGCTCCTCCCCTGCTTGGGGGTTTCCTTCCTGCAGTCCATGGAATCTCTCTGTCCTTCCTCCCCGCGCACAGCATGGTTCCCGGGCTCCCATCCCTGAATCCTGGCACCTCCCCCAGTGATCTGTACCTTTGAGCTTCTCTAAGAATATTATTACTATTATTATTATTATTATTATTATTATTATTATTGTAAAATACACATCACCCAACACACACCATGTTAACTGCCCATAAGTGTTCGGTTCGGGGGTCCTCAGCCCATCCCTTGGCTGGCTGGGGGGCCAGCACCAGGGTCTGTCTCCAGGACTCTTCCATCTTCCCAACCTGACACTCTGGCCACTGTTCAACACAGACTCCCACCCCCCACCACCCACCACCCACCCCCAGCGCCCTGGCACCTCCATCTCTCTCCGTCTCCACATTCAGCCGCTCCAGGCTCCTCATCTGAGTGGGATCATAAAGTATTTGCCCTTTTCCATGACTGGCTTATTTCACTCAGCATCATGTTCCACAGGTTCATCCATGTGGTGGCAGGTACAAGGCTGAATGAGCACCCCCCTCACATACCGCAGGCCCCTCCTGAGACACACTCATTCTCAACTGGCGTGCCCCTTTGCACCTGTCTGTGGGTTATCCTCCTGGGCCACCCCACCCCCTTCCTCCGCCTTAAAAATAAAGCCAAACAAAGATTCGCACATTTTTCTTAATTATCCTAAACACTCAGCCCCATCTGTGGTGCTTCCAGGTACAGTTTTTCCCACTTAGCTGGGAACAGTCTGTCATTTTGGTCCCGTGGAGCTTGGCCAGGGAGACTTGCTTGCAGAGAGAACACCCATTTCGTAAGGCTGGGAGGCAAGGATCACAAAGTGGGTCAGTCAGAGGCCTGTGGGGTGAAACTGGGTCATTCAGCACCAGCAGTGCCTGCCTGGGGCCAGCTGCGCAGACGGCAGAGACCGAGAACTGACCAAACCCAGAGGGACAGCCAAGGCCAACTGTGGCCACGGTCAGAGAGGTCAGATGCAGGGAAGAGCCAAGGGTCTCCTGGAGACTTCTCAAGAAGAAATCCATGAACCAAGGTCACCAGGCACAATGCCCTGACGCCAGTCATGGCTGTAGAAAGGGGAAAAGCCAACGTGCACGGAGACGAAGGGAGCTCCCGCTGGCATCAGAGAATGCCAGGAGGTTGTCTGAGGGACGGACAGGCTGCCTCTCCTCTCCCCAGTGCTTTCACAGTGTGACTCTGCAGATGCTACCTTCTAGGGGCACAGTCCCCACTGCCCAACCTTGATTCCGGGGGCCTTTGTCATGCTTTGACCAATAGAATTCAGTGCAAGGATGTCCACCCAGCCCTGGGCCAGCCCTGAGTAGACTCTCTGCTCTCTCCCTCCATACCGGCCGGCCCGTGACCTCCAGGAAGCACAGCCCCCCACCCCACCCCATGAGCCCAACAAAACCCGCAGGGGCTCCACCAGCCAGCCCTCCTAGTCCTGAGAAATAAAGCCGTGGGCCTGTTAAGTTGCCAAGGTTCCATATGGGGCCATGGGGACCAAGCCATTGTTAGTGGGAGCTGCATTGACCTTCTGGCTGCACCACTACCCTGCCACGTGGCTTCAGGACGCTGCTCCTTCCCGTTCTCTGGGTGCCCGTTTGTCCTGCTGTAAAATTCAGAGAGCCAAGGAACCCCAAGTGGTAGGAAAATCATGTCAACTAGGATCCCAGCTTTGCCACTTACTGGCTGTGTGACCTTAGAGGGATTTCCTCATCTCTCGTGGAAGAGAAACAAGACCAGGGCAGATTTCCAGGAGGATTCATTAAAATAAAGTGCTTGGCCATATATGTGCAGAGATACATGGATCCCGGAGCTGCATTTTCTGGGTTCAAATGTCATCCATGCCCTTTCCCAGCTGTGTGATCTTGGGCAAGGGGCCTAATGTCCAGGGTTTGGTTTCCTCGTCTATATGATGGGGAGGATGATGGGAATTTAAAGAGCTGATATGGGGGCACCTGGGTGGCTCAGTGGCTGAGCGTCTGACTTCGGCTCAGGTCATGACTCCAGGGTCCTGGGATCGAGTCCCACATCGGGCTCCCTGAAGGGAGTCTACTTCTCCCTCTGCCTGTGTCTCTGCCTCTCTCTCTGTGTCTCTCATGAATAAATAAATAAAATCTTAAAAAAAGAAAAGAAGAAGAAGAAAGATCTGCACTTAAAAAACAAGCTGGCAGCTAAACCCCGAATCCCCAAATCTCACAGGATGGGAAGGACACCTGAAGATCGCCTGGACTAGGCTGTTCTGGCTCCGAGCAGCCGTGGCAGGGAGGGATAGAGGCAGGCTCCAGGCTGACACAGGTCAACCCCGGGACCAAAAAGCCTGTGACCCACCGAAGGCAAGCTGAGCATGCCCCACTCAGGGACGAGCTCTGGCCCACTCTTCTGGTGTTCGGATCGGGGTGGACTCACTGCCTGTGGGGTGAGTGGTCCCAAAAGTGCTGAATGGACGCCTCTGCCTGTCCTATACATCTTCACTGACAGGTCTAGATAAATCATGCTTCTCGACAAGCATGCAGCCTAGAGGGAAAAAAAAAATCCATCCTGGCTCTTGGATTCTCGTTTCTAATGATCCTCAAGAAATTATTGAGAAAATCAAAACAGTATGTTTCGAAGCACTCTTCAAGACTCACCGCAGTTCAAACGGTTTCCATAGATCCAGGACGCAAAAGGCATTTTTCAAAGGTTTACTGTTCCCCAAATGACAATAATGCCATATTGACGGAGTTCCGGGGAGCTCTGGGAGTTTGGAAAAAACCAGTCAAGCAAGCAAGATCTTTAACTGAAAAAAAAACAAAAAAAGTTGGCGAACCCGACAGTTTTGTTGAAGTTCACAGCATTTTTCCATCCTGACAGCACTTTTGCAGGTTCTGACACAGGCTTGCAGGTGTAGGTGTCAGTGACACCCTCCTCTCCTCATTGGGGCTCTGGCCGCCCCAGCCTCCCACTCCAGGCGGCCCCCCATGCAAATACTGGGACCACCTTCCCAGAGCACAGATCAAATGTTCCTGTTGGAAAGCTCACCACAGCCTCTGCAGCATTTTTCTTTTTTTTTTTTTCCTGTTAAGATTTATTTATTCATTCATGAGAGACACACAGAGAGAGGCAGAGACACAGGCAGAGGGAGAAGCAGGCTCCCTGCGGGGAGCCCGATGTGGGACTTGATCCCAGGACCCTGGGATCACGCCCTGAGCTGAAGGGAGACATTCAACCGCTGAGCCACCCAGGTGTCCCATGGAGGATTTCTCTTGAAAGAGACGGTGAGGGTCCTCCAGCTTCTGCGGGACCTCCTACCCAGCTGCAGCCCGAGGAGAGCAAATGCTGGTGACATTGAGGGTCTGAGCATCATTACCCAGACCTGCCTCCATCCCACAAACATTTAGTAAGCAGTTATTAGGTACCAGCCCCTGGAGAGAAGGTAGTGAAAGGACAAGCAGCGGACAAGGCCCAGGCTCCTCCCCACTGATCTAGCTTATATTCAAATCAGATAATTTAGTGACAGGTCAAGCATCCGTTTCCGGAAAAGCCACGGCGACATGGGCCTAACATACAGATGAAGGGAGGCATCACATACCCCCTTTTAGATGCACACCATACCCCGAAGGCAGACAGGACAGGACATGGTCCCCGACGTGGCCCCGGGGTGCTCCCAAATACCTTCCCTGCAAACTGCACACTCCCGTCCCCAGGGATGAGCCTGTCACCTCTTCCCGTGTTCAAGGCAACGTGCAAATGGACTCGACGATGGGTTGTGCCACAGGAATGGGAGAGAGGGTCCCCCATGGGTTTCCTGCAAACAGGGAAGGACTGACCCCAGGGTGGCAGGGGAGAAAGTGGGAGACGTGGAAACTTCCAGAAGCAGAATCTGCAGCACAGCCTCTGAGAGAGCCCGGGCTAGGGTGCGTTCAGAGTGAGCCAGGGATCCAGCTGGGCCAGAGAAGGTAAGAGGCTCGCCTGTGGCTGCACAGCTGTCATTCCAGTGTGGGTTTCTGGGGAGCACTAGGGTACGGAGGTTACAAACTCGGGTTTGGAGGCAGCAAACCCTGGATCCCACACTTGGCAGCTCCATGGACAAGCGTGGCATCGAGCAGTTCTGAGCTGCCTCAGTGTCCTCGCCAGGAGAACTCGGGGGGCAGGGGGCTGGGGGGTGAGATGAGCGAGGTGATGCCTGAGTAGCCCCTATTCCTGGGTCAGGGGCAGGCAGGTGTCAGTGATGTAAGTTCTTGTCACGGCCGTGCTGGCCCCAGGGCACAGCTGCCAGCAGTGACCCGGCCTCAATCTGCCGCAGAGTCACCCAGCACCTGCCTCCTTGTCTCCCCGTCCCTCGTGGGCATCCCCGTTCCTTGCCGAGTTCTCTCCGTGGGTCTGTGTGTGCCAGGGGGTGTCCATCTCTCTCTCTCTCTCTCTCTCTCTCTCTCTCTGCCTTTGCAGGTGTGTTTCTCTGAGCATCCCTCTGCATGTCCCTCTGTGATTGACTCGACCGACGTGTGTCCCTTCCGAAATCCTTTTGGTTTTGTTTGTGTGTCTCTCTGCGCCTGTCTGCCCCCCTCCTCTCTCTCTCTCTCTGTCTTTCAAACTCCCCCATGTGTCTCTGTGTCCGTCTCTCTCATTCGCCCTTCTCCGCAACACCAGAAGCCAGCCAGCCGATTCTTGTGGTTCGTTCCTTACAGGGAGAAACACGGGACAATGGTTCTTTGTTCATGCAAGCAGCTGGAGCAAACAATGAGAAATGCAGAATTAATTGGGTGCTGATTATTTGCCAGGGGAAAAATGGCGAGAGAGAGAGAGAGAGAGAGAGAGAGAGAGAGAGAGAGAGAGAGAGATGAAACAAAAGACAACCTAGCAACAGCTCGAGCCTCCACGTAGCAACGAAAGCAATCCTGCTGAAGCGTGACGATGCCAGCACAGAGCCGGCAGCCGGCCACGGCATATGGAGAGGAAGGAAAGCAAATGTTGGTACTGCCCAGGAGCCAGGAGGGGCCATCCAGGAACCCACCCACCCTGCAGCCTCCCACGGCCCAGCACAGCCCCCCGGACTGCCGCTTTGACGACCTCAGACACCTCATGCGCCACGCTGGGCCCCCATCTGCCCCATAATATGCACCTGCCTGGGCGCTGAAGAAGGGAACGTGACCCAGATGGGGGCCAGAAGGGCAGGGCTTGCACTCCGAGCAATAGGACAAGGGAGCGCCAGCGCTGGCACCACACAGCCTGGAGCATCGGTTCCTCGGTCTGCACGGGGAGCACCGAGGCTTCAGAGGACGCGACATTCGGACCGAGCCAGGAAAGGTGGACGGCCACACGTCAGGTGCTGAAGGGAGGACAGGCGTCGGCAGAGGCGAGGGCACGCGGTCTGACGAGTGCAGAGAAGCGGTAGCTGCGGCGCTCTCTCCGAAAGTGAAACACGGACCCACGGGCTGTGTGAGCAGCGCTTCCATTCCCAGTGACATACAGGAGAGAATGGAAAACAGGGACAAACGGGTCCTCGACAGCGAGTGCTCAGGGCACCAGAGCCAAAAGGCGGGAAGGACCCCAAGGGGCATCGACACAGTCGCATCGCAAGGAATGGTACACACACACACGACTTGGACCATCTCTCAGCCACAAAGGGAGCACACCACAGACATGCACCACGACATGGATGGACCCCCCAGAACATTCCATCACAGGAAAGAAGCCACATGCAAAAGGTGCATTCGTGTGGAACGTCCAGAGCAAGCAAACCCACAGGGATGGCACACAGCTCAGGATTGAGAGGGGCAGGAGGAGGGAGCGACGGAGATCTAGCGGGTGTGGGGTGTCCTTTCGGGGCGATGGGAAGGCCTTAGAACGCATTGTGAACCCACCAACGTATCCCACGTTTTTAAGTGGTGAATGCTGAAGGTCCAGTTGTATCATTTTCACTCGCATAATGCACAATAAAAAATAATAAAGGAAAAGTAAAGAAAACCTCAGTGGAGGTGTGGCTTCTGGGTGAAAGTCGGGGCAGGGCGTGTAAATGATGCCGCCTCTGTCTCATTGGTCACGGGGCCTCCACTCAGCCCCAGAATCTGCAGCTGGAAGAGCTCGGGTGCTAGCGCAGGTGCTTTAGAACCCACTCCTGGGGGTGCCCTCCGGGAGGGCCTGCTGCAGGCTGATGTCAGGCAGGGGTGTTTGAAGGGAGCCAGGCCATAAATAGTTCTGCCCACGGTTCCACAGGTATGTGGGCTGGCACCCAGAAGAAGCCCCTCCTTCCAGGAGCAACAGGTGCACAGGTAGTTGGCATCCTCAGCTGCTCACCTAACGGAGGAGGGTCCCTGCCAGGGGTTTCCCCTCCCTCAGGGGCTGCAGCTTCCAGGTCATGTGCTGTGAAGACTTGTTTCACTCGGGCCTGCCTCAGTCAGAAGCATTGAGCATCATCTCCAACTCGGCTGGCTCCTTGCCTCTGCATCGATCCAACAGACTTCCGGAAAGTCTGCCTGTCGACGAGGGGCTTTGATTATTTTTTCATAAAGGAAAAAGTGAAGCGAGTTGTCAGAGGCATGGAGCCCACCTGTCCAGAAAGTAGAACTGGGCTGACTCAGCATTGCAAGGCATCACCTCCTGGGTCTGTCCCGCACTGGCCCTCACGCCGCGTGTTCTGGGGATAAGTGCCTCTCTGCTGGGGTTATTGGGCACAGGGCAGCCCACAGTGGGGGAGGCAGGGATCAGACACCAGCCAAGTGGGGGGCACCAGACAGAGGTACAGGAGGGGCTGGGGGGGCTCAGGCAGGCCGGCCGAGGTGTTGGAGGTGCTAGAGTGGGTTGGAGGCGGGCCCCAGGGCTGCAGGCCATGCTCATCATGGCCCACGTGAACCCAATGGTGCTTCCACCTGCCGCCACATCATTGCCTGCCCAGGATCCATCCCAGATCCTCCAGATGAGCGGAGCCCTGGGGGCGGGGAGGGCTGAGCCCAGCCAAGGGGTTGCGACCCTTCAGGACAAGGCAGAAGCCAGGACCCAAGCCTTGGGGCGGCCTCCAGCTCTGCCCGAGGTCACATCAGGGCTCCAGGGACCTACCGGCTCCAAAGCCATCTCACTAATGAGCCCTTGTGTCCCTGACGGCACAGATGGGATGGACTGAATGCTGGGCTCCGGAGCGCAGGCTTCGGTTAGCTCAAGATTCACTGAGCCAACACCAAGGAGGAGCCCAGCAGGGCCCTTGCCAATATGGTATGTATCTCGACATCCAAAGAGAAATGCCCTCCCTGGAGCGACGTGGTGAGCAGGAGGGGAGGGGTGGGTCCCTAAGCGTGCCCCAGGTCACGTTCAGAGCTCGCAGCCACTTGCCGGAGTATCTGGGAAGGAGACAGGTGTCCCTGCCTCCCTGTGGTAGGGCATCTGAGCAGCAGGATCTAGTGTCAGAAGAACTGGCAGCAAGGCCCCATGGCCTCTGTGTGTGTCTCCATGGTCCCCCGGATGCTCCACATGACCCAGGGAGGGAGGCAGGGCCACAGCGGAGACGGAAGATGGCTAAAAGACTGGCCCAGAGTCGTGTAGTTATTAGTGATTCAATCGGGTGGAGATGCACCCCCCGCCTGCCACCTGCTGCTCTGACGGCTGCATCGCGCACCTGCCGGGGACAAGCAGGACTGTGGTTACCAGATGGGAGCACAGGGGAGCTGGGCTGGGAGGGGGCGGACCCCGAACCACCCTGTGGGGCCAGCACAGCCTGGCTGTGCCAGGAAGGCCTGGGGCTGAGAGCCATGCGGGCGGTGGCAGCCCTGCCTCAAACTCAAACAAACCCACAGCCTCCATTCAATACAGCAGCTCAGAGGTTTATCAGTATTTCTTCCTCGGTTTGCATTATCTATCCTCCCTTTCTTCTCAAGGGTATCCGGAGCCCCTTCTCCACCTTCCGTGTTCTCTCAAGGCCAAGGACATGGTAGGTCCCGGTAGGTCCCATGGTAGGTAGGACATGTGAGTGTCATCTTGTCCACAGCTGTGCCCCACTGTCATCCCGCAGCCTGTCACCACCATGGCCTTGCAGGGGAGCATGGCATGGTGGGTGACCGGGCTGAGCCCCAAGCTCACTCTTCAAAGTGGGGAAAGGTGCCACCCCTGACCACCAGGCTGAGATGAGCAGAGGCCGAGTGAGATGTCACAACAGAACGAGGAGCAGGTGCAGGCAAAATGGCCAGCTCTGCCCCACAGATGGGCCCGGCTCAGGGTCCTGATGGAGCCCCAGGGCCCTGGGTGGGGGCTGCAGCTGCTGCCATCCTCGTGTGGCATTGACAGAGCCCATGAGCTCGCCTGCACCGTGTCCAGCAGCCCCGGCCGTGGCCTCAGATGCAGACTGCGTCCTGCCCAGGGCGCCAGGTAGGAACTGGGCTCCCGGGCCAGCCCCAGGCTGCCTCGTCAAACAAGGCCAGGCCTGCCACCCACCCCCCTGCACGGCCAGGAGGGCTGACCGCTCCCCAAGAAAGAAGGGGCTGTCACGACTCAGGCAGTCTCAGCAAAGCCATCAGGGAAGGCCACTGTGAAACAAATGATGAAAGGAACGCCCGGCTCTGGGGAGGCCGGCCCCGCACTGCAGCCCCATGCCTTCCTCTTTAATTGCCAGCTTCTAATTCTGGGACACAGACTTACAAGCTCATTGGAAAGGAGCAGAGATTTACTAGGGAGCACCCAGCCCTGATTCAGAGCCGGAGAATCTGATGCTGCTTTTCGACTTCCCACCAAGGTCTGGCAAAGGAAATTTCCTGGTTCTGCAGAGCAAATAACGGGAGCGGGCACATGGGGTGAGGGGGCACTGATGAGCACACACTCAGCTACATTAATATGCGGAGAAAGTCGCTGTGGAGTGTTGGCAATTTGCTGGTAATTGGGGCGTTGGTGGGCGCTGGGAGGTGCCGTGCTGGTGTAGGATCCCGAAGCTGCCCAGGCTGGACCAGTGGAGGATGGGTCCCGGAGCCTCTGGGGAACCTGAGTGCTGGGGGTGGGGAGGGCCGAGCCCAGCTGAGAGGCTGGGACCCTTCAGGGCAGAGCAGAGGTCGCAACCCAGGCCAAGGGAGGGATCAGCTCTGGCCAGTGGCCAGCGTCAGGGCTCCAAGGACCAACCAGCTCCAAAGCCGTCCCTGCATCTTACCTGTGAGACCTCATGTTCCCAATGGCACCGGCAGGTGCAGCAGACAGAGCAGGATGAGGGGCTGAGGCTCCCTGCACCTGTCCCTCCCACCATCACCACACCTGTCTGCCTCCCTCCAGGCCCTGGAAGGATCTCTCCTCCTCCCATACATGTGCCTCTCATTTCTTGCTGTGTCCACTGCCTCCCAACTCCAGACTGACTCCACAGACTGTGCCTGCATAAGGGACCTCTCACTCTCTGGGGCAGAGGCTCAGGCTGCTTGCAGGCATCCCCAGGGAGGGGACAGGAGGTGCCCTCTCCCAGGCCCTGTAGCCTGCCTCTCATGTCCCTCGTCAGAGCAGTGGTGAGGTCCATCCCCAGAGCAGCCATCTGACCTTGGGCGGTCTAGCCCAGCTCCCATGACACCCACCCGGGGGTTTTCCCAGGGTGGCTCCAGCCATTCTTTCCTAGCAAACAGGTACGAGGGGGGCATCTTGCCGTCGGGTGGCCACAGCCTAGGAATGAGCAGAACGCTGTGTGCATCCGGCCTTTGCAATAGGAACACCAAGCCTCCCATGTGCTCCAGGGACATGGAACCCAGTGTGCAAACTAGGATGGTCCCAGACACACCAGGAGGCTTAGTCACCCCAACCCACTGGCTCATCTCATCCCTGGGAGCCAGGGTCATGGATGATCCTCTCCACCCCGAGCAGCAGGGGACACAGAGACTGGCCCTGCAGGAGGCTCATGTGTGGGGAAGACGGAGAGGCAGGAATCAGACTCCGACCATCACCAGGAGGGCTCAGAGCAGCTCCTGTATCTGGACTCAGATGGTACCGAGGAATCTTTCTGGCTTGACTTTCATCTGAAAACATCATCGAGCTCAGCAATACCAGCTCGGCAGTAATTCTGATCGCTTGGGCCCTCTGGTCAGGAAACTGGTATTCACTCCCCAATAAAAACAGCAAATGCAAACAAGTGGTATTCGTATCCCAACAGCAGTGAAAATGTACTGAGAGCTTACTAACCGCCTCTTAGCTCAGGCGCCATAATAAATACCTCAGACTGGGGACAAAGAGCGAGATGCCGCAAGCTCAGCGCCTGGTGAGGGCTCTCTTCCGGACTTGTGCACGGTCATCCTCTCACAGTGCCTTCGCCTGGTGGAGGGGAAGGGGGAGGAGGAGCTCTGCTGTCTCTTCCTCTTTTTTTTTTTTTAATTTATTTATTCATGAGAGACACAGAGAGAGGCAGAGACACAGGCAGAGGGAGAAGCAGGCTCCCCATAGGGAGCCTGATGCAGGACTCGATCCTGGGACTCCAGAATCATGCCCTGAGTGGAAGGCAGATGCTCCACCACTGAGCCACCCAGGTGCCCCTTGTCCTCCTCCTATAAGGGCACCAGCTCTGTGGGGATAGGGCCCCACCCTCATGGCCTCACCTGATCCTCCTCCTCTCTTTACAGGCTCCACCTTAGGAGTTAGGGCCTCAGCACACGAATTTGAAGAGGACACTAGCATTCAGACTGTAACATACACACACACACATACACACACAGAACTCTCTCCACAGAGCCTTAAGAGCAAGGCCAGGTACATCTTACTGCCCTCCCTCCAGACCTGATTTAAATGAGGCCCAAAGAGATTCTGTAACTTACTCAAAGTCATCGACAATTGCATGTTAAGCTTTTTAAAACATCTTTCCTGTAATTTCTAAATCCTCGTGTTTGCAACAGACTTGTCAGTGCTCTGGCCCTATTACCCCAGCACTTGCCATCCCAGTGTAGGATGAGAGTGTCCTGCTGCAAGGGCTTGAGGGCTCAGCACCCTGCAAAGGATGGGAACTGGAAGACAAAATACAGCAGCTCTCTTGCTGCTCTGATACTAACTCAGAAAGCATACTGACCCTGACTGTAACCCCAACCATATCCATAACCCTAACCCTAACCCTAACTCCTAATCCCTAACCCTAACCTAACACCTACACTGACCCTGATCCTAACCCCCAACTCTGACCCTGACCCTAAACATTAATCCTAGCCCTAACCCTAACCTAATACCTACCCTGACCTTGATCCTAACCCCTAACCCCTAACACTTACCCTGACCTCAAACCTGACCCTGACCCTGGCCCTAAACCCCACCCTAACTCCTAATCCCTAACTCTGACCTTGACCCAAATCCTAAACCCTGACCCTAACCCCCAACCTTGACCCTGACCCTAAACTCTGACCCTAACCCCTGACCTGGATCCTAACCCATAACTCATAACCCTAACCTCTAGCCCCTAACCCTGGCCCTAAATCCTGACCCTAACCCATAACCTGTAACGCTACCCCTAACCCCTAGCCTCTACCCCTGACCCTGATCCTGATCCTAAACCCTAAACCCTGGCTTTCCAGTCTCTAAGAGCCACCCAGCAGGCCTGAGCCCCTGCCACCCATGGTGCTAACAAGCTGGACAGGACGCTCAGTGCACCGTGCCCTGTTGCATTCAATCCAGATTTTTTTCTTGTGAGGTTACAAGTATTTTTCTACCTGTCCAGTCTTTAAAAGCATGAGTTTTATTTTTTCATTTTGTGTATTTATTCATGAGAGACAGAGAGAGAGAGAGGCAGAGACACAGGCAGAGGGAGAAGCAGGTCCCTGTGTGGAGCCCGATGTGGGACTCGATCCCAGGACCCCGGGGTCATGCCCCTAGCCGAAGGCAGATGCTCACCCGCTGGGCCCCCCAGGTGCCCTAAAAACATGAGTTTTAATGGCCATGAAGCGTTTCTCCATTTCCTTAACTGTTCCCCAATTATTTCCAGGGTTCAGGGACTGCAGATAAGGCCATGATAAAACTGAAACAGGTTCTGGGCATGGGTGACACCATCATATTAGGATTTTAGAAATATGCTCTGGCAGTTCTGTGGAGCGGGGAGACCCACCCGAGCGAAACGTTCTGGGTTGCAGACCATGACCCTAAATCCAGGTGCCAGGGGCACAAGTGAAACAGGTGAAGTGGGATTGCAGAGAGGACTGAGCATCCCCAGCAGCTCCTCCACGTCCTGATAACCTGTGGCGCGCAGTGGAGAGCTTCCGTGCTCTTTCATCGTTTCTGTCTCAGCCTCAACTCTGCCACATAGCCATTAGTCCCTGGAGGGAGAAGCCTGGCCTATCCTCCAGTGTCCCTGTTGGGTCTGCAACAGGTGTACACACATAATGCTGGGGTGACATGCCCTCCGTCCTTCAAGAGGAATCATTCTGGGCGGAGGAAGATGCCTGGGGGGCTCCGGTGGGGAAGCATCTGCCTGCGGCTCAAGTCATAACCCGGGGTCCTGGGATCGAGCCCTGCATCGCATCAGGCTCCCTGCTCAGCAGGACGTCTGCTTCTCCCCCTATCTGCTGCTCCCCCTGCTCTCTTTCTCTATGTCAAATAAATAAATAAAATCCAGAAAGAAAGAAAGAAAGAGAAAGAAGAAAGAAAGAAAGAAAGAAAGAAAGAAAGAAAGAAAGAAAGAAGAAAAAGAAAGAAAGAAAGAAAGAAAGAAAGAAAGAAAGAAAGAAAGAAGAAGAAAGAAAGAAAGAAAGAAAGAAAGAAAGAAAGAAAGAAAGAAAGAAAGAAAGAAAGAAGGAAAAGAAAGAATTCTGGGGACATCGTTATGCTCCTTAAACTGGACTTTAGGTCACAGAAATGATCGCAAATCTACCAATTTGGCTACTTACCCGGGTAAGAGTGATCAAGGGAACCTGGTGTGGGGGTGGGCAGAAAGGCCCAAGCCAGAAGAGGGCTCGATTGCTCCTTGGACCCGAGGTCAGTGGATCATCTCTGTTCTGCTAATGGGCTGTGACCTAGAGAGCTGCTCTCCACCACCACCACCACCCCCATCCCCCCACCCCCGCCACAGGGGGAAGGCAGCCCCTGGAATTTGGAGAGAGTGCTCCCGGGGAAGCTAGTGCACAAGCTGACTTCAGGGTGGTGGGAAGGGGTCAGGCGAGGAGGGTCCCAGGTGGGGCGCAGAGCCAACCATGACCTGGTTAAGCACAGACCAGAGGAATTTCCAGACCAGAGGAAATTCTCCCTGGCGGGAGCCAGGAGCCAAAAGGGTTTGCCCATCGGTGACGGTGATGTGGCGGTGCAGAGGGAGTGGAGCGAGGTCCAGAGCAGCGCCAGGCACCCCTCCCTCCCTCGGGGCTCTCTGGGGGTGACGACCCAGGACGACCCAGGACGATGCCAGCCTTCCTGAGGTGGACGAGCTCCTACTCGCAGCAAGGACGCGGTGCGCCGGGCACCTGCCTGCCAGTGAGCTCACGTCCCTCACAGCCACCCCGCGAAGCAGGCACCGTGGAGGCTCCCATCCTACAGACGCACCAGCCGAGGCCCGGAAGTTGAGGTAACCAGCCCAATGCCCGGGTGGGGGGTGCTAGGGCCAGAATGCAAACCCAGGTGCTGACTCCAAAGTCCTCCCTGCCTTCGGAGCGGTGCCGCTTGGCCTACAGCATGGTCTTTCCCCAGGGGACTGGGGCGGTCCGGGCGGTGGTCTTCCGCGCTGGGGCAGGCGGGCTCCGGGACCCGCTGAGTGGAGCCGGGACGCGGCCAAGCATCAGACATCGACCGCTCACGTCGGAGAATCGCCAGGCCCAGGATGTGCACGGTGGTGACGATGAGGAACCTGGGTTAGTGCGCATGGCGCAGACTCCCGTGAGCCGGGGCATGGGTGCCCTGGACAGCCTCCGCCCGTGCGTCCAGGGGAGCGAGGTCCCCACCCCGGGTGTGGGCAGCTCTGGCGGCCAGAGCAGCAGCCCAACCCCCGGAAGGGCAGAGGCGCGCAAAGGCCCCGGACGCCAGAGCCCCAGACCCCACAGGGTGGCTGCCCCTCCCCCGCGTGCCCTGTCCCCGGGATGGCGGTCCCCGGGGTCCTCCGAGGCGGCGGGTCCATCGGCTCCTGGAAGGGCACAAACACAAACAGTTCTCAGAGCCACTCGCTCTCCCTGGACAACGCTGAACTAATACTTGTTTTAGCAGATGGCTGAGCTGTTCATCTCCTCTGTGTTGGGGATTTGGGTTCCTCTCAGGACACCCCCAGGATTCCTAGTGGTCTGCCAGGCCGACACCCGCAGGGCCAGTCTCCTCTGAGGCCGGATCCGCAGGAAAGCACGCTCTGCAGTGAAGAGGTGGGAGCAGAGGGAAGCGAGGTTTTAGCCATGGCCCTACTGTGTGTAGGGCTTTACACACAGGGTCTCATTCGTGGGAGTTCTGGGATAAATGGGATTGATTTTCTTTTTTCTTTCTTTCTTTCTTTCTTTTTTTTTTTTCCCCACTGTACAGAGAAGAAAACTCAAACCCAGAGAAGTTAAGTGACTTTTCCAAAGGCAGCACAGCTGATAAAGGGGCAGGAGTTTAATATCCCCGTGCAGCTGATCTCAAGCCCCTCAGTGTGCAGATGGATGCTGCACCTCATGTACCTCCCTGATCAGCAGAGCAGAACCTTGTGTGGGTCTCCCTGATGGGACAGAGAGGAATTGCACAGGACAGAGAGGGGAACTGGTCACCACAAACCTCCACAGCCTCTGATCCCATCCAGAATTTTTGTCTTGTTTTGTTTTTTTAAGATTTTATTTATTTATGAGAGACACACACAGAGAGAGAGAGAGAGGCAGAGAGAGAGAGAGAGAGGCAGAGACACAGGCAGAGGGAGAAGCAGGCTCCACGCAGGGAGCCCAGGTCTCCGGGATCAGGCCGTGGGCTGAAGGCGGCGCTAAACCGCTGAGCCACCGGGCTGTCCATCCAGAATCTTTGTATTGCAAGTCAAGAAACCAAACAAACTGGCACAAACAGTCTCAGGATTTATTTGCTCATGACCCGGAAATCCTCAAGTTAAATAAAAGACACTTCGGATCTGGTTGGATTCAGTGGCTCAACAGTGTCATCCACAGTGTGGTAGGTTCCATTTGTCCCCTCCGCCTTCATTCCTGTCAGCTTCCCTGGTGGTGGCAACATGGCTAACAACACTCCACTTACCCCTCCTCTGTCCCACCACCTGGAGAGAGGAGGGGTCCGTTTAGAGTCCATGTGGCAGGCCAAGGGAGCAGCTTCTTTCTCATAACCCCCTGAAAACTTCTCACCCCGTGGTGGCCCCATTCAAGCCATATGTCAATCCTTGAGCCAGTGTTGGGGAGGGAACTGCCAGTTCCTCTTTGGAGGTTGGGAAATGTGGCTCTTAAATGCAGTCTGCTCAGTCGGCCAGAAGCACCAGATGTTGTGAGAGGCACGGTGAGGACAGAAACATGCAGGTGCCTTCAGGTTGGCAGCCAGCTATATGGGGGTCACTTTCTCCTTGTGACAGGAACCAGATCCCTCTGATATCATGTTGCAGGAGCGTCCTGCAGAAAGAGAATGAGGGTCTGCAGGTGGGGCCGTTTCTTCACGGGTAGAAAAGAAGCTCAAGTATGTATAGCAAGCCTTATATTCTGATGAGAGCCAACACACTCTCTTCTCGGACACATGTGCAACATGCACAGAAACAGATTGTTTATTAAGTCACAGAGAAAACATCGATTAAGTCCCTGAAAGCGAAAATGTCACCAACAACACACTCTGGTCACAGCATAGCAAAATTAGCAATTAGAACAAAATCGAGAAACAGAAAGACCTTTTCTTTTTTTTTAGATTTTATTTATTTATTCATAAGAGACACAGAGACACAGGCAGAGACACAGGCAGAGGTAGAAGCAGGCTCCCTGCAGGGAGCACGATGCAGGACTCAATCCCAGAACCCCAGGGTCAAGCCCTGAGCCAAAGCCAGATGCTCAACCGCTGAGCCACCCAGGTGCCCCAGAAAGACCTTTTCACCTAAAAGTTTTTTAATTTCTTATTAGTTATCTATTCTTGCACAAAAAGCTACTCCAAAAGTTGCTTGGCTGGTACAAACATCAAGTATTTAATATCCTGCCGCGTCCCTGTTCTCTATCAATAAGCACACCTAGAAAGCAAATTGTGGCTGCTAAGTACCATTTCCCATCCCAAGGAGCCACAGATCTCTTTTTTTTTAAGCCATCAAAGGTTTGATTTTCTTTTTTAATTTTTAAGATACACAGCGTGAGGTCTCCTGGGTGGCTCAGTTGGTTAAGTGTCCAGCCTTGGTTTGAGCTCAGGTCATAAATCTCAGGGTCCTGGGATCGAGCTCTGCATCAGTCTCCACGCTCAGTGCTGAGTCTGCTTCTCTCTCTCTCTCTCCCTCCCCCTTTGCTCCTCCCCCTACTTGCCCTCTCTCTCAAATAAATAAATAAAATCTTTGAAAAAAAAAGAGATACACAATGTGACAATATAATACCCATAGTCATTGGGAGATATTTCCCCCATCAAGGTAATTAACATGTCTGTCATCTCACATAGTTACTATTTTGGTGGAGATAATAGTTAAGATCTATTCCATTTTCAAATTTCAAGTGTACAGAACATCATTATGCACTGTGGTCACCATGCTATACATCAGAGCCCAGGACTTACCCATCTTACATTTTTTGATTTTTTCAAGATTTCTTTTTATTATTTATTCATGAGAGACACACAGAGAGAGGCAGAGACACAGGAGGCAGCGGGAAAAGCAGGCTCCCTGCGGGGAGCCCGATGTGGGACTCAATCTCAGGACCCCGGGGTCATGCCCATCTTATAACAGGAACCTTATGCTGCCTGGCCAACAGCTCTCTGTTTCCACACCCCCAGCCAGCCGCCGGCAACCACTGCCCTACCCCCTGGCTCTGTAAGTGAGATTAAACAGGATTAGTCTTTCCATGTCTGGCTTATTTCACATAACATAATGTTCTTATGTTATGGGGATCTTCGGATGCCATGAATTCCAGGGCTGGCCTGGAAAGTACAAGACAACCCTGGGACATCTTATAATACCAGAAAGTAAGGAAGTGCACAAAACTGATGGTGCATGTATAGGACGTATGTCCTACCTTGAAAAGGTTCACAGGGGTCAAATCTAAGACAATTTGAACAAGATAAATAATGACTGTAATGGATTATATTCTATAGGATAAAATACGTGTCCATGAGCCAATACGAATATGAATAAAATGGAAAGGAAAGGAAAGGAAAGGAAAGGAAAGGAAAGGAAAGGAAAGGAAAGGAAAGGAAAGGAAAGGAAAGGAAAGGAAAGGAAAGGAAAGGAAAGGAAAGGAAAAGGAAAGGAAGAGGGGATGCCCTTTCTGGCAATGGGATGCCAACAAATAAGGAGAGAGGAATGATGGAAATACAAAATCACCATTTGGCAAATACACCGTAATAATTTTTCAGTCAACAATCATTAACAATGCTGAAACTAGGGAGCAAAACTAGGATGAGAAGCAGGATATTCACATGATCTCCAAGTGTCCTCCCACAGGATACCCTTTAAGCCCCGAGAGACAAACGATAAGGTTCCACCCAAGGAGCCTTGTAGATGTGGCACATCGAAGTTATCGCTCGATGGGACACCTCAATGTGATGTGCTCCCGGCATGAAGTGTTAAAAGGGCACAGTATCATTTCTGTGCTGTTCTTCCCCAAAATACGTACCATGAATGAATCAGGAAGAAACATCAGATCAGCTGAAATTTGAGTCAGGGCTACAATTTAAATAATACCATCACAACAATGTTAATTATCTGGGGCTTTTTTTAATCATCATGAGGTACGTGTGCACCATGTTCACATTTGGGAGATCAGGGTGAAAGTTTCATGGAAATATTTCATGCCATTTTTGCAGTGTTTTGTAGGCCTAGAATTGTTCCAAATGAAAAGGTTTTTAAAACGTAAAATGAAACCTCCCTGGAAAAGATCAGAAACGTCTAATATTTGAACACACGTCTGCTACTCAGGGTTATGACCCAATGCTCCCAAACCTCGACCCAAACGTTCTGACCCCAGGGGTCCCTTGGGGAAGCGAGTTTGGTCAGACCAACAGGCATGGCATCAGATGGCTGGTTAGGAGCAGAAGAAATGTAGGATTTTGAAAAATTCTGGGAGGTCTGAGGCATGGTGGTGGGTTTCCCAGCACACCTAGGATGGAGACCCAGCCCCCATTTTTATCAGTAACTGGCAGCGTGGCCCCAGGGGCTGTAAGACTGTCACACTCAGGTGGCAACGTCCCAAAACACAAGGAATGGGTCAGCGATGGGGACGGGAACCGCCTGGCCTGGTGGTCTCTGCTGCTGTGAGCAGGGGCGGGATGTGTCAGGAGGGAACGGCCTGCTGTACGGGACAAGACATGAACCCCACTGCATCACCGCCGGAAACCAGACAGAACCCAAGCAGGAGAAGCCCGGTGTCCCGGGACTCGGGACAGGGAGGGAGGAGTCCTGCAGGGCAGGCACGCAGACAGCGAGGGGCCGCAGGAGGGAAGTGGCACTGGAGGAAATAATCCCTGGGCTGGAAGGAAAGGAAGGCAGGCACTCCAGGCAAGAGAAAGAGAGAGAGGGAAAATACACACGTGTGCATACACACATGCACAAGCATGCACACTCCACATGTATGCACACACAAGCACACATGCACATGTATGCATGTGAACGTACAATACACACATGCACGAGCACACACTGCACACATGTGCACACATGAACATGAGCATACATGCATGTATGCACATGTGTGCATGAGCACACATTGCACTGTGTGTACACGTTAGCACTTGCACACATGGGGGCACACAGGCATACACACAGACACGTGTGCATAAGCACACACATCCACACACAGACCCATGCCTAGCAAATACTGTGTCTCCTTCCCTGTCTCTCTGTCTCCTCTACCGCGTGCTCTTCAGTCCCGACTGCCGAGGAGATATTTCCGGACACTGGAAAACACAGTTCTCGAGCTGAGACTCCCTGAGGTCACATGGGGCGCAGTCGTGGCTCCTCCCGATGATGCAGGTGGCAGACCGGCCACCCAGCTCCCCCAAAGCAGCTAATGCTTCCTCGGGCCAACCGCCCCCCACACACACACCCCCAGGATGCAGGAAGCCCCTCCCACTTCTGAGCAGCGGGGGCCCAGGTCCCAGGGTGAGGCCTCTGGTCTGGTCCTGCACTGGGGGTGCCGGGAGGAAGGAGGACGGCATGGAGGAGGCAGCTGGTTGGCTGAGGGCCCATTGGACATCCCTAAGACCCCAGTCCTCACCATCCCCAGAGGCTAAGACCCAGAATGGCAGCCGCCACATCCTCGGGGCCTCCCAGCAAGAAAGCCTATGAGAGACAGGGCAGCTCCCAGAGAAGGGCAGAGAGAGAGACAGAGGGAGACAGCGACAGAGAGAGAGGGAGATGGAGAGAGAGACAGAGAGACAGAGGGAGGCAGAGAGAGAGAGGGGAGACAGCGAGAGGGGGGAGATGGAGAGAGAGAGAGAGCCAGAGACAGAGAAGAGAGACAGAGAGAGAGAGGGAGACAGAGGGAAGCAGAGACAGGGACAGCAAGAGAGAGAGTCAGAGGCAGAGAGGTTGCATTAGCTGGTTTGGGGGAGCTTGGTGGCCGGCCTGCCACCTGCATCAGAAAGGAGACACAGGGAGATAGAGAGAGAGAGAGAGACAGAGACAGAGGGAGATGGTGAGAGACAGAGAGGGAGACGGAGAGAGAGACAGAGTCAGAGACAAAGAAGAGAGACAGAGTCAGAGACAGAGAGGAGAGACAGAGACAGAGAGGAGAGACAGAGGAGAAACAGAGAAAGACAAAGACAGGAGGCAGGCAGAGCGAGGGTGCCCATAGTTAGAGACGGAGGAGGTGCTGGGAAGGCAGGTGCTCACAGAAGGAGGCGGCATGTGGGGACCGGCCTTGGTGGCAGGAAGCACCCGGGGGAGGTGGGGCTGGGACAGGGACAAAGGCTGTGGGAGTGAAATGCAGGGATGAGGAGAGGAGAGACACTCTTTGCAAGGGGGTGAGTGTGGGCCACACGGCTCCAGTTTCTGTGGGGCCTCGAGTCCTTGTTGCTCGAACTTTAAAAGGAGGATCAAGAAGACAGAGGAGGTTAGAGAAAGGGATGGGGGGAGGAGGGAGGGAGAGGGCAGAGCAGCGGCCACGGGAGGACATCAGCCAAAGCTCTGAGCAGGGAGCAGTGCAAAGGGTGTGGCCCTCATGGGGGGGGCACCCTCCCTGGGACCCCCTGCTCTGCGGTGAGCACTTCTCGGTGGCACCTTCAGGGGAGCACGGGGCCCCCACCCAGCATCTGGGGTGCCTCCCCCAACCTGGCTGTCTCCCTGGGGCGGCGGCCTTCACTCCCTGCTCGCCTTCTGCAGCCCACTCTTCCCCCCTCCACCGTTCTGTCTGGCACTTATTATTTTTAAGTGGAAATGTATTAAAACTAATTTTATTTTGAGAATTATCTGAGGATTTCACAGCCCCTCCTGGGAATCTGGGTATCCAAGGGGCAGACGGGTGCCATCTGCCAGCTCCGGAGCTGCCCCCGCTGCCAGCCGGGAGTGGCGCAGCCCCCGGGGGCAGGAAGGCGCTCCGAGAGGTGGTGCGACTTTGCCAGAGACAAGAGCCAGGCCGTGGTAGTGGCAGCAGCTTCAGGAGCGGCCACGGCCCCGGGCAGGCAGTTGGTCATGGTCGCAGAGGTTCCGGGGGGGGTCCCATCCAGCCCAGCCCCCATCGCCTCCCCATCCCATCAAGGCAGGAGCCCCAGCTTAGCCCAGGTCACTGCCCAGGACCCCCCAACAACTCCTCCCCCGGGTCCCTGCACCACTTCTGCCATCAGTCTCCCAGAACTTCTGTAGTTTGTTTTTTGTTTGTTTGTTTTAAAAGATTCTATTCACCCATTCATGAGAGACACAGAGAGAGAGAGGGGCAGAGGGAGAAGCAGGCTCCACGCAGGGAGTCCGACATGGGACTCGATCCCGGGTCTCCAGGATCAGGCCCTGGGCCAAAGGCAGCGCTAAACCGCTGAGCCACCCGGGCTGCCCGAACTTCTGTAGTTTTGCATAAATACGCCCAATGCAGGCACCATCAGCCACAGGCTTCAGGAGCACTGTGTCCCCACCTCTGCCCAGGATGCCACACCCCGGCAGACACCCTCCCTGGCCGTTCTGGCTGCAAACAGGCAGGTTCACGGACAGAGCAGCCCACCTCATGAGTGCAGTCCCCGGGGGGGCATCAGGTCTACCCCTGTCAGTGGGTCAGCGACCGCGGTGGGAACCAAGGGCCGCCCAGTCTCCCGCACCATGTTCCATCCCCGTGGCCACACTGCAGGCAGGGGCTCCCACAGGACAGGACGTGGAAGCTCAAGTGCATGAATGGCCCACGTGGCAAAATGAGCTGGACCACCGTGGTCCTGAGGCTGGGGTTGCGGGCAGGGTCTGGCCATCTGCACTGAATGGAGCGGTTAAGGAGGTGAAGTAGATGGACTCAGGCCTCCCTCAGCCCACCTTCTGTGACCCCGTGACCCAATGCCTCCCTGACAAGGCGACAAAGACATTAAGGATGGGGGAAGGGGGGTCATGAGTTCTTCAGACGAGGAGAAAAGCCATTGTTCAGAAACGTACCTGCACAGGTGTTTGGTTTTCCAAAAGGGATCCCTGTGCTCGTAGCCTGGAAAGTGTGCCCGCGGCTGAAAATGTGGTTGGACAGCCCTGTGTGAGCTCTTGGGGACACTGAGGACCCGGGGGATGGAGCAGAAAGGGGGGCGGGAGGCGATGGCACGTGGAGTCCAGCGGTGCAAGAATACTGGTAGAAGTCACTTATATCCAGGGGTAACCTTGGGGCTTCATGCCTGGGGATTCCCAATATCCCATATTACGTGCTGTGCTGTCCTGAGAAAGGACCTCCTCTTGTGACCCCGATCCTGTAACGGGTGGTGGCTCACACACAGCACTGACCCTCTGAAATGCTGGGGGAGCAGAGAAATCAGGGAAATGAGGTGCTCCCCAGAGAGACCAGACAGCAGAGAAAGGGGATGGGATATTCAGGAATATTGTAGGATGATCAAGAACACAACAGAGCAGGGCCTCAAAGCTGCACCCAGGAGTCCTCAAGGTACTGGGCAAGATCCTGAGTCCCCACTGCACACAGGACAGCCTTCTGGTCTCAAGGTGGTGGCGCAGGCTGCAGACCATCCTGCACCCCCAAGCCAAGACAGTGATGGGGATGTTATCAAAGTGGGACTCCCTCACATCCCAGTGACTTATGCCCCTTCTCAGAGGACCCAGTGTATGACCCTCTCTCTGTCCTAGAGCTGTAGCAGACAGCAACCTTCCAGAATGAGCAACTTCCTCACTCTGGGTCCCTGAGTGACCGTGTGAGGCCCACCCCGCCTCACGCCCACCCTGCTAACCTGGGCTGGACACACAGTGTGAAGGAGAGATAAATCTCTGTTTTGTTAAACCGCTGAGATGTCAGAGTACATTTTTTGCAACATGACCCAACCCACCCTGGCTGACGCAGCAGCGCACACACGCGTGGTGAGCGAGTACAAGTAGATATTGGTTAATTCACTCCATGGGTCCAACAGATTTGGGGGAAGCAAGTACAGGGGATCCCTTAGTGAACAAAGCCATCGAAACACTGGCCCTGGGGAGGGTGGAGGAGACACAGAAGAGAAACAAAACTGAAGAAATAGTATCTGGAAGGTGATGAGTCTTGACTGCAATCCTGCTAACATCAATGTAGGGTTAGGATGAGGCCCCAACAGAAGGTGGGCTGCCGGTGCCCCCGACCCCACATCCGGGCTCAGGTCCTGCCTGTGAGACCCTGACAGATGGAGCCAAGGAGGCTTCCGCGGCCAGCGGCGGAGCCAGCAACCCTGGCTTCTGACGAGCCCGTAAGGAGGGGACGCCTGAGCCCCGTGGACAGGGCGCTGCGGCCACATGTGTGCATCTGATGCATCGAGCAACAGACGTGTGCTGACTTTGAACCGTTCCTTCCTCCTGACTTTCCTCCCCTTCCTGGGCTTGGGTCTCAGGGTCTGGGGAGTTTCGCCCCTAGAAGAAGGTAGTGGCATGGCTCCATCACCCATCCCCTTTTCTGTAACCTAAGAGTGCAAGCTGGCAGGTTGGGGGGGGGGCGCGGTGTCACCATTTCCAGACTTTGTTCCCTCCCAACCTGGTAAGCAGCTGCAGCAGCCCCTTCCCTGCTCCCCCAGCCTCCTGGAACCTTCCCCGGTGTTTACCAGTGGAGGAGCAACCGCTGAGCCTGGCTCAGTAGGAAAACAGGAGGATGGGAGCCAGGGAGGGCTTTCAGGACAAACCGCACATCACCTGCAGCCCCAGACAGACGGCCGCCAGCCCCTGGGAGGAAGCTGCAACAGGCAGTCACCTGATGGTGCAGAAATTAAGTACAGTATTAAAACACAGTATTTAGGCCTAATACTTGTGAGGAGCAGCTCTGAATAATTGGAGATGCGTTTAATTTACTATATCGCCTTGTTGTGAACACTGAGAATAAATCACTAAAAATAGTGATTTTAGAAGCTGAATAAATACCAGTTAATCAATTTTCAACATGGAAGTTCATGCCACCAGGTACACGACCTAACTCCCGGGCACGGGGCGCGGCTCCCACACTCAGACCTTCTGTGGCCGAGTCCGTTTTGAGCTTCCCCGTGCTCCCCGGGATTTTACACTCATCCCGTGTGCCAGTTTCCACCCGCCAACCACAGACTCTGATCCCAACCCTCCTTTCAAGGCAGATAGATCCTGGAAGTTCACAGACTCCATATTATTTCCACAGAATTGTTTTAAACACCAACTTCATAGCAATAATACTGATTAATCATGTCGAACGCCAAGGACATATTACACTTTCAAAAATAAACATTCCTGTGTTTTCCCAGGATGCTAACCACTCTGTAAAATAACCGCTGTACCTTCTAATTCAGGAGGGACGGGCTGGTCCTGGGTCCAACGCAACTAATCCATAGCTGTGGGCACTTTCCTGCCAATCTAAGAAATTCCCTTGTGGACATAACCGCATCAGTGATAAGGGGTTAAATGGAACGTAAAGGAAAAGGAAAACAAGCCAGTGAACATGTAGGATGTAATCATTAGATGAAGAGGGGTGAATGAGGTAAAGTTTGGAGGCAGCCCCATGGAAAGAGTTCCGGGCTCAGAGTCGGGCGAGCCATGAACTCGACGGTCACTTTGAAGCCAAGCTTTTAAATGCCACTCACTTTACTTGGCGCTTTCATGTACATGGCATTCATTAATATTTCTTTAGCTTCCACTCCACGTGATCACACGTTGCGACATCATGGCATGGTGAGGAACCGTGATGCAAATTGTATGGTGAATGATCCAGTGTAACACCAATGGCCGTGATGACATGTCACAATCTGTGTGCATGCCAGCAGAATTTACAAAACATTTGTCCATAAATAATTCCCTTACATTACGTGATCATAGCAACTCTTCATTGGGTAACATTGTGATTTTTTTTTTTTGCAAAGGCACAATCTTTTTTTGCAAAGTGCAATATTTTTCTGCAAAGTGTAGTCTTTTTTTTTTTGCAAGAGTGCAATCTTTTTTTTTGCAAAATGCAATCTTTTTTTGCAAATGTGCAATCTTTTTCTGCAAAGTGTAGTTTTTTTTGCAAGAGTGCAATCTTTTTTTTTTGCAAAGTGCAATCTTTTTTTTTGCAAATGTGCAATCTTTTTTTGCAAAAGTGCTATCATTTTTGCAAAGTGCAATCTTTTTTCTGCAAAGTGCCATCTTTTTTTTGCAAAACTGCCATCATTTTTTGCAAAGGTGCAATCCTTTTATTTATTTATTTTTTTGCAAAGTGCAATCATTTTTGGAAAGGTACAATCTTTTTTTGCAAAGTGCAATTTTTTTGTTTTTGTTTTTATTTCTGCTTTTGTTTTGTTTTGTTTACCAAGGTACCACTGTTCTTAGACTGGTGACAGTACTTCCAGAATTGGGGGTATATAAATGCAGACACAGATGCGGATACAGATAGAGATAGAGATGCACATCGAGATATATGTACCAGTAGATGCAAACAGAGGGCACATAGTTCCAAATTACACAGATCCTTCTCTTGAGCACATGTGCACCTGTGTGTGCACTATTTTCACTCAGGTTTTGGAGCTCTTTCCACATCTAAGAAGAGTGGATAATTAGAGGCAAACAGAAGTTTCCAGCAGGTGGTCCTGGGAGGTGTGCACATGTTCCCTCTACTCCCATCCTTTCTTCCCTGCTGGAAAGCAGTTTGGCAGCTGGATCCTGGACCATGAGAAAACCGCTGAGAAAGGAAACCTCTCACTTAGGATGGTAAAGCCAAAGCACAGGAGACATTAGGTTCCACGGTGCTGCTGTGCCAGCCCTGGACATAGCTCATATTTTTATGAGAAATGGTTAATTCAGCTTTACATTGGCCAAGTCATGTAAAGGGTTTTCTGTCATATGCAGCTAATCTCATATTGATTGATGCAAGTTTTGGGTACCAGAAATGAGGTGCCCAAGTAAAAGAACCCAAAATATACAAAGGGCCGAAGGTAGGAAGGGAAGAGGTGGCTGTTAGGGACCTAGGTACTGCAGGTGGGAGAGCGGGTGACCCCAGTAATGAGGAGGAAAAATACTAGGTCAGCCTTTCAACTTAGGGAGCAGGCCTCTGGTTTTACGAGACTGTGGTATGAAAGGGAACGATATGGAAAATTCCAGAAAGTTTGAACATGCTGATTCCTTCTCACTGCCTTTCTCAAAGCCCAAGATGGACACGAATTCAGTCCTCAAGCAGAACTAAAAGGAAAGGCCTCGCTGCTAAGGAAGACACTCCTCGCCCATGGCGGGCGACATAGACCCAGAATCCCATCCTTTGGAGCTTTGCAAGGTTGAGAAACTCCGGCTGCTTTTCTGTCTCCCACTGAAGCAGTTAGAAGGTCTAATTGAATAATTGCAGGCTTCGCAAGAGAAGACTAATGACTCACCAACACAGCCGGCAGGCCTGTCAATGCAGGTGAGATGGAGAGCATTGCCTTTCCCACAGCCTCCCCCCCCCCCCCCCCCCCCCCCCCCCCCCCCCCCCCCCCCCCCCCCCCCGTGCATTGAATCCAGCCTGGTGGGGGGGCAGGGAATGGCAGGGCAAATCTTCGTAAATAGGCTCGCAAGCCGAGCCTCATCCCAGGTCTCTAACCAAGGTTGCACTCCCATGACATCAACGGGAAAACGGGTAGAGCCAGGGGCTGCAAGCCTCATTGGAAAGGATATCATCGGTAGATAGAGCAAGAAAGGAAGAGGAGGCGATATTTATATTTTAAAATAAAATATAATCATGGCCGGCCATCAAGAGCTTATGACTCTAATTTCTAAAGCAGTTTCTCCAGAAAATGGGATCTAAAATCAGGCAGGCTCCATGAATAAACTCTCCAGTTACTGTGTCGGATGCCACCATGATAAAGAGGGTGAAAAAAAAAAAAAAAAAAAAAGAGGGTGGACAAGTGCCACTCCTGGCGGGGTCGTGGGACCAAACCCAGGCACTCGGGTAAATGCAGGTTTCAGACAAATTGCAGGTAGTGTTCTGGTATCTCATGCAGTCTTGGAGATACACTTAAGCATTACTATCCAAAATGAACATTGCACTAGATGTTCTGTATTTTTATTTGCTAAATATGGCAGCCCTGTCCCAGAGAATAGAAGCAGGGGCTGCCAGACAGGGTCACCAAAAATCGTACCTTGCTCCCCCGACAGGGCATCCAATGTTGCCCTTCCTGCCCCAGGGACTGTCTCAGTAGTTCTATGGGGTTCTCTCCCGTTTCCTGGTGGAGTGTTTTGCACTTGTCTGTTTCTCCTTCCCCACCACGGGTCATTATGCTGGAGGAAGATCATTTGACTTTATTTTTTTTTTAAGATTGTATTTATTTATTTGACAGACAGCACATGAGCAGGGGAAGTAGCAGACAGAGAGGGAGGGAGGGAGGGAGAAGTAGACGCCCTGCAGAGCAGGGTGCCCGACGCTGGACTCTATCCCAGGACCCTGAAGTCATGACCTGAGTTGAAGGCAGATGTTCCACTGACCAAGCTCCCCCACCCCCCAGGCACCCCTAGATCGTTTGACTTCAAACATGACCCCAAACCAGAGGAAGAACGTGCATGTCATGCCAACTGGGCCACCCATTAGTTATCAACCCAAATCCATTTTTCCCTGTTCTTCACTAGCATAATGCTTTTGCTAATGGGGCGGCAGGCACCCTGCAAAGAACACCGTCCAGTCCCTGGTGCAGCTGATACCTTGTAAGCACAAGTCAGGAGGTACGGCATCCAGGCGGGCTCTTTGAGGGGTTACCGCAGCAAAGAATCCCGGTCTCAGCCTCCCTCTTCCTTACTCCTTCCCGCGTGGGATGTAGGAACGCCGGCGGTGGCTGCAGAAGCATCTTGAACCCCAGGCAAACCTAAGAATCGAGTCAGTGCACCAAAGAGTGGATGCAGCCGTGGGGCTGCCACGCTCATCCCGGAATCTGGCACCCCGGCTCTCTTGGTTTCTCTGTCACGTGCAGCCAAAGCGGATCTATGCCGATGGATCCGTCCCTCCTCACGCCTTTCAGATGCTGCCTTTTTCCGAGACTAAGTTCCCATTATCCTCTTTCTCTGGCCTCTCTATTCTGGTTCATTGCTTCTGCCCCCCCTCCCCATGCCAGCACCAACATTATCATTAATCCCAAACACTGTGTTTTGATATCTTGTAGGATGAGATATTGGGCATCATTGATACCCTTTCACAAATTCTTCTTGGTTATTCTTGCACATCACCTCTTTTATATGAATTTTATAATTCACTTAGAAAGTTCCATGACGGGGGTGCCTGAGGGGCTCAGTTGGCTGAGCATCTGCCTTCGGCTCTCGTCATGATCTGAGGGTCCCGGGATTGAGTCCCGCATTAGGCTCCCTGCTCAGCGGAGAATCTGTCTCTTGCTCTCTCCCTCTCCTTTCTGTCTCTGTTAAGTAAATAAAATCTTTAAAAAATAAAAATAAAGTATTTTTTAAAAATGGACGTTCCATGATGGATATTGTTGGAAATCCTAATCTAAGTTGGGATTAGAGATGTTTTAGAGTATATTAGCTTCTTTACAACCGAGTGCTCGAGTCTGTAGACACAACATCAGCTCTCCATTGATTTAGACTGTCTTTGGTGAAACCACAATTACCTTCATCAAGGTCTTTTGCATTTTTTAGGGTTTTTTTTTTCCTTTTACAGTTTTGGTTGTTGTTGTTTTTTTCCTGAGACTTTTATTGCATTTTCTCGTACACAATTGATAACACATAAGAGATACTATCAACTTTTCTTTTACATTGGTCTCATATTGCGTCATCTTCTAAACTCTTGTAATCATTTTTCCAGCTTGCAGGTTGCTTCTCTTCAATATGTCGGTAAATAATCCTATGGTTTTATCTCTTCTTCTCTGGCATCGGTGTGTTACTTATTTTCCTTTGTCTCATTTCATAGAGAACAGAGATTGTTTTGACTCCATCAGCTAGTGAGCTTTGTGGGGCCTCTATGTCCAGACCCCACCCCCAGAGACTGGGGGCAGGTACACAGCACCTTGGGATTCCCACATCGTCCTGATGGACACCTGGACTGAGGGCCAGGGGTCGGGGCCTGGGAACAGTGCCCAACAGCGGCATCCTCCTCCGTTTCCTGACTTACTAGGTCTCCCAGAAATATGGACTGTCATATTTTGTAGGTCCCTCATAAATACCCCTTACCAAATAAAGGATTCTTCTACAGCTACTTTGAGGAGATTTTTTTTTTAAGATTTTATTTATTTAATCATGAAAGACACACAGAGAGAGGCAGAGACATGGGCAGAGGGAGAAGCAGGCTCCCCGCAAGGAGCCCGATGTGGGACTCCATCCCGGATCCCGGGATCATGGCCTGAGCTGAAGGTAGACACTCAACTGCTGAGCCCCCCAGGTGTCCCTTTGGGGAGACTTCTTTTTTTAAAAAATAGGACATGGAGGTTTTTTTGTATTTGTGGGGTTTTTTTTCTAGCTCCTTGGGTTGAAACATGAATTTGATTTTAAGCCCTTTTATTCTTTTTTTTTTTTAAGATTTTATTTCTTTATTCATGAGAGACACACAGAGAGAGAGAGAGGCAGAGACACAGGCAGAGGGAGAAGCAGGCTCCATGCAGGGAGCCCGACATGGGACTCGATCCCACGGTTCCAGAATCACACCAAAGGCAGGCTCTAAACCGCTGAGCGACCCAGGGATCCCCTAAGTCCTTTTATTCTTATAAAAGTCTTGCGGCTACAAGTTTCCCTCAGAATACCATGCTGTCTGTGACTCGCAACATTTGCTCCATGATAGTTTTTATTGAAATACAGATTTCTTCTTTCACCGGAGAGCACTGCAAAAGGTGCATGTGGTTTTATAAAGCTTTCAAGCATATAAGGTGCTTTGATTCTTTTTATTGTAAATATCTTTTTCTGTTGCATTTTTCAGGTATGTATCCAGAGGTTCTCTGTGACCCCACCGAGGCTGGTTTTTAATCTGACACATAATTACAAGCGATGGGATTGGAAACAGAATTATCTTCTCTGTTAGGCACAAAAGTAACAGAATCAAACTTTTTTATTTTTCTGTTTGAATTCTGTTTTCTTAATTATTTTTTATCTTTTTGCTGCATCAGTTGATGAGTCAAGGATGAGGCTTTGCCAATCTTTCCTTGCATTCCTGTTCGTTATACATGCTTGCAGCTCCGAACATTTCTCTTTGTGTTTCTACCTGGTTTTTATTTAATATTTCAAATCTATGGTGTTCATTCTTGATTGAACAGCCCGTGATTGTGATCATTCTTGGCTGGATTGTTGCTTTTACCTATAAACTGCAATTTGCCCTTTATGAGGCTTTTCACATTAAATTCTGTTCTGCTTGATATGAATATCACTATCCCAGCTTTATTTGCTAATATTTGCTTGTATCTTTCATCTCTTCATTTCCAATATGCCTTTGTCTTTTTGCCTCAAGGATTTCTCATGTGACCAACATAAATCTGGATTTGAGGTTTCTTACTCATTCTGCGCATCTCTTTTTATAAGTCAGTTGAACACATGGCTGTGGTTACTCAGGCGTACTCCTGTCAAACATTTCATGTTTTCCACACTTTCTGGTTGTTCGTATTTCTCCCTTTCTAGCTCTAGTTGAATTGATAAAACCTGCTTTGTTTCATTTTTCTTCTCAGTTTGGAATTCACATATTTATTCTCCCACTGGTTATTCTTAGCTTTTCATCACACCTACCTACACTTACATTTTTCAATAATAATAATAATAAAGGAGGTGAGAGGATAGTCTGGGAGGTCATGGATTTGCTTATGGTGGTGATGCTTGCACAGGTGCATTCTTATCCCAAACTCACTGAGTCATACGTATTTAGTAGGTACAGCTTTTTACATGTCAATCAAACTGCAATAAAGTGGTTTTTTAACAACTTACAGCTTTCTAAAGCTATCCTCAGCCTTATGTGAAAGAAGAAAAAAATAGAGGAAATTATGCTTGACATTGGTCTTGGCAATGATTTCTTGGGAAAACACACACACACACACACACATATACACACACACACACACACACACAGAGACCAAAGCACAGGCAACAAAAGCTAAAATAAACAGTGGAATACATCAAATTCCAGAGCTTATGCAAAGGAAGCCAGCCACACACTGAAGAGGCAGCCTACAGGGTGGGAGAAAATGTTTACCAACCATGCATCTGATAAGGGGTTAATATCTAAAATATGTAAAGATCTCATAATACAACTCAATAGCACAAAAAGCAAATAATCTGATTGATTGATTGATTGACTGACTGATTGATTTTTTTAAAATAATCAGATTTAAAAGCAGGTGAGGGGACATTTTTCCACCACAGACATACAAAGGGCCAACAGGTATATGAAAATGTATCCAGCATCCCTCATCATTGGGGGAAATGACGAAATCGAAGCCACAGTGCGATGTGACCTGGCACCCATTGAGAAGGCTATACCACCTAGAAGACAAGCGAACAGAAGCATGCACATCACTGGTGGGAGAGCAGCCTCCTGCAGCCACAGTGGGAACCAGTACAGACATTCCTCAAGCATTTCAAAATAGAGCTACCACCTGAACCAGCAATCCCACTCCTGGGTGTTTACCCGAAGGAAATGAATACCACACCTCAAGGAGATGCCTGCACCCCCATGTTCAGTGCAGCATTGTTCACAACAGGCAAGGTATGGAAACAACCTGCATGTCCTTTGACAGGTGAGTGGATCACGAAAATGTGGGGCACCTGCAATCCTCTGTCTCTGCCTCTCTGTGTCTCTCAGGAATAAATAAATAAAATCTTTAAAGAACAAAAAGATATACCCCGTTTTGTGTGTCTGCTCATCTGCCAAGTGGCTCCCCACCTTTTGCTGTGAACAACGTGGCCGTGAACAGGGGCGCCGATACAGGGCTGAGTAGAAGGCTGCAGTCCTTCTCGGCTCTTGGAGCGATGATGACGCTGAACGTGCAGAGTCCTGCTCTGCTTTGGGATGAAAAGCTCATCTGCCGTGTGTGGGGCTGCCGGGTGGTGCCGGCTTCCAGTTGTGCTTGCGACTCATCAGAAAAGTCCCCTGCCTGCCCGGCGGGGAGGCCACATCGGGGCCCTACCCCTCGTGGAGGAGGAACCAGCCCCGCGGCCCCGCGGCAGCTTCCCCAGCGACCCCGGCAGTGGACCCAGTGGACCGAGACCCGGTGTGGGGAGGACTCCATGAGGCCGGGCCCTGGGACTGGGTGGTGTCTCGGCGTGTTGTCGGCCACCCCAGCCCCTGCCCTGCCTCTCTGACCCGACAGCCACTGCTCCCCCTGGAAACAAGCCACGGGAAGTGCCACCGTGACCTGACCATAGGACTTCATCCCCATCGACCCCCATCAGGGGCAGGGGTGGAAGGGGGGTACTCCCTCCCTGGGTTACTGCCTCCTGGCTTGCCACGTCGGGGACCACCCCTGCCGTCCCCATCTTTCGTGTCTCTCCTTCAGAGATGTTCAGCCTTCTGAGAAAGGACTCCTTATAATTACTCCCCAACTTCCTCCTCACCAGTGTGGTTACAGGACCTTCTTAAAATAATTAGTCACTTCTCAGAATTCAGGGCAGGAGGAGGCGGCTGCCAGTGTACACTGTCTGCCACTTGAACTAGATATCTAGTTACTTTCTAAAGTTTCTTATTCTCCAACTGCCATTGCAAACCCTCAGAGGCTCTTATGTGGGGGGGAGGATCGCACAACAGAGTACAGATAGTTGTATTAAACAGGCATTCAACAACAAATATTTTGACAAAGGCTTTGCAATTTTCTTTTTTTTTAATAAAGATTTTATTTATTCATGAGAGACAGAGAGAGGCAGAGACACAGGCAGAGGGAGAAGCTGGCTCCCTCCTTGGAGTCATTTGGACTTATCTTAACCCATCCCCCAAAGAAGCGAGCAAGCTCTGATTTTCCTAAACCTAAGCAGATAGAAGGACAAATTATTCCAGTGCAAGAAGTCCTGGTAGGAAGTGGACATGTGTGGGGATGATTCCTGGATAATCCCACTGGGGAGAGAGGCCGAGGCTCCAGAGGTGAGGGCTGAGAGTGAGTAGTGTAGGGGAGGGAAAACTCTTCCTCTACCCTCTTAGGTTCATGACTCAGGGGCCTGCTAATTAATAATAGTGGCAAGAGATGGGAAAGCAAGAAAAAGAGTTTTGTTTGTCTACATGTGTGATGCTCATACATGCAGGGGTGCTCAGTGATGAGTAACTCAGACAGGTGGTTAGAGTTCAGGGCTCATATGCTCAACATAGCGGGAGAAAGGGAAGAGAGAGAAGAGGTCTTCTGGGGGGTACAGATAGGTCTCTTTAGGGGAGATAAATGGGTTTTTTAGAACTAATGTGAGATAAGAAAGTTTATGACAATGTTTGTCATACAGATATGATTTTTTAGTGATTGGGGCATGATGCATCTTCATGCTTCTTGTGATGTTTGTTGAGCCTCTTGAATGGAGGTTCAGAGTCTTAATAAAATTGGGATATTTTATTTTTTATGATTTTATTTTATTATTCCTGTAAATATTTTCTCCACCTGCCCCTCTCCAGGGGCTCCAACTACATTTATGAAACCCCTTGATATGGCTGCATAGCCCATGGGGTGGGGGGGGGCCCTCCGGTCATTTTTTAAATGCTTCATCCCTCTGTATGTTTCATTTTGAATACTTTCCATTGCTCTGTCTTGAATTTTCTAATCTCTTCCTCTGCGATGCAGGTGAGAGGCAGAGACACAGGCAGAGGGAGAAGCAGGCTCCCTGCGGGGAGCCCTATGTGGGACTCCATCCCAGGACCCCGGGGTCATGCCCTAAGCCAAAGGCAAATGCTCAACCACTGAGCCACCTAGGTGCCCCCGTCGCAAACTGTTGTTAGAGGTTTCCATGGTTGAGCATAAAGACAACGGATGACTTGTTCTGAAACTGAAGCCCTAATCCTGGTTCTCAGTCCCCATCCCTGCCTGGGTCCTTAGATGGAACCAGTCATCCTGTCCACCTCTTCCTGGGGTCCAGTTTATCCCAAGGTAGCTGCTTCCACCTGGACGTGGACGATTCTCTAATCCTGCCGGATGCTCCCCTGACCTCTGCCCGCCCGTGGGTCTCCTGGCTGCCTCCTTCCCTGTGAGCCCAGGGATACAAACCCGACAACGCTGGCACCTTCTCCTGCCCATGTCCCCACCTTCTCTGTCTTAGTGAATGGCACCACGGGGGGGGGGGGGTCTTCCCTTTCAACTCTCTCTTTCTCTCTCTTGCTCCTACAAATAACAACCTGGTGATTGTCCTTTCCCCGTATCTCTCCTTTCCTCAACCCTGCACCCCTGTACCCCCACTTTGGGTTCAGGACTCATCCCTTCCTGGAGGTGTTGCTGCCTCTGTACTGCAGCCAGAGTGGTGGTGAAGCCCACGGGCTCTCTGTGGCTCATTTTCCTTATAAACAAAGTACAAGGTTGTCTTGTGGATTCAAGAAGCAAGTGGGAAGCACGTAGAAGATGATGTTAGCTAACGATAGTGCTATTTAGGTAAATCTGAGGACACCTGCTGCTCATGATTGTCTGCAGGCGTCCCGTGGCCTCTAGATTAAACCCAAGTTCCTCTCCAGGCTTGCTATCAGGCCTCTGACTGTTTACCTCGCCTCATACCCTGTGTCATGGAGCCCATCCACATCCCCGTCTCTGCCTCCTAGCTATCCTCACCACCAACTGCATCCATCTGCTGGGAGCTCAGGTTTCGGGGTTGCAGAGCAGAGAGGAAAACTGAGGCAGAGCCCAGCAGGTGTTCTGAGCTGAGGTGCTGGAATGAGGTGTCGGGAGACATGGAGAGAGCATCACAGACAGAGCTCAGGTGCCCTGAGGGTCTGGCTCAACTGTTCATTGAGAACTGGCTGCACCTGCACGCAGGGAAACCATCCAAAGCCGGGGATGCACCATGCAAAGGATGAGAGGTGACGACACCCCAAGCTCACATGGGGACCAGGATTGTGCTGCTCCCGCCGCCCCGGCTCGGAGCTTAGGTCCACAAAGCAGTGAGTCGGGTCCCAGGAGGCTCTGCCTCGGGACAAGGGTGGGTGGGGATGATGAGCACAGCTCTGGTCCTGTCTGGCAAGCCTGGAAAGCTTCCTCTAGATGGATTGAACTGCTTTCAAGATACCTAGCTATACCCCAGAACACAGCTCATGGACATTTAAGGGAGCCCCAAAATATCCAGCACCCGACAAGGGAAAATTTACAAAACCTCGTGTGCAATCCCAAGTTACCAGACATGCAAAAAATCAGGAAAATATGACCCATAATGGAGATAGATACGGGCTGGTCAAAATCAACCCAGAGGCACATGAACATCTGCCTTTGGCTTAGGGTGTGATCCCAGAGTCCTGGGATCGAGTGCCGCATGAGGCTCCCTGCAGGGAGCCTGCTTTTCCCTCTGCCTGTGTCTCTGCCTCTCTCTGTGCCTCTCATGAATAAATAAAATCTTTAAACACACACACACAATTTGCAACATACACCATCCCGGTCGGGCTGGATGTAAGCACCCCACAAGGGAGGCAGCAAGGCAGCATGGTAAGATGTGGAGTCAGACCCAGACCCAGACAAACCTGGGTTTGACTCGGGACTCCACCCGTTACCAGCTGTGGGTGACCTTGGATAGGACGTTTAATTTCTCTGGCCTTTATTTACTTTTTAAAAAATGCAAATAATAATGCCTGCCTCCTAGCGTGAGGGTTCCATGAGCAAATGCATGGAAAGCACCCAGTAGACACATAATAGATACTCAAAAAAATTTCTTCTCTAGTCCTGAGGCAGAAGCAGCAGGGCACTCTGAGTCACTCTGTCTCGGGATCACTGGCACCTACATCTGCACCAGCTCCTTCCTGCATGCCGACAGGAAGCAGGAAAGCTGCAGACCACACGGCAGAGTGGTCATCCCCAGAGCAGTGGTGTGTTTGGTGGGAAGTGTTATCAGACAGCTCTGCCTTCCAGTCCAGACTCTGGTCCTTGCTGGCTACACCATCTCAAGCAGATCATCCAACCGGCCAGAGCCTCAGTTTCTCCATCTGTAAATGGGGCAATCACCCTACCTCACAGCCCTGTTCTGAGGATTCAATGAGATCTCAGATGTGAAACAACCACAACAGGGTCTGGCAGGTGGCACATAGTCCATAAATGTTGGGTCCTTGTCGCCTCCCACTTTCTTTCTACTCTTTATCCACAGAAACAAGGTTAAGAGTTTTTCTTCCACTACCTGGGAGTCCATCCTCCTAATGAAATGCTCACATTCTGCCTCTTGTAACCTTTTATTCTGAGATAAAGCTGCCCTCCTTCTATACAGGGCCGGAGGACAGAGGCCATCTGACCCACCTATCTTCCCCCGACTGCCCGACTCACAGGAGGTAAAATGTGCCCTGAATAAAGAGATGAGTGACTAACGGAGCACTTACGTCAGGGGCTGAATTAAGGAAAAAGTGAAGGGAAATTAATTTGCAGATGGAATTATCACATTGTGTGCCCAGTCTTGCAAAAACAATGAGGCATGGCTTATAAGAATTTCAAACATTTTTTCAGAAATTGAATTGCCAGTTAATTTTTCTGTGAGACACAATAACCTCTGTAGGCTATAAAGGCCACAAGACAGAGCTCTGGAAACCTCGTCAGGCTCTGCCTGAAACGGAAATGCCTTTCTCTGAGTCAGAAACCTGAGGACACAAGCTACTATAATCGTCACCATCTTTGGTCACGAGCAGGATGTGTTTACCCTGATTCTTCTGTTTCTTATGCTCCCGTGAAGGGCACAGCTCTCCCACTGGTGACTGCAGAAGTGGGGGTGACCTGAGCTGAGCCATAACCAATGTTTCTCCTACTGAGTTGTCTTGTGATCACAGCTCAGTCAGTATTGCAATCGGGACTCAGTCTGTGACCAGGGTCGGGGCTCATCTCTGACCAAGATCGGGTCTCAGTCTATGACCTGGATCAGGGCTCAACCTTCATCCATAGCCAAACCTCTACAGCTGCATCTGAGATTAGAGAGGGACCAATGGGAACAGACATGATGACACAGAGACCCGGGCTATCTGCTGCTCAGCTCCCTAAGTAATTATTGAATTGAACTAAATAGATGCTGAATGATTCCTCAGAGTCCCAGGATGAGGTGGGATGTGGGGAGGAGGTGGAAGAGAGGATGGGGAGTGGGAGGGGGAGGAGGAGGAGGATGGGTGGGGAGGGGGGAGGAGGGGGAAGAGGGGAGGTGGGGAAGTAGGGAGGCGGGGAGGAGGGTGGCCTCAGCCCTGCAGGAAGGGCCCAGGTTCAGGTGGAGCCCACAGAGCTAACCCTTGCCCTGACCCATTTAAGCCAGTTCCTGGCCAGAAAGCTGGATCTGTCACCCAGCTGCAGGGTGACCCACATAGAGATCACGGAGCCTGGGGACACGTGACCACGGGCCTCCATGGCCGCTGTCACCTGCTCGTGCACCTTGGCTAAATGGGTCAGCGCTGGCCGGCCACTCTGATGATTAACAGCACAGAAAGTGGTATCTCACGGAGGCCTCGGCTTCATGACTCGAGCCCAGGAAGTGCTGCGGCGCCAGCAATGAGCTCATCCCATGAGCATGAGTGGCGGCGGGGCCTCCAGGGCTGGCCAATCTCCATGGCTACATTTGTGGGTCCTCGTGACACCCCTGCTTTGCTCCGTCCTCCCCGCTCGGCTGCCTCCCATGTCCCAGTAGAAGGACAGTTGTGAAATGCGGGAGGAAACCTAATGAAGCTAGAAGCAAAATTAATCAAATGTGACACGAGAACGGATGTGGGATGCAGCCCGTCCGCGCCCAGGACTCACCTCCTTGAGCGGGGCTGTCAGCCGCGGGCAGAGCTTGTGAAGGACTCACCAGGGGCAGCATCACCAGGGAGTATTTCCAGAGTGAGGACCGGAGACAGACACACTCGCTAAAGCAAGGCCGACCTGACGTCTTTACACTCCAAGATTCTTGGAGGTTGTTGCTCTTGTTTTGAGCTGGATAGCAGAAGCGCCTAACGGCAGCATCAAGGGCCTCGACTGGCCCCGTGTGAGAGCCGCAGCTTGCATGTGCCTCTGTCCGTTCCACCATCGAGTCGTTCAGCGCTGTCTTGCGGAGCATCGACCCTGAGCCTGGGCCTGCATGAGGCTGGAAGCACGCGGGACCAGCGTCTGCACCACAGGGCCATGTGCAAAAGCCGACCCACAGCAGCGTGTCGAGAAGCCCTCGGTGCAGTCACTCCTCACAGACACATCGAGGCAGGGCTGCTCTCTGCCACTGGGGCGACTCTGCAGACAGCCTGAGCCCAGCATCTAAAAACGAGGTTCCACCTGCAAAAGGAGGTCTGGGTGTCAGTGGGGAAGACACATGTCCTGGGGAGGTGGCCGGTACAAGAGGGAAATCACAGATTCCTCTGAAGGGCTAATCCTATTTGTTATCTGAAGGAGGATCCCTGGTAGCTAAGAAGCATCAGACAAACAGACAGAATAATGCCCTTTGAGGGCCAATGAGGCACAGGGCAAGGGAAGCTAACAGCATATATGCACCAAGGCTCCTTCCACAGTTTGGCTATTGTGGACATTGCTGCTATAAACATTGGGGTGGAAAGATGAATGGATACAGAAGATGTGGTCTATGTATACAATGGAATATTCCTCAGCCATTAGAAACGACAAATACCCACCATTTGCTTCAACGTGGATGGAACTGGAGGGTATTATGCTGAGTGAAGTAAGTCAGTCGGAGAAGGACAAACATTATATGTTCTCATTCATTTGGGGAATACAAAAAATAGTGAAAGGAGTTAAAGGGGAAAGGAGAGAAAATGAGTGGGAAATATCAGAGAGGGAGACAGAACATGAGAGGCTCCTAACTCTGGGAAACGAACTAGGGGTGGTGGAAGGGGAGGATGGCGGGGGGTTGGGGTGACTGGGTGATGGGCACTGAGGGGGGCACTTGATGGGATGAGCACTGGGTGATATGCTATATGTTGGCAAATTGAACTCCAATAAAAATAAATTAAAAACAAAAACAGCATATAGGCAAAACGGCAGCATCCAGAGGACGCCCAGAGGGAAGCAAAATGCCCTGAGCCACCGAGAGTCTCATGTCACATCTTCCTGTCCTGTCCTCCTGTCACGGTGCGTCCCCAGCCCCCTGTGGTCATCCTTGTTTCTGTGGGGTGACTCAGAGGAACAGGCTCCTGTTCTGTGGAACCCCCGTCCCGGCGGAACAGAGAGTCGTGCAAGACAATTCTAATCCCATTCCACCACGGCTCACGTCCCCCAGGTGCACATGCTCCACGGGTCACGCCTCCGGGCGCCACACACATAGCATCGCCAGTCTCACCACAGAGAACCAACCCTGACCTCACAGAGAAATGTCACAGTCGGGGACGTGCTTGTGCACCATCCCCTCCTGACGTGGACGCAGGCGCCGGGCGGGGACAGGCAGGTGTCCTATTTCGAGGTGCAGCTCTCGCTGCAGGTACACGCACCCCGGTTTCGGAGAATTGGCTTTTCTCCTCGGGACACTACCCAGCAAGGCCTGAGCCGACTGCCGGGCTCCAGCAGCAGGAACGAGCGAGTTCCCAGTCTCCTTCCCAAGCCCCAGGGGAGAGTCCAGGCCCAAAGGAGGCGGAAACAGGGAGTCTGTCCAGATCGCGGAGGCCACGGCAGTTAGGATTCCGCACGACGTCTTCCTGAACCGAAGGAAGAGAAGGGCAAACGAAAGCAAAGGTTTGGCAGCAGACGGTGACAGCAAGCTCAGTGGGGAAACCTCCTCCGGGGTGGAAAGGAGGACGGCAGAGAGGACTGCACCGAGGGAGTCCCCGCTCCCGGCCGCCCAGACGTCTTTATTCAGCCAAAAAGCTTCATCCGAGGAGAGATCAGATCCAAGGAGCCGTGTCTCGCGTTTGTCTGAGCCAGCGCTTGCGGGAGCACGTCTCTAAAAGTGCGGCGATGAAAGCTCAACGGGGTGTGAGCTCCATCACCGCTCGGGTGGCTTCGGGGAGCAGGGGTGGGTGGGGGAGGCAGACGCAGGTCCCCACAGGGGACAATGCTCGCAGGAGGCCGGGCCGCGGGGAGCAGGCTGCCTGCCGAGCAGACATGAATCCATGCTGCAAGGCTGCAAACTGTCTCTGCCCGCGAGAGTGTCCCAAACCGCCACCCTGCGTGTGTATGCCCCCAACACCCCCACCCTGCCACCATCGCAATGGTGGCTCTGGACATGATGCGGTGAGCAGCGGAAGCACCCCTCTCCCATGGTTCTCACAAGGAAACACCCCACGAACCCAAACGGAGTGACATCCTACCACATAAGGGGCCAGCGCCCTTCTAAACGTGTCATAGTCTCGAAAGACAAAGGCCACAGAACAATCACGGGCTAGAGCAGGTTTTGTTATGCGAGACAACTGGAGGCCAAGTGGGGTCCAGATCCAGAAAAAAAAAATCTCAGACCGCAACCTGCCAAAGGTCCAACAAGGTCTGTAGGTGACTCAGCAGCATCAAATCGGCATGAATTTTTTTCCTGGTCTTGGCAGCCGTCCTACAGTCACTTAGTAAGAGGTCAGCATCAGGCAAGGTCGGGGATGCTCCATACTGTCCTTAGAACTCCTCTGGAAATCTAAAATTATTTCCCCAAAACATAAAAGGATTAGAGCACAAACTTCTGGCACTGATTTTTTTTTTTTCCTGCCAGCCCCTCACCATTGCTCAGCGAGGGTAGTCAGGGGTGCCTGGGTGGCTCAGGTCATCTGCCTCAGGCCCAGGGCATGACTCTGGGGTCCCGGGATCTAGTCCTGCATCAGGCTCCCTGCATGGGGCCTGCTCTTCCCTCTCCCTGGGTCTCTGCCTCTCTCTGTGTGTCTCTCATGAATAAATAAATAAACTCTATTTTTTTTTAAAAAAAGGAGGGCACCTATGTGATGAAACTAAATAAATAAATAAAATGAGATGGGGGGAAAACAAAAACAAAGAAAAATCCAAAGTAAAAAACAAAAGGGAGTATGGGTTGTGTTGATTACTCTGTAAGCTGCTGATACCCTCATCTTATGATCTATCTCATAATGTTTCAAAGGTGGCTGTTTCCTTCATGAGATAAATTCTCAGTTTCAAAGGAAATCTTGCTGTGACGACCTGAAAATGAAAAGCCAGGGTCACCACCACCATTATAAAATAAAGCTAACTTGTAAGAACAAACAGAGCATGAGCAGGGTTCCTGCCAAAGGCCGCAAGTGCGAGCCCCTGGGCCTCGGGTCTACACGGGAAGCCAGCAGGTGCCACAGCTGCGTGGACAGGTGTCGATATCCCACCAGGACTTTCCCCCTTGATGTCCTCGGAGGAGCGGAAGGGACCCGAAAACTGCATCATTTTCACACTGGGTGATTCTGTGTTTCAAAACTGTCTCTAGGACCCCCTCCAAAAATCACATGCCCCTGTGGAAGGACACTGCTTTCTGGAAACCCCACAGTGGGATCTGAAGACTGCAGAGATGTCGACAGTTGGAAAGGATTTGCTGCAAGAGGGGATATGCGTGGCATCATCCCATCCATTTGGATTTTTTTTTTTTTTTAGATTTTTTCTATATTTTTTTTTAAGATTTTTTTCTTTAAGACCATGACCTGCCTTCTGCTCAGGTCGTCCTGGGGTCCTGGGACTGAGTTCTACTTCGGGTTCCCCAGATGGAGCCTGCTTCTCCCTCTGCCTCTGACTGCCGCTCTCCCTGCTTGTGTGCTCTCTCTCTCTCTCTCTTAAATAAATAAATAAAATATTTAAAAAAGTAAATTAATGACGCTGCATCTCGGCAGCAGAAGAGGGATGCTGGAGTCAGGATGGGAGAGAAGCTTCTCTCACCTGCTGCAACAAAGCCTGAATTCCCTATGACATACACTTACTGTTTCACAAAAAACTCCAGCTGTCACCTTACCATCCCCGGAGCCACAGGGCACTTGCACACCAATTATCTTATTGGACACAAGTAGCAGAGTTGGGGCAGGCAGAGAAGGGGCCGTGAACCCACTGGGTGGATGAGAGGGAACCGGGCCCAACCCAGCCCGCTGCAAAGACGTGCCCAGGGCCGGAAGCTAGTAAATGGCAAAGCCAAGTGCTTGACACCAGATAGATCGCACGCTCAGACTGAGGCCTTGGACCCCGTGGTGCAGTCTACTGTGGGCACAGGGTCAGGGCACCCAGCACCGGCCAGGACGGTCTTCCCCTGGGCTCCACCAGGCACCATGAAGGGGAACAGTGCATACAGCCCCGAGGAGCCTCTCCTCCAGCCTGGCCGTCCAACCAACAGGCAGAGACACCCAGAATTACATGTAGGTGCTGCCGTTCCTTGTGTCCCAGGGGACTGGGTGTGCACGGCATCAGAGGACAGGGTTCACAGCCAAGATAGCATGGGGCACCACCTCATGGACACGCCTGCCCGCAGGAGACCCAGGGCATGGCCCAGGATGTGGACCCCAGCGCGGGGATATGCACCCCAGCCCAGGGATGTGCACCCCAGCCCGGGGACATGGATCCCAACCCGGGGACATGGACACCAGCCCACACTGGAGTGGCCGAGTTCTCACCATCAGAGTGATTGCCCTCAGGAGAAACCATGGGGCTTTAAGCCCCTCCGGCAGGTGGTGGCCAGGCCACTCGGAGAGCAAGAGAAAGAGAGCGAGAGAGACAGAGTGCATCCCTGCAGCATGCATGTCCGAGAATGTGTCTGCAACAGACCTTGCACCCATGCAGCGACGGGGGTCACTGAGCCCCCCCTCCGTAGCTCAGCATGGAAACCGCCCCACCCCTTACCAAAGCTCAGCGGTGGTGGATGCAAGCTAGGAGCCTCCCCCCTCCCCGTGCTGGCCCCTCATCGGGTCACCCCTCCCCACGGTGTCCCCAGAGGACAGGCCCCCTCAGCGGTGCCCCCCATCCTTATCACTCAGAAGCCAAGATGCAGGCATGGGATGGGGGGAGCCCATGGAGGTGCCAGAGGCTGGTGAGCAGAAGTGAGCCCCTGCCAGGGTCCCACTCCAGCCATTTCAACTTTGCATCAGATAGAAATTTCCTGAGCAGCACTGAAAGCTCCGGCAATGACGGATGTCGCCAGGCGAGCTCTAGGAACAAATGGACACTAATTATCTGTGGAAGGAAGACAAGCGGAGAATTTAAACACAGGGCCAGTCCCACTAATCAGATGCTGGTAAGTGGAGGGCTCAGGAGGGCGGGGCCGCCCCCCGTCCCCCGTCCCTGCTCGGCTCGGAGGGCATGCAGCACAGGCCCGGGATCTGCAACAGAAACCCCTGCCCAGCCCCCCCGCCACCCCCCGCCCAGGCTCTGCAGCCAAGCTGGGTTCACAGAGCCTCCTTTGTGCAGTGGGAAGGCCAAGCCCCAGAAACCCCGCAAGGAGCCCCACAACACCCCCCTCCAGGCCACCCCAGCCAGGGGGACACGGAAGGAAGGCGTGTACATCTGGTTTCCCAGGACCAGCTGCACGACGCCTGGAGGCAGAGGCGTGCTCCCAGCCTGCCCCCTCCCTAAGGGCACCCCCAGCCCAGGATGGGGGGCCCAACCGCTATGCCTCAGCGGGCGGGATGGCTGGACATGCCCAACGCACTTTCACGGCTTCGCTCACCCATCAGCTCATTCGCGCCTCTCAACGCCCCCAGACGAGCCTCAGACAGGGAGGCACAGAACAGTTAACGCTCCAACGTCCCACAGCGGAGCCGGGCCGCCGAGTCTGGGCCCACGGGACCAACCTAGTCCTTCCTCCGGGTCCTCAGAGGAGCAAGGCTCAGCCACTCCTTGGGGGCCCTTGCTCCACAGCCCCCGACTCGGCACAGAAGAGGTCGCCCAAGGAGGAAGTCGCCTTTCCGGGAAAGGGCAGACCCAGGGGTGTTTTCCAGGTCATCTCCGCGGGTGAACCACGCGTGAGCCGCACCCGCTGCCTCCCCGGTGCCAGTGCCCTGCCTCTTCAAGTAAGGAGAGCACCCTGGACCCCGCAGCCCCACCCTCCGCCCACCCTGCCACGTTGTGGGGTAACTGCAGCGAAGAAAGCCCAGGGGGCGTGGTCCTGCGGCAGCGCTGCTTCTCTCCGGGGCTGGGTGACCCTGGGTGGCCCGTGAACCTCCCTGAGCCTGCGGTTGTCAGCAGCCTGAAGGGACCTCACCGCCGGGCCCACGCAGGCCCCAGCCCACGCCGGCAGCCCGCGAGAGCCGACCACAAGGCTCAGCCCCCGCTGCAAGCGCACGCAGGCCACCCCTGGGGCCAGCACCCCACTCCCGGAGCGGGTGCCCCCCCGCCCCCCGCCGCCTTCTCCCCGCACCAGTCTCACCCGCCTGGGGTGGCTCTGAGCCCCCTGCCCAGGCCTACGAGCCCTGGGAGCCTCCCTCTTCTGCGTCTCCACCGTGGCCAAGCCCCCCCCCCCCACACTGACCCTGCCGTGCTGCTTGCACCCCACAGTGACCGCACTTTCTGACCAGAGACTCTTTCTTCCCAGGATGCGCACCAGTTGCCACTGTGACTGGGTCAACCGCACGAGGGGGCGGACGTCCAAGTCACGGCTCCCCCCGTGTCAGTGTGGGGCTCTGTACTGGACCTCCCCGGGGTCCCTGCAGGCAGGGGAAGTGGAGCGACAAGGCCAGTCCAGGCCGCGGGACCCACTGGTGCTGGTCCCCATGCCAAAGCCATGTGCACAGGCAGGGGACACACACACACACTGATCCCTGGGTCAGAGGGCAGAGGCCCTCACTCGCCTTCAGTCTCCACAGACTCCCCAAATAATCCCCCTTCCCTAGCAGAAGCCACTGTTAGCATCCAACATGCTGCTTTCTTGCCCTTTTTCTAAGACGATGTCAAGATTCTAGAAAGAGAAAGACATGAAAAGGTGGATAAAGGAGCACCTGGGTCGGGGGGGCGGCGGGCTCAGTCGGTGGAGCATCTGTCTTCAGCTCAGGTCATGATCTCAGGGTCCTGGGATCAAGTCCCACATCAGGTTCCCTGCTCAGGGGGGAGCCTGCTTTTCCCTCTGCCTCTACTGCTCCCCCTGCTTGTGCTTATTCTCTCTCTTTCTCTCTCCCAAATAAACAAAATCTTGAAGAAAAAAAAAGAGAGAGAAGACTGGGCAGAGATAAGACAGTTGGAAAATCCACCCAGACAGGTTCTCCCCACCTTCTCCATCCGACGTATTATGAGCATGTCGCACATCACTAGAATTTGTACACCGTTTTTAAATGATTTGTAAAAACTTACCAAGCAGATCTACACTGTCGCTCAGCGTTGTGTCTTAATGGGCAGGATACGAAGACTGAATCTAATTTAGGACGGCCACAGACATCTTTGTCTCCATCTCTGATCATGCACTCGGACTGTACGTCTAGAAATCCAATTCCTAACACAAAGGGGAAATAAATATTTTAAGGCTTTCATGGACACTTGCCAAACGTCCTCTGAAAAATCATTCTCCTATCACCTACGTTTGATAAATTGCGTCTTACCACATCCTGCATAAGACAGCCTCAAAAAAAAGTAAATATAGAGATGCACGGACATATATATATGGACACATGCATGCAGGAAATTGCAAGGTTCGGGGTTGCAATTAAAATAAATTGAGGCGGGGTGCCTGGGTAGCTCAGCGGTGGAGCGTCTGCCTTCGGCTCAGGGCGCATCCCTGGGGTCCTGGGATCAAGTCCACATCAGGCTCCCCACAGGGAGTCTGCTTCTCCCTCTGCCTGTGTCTGCCTCTCTCTGTGTCTCATAAATAAATAAACTCTTTAAAATTGTAAAATATAATAAGATAAAATAAATTGAAAAGCTCTGATTTTAAATGCAGTTTAAATTAAAAGGACATTCTTGGCCCAGCTCTGGCTTTGACGACACCGGGGCCCCGTGTCTGAAGCAGGAGCCGAAGACAAGCTCCGGAGTCTCCTTGCTGTGTGCCCCTGGGCCCATCACTGAGTCTCTCTGGGCCTGCTGTCCTCATCTTTAAAGCAGGGAGCCGGACAGACTCTAGCATCTCCAAGGTCCACGCCTCTCTCTCTCTGTTTCTCATTCTCTCTCTCTCTCTCTAGTCCCCAAATGAGAAGTGACCACATACCTGCTAGGCCCCAACCTGACTGGCCATCTCAGAGCCACAAATGAGCAGAGGTGGGAGATGGGGGCCGAGGAGGAGTCGGGAAGCTCTGAGGCCAGGTCTCCGCAGGGCTGGGTGGACAGGGGGAGTCAGCAGGTGGAATCGTGGGACCCGAAGGGAAAGAACTGTGGGGCCCAAAGCGAAAGAACTGAAGGTGGAGGAGGCTCCCAGTGCGGCTGTGACCCCAGCCACAATTGGAAGGAACATCTCCATCAGCTGGCGCTGAGAACAAAGCCCGGCCTGCTGCCTTTTCCATGGAAACCTGTGTTCCCAAATGTTCTTTCCTGCTGAATATTTCCCGGGGATGACAAGTAGGAGGGGGGCTCACAGGATGGGGAGTGGGGGGTCTGCAGATCGGAGAAACAGGAACAGCTGGTTTCAGAGGCTCCCGCAAGGAGGAGAGGAGTTTTTGTTCTGCGTTTCCCTCTGGGCTCCGGGCTTTTAAATGAAAGCATTCCCCGATTGATCCATCAGTGGTGTCTCTTCATATTATTTAATTTTTTTTTTTTTTTTTTTTTTTTTTTTTTTTTTTTGGTGGTGTCTCTTTAAAAGGACGGCAAACAAGGTGCTTTTCAGGCAGGGGAGGATGGGGAAGGGACATAGGTGTGTCTCCACCATCCAGCTGCCACTGCCTCTTCCGGATGAAAAATGCAATCCTATTTATTTCATTGCTTTTTTAATCTGACCAGGGATTTAGTTTTGTTCTAGTAAAATTGTTACTTGGGAGAGCCCCGGGGGCTGCAGCAGGGCCCCACTGTTCCTAGAAGTGCCACTGCTCCTCTGGGGGCTGCCTCGTGGCCTGGAGAAGAAGCTGAGGGTCCTGAGTGTGATTCCTGGCTACCCCCACCCACCCACCCACCCAGGGGCAGATCCCGCAGGAGCCGGCAGCAGCAGAAGGCTGGTGTCCCGGCTGTCACACTGTGCATGCATGGAAAATAACAAGGCCCACACTGAGTGCCCCCAGACGTGGGCAGCACTGTGGTGGAATGCTAAGTGTGGGTGCCACTCGGGAGTTTAGCCCAAGGGCTGACCCTCCTGAGGCTCTCAGACCCCTGCCCCTCATGCCCACTGGGGAAGCGGCCTGAGACCCCCTCCCCCCCGCCTCTGCTGACACTGCGCCCCCAGGACTATACTGCGGTACAGATTGGGCCATTGATCTCAGGTCCCCCCAGACTGGAGTGGACACAACTAGGTCAGCTGCTAGGTCAGCTGCTAGGTCAGCTGCTAGGTCACCCCCTAGGTCAGCTGCCAGGTCAGTGCTGCCTCTGTGCTGCCCCATGGGGACCCTCCTCCCTTCTGGTAACCCTGTTGCTCCCCTTGCCCAGCATCCTCTCCAGGACTGACACCCCCTCCCCTCCAGAAATAATCAGATCTCAGTGCTACCCCCACCCTCCACCCCACCGATCTCAGATAAGCTCTTGCAGGTTTTGCACCTCAGACCTCGGAACTTGAAGGTTGGCAGCTTTTTTTTACATCACGAGGCAGTGAGTTCTGAACCCTGGAGGAAGCGGGCAGGCCTCCATGTCGGTCACCACCTCCGCAGCCCTGCTGTCCCCACATTGGGCATCTCCAGGGACCCGACCTCGCAGCCTCCAAACGCAGCCAGGCTCCACTGAGCCAGCGAGAGAAAGCGCATTCATTCATTCATTCAAAGCCTCAGACGCTTCCCTCACATGCCTGCCCCACCCCGGGCCCTGCAGGTGCAGCTCCTGCTCTGCCACGCAGGGTCAGGGAAGGGCATCCACGCTTCCACCCACAGAAACTGTTGCCAAGAATATGGTTCCACCACGGGCTAGTTTCACTCTCCAATCTGGAAAGGCTTCGCCCAGGAAACGACGCTCAGGCCGAAAGGAGAAGGATGGGTAGAGAGAGATTGGCCAGAAGGAGAGGCTAGTGTTCGCCTCAGCTGCCGCCGTGGGATCCCAGGAAGACTGCACACCCCCACTGCTCCCCTTCCTCAGCGGTGAAATGGGGGAGTGAGAGTCCCCCCGCCGCAACACTTATTTCCCAGGACGGCCCAGGGGCGGAGAGAAAGTAATAAAGAAAAATGAGAAAAATGGCTTGAAAGCTGAGAATTGCTGTCCGGCCGTGAGACAGGTTTACACGGTTCCATGCCAGGGTGGGCCACGGATGCTCTCAGGGAAGCTCTCCTGCAGGATTTCCCTCTGCTGAACCCACACTGCCTCTCTGGCTTTTCCGTACATTCTCATCTCCTCTCTCGCAACCCAGAGGTTGGCATCCAACTCACTGACCTGGCGTCTCCCATCCATATCTCTGCTGCGATTCCCATTTGGAATCGTGGGGTTGGGTGGGGAAGGCCCCGCCAGCAGGGGTCCCTAGGTGTCCTGACAGCTTCTGCAAATCACCCTCCAGGGGTGTGGGCCAGAAGGGGCGCCAGCACAAGCCCCATGTGGATGGATATCGGGAAGGGATGGCAGAGACAGGCCGGGTCTGCAGGCGAGTCTGGACGTCCGGCAGGGGCCACGCACAAATGTCCTCCAGGGGATGCAGGGAGCTCCCGGGAAAGATTCAAGAGCTGGGATCCAGGCAGGGCTGGATGTGCACGTCCTTGTCACCTGCCTGAGGCACAGGTGCTCCAGAAACAGCCCCCAACCACAGGGAATAACCTGCTCGGGGGCTCAAACCCCAATTCCACCACTTACCCGTTCTGTGACCCTGGGAACAGCCATGGCAGGCACAGCCCTGCTTCCGGCTCCCACGGAGACCCAACCCCCAGAGATGCCAAGAGGAGAACCAGAGGGGCATGCAGCGCCCTGTGTTGAATAGTCAAGCCAAGTCCGAGAAGGGGACACACACGTATTTATTCTGAAATAGGAACAGACTCCGCTGAAGAGTCCGCGGGAGCCAGTCACCAGGAGCGGCACGCCAGGCATTTGGAAGAAGGGATGAGAGCAAAGCCGGGGATCAAGCGCCGCAAGAGGCATTTTAATGTTCCTGGTAACTGATTTATAGATTCCACTGAAGGCCCTGCGTGTCGGAGTCCTCACCGCGGATACAGAAGCATCTCCATTTTTCCATTTTATGGTCTTGGCGGGAAAGTGCCTTTTTGCAGAGCTGCCACTTAAAGCGCCAGACCTAGCAGCGGGTATCCTGGGACGAGGGGCAGGATGAGGCCAGGGAACAGAGCTGGGAGTGCCCGCCAGCCCCCCAGGCACCCCGAGTGACCAGAACAGTGTTCCTGGGGGGCAGGAGTTCCCTCCGTGGGGCGTCCCTTGCTTAAAGCAGGAGGGACCCAAGCAAATGATGCATCTTAGAGGGGTTCTTAATCCAGTTTCCTCCTGTTGCTCTTTTGGGCAGAGTGATGGGAAGCAGGCAGTTTCCATAAGCTGTCCTGTCCCCATAACACACTGCTTCCCCGGGGGAACACAGAAGTCAGACTGAGGTCAAGACAGACCCACCCTGCACTCAGTGGAGGGAGCAGACACCTCCGAGACTCAGTTTCCTCGTCCGAACAATGGAGAGAAGACTGACATCCAGCTGGACGTTGATGGCTCCACGACATCTGAGGAAGGGAGGCAGGCACGCTGTGGTCCCTTCCGACCCACCGTAGAGACCGGGCGCCAGGACCGTAGGCCGGCCCAGCTCGGGGTCAGGGCAACCCATACTCCATGGGACCCAAGTCCGCAGCTGTCTCTGGCCCCCCAGTCGAGGGCCCGTTCCCCCACCCCACTGCAGTCAGGCAGGACACCCACACATTGTATCTGTGTCAGAGAGACCCCGGGGCTTTCCAAAACAAAAAAATGAGTAAACTACAATTAAGAATCTCAGCACCAGGGATCCCTGGGTGGCGCAGTGGTTTAGCGCCTGCCTTTGGCCCAGGGCGGGATCCTGGAGACCCGGGATCGAATCCCACGTCGGGCTCCCTGCATGGAGCCTGCTTCTCCCTCTGCCTGTGTCTCTGCCTCTCTCTCTCTCTCTCTCTCTCTGACTATCATAAATAAATAAAAATTAAAAAAAAAAAAAGAATCTCAGCACCAGGACGCCTGGGTGGCCCAGGGATTGAGCATCTGCCTTTGGCTCAGGGCATGATCCCAGAGTCCTGGGATCGAGTCCCATATTGGGCTCCCTGCGGGAAGCCTGCTTCTCCCTCTGCCTGTGTCTCTGCCTCTCTCTCTGTGTGTCTTTCATGAATAAATAAATAAAATCTTTTAAAAAAAATGAATCTCAGCACCGGGGCCCTCGGGGGGCTCTGTCAGTGAAATGTCTACCTTCAGTGCAGGTCATAACCTCAAGGTCCTGGGGTCGAGTCCACATCGGGCTCCCTGCTCAGTGTGGAGTCTGCTTCTCCTTCTCCCTCTGCTCTCACGCACTATCTCTCTCTCTCTCAAATAAATAAAATCTTAAAGAAAAAGAAAAGAAAGATCTTTTAAAAAGAAAAAACAAAGCTCAGCCCCAGAGTCCACCTATCCCGGCTCTTTCCTGCCTCTATCTCTGTCCCCCACCTCCCTGATCCCCAAAAGGGTCACAGTGTCACTGTGATCATCAGACCCAACCGTGGCCATACGGGCTTGGTCATTATGCAGCACTTGACAGAAACCCTGGTTGCAGAGGAGACCCCAGGGGAGCTGCCCGTGGTGGGGGGAGCCTGGTTCCCTCCCTGGGGGAGCAGCCACGCTGCTCAACCCAGGTCCTGTCCATCTGTCCATCCGTTAGGACAAGAAAACCTGGGCCTCAGAGGTTGGAGACAAGCCCCAGGCGCCATGGGGAATGGCCAGTCGGCGGGCTGTCCTGCCCTTGCAGACTCGAACAACATTGTTGCGCGCACAGTCGCGGGCCCTCAGGGACGCTTTGGCCGCCAGGGAGCATGGAGTCAAGCTGTCTGGTGTGCTTGGTGCGTATGAGGGCGTTTACCTCTCCTACGAGGCAGGAATTACTCCTGTCCCCATCTCACAGGGGATGGGGCAGGGGCGCCAGGAAACCTCACACATGGACCCAGACTCTCCCCGCAGAGGGCAAGCTCTCTGCCCTCACCCTTCTGCTCCCTGACCCCCACGGGGATCGCCGCCAGCCTGGACCCCTGTGCCACACACTCCAAGCAGAAGACAGCGGTCTGCAGGGATGCTGGTGGTGGCGGAGAGCTTTTGCACCCCTGAGGCCATGTAGCATCCACGTTGGACCTTGCCCTCCTTACATGCCCCTGCCCCTGTACAGTGGCCAGGGGGTCAGGAGGGTGCAAGCCACTGTGCAAAAGAGCAGGGCAGGCGCTGGAGAAATTAAAAATAGACTTAGCCTCCGGCCCAGCTCGTCCACTTCTAGGTGTCTGCATGGAAGGATTGAAGAGATACCGCACGCCCATGTCCACCACTGCGTTGCCCTGAGTGTCCACCAGTGGATGAATGGATCGAGAAAATGTGCGGCCTGGGTTGGAACCTTTTGCATCACATGTGTATTTTACTGCAATCAAAAACACGGGTCAAAAAAAAAAAAAAAAAAAAACACGGGTCGTTGGCGGCCCTGTCTCTGGGATCTCCCTGCTCCCACTGTGGCTCCTGCCCACCCCCCAGACCCTCCCCTCCCTCACCTCTGGTCACCCCTGGTCATGCTGAATCCTCAGCTAATTCGGGACCCAGACCCACGAGGTGCACAGCACTGGGCTCCACGGGGACATCCCCCACCAGCACTTGGCCCCCGGAAACCTGCAAAGTTCGTGCCCTCTGCACCCAGACCCGTGTCTCCTAATGGGAGATCCGATCAGTCTAGAAACCTGTGTCCAGATTGGTGAGGTGGGGGCGAGCATTAGATCAATGGGATGTGAGCCCAAGAAATGATGTGGGAACAAAATATCAGAACATCTGTGGGTTTTTTTTTTAAAGATTTTATTTATTCATTCATGAGATACATAGAGAAAGAGAGGCAGAGACACAGGCAGAAGGAGAAGCTCCCCTGCAGGGAGCCCGATGCGGAAGTCGATCCCAGAACCCCGGGGTCATGGCCTAAGCTAAAGGCAGTTGCTCAACCACTGAGCCACCAGGTGTCCTTAAACATCTGTATTTTAGGGTCAGGGTCAGGTGCAGGGTCAGAGTCAGGGTCGGGGTTAGGGTCAGGGTCAGCGTCAGGTTTAGGGTCAGGGTCAGGGTCAGGTTTAGGGTCATTGTTAGAACCCACAGCCCAGCCATTTACCCGTTCACTGGCAGAGGCCTGGTGGAGCCCGGGCCGGCCTCCCTACTCCCACCAGGACCAACCCTCCCCTGGTCAGTTCCTCCCTCCCCCTCCATGAAGCATCCTCCACCCCCACCCCCTCTGGGCCCATGTCCCCACTCCCCATGTGCTCAGTGCTGGCCTCGTGGACTGCAGAGGCTGCGGGTCCAGGCCCTGTGCTCCCCGCCCCTGCCCCAGGCCTGGCAGGCCGTGGTGTGCTCAGGACACACGACCTGCCTGGGGAGTGAGTGCCCGGAGCTGTCTCGCCCCTGCCTGGAGGTCTCCCTCCCCTCCAAGACGAAGCAGGCTTGCTCCTGGAGGATATAAATCGACAGTTTCAAAGGCTTAATCCTTCTATACTTACTGCAAACCCATACACACGCGGACATAATTTTTTTTCCTTAGGAAGAGAAAGAAGGCTTTTCATCGCATCATAAAAACGCTTTATTTTTCATCTCGGAGAGCCTGTCTGCTTAGCTGTGCTCGGGAGCCCCAGAACGACTCAGAGTTAACACTCCTGTGAAAAACTGCCCCCTCCACAGCGGCCCGAGGCTCAGGCAACGAGGACAGATTTCTTCCCGTGCCGTCTGCGTGTGTCCAGGAGCCATCAGTCTCACCCAGAACGGGCCTGTGCCAGCAGCAGGGCTTGGCCGCGGCAGCCAACCCCAGAGACATTCAGCCAAGGAGATGACATGGAGGTGTGGGGGGCCGGAACCGAGGTGGGGGGGAAGATGGTACACTTTCACACCTGTGAGCCTGCTGTTGGGACCTGCAGACCCCAGTGCCCCGACGCCGAGCTAGGTTCAGGTGTGCATCCTTCCTTCTGGGGCCATCAGCAGCCTCCAGGCTCCCATGGGGGTTCTCGTTGCAATCACACTGCACCCACTCATTCCCAGGGGAGCACAAAGGCCTCTCCGTATCTCCGCTCCTCCGTCAGGGCCATACTTGCCTGGTCCTGGACAACGCGTGTGAGCAGAAATGAAGACAGTCATTTGTGGGCTGGAGCATCCAGAGGGACCCAGAGACTCCAGGGCTCCGGCAAAATCAGAGACGGCAGCCTCCATCAACCTGAATTCAGAGCAAAGGATCAGACACGGCAGCACCGGCCACAAGGGACCAACCCACGGTGAGAGCTGGAGAACAGCTCGCCCTGGGACCCACCAGGTCTGGGCCTGCAGCGTGGCCCCGCCCCTCCTGACGGCCACGTGCACCACGACACTGCACCATGGGCCTGGGTCTGGGTCCTGGGTCCTGCGCTCACCAGTGAAGGAAGTCTGGGCGAGTCTCTGACCTGGAGGCTGTAAAATGAGAGTAACAGCAAAACCTGCTGCCTGCGCATCTTCACAGGGCAGAAGGAGCGGAAGCATCCTTCTCCTTCACCGGCATCCGGCCCCAACACACCTCTCCACTCCTGAGTCAGAGCGCTTCCACTCTTCCACCAGGAGCCCATCACCCAGCCCAGCCCGTGATGTGGTGCTTGCTGAGTAGTCGGTGTTCAAGGAACCTGAACTCATTGAGAGTGTGCGTGCGTCCATGAAGTTCTGCAAACGAGCAGGGTGGCGAGCTACACCAGGGCCGCCGCAGTCCGCAGGTGCCCTCGCCAAGGACCACAGACTCCAGTGTGTCAGCAACAGAACCTCCCTTCTCACTGTTCGGGGTCTGGGGTGTCTTCTTCTCAGGACACCAACCCTATGAGGCCGGGGCCCCACCTCATCTAACCCTGCTTACCGCCCATATGTCTAAACATGGTCCACGGGGAGTAGGGTGGTGATTTTGGGGTGGACACAATTCGGTCCCAGAGAACGCACAGCCCAACTCACAGAATCACTGAAATGGTTACCGTGGCCCCAAACACCCCTCCGCAGGCAGCAGATGGGTAACGTGTTGTGCAGCCACTTGGAGAGGACACGGGAATGTCTGGGGTTCCAGAAAGTCCCGGTTCATACCCATGTGCCATGGACTAACTCATGCCTCCCCACAGATCCACATGTTGAGGCCCTCATTCCCTGTGCAATATTTGGGGACTGCCCATTGGGGATACATAGATTCTGAGGTCACAGTGGTGGGGCCCTCCTAATGGGATTCGTCCCCTTGTAAGGAGAGACAGGTACGGACCTCCTCCGGGATCCCTCTGCCCCGCGAGGACTGGTTGGAGAGGGCCAGAGGAGGCTCTCACCGGCATCCGGGCTGCACCTGCACCTGCTCTCAGACTTCCAGTCCAGGGCACAGCAATGCAGCCACCTGGGTTGACAGAGGTCCCGTGTCCGACTCTACAAAGACGTCCTATAGAACCCAGGGCTCTCCCCTCTTCTGCCTTCCAACAGCCCTGCCTGGGCCAGTGCTCTGCCTCACCCCTGCACTAGGCATCCCCACCCCTGTGACCCGGGCTCCGGGCTTGCCAATGCCCACGCCCCGCTGCCAGCTGGGCCGCCTCACCTGCCCCCCCATCCCTCCCTCCGCAGCCGGCAGGTTCCCCTCCCCATCGCCCTGCGGGGCTTCTCAACAGAAGCCTCTTCCCAGCCCCAAGCCAGAGATGCAGATGGCGCCTCTCACCTGGACCCTCTTCCTCATTTACAGGCCTGACACCTGCTCCTTGATCCTGCCTCTCAAGGAAAAGGCGCTCTTTCCTCTGACCCAGATTCTGCACCTCTCATGGCCCATCAGAAGCTGGGTTTTGCCACCAGCAACACTCTGCAACATGCTCGTGGGTCATTTCCACATGTTTGTCCAAGGTTGGAGAATGGATATTTGCATATAGGTCCTCTTGTGGATGTGGCTTCATTTCTCTTGAGCAGAGGAGTCAATGACACAGGGGAACATGTGTTTACGGATCGGAAGGGCAGAAAGGCTGAGGTGGCTGGAGGGGGCAACCAAGTCAGAGAAGCGGCACACACAAAGCACGGGGGCCTTGCTTCGTGAGACCGCATGGCAGGAGCGGGGCGAGAGCTCGTCCAAGCTTTCAAGTCACACACAATGCCAAGTGGCCAGTAGGTAAGTGGCAGAGCAGAGATTTGCCTCCACTGGAGGAGTCAACTTTCACATTCTCACCCATAAAAGCATTTATAATAATGCCTTCTTCGCCGGCTATCGTCATGATCAAGGGTGATGGGGGGTGTTGAAGCGTCTGGAAGAGCTCTGTGCACGCTCGGGGACAGAGAGGGGCACACAAGCATCCTGCTGCACCCAGACCCCCCGAGGTCTGTGAGTATTGGCAGTGATGGATGCCACACGGCCCCGTGGGACAGGGCATGGCACAGACGCCCTTCCTGGAGCCAAAGCCACGCGGGCTGGACATCACCTGTTTCTCTGGTGTCCTCCCCCCAGGGCCAAGCCAGAGCTTCTGTGTCTTCTCTCCAACCTCAGCCAACACAGCAGCACAGCTCGTGAGGTTTAACGGCCCCAAACTGATGGGCCCCATGGGAGGGTACAAAGCCAGGCTTGAGACAATGGATGGTCTGCTCCTTGGGGATACAGCGCCCCCAGGAGACATATTATCTATGCCACACAGGTGTGCCCACAGTTGAACATGGTGGTTAGGACCAGTGACCCCTGGGCACCCGGGGTGCTCAGTGGGTGAGTGTCTGCCTTTGGCTCAGGGCATGACCCCGGGGTCCTGGGATCGAGTCTTGTATCAGGCTTCCCACAGGGAGCCTGCTTCTCTCTCTGCCTGTGTCTCTGCCTCCCTCTCTGTGTCTCTCATGAATAAATAAATAAAATCTTTTTTAAAAGAAAGAAAAAAAAGGACCAGTGACCTCCAGCCAAGTGCCAACTCTCCCGGGCCACATTTCCCATCTGTACTGAGGCCTCCATGAACACTCCAAGAAAGTTTTGCCGACCCCGGCGTCCCCGGCACGCAACAGAGGCTGAGGCATATGGGCACCCGACTTAGCACCCGTGAGGGAACGAGCCCTCTGCCTGCACCATCCAGGAAACCATCTCTCAGTCCTGAAGTTGACTGTCGAGCACCCAGACCCAGGGAGGTCAAGCTGGTCAGTGATGCCACGAATATGACAGCGGGGTCAGGCTGGAGGATGCCAAGGCTCCCACCGTGATGCTTGCCTGGGCGAAGAGGCAGTGGGTCTGCAAACGGGCTAGTGGGTCAGATGGGGGTGCTGGGGAACGACTCTAAGCAAGCCTCACTCCCAACACCCTTGTTTCTCACCCAATAGGCTTATTCTATGGATTAATAAATAAGCCAGGGGCTGTGAAACCCTTCACACAATGCCTGCTGGCACACCACTGTCGCTCAGCTGATGCTGCTTACAATCCCCAGAGTCATTAATAACCGTCAGGAAGGGGCGCTCGGCACAGGTTATCATCCTGTAAGTGGCTAAGGAGCATCATCCTGCGTCAGAGCATCGGTCGGAACATCTCCTTCCTTCCCTTTATGCAAAAAGACAAAGCCTTGTTCAATTCAGACTCCAGCAAAGAGCTCCATGGGAGCCTGGGAAGGTGACAGGTCTTCACTTCCATTCATCTTCCCCAGGGTCGTTCCTCTGACGCGGGCAGCAGGGTTCTCTCTGCTCCATTCTGGCTCCTGCCCACTCGTGACCCTGGCCTTTGCCGCCCGCCCAGCTCCCTCCCCGCGGGATGGACAGCACCTGGGTCTCGCCCTCCACCGCCCACCCGCCCCCGGCCACGAGCCTGGCCTTGCCCAGTCACATCCCTCCCCACTTTTCTTGTCCTTCCCGCGCCCCCAAGAAACACCACCAGCCCCCCAACCTGCCTGGTGGACGTGACTGCCCCTGAACGGGTGGACTGATGGCCCCTGAACGCCTCCACCGGGTGTTGGCCCCGCGGGGTGCGCATCCTGTCTGCAGCCAGCAGCCGGCTCTGTGTGCTCTGGGCGCCCAGCAGGGCGTCTGCCAGCACTTTAATCATTGTTATGGCAGCTACGACGCAACTCTCAGGAGAAGTACAGAAGTGTCTGAAAAGAAACGGGCATAATTAGCCTGACACAGCTCAGCAGGGTCCCGCAGCTTTGGGGGTCATGGGCTCCCCAGTATGTTAATGTTAGCATAAGGAATTATGCCAGCGCAGCAAACTGGCATGGGGGGCGCAGGAGGGGGTGGGAGGGTGCCACAAGAGGGATTCGACCCTGCGCGAGGCTAGTGGGGGTGGGGACACACGGGGAAGACCCGTAAGACCCCCCCCTTTCCTTGCCACCAGGTCAGCTGCAGTCGCTGGGCTCCTCGGATCTCTGATGGCTAAATCCATCGGAAGAGAGCAAGTCCCTGAAAAGTCCTAAAAACACTGCTTGGACACTCAAGGGTCAAGCCCCTGGTCCTGAAGCAATAACGGTGGTCAGGGGACCAGGATGTGCCTGGCTCAGACCCTGCAGACACAAAGGGGAGCTGGAGGTTGGGGAGGGGTCAAAGCCAGACAGGGGCAGGGCAGGGGGCATGGATGGTGAGAGCAGCAGCCAATCCCTGCTCCCAGGCTCCCTACCTGGGCCTCGGCCCTCTCCTGGGTGCAGGCAGGCCCCTCGGAGATGCCCAGCAGGCTGACCTGTAGTGACCCTTCTCCCTGGCTTCCTCCCAAAAAAAGGTAAAATAGCAGGAACACATCCCTGGGTGCTGTCTATGGGGTGCACGCTAGTCTCATGGCCACTGGGACCTCCTCCCCGTGGAAGGAAGCTTGGCAGGCTCGCGGCCCAGCCCCTCAGAGTCTCACGGGCTGTTTGTGTCCCCCCAAAATCCAGGTGCAGCCTCACCCCACCGCGTGCTGGTGTCTGGAGGGGGGGTACCGGTTCTCGGGTACGGGGGCTGGATGAGCTCTGGAAGGCAGGACCCACGAGGGGATCGGAGCCTTTGCAAGAAGAGACGTCTTCATGTACGTGTGCGCACACGCGTGTCCTTGACCTGTACACACGCACAGAGGATGCCACGAGGACGCGGCCACCTGCAAGCCAAGGAGGACGTTCTCATGGGGACTGCGGGGGGCACCAATCTGACCTGGGACGTCCGGCCTCCAGGATCCCTGAGAAAACAAATGTCTGTGATGTTTCTGTTTCTGACGAAGACAGGAGGGCAGCTATCCCCCCCTCCTGTCCGAAACCTTGCCGAACCACCCCGGACCCTGGTGGCAGGAACCAGAGCTTCGGATCCAGGGAGAGGCTCACTCCCATCTGTCTTCCCAGGCTCAGCAAGACAAGGAGGCTACACAGGTCGGTGTGGGGGACACAGCGCCCCACTGGGGGTCTCTGCAGGTGCCTCCTCTCTCTGGGCCTCCCCCCGCACCCTTGCACACACACCAGGGTCCCTTCCAGCTGGGACAGGCCGGGGCTGGGATGATGGGCAGATGGGGCAGCAGATGCCGATGTGTGGCCCTTACCTGTCCCCTTCCCTGCCCCCAAGGGCTCGTGGAGGGGCCTGCAGGGGGGCAGCTCTAGGGAGACCAGCACCCACCTGTCCCTATGTGTCCCCCAGCCTGGCCAGGGTCATGCCACTGATAGAATTTCAGGTGCTTCATCATACTTGTTTGAGTAAATATCATGGTAAAGAGACATGACATTTCCGGGGCCAGTCTTCAGCATTAATAAAAGATTCCGAGAACAGGGTGACCTTTTCACAAAGGATTTGTAAATGCCAAAAACTACATAAAACCTCTCTTTCTGAGGCAGACAGGATTGTCACAGCTCCACTTTGATTCCGTGACATGTGAGACTGGGTCCTGCTCTGCATGCCGGCGGCGGGTGGAGCTGTGGGCACCACACACAGTTGGTCCTCTGCCACAGGGAGGAGGAGGAAGGGGAGGGAGCAGAGCTTGGTGCGGGGCAGGGCCACCCCTGGAGCACTGCGGGGGCAGGTGGCTGGAGCACCTCACAGCCACTTATCAGCTTCACAGAGGACAGAGCATCTAAAGTGCTGTCCTTCAGCCACCACGCTGGACTCCATCCATTCCGGCCAAGGAAGGAGGAGGAAGTGGGGGGTGCAAGTGCCTCTGAGTGGCTGGCCGGCCCCCAGGAGCTCTAGGCTGGCCTCCTGTGGACATGCCCTAGAGCCCAAACCACCCTCCCCATCCACAAGTCACGGATCCTCAGGAGGCAGGATCCACACGGGCAAAGAATGTGGGCCCTGGGCTCCCCTAGGCCCAGCCCGACTGCCCCCAAGCCCCAGTTCCTCATCTGGGCAAAGGGACTTCCTTCTGAAGGGCCAAGCGGTGACGCGGTGACGTTGCCGGGTGCAGAACACGGGACCCATGGAAGGAGCGTCCTTGCCAAGGTGCCGCCTGGTCCTGGGTCCCCTTCACCTACCCCTGTGTCCGAGTGTGGGGCAGGCACGGCCCTGAGCTCTTCCCAACGTGGATTCTGGGGGCGCCTGGGTGGCTCAGCGGTGGAGCATCAGCATTCAGCTCAGGGCGTGACCCCAGGGTCCTGGGATCGAGTTCTGCATGGGGCTCCCCACAGGGAGCCTGCTTCTCCCTCTGCTTGTGGCTCTGCCTCTCACTCTCTCTCTCTCTATCTCTCTCTCTCATGAATGAATAAATAAAATCTTAAAAAAAAAAAAGACTCATTACCACAAAGGACATAACAATACACATTGGTGACACGAGGCAATTGTCCAGTTAGTGCCGGTAGAGCGGATTTCACTGCCCACCTCGCATCCCGACACATGAAAGGCAGCGTCTGGGACGTGTGCAAGCTGCTCTTCGGTTCAACGCCATGTTTTCGGGCTATTGTTGATGTGCCAGGCCACGTGCCGAGCAAAGGGCAGCCCCACATAGAGAAGCCCAGTCCCTGCCCCTAACGGGCCCCAGAGTCATGAGAGATGAGTCCTTACAACAGGACTGCAGGTCAGGCGACACAGCTCAGGAGCCCAAAGAGGGTGAGAAACTTGCCCCACATCGCACAGCTGCACAGGGCAGAATGAAGGCCAGGGCTCAATCTCTGCCTTCTTGATGCCACTGGTTAGTCCACCTCACGGATGTGAGCTGGGCCTGATCCCTACTCACCTTTCAGGTGGGATGGCACCGTCGTGGGGGAAGCTGAGTGGAGATGCAGAGAGCTGACTGGCAGTGGGGTGGTCGGATGAAGGAGGGCAGGAATCGAGTCCCACATCGGGCTCCCTGCAGGGAACCTGCTTCTCCCTCTGCCTGTGTCTCTGCTTCTCTCTGTGTGTCTCTCATGAATAAATAAATAAAATCTTTTTTAAAAAAAATATTGCATATTTGAAAGGTGTTCAGGAAGTAAGCCTTAGAAGTTCTCCTCGTAAGAAAAATAAAATGTGTGCAAGCCACACCAGGTGGCTGGGCTGGGCTAACCAGGTCACAGATCGTTACGTTGTGCACCTTATGCTAATACAATGTTACAGGTCAGTTATGTCTGGGAAGGGAGGGAGGAACCTGGCGGGGCTCTGGGATTCCAGTTCTTCCCGACGTTCATTACCGCGATCCAGCTCATTTGCCCTGCGGGCGAACGGGAGTGTCCCTGGGGTCAGCGAGACAGCTGGCACCTCCCCCGTGGCCTCTGTCTGGACAGGATGGGGACGTGCTCCTGGAAGGTCCTGCAACCTGCCCCTCATCCCACCCAGAGAGAGCATCTGTTAAAGATGATTTGGGATCAATGTAGAGGAGGGTCTCTATTTACAGGTGTAGGGTCTCCGCTCTGCATCGTCCTCATTGTCGTCCATTCACTGTTGATTTAACAGAGACACGTGGAAGGATGCCTGGGCGGCTCAGTGGTTGAGCATCTGCTTTTGGTTCAGCTTGTGACCCCGGGGTCCTGGGATCAAGTCCCACATTGGGCTCCCTGCAGGGAGCCTGCTTCTCTCTCTGCCTGTGTCTCTACCTTTCTCTGTGTGTCTCAGGAATAAATAAATAAAATCTTTAAAACACACACACACACAGACACGCAGAGCCTTTGTTGTGATCCAGGTGTCTCAGGGGCAGGGAGATGGTGGGAACAGGACAGACGTGGTCCCAACCCAATGGCGTTCACAGCCCAGTGCAGAAGACAGGCATCTCAGGAAGCTGTCGGCACCAATCAGGATGATTGGCAGGTGCAGTCTCCCAGTAGCATGGGGCTGAGGAGCCCAGCCAGGGGTTGCAGCGGGGAGGCAGGAGCGTCCACACGGGCAAAGAAAGGCACGGTGCCCAGAGGAAGGGGTGGTGTAGGAACAGGTTATAGTTAAGGCAGTAACGTGTGCAGAAGTCCGAGTTTCCAAGAGACCAGGGATCCTACAAATAGAGTGGTGTGGCCAGAGCAGGGACAGAGGTGGGTGAAGCTGCCGAGCGCCGGGCTGGGGAAGATGAGAGGAAACAAACTGTCAAGTGTACGGAACCCAGATCAGTGATGAGCGCCTGGAGGAGTCTGAGCAGCTACCGCAGTCAGGTGCAGGGAGAAGCGTCCAGTTGGAAAATGGGTGGACAGAGCAGAGCCTGCAGGTAGGATGGGGTCTGCAGTCCGGGGAGAGCTGGTGGTGAGAGGACAAGAGTCGTGGCTCCGAGGATAGAATGCTCAGAGATGTCAGCAATGTAACAATAGGCGCTGGGATGGGCCAGCTGCTGGGATGGGAGGGGCACTGGCCAGCCACAAACCCCCTGGAGCAAGGCTAAAGGGGCCTTGCTGCCCCAGTTGGGGGTCTGAACCAAAACCATGTCCATCTGAGTAAGTCTGAGGAGGGAGAGCCCAGAATTCAAGGAGGGTAGCCAAGGGAGCTCAGGATGTGCTGGGGAAGGAAGCTCAGAGGAGTCTGCAGAGGGGCAGCCCACGCTTAGCCCTTGACGGGGGTCCCACCACCCCTCCCCATCCACCGTGGTCTTGGGTCCTCCCAGGAGGACCAGAGGGCACAGGAGGCACACACGCAATCCCTGAGGTCCCCAGGCATCTGCTGGGGGGGCGGGGTGTCTGACACGCAGACAAGGGAGCCTGGAGGGAGTGGCCCGCCCTGACCGGCACGCCCGGGTGAGTATCCGCCACAAGTGGCTGCCAAGAAAGCAATTGTCTTCTCCGACTACATTAATAGGACTTTAGTGTCAGGATCAATGTGGCTGAGAATCCCACTGCACTCAGCACTTGTCAAGCTGCGCCCGGAGCACAGATGCTGCAGGAAGCTGGGGACTCAGATGCGTTCCCAGGGCGGTGGCAAGGGGATGCTTCCCCAAACTAGCTCTAAAAGCCCTGTGCTTCCCCTTTGGGGTGACAGTGGCCCCACCTCGGCAGCTGCAGGGTCTGTCTCCCCCGGGATGATCTCGGAATTGCCCCAGAGGCTCTGAAACAGGCAAGAATGCAGGTCCAACGTTGGCCACATCACCTTATTTTATGGTAAGTCCCGACTTCAGATTTATATGTGAGATCTGATGATTTGGGGGCCTCAGGGCTCAGCGGTTGAGCATCTGCCTTTGGCTCAGGGTGTGACCCCAGGGTCCCAGGATTGAGTCTCACATCGGGGTCCCCATAGGGAGCCTGCTTCTCCCTCTGCCTGTGTCTCTGCCTCCCTCTCTCTGTGTGTCTCTCATGAATAAATAAATAAAATCTTAAAATTAAAAAAAAGAAATCTGATGATTTTGAGGTGTGGCTCTAAATGTTCCTAAAAACCCCCGTATAAGTCAAATGTCATCTGTGGACTGGGTCGAGCCTGCAGCCTCCACCCCGACCCCCATGACTTCCGTCCATCCAGGACCTCTGGACAGAGGCTACGGGGGACGGTGCCACCTGTCCAGGTACCCAAGTGCCCCCGTAGGGGGTGCTTCCCAGGGTGGGCCTAGCATCTGAGCTGGTAGACTGAGCAAAGTACGTTGCCCCCCCCACTACCCCAGTGGGGACAGGCCTCCTTCCAGCCCACTGAGGCCTGAACAGAACAGAAGGCGGAGGACAGAGGAATTTACCCCTGCACCTGTCTCATCCCCTTGCACAGGGAGCTCCTCTCTCTGTGAGCCTACTCTTCACCATAAATGATTTAGTAATTAAACGACTGCATACACGTCCAAATCTATCCCTAGACATGTCCCGTTGCTCTGCCCCTCTGGGGATCCCTGCCTAGCAGGACCTCCCTTTGACAGATGAGGACAACTGAGGATGGGCACACATAGCTCGGCACCTGCGACCTCCGTCGAATTGCCCTTCCTCTGCTTTTTCCCCAAACACAGCCTCTCCCTGGTCCCCGAATTTGACCCCTAACACCTGAGCCCCTGTCTTTGCACCTAGGATCCCAGCACCCTGAAACACTGAAACACTGGTGAACTGTCTCCCTGGGGTCCCCAGCGTGATGTTAGCCCTACGCAGAGACCCTTTCCCATGACCAGATCTTGTCTCTCTGGGGCTCATCCCAGGACCCTGGGGTCACGGCCTAAGCCAAAGGTGGACGTTCAACCACTGAGCCACCCAGGTGGCCCCAGTCAGATGAATCTTAAGGCTATGAAATCAGGGGTCAGGAGAGCTGTGCTCCTGTCCATTTCGAAGAGATCTTTACCCCACTCCCCCTCCGAGAGGGCTCACAGCCCCTCGCGCCCTCATTGAAGCATGTCACTCAGCCCCTGCATCTGACTCACCATCTCCTTTCCAACACAGCAACTCTGTGGTTGTGACATTGGGCAGATCTGGATAATCCAGGATCATCTCACTTTGAAATCCTAAATGTTATCACGTCAAAAAAAAAAAAAAAAAAGTCTCCTTTGCCACCAAAGGCCACTCATTCACAGGCTCTGGGAATTTGCACACGGACATCCTTATCCTGCTCTCCTCATCCTTAGGTCAGGATGCTTCCCCTTCCTGACAGACTCATCTAGCATGTGGGCGGGTCAGTGGTTCCAACAGGCCTGCAGACAGACAGAGTGCCATGTGACGGAAATTCAGATCATGTGCGTGCTTGTGCGCGAGTGTCTGCATGGACAAGTGAGCGTGTTTGCGCATGCCACCATGCGAGGGCCGTGTGCTGGCCCCCAGGTATGGCTTCTGCTCACATACTCACATGCGCCGCTGCCCGGGCCCTGCACTCAGAAATGTGGGGTTGGCATCTACCCCCGCCCCTGGTCACTCACCAGATTGGATTAGCTGTGGGCAGAGCCCATTGAACAAATGCACCTCCTAGCCTTGATTTACTGGAAGAAAACAAGAAATGTTTTCCTTTCTGGGAAGGTATCACTCTCCGCCAGAGCTTTCCGTGCTACCAGTCTAGGGCCAGGGGGTGTGCTGCTGGGAATCCCAGCGTCAGAGCCCCCCGGACCAACAGCAGCCGCGGCCGGGAGCTCATTCAGCCCAGGGAGGGCCGACGGCGCCAACAGGCAATGCCACCTGCTTGGAGAGAAACAGGCACCAGGAGCCTGGACCCCAACTCCAGGGACCCAGGAGTCTGGGGACCCGCGAGGCTGAGACTGTCACCAGCAAGCAACGGGGCCTCCTTGGGTGCCATCTCCTCAGCCCCGCACCCCTGGGTCCCACCTTGAGCAGGAGTTCTGGGTGGAGCCGCACTGGCCAGGAAGCCACAGCAGAGCCAAAGCGTCCATAAGTGAGTGGAGCTTGCGGAATCGGGCACATGCATGCGGCTCAGGGAGCAATCTCTTGGTTCAGACTCCCAGCTCCATCACTGCTCACTAGCTTGAGGATCTGAGCTGCTCTGTTCCTCAGTTTACTCGTCTGTAAGATGGAAACTAAACCAAAATGAAAACTAAACCTACCTTGTATGGTTGTTAAGGAAATTGATGGGATGCTGTGGACAAAGCCATTCGCACAGTGCTTAGCTGGTAACAACACCTGCACAGCCTCACCTCTGCCTTCCCCGGTCTGGGATTGAACCTTATGCAGTCCTGCGGGGAGGGGCAGAGGGGCCACTAAGCTAAGCAGGACAGTCAGCGCATCCATCCCACGGCAAAATGAAGGTCATGGTCACATAGGCCCCAGAAAGTCCAGCACACAAGCTGGGCTTCTCTCTCTCTCTAGGCAAAGCTCCCGGGAGCTACTCCCAGGCTACAACATATCAGCTCAGCCCTCAGTTCCTGGCCAGGCCTGAGTGGACAGAGGACGCCGGACACTAGGGCGGGAGGAGCAGAAGTGTCAGCGTGGCCTCAGGCATGTGACATCCTCCCCTCCAGCCATGGCTTCTTCCTCTGTCAGTGCAGCAAGAGTACAGCCATACTGAGGGCAGCAGCCATGTCCTATGCTGCAGTGGAAAATTTGGAACCTCGCCTTAACCTCCCTCATTGAGGTTTGCTTACAGAGCTTTCCAGCTAAGGGCAGAAGCAGAAACCCTCAGGTGACGCCCGCAGAGAACAGCACCTCCAGCCCGCTGGAAGTAGCTCAATGTAACCAAGCTCACCAGGCCGCTGGAGAGACAATTCTGTGCACCTGAGTTTCCTTGTCCCCTTACTGGTCACACGTAATAAAAGCCCCTTGCTTCCCACAACAAACAGGTGTCCGCTGGCTTGTTGCTTGCCAAGTGGTGAACCTGCTGCATTCGGTAACAGGCCACTATCCTCTGGGCACGTTGGGCCAGTTGCAAACAACAGAATCTGCCATCTGAATGGTTTCACCTGAGAAGGGACTTATTAGCATGGAGACAAAACTGACCCTTGAGGCACCTGGGGGGCTCAGCGGTTGAGCCCAAGCTCCCTGCCTCAGACCTGGAGTTTTAGGTTCTCCCCACCTCCTCCCTGCCCCGCTCGGCTCTCCCAGGTCCCCTCCTGGCCTTCCCAATCCACCCTCCTTCAGCGCCACCCACCTCCCTGCCCAAACCGTTACCAGAAGCCCGAGAAGGAGCACAGTTCAATGGGAAAATCAGCCCAAACAATTGTCTGACCAAATTGACTTGTCAGTCACCTGCCCAGACAGGGCCCGGGAGGATCACCTGATCTCCACAGAGGAAAGAGTGATTTGTAAGCTTTGAAGCCAGGAGGAAAAACACACAGAAAAGGCCCATCACAGCGAGAATGGCTCAGGCTGGGTTTCCATAGCAATGCGGGAGAACCAGGGGGAGCACGCACTGCCAGCATGACTCAGAGCCGCACCAGCCATCGCCAGCTCCACGCCACCCGGCAACAAGGGCCCCCTCCAAAGCCACCCGTCCTCAGACCCTGAATCAGAGCAAACATCCTCCCGGAATCCCTCTCACCCCTTCTTCAGGGCCCGTGATGATTTGGGAGAGAAATCCTCAAATCCGGTTCATACGACGCATTGAAAATCCATGTGATCTCCTCCTCAAGTCGCTACTCTGCCCTAAGCCTCGTCACTGAAATAAGAATAAAAATAGTCCTTCTGCACGGCACCTTTGTAAGCATTAAATAGTATAACATGGGACTTAATACATGGGAACAGATCTACCTTCAGTTTGTACAGCCCTCTACAGTTTGCAAAAAGCTGCACGCCCAGTATCTCATGGGAATCTGCCCTGACACCCCCATCTTGGCTGGTGCGGGGGTGGGTGTAGCGCCTCATGATTTTCCTGAGGTCCTGCCGTGTAGTGACAGCACGGACAGGTCTTCACAAGTGACTCAGGACTCCCCGTCGAGCAGGCTTTTCAAACTATTATTTAGATGTTTGGGGAAACAGTTAAATTGTGAAGAAGCAAACATGAAACATCTGATTCAGAAGATAAGATGTCAAGTGAGTCCAGTGTGTTGGTAGAGAAAGGGCATAGGGCCAAGGGCAGGTCCTGGCACACAGGCTCTGCGGGGCGAGCAGAAGTATACGGGGAAGGCAGGCTGCCAAAGCAAAGCAGTAGCTGCCTCTTTCACCTGGTTTTCCTCTATGTTGGACACTGCAGAGTGTTTACACTGGAAAATCCTGTGTAATCTTCCATAAAGTCTTATGCAACAGGTGCTTCTTTCAGTTAGAATGTTAGGTTGCAAGTAATAATATTTTATAAAAATATATATATATATTTACTCATGAAAGGAGCCTCCAGCCAAGAAGATGCTGTAAGTTCATGCTCTGGAATCTCCCTCCGATCCCAACACATGGCACTCATAGATAAAATATAAATAGTGAGAACAGAAAGGACAAAGCTAAATTCAAAGGCAAGATAAATTTCTTTCTGGATCAATGTTGTAGAAAAATAGAGAAAGGATTGGCTGGGTTGTAGGTGTGTTGGGAGCCAGGCAGAGGGGGCTGGGAGACCTGCCCTGTGGGGTACAAATGCCACACATGATGCAAATATTTGATGCAGACTTGCTGGGCCTGGCCTGGGGCTCCCTGACAAGGACGAAGTGAAAAACAGACTATACTGTGCCTCAGTCCAAGGTTGGGGTCCATCTGAAGTCCCAAGGGTAGGAAGATGGGAGAAGGAAGGTGCAGCCTTCCCGCCGGGACCCGGGAAAAGCAGCCAAGCTGATGGATCTGCATCCTCTCCCACCTCCTCAAAGAACTGCCCCCTTAGCTTCATGGTGAGCCTGGGTCCTTGGACAGGGCCTCAGTGGAAAAGACCACAAAAGTGGTCTCCATGTGGCAGAGCAGATGGAGGGGCTTCCCACTCAACGTAATCCCACAAAGCCAAGTTCTGAAACATGGGAGCAAGTCTAGCACTAAGAAAAACAGCCAACAAAGCCAATACTCAGGAGGTTAATTCACTCCAGACCAACAATGGGAATGCCTGGGTGGCTCAGTGGTTGAGTGTCTGCCTCTGGCTCAGGCTGCGGGGTTCCTGGGGTCCTGGGATTGAGTCTCACATCAGGCTCCCCACAGGGAACCTGCTTCTCTCTCTGCCTGTGTCTCTGCCTCTCTCTGTGTGTCTCTCATGAATAAATAAATGAAATCTTTAAAAAAAAAAAAAAAGGATTAGAGCAACCAGAACATAACTGCTTTGAATTTTTAGGATCCACAACGGATAAAGGAAGAAATAACATGAATAATAACCATAAGAAATTATGAAACAAAAGCAAGCAGAAATGAAACAAGGTCAGAGCTATTTTTAAAAGAAGAGCCTGCTAGAAATGCCAAACACAAAGCAGGCACTTAGGTTATCTTTTTCAGTAGAGGGGATAAATACGAGAGGACAAAGTCAAAGAGAGAATGAACACATTGGAGAGTGGCACTGTTATAGTGACTCAGAATACAACTCAGAGAATTAAGGAAATAAAACTATGGAAGAGTTGCCTCTTTGATTCTGGCTCAAATACATGTCTAACCTGACTCCCAGAATTACCAGAAAACAATTTTCAAAGATAAGGGCTCCAGATCTTCCAGGAGTGAAGAAAAATCTGAATCCTCTAATTGAATACATATAGAAGGCTAAATAAAATACACCATCAAACCACATCTAATAGTGAAACTAAAGAACATCTGAAATAAAGAAAATGTTGGGGCACCTGTATGGCTTACCCAGTTAAGCATCTGACTCAATTTTGGCTCAGGTCATGACCTTGGGGTCCCTGAGACCGAGCCCCAAGTTGGGCTCCATGCTCAGTGAGGAGTCTGAGATTCTCTCCCTCTGCTCCTCCACCTGCTTGTGCATGCTCTCTCTCTCTCAAATAAATAAATTAAATGTAATTTTAAAAACTATCAGGAAAAAAGCAAAAAGCAAATTAACTACAAAAATAAAACAACATAATGATGGCAGACTTCTTAATGTCACAATGGACAATGGGAAGAAATGGAGTCGTATCCTCAAAGGGCTGAGCAAAATAATGGTGGTCTAGACTTACATCCCCAAGCATTCAAGATCGTAAGTGAAATCAAGACAGTTCCAAACACAAAAAAAATTAAGTGTTTACCACCCAAGAAAACTAACCAAAAGAATTAGCAAAGATTATATGTCAACCAGAAGGAAGTGAAATCAAATGGGAAGAGTGTGAGTATCCCATAGGAAACAACGCGGAACTTAGAAATTGGTAAAATATTTTGAAAATGTGTATTGATCACCAAATAATGCCATTTAATTATTATGTAATTACTAAATTATAATAATGGTTAGACAAAAGATACAGGAGTTTTATGGATAAAATATGTCAAGGTCTTCTCTAAGGAGAATAGAAATAGTAATGAAAGACCTTTGACTTTTTTAGAAAAATTAACAGTAAAAAGTAAATAAGCACTAAACATCAAAAAAGTTGTTGCAAAAGAATAGCAATAAAATGCATCATTTTTGCCCCAGCAGGAGAAGGGAGACATGGGGGAAAGAAAACTTTGCCAATCTAACCACAAAACATACTACTAAAAAGTAGAAAACAAGAGTCAAGAAAAACACAGACTAAGAAGATAAGCATAAGACACCAATAATCACCAAAAAATAAATGTAAGTAGATCAGATTCACCTGTTACAGACTAACAGGCTATCAAGTTGGACTTTTTTTTTTAAGATTTTATTTACTTATTTATGGGAGACACGGGAGGGGGGGTGCGGAGAGAGAGAGAGAGAGGCAGAGACACAGGCAGAGGAGGAAGCAGGCCCCATGCAGAGAGCCCGATGTGGGATCACGCCCTGAGCCAAAGCAGATGCTCAACCGCTGAGCCACCCAGGCATCCCAGGTTGGATTTTTTAAATCCAAGTATGCGTGTCACTTACAAGTGACAGGGAAAAGTTAAAATAAAGGGACATATACACACACACAAACCACTACCAGGTAAAGATTATAAGGAAGCAAAAGGGCACCTGGGTAGCTCAGTGGGTTGAGCATCTGCCTTGGACTCAAGTCATGATCTCAGGGTCCTGGGATCAAGTCCTGCATCAGCCTCCCTGCTCAGCAGGGAATCTGCTTCTCCCTCTTACCCTGCCTCTCCGCTACTTGTGCTTTCCTGTGCTCCCCCTACCCCCTGTCTCTCAAATAAGTAAATACAATCTTTAAAAGAAAAGAAAAATTAAAAGTAAATGAGCTCCTTACCTCCCTGGAGAATCTAGGAAAAGAATATCCAAATCAAAAAACAAAATAAGAAAAATGTCCACAGAAATTAATGGAATGGCAAACATATTACAGAGGATCAAACCAAAACATGACTCTGGGGGAAAAAAAAGTAATGAAACAGACAGGGCTCCAACCTGGAAAAAAGATACAATAAGGCTTGAAATCAGCAAAACAAAAAGAAACATAAAAATTCCTATAAATAACTTCAAAACAATAAAAACATAATTTTCTAGAAAAGCTTAAATGACGAGAACTGAGAAAGATTTAGAAAACTTGAGCAAACCAATCAATCATGTGTTACAAATAGAACAGGGAGTCAGACATCTTCCCCTTCTCGAAGGCAGCAGAGCCTCGCTACGGAAGTGAGCTTCAGAAAACCCGCGGGAGATGGGTAACCCCGACTTTACACAACCCCGACTTTACCCTGTTTCACAGGGTATGAGATGGGGCAGGGGGTTGGGTTTGAGCTACTCATCTTACAAAGCTGGTGTGACCTTACCTCCAAAACCAGACAAGGACAGTATGAGGAAGAAACCCAAATGTTCAATGTTTTTGTTAATATGGATTTTTTAATGTTTATTTATTTATTTATTTATTCTAAAGAGAAAGAGAGGGATCCCTGGGTGGCGCAGCGGTTTGGCGCCTGCCTTTGGCCCAGGGCGCGATCCTGGAGACCCGGGATCGAATCCCACATCAGGCTCCCGGTGCATGGAGCCTGCTTCTCCCTCTGCCTATGTCTCTGCCTCTCTCTCTCTCTCTCTGTGACTATCATAAATAAATAAAAATTTAAAAAAATAAATAAATAAATAAATAAAAATAAAAAATAAAGAGAAAGAGAGCACAAATAGGGGGAGAGGCAATGGGAGGAGGGAGACGCAGACTCCTCACTGAGTGGGGGAACCCAATGTGGGGCTCGATCCCAGGACCCCAGGGTCACAACCTGAGCCGAAGGCAGACGCTCACCTGCTGAGCTCCCCCGGCGTCCCAGTATTTGTCATTAATTTCAGCTGATACGCTTATCTGCATAGAAAAATATGACCTAGATGCTCGTTGAGGGAGGGAGGGAGGGAATGACACACAGTCTGGTCCGTCTGGTTCAGGCAGAAACAGACAGGAGAACCTGACGTTCCCCAGGACTCAGCTGGGAGGGAGGTGCCGGCTGGCCTGCTCATCCGACCTTGCCGCTATGCAGCCCCCAAAGTCAGGAACGGCCTTTCCATCCTCCTGGTCCTGCTGGATTTTAAATGCTGATATTTTTTCATCATGGGTATTTTGCATTAACTTCGGTTTTAAATACTGCATTCATGATTTTTTTTCAAGATTTTCTTAAAGATTTTATATATTTATTTGACACAGAAAGAGAGCACAGGCAGGGGGAACAACAGACAGAGGCAGAGGGAGAAGCAGGGTCCCCGCGGAGCAGGGAGGCTCCATCCCAGGACCCGGGTTCGTGATCTGAGCCAAAGGCAGACAATGCATCGATGGAGCCCTCGGGTGCCCCCAAATATTGCATTCGAAGATCGTTTGTCTTGGTCACTGAGTTTGGGGTGGCCCCCTGCGAGTCCACACATGTGTGGCTCTCCCGAGCCTGCCCCAGCCCTTCAGAGGCCACCCACCCCCCCCAAAGAGGGGATACTGAGCCTCAGGGCTGAGAGGCGCCCGATCTATTCAGGGATCCCCTGCTTCAGTGCCTCCCACGCAGGCGTCACTGCCATCCTGCGGGCAGACGTGACAAGCCAAGGCTGACAGCCCTGCTGTCTGGGTCGGAGGAGATGGAGCCTTCTCACTGCAAGTGCGAGCGGGCTGGTTTCTTCCTCAGCCATGGGGTGGGGGGGTGTGGGCAGGGGGCAGAGAGGAACCCAGCCGTCACCACGGGGTGGGGGGCAGGGGGAGGTCACAGTCCACAGGGCTACCCACCTCCCACCTTCTGAAAAGCAGCCACACTTACCCAGACCCACAAACCCCCGACCCCACCACCTCCCCGCTGCCCCAGCCCAGGGCACCAGCGTTGGCTGAGCCCCTCCTCACAGGAAACAGGCAGGTCCTCTCACGTGGACATCAGATTGCAGCCACCTCCCGCCCCGTGACCTGGGAGCATCGCTCGGAACCTCCCTGCCATCTTCCGCTTCCTCATGTGCGCACAGGGGACCCAACACCTGCTTCTGGGTGTCACGGAAGGCCCCTGTAGGGATGCTGCCCACAGGAGCTGGGCTCGACGCCTGCCCCACAGTGGGCTCCGCGTGCAGCAGCCACAGCCCTCGACTAGCTATCGTCAAGGCTATTAAATCAGGAGGACACGAGCTGTGTGACGTCGAGGGGGGTGACACGGGCAATCACTTCACTCTGACAGTAGGGTTTTAGGCAGAGGCGGCTCAGAAGCTGGATTTGAGGATGTGAGAGTCTCCGCGGATAGAGAGGGGCACAGGGATGGGCCTCCCCACCACCCCGAGATGGACAGGCAGACCTGGAGGGCAGGGTGGGGCAAAGGGCACAGGACGGTGGAGGGACACCCACAGTGGTGACCCCACGGATGGCTGAGGGGCACGATGGGGCAAGAGGCCCCGGTGGCCATTGGGGGGCGGCCCCCAGAGTCCATTACCTCTGTCCACTACCCATGACCCAGAGCGTGAGGTCCCCGAAGCAGATGCTGGTGGGAACCACGTCCTGGGCCCCGGTGCCCCCCACCCCTGCACCCTATCCATTGAGCCAGCATACCAGCAAAGGCTGATGCTCCCCCAGCAGGAGAAGACACCCCGCAGCCCCACACCACTTGATTGCATTCACATCGGGGCTCAGCCTGACACACAGCTCCTCTCAGGTCTCAGGCCTTCAGACTCAGCCAGAAGCTAAACCATCAGCTTTCCTGGCTCTAGCTCAGCGACTCACCCCGCAGGCCGTGGGACGTGTCAACCTCCATAACCACGCAGCCATTCCTTGTACACGTATGTGGGGTGAGTGTGCATGCATCCCAGTACATGCAGCTGAGCCACGGCCTCTGCTCACACCTGGAAGGGCAGGAGGAACACGGCCAGGAAGTCCTCTCTTCTCCCTGCTCCCAGGACCCGCTATCCCAGGAGAAGGGCTTCTCCTTGCATTATAGCAACAAGATTTAAGGCGTAGGTTTGAGCAATAAGGGAGAAAACAGACAGCATGACCTCCTGGCCTCTGGTCCAAGGCTACTGGGGCTTGAGGAGCTTGGAAGGGGGAAGCCATCCACGGGGTGCAACCGGTTGGCTTGCACTTCTGGACGGCCTCGGGCATCCTAAGGACGGAACGACGTCCTGGAGTCCTGCAATTGTACTGTCCTTGCCTGGAGAAGAGGAGGCATGAGACAGGAAGAAGAGGGTGGGAGTGGACCCCCAAGCAGCTGCCTGGAAGGGACATACGGGCCCCTGTCTGCCCCCTAAGGAGAGACAGTCTGCTCCGTAAGGCAGCAGCACCAGGATGGTCTGGGAGGACTTGATGTTGCAAAGACTGTCCTCAAAAAAAAAAAAAAAAGACTGTCCTCAGCCAGCAAAGCCAAGCAGGCCTGGGGGGAGGGGGGGAGGGGCTGGTGGCAACCCAGAAGCGCCCCCTGCAGGTCTGTGCGCAGAGCACACACCAGACACCAAGCCTGGCAGTCCCCAGGGAAGGAGATATTGCCAGAAGCCCAAAGCAGGGACCAGACCAAGGGAATCACACAGGTCGGAAGCCAGATGGAGCAGGGCTGCAGGCCTGGCAGGTGCGGATGGAGGCAGCACCCCCATCGGCACCTCCAGCAGCCCTGCTCGGCCCAATGGGCTCACATGGTCATGTCAGCCACAGGGCAAGGACCCGCAGTCCAGCAGTGCTTGGCGCATGATGGTCTCAGGAAGCACCAGGGGAGTTTCCAGCGCACTCTCCATGAGAGGGAATGGGAGACACATCCAGGGCATGATGCTGCTGGCCGGCGGAACCCAACCCATCCTGTCCCCTTCTGTCCTGTGCAGGGCCCATTTCCCAAGAACTGCCTCACCCGTGCCCCCGCTTGGCCGGCTCAGACACCAGCAAGGGGACCAGCAGCCAAGGTCATGCCTGATGGCAGCCCCTCAGCTCAGCTCTCAACTCACTCCCATGTGGCCCATCAGCCAAGCCAGGGAAGACCTGGACATGGCAGCTCAGAACCAGCAACCGTCCCACTTGGCGGGGGCCACAGAAACCTTGGCAGGTGCCAGCACACAACCCAACAGGGAGTCCATCGGGAGGACTCGGGGAACCTGCTCACTGGGCCGGAGTGTCAGCAAACTTCCAAGTGTCTACTCCATCTCCCTTGACGGACAGCACCCAGCTGGCCCATCACAGGGACCCACAACGGCCCACCCCAGAGCGCTCCACTGGACAGAATTCTTCATGGTCTCTCCCGTAGCCACTTCATCGCTTCCGCTCAGACACCCTGTCATAGTGACCATGGTAATGAACACGCGGTGTCCACAGAAAGACAAGTTAGGTGCCCTTTAAGACGAGTCATCCCATCTGTCCCTATGGAAGAGCCGTCTCTGGGCCCGGATTGATGGCGAAGGCAGATTGTCGGTGAACTGCTCTGCTCCACACAGCCCTGATCCTGGCCTTGGAGGCAAGCATGCACCCACCTGAGTACTGGCGACAGCCAGCATGGGAGCTCACCAGGCCCCCGGAACAGCTGTGACTCCCCAGGAAGCTCACACCGCAGCTTCACGCAGGGCCCTAGGGTCAGGGAGGATGTGGGGCAGCAAGGGGGGCTGTGGCAGCTTAGCTCCAGGTTTCAGAATCCCCTTTTTTTTTTTAAGGAAGGAAGGATTTCTTTTTTAAGATTTTACTTATTCATGAGAGACACACAGAGAGGCAGAGACACAGGCAAAGGGAGAACCAGGCTCCCTGAGGGGAGTCCGATGCGGGACTCGATCCCAGGACCCCAGGATCACTCCCTGAGTTGAAAGCAGATGCTCAGCTGCTGAGCCACCCAGGTGCCCCCAGAATTCCCTATTCTGCAAAGGTTCCAAATTTAAGGTGGATCCAGGAGGAATAGGCAGGAGAGTCAGGAAGCAGAATAAAACACCAGCCGTTATTCCCCAAAGGTCCATGAAGGAACTCCACACACAATGTTGCAGCAGCCAGCTCATCCTGTGGGCGCAGGTGGTGGCCGGAGCGGGGAGGTGGGGGGAGCATCTGGCTTGCCTCCTCCAGCTCCTGCAAGAAAAGGGTGCCGGCTGGCCTCTTCTCCCGACTGGACGCCATGAGCAGCACACACAGTCAACAGCATGCTGGCAATTGTTGCTTGGCAGGCGCCGCTTGGACCTGAGTACTGGTCAATGTTCTTGTTGATGGCAGCAAGTAAGACACAGTGAAATCCTTGCTAAGTTGGAAGATAATTTTGAATCCTGGGAGCGTTATTGCCTTTGTTTGTGACATAACCAGTTTTCTGACAGCAACCTTGAGCCATGAAGAAGCAGTGAGTTTAATTTTCTGAATGTCTTTCTCCTACACGAGCCTAGACAATCAACCATAATATGAATCAAAGCCTGATTTTAGCATCTGCCAATGTCTGTGGCATAAATACTCCCACCAGGGTGCTCATTTAAAGCAACCAACGTGATATTCCTGAACATGCGGTTGGGAAGAGATGCGATTGGTGGCACGTTGTTCGTTGTATGGTATTTCCACCATATGCATTCAATAGACATTAAAAAAAAAAAAGCGTATGTGATAATAAGACATAACAAAATCATCAGGAAGTGATGAGTTCTCAGGACATATCACCTTTGTTATTCATGCAATTTACTTAATATGAGTTTATATAATTAAACTTTCAGTGGTGGCTGTGTTTAACAAATGGATCGCAAGATTCCTGAAAATGTCCTAATGAGCCCCACATGTGGGGACAAGCCAGCTCTGGCACTTCCCTGGTTTCCGGTTGTCTTCATGGCTTGCGGCTCTCCCCAGTTGGAGGTCCCGGCTCCCCAGTGGCCGTGAATCCCAGTCACAGCCAATCTGTCCTTTGTTAGCATTTACTTGCTCATTCATTCCTCATTCATTCGTTTGCATACTGAGCATTCTGTGCTGAGCCTCAGGTAGGACACTGAGGGCACAGGGGTAAAAACAGATGCTTTTCCTAAACACGGTGTGGTGCCCTGGAATGGATTCTGGGACAGGAGGGGAAAAGCGGGGGTGGGGGGTGAGCAACATTAGAAAACCTGGTGAAATCTGAAAATAGTCTCTAGTAGAGTTCATGGCATTGGGCCGCAGAGGACACCTTTCCTTATTTTAACCAAAAGCACCTAGTTCTGTGACATAATAACACCAGAGGAAGTGGGTAAAGGGGGCACAGAAACTCTCTGTTTACCTCTGCAACTTTTATGTAAAAAAAGATTATTCTAAAATGAGGTGGGTTTTCTTTTTTAATGACTGATATATTTATTTGAGAGAGACAGAGAAAGCGAGCAAGTAGGGTAAGGGGCAGAGGGAGAGGGAGAGAATCTCAAGCAGACTCCTTGCTAAGCACAGAGCCCAGGTAGGGCTCCATCTCTTGACCCTGAGATCATGACCTGAGCCGAAACCAAGAGCTGGATGCTTAATCAACGGAGCCACCCAGGAGCCCCGAAAATGAGTTTTATTTTTAAAATGTGAAAAAGAAAAAAAGAGCGAACCCAGATGCTTCCCATCCCCACCAAGGCCAGGGCCAGTCAGATGAGGGACAGGCCAGAGCAAGGCAAGGCATCTCTTCTAGGAAGGAGGCTCAGGAGTGAGCAATTGCTCAGAATTCTGAGGAGAAACTAAGCCCAGAACTTGAACATACTGAGGTCCCGGGCTCAGGACCTGGTGCTTGGCTTGTCCTTGCATGCAAGGGGTGCTGCTTTGGGAGAATCCAAATGTCCCGAGCGAGTGAGATGTGCACTTTGCTGCTTTTGCTCCACGTTGGTGACTCGTTCTGGGAACACTTGGCCTGGTCCCCACGGGAAACTCTAAGGAGCCACCACCCATTGCCTCTTGGGGCAGCGCAGCCACTGGACATTTGTCTGGCCATAGGGATTGGCTGCTCCTGCTCATTGATAGAGCAGCAGGAAATGAGGCTAAAAACCACCAGAAGGGACAGGAAAGAGTGGAGAGGCGGCCTAAGCTGAAGTAAGGAAGGGCTGGTCTTGGCGCCATGCTTGGCCGAGGCTGGCAGATCCCCACCTGCAGCCCAGCGGGTGATGTGTGACTGAGAACACAGATGTGGACCGGGCACATGAGAACACACATGTGGACCGGGCAGCTGTTGCCTCAAGAGTCGCTGTGGGGAGCACCTGGAGCCACAGGCAACTCACAGGAAGAGAATCCCCGTCCCTGCAAAGAAATGGATCAGTCCAGCGATCCAAACCAGCAGGTACAGCGTCTCACACACAGATGACACAACATCATGTCGTGCTGGGCCACGGGTCGTGCTTCCCAGTCCTACCAGCACAGGCACACGGAAGTCAGACAGACCGTGCTGGATGGAGTCACCCTAAGGTTGTTTTTTAATGATCCAAAAGCTCCAAGAGATTTGCTGAGCTTTTTAAAAATATGGCTAGCTGAGGGGTGCAGCAAGGGGAGTTTAACCACATATTTTTAAATTTATTTATTCCTGAGATACACAGAGAGAGGCAGAGACACAGGCAGAGGGAGAAGCAGGCTCCCTGCGGGGAGCCCGATGCGGAACTCGATCCCAGGACCCCAGGGTCATGACCTGAGCCAAAGGCAGATGCCTAACTGACTGAGCTACCTAGGTGTCCC